>NC_050581.1:70733259-71933259 GCF_011100635.1 Trichosurus vulpecula
ATAGTGGCCCTCCTCACATCCTGCACTGGCAACAGAGCTCAACTTTAAAATAAAGTACAAAATCAAGAAATAGGGTGTAAAAATAAGAAAAGAACAAAAAAATATAATAACTTGACCATAAGAAGCTGTTATGGGGCTAGAGAAGATCAAGATGCAAACTCAGAAGACAAGGAAATCAAAAGAGTTACAAGCAAAGCCTCAAAGAAAAATGTAAATTGTATACAAGCCCAAGATGCATTTCTGGAAAAGATAAAAATACTTTTCAAAAGCAATTAAGAATGTTAGAGGAAAAAATAGGTAAAGAGATGAAAATGAAGGAAGAAAATTATGAAAAGGTAATTAAGAGCTTGGTAAAAGAAACACAAACAATACCAAAAAAATCTTAAAAACAGAATTGGTCAAATGGAAAAAGAGGTACAAAAGCTCACTGAAGAAAATGATGCATTAAAAGTTAAAATTAGACAAGTGGAAGCTAATGACTTCATGAGACATCAAAATAATAAAAACAAAGTCAAAAGAATGAAAAAATGAAGAAATTGTGAAATAATCACATTAGAAAAAATAACTGATCTAGAAAATAGATCAAGAGATAATTTATGAATTATTGGACTACCTGAAAGACATGACCAAAGAAAGAGCCTAGAAATCATATTTCAAGAAATTATCAAAGAAAACTGCCCTGATATCTTAGAACCAGAGAACAAAGTAGAAATTGTAAGAATCTACTGATCACCATCAGAAAGAGATCCCAAAATGAAAAGTCTTAGGAGTATTATAGCCAAATTGCAGAACTCCAAGCCCAAAAAGAAAATACTTCAAGCAGCCATAAAGAAATCACTCAAATACTGTGGGGTCAATATGATGCAAGATTTAGAAGTTGCCACATTAAAGGAGTGGGGGCAGGGGGGTGCAGACCCTGGAAAATGACATTCTGGCAAGCAAAAGTGTTGGGATTACAACCAAGAAAAATCAGCACAGCAAAACTGAGTATAATTCTTCAGGGGGGAAATGCATATTTCATGAAATAGAGCACTTTCTAGCATTCCTGATGAAAAGACCAGAGCTGAATGCAAAATTTGACTTTCAAATACAAGACTCAAGAGAAACATAAAAAGATAAACATGAAAAAGAATGCATAACAGAATCTATCTAGTTAAACTGTTTATATTTCTCTATGGGAAGATGATACCTATAACTTTTAATAAATTTACCATTATTAGGGCAGTTAGGACAGTTAGAATGATTCTACATAGACAGAGGGTGTGAGAGTGAGTTGATTATGTTGGGATGATGTAAAAAATGGAGGGGTGAGAAAGAGAAATGCACTTCGAAAAGGGGGAAGGGAAAGGTAGAATGGAGAAAATTCTCTTACATAAAAGAGGTACACAAAAAAGAGCTTTTACAGTGGAAGGGAAAATGGTGGTTGGGAGTGGGCAATGCTTGAGCTTCACTGACATCTAAATGGGTTCAAAAAGAAAAAAAAATATAAATGCCTACTCAACTGGATATAGAAATCTATCTTACCCAATGTGAAAGAAGGAATTGAAGAAGCTAAACAAAGGGAGGAGGTGATAAAAGGAAGGGCAGATAAAAGAATGCAGTGGTCAAAAGCAAAACAGACTTTAGAGGAGGGACAGGATAAAAGAAAAAAGAGAGAAAAATAAACAGAAGAAAATAGGATGAAGGAAAATGCACAGTTAGTAATCATAACTGTGAATATAAATGGAACGAACTCATTTATAAAATAAAAATGAATAGCAGAATAGATTAGAAACTAGAATCCAACAATATGTTGTTTACAAGAAACATACAGGAAGAATAGAGGCACGCACAGAGTTTTAAAAGGGACTGGAGGAAAATCTATCTTACTTTAGCTAATATAAAAGAGGACAGGGGTATCAATCATAATCTCAGACAAAACAAAAACAAAAACTAGACCTAATTAAAAGGGATAATCAAGGAAACTACAATTTGCTAAAAGGTACCATAAACAATGAAGTAATCTCAATACCAAAGCTATAGGCACCAAATGGCATAGCATCTAAATTTTTGAAGGAAAAGATAAATGAATTATGGGAGGACATAAACAGTAAAACTATACTAATGAAGGGACCTCAACTTTCTCCTCTCAGAGCTAGATAAATCTAGCCATAAAATAAATAAGAAAGAATTTAAAAAGATAAATAGAATATGAGAAAAGTTAAATATGATAGACTTCTGGAGAAAACTGAAAGGAAATACAAAAAAGTATACATTTTCTCAGTTATATGTCGCACCTTCACAAAAATTGACCATGTATTAGGACATAAAAACTTCATAAAAATGAAGAAAAACAGAAATATTAAATTTTCCATTTTTAAAGCATAATGCAATAAAAATTACATTCAATAAAGTTCCATGGAAGTGTAGATGAGCAATTGATTGGAAACTAAATATTGTAAAGCTAAAGAATGAGTGGGTCAAAGAACAAATAATAGAAGCAATCAATAATTTTATTAAAGATAGTGACAACAGTGAGACAACATACCAAAATTTGTGGGATATAGCCAAAGCAGTACTTGGGTGAAATTTTATATCTCTAAACTTTATATCAATAAAAATGAGAAAGAACAGATCAATGAATTGGGCATGCAATTAAAAGAAAAAAAACTAGAATAAAATTGAAAATACACAACTAAATACCAAAATGGAAACACTGAAAAACCAAAGAAAAGAGTAATAAAATTGAAAGTAAAAAAACTAATAAATAAAATGAGTTTATGAATAAAACAACGAAATAGACAAAACATTGATTTGTTAGATTTTTTTAAAATTAGAAGAAAACCAAATTAACAGCATCAAAAATTAAAAAGGCAAATGCATCACCAATGAAGATGAAATGAAAGCAATTATTAAGAGTTGTTTTGCTCTATTATATGCCAGTGAAATTGACAATCTATATGAAATGGATTTCAATAAAAATATAAGCTATCCAGATTAACAGAAGAGGAAATGGAATATTTAAATAACCTTATCTTAGAAAGAGAAATTGAACAAGTCATCAGTGAGTTCTTCAAGAAAAAAATCTCTAGCACTAGATCGATTTACAAGTAAATCATACTATTTAAAGAACTATTAATCCCAATACTATTTTTCTCAAAAATTAGTAAAGAAAGAATCTTACCAAATTCCTTTTATGACACGAATATAAATAAATACTTTAAATAAAATACTAGCAAGGAGATTACAACAATATTTCTTAAATATATCCATGACCAGGTGGGATTAATACCACGGATTCAGGGCTTATTCAATATTAGGAAAACTATAAGCATAATTGACTACTATCAATAACAAAAATAAGAAAAATCATATGATTGTATCAAAAGATGCAGAAATAGATTTTGACAAATACAACATCCATTTCTATTAAAACACTATGAAGCATAAAAATAAATGGAGCCTTTACTTAAAGTTTTCTTAAAATGATGAACTATCTATCAAAAAGCAAGAACCAGGAGTATCTAGGGATAAATTTGAAGACTTCACGGTAAGATCAGGGGAGAAGCAAGGATGTCCATTATCACCACTATTGTACAATATTGTACTAGAAATGCTATCTATAGCAATAAGGCAAAAAGAAGTTGAAGGAACAAATATAGGCAATGAGAAAATAAAACTGTCACTCTTTGCAGATGACATATGATGGTATACTTAGAGAACTCTAGAGAAATCAACTAAAAAAACTAGCTGAAATAATTAAAAACTTTTTGCTAAGTTGCAAGATATAAAATAAACCCACATAAATCATTAACATTTCTATATACTACCAACAAAACCCATCAGGAAGAGATAGAAAGAGAAATTCCATTCAAAGTAACTAAAGAGAATACAAGATACGGGGGAATCTCCCTGCCAGGAAAAACCTAGGGACTATATAAATATGATTACAAAGCACTCTCCACACAAATAAAGACAGATCTAAAATAAGTGAAGAAATGTTAATTGCTCATGGAAGGCCAAGCCAATATAATAAAAGAATGACAATTCTACCTAAATTACTCTATTTATTCAGTGTCATACCAAGCAAAGCAATCAAAAAAGTTATTTTATGAAGATAGAAAAAATAATAATAAAATTCATCTAGAAGAACAAAAGGTCAAGAATATCAAGAGAATCAATGAAAAAATAATGTGAAGGAAGGCAGCCTAGCAGTACAAAATTTCAAACTATATTACAAAATGGTAGTTGTGAAAATAATCTGGTACTGGTTAAGAAATAGAGTGGTGGATCAGTGGAATAGATTAGGCAAACAAAACATAGTAGTAAATTACCATATCGCTCTAATGTTTGAAAAAGCCAAAGATTTAAGCTTTTGGAATAAGAACTCACCATTTGATAAAATTTTCTGGGAAAAATGGAAAGTAGTTTGGATGAAACTAGGCATAGATTAACATCTTAAACTATATACCAAGATAAGGTTGAAATTGATAAATTATTCAAAAGCAAATTAGGGGAGCATGGAAAAATGTCAGATCTATGGATAAGAGTTTGTGACCAATAAGAGAAAAAGAGGATCATAGAGAGTAAAATGGATAACTTTGATTATATTAAATCAAAAAGCTTTTGCACAAACAAAACTAATATAGCCAAAATTAGCAAACAAGAAATCTAGGAAAATTTACAACAAGTTTATCTGATAAAGGCCTCATTTCTGAAATAGGTAGGGAAGTGAATCAAATTATAAAAAATAAGAGTGATTCTCCAATTGATAAATGGTCAAAGGATATGAACAGGTAATTTTTAGACGACAAAATCAAAACTATCAATAGTCACATGAAAAAATGCTCTAAATCACAACTGATTAGAGAAATTCAAATTAAAACAACTCTGAGATCCTACCTCACACCTATCATATTGGCTAACATGACAAAAAGGAAAATGACCAATGCTGGAGGGGATGCAGAAAAATAGCAACACTAATTCGTTGTTGGTAGAATTGTGAACTAGTCCAACCATCCTGGAGAATGATTTGGAGATTTGGAACTACAACTAAAGGGATATAAAACTGTGCATACCCTTTAATCCAGTAATACCACTACTAGTGAAATCAAAGACATCAAAGAAAAGGAGAAAGGACCTATTTCTACCAAAAACTATTTGTAGTGGTATTAGAATTGGAAATTGGATACTGGAATTGGAAAGGGGTTTCCCATTAATTGAGGAATGGCTGAACAAGTTGTGGTATATGATTGAGTTAGAATACTATTGCGATATAACTAATGAAAAGCAGGATGGTTTCAGAAAAAACCCCGGAATACTTATTCAGGCGTGGGGAACTTTATGCCTCAAGGCCACTTGTGGACCTCTAGGTCCTCACATGCGATCCTTTGACTGATTCCAAACTTCACAGAACAAATCCCCTTAATAAAATGATTTGTTTTGTAAAACTTGGACTCAGTCAAAAAGCCATACTCAAGGACCTAGAAGGCCACATATGGTCTTGAAGCCCCAGGTTCCCCTCCCTGACTTACATGAACTTATGCAAAGAGAAGTGATGAGAACCAGGAGAATATTGTACTCAGTAACAGCAATATTTTTATGAAGATTAACTGTGAATTACTTAGCTACTCTGATTAAGGTCCCAAAGAATCCGTGATGAAAAATGTCATCTATCCCCAGAGAAAGAACTGATGAACTCTAAATGCATTTTGAAGCATACTTTTTTAAAACCTTTATTTTTCTTGTGTTTTTTTTAATCTGTATTTTCTTTTGCAACATGGCTGATATGGAAGTATGTTTCTCATGACTTCACATGTATAAAAATGCTTGCATTCTCAAGAAGAAGAGGCAGGTGGAGGGAGGGAATTTGGAAATCAAACTTTTTTAAAATAATATTAAAAATTTTAATGAAATTGGGAAATATTTAACAAAATAAATTTTAAAAAAATATTTTTAAAAAGGAAAAGAAATGACATCTTAGTGGTCCCTTATGGTCCACTGATCAATTATGAGCAGGAGTAAACCTTCTTCACCTTCTGTGTGTAACCTTTTGCCTATTAAGTTGGGCACTTAACAGTATTCTCTCTTCCTCCTCTGAATTCCTCTGGGGGATCCCTCACAGGAAAGCAGATTTAAAGTTAAAAGTGATATTAGAGGGCATCAACTCCAACCCTATCACTTTATAAATGAGAAAGCATTACATGCCTAAGGTCACACAGGTCATTTGCCTAAATGATAAAGGTAGAATTTGAGCCTAGATCCTTTGACTCCAAATACAGCATTCTTTCTACTAGCCCTAGAGGAGATGGTTCCCACTTTCCTTGTTATGAAATTATGCAATTCTAAGAGTATTGCATTCTGACTAAAAGTTCTGACAGTCAATGGTTCTAATTATTCTGTCATATCACATAATTGATTTCTCAGTCCTTTATCATTTTTTCCCATGCCTCTCCTTATATTTCCTCTGAGTCTCAGTTTCTGTTTTCTTTTGCTGCTGCTACCACTGGTCATCCTGGTATTCCTGCTCCTACTTATTCTTTGTCTCCTGTTCCTTCTTCAACCCTTCTCTTTCTTCCCTTGGCCATTCCCCTCAGCCACAGTCTATGGGGATTAGTCACCTCATTTCCTTCACTCCGGGCAGTTGATTATTGCACTGCTTTTTTTCATTCCAACCACCTTGACAGGTGTCCTTCCCCTTTGCTGACATTAGGCTCTTCTTTTTCTAGGAGAATATGTCTTAGCCCTGTCACTTCCAATTCCAGCTTAGGAAAGTACCTAGGTCTCTCAGGGGAGATGATGATAAAGCTGCCTGCACCAATGAGTCAAATGTCACCCATCTCAAAAATATGGACCCGGGACATTCTAAAATAGTTGTGCCCCAAGGATCTCAGGCCTTTGTTTGAGCCTTCAAGGCCACTTGCACCACTATATTTTCATAGGCTTTTACCTCCCATCAAGAACCCAGTAGCTAAATTTAGTGAGATGGCCCCAGGATCCACGTCGGGAACAATAGGTATCAGCTTAAAATGCCTCAACTCATACCCCTACCTATGTTTCCTAATCTGTAGCTGTACCAGCCTCTGCTGTAGTTTGCCTGGTCAAGGATTAACCCCTCTACCCAATTCTTTGGGGCATATATACTCACTTTCTTCTGTGGCATTTTCATCTATTGTACAGCTGGACAAGTATGCTCGTCAATCAGTCAAATTGTCAGGGAGCAGCAGGGTGCCCCTCCTCCAGAGACACTACACAACAGCTTCATGAGCCAGCACAAATAGCAAAGGACCACAAGGCAATTTTGAAGTTCATTACTCAAACCTCACTTCAGTCTTTCAATCAAAACTTCCTAATGAAAAATAGTTCTCAAATTCTTGAACTCCTTCAGGTACTCCAAAAGAGGCCTTGACTCTTGCCTACCTTAAGCTCCTTGAAAGAAAGCAGGACTGTGTGTGGTTGTTGTGTTTGGTGGTTGTCAATTTGGGGCCTTGCTTTGTATACCTTAGATAAGCATAGTGACGATGGGGTACAGGTTCTGAAAACTATCTTGAACTCTCCTTGAATCTTTCCACTTGATCTGGCATTAACCTGAAGCTGTAATCCCCTCAACTGGCCTTCAGTTATCCCCTAAACTAAATTCTCTGTTACCCTTAATCTAGCTGATTGCCTCAGGCTACTCTCCGCCCCCAATCCTATCAAAACCCCATTTTCTTGGTTTCCGGACTCTGACCTCTAGTCACCACAAGATCCTCCCTAGACCCCTCCTCCAATCACCACAGACTGTTTGGCCAACCCTACATCCCTCTCACAGTCTTTCTGTATATAAGATCCATCTCAGCCTCCATTAAGGTACTCAGATTCAGTCTGGCCCACTTGTTATTACAAGTGTCACAAGTACTCAGATTCTTTAACAGTCTAGCCAATGCTGAGATTCCTTATGAGTCTGGCCAATATGGCAGCTTTTTAATAAACCTTGTTTTTCTTTGGCTGAAAGAAGGCTTGGGTGGAATTCATTTGGGCAGGGCCCAATTGTGGCTATTTCGGGGTCCAGAACCCTTAAACCTTAACAGTGCCATAGTAAACATGTAAGAAATGCTTAGCAAAAGACTGTTGCTCAGCATTTTCATGACAACGACCTATGTCGTGCATGGATAATCAAACATTTCCCTGAAATCTCTGTCGAACCCCAGATAATTTTCCAGAAACTGAATGACCTCATTCATTGAAGGTACTATCTAATTTAAAGTAGTGCTGCCATATTTACCTTTCTGGAAGCCTGCTCAGTTGCATGCATGTGGGTCTGCATTCTGAATATGACGTGGCAGCATCCCAAAAACACCTTATCCCCTGAAACACAGATGAGAAAATAACTCAATGAGTCTGTGGAGCCATAGAAACTGAGGAAACACAAAAGGCAGTCTGCATCATGTGATCTTTCTGCTCTCAAATTTTAGCCCCCATTATTTGGGGCACCCTTAATTGTTCACCTAGGATTCCCACAAACCTAGCCAAATCAATCAATCATTAAGCATGTATTAATGATCTACTTTCACCTGGCATTTTGCCAAGGGATGGAGATACAAAGACTTAAGTGCAATAGTCCCTTTTCTCAAGGATCTTACTAAATTCTAAGAGGAAAGACAACATGTACCCATGAGTGTATGCAAACTATACTTTTACAAGATAGTTTGAGAAGGCAGGGCACTAGCATGGGGGAGAGAATCAGAAAAGACTCCATGTGGAAGGTTGAGTTGAAGATGAATTTTGAAGAAAACCAGGGATTCCAAGAAAAGGCTGCGACAGGGGCGAGCGTTGCAGGCAAGTGAGGGACAAAGAACCCCTCAGCATTGTTAATTATCCTCCATAGGGATGGCACTAGAACCAGCTCACATTAATTCTGGATGCCTAGAAGCACATCCTGGGGGACTATGCCTTCAAGTGCTGTCCCAATCCTTCACATTCTCCTCTCCCAAATTCCCTAGGGATCCAAATCCAAAGGAACTCACAAATTGCTCTAGACACGTACCTGAAAGCTCTTCCCCTTCTCCCCCTCCTCCTCTTCTTCCTCCTCCTTTCCCTTCCTCCTTCTCCTCTTCCTCCTTCTCCTCTTTCCCCCTTCTCCCCTCCCCCCTCTCCTTTTTCTCTGTCTCTGCCTCAACTTCCATAGTCTATCCACTCTCACTCACCACAGCCTGCAGCTACTATGTACTCTTTTCACAAACAGTCTACTCTCATCCTCCTGAGGCACTCAAGAACTGCTTCCTGTTCCAACACAAACAGCCAGAGGCTGCTTTCCCAGCCATGCAGTCTCCCCAATTTACCTGTGTCAGAAGAACAGCCTGAGTGCTCCTTTATAGCCAGGAGGTAGTGAACAACCATAGGCAGCTGTAAGCCTCTAGTTGACTTCTGTTCACAGCTGTTCTATTTTCAGAGTGTACCTCAGATATTTTAAGATAACTATCATGTATCCCCTCCCTTTGGTGTCATTTTTCTTAAGGCTAAATATTCTGAGTTTTTTCAACTATCAACCAAAAGACGTGATTTTGGGACCCTTCAGCATCCTGGCTACCCTCCACTGGATGAGCTCAATTCTGCCAATGTCTCTCTTCGAATGTGGCATCCAGAACTAAATAAACCTAATTCTGTATGTATATATGAGTACATATGAGTCAGGGTAGAGAAGAACTGCCTTCCTTGTTCTGAACTCTATATATGTGGCTAAAGATCACGTTAGGGTTTTTTTGTTTTGTTTCAGTTTTTGTTTGGGGTTTGTTTGGGTGGGTTTTTTTTGGTCAGTCTTCAATGACTGACTCATACTGAATTTATAATTAGCTAGGACACCTGACTTTTTCTTTCAAATAAATTGCTTTAAATCCAGGTCTCCTCCATCCTGCACTGCTAGAGTTTATTTTTAGCCTGAATAGAAAAAAATTTTTATTTATCCCCATTAAATTTCATTTTGTTACTTTCAGTCAAAATTTTTTTTGAATCTTGATTCTCCTATTAAATATATTAGTTATTCCTTCAGTTCTATGTCAAGCACAAATTTTATAAGCATGCCTTTTATTTCCTCATCCAAATCATAAGTTATAAAATGAATAGGATAGATCAAAAAGATATAATGTTGTGGAATGTCACTGGAGATTTCATACCAGTTTACCATCAATCCAACAAATATAATTAGAATAAGGTTTTTCAACTAGTTGTGATCCATCTGACACTACTATCATTCAGCACACATTTCTCTATATTGCCTTAATGAAATATATGTGTACATGTATGTGTGTATTATATATATGCATACACACATATACTTATGTATTGTGTGTATGAGCATGCACATACATACCTCCACATACAAATATATACATGTATAGTGTATATGTGTGTGCACACATGCATATATACATATAGACATATACATACATATATACAGATACACACATATGTGTGTGTATGTGTATGGCATTCCCTTGATATGCACACCTAGTAATTAAAGGAAGCTATTTTGACAAGACTTTCTACTTATTGCACCCAGGGTGGTTCCTGGTGACCAACACTTCACTTTATTATTGCTCACAAACTGTACATTGAATAATATATTTTATAATTCTGCCAAAAAAAAGATATCAAATCCTTTCCCAGGTATCTTCTGAAAACAGTAAGCCCATCTGTGCTGTCTAACCTAAGTGTTCTAACTACAAGAATTTCAAATTAAATTGGATTATAAGGGAAAAGTGGGACAGGGGAATGATGTTGGGATGCATGACTGTGACTAAGGCAGTTGACTCACCTATTCCTAGCCAGTCCTACCTTCTTTCTAAACATATGGATGAAGTTTTGATTGTAAGGTATCACCTGAATTACACATCATTTTGAATCTGTTCAGAGATCTGTATTGGGTCTTAAATATAGGATGGAAGTGCATATATCATTTATACAGTTTCTTTAGATGTTTTAAACAGACTTCTTATTTCAATACTTTGGTGTGTCTTTAATCTCATTAAAATGTATGCATTTTGTCTACTGGAAAATTCATAGAATATAAAATTCTCATGTGACTATCATTTGCGTAGACTGAAAAAGTACTTAATTCAGCAAGGGAAAACCCCACCCTAAACACTTTTTCTCCCATCTGAAAATCAAAATCACCCCAGATTTAGTAAAAGGCACATCCACTGATATTACTGGCAGCTCTCTGATCATAAACATCAGAAAGAGCACGAAACAAGGAAATGTACAGTCGCTAAAGGTGTTTGCCAGTGTGATGGAAGATATCCAGCACCTAGACCAAAGGTATTTTAAATTAATTTTTACCTTTATTCTGAATCTAACACTAAATGAAATGGCCATGAGAGTATATATAGCTGAGATGAAAAATAGTACTGTCCAGATCTCTTTTATGGACAACGTGCTTTTCTTTTTTTGATGCTTTTATTGGTGTGTTTTATTTTTTACATCATCCGTGTCCCACCATATGCCATCTCTTCCCCATTTAGAGAGCCATGCTATATAATAGATTTTTTTAAAATAAAAAATCTCAGCATAATTGATCAAGATATCAAAAAAGTCTGAAAATATATGTAATATGCAACACTTATGAAGCTCCCACATCTGCAAAGAGTGTTTTCTCACATCTCTTTCTTTTTCTTTGTAATTTGGTAACATTCACTTTTAATTTTGAGTGTGTAGTTGTTCCTTCCATTTCCATCAAACAAAATATTTGTAAAGCACTTAGCATGGTACCTAGCACACAGTAGGCTCTACATAAATGTTTATAACTTTCCTTTTTATTAGTCATTTATATATATATATGTATATATATATATATATATAGTAATTATAGATATATATTATTTTTTGGTTTTGCTTACTTTACTCTGCATTAGATCATGTAGATCTTTGTGTGTTTCTCTATATTCGTCACATTCATCATTTCCTATACCACCCTGATTCCATTACATTCATGTACTAGTTTCTTTAGCCATTTCCTAGTTAATTGCCATCTACTTTGTTTCTAATTTTTTGCTATCACTAAAAGAGCTCATACACACACACAGGTGTATATGGGGATTTTTTCCTTTTTAATGTACTCCTTATAATACTTTTGTCTTTAGGTATACAATAAGATTGACCTGCAGACTCCAAAACTGTCCAGCTTTTCTAGACTTATTTCTCTCTTCTATTCTTTTCTACCCATTTAAAAATGAAGCCTCTATGACCCTCTTTTTTACTACCTTGTCCTTACCCTCCTTAGCCCCTCCCACTCCCTGATCCACTAGAAAAGAAAAGAAAAACAAAGCCCTTGTAACAAATAATTATAGTCAAGCAAAATAGATTCAAACAGTGGCCACAGCCAAAAAAAAGTATGTGTTTTTCAATGTCTTGTGTTCATGACTTCTCTTTCAGGATAACATATATCATTACGCATCCTCTAGAGACCACCTTAGTGAATTACTATAAATACTTTTGTCCTGTTTCTTAGATCTTTTTAGAGCATAGGCCTGATAGTGTTATAGCTGTGTCAAAGGGTATGCACAATTAAGCGGCTGTTGGATTTACTTCTAAATTGCTTTGGACCGATTCACAGCTGTACTAATAGAAAACTGGTGAGGCTGTTTCTATGGTGCCCCTCCAAAAATGGTCATTTTTCAATATATTGGGGAACAACCTCAGAGTTGCTTTTTAATAGCTTCGATTTCTTCCTTTCAAAACTGCCTATCTTTGTTATTTGATCATATCTACTAGAAAGGGATCTTATTCTTTTACATTTGAGTCACTTCTTTATACAACTTGGATACTTCTATTTTATCTTGTTTTAAGGTATTAATTCTCCCTTGCTATTTTATCTCCCCGAGTTATTCCATTCTGTATCTTTTGTTTCATTTTTTCTAGGTATATTTCTGGTTCTTGTGGCCAGGAAATTGTGGGTTTACATTTCTGGGTTTACTCCTTTAGCTTCTCATATTCCAGGGTATCACTTCATTGTTTCTGGCATTGTAGTTATATCTCCAATCTCAATTTCTGGATTAAGGGCTTGTGTTTGTATCAAAATCCACTCGCATACTCCTGAAATGAGTGACTAGGTCCTATTCAATACTGAGCTTGGTAGCCCAGAAAAGGCCCCACTTTTTACAGGAATTGCCTGGTCCTTGTCTCCTGCTGCAGTTTAGTCCAGGTTGTTGTACTTAGTATAGACTACCTGTTTATTAGGCCTAGTACACACTTCCTGGATGATGGTCTTGGCCTTGCCTCCTGTTGTAGGATTGGCTGCTTTGTACTGTACCTTTTTTTCTGTCCTGACTTGTCTGCATTCAGGGCTTCCACAGGATTTTGTCAGTCTTTGTGTAGTCCTAGACCGAATAGAGGAGTTTATAGCTGGTTTTCTTTGTCTTTCTATGTCATTGCTTTGCTGCGTTTTTGTAACTTTACCAGGATGTTTGTGGGAAAACTGGATTACACTGTGTCATAACATGCTCCCATCTTCCCACAATCCTCCCTAGTCTCAGTTGAAGGGGGATACTCTGTGGGTGATGAACGAGACAGGTCTACTGAGATACAGACAAGATGTGGAGAAATGATGTAATAGTAGCAAAGCTAAAGGTGGTGGTAGACCCCAGCATGACCTCAACTCCAAATGACTGGCAGTTCCTGAGCATACCCCATAATGCCTCAAAGATGCTGTGGCTCTTGTGTGGTCATGTATGACTCTTCATGACCCATTGAACCATGCTGTCCATGGGGTTTCCTTTGCAAAGATACTGGAGTGGTTTGCCATTTCCTTCTCCAGAGGATTAAGGCAAATAGAGGTTAAGAGATTTGCCCAGGGTCTCACAGCTAGCAAATTTCTGAGGCCAGATTTGAACTCAGGTCTTCCTGACTCTAAGCCCAGTGCTCTATACTCTGGGCCACCAAGCTGCTTCCATTGTATTCTGTTTGCACTTTTTAAAACTGGCATTTTGCTGATATTTAAAATGTATTTCTGCACTTTTTAAAACTGGCATTTATTTGGGGGTGATAGAGGAGATGGGAGATGGGTTACAATATATTTCATGATCTGCAATGAAGATTCCACTGAAGCTCCAAATCCGAAATGAATCTAGGGGAAGGAAAGTTAATAAAAGACTCTGAGGTAATGAAGAGAGTTGAAAGAAGAATATACTCAAATCACAAGTCAAAGGCATGAACATTTAGGCACATTTACAAATGGATCACAGCCTTACATTAGTTAGGCAGTCTTCCCCCTTCACTGCTGTATATACAATAGATAAATAAATAGCAAGAATATATGTGATATATATTTAGATTGCACATTAGACTTTAAAATCGGTGCCTAACTGAATGCATTAGCCTGTGTTTTCTGTTTATGTCTCCATGATGCCATGGAAACGCAGTGCTGCATCCTAATGGGTCTCTCCTGGCAATAAATAAACAAAGTCTTTGTCTATTCATGTTTCAATTTCTTTTTTTTATGTAATTTACAATTTCAAAAAGAAAACAGATCAAGTCCTCTTTCCACCCACCACCCACCACCCACCCCCACCTTCTCATTCCAGTTTCTTCTTTTGCAAAGTACATCAGGGAGAAAAGCAAAATGCACCTTCTAGTGGCTCCCTCAGATTGAAATCCAGGCCAGTTCCGTCAGCTGTCACAGAGTAGGAAGCTCTGGGTTAAACTCCCTTTCTTCCCGTTTTCATAATGCCATTTATAATTAAACCTTGAGACAAGGTTCTTTAAGCAATTGCAACCTAACCTAAAGAGCACTTGTTTAAATTGAAAGCTGATATAAAACAGACATAAAATCTTTTCCCCCCTTCTTGAGTTTAAAAGGCAACAGTGAGACCATTTTTATAGCCAAAACCACAGTATTCATTGCGTTTAAGCTTCTCCCCGATGGCAGTGACATACTATCAGTTCCACAGATCCGATGGGTACTAGAGCAGAGCAAGGCAATGATCCCCATCACCCTAATGCACCAGGGCAAGGTGAATCTCTAAGCACAAAGTCCTGGGAAGACAATGCATCACCCAGCATCAGTTTGCCATCTGGCACCTGCTGTCCCATTCTGAAATGAATCAAGTCATCAAGACAGGATGTTGTGTAGTAACATGAGCATCAGAAAGACAGATCATTATCTGTGGGGGAGAGGTGGGTAGATTTAATTAGGTTGCTCAAATCTGAAGAGTCAACTGAATGCAAAGGCAGTGACCTAAGTCATGAGGTGGGGGCACAGCCCATATGGTTTTTCTCTGGTGATGGGGGGAGGGTGCTGAGGGGGAGGGGAAGGAGCTCCTGCAGGGACTTCTTCAAAGTGACTTAGGGACCTAGCAACTGAAGGCTTGACAGTACATATGCCAGGTGGGTCCCACTAGGGAAGCACAGACTGCAACACTGACCACAGGTTACACACAGTAAACCTCAGGGCAGTGGAGCCTCATGAGCACTGTCCATTTTCATTATCCACAAAAAAGGCCTCGTGGTGCAGCTTACAAAGCAGCTAGAAAATGTATTTGCCAGTGTCACTGCATATGCTCCGCAAGGCAAAGGGATATACACACTCACTCTGTTTTTATTCTTCAAATTTTGGCTCTGTGAGATCTTCAGGGTCTTCATGGTATATTCCCCTTAAGTGTTAGACCCTCTGCCTTTGTAGAGGGTCAATGCATAAGATACCTAAATTGGAAAAAGCATTGGAGTTCATATGCTTTTGGAGTTGGAACTGGAGGGAGCTTCAGAGGTCACCTAATCCAAACCCATCATTTTTCGAAAGAAGAAACTGAAGCCCAGCATAAATCCACATAGGTCTTATGGGTCAGAGTATGATTTGAACCCCTTTTTTGGCATCTGAGCTAGTACTCTTTCCATTGTATTTTACTGCCCCCCTTTTGAAAGATAAAGGAGTTTGTCTAGATCAGGAGTTCTTAACCTGAGTTCCATGGATTGTTAGAGGACCTATGAATTTGGAAGGGGAAATAAAACTCCTGTCTTTATTTTCACTAACCTTTAACTAAAATTTAGCATTTCCTTCCATTATGAATGTAGGGAATAAATATTATTCTGAGAAGACATCCATGGACTGCCAATAGAAACTATGACAGAAGAATGTTTAAGAACCCCTCCTTTCAAATCTGGGTCTTCTCTAACTGAACTTCTATGAGTATCAATGACATGCTTCCAACCATTCCACATATGCCAGGACCCACAGGAAAATTTTTGCTTGAGTATAATTACAGAGGAATAATTTTCTCTCTTCTAATAAATGTGACCTTGTTTTTAAAAAATTTAAAATTATAAAGATTTATTTTCTCTCTCACCCACTTCACCACCACCACCCCTTGGGGAAAAAACAGAATAAAAATCCCTATAACAAATATGCATAGTCATATGATTTTTTTATCAGAAAATGAAAGCCCCATAATGAATTTTCCTACTTTACCTTAGCTGCCATAACACTTAAGAAGAGAATTCAATGTCCAGATTTAATGGTTAATTCATGTCCATCCCCTGGTAGCATCTAATCCTTCTACATTTTTTAGATGGTCTCCTTTTGGTTTATTTAATCATCAGTGGTGCTTTTCTTCATCAGCCACAACCTAGTATGTCTCACAAATCTTTTTGCCTGTAGACTGGACATTCAGTTTAAATATCTAATCAGGGAGAGCAGGGTCCTTTGGAAATCAGAATTTTGTGTTTTCAGAGAGAAACTACTTCAAATATTTAGAATGAGCTGAGGAGCTAGTCCACTTCAAAAGACTTTCATTCAATGCAAGGAGCTAATTGAATTGAAAGGAATTTTGTTCTTTGAAGGTTATTAGTTTTTCTTTTTGCAGGGGAGAGTCTTGGCAGGCAGGAAAGGGTTGTTTTGTTTTGTTTTTACTGAATGGATCAGCCCTTTAACTTCTTTTTTTTTAAAAAAAAAAAAGTCAACCCTATTTGTGTGCATAGCCTTATTTTCAGTAAATGTCCAATCTGATAGCAGGATCAACCATTAAACAGGCCAAATTAGGCAGCCACCTTCAGGGTACTCAAAAGGGCCTTCCTGCTTAAAAACATCTAGTTTTGTCATAACTCCCTGAGCTGCCATAACTAGCCATTTTGTCAACCAAGGAAAGCACTATTCAAGGTGCCCTCAATACAATTCATAATGTGAAAATACTACAAGTAACGAAGGCAAATTCAGTTGACCAGGAGGGCCAATTAGTTATTAGAGTGGCTGCAAACAGCTTAAGAGGTGTACATGTTAAATTTTTATGCCCCCTAAATGTCAGTGCCCTGCTGCAATGCCTCTAACATACTGTCTTAGCTCTGGATCTAATAGTGCTGGAAAGTTCCATTTTACTTCTTCCTTAGAGTTTAAGACATTAAAGAACAGTTGTTCAAGTGTACTGAGGTTTTTCCACAGAGATAACACTTTAACCATTGTTAGCCCTTGTCAGGGTAGCTTAATTAAGTCATCAGATTGGGATAATCTGAGCAGCCACCCTAGGGAAATGAGCATTTGCACTGATAAATTTTGGTGAGAGATGAAGAAGTGAATGATGTGGGCTACACTGTCAGGAAGGGTGTGGAGCATGGGCTCCCACCTGGGAAAGCAAATCCCAGTGTGATATTGTAACAACAATGCTACTTGCCACTACTATGACTGTGTAAGACCAACAACACCACCACAAAAAGGGCTACCAGCACAGGTTCTTTGATCTGCTTTTCTAAGGAAAGCAATTTTAATTAAACATACATATATCATTCACATAGTTCAGGGGAAAAATTCAACACCCTGAACTTCAGAGAAAACACAAACAGAAATTACAAGCAGAAATTATATAAACAGAACAAATAACACAAATCAGCACACAGGGCTTCTAACTGTCTGTCCATAACAATACATACATAGTTACTAGAGAGAGAAGCACCAACATCTGGGTCTTCAAAGCTGAGTGGGCTCCTCAATGGCTACATGGAGTCTCGTCTGGCAAAATCACAGGAACGCTCTTCCAATGAGTAAGCCCTCAAAAGCAAAATGCTAACCTCAGAGTAAATATACACTTCTTCAGGGTCAGTCCACAGAGGGCATCACAACCAGGTGACTTGAACTCACGTCACTTAGATTTTCTTGTGACTTAAGCAGGTCATCAAAGACTCTTGATTAATCAAAGACTCGATTCAAACAAAGGCAAATCTCAATCAAAGGCACTTGATTACCTTAGTGCCGAGAAGAACCAGAACTCTAAAAGAAAAAAAAGCAAAACAAAAAGTCCCACTTTGCTTGCCATTATAAATGTGACTATGAGGACCCCAGGTAAACAAGGGAGAACATAAAGGTACTGGGTACCCAGGGCACAAGACAGGAATGGAAGCAAGAATCTGAGCAACAACCAAATGTAGTCATTGAAACCTTCCCATTCTCAACTGCCTCTCTTTCAAGAATGATTAAGCTGGTAGGAAAGTACATTAAAAGCAATGAAAATATCTCACATAGACCTTTACATTGTGGGAGAAGCTGGCATTCTTTCCATCACAAGTGCCAAAGTGACTGCCTAGCAAAATGACATTAAATCATATTTCAAATTTGAAGGTGTTTCTGCTGATGTCATTTTCTTGGTATCATACAAAATTACAGTAATGCCTTGGTATTTTCATATAAAAATAACCACCCCACGTTGGAAGTTATAGATTGAAATGGAACTTTTGCCTCCAAGGGATGATCCAAACTTAAATCACCTACACTAAAATATAAAATATTATCATTAAATCAACCTTGCAACTAGTCATTGGCCCCACATGCCCAGGATAAGTAATGTGGGATACCAGGCAAGTAAAAATGAATGTTGATTTAATTACCCTTATACTACTTACAGAGCAATTACTCCAATAAAATTTTTTTTGAGGATTGAATTCATCTACTGGCTTAATGCACCCACTTTAATGTAATGATGTTTAATTTCCTACATAGGGCACAAATGCCCCTATAAACTCTTTGGGAGATAGAGCGAAAAGAAAAATTTCCACCTAGATTGTCCTAAATCTAATGTCAGTTGGCTATCGAGCATTTTTCTTCTTTTCTTTTTTTTATAAACTCCATCCATTATTTAAAATTCCTTTCCCATCATTCAATGAAATGCAGACAGTTGTTCATTTTGAGCTTGGTTTTTGCTTATCTGACCAGCAGGGTCAGGATAATAAATCACTCTCCCCCTAAGGAATAATAAAATGCTTAATGGATTTGTGCAGTTACCAGAAAAAAAATAAAGAGGAAAACTTTCAAGATTCAATTCAGCCTTCAATACTAGACGGTACTTGGGAAACTGACACATGAAGATCATATGTAGGTGAAAATGCTTTTCTTAAATGCAGAAATGTTTTTGTCGAAGAAAAGGATTTGATCCACTAATACGTATAACACAGAAGCGCGCACACACACACACACACAAACACACACACACATACGGATACTATCATTCCCTTGTTTGCAAACCCTTTATAAAATGTTCTGCCCTTATTCTTTATACCCTGTCCCCCAACTATAATTCATTGAGTCCTCAACATGCTGGTTGCCTTGAGTCTGTGAGCAGCCATTCTAGCATATCATAGTATCAGAGCACATTTTCAATGAAATGATATTAAAAAGTCTGACCAGATGTTATTTTCTATGACATTAGGTAGAGGGTGGAGTGGGAATAGTATCCCTGGGGAATTAGGGTGATCATGGTACAGTGGAAAGAATAATAGACACAGAGTCAGAGGGCGTCAGCTTACAGTCTGATTCTGCTACCTGTGTGACCTTGGTGAGTCACCTAAACTCTCTGGTCACCAGGTCTTCATCTGTACAATGAGGGACTTGACCTCTAATTTCCCTTTTAGCTCTAAATCTGCAATGCTATGAAGAGAGAGCCAGACCACACAGTGATAGAATTTGAGAATTAGAGCAGTAACTGAGAATTACTCCAGTCCAACTCAGACCCTACGAAGCTTATAGTGGCAAAAGTCACAGGCTAGATTTTGTCCAAAGCTCCTTCTGAAGTGAAGGGAGTCTGCATTTTGCATCCTGCTTTATGAAACAAAACCAAAAAAGATTTCATGCCATGATATTAAATAATTTACCATTTCTCACCTGGGGGGAAAATTGCTTTATTTAATATTCATCACATGGCTCTACTTTGCTGTCCATTTTGATATTTCTTAAGTGTCAGGGCATAAGTCTTCCATTTATCTCAGCAGAATAAACTTACAATTCTCCAGATGCTTTTATCTTGAATGATTCTAGCACCCCCTTTTCCTTGCTTGACTCTTAACCTTCTATGTAGTCTCTCTAGGAGTTTACTTAACTTCCCTGCATCTCAGTTTCCCCAATTTGCAAAGTGTAATAATCAGAGAACACCAGTCTGATTATTTGAAGGTGTTATAAAGATTTAAACAATCATGGAAAATGTTCAGTTTCACACAAAGAAGTGCTATAAAAATATCATTACTCACTGATCATAGCTTTCTTAACCATGGAAATCCAATCTCATCTCTACAGTTGATTTGAAAAGAAGAAATCCAAAGAAAGTTCAGATTTTTTTCTTTTCATAGGCAGAATGTAATGACAACACACCATTTTTTCTTATCTAATACACACTGTAATAAATAGAGGCAACTGCGTGGCACAGTAGAGTGCTATCCTTCCTGAGTTCAAATCTTCGATGTTTAACAGCTTTGAGACCCTGGGTAAATCATTTAGCCTTTGTCTGCCTCAGTTTCTAAATCTGTAAAATGGAGATAGTAATAGCCTCTTTCTTCCAGGATTGTTGTGGGGGGAAAATGAAATATTTATAAACAACAACTTGCAAAACAAAGCTCACTATTGCTGTTCAGTAGTGTCTGACTCTTTGTGACTCCATTTGGAAGAGATGCTAGAGTGGTTTGACATTTCCTTCTCCAGCTCATTTTACAGATGAGGAAACTGAGGCAAACAGGGTTAAGTGATTAATTGAATTCATGAAGGTGAGTCTTCCTGACTCCATGCCCAGTACTCTATCCACTTCACCACCTAAGTACTAGTTACTGGAGCAGCAGATAGTAGAGACATATTTAAACTAATGACATATATGTACACATATATCAACAATCCAACATTTGATCAACTGATCAACAGATGTTGAGCCAACATAGCTGGATATGGTTTAAAGGATAAATTGTTATAAATTGAAATCTCCAGAGGAACTCTCCAAGGTAGTGGCAGCATTAAAAGGAACAATAGTGGTAAGACTGCTACGTACACATTCCAAAGGTGATACAGAGAGTCACAAAAGTCTTGTGTGAAGGTTCGGTGGAGTCAGAGCAGTTAGGATCCCTGGGGACGAGGACCGTGCTTTTATGATTCCTCAATTTCTTCCATGCCCTAGTACCGTACATCCATGGCCAGACTACCTTTCCTCCTTTACCTCCCTCCCCCAAATCCCTACAGGTTCCACCCTTCTCCTCTGCCAGTTGTGCCTGGAAATTGTGGTGGGGTGGGCAGAGCTTATGGACTATACCTAGAGAGCACAATTTAGACTTTCTGGAGCATGGACTAACCTTTCCACTGTGCAACTACTCCCAGAAGTACTAAGGCTCATAGGACAGCTACTCACTGGTCAAGGTGGGATCCTAAAGTATTCCTAGACCACTTTTTGCCTTTTCTTGGCTTGGCCTCATCTTCTAAGCAGAGGCCTTCTCAGTATTGGCCTGGTATTATGGGCAATACTCTGTAAATTCAGATTCAGTTTGGGGACAAAATGAGACACACATAATTCATTGAATAGTTAACAGAAGGAGGTTTACTAAGCCTATACATAGCAACAAGGATACAGTGGCATTTAGCTTCTCCAAACAAGGCTATGGAGACACCATATCAACAGGACATAGTGTGCTGATTCAAATGATCTTCAGAATTCCACCAAATCAAATGGATCTTGATTCTACATGGCTGAGACCTTTTAATGCACTTGGGTGACCAGGAAGCTGTTTCAGGGGAGGCAGGGATCAACTAGGTCTCTAGGAAAGTGGTATTACCTTTTAGGGTAAACTAATCACTGTTTCTGGGGAACAAGAAACCCTAGTGGATACTAGTGCTATAATACCTGAGGTTTGATTAGCACAAAGTTTTCCCCAGCAGAAAAATGTTCCAGGGTTGCTTCCCACATTTATCCTGAGATCTCTCCCCATATCTCCCAGAGAAGTCTCCTCCCCCTTTCCCCCAAAGGTCAGAATTGCTCATCATGGCTCCGAGTAACTTCCTTGTCTTGCTGGGATTTTTACACTAAAATAAGACAAATTAGCCTGATATAAATGAGCTGGAGAATGATCAGAAAACTTCTGGAATAGACGTAACCCAAGAGGACAAATCACCTCTTACCAGGCTAACTGCATCTTTTCCAGGCCCCTTAAGTTTCCTCAGAGTCAGAACTTTTGGTTCTAGATAAATAAAGATGCTACAATTTTCTAACATCTTCTCCATATCCAGGATCATTTGTGACCACTCCCTGCAAATGTCCAATTCCTAAAATAAACTAATATTGTTTTCTGGCTTGGTTAATGAGAAATAAAAGTCCCGAAGAGTCATAGATATGCTCACCATTTCTTCCCCCCATCCCACCACAACATACAACTCCCCACTAAAAAAAAATCTTTGTGTCTCTAAGGCCTATAACATTTTCCTTCAACTAAATCATATACTTTTTAGAAGTTTTTTTCAATTAGCAAGCATTTTTTTTCTCTCTCCCACCTCATCACACCTGAAGAGAAAGGAAGGAAGGAAGGAAGAAGGAAGGAAGGAAGAAGGAAGGAAAGAAGAAGGAAGGAAGAGTAAGGAAGGAAGGAATGAAGGAAGGAAGGAAGAGAGAAAGGAAGGAAGAGAGAAAGGAAGGAAGGAAGAGAGAAAGAGACAAAGAAAGAAAGAGAGAAAGAGAAAGAAAAGGAAGGAAGGAAGGAAGGAAGAAAAATAAAGAATAGTTATGCAAATAAAATTCCTAAATTTGCCATATCCATAAATATGTTTCTTGTTCTGCCTATTAGTTCATTATCTCTCTGTCAAAAGTAAACAAACAGCTTTCTTCTTCATCAGTCCTCTGAAATCATCATTGATTATTTTGTTAATCAGAGTTCTTAAGTTTTACAGAATTGTTCATCTTTGCAACATTCATGGCATAATATAAACAATTCTGATCCAACTCACTTCATCCTGCATCAGTCCGCAAAGGTCTTCTTAAGCATCTCTGAAATGATCTTTCTTCATTTCTTAAAGCAACACCAGTACATCAATGTACTTCTTTTTCTGCATCCCCTCCACAGTTTGTCATCATTGAAATTAGTTTAGCCAGTCTGCTGAGTGTGAAATGGAACCTCAGAGTTTCTTAAAATTGCATTTCTCTGATTATTAGTGATTTTGAGCATTTTTTTTCCATATGACTATAGACAGCTTTGATTCCTTCTTTTGAAAATTACCTCTTCACATCCTTTTGCAATATTATCAATTGGGAGGTGTCTCTTATTCTTATAAATTCAAATCAGTTCCTTATATATCTTGGAAATTAGACTTTTATCAGAGAAAAAGAGAGGTTTTCTTTTTTTCCTCTAGCCTTCATCTAATCTTAGCTATATTGGATTTGTTTGTGCAAACCTTTTTTAATTTTATGTAATCAAAATTGTCTACTTTATCTCTGTAATACTCTCTATTCCTTGTTTAGTCATGAATTCTTCCCCTATCCAAAAATCTGAAAGGTAATTTTTCCCTTGTTCCTCTAATTTGTTTATGATGTGACCTTTATGTCTAGTCCACATTTCTGTTTGGAGCTTATCTTCATACGAGGTGTGAAATGTTAGTCCAAACTGAATTTCTGCCGGATTGCTGCCCAGTTTTCCCAGCAGTTTGTTTTAATCAGATAGTGAGTTATTATCCCAATAGATGAGGTCTTTTGCTTTATCAAAATTTTATCTTCAAAAATATCTGACCAGATTTTTATCTTTCCAATAAAATCAGCCACTCATTACTCAGTAGAAGAACAGAAAGTCCTCTCTTTTATAGTACTCTACCAAAGCAATCACATAAAATCACAGAGGTTTCTTAGTCCAACTGATGCCTGAAAGGGGGCAGCTAGGTGATGCAGTACATAGAGTGCCAGGCCTTGAGTCAGGAAGATTCATTCTCCTGAGTTCAAATCTGGCCTCAGACACTTACTAACTGTGTGACCTTAGGCAAGTCACTTAACCCTGTTTGCCTTAGTTTCCTCATCTGTAAAATGAGCTAGAGAAAGAAATGGCAAGCCACTCCAGTATCTTTACCAAGAAAACTCCAAATGGGCTCATGAGGCATTGGACATGACTGAAATGAATGAATGATAATACCTGAAAAAGAATCTCTTCTTAAATGTATGAGTGATCATACAAATTTTGTTTGAAGATCTTAAGTAAGGGGGAAATAATTTTATTTCCAAAACAATCCATTCCACTTTTGGATAGATTTACTCTCAAATAGTTGAATTATTCTATGATCCCTTCAATTATACAGGTTTCAACCAATTGACCCTGGCTGATATTGTGTGATTCTCATTCTTAGACTCTCAAAATTTCTCCACAGAGGGTTTACCCAATGTGAGCAAGGCCATAATTTCTTTGTCCTGACTTTGCAAGGGTATCTCTCAGGCATTCTACAATTCACCTTTTATCCCTCGTTCTTGACACATGACTCAATAAGATGACCTCAGCCCATAAGGTCATTTCTTTTTGTCCAAAAGTCTTTGTTGACATCCATAAGTCTTCTTCTTCTTTGGAGTTCCTTAGTGGACAAATGTGAAGCTCTATTTAGGAAGTGTTATTTTTTTCTTATATCATGTCTAAATGTGCCTTTTTGTAACTTCCACCCAATGTTCCCTAGAGCCAAGAAGAATAAGCTCTTCAAATAATTGAAGACCACTATCAAGATCCCTCCTCCTCCTCCATAACGTATCCTCAGCTCCTTCAATTAATCCTCAAATGTCATGAATGTTAGGCCCTTTACTATCCTGGTCAACCTCCTCAGGACAGTCTCCAGCTTATCAAAGTCCTGGTAGTAATGATAAATATCCAATGCTTTGGAATGTTCTCTATGCTTTTTATTCCCCTATAGACTTTATATCACTGTTGTCATTCCACTTTTACTTAACATAATTAAAATGGAGCTGTATCATATCATAAATCAAAGAGTTCATCACAAGCCAATTAACTTCACCAGACACCTTGAACCATTCTTTTCTCGTCTTTGGTATGGACTAATACTACTTTTGTCCCTTAAATCATCTAACTCTCACTTTCATAATTTCTAAAAAATGTCTATTTGGGAAATGTTGCCTCTGAGGTTATTTGCAACATGCCTAGTTTGTTTTTTTTAAAACTTTCAGGAAACAGAAGGCAAAAGTTTCTATGTACATTTTGCTCTCTACTTTACATTTTAAACACAGACATTCTCTAAATGATGTTACATGGCTGTAAATCTTGGACCAGCAAAGTCTGGAATTTGGAAGATCCAAAGTGCAATGGAAAGATTTATGGTGGATAGAAGAAAGATGTAGTCCATTTTCAATGATAGCTTATTCACAAGTGGTGGCTTAAGGGGTATCTAATCAAGGAAAAATATGATCGGAAAAAGGAGGTAGGGCAGTCATTTGGCATAAGCAAGGGAAAACAGATGGACAATGTTGTTCCCACAATATATAAAAAGACCTAGATGAAAACTCTCAGAATGTTAGGTAGATGCTCCATGGAGAACCTACAGGAGAACATTGACAAGGATCATCACACAGGATACGAAGTCCTAAAAGGGTTGGGATCAGCACCGATGGAGTGAATAACTACATTGGTCATATTACAAGGTCCTCAGAGGTATGACAGTACTATATTCCCTATTATTCAAGGATCAGTTATTCAAGAAGGACTTTTGAAGGACTCTGACATGACCAGAAACCTATGTCTCCAAATCCTGATTGAATTGGATAATTGAGATCTGTGGAATAAAATTAATTGCAGAGGATCAGAAATTGAACTTGCAACCTGCATGAGTCTAGGCAATGATTAATTCAACCTGTCAGACTTCCTTTGGCTCCAGGATTTCATACCTCAGATATTAAGTCAAAGAAAGACATTGTCAAATAGCCATATTCTACTTTGTCATTTTTTCTATGCTTTCCTTGATGCTTATTGCGATGCTATTTAGGGTGTTCATATACACTATACACATACAAATTTCTAAAACTTTCTGGCTCCATCCTGGTGTAGCCTTAATTGTCTGTTGTCAAGCTGTGCTTTTTAAATGTCCTAGCATTTGATCCATTAAAAATGCTTCTGAGACTTAACTGATGTCAAACAGGCTGGTCTAATTTCCTGCTATGTCTTTAGATCCTTTTAAAAAAATAATTGGGTGTTGAATTAGTTCGTATTTTTCCCCCTCCTTCCTCAAGGAACCTGTACTAAATTTAGTCAAGTTCTAGAAACAAACAAAAAGGTTCCAGTCTTCCCTATTAACTGCCCTTGCTTAGTCCTATTTGCTTACTAAACTAGAGCTCAGAATGGTTTGGGTGTTTGTGATTCAATCCTAGTGAATAAATAGGAACTTGAGTTTTAAAAGCAATGTGGGGAACTTCTCAGACTGACATCCACAAACACCTTCTCTTCTAGTAATAGTGGCAAAGAAATCACAGGAATGATTCTATCCATATGTAACAGGCCTCTGTGGATGCCCCCAGATGAAAATAATTCAAGAGCCTTGCTGGAAATGAAAGTCCATGCCATTTACTTCATCCTCTCTTTCTCCTCTCTTTTTTAAGAGAGCAAGGATACACCCTTTAAACAGAATTCTTTCCTTAGAGCTTAATATGTGGTCAACCTTCTGTGTATGGACAGCTAGGTGGTGCAGTGGATAAAGTACTGGGCCTGGAGTGAGGAAGACTCATCTTCCTGGGTTCAAATCTGAATTTAGACACTTAGCCTTGTTTGTCTCAGTTTTCTCATCTGTAAAATGAGGTGGAGAAGGAAATGGCAAACCACTCTAGTATCTTTGCCAAGAAAATTCCAACTAGGGTCACAAAGAGTCAGACAAGACTGAAAAAGCCTCAAAAACAACAAATTTTTATTTATAAAAGTTTACTTTATTTCTTAATCTGGAAAATGTGATAAACTTGTTTGTTGACCAACAGAATTACTAAGGTGTGTGTGCTATTGCTTGAATATGGTATTGAGGGAATAGAAATTGAAAACAACCTGGGAGGGGAAAGAGATTTAAAACTGCTATGTTTGCCAAAGCAAGGTTTGTTTGGGTGTTTTTTTGGCTGGGGGTTCAGAGTCGAAGGAGACAATTATTGATTTATTTTCAAACTTCACAGCATAGAGAGAACACATTCATCAGGGTTTCTCTAGGAATCAAAACAAGTCAGGAAAAGTGTGGGAAGGTAAATTGTTGGCATCCAATCAGGTATCCTTTATTACCCATGGCATGGTTTGAAAGGAAATCATATTCCACAAGAGTAATTTGGTCCAAGTTATGGCTATAGAGAGGAGAAACTTAACCTATTTAAAAAAGTAGCATATGAGGTCAACTGGAGGCAAGGACAATTCTGGCATTCAGTGAAGCACTTCTCATTTCCTGTTGAACCTCAGCCATCCTTTAAAATTAATTACATGAATGAAAAAAGCATTTCCTAAGTGCTTGGTATGTGCCAATTATTAGGAATACAAATGCAAGCAAAGCAGAAAGTCTCTGCCTTCAAAGAGTTTCCATTCTAATGAAGAATACAATAAAAAAGAATACATAAAAGGGAGCTAGAAAGTAGGGAGAGGAGTATGGTTGACATGCAGTACCAGGAAGTGGTTTGGTGAACTAGTGGTTGGTTCCAGGCAAGATAAGCCAAAGCTCACCTAGCATAGCCCAGAGTCCCAGGGGTAGAGTCTGAGTTCTGGTGAGAGAGGAATGAGAAAGATGACCTTAATGCAGGCAGCATGGTTTGGAAATGTCCAAGAAGTGCAAATGTATCTAATCGCTCCCATCCCAAAACACACACACACACACACACACACACACACACACACACACACACATACACCTTAATTTGTTTGTCTGACCTGTCCTTGAGTGTGCCTCTGTTGATTTGCCTCTCTCCATATCTTTCTATTCCCCCTGGCCCGGAAACACCCAACTGAAAAGATGAATCTCGGTGTTTAACTCCTCAGAGTAAGAAAATATAAATTATTTTGCTCTGAAATGAGCCTGGGGTTGGTCCCAGAGGTGACATTCTTGCATTCTAATTGCAAAATCTAAGGGCAAGTTGCTATAACCCTTGGCTGGGTTAATAAAAAATGTCACTAATGTCATCTGCTGCTACTTTCATGCTGCTCCCCACCGATCATATTTGACTCAGTTTCTGTCTTAGTCTTCTTAGACACAATCTTTATGGGTTCTGTAGTTGCTGCTGGTCGTTGCCAAGCATAGGTGCTTTGTGCATGGGCTGGAGAAGCTCCTCTATACTCCCAATTTCTAGCTTCCAGTGGAGTTCTTACAGTGATGTGATCACTTCCTCACAAAGCTGGGTTCTGCTGCCATTCTTTTAGTTTAAAACCTTGAAACTTTTACTGCTTTTAAAAATTAAAAGCCCAACACTCCCAATTATCAGATTGAGAGAAATAAACCTTCCTAAAGCAAAGAAAAAAATCTGAAAATAAAAGCAAAAAAAACACTTCGCTGACTTTTTTGCCTCATTTTTCCCCCTTGTCTTTCTGTTATCCAAAATCTCACTTACACTAGTCTTTCCTAGAACAACAATATAAAATCTAAATACTATGGAATTATGATGACCAAGTTTGGCATCAAAGAAGAGATATGCAAAGTCACCTCCCCATTCATTCCCCCTTCTTTGCATAGACAGGGGACTAGACAATAAGTATGAAACACTATCTATGATGAAAGACTTTTTCCATGTGTTTTATTATTGTTGTTGTTGTTTTGTTGTGAGAGATGGCTTTCTGGGAGGAGGGGGGAGAAAAATTCACTAGGAAATCTAGATGATGCTTTTAAAAATCAATGAAATTTTTTAAAAAAATAATTTTTCCCTGTGGGTGGGGAGAGATGGAGAGAAAATCTGGAATTCAAAAGCTTGTGGAAATGAATGTTGAAAACTAAAAATAAATTAATTAATTTTTAAAAATAATAATTTTTCCTTTCCATGAGGATAATCTTCATTCTGGGCTCTTGGGCTTAATTTTATTTTGTTGATCATATTTTCCAGTTCCGGAGGCCTGTGTCTTCATCAGATCTCTCTCTCTCTCTCTCTCTCTCTTTCTCTCTCTCTCTCTCTCTCTCTCTCTCTCCCCCCACCCTCCATCTCTCTCTATCTCCCTCTGTCTCTCTTACACACATACACACACACATACTCTTTTCCAATGCAGAGACATCTGGTGCTCAGTACTATGCCAATCAGACACCACAGATGAGTCTTTCTGAAGAGCTGGTTAATGAAAGAGCTAGGACTGGAATCTCATTCCCCTGACTCTCACTCCATTTCCCCCACAGAGTCAGGGGGCAAAAACCAAGTGCAGGGGCACAGAGAATATATACAAGAAGGAGACAGGAGACAAGTAAGGGAATATGAATAGGAACATCAATTCTAGAAGAATCAGTGTGGTATCACACATAGTGCTAGACTTGGAGTTAGAATTCCCGTAGTTCAAATCTCACTGCTGACATTGTCTACATAATCACTTAACAACCTCTGAGTGCTGATTTCTTAATGTGAAAAGCGGGGCTAATAATAGCTGTCTCAGAGGATTGTTATGATGCTCA
The DNA here is from genome assembly GCF_011100635.1 of Trichosurus vulpecula. Lineage (NCBI taxonomy): Eukaryota > Metazoa > Chordata > Mammalia > Diprotodontia > Phalangeridae > Trichosurus > Trichosurus vulpecula. The sequence continues at coordinate 70,763,057 of NC_050581.1, forward strand.
AATGAAATAATGTATATAAATTCTCTTGGAAATCTTCATGTGACATACGTATATATGCATATATATACATACATATACATATATGATTATGGTTCGTTATTATTGTTATTATTTTCAAATTTACCATGAAATCTTGAAGAATGCCAGACTTCCATCTGCTTCTTTTTGAGGAAACTCATTAAGCATGTGCATGATTAACTCTCACTATTTGGGGATAGAAAGACAAAAGCTGTCCTTTTCTCAAGGAGCTTGGTTTTTCCTGAGAAAGATCACATTGACACAAATAATTAAGATATATACAAAATCATGAAATTTTTTTTTCGAAAAATAGAGAGTTCTAATATCTGGGGAGATCAAGAAAGGCTTTGTGATATAGAAAGGGTGCTTTGAAGAAGCCAGGGATTCTGGGAGGCAGTAATGGAGAGGCAAGGAATTTCAGACATGAATGATGGACGACACTGACTCAAACACATGGAGGCAAGACATGGAATGCTTGGTGAAGGTAACAGTTGGATTTGAATAGAGAGCGTGTGAGGAGAGGGGAAAATGAAATAAGGTGGGTGGGAACCAGATTGTACAAGCTTTTAAATGCCAGACTGTAGATTTTTTTTTATTTTATACTAGAAGTGATAGTGGTTCATTAGAGTGGTATGGTCAACTTTAATTAATAATGGTCATAGGCATAGGGACTAGACAAATGATCCCATTGATACAGGATACCCCAAGGTAGGGGAATTGCCTTTACCAATGGATGTTGTGACACCTTATAGTCTTAGGAAATTGCTTAGTCCACCAAGAGATTAAAGAACTTGTTTAGAAATTTGGAACTATGCCCAAAGCACAATCAAATGGTATATACCCTCTGATCCTGGCATACTAATTCAATAGATGAGAAAGAGAGAGAGAGAGAGAGAGAGAGAGAGAGAGAGAGAGAGAGAGAGAGAGAGAGAGAGCGCTATCTGTACAAAAATATTTATAGTGGCTCTTTTTGGTATGGTAAAGAATTGGAAATTGAGGGGATGCCCAGCATCAATTGGGGAATGGCTGAACAAGTTGTGGTATATGATAGTAATGCAATACTATTGTGTTATAAGAAATGATGAGCATGCTGATTTCAGAAAAAAACTTGAAAGACTTACATGAACTGATGCTGAGTGAAGTAAGCAGAAGCAAGAGAACATTGTACATAGTAACAGTAAAACTGTGCAATGATCAACTATGGTTGACTTAGCTCTTCCCAGAAAAACAATGATCCAAGACCATTCCAAAAGACTTATGATTTTAAAAAATGCTATTCATATCCAGAGAAAGACCTGGTGGAGTCTGAGTGCAGATTTAAGTATACTACTTTTTACTTTGTTTTTTATGTTCTTTTTTTTCTTTTTGGTCTGTTTCTTGTTTCACACAACATGACTAATAATGGGAATATGTTTTGCATGATTGCACATATATATCAAGTTGCTTACCACCTTAGGAAGAAGGGAGGAAAGGGAGGGAGGGAGAAAATTTGGAACTTAAAATTTTTAAAAATTGAATGTTAAAAATTGTCTTTATGTGTAATTGGAAAAAATAAAATATTATTTTTAAAAGACCCCCCAAAAAACATTCTTATGGTCACATGACTGAGCTATGTCAAAGGTAGGAATTGAATCCAGCTATACCTGGCTCCAAGGTTAGGTCTTTTCACTCTGTTAGTCTCTCAGTCCAACAACAGATTTATCATTTCCTGAAGACATTCCTGAGGTGGGCCAGGTACAGAAGGAATCCCAGTTTAATTAAAGTTCTGACTTGCTTTACCTTATATGTCAAATATCTGAGTAGAAGGAGACAAACAAGGTGGTAATATATGTCCACTTTGAAGAAAATGTATCATTTCAGAATGCTGTCTATACTTTGATGAGTGTTTCAAATCAATTTCATAACAAGCATTGCAAAATGAGAATTCTACACGTTCGCCATGTTTATGGCATATCTTCCATGAAATCGTACTGAGCAGCCACATCAGTGGATCATATGACTTTCACTAAGCTATGGAGCCTTCTTCTAAGGCGTAATTGAGATTTACAGCACCTTCACAGAACAGGGAACTATTTTTCATTTAGCAGTTCTTAGAATGACACCTACTTTTCTTTTATAAACATCATGCACGATATCTACATAGGTAAACATTTAGTTAGAAGTAATAGGTTCACACACTCACATTAATGTGGATTTGGAATCTAAGAATATGTGTTCAAACTTATGCCCAGACTCATCCTCTCTGGTTCCCTAAGAACCAAACTTTTTTCCATAACATACCTTTTTCCCATACTTGTCCATAATAAAAGTTATTTTTAAAAATAATGCCCTTTGACCTATTAATTCAGGCCTGCACAACCTGTGGCCCATGGGCCACTTACAGCCTATAGGCATGCCAAAGAATTTTGCGCAGCCCACAAAAAATGTGGAGAATGTTTTCCTCTACAATTTTCCCAGGTGGCCCAAAATCCTTTGGTGTGCTGTAAGCAGCCTGTGGGCTGCAGGTTTTGAAGAGCTGTATTAATTCAATAATTTTACCCTGAAAGTATTATCAAGAAGGGATAAAAGCTATCTATTCAAAGATTTTCATAGTGATATTATAAATATGATATATATATATGATATACATATACATGTGTACATATGTATACACATAAGCACACATTTATTTGTTTCTTATATATATGCCACCTAAATGTCCAATAATAAAGGGATAGCCAAATAAATTGTGGTACCTTAATATAAGGTAAATTATATTACTATAATTTCATTAAGACTGACAAGCGTGAGAAACACAAAGAAGTCTAAAAGATCCTTCTGAAATAATGCAAAGTTGTTTTTTTTTAAAGGAGGAATAGAAGACCATAATATACATTAGCCTCAATCATATAAAAGGAAAAGTGCCTGAGATGCAAAAATATTTATAGAATTGCTATGTGTGGGAGGGAAGTGCAGTGTTAACAAAGACCTGGAAAGTGAGTACCCATTGATTGAGAAAGGGGCAGACAAGTTGGGACACATGAATATGGTAGAATATTGTTTCAATGTAAGAAAGAGTGAATATTAAGAATCCAGAGAACCTTAGAAAGACATATGAACTGATACAATATACACTGAATAGAACCGGAAGAAAAATTCATACAATCAATCAACAAGCATTTATTATTAAACACCTCCTTTGTTTCAGGTATTATGCTGGAAGGGCTGTATTTGTGATGCTTGGCCTAATGTCTGGAAATTATAGAAATTCTAAAAGAAAACCACAAGAATGAAAAACTAGAAGACAATGTGAAATATCTCATTGGAAAAACAACTGACTGGGAAAATAGATCCAGGTGAGATAGTATAAAAATTATTGGACTACCTGAAAACTGTAATCAAAAAAGAGCCTAGACATCATCTTTCAAGAAATAATCAAGGAAAACTGCACTGAGGTCCTAGAACCAGAGGGTAAAATAGACATTGAAAGAATCCACTGATCACCTCCTAAAAGGAATCCCAAAATGAAAACTGCCAGGAATACTATAGTCAAATTCCAGATTTCCCAGGTCAAGGAGAAAATATTGCAAACAGCCAGAAAGAAACAATTCAAGTATGGTGGAGCCACAGTCAGTATAACACAAGACTTAGCAACTTCTACATTAAAGGAACATCAGGGCTGTCCAACCTTAGGTTTTTATTGAAACAATAGACAATATATTTTTATTTGCCATTTTAGTGAGAACTTTGTGGTAGCTTGGCTTCATTTACTAAAGCACTTATGTAAATTTCTATGCTTGTAGGCGGGCCGCATAAATTGTACTGTGGGCTGCACACTGTCGCAGGCCACATTTTGGGCAGCCCTGGCTTAGAATATAATATATCAAAGGGCAAAGGAACTAGGATTATAACCAAGAATCACACCTCCCAGCAAAACTAAGTATAATCCACGAGGGGAAATAATAGAGATTCAATGAGATAGAGGACTTTCACGCATTCTTGATGAAAAGACCAGAGCTAAATAGAAAATATGACTTTCAAATACAAGACTCAAGAGAAGCATAAAAAGGGAAACAGGAAAGGGAAATCTTAAAGGACTTAATAAGGTTAAACTGTTTACATTCCTACATGGGAAGATATTTGTCACTCATAAGACCTTTCTCATTATTTGGGTAGTTAGATGGAGTAGGACAGAGGACACAGGTGTGAGCTGGATATGAAGGGGTGATATCTAAAAAATAAAATTAATGAGTGAGAGAGGATGTACTGAGAGAAAGGGAAAGGAGAGAGAGAATGGGGTAAATTATCTCACATAAAAGTAGGAAAGAAAAAGTCTACAGTGGAGAGGAAGAAGGGGGAGGGGAGGGGGAGTGAGTGAATCTTACTCTCATCAGAATTGGCTCAAAGAGGGAATAAAATATATAGGCAATTGGGTAGAGAAATCTATCTATTGGAAAATAGAAAGGAAAGGGGATAAGAGAAGGGGCAGGGATGATAGAAGAAAGGGCATATTGGGGAAGGGGGTAATCAGAAGGAAAACACTTTGGAGGAGGGACAGGGTGAAAGGAGAGAGGAAATAGAATATATGGGGGCAGAAGAGAATGGAGGGAAATACAGTAAGTCACAGTAACTGTGACAAAAATTTTGAAGTAAGTTTCTCTCATAAAGGTCTCATTTCCCAAATATATAGAGAAATGAGTCAAATTTATAAAAATAAGTGCCATTCCCCAACTGATAAATGACCAAAAGATATGGTCACTTTTCAGATGAAGTTATCAAAGCTATCTATAGCCATCTGAAAAAAATACTCTGACTCACTCTCGATTGCAGAATTGCAAATTAAAGTAAATCTAAGGTACTACCTCATACCTATTAGATTGGCTAATAGGACAGAAAAGATAAATGACAAATGTTGAAGGAGATGTTGAAAAACAGAGACATTAATGCATTGTTAATGGAGTTGTGAACTGACTCAACCATTCTGTACAGCAATTTGGTTGCCCATCAATTGGGGGATGACTGAACAAGTTGTAATATGTGATCATGATGGAATACTATTGTACTATAAGAAGTGATGAGCAGGATGCTCTCAGAAAAAAACTTGGGAAGATTTGTATGGGCTGATTCAAAATGAAATGTACTGTAACAGCAATATTATAAGATAATCAGCTGTGAATGACTTGGCTATTCTCAGCAATACAATGATCCACGACAACTCTGAAGGACTTATGATGAAAATTGCTTTCCCTGCCAGAGAAAGAATTGATGGTGTCTGAATAACGATTGAAGCACACTTTTATTTTTACTTCATTTTTCTTGGATTTGTTGTTGTTTGTTTTTTTTTCATGTCATGACTATTATGGATATGTTTGTATGTTATACATGTTTACATGTATAACCTGTGTCAAATTGCTTGCCTTCTCAATTAGAGGAGGGAGGAGGGAGGAAGGGAGATAATTTGGAACTCAAAGTTTTAAAAATGCATGTTAAAATTATTTTTACATGTAATTGGATAAAATACTAAATTTAAGAAACAATAAAAGAGTGAGACTCTATAAGGCTGAGGTAAGGTGGAAGCACATTTCAGACATGTGAATAGTTAGTGCTCAGATATAGAGACATGAAGTGCCATAAGTAAGCAAAAGAGAGAAGGCTAGCTTAGCTAGATCAGAAATACATACATATATAAATATATATATATACATACATATATACATATATATGTATATATATTCTTTTTTTCCAATTATATGTAAAGAAAGTTTTCAACTTTCACTTTTATAAGAGTTTGAGTTCCAAACTTTTTCTCCCTCCCTCCTTCCCCTCCCCCCTCTCCAAGATGGCATGCAGTCTGATATTATACATGTATAATCATATTAAACATATTTCCACATTAGTCATATTGTGAAAGAAGAATGAAAACAAAAGGGAAAAGCCAAGAGAAAGAAAAAAAACAAAAAAGGTGAAAGTAGTATGCTTCAGACTCCATAGTTCTTTCTCTAGATGTGAATAGTATTTTCCATCATGAGCCTTTTGGAATTGTCTTAGATCATTGTATTGCTGAGGAGAGGCGAGTTTAACAAAGCTGGTCATCTCACAGTGTTGCTGTTACTGTGTACAACATTCTCCTGGTTCTGATGACTTCACTCAGCATCAGTTAGTGTAAGTCTTTCCAGGTTATTCTGAAATCTGCCTGCTGGTCATTTCTTAAAGCCCAATGGTATTCCATTAAATTCATATACCACAATTTGTTCAGCCATTCTCCAATTGAATGGCATCTCCTCAATTTCAATTTCTTTGTGAGGTTCAGTTTCTATAAGGCTAGCAAGTGTTGGTAGAACTGGCATAGGGTATAACTAGCCTCCTTTGAGCCCATTCTTGGAATTAATGGCAATTACCCTTAGTGACAGATGGTAGCATGCCCTGAAACCTGATTCAGTACTCTTACACTTTATATGTGCCCTTCCAAAAGATTTAATCTGTGTTGAATGAATTAAAAGATTCACTACTAGCCAAGCATGAAGTCTGGAGTTTACTACTGGGCTTAGCCCCCAAGGAGTATTCTAAGAATAGGCTCCATTTTTTAAAGTGGCGATGCAAAATTAGAAAACTACTGGGAAGATCTTACCTGAGAGTAAGATTTTTAAAAATGCGTTTGTCAGGCCTCAAGATTATGATAACGAGCTGTATGCATTTTTAAATGCTTTATTAACAGCAAAAATTTCTAAGATGCCTTATTGAGGGGGAGAGAGGGGACTTCGATATCCATTACCACAAACAACTAATAATGTTGGAATATTAACAGGAAAAGTGAGGCAAATAAGTATTTATAAAGGGGAAGCACAAAAGAGATTTAGAGTTATCTGCTCCAAAGCACCTCTCTGTGTCTTTTCTGATTCGCCCTAGTGGAATCCTGAGCTACTCTAACATTCAGAATTGTATTGATGAATCCTCCAGGTACAGGTCCTTTTTCTGTCTCATCTAAGTGCCTTAACTGCTGACCTCAACTCTTTAGTTACTGAATTTTTACCAACTACCTAACCTTGTTCTCAAGTCTTGCCAATGTCCACAGAGGCTATCTCCAATTCTAAGACTCTAAAGAACACAAAGTTTGCTTTGATCACACTCTGTATCTTCCTTTCTGTGATTCTTTTTACAACCACTCCACAACTTAGCTTCCCCTCCATAGGGGCCCAGTGTCCTCTCTTCAAGAAAGAAGATAATTGGATAAACTAAGGAGTCAGGAGTCTTAATACTTTCTCACTCAAAGAAATAATTTGCGATTGAAAAGAGGATGCCTGGAGAGGGTAATGACTAATGCAGACTCAACAGTATTGGTATATTGGGTATCAATGTGGGAAGATGGGGAGAATATGTTCTGGAGGTCTTATAATCTGAAGTTCAGAGGAAAGATTCCTAACATTTTTGTGTATCATATACCCCTTTGGCAGTGTGGTAAAGACTATGGATGCCTCAGAATAATATTTTTAAATTACAACATTAAATATAATATTTTATTTATAAAAAATGAAATGCATAAGATTACAAAGGAAGGTAATTACATTGTGATATAGTTGTCAAAGTTATATACATACATACATATGTACATATGTGTGTATATATATATATGTATACACACACACATACATACACAAACATACATATGCCACAGACTCCAGGTTAAGAAGCATTGATTTAGAATTACGAGGTATAATAGTGGTCATCTAGTATAATGCTCTCATCTTTCAGACTAGGAAACTGAGGCTCAAAGATGTGAGCACCTTACTCACACACTAAACCACTGAGGCCTTTGAAGCCAGGTCTTCTGGGAAGGAAGCCAGCTTACTTCCCGGTGTATCAACTACCTCCCATGAAGAGGCTATTGATGCAATTTGTAACTACTGCACACATGCATGAGGCTGAACTTAGGATCAGCCTGGCCTTTTCAGGAAAAGGTAGGCCAACTGAAAGCTGTCAGGTATTTATTCATGTCCTCAGACCTGCAAAGGCTGCTTTTCCACAAGGAGAGGAATCAGTCTGTGGTATAAACCCTATTCAGGTGTCCCAGGAATCAGGAGAGCAGCACAAGTCATGGCAGCGGGAGGACTTTGCAAGCTCTGCCAAGCAGTCAGCTTGTAGGCAAGGCCTTTAGAGAGGGAGGCCACAAGCTTCACCTTTTGCTATTAATTAATCCTGCACCTGCTGTCCTCGTACATGCATCAGAGCATTTGTGTGCGAGTTAACATAAGGTTGATGAAAAGATGTGATTAACACCAGATACAGGTACAGAGAGAGCCTCTCAATTTGCTTACCGTGTCTTTGCCTAAGAACCTTCACTACACTTCTCAACACTGCTTTGGACCTGGCCAGAGGATCTCATCCAGTTTTGGATTCACCGTTTGTGACTGTTTCCTGAGTTGTCATTATTTTGCTTAGGTTCTGTACAAGTACACAAAGTATATAAATAACCTGTGCACATGCTTTGGAGAACTATACATCCTAAAGAACAAGGCAGCCTGGCAGAGTGGAGAGAGAGAAAACTAACTTCAGAGCCACAAAGCCCTCAGTTCAAAACCTGACTCTGCTACATACAGGTTGTGTGGTCCTGAGAAAGTTGCTTAACCTTTCTCTGCTCCAGACAACTCTAAGCCTAAATGGCCAACCTGTATCACTGGGTGGAATTTCCTCACCTGGGAGTTCCCTATACCAGTGAGATCCTCGATCCAGTCCCTATCCCCTATACCAAAGAGTGAGGCAGAATGGTACAACAAAATATAATAAAAGTATATATGTATATATGTATGTATATGAGTGTGTGTATATATGTGTGTGTATGTATAAAAGATCCTGATCACCACTAACTATCCATATGACCCTGAGTGAATTACTTAACCTCTCTGGGCTTCAATTTCTTTATTTGAAAAATTAAGGGAATAATCTCTAGAGTCCCTATAAATTCTGACATTGCATGAGATACCATGGAATTAACATAGGTTTTTACTTGACAGAGACGGGGAGAGAAAGAGAGAGGGAGAGGGAGAAGGAGAGGGAGTGGGAGAGAGAGGGAGGGAGGGAGGGAGAGAGAGAGAGAGAGAGAGAGAGAGAGAGAGAGAGAGAGAGAGAGAGAGAAACTGTAGTAGCTTACTTCAGTACAGAAGACTGAACTTTGACACTTCGGAATGAGAGAATCTAGGTTCAGATACCATATTTGTTGTTTACCACTTGACTCAGTTACTTAAACTCTCTCAGCCTCAGTTTCTTTAGCTATAAATTAAGGGTATTGTACTAGTTTCTATGGCTCCATTTGAATATATGATTCTACTTTTAGATTTTCTCTGTTGCTTTTATTTTTGCTTGTTTTTATCTGTAGGGTCTCAAAAGATGACCATAAATTATGGTTTAAGGATGATAATCTCACATCATCAAAGCTTTTCAGGTGCTATAAAAATTCTGATAAGGAACTCTAAAGATCTGACTTTAAGTGACCCCCAAATTTCTTGCTCTAGATTGCCTTGAACAGCAAGATCAGCAAAGCTGATGCTTCAGGCCCTCAACAGTGGAATCTTCCCCACTGGTGGCATAATAAACTATGGAAGTCTATATACTCCTATTGCTGTTTGTCCTTTGCTCTTCATGTTTTCTCATTATTTGCTATATTCAGTGTCTTTTATTTTGTCCTAATATGTCCTCTGTCTGACTGGTAAAAGTAAACACGTTAAATGGGGGCTTGTGAACTATAGTGTTGTATGTGTGCTGAGTCAAAGAGTGCTTCACATCTGGGGTCATTTTTGTACGTGGTACATTTATAATCCTGGTTCAACCTATAGTTTCTACACAGAACTAAATTGAGGATGGCTTCATGTGAACCTAAACATAGGTATTCAGTACTTGAGCAAGTCTGTCTTGTTTTGTTTATTTGTTTGTTTGTTTTCCCTAGGGTCCTATTATCTAGAAAGTATTATAGGCAGGTAAGAGAAAATCAGTCTAATGAACATGAGGTAAAATGGAGGAAAAGCCATTCCAGATGTTTCTGAAGTAAAGCTAGGCCTAGAAGGACTCTCAAAGTTAGCATTTCCTAAGTAGCACCTGAAAATGGGAAGATATTTATTATGAGGTAAGTATCTTAGGCTAGGGAGAGAGGTGGGGGTAGGAGGATGAAGTAGGGAGCAGGCACTTTCTTTTTGCATAAATAGAAAAAATAACAACCCACATCCACCAGGACAGATAGAGTCTGTCTCTGCCTGATACCACAATTCTGTAATCCTGTGAAATATTTATTGAAAGGGATTAAAAACATCGATAATTGTTATTTGATGAAGGTTTGTGGCAATATGTTTCTGAAGTTCTGAGAACCCATAATAATGTTGTTCTGTTCAGCTAGTTATCACAAATAATTAAGCTCCAAATCCCTACCAATGAATGCTTACTTTGGACCACTGCAATGAAAGTAATGATATTCTGTTGAAATAATTTGAATCTGATACGTGGATTTTAACATTGCTATTGAGTCTCAGTCAGCAACTTAAAAGAAAATAAAACCTAATAGAAAGGCAATTATTCTCTCAACATGCTCTTACTTAATAATCTATCCCCCCTCCCTTCAACTTCACCCATTAGATTATAAATACCTTGAGGACAGAAACTTCCAGTTCCTCCACCCTGGTACAGGAGCTATGCACAAAGTTTAGTACTTAATAAATCTTTGCTGGTGACTTGCAGGTTTTTTTTCTTTTGTACTCAGCACAGGAATTTAGAGAAGAGTTATATATCTGGATAGATAACCACATACATACAAAAATAAATACACAGATAAATACCTGCAAAGATACATAGAAACAAGCATGCATACATAGATAGATACATAGACACATAGATAAATTGATATATTGATAGATACATAGACACATAGAAAGATAAATGCATTGATAGATACATAGATATATAGAAAGATACATAGACACATAGAATGAAAAAGATAAAGATACCTAGACAGCTAGTTAGATATTTAGATAGATAGATAGATAAACATATAGAACGAAAAAGAGATAAATAGTTACATAGACACCTAGTAAGAGACATAGATATATAGATACATATAGATGTGTATACATATATATTTGTCAAGTGAATTAATCAGTTGGTAACTTATACATACATTTGTGATGTGAATGAATCCATCAATACCTTTCGTTCTTGTAGATCTTATCCACATCATGAAATCTACTGGATTAAGATTTTTCTTTCTTTCTTTCTTTTTGGCAGGGGGGGCACTTAGATCTGTGATTTGATCATGACAGGGAGCTCCTGGAAAAGACTTCCTCTGCTACTGTAGATCTGTATCTGCTCTGCAACTTAGAATCTTAGAGAGTTGTCTTAAAGCATTAGGAATGTAAGCAACTTTCTCTGGGTCACACACCTTGTGCGACAGAAACCGGACTTGACCACAGGTCTTCCCGACTCTAAGGCTAGCTCTCTATCTCCTACACCAGGATATTTCTCATATAATTAATAATAATAGTAATAATTTATAAAGCAATTTAAGGCTTACAAAGCAATTTTCCCATAATTCTCCTGTGAAGTTGATATAAAAGACCTTGTTTTATTCATAGAATTAGAGGATTACAAAGGAGTAGACACAAAAATCTCATCCACTCTGTTGTGGAAGTGAAGGAAGCTATGAAGTTGGAGAATTTAACTCTGAGTGACATAGATGTTCACCTGAATAAAATATTAGTAGTGTTTGGTTTTCTTAAAGTGTGAACATCTCAGGGAGGAGGAACAGGTGAGGGCTGATGCTGTCCTCTCTACCTTGAAGAAGGCCTGCAGCCATCATGCCGCCATCAACAGGCACTTTTTTTTTCAGAAAATCCATCCCTTTGGTTAAGGTCCAGCCCTTCTCATGTCAGCTCCTCTTAAGCCTTTCCTGATTTCATCCTTTACACCCATTGAAAGTGATTGTAACCTCTTCTGATTTCTCAGAGCACTTTGATGAGATTCTATTATGATTATAATTTTTCATTCTCACATTTTGCTTTGTAACATAGTTATTTATGCTAATGTCTTATTTTCTATTCAACTGGAGTCTCTCTGAGGGCAAGATCTTTGCCTTAGTTCTTCTGCATAGCCATGGAACCTAATGCATTACTTGACTCCAAGTATGCACTTCTCTCTCTGTCTTTCTCTGCTTGCTTCTGCCTTTCTCTGCTCCTCTATCTCTGTCTTTGTCTTTCCTCTGTCTCCATCTTTTCTACCACTGCCTTTCCCTCCTCTCTTCTCCCATCCTCTTGTCTCCCCTCCATGATTTCTTTGGAAAACCATATCAATCTCTTTTCCATGTGAGTGTTTGGTTCATGTTTCTTCATAATATAATAATTATTCCACATGTTATGGTCTTTAAAATTATTTGTTTTGTTTTGTGAATCCTTCTTTATGAATTTCACTATTAGTTAACTTTAATGGAAGGTAGAAAAGAAATCGATTCTTTTTCTCATCTTTGATTCTTTTTTATACTCTTTTTCAAAATCATATTTTTTCAAATAATGAGCATTAATTCTTTCTCCCATATATCTCTTCACTCCTAAAAAAAGAAAAACAAAACCTTTGTAACAAATGTGTACTGTCAAGCAAAACAATCACCAAATTGGTCATTTCCAAAATGTTGGTTTCATCCTACAGCCCAAGTCAACCTCTCAGTTGGGAGATAAGAAGTATGCTTCATTCTCACCTTCCTGCAATCCCTTCTTGACTTTTGACCTCTTAAATACAAGGCACAGCATAGTGAGCGTCGTCATCTGCCTTGAGTTGGGACATGTTAATAAATGTCTGTTGAAATGAATGAAGACAAACAGAAGATACCATCCCACTTCTTTATTTTAAAAATTAATGTGATCTAATCCCCTCCCTCCCCAAGCTTTATCTCGTTCCATTTTGTTTTGACGGTGAAAAGTTGGCATTGTCCTTTCTGAACAAAGTTTGGCAATTTTGTAAACTGAGGCTTATGTGTCACTTTTCATGTGTCAATAATATTTCAGTCTTAAGACATTTTTTGTTCTTTTTTTCATTGCTTTGTATCATGCAGCAAAGACAGTTTCTTTCTATATTTACTTTTTTTCTTAGCTTTTATAATTATTTATTGCTTAGAGGCAGTATGTAAATGCTTAGAAATTCAGCCTTGGAGTCAGAAAGACTTGGGTTCAAGTCCTATCCCTGATACATCCTACTTATGTGATCATGGGTAAGTCACCCAAACTTATTGATCCAGGCAACTCTGTAAAACATATCAGTTATAGATGAATTGGTAAAATTATGGGTCTGGACCTCTTTTCTATAACCTTCTCCCAAGTGATGCCACTAAAATGGAGTTATTCCTTCCTTTCTTCTTCCTTTCATTTTCTTTCTCTTCTTTTTATTTTTTCTCCCTCCCTTCCTCTGTTTCCCACCCTCTCTCCTTCCCTCCCTTCCTTTCTTTCTTAAGTTCTTTCTTTCCTTCTTTTCTTTCTCTATCAGACTATCTCCCCTCCCTCTTATCCTTCCTTCCTTCCTTCCTTCCTTCCTTCCTTCCTTCCTTCCTTCCTTCCTTCCTTCCTTCCTTCCTTCCCTCCTTTCTTCCTTCCCTCCTTTCTTCCCTTCTTTCTTTCCTTGTTCTTTCTTCCCTTCTTTCTTTCCTTGTTCTTTCTTTCTTTCTTTCTTTTTTTGCTTTCTATAAGTCAGACTTTCTCTCTCTCTCCCTTCCTTCCTTTCCTTCTTTTCTTTTCTATTTTTATTACTATAACACAATTTATTCTTCCTTTGAAGCTGTTCATAAGCAATTACTGTCATACAAAAGACAGAATCCTACTATTTAGTGCTTCAGAAATTAAATCACCACCACCATCACCACCACCCATTAAAAATATTTGAGACTTATAGAATGGGTAGTGATAGCATAAAGCAAGATGATAATATGGATGATATTAGAGCAATTTTCTAATTTCCTTCTTTTCTTTCTGTCATACTCTCTACCTCATCCTCTTCCTCCCTCTCTTCTTTCTTCTTTCCCTTCTTTCTTTTTTCTATGTAGCTATTTATTTCTCTCTCTCCCTTCTTTTCTTTCTATCAGACTCTCTCTCTCTCTCCCCTTATTCCTTCCTTTCTTACTTCCTTCCTTCCTTCCTTCCCTTCTTTTATTTCTGTCAGACTCTCTCTTTTTTCTCTCTCTCCTTTTCTCCCTCCTTCCTTCCTTTTATCCTCCTTCCTTCCTTCCTTCCATCCTTCCTTCCTTCCTTCCTTCCTTCCTTCCTTCCTTCCTTCCTTCCTTCCTTCCTTCTTTCCTTCCTTCTTCTAGTTTCTTCTCCTCTCTCCTCCCCACCTCCACCCTTTAAGGTGGCATTTGAGTCTGGTTTTGAAGAATGACTAGGATTTTGACAGGCACAGATCTTCCTTCTTTCTATCCTTGGCTCCTTCCAGGTATCTTTGTTACAAAACTTCCTCAGAATTGATGAGTTCTGCTTCCAGAGGCCCTGGCTTAGGGGGACTGACAGCAGGGCTTTCCAGCAGTCAGAGAAGCTGACTGATAACAGCACCATTTATCACTCACGTCCTCTACACAGTAAAGGGGGGAAAGCACCTCATGTTCTGAAAAACGGAATCTTCATGCACATCTGCTCTGAGGAGGCTTCAACGGCAAAATAATTTTCAAAATGTTTTATGACCCAAGGCAGCTCTAAAATAGCTACACTTGTCATTTGAGTAGCCTCAAATCAGAATTATCCTAATATGCAGGTGGATGGCAGCAGCACATTAACCTGTCAAGCGGGAAGATCTGAGCTCATAGGAAAATACCTTATTATTAAGGATGAAAACAGTAAAGAGGAATCCGTTTTGCTACACAAACAATATTGCAAAGAACACATCAAATCCTAGAATTGTAGCATCTTAGAAATGAATGGAACCTTAGAGGTCATCCCATGTATGCATGAGCTGAGTCATTCATGGGAAGCTAGGTGGTACAACAGATAGATTGCGGGACCTGGAATCAGGAAGACCTGAGTTCAAATCCAGGCTCAGACACTTAATGGCTGTCACCTTGGGCAAGTCACTTAACTTCTTTGCCTCAGTATCTTCAGCTGTAAAATGAGGCAAATGGTAGCACCTATCCCCCAGGGCCATTGTGAAGATTAAATAAGATATTTGTAAAGTGTTCAACACAGTACCTGACACATAGTAGGTACTACACAAAGACTAACTATTATTATGATTAATTGTGAAATACTACAGATGCAAAGTCACAAAGTTATCTTTGGATTTGTCACACTGGAACTTTGTTGTGGCTTGCTTAATAAACTTAAAAACCATATATGAATGCCAGTTATGATTATTATACTGTCATTATTCCTACCATCTGCTTTGCCTGAGTAGATGTTTATTCCTCCCAGTAACTTCACATCGTTTATATATAAAACATTTTATATAGAGTGATAAGCACATTAGTTGTTGTTCAGTTGTTTCAGTTGTATCTGCCTCTTTGTGACCCCATTTGGGGTTTTCTTGGCAGAGATACTAGAACGATTTGCCATTTCCTTCTTCAGTTATCTTACAGATGAGGAAATTGAGGCAAACAGGATTAAGTAACTTGCCCCACGTCACACACAGCTAGTAAGTGTCTGAGGCCAGATTTGAACTCAGGAAGATGAGTCTTCCTGACTTCAGGTGCAGCACGCTGTGCACTATGGCACCACCTACCTGCCCAATTAGCACATAGTAAGCACTTAATAATGATTTTCCGTCATCCATGTTGGGATGTACAATCACATATCTTTTTTTTCCACTGAATTGACTACCAGAAATCTCTCTTGGAATTCTGACATCCTCCATTCACGTGGCTCAAGCAAGCTGTCTTCAGGTTCCACATCCTCTAGAACTGGCATACCAAGAGGTTAGAAAGTACCTTGTCAAGAATGAAACTGCAGCTGGCCTTGGCACACAACATCATCACTGCCAAAGAGCATGCTACCACCTTAAGATGTCTAGCAGTTTGCAGTATAGCCCACCATATGAAATGCTTTCCAAGGGAATGCTGTGAGTACTGGCATCAGCTAAGTTAGCCCTCACAGGCACACAACACAGGTCAGCACAAACAGAAAGACTCAGAGAAGGTAAATCAGGTCACCAGACTTCCCAGAGCTACACATGCTTCTTTTTGCCTTGAATCCTGGGTCATCTCCAGTCATCTTGATGAATGTCAGGCCACTAGTCCCAGATGGCTCTGGAGGAGAAAGTGAGGCTGGTGACCTTGCACAGCCCTCCCTCACTCAAATCAGTCAACTGCAAGTTATGTTGTCATTTCCCTAATGTCATGGTCTTCTTTGAAAATGAAGACCAACAGAGGGAAGCAACTGAGTGGGGAGAAGCCAACCTTGCTCTTCAGTCTGGTCCTGAGATCTACTCATGTATCCTAGATTTCACCTACAAGTTGTTGCATTTTGTGGGTGGGTAGGTAGGTGAAAACTATGGAAAGGATATGTTGGAAAGAAGTAGCACTAAAATGGAGTAAGGCTATAATAACTGCCTTGTTAAAGGAGCCATGTATGACACCAGCCCTTTTTTGGTCCTTTAAATGTATTTGAACAAATTTGTTGTATATTTCAAAAAAAAAAGAAAGAAAAACAATGAAGGCCAAACACAAGTCAGTGGGTTTGAGGAGCCAGTTGGGCTCCCAGGTGGCACAGCGGATAGAACAGTAAGCTTAGAATTAGGAAGACTCATCTCCATGAGTTCAAATGTGGCCCCAGACACTTACTAGCTAGGTGACCCTGGGCAAGGACTTAGTCCTGCTTGCCTCAGTTTCCTCACCTGTGAAATGACCTAAAGAAGGAAATAGCAAACCACTCCACTATCTTTGCTGAGAAAACCCCAAAATGAGGTCACAAAGAGTTGGACACAATAGAATTGACAATGACAATGAGGAGCAGTATAGAAAAATATTGACCCTCGATTCTGGGCTAGCTTTGCTTGTACAGGCCAGCTTTAGACAGCTTTAGAGGGGGAGAAGGATCAAAGACCTTTTAGATTTACCAGAAATAGCTGTTGCCTTGTGACTCCAAAAATCAATGGCCCTGTGTTCCTCATTGTGGTAGCACTGGGCTGACTTTATGATGGACTTTTTATGCCAGTTGCATTTCTGAATGGTGTGTTTGGCATTTTCGAATGCCATTTCCTGTGTAGTCTCTTATATGAGCAACACTTGTGAAACTGCCAATAGCAACAACCTAGAAGACTAGCTTAAAATAGTAAAGAAGGAAACATGTCTGCCTTGGATGTGGCAATGCTCAGTGTGTTCTAAACCAGGAAACTGACTATAACTTGATTGTATGCAGAGATCAGGCAAGTCAATAACACTAGGTTCCTTACCTCAAGGATCTGTGATTCCATCCATGTAGGTGATCCCTTCAGGCAGCTAGGTGGCACAGTGGATAGATTGCTGGGCCTTGAGGGAAGAAGAACTGAGTTCCAAATCCAGCCTCAGACACTCACTAACTGTGTGATCCCGCGCAAGTCACTTAACCCTGTTTGCCTCAATTTCCTCACCTATAAAATGAACTGGAGAAGGAAATGGCCAAATACTCCAGTATCTTTGCCAGGAAAACCCCAAATGGAGTCATGAAGAGTTGGACGCAACTGAACAATCACAAAAAGGTAATCCCTTCTCTGGTACTGATCACAAATCTTCCATTGCCTTAAGGAAGTTTAATGAATTCCTGTTTCCACATGTATCTATGAACTGATGGCCAACCCTCCTGGTCATTGATTAACTTTTCCAAATTTAGCTAGGCTGGTCCTCAGACGAAAGAGAGAAAAGTTAGTACTGTTGAAAATCTTTCCAACTTAGTAGGCCCTGCCAGCTATTCTGTGAGCCTAGCTTTCAAGAGCACAGGCCATATACACTCAGAAATAAGACGTAGGAAGAGAACTTTGGGAGAAGACAGTCATGCTACTGTTTAGTTAGGAAACACTTTCATACTGAGTCTCAAAGAAGATATAATTGCCCAAGTTACACAGCTAGGACCTGGCAGAGCTGGTAATAGGGAGAGAGGGAGAGATGGAGAGACAGAATGACAGAGAGAGGGAGAGACAGAATGACAGAGAGAGAGAGAACATTTATTAAATGTTTACTAGGTTCCAGGCACTGTGCTAAGCCCTAGAGATAAAAATACAAGCAAGCAAGCAAGATAACCCCTGGGCCAGCTAGGTGGCATAGTGGATAGAATGCTGGGCAGACTCGTCTTCCTGAATTTATGTCTGGCTTCAGGTACTTATTATCTGTGTGATCCTAGACAAGTCACTTAACCTTGTTTGACTCAGTTTTCTCATCTATAAAATGAGCTAGAGAAGGAAATAGCCAATCATTCCAGTATCATTGCCAAGAAAACCCAAATGGTGTCCCAAGGAGTCAGACATGATTGAAAAACAGCTCAACAACAACAAGATGGCCCCTGCCCTCAAAGAATAAGACAATACATAAAGAAGAGCAGGGAGAGGAGAGGAGGTAGCATGTGGGAGCATGGTATGGAATTGGTTAAGAAGTGGGCAAGATAGGGTGAAACCTCATGTCCTGGAACTCAAGGCAAGACAAAGCAAAAGTTCACCTTTCAGAATCCAGGATTCAAAGGTTCCTGTAAGGAGGAGGTAAGGATGATGGTTCAGGGGTGGGAAACTGGGGCCTCAAGGTCACATGTGGCCCTCTAGGTCCTCAAGTGTGGCCCTTTGACTGAATCCAAACTTTTGTGAGGACCTAGAGGGCCACATGTGGCCTCAAGGCTGCAGGCTTCTCACCTCTGGTTTAGGTAGAGGCAGCATAGTATGGAGTGGGCTAAGTCACATATTAGAACCTAGGGTGATTCCAGCTTCCAAGTCCAAGGTTCCCATGGGGAAGATGTGGAGATGGGGAGGACTCTGGGTTTCCTCAACTGTAAAATTTCCTGGTTGAATTGATGGCCTTTAAGGCCCCTTCTAGCTCCAAATCTGTGATGCTACAGCCTTATGAATACTGAGCTAATGCTCTTAGACTCACAGAATTAGACTGTACCACTTTAAGAGACACTTCCCATCTTTAGAAATTAGAGATCTAACTATTCTTTCTCATGCTTTCTCAGTCTTGTCTGACTCTTTGTGACCCCATTTGGGGTTTTCTTTGCAGAAGTACTGGGATGGTTCACCATTTCCTTCTCTGGCTCATTTTACAGATAAGGAAACTAAAGCAAACAGGGTTAAGTGACTCGCCCAAGATCACATAGCTAGTAAGTATCTGAGGCTGGATTTGAACTCATGAAGATGAGTCTTCCTGACCCCAGGCCTTGAACTCTAGCTGCCCAAGAGATCTAAAAAAAACAGATGCAGATGAGGAAATGGAGGACCAGAAAGAACATGTGACTTGCCCAAGGACATACAGGTAGAAAGTGACAAAGCTAAGATTGGAAGTGAGGTCTTTGAACTCCAAATCCAATTCACATTCTATTATATACCACATTTTCTCTCAATCCTTTAACTAGGAGGTATGAATTTATAGATTATATTATATTTCATAGTGTCTCAGATATATTTTCCATTTGGGAGGATGCTGAGAAAGCTTCAAAAATTTCTCATTTCACAGAACTCCTCCATTTACCTCGTTAAAAAAACAACTAAATTGTCTAGGAAATAAGCTCAAATAAGACAACATTTTGCCTGGAGATCCACTAAAAGGTATATTCTATTAAAAAAGCCTGAATTTTAGAGAATGTCATGAAATTTTACATTAGATTAGCTAGATGAGTGGAGGACTTATTTAATAATATATGTTTGATAATATAAATTATTAATTAGTAATAGCCAACATTTAAACATTGGTTTAAAGGTTTGCAAAACAGTTTGTGTTTTTTTTATTTGAACTTCAAAACAACCATGTGAATTAATATTCCCATTTTACAGACGAGGGAACTGAGGCAGAGAGTGCTTATGTTACTTGCCCAGAGTCACACAGTTAGTAAATATCGAAGGCCCAATTTGAACTCAAGTCTTCCCAATTCCAGGCTTAGTGCTCTATCCACTGAGACACCTGGCTGCCTATACTCCCCTGGTAAAAGGTAGGGGCTGGATGAGATGATCTCCAAGGAACTTTCTAGCTCTAAATATAAGGATCTATAAGCCTCTGATCCTCCTAAATACTCTCTGAGGTAAGTGCTATGATTATTCCCTTTGCACAGATGAGCAAGATGAGGCTCAGAAGAGCTAATTACCTAAGTAGCCTATTTAACACAGGCATGATTCTGCATTTGTGCACAGTAGGGGATAAACCAGTCTGCAGATACATGTAAATATCTTGTATTGATTTAAAAAAAATTCATCCTGACAAAATATAAAGTAGATATTTAAAATGTGCATGGTGCATGAAATTACCTCACATTACTGGTAAATGCATGCCTTGTAGCAATTATGTCACTTATGCTTACTCTAATTAAGTGTTGATGTGTGAGCGTTAAGTTGCAATGATGTTGTTAACTAATGTACATAAATATTCCCTTTAAACTGTAATTGCACTTTGCCACGATATAAAAGAAGGCAAGCTTAATTTAGGAATTATGGAGTTCCTTGAGAAAATGTTCTCCCAGCCTTGGAATGCCAGAAAATACACTTTTAGAGCCCCATGCTTCGAGTAAAAGGATGAGTAATTTAGAGATGTGCCAGGGGCATTTACATATTTCCCTACAGACATGGACAGTGGTCACGTTCAGGGCATCTAAGTACAACCCATGGGATTGAGTTCCCCCTACCTGAAGGATGCGATGTGACTTAATCCATAGCCTATCCCCAACAGACATTAACCGCCCTGCATTTCTGTCATAAGAACAGAGCTGATCTCAGGAAAATTTGTGGTACTCTGCCCATTTGCTGCACTCGAGATTTATGATGGCCTAAAGTTAATGTGATTTTATTTTTAACAGCAAAACTCCAATCCTTGTTTGCTCCCCTGGAACTTAGACCTAAGGAGGAAGGGAAGGGTATGTGTCATCCAGAATTGTGTCTGCAACCAGGGCTAATCCTGAGCTGGGAGGCTTCTGTGGCTCCCAGTCAGAGCCTGGAGCAGCTAACGGAGTAGCTGAGTTCTCTGGGGCACACATTGTTCTCATTGTGAGACTGATAATGATGCCCCTCTGAAAATAGGTAGGTTTTTTTCTAAAAATATTCCTCCCTCTACCAAGAATAAAATAAAGAATAGTTCCCCTTACAGAGCCTAAAATGACGTTTGTTGACTCATGCCAAGAAGAAAAGGATCACAAAGGGAAGCAGGGGAGGAGTCTGCTTTTAATTGTGAGCAACAGCATCTGGGATAACAGCAGCTTACCTCTACACTGGTCCCTCCTAAGGCAGAGCAAGAAGTTGATGGAGAGGGAATTGCCCTAAGCCTCAGTTTCCTCATCTGTAAAATGAATGGTTTGAACAGAATGGCCTCTGAGGCCCCTTCCAGCTTCTACATCAAAGATCCTATGAACTGTCGTAAGTAACCTCATCAGGCAGGCTCCAAGGACAATTCCAGCATCAGTAAGTAAAAGTTTTAATACTTAGATAAAGTCATATGGGTCATTTTTTCCAGGCTATTTCCCATTGGAATCGACCAATACCAAGAATTCTGAATATACTTCAGGACCACTTTAATACTCCCTTTAGATCAGTAACAGGGGATTGATCCACTTATTTAAAAAATGGCCTCATGAGCAGGTTTTCTGTGCTGTAATTAAGTGGGAAAAAACTTCTCGATTTAGAGTCAAAGGACCAGGGTTTGAAAACTGTGTGACCTTGTGACGTTGGGTCTCCCATTTACCATGTGACCTTAGATGGCCCTTCTTCTCCCTTGGCTTCAGTGTTCCCATCTGTGAAACGAATGGGTTGGATCTCAAGAGAGGACCTCAAAGGTCCACTTTCAGCTCTAAATCTGTGATCTTACTTTTAGTAACAAATAGCCCTTAGACTTAATCCAAAATTCTTAACTTCATAGACCTAAAGCTGGCAGGAGATCTCAGATGCTGTCTAGTCTAGCCCTGTCATTTTACACATGAAGAAATGAAAGCTAAGGGTAGTTAAGTAACTTATTCAGAGTCACCAAGATACTAAGCATCAAAGGCAAGATTTGAACCCTGTTGCCTTCTGACTCCATAGCTAGCATGCTGTCTACTGTACCAAGCTGCCTTCCCGACTGGCCTCAGGCTGAATTCCATTCTGTAGCAAATAATGTATTAGCAAGATTTCCCACAAACAGTTCTGACTTTATTCTAAAAGTAAGAAAGCAGACTTATCCAACTAAACTAAGATGCCTGTGCAGTCTGTTGCTCCTAAAAGACATAACACAGATGGTTAGCTTTCACACTCCCATCCTATTCACTTGTAGGTGCAAGTCAAAATGTTGGATTTGAATTGGAAAACCTCATGTGACTCAGCCCCTTGTGGATTTGGGGATTCTTGTCTCCCAACCTAATGGGGCAGATCAGCAGGTGATGTTTATGTTATTGCTACAAATAAATAAGTTTATATGAGGTATAAAATGGGAATGGTTTTAGTATTTTGCAAGGCTATTAAACATTTGATGCTGAATTTTAATATGTCAATGATTCTGTGATCTCTTTGATATAGGTGTCTCCTTTAATGATTCAGAAGACTGTTACTCACCCATGCCTGTTCATCCTGTGTGACTCTTGTCAATATTCTCCTGTGAATCTCTCACAAAGTGTCTCAAGGGCATGCTAGGATCCCTTTTGCTCCTCAAATTACCTTGTTTTTATTTTGTATATATTTTATGTATGTCTTTAGTTTGTCTATATTTGTCTTTATTTTGTATTATGTATGCTGTATCCCATAATAGAATATAAGCTCCATGAGGGCAGAATGGCTGCATTTTTTTCTCTTTGTGTCACCAGCACTTAGCATAGTGCCTGACATACAGACAGCACTTAATAAATTCTTGCTAATTAATTGATTGTAGTTTTCTTCTCAACGGGTAGATTTCAGTTGAGCCCATGGTGTATCACTTTGTCCCTGCTCTCACTGTGTGGCTGATCCACTTTCCTTCCTTCCTTCCTTCCTTCCTTCCTTCCTTCCTTCCTTCCTTCCTTCCTTCCTTCCTTCCTTCCTTCCTTCCTTCCTTCCTTCCTTCCTTTCTTCCTTTCTTCCTTCCTTCCTTCCTTCCTCCCTCCCTTCATCCCTTCCTCCTCCCTTCATCCCTTCCTCCCTTCCCTCCTTCCTTCTTTCCTTCCTTCCTTCCTTTCTTCCTTCCCTCCTTCCTTCCTTCCTTCTCTCCTTCCCTCCTTCCTTCCTTCTTTCCTTCCTCCATTCTTTCCTTTCCTCCCTCCCTCCTTCTTTCTTTCCTTCCTTCTTTCCTTCCTCCCTTCCTTCTTCCCTTCCTTCTTTCCTTTCTTCCTCCCCTCCTTCCTTTCCTCACTTCCTCTCTTCCTCCCTCCCTTCCTCCCTTCATTCCCTCTTCCTTCTTTCCTTCCTTTCTTCCTTCCCTCCTTCCTTCCTTCTCTCCTTCCTTCTTTCCTTCCTTCTTTCCTTCCTTCTTTCCTCCCTCCCTTCTTTCCTTCCTTCCTTCTTTCCTTTCTTCCTTTCTTCCTTCCCTCTTTCCTTTCCTCCCTTCTTCCCTCCATTCCTTCCTTCCTTCCTTCATTCCTTCCTTCTCTCCTTCCTTCCTTCCCTCCTTCCTTCCTTCCCTCCTTCCTTCCTTCCCTCCTTCCTTCCTTCCTTCCCTCCCTCCCTTCCTTACTTTCTTCCTGCCTTCCTTTGTTCCTTCTTTCCTCTCTCTTCCTCCTTCCTCTCTCCTCCCCACTCTCTCTTTCTTTTCCAAGTCATACAGTTCTCTGCTGTCATCCTTTACTAATCTTCTCCTTTCCAATTTCTCATGTGTAATGTGTTGCAGCCTGATCATATCTACCATGTACCTGTCCATTATACTTTGGGTGAATTAATCTTTAATTCTTTTAAAATTATGGTATTCCGTGGCCCACAGCCTTATAATATGGCTGATATTTGCTTGCTTGCCTCATAGATTAGATTAATAAATGTGTTCAACAGGTGAGCCTTTGTTTTAGGGAGATGCTTGAGAATTAGAGGGATACCAAACATTTAAAATTGGAACATTCAGGAAGAGGGCCACTAAAGGGTTTGCTGGTACACAAAGTACTAGAGGAAATTTTAAATAAACTATTTTTTTAAAAATTACACTGATTTGTGTCGTAGAGTATAAGGTAATGAGTGACCACCAAGCATTTTTTTTCTCCTTTTATACCCTGAAGAACTTTAGTAATCTTCTAGGTTACCTCAGAAAGCCAAATTTCACATGTTTTACTTTTAGTGATACCTTATTGAGTACTCGATAGCATTACCATTGTCTTCTTCAGTCTGAAGCCCTGTTATTATTTTATACTCATTCTGTTCTTTTCTGTTAACTTCTGAAGCATCTGTTATTTCTCATGTAGTTCTGAAATTTTTGACTTTTTAAACTCTTCAATTTATAAATATTTCAATTTTGGAAGAATGTTCTACTTTTCCTCTTCAATTTTTAACTCCCCTTTTTGACTTTTCAGGTAGCTTCCCATGTGTACTTATATACTTTTTCTTTCAAAGTGTTGCATAACTTTTAGGTTTTTGTGGCTTTGTATTATAATTTCTCAGTCCCCCAAAGATTATGGATCACATATTGTTCTTTGTTTAGGGACCTCCTTTCCACTAAAAGTTGTGATGAATTGAAGAGTCCTGGATTTGGGGTCAAACAACCTGTGTTTCAATGCCAAGTCTTTTACTACTTTATGCCCCTGGGTAAGTCATTTAACTTCCATGGAAATTATTTTCCCCATCTTGAAACAAAGGAGACTATATTAGGTGATTTCTAATATTCCTTCCAGCCATAAATCTAAGGTCCTATGACTATCGATGTTCTTTTGCTTAGTTAGAGCCTACTAGACCTAAAGATCCAATCCAATCTAGGAAGCATTTTTTAAGGCTCTTCTATGTGCAAGACATTGGGCCTGACAGTGGGGATATTAAGACAAATGAAATATGGTCTCTGCCCTCAAGTAGCTTATATCCTGCCCGATAAGGAAGATCATGAATAAAAGTGAATTCTTACTAACTTAGTTGTTTCACTAACGTATCAGTCAGTAATCGACCAACATGTATAACACTATGTGTTAGCCCTGTGCTAGGTGATGGGGATACAAATATAAAAAATGAAATAACACTACGAAGATAGGTAGGCCATAACTCTCTCAATCGGTAGAAAAACATACACGAGTCTACTAGTTCACTGGCTCAGTCCCATATGAAAAGGTGACCCAGTGCACAATGGGGAAGCACCTGATTTATTTGGCATAACTGCAATACATTAAATACCAAGATGGGACTTAGGCTTTTAAACCAGCAGTGGTGGTGCCCTCATTTTTCACATAGTCATCAATTGCAGGGATTGACTAAAATATTGAGTTACATTAAAGTAGTGGAAGTTTGCTGTGCTGTAAGAATCAACAAATATGATGACTACAGAGAAGCATGGAAGACTTTTGTGAACTGATTCAAAGTGAAGTAGACTGAGCAATGAAAACAATGAACATAATGACTGTGACAATGTAAAAGGAAAGAACAGCAACCACAAAATAACAATTTTGCAAAGATGAATGTTGCAAAATTATCAAGAATCAACTTGCCCCAAAGAGGGAAGATATCCTGCAGTGGAACGCCAATATTTCAGCCTAATATTTTTTCACCTCAGACTCTGCCTTTGGCTTGTCATTCACTGTGTCTAAACTGGGCTTTAATAAATTACAGCCATTTCTGTTTAAAAGGTGTTCATATTTAAAAGTGTGTGTATGTTAATTCCTTTTTTCATTTGTTTTAATAAACCACATACTTGCAAGTAAACAGGAAAAAATTGTATGAAATGTGACCTGAGTTAATCATTGTTACAGCCATTGCAGATTTTGGAAAGTTCTTTTTTTTTTACTTCAACAGTGAGGTACAGTGAAAAGGGCACTGGCTTTAGAGTTAGAGGATGTTATTTCTAATCCTACCTCTGCCATTTACTAGTTTGTGACCTTGGGTAAGTTACTTAACCATTCTGACCCTCTTTTTCCTATATGTGTGGTGAGGGGTTTAAACTAGATGACCTTCAAAATCCTTTTCAGTTCTAGATCTATGATGCTAAATCAACTTTATTAAGGACCTCCATGCACAAAAATATTTATAGCAGCTCTTTTTGTGGTAGAAAAAATTTGTAAATTAAAGGGATGTCCATCAATTGGGGAATCACTGAACAAGTTGTGATATATGAATGCAATGGAATGCCACTGTGCTATAAGAAATGAGCAAGTACATGTCAGAAAAATCTGGAAAGACTTAGACAAATTGATGTAAAGCAAAGTGAGCAGAACCAGAATATTTGTATACAGTAAGAGAAACACTGTCCAACTATGGATAACTTAGCTCTTCTCAGCACTACAATGATCCAAGACAATTACAAAGTACTTGTGATGGAAAATACCATCCACATCCTGAGAAAGAACTGATGGAGTCTGAATGCAAATTGAAGCATACCATTTTCATAATCTTTTTCATAGTTTTTTTTTTCCTTTTGGTCACTTTCTTCTTTTACAACATGACTAATACAGAAATATGTCTTACATGATTGTACATATGTAATCTATTTAAAATTCTTTACTTTTTGAGGGGGGAGGGGAGGGAAAGAAGGAGAAAATTTGAAACTCGAATTTTTTGAAACGAATATTTAAAATTGTCTTTATGTGTAACTGGAAAAATAAAGTACTATTTAAAATAAATAAATCAGCTTTATTGATCATTGTTGGAATTGATCCTCCTTATATGAATAATTTCAATGAGTCATTTCACTGTACACTGTAGTCTCTGAAGAAGTGAAGTTGAGGGTTGCCCAAAGAGCAAAGCAGAGTTATTTTGTGGGCGTGACTGGTCTACAAAACATTGCATATGCAGCAATACAAAGGAAAATGGCATAAAGAATATCATCAAATAAATATATTATTACAAATTATGGGCTGGCCATATGATATAAGTGAAGGTAAACCAACAGGCAGCCTGCAATGCATGCTTCATTAGTGTCTTTGAAATGTCAAGAAAATTTTAGAAAGGCCCCCAGCACGTTGTGACAGTCTTCCATAATAAACCTAGATGAGGCCATGGACAAGAATCACACAGGAAGAACACCTATTGATAGGCTGCAACCCTGACTTTGAAGGGAAAACCCATATTGATAAGATCCCAGATGCATTTAAGTATTTTAATATAAGATAAAGGGCTGAGACATTCTAGCACTGAAGTTACTATTTTTAACTCTCACATGCTTATAGCTCTTTATGGCTCCTAAGAACTTTTATATGTGTAATTTAGTCTTTATATACCTGCCTTTGAGGCAGGTAATGGAAATATTATCATGCTTATTTTACAGAAGAGGAAACTCAAGTTAAACATTCAATGACCTAGTATCAGAGGATTTAGAGCTAGAAGAGGTATTAATGGTCATCTGGTCAACCCCCTTCTCTTGACAGTGTCTTTGAGATTCTCAGAGGGTAAATGGCTTGTCTGAGGTCACATAGGTTGTAACAGTGCTGAGATTTAAACTCAGATACTCTGACTCCAAACTCAACATTCTCTCTACTCCAACACTCTGTATGGTCAAGTCCCTCCGATGTTAGAGGATATGCCACATATTCTAATTCCTAATAGATGCCTTTCAGCTTATCGGTTAATTTCCCACTTCCCTGGCTGTGATCACCCTAGATTAACTCTCCATACAGAAGAAAGATAA
This sequence comes from Trichosurus vulpecula, assembly GCF_011100635.1. Lineage (NCBI taxonomy): Eukaryota > Metazoa > Chordata > Mammalia > Diprotodontia > Phalangeridae > Trichosurus > Trichosurus vulpecula. Next base: position 70,790,889 of record NC_050581.1, read on the forward strand.
TGTATTATAAACACTTTGCAAACCTTAAAGTGTTATATAAATGCAAGCTGCTATTATTAGTAGTATTATGATTACTATGAATATTAGTATTAATAACTCCATTCTCGGGGCGGAGCCAAGATGGCCGCATGAAGGCAGCGTCTTACCGGAGCTCTCTCACAAGGTCTGTCAGATTCCTATAAAAAAGTGAATTTGAGCAGATTTGAGAGAGTCAGAAACCGCGAGCAGTGTGTGTGGGGCAAATTTCCGAGCCGGGAGAGTCTGAAAGGCCGGAGGAACGAACCTGCTGGCTCAGAGAGTGCTTGGTGCGGAGCTGCTCCAGACCAAGGCGGAAGCGGCTGGCGGAGAAATCCACGTGGGAGACGGGCTGGGAGAAAGCTGGGTGCCCGGAACCAGCAGAGATCCCCAGGACTCCCAACACAGTACGGCAGTCTGTGGGAGCAACGAGAGGCAGCGCAATGCCACCGGCCGTGAAAACACCTTCTCCTGACACTTGCAAAACCCAGGAACTCGGCTTCTTGAACTTCCGGAAGACTCAATGGCCAGGGGAAAGGCTCTAATCCCTCCCCTCCCCACCCAGAGAATTCCTCGGGAAAAAAAAAAGAGAACTGAAACAGAGGAGAGAGTAGTGGGGCCTCACAGGACAAATACTAGAAGTTCATTAGTCCTGCAGAGTCGGCAGGGGTCAACACCGGGAGCCCAGATGTAACCTTGCTCCCCCAGGGGAAGTGCCAGACATCAGCTCAAACAACAAACAGCTGAGACCATTGCTGAAAAGCAAGTGCTGGAGAGCACCCACAGGGAGTGAGACGCCAGGGAGCCAGACCCCTCCCCCACACCTCAGGAAACTGAAGGTTATAATTCTAGACTCACAACCCCCAGAATAAGAAAGCTGGGACAGAGAGCCCAAAGATAGAAATTTGTTGTAACGCCAGGAAAAGGGAAAACAACAAACATGAAGAAGAATACAAAAAAACCGAGGACAATAGATTCTTTTTATGGAGACAGGCAGGTTCAAAATATCGATATGGAGGAGGACGGCAATGACACGGTAGATACATCAGATACCTCAAAAGCTAATATGAACTGGTCTCCAGCCCAAAAAGCACTGCTGGAAGAGCTAAAGGAGGATTTTAAAATCCAAATTAGGGAGCTAAAAGAAAATATGGAAAAAATGGAAAAAAGGGAGAAAAAATCCACTGATGAAATCAAGTCCCTAAAGAATAAGATTGGCGAAATGGCTGTGGAGATTCAGAATCTAGAGAGAGAAAAGGACACCCTGAGAGGCAAAATCAACCAATTGAAAATGGAGGCTCAAAAGCAAAATGTAAACACTAACTCATTTAAAATTAGACTTGAGCAAGTGGAAGCTAATGAATCTATGAGGAATCAAGAAGTAATAAAACAAAACGTAAAGAATGAAAAAATAGAAAAAAAATGTGAAATATCTGATTGGCAAAACTACTGACCTGGAAAATAGATCCAGGAGAGACAATTTGAGAGTTATTGGTCTACCGGAAATCCACGATGAAAAAAGGAGCCTTGACAGTATCTTCGAAGAAATTATCAAAGACAACTGCCCAGAGGTCCTAGAACCAGAGGGCAAAATAGTCATTGAAAGAATTCACCGATCACCCCCTGAAAGAGATCCCAAACTGAAAACACCAAGAAATATTATAGCCAAATTTCAGAGCTATAAACTCAAGGAGAAAATACTGCAAGCAGCCAAAAAGAAGCAATTCAAATATCGTGGAACTACAGTCAGGATCACGCAGGATCTCTCAGCTTCCACATTAAAAGACAGGAGAAATTGGAATATGATATTCCGAAGGGCAAAGGAGCTGGGACTACAACCAAGGATCAACTACCCAGCAAAACTAAGCATAATTTTCCAGGCAAGGCGATGGACATTCAATGAAATAAGGGAATTCCAGACCTTCCTGATGAAAAGGCCAGAACTCAATGGAAAATTTGATCTCCAAATACAAAACTCAAGAGAGACATAAAAAGGTAACCAGGGGGAAAAACCCCACAAACCTCATTAACCAATAAGGTTAGGTTGTTTACATCTTTATGTGGGATTATATCATCTTATGTATGTTTTTTATGTATGTATGTATATATATACATGTATATATATACATATCCATATATAAGTCATTCTTGTGAATGGTACAACTATTATGACAAATGAAAGGGATATACATAGGTTGTGAATGCCTGTATAAATTAACTGATGTAAAGATATAAAATATAAATAAGAGATATAAAGGGAGGGCTATGAGGGAAGTGGTAAGGAGGTAGGAGAAAAGGGTAAATTACACCAAAGGAAGTGGCAAAAAAACATATTATAGAAGAGGGAAAGAAGGGAGGGAGAAGAGCAGTATTTTAGCTTTACTGTCATCTGATCTAGTTCAAGAAGGGAATAACATACTCTGATAAGTTTAGAAATCTAACTTGTCCTACGGGAAGTGGGAGGGTAAGGGGGGAAAAAGGGAGGGGGGGAGGGCAGAAGGAAGAGGAGAAGTAGCAAGTGGGTAACAGTAAGATAAGGGAGGGGAATAAAGAGGGAGGGTTAACTGAGGAAAGCGGCGGTCAAAAGCAAAACTTTGTTGAGGAGGAGAAGGGGAAAGGGAGAAATAAAAGCATAAACAGGGGGAATTAGGATGGAGAAAAAGACACAGATAGAAATCATAACCCTGAACATGCAGGGGATGAACATTCTCACAAAACAGAAGCAGATAGCAGAATGGATTAAAAACCATAATCCTACAATATGCTGTTTACAAGAAACGCATCTGAAACAGGGGGATACACATAGGGTTAAGGTAAAAGGCTGGAGTAAAATATATTGTGCCTCAGCTAAAGTAAAAAAAGCAGGTGTAGCAATCCTAATCTCAGACAAAGCAAAAGTAAAGATAGATTCAATTAAAAGAGATAAGGAAGGACATTATATCCTGCTAAAAGGCACCATAAACAATGAAGCAATATCATTGCTTAACATATATGCACCAAGTGGTAAGGCATACAAATTCTTAGAGGAGAGGTTAAGGGAGTTACAGGAAGAAATAGACAGCAAAACTATAATATTGGGAGACCTCAACCTCCCCCTTTCTGAACTTGATAAATCTAACCTCAAAATAAATAAGAAAATAGTTAAGGAGGTAAACAGAATTTTAGAAAAGGCACATATGATAGACCTTTGGAGAAAACTGAATGGGGATAAAAAGGAATATACTTTCTTCTCAAAACTACATGGCACATACTCAAAAATTGACCATGTACTAGGGCATAAAAACCTCACAATCCAGTGCAGAAAAGCAGAAGTAGTCAATGCATCCTTTTCAGATCATGATGCAATAAGAATCATTTTTAATAAAGTACCATGGAAAAATAAGCTAAAAACTAATTGGAAACTAAATAATTTAATTCTAAAGAGTGAGTGGGCCAAAGAACAAATCAGAGAAACAATTAATAATTTCATTCAAGAGAATGACAATAATGAAACAACATACCAAAACTTATGGGATGCAGCAAAAGCAGTTCTTAGGGGAAGTTTTATATCTCTAAATGCCTACATGAATAAAATAGGGAAAGAGGAGATCAATGATCTGGGCATACAGCTGAAAAAGCTAGAAAAAGAGCAAATTGAAAACCCCCAATTAAATACCAAATTAGAAATACTGAAAATCAAAGGAGAGATTAATAAAATTGAAACCAAGAAAACTATTGAATTAATAAATAAAACAAAGAGCTGGTTTTATGAAAAAACCAATAAAATTGACAAACCTTTGGCCAACTTGATTAAAAAAAAGAAAGAAGAAAATCAAATTACCAGTATAAAAAATGAAAAGGGTGAGGTCACCTCTAATGAAGAGGAAATCAAAACAATAATTAGGAATTATTTTGCCCAACTGTATGCCCATAAATTTGACAACCTTAGAGATATGGATGAATATCTACAAAAACATAAACTGCCCAGACCTAACAGAGAAGGAAGTGAAATTTCTTAATGACCCCATATCAGAAAAAGAAATTGAGCAGGCCATCAACTGAACTCCCTAGGAAAAAATCTCCAGGGCCAGATGGATTTTACATGTGAATTCTATCAAACATTTAAAGAACAACTAATTCCAATACTTTGTAGACTATTTGGGAAAATAGGTGAAGAAGGAGTCCTACCAAATTCTTTTTATGACACAAATATGGTACTAATACCCAAACCAGGTAGAGTTAAAACAGAGAAAGAAAATTATAGACCAATTTCTCTAATGAATATTGATGCAAAAATTTTAAATAAAATATTAGCAAAAAGATTGCAGCAACTCATTACGAGAATAATACACTATGACCAGGTAGGATTTATTCCAGGAATGCAAGGCTGGTTCAATATTAGGAAAACTATTAGCATAATTGACCATATCAACAACAAAACTAGCAGAAACCATATGATCATCTCAATAGATGCAGAAAAAGCCTTTGACAAAGTACAACACCCATTCCTATTAAAAACACGAGAAAGCATAGGAATAAGGGGAACCTTCCTCAAAATTATAAATAGCATCTACCTAAAACCATCAACAAGCATTATTTGTAATGGGGATAAACTAGATGCATTCCCAATAAGATCAGGGGTGAAACAAGGATGTCCATTATCACCCCTATTATTCAATTTGGTACTAGAAACATTAGCTGTAGCAATAAGAGAAGAAAAAGAAATTGAAGGAATTAGAATAGGAAAAGAAGAAACTAAATTATCACTGTTTGCAGATGATATGATGATTTATCTAGAGAATCCTAGAGAATCAAGTAAAAAACTACTTGAAATAATAAACAACTTTAGCAAAGTTGCAGGATATAAAATAAACCCACATAAATCCTCAGCATTCCTATACATTACTGACAAAGCCCAACAGCAAGAGATAGAAAGAGAAATTCCATTCAAAGTTACTGAAGGCACTATAAAATATTTGGGAGTCTATTTGCCAAGACAAACCCAGGGCCTATATGAACATAACTATGAAACACTTTTCACGCGAATAAAATCAGATCTAAATAAATGGAGAAATATCAGTTGCTCATGGTTAGGCCGAGCTAATATAATAAAAATGAACAATTCTACCTAAATTAATCTATCTATTCAGTGCCATACCAATCGAACTACCAAAAAGTTTTTTTACAGAGCTGGACAAAATAATAACAAATTCATTTGGAAAAACAAGAGGTCTAGAGTACCTAGGATATTAATGAAAAGACATGCTAGAGATGGTGGCTTAGCCACATCAGATATTAAACTGTACTACACAGCAGCAGTCATCAAAACTGCCTGGTACTGGTTAAGAAACAGGGGTGTGGATCAGTGGAATAGGATAGGTACACAAGTAGGTGAAATCAACAAGTTTAGCAGTCTACTCTTTGATAAACCCAAAGAGGCCAGTTTCTGGGCTAATAATTCACTATTTCACAAAAACTGTTGGGAAAATTGGAAAATGGTAGGGCAAAAAACTGGGCATAGACCAATATCTTACACCATATACCAAAATAAAGTCAAAATGGGTTCATGATTTAGGAGTAAAAGCTGATACTCTAAGTAATTTGGGAAAGCAAGGAATAGTTTACTTATCAGATTTGTGGAAAAGTAAAGAATTCATGACCCAACAAGAGATAGAGAGCATTACAAAATGCAAAATGGATAATTTTGATTATGTCAAATTGAAATGTTTTTGTACAAAAAAAGCCAATGCAACAAGAATTAGGAGGGAAGCAGAAAACTGGGAGAAAATCTTTGCAACTAGTATCTCTGATAAAGGCCTCATCTCTAAAATATACAGGGAGCTGAGCCAAATATATAGGAATACAAGCCATTCCCCAGTTGAGAAATGGTCAAAGGATATGAACAGGCAGTTTTCAGAGGAAGAAATTAAAGCTATCTACAGGCATATGGAAAAATGCTCTGGATCGCTGCTGATTAGAGAAATGCAAATCAAAACAACTCTTAGATACCACATCTCTCCTGTCAGATTGGCTAAAATAACAAATCAGGAGAATGATAAATGCTGGAAAGGATGTGGGGAAATTGGAACATTGTTACACTGCTGGTGGAGTTGTGAGCTGATCCGGCCATTTTGGAGGGCGGTTTGGAACTGTGCCCAAGGGGCTGTGGAGGTGTTCATGCCCTTTGACCCAGCAATACCACTTCTAGAGTTGTATCCCAAAGAAATCACACAGGCGGGAAAGGGACCCGTATGTACAGGAATATTTATAGCAGCTCTCTTTGTGGTAGCCAAGAATTGGAAATCAAAGGGATGCCCATCAATTGGGGAATGGCTGAACAAGCTGTGGTGTGTGAAGGTGATGGAATGCTGTTGTGCCATAGGAGGTGGGGATGATGCAGACTTCATAGCGACCTGGAAAAGCCTACATGACATAATGCTGAGTGAGCGGAGCAGAGCCAGGAGAACGTTGTGCACAGCCACAGATATATGGATTCCGTGAGGACCAACCCTGACATACTGCGCTTTTCTCAGCAACCTAGGGGACAGGGACAGCTCCAGGGGACTTGCGATGGAGAATGCTATCTTTATCGAGACAGGGAACTTCGAGGTTTGAATGCAGACTGAGGCACACTACATGCTCGCCTTTTCTGCTTCTCTTTTGTTTTTGGTTTTGTTTTTTTTTTTTTTGGTTCTGTTTCTTCTTTCTCGTGATTCATTCCATTGGTTGGAGTTCTTCTCCACGACTTGACTAGTGCATAAGTTAATTCAATGCGAAGTTATACATGACAGTTGTATGGAACTTCATGCCGTCTTGGGGAGGGAGGGCGGAGGGAGGGGAGAGGAACTGGAACTCAAAACTGTGTGGAGCCGTGTGTGGTAAACTAAAAATAAATAAAGAAATTTATTAAAAAAATAAATAAAAAAAAATAAAAAAATAAAAAAAAATAAAAATAAAATAACTCCATTCTCTATCTGCTGTACATATGTAGCGCAACACAGATTGGGCTGAAATGCTGGTGCAATGACTTTGTATCAGGACCTTATTCTTAGACAGAGTTCTTACCACTTTAATGGCACTCCTGAGCTAAGCTGCTATATTTGTAAGCCCTGGAATACAAGTGATCCTTCTTTCACTGAGTAAAAAAAAAAAGTTAGGAAGTCTTCTGCTCACTATTAGAAGATTGTATTATTCCAGGCACACATTTTTCTTTTCTCTCTTATTTTTCTTAAAGCATGCTATAAATTCAATGATATTACATGCCTCCCCCCATCATATATAGAGAGATTTCCCTTGGTCTTTGAGGCAAGGCTTTTTTAAACTATATTTCTATTTCTACAACAATTAATTCAATTTAACAATCATTTACTTAGCACGTAAATGGACTGGACACTGTTAAATGCTGAGGACACAAAATCAAAAATTAAAACAGTTTTCCTTGTCTTCATCATTAATGATTTCACTCTTCTAGATGTCTTCCCCTGTTTTAACTCCACAAGAAATGGTGTTAAATGATGTTAATCCCTGTTTCATAATGATTGTTTAGGACTACTTACTTCTTAGATGGCCACAGTTATTTTTGTTCCCAGACCTGGCTTCTAGTCTGTGACACTTGCCATTTTTTGATGAATATATTTCTACAATTAACCTACAGGATCATCTTCTCTTAGCAAAAGGGAACATATAGGCACATCCTAGGCTCTATAGAACACTTATAGGGTAGGGATGCAAAGCTGCATGTTACAATGGAGAGTGTCTTTGTTTTGGAGTCAGGAACCTGGATTTAAATCCTAGCATTTATGCTTAGTGCCTTATATGACCATGAATAAGTCATGCCACTCTCTGCTTCTCAATTTCCTCATCTTTAAAAGGAGGGAAATTAATCAGATGACCTCTAATGTACCATTCAACTCTCAATCTCTATGATCCCTTCTTTGGTACTATAGTTCTGTCTGTGAGCATTATAACAAGTGTCTACTTCGAGAAGCTGAACTCTGAAATATAATGTAGTGGGAGGGGGAGGGAAGTTCACTAATCCCAAAATCAATTGATTTCTCTCCAGATTGGAGTGAAGAAATCACAGAAGAACAGAGTCAAGTAACAGACAAAGAAGTATTAAAATCCTAAATGAAGTGCAAAGAAGTATTTATACTCTGATACCCATTTATATAGTGTGAACTTTACAGATGAAAACTGATGAAATTCGAAGGTAGTTAACCATTGGTTGGCCAAGAATCAAAATTCTGATTAACTTTTAAAAGGTGAGAAAAACTCTTTAAAGAGTCAGCAGAGGCAAAAGAGAGACTGAAAACATTTGACTTCTGGCAGTGGTGAAGAGAGTTACCCTTACCTTCAGGGATTTGAGCTATGCAGAGGAACAGAACCAGGAAGCCGAGCTGAGCAACCTGCCCAGCAGAAAAGCTACCCCCAAGAGGAACAGCATGAGGACACCACAAGGAAGAAAAAGTCATCAAGGCCCTGGAAATCCAGAGGAAATCCATGTATGTGCCTGACATTCCTCCCACCTCATATTGTTAATAATTGTGGGAGGGAGTGCATCTTAGGTTTAAGGGGAAATGCTTTGTTGCTATTGCTTATGCTTTGCTATTCCAGTTAATGCCTTTGCCTTGAGATCACTGTATTAACTGATTATTTTTTTTAGTTTAATAATATTTTATTTTTTCCCCTGTCACATGTCAAGAAAATTTTTTAGCATTCATTTTTACCAGATTTTGAGTTGCAAATTTTTCTCCCTCTCCCCTTCTTCTGAAAATGGTAGGCAATTTGATATAGTTTATACATGTGCTATCATGTAAACATATTTCCATATTAGTCACCATTATGAAAGAAGAAACAGATTTAAAAAAAAACATGAGAAAGGATAAAATGAGTGAAAAAAAATATGCTTTGATCTGCATTCCGAGTCCATCAATTCTTTATCTGAATATGGATAGCATTTTCCCCCATAAATCCTTTGTACTTGTCTTCGATCATTGTGTTGCTGAGAAGAACTGAGTCATTCATAGTTAATCATCATACAAGCTGCTGATACTGTATACAATGTTTTCCTGGTTCTGCTCATTTCACTTTGCATAAGTTTGTACAAGTCTTTCCAGGTTTTTCTGTAGTTTATCTGTTCATCATTTCTTATTTACATTACATTCATATACCACAGCTTGTTCAGCCATTCCCCAACGTCCCCTCACTTTCCAACTCTTTGCCACCACAAAAAGGGCTGCTATAAATATTTTTGCACATGTGAGTCCTTTTCCCTTTTTTATGATCTCTTTGGGATACAGCTCTAGTAGTGCTGTTACTGGTTCAAAGGGTATGCTCAGTATGATTGCCTTTTAGGCAGAGTTCCAAATCACTCTCTAGAATGGTTGGATCAGTTCACAGCTCCACCAACACTGTATCAGTGTACCAATTTTCCCACATCCTCTCCAACATTTATCATTTTTCTTTTTTGTCATATAAGCCAATCTAATAGGTATGAGGTGGTATCTCAGAGTTGATTTAATTTGCATTTCTCTAATAAAAAGTGATTTAGGGGCAGAGCAAAAATGGCTGCCTGAAAACAGGGGCTCACTTAAGCTCTCCTGCAAACCCCTCCAAACATCTGTAAAAAATGACTCTAAATGAATTCTAGAGCTACATAACCCATGAAATAACAGAGGGAAACAAGTCTCCAGCCCAAGATGTCCTGGATGATCCCTGGGAAGGCTCTATTGCACCATTCTGGGAGTGGAGCACAGCCCAGTGTGGGCCATACCAGGACAGAGCAGGCTGGGAGTAGACTAGGCAGAGCAGGCCTCAGGGTCCTGAATCACTGAGCTGTGGCAGTTACCAGACTTCTCAACCCACAAATGCCAAAGACAACAGAGCAGGTCAGTGGGAAAACTGCTGGATCTGGGTAAGAGAAGTGCAAGGTCTGGCCCCAGCCCCGGGGGCAGTGGAGGTGGCCAGGGCAGCAGCAGGAAGCTCCAGCAGCTGCTTCCAGAGCACCAGCAGCAGCTGCTTCCAGAGCCCCTGGCCCACATGGTGGGAAGAATCAAGTGGCGGATCAGAGCGGGAGTGCAGGGAGTGATTTGCTCGCACAGAGGCAGGTTCTCTTGCTTTGCCCTGATTGGATCTGGGTCACAGTCCTGGTTGGTGGTTCTTGGGGGTGGAGGAGTGCTGGTGTGGCAGAGCTTTGCAGTGGCTGTGGAGAGGGAGTCCTCCTGGTGGTTACGTGGCAGAGAGTACCTGCACTCACAGACCAGAGCACAGGCCAAGAGAGGAGTATCATACCACCTCAGAATAGAAATAGTTCTGAAAACCACAGGGCAAAACCCCTGAAGTTTGGGACAAAGCACTCTCCACTCTGAAAACAGTCATATCCTGACAAAAAGCTCAAAAGTCAAGTAAATGGCTGGGAAAATGAGCAAGCAGCATAAAAAAAACCTCAGATTCAGACTATAGGATCTTTTTTGGTAACAAAGAAGATCAAAACATACAGCCAGAAGAAGTCGACAAAGTCAAAGAGCCTACATCAAAAGCCTCCAAGAAAAATATGAATTGGTCTGAGGCCAAGGAAGAGTTCAAAAAGGATTTGGAAAAGCAAGTAAGAGAAGTAGAGGAAAAATTTGGAAGAGAAATGAGAGTGATGCAAGAAAATCATGAATAACAAGTCAACAGCTTGCTAAAGGAGACCCAAAAAAATACAGAAGAAAATAACACCTTAAAAAATAGACTAACCCAAATGACAAAAGAGCTCCAAAAAACCAATGAGGAGAAGAATGCCTTAAAAGGCAGAATTAGCCAAATGGAAAAGGAAGACCAAAAGACCACTGAAGAAAATACTGCCTTAAAAATTAGAATGGAGCAAGTGGAAGCTAGTGACTTTATAGAAATCAGGATATTATGAAACAGAACCAAAGGAATGAAAAAATGGAAGACAATGTGAACTATCTCATTGGAAAAACCACTGACATGGAGAACAGTTCCAAGAGAGATAATTTAAAAGTTATTAGACTACTTGAAAGCCATGATCGAAAAAAGAGCCTAGACATCATCTTTCAAGAAATTATCAAGGAAAACTGCCTTGGTATTCTAGAACCAGAAGGTAAAACAGAAATTGAAACAATCTACCAATCACCTCTTGAAAAAAAATCCCAAAAAGAAAACTCTTAGGAATATTGTATCCAAATTCCAGAGTTCCCAGGTTGAGAAGAAAATATTGCAAGCAGTCATAAAGAAACAATCGAGTATTGTGGAAACACAATCAGGATAACACGAGATTTAGCAGCTTCTACATTAAGGGACCAAAGGGCATGGAATGTGATATTCCAGAGGTCAAAGGAGCCAGGATTAAAACCAAGAATCACCTACCCAGCAAAACAGAGTATAATGCTCCAGGGCAAAATATGGATTTTCAATAAAATAGAGGATTATCAAACATTCTTGACGAAAAGACCAGAAATGAATAGAAAATTTGACTTTCAATACAAGAGTCAAGAGAAGCATGAAAAGGTAAACAGGAAAGAGAAATCATAAGGAACTTAATAAAGTTGAACCATTTTGTTTAGATTTCTACATGGAAAGATGATATTTATAACTCATGAGACTTTTCTCAGGATTAGGGTATTTGAAGAGAATATACATATACATATATATATATATATATATATATAGACAGAAGGCAAAGGATGAGTTGAATATGAAGGGATGATACCTAAAAAATAAAATTAAGGGATGAGAGAGGAATACATTGGGAGAAGGAGAAAGGGAGAGGTAGAATGGGGAAAATTTTCTCACATAAAAGTGGCAAGAAAAAGCAGTTATAATGGAAGGGAAGAGGGGGCAGGTAAAAGGGAATGAGTGAATCTTGCTCTCATTGGATTTGACTTAAGGAGGGAATAACACACTCAATTGGGTAACACCCTACAGGAAAGTAGGGGGGAAGGGGACAATGGGGGATGATAGAAGGGAGGGCAGATTGGGGGTGGAGGTAGTCAAATTTGAATACTTTTGAGAAGGGACAAGGTCAAGGGAGAAAATTGAAAAAAGGAGGACAGGATAGGATGGAGGAAAATATAGTTAGTCTTTCACAACAACTATTATGGAAATGTTTTGCATAATGATACACATGTGGCCTATGTTGAATTGCTTGCCTTCTCAAGGAATGTGAATGGGGAGGGATGAAGGGAGAGAATTTGGAGTTCAAAGTTCTAAGAAACATATTCGAAAAATGGTGGTTTTATATGCAACTGGGAAATAAGATATACAGGCAGTGGGGTACAGAAATCTATCTTGCCCTACAAAAAGTAAGGGGAAAGGGGATAAGGTGAGGGGGGAGTGGGGAGTGGGGAGACAGAAGGAAGGGCAGACTGGGGAAAGGAGCAATCAGAATATATGCCATCTTGGGTGGGGGAGGGTAGAAATGGGGAGAAAATTTGTAACTCAAAATCTTGGGGAAATCAATGTTGAAAACTAAAAATATTAAATAATAATAAAAAAAAATTAAAAATAAATAAATAAATAAAGCATGAAAAAAATGATTTAAAGACTTCTTCATATACCTATAGATAGCTTTGATTTCTTCATCTGAAAACTGCTGGTTCATATCCTTTGATCATTTATCACTTGGGAAATGGCTTGTATTCTTCTAAATTTGACTCAGTTACCTATATGTTTAAGAAATATGGCCTTTATAAGAATTACCTGCTATAAAGATTGTTTCTCAGCTTTCTGCTTTCCTTCTAATCTTGGTTGCATTGGTTTTGCTTGAACAAAAGCTTTAATTTAATATAAACAAAATTATGTCTTTTACCTTTTGAATTGCTGTCTGTCTCTTGTTTGGTCATGAATTCTCCCCATAGATCTGACAGGCAGACTATTTCTTCCTCTTCTAATTTGCTTGTAGTATTACCCTTTATGTCTAAATCATGCGCCCATTTTGACCTTAATCATGGTATACCATGTGAGGTGTTGGTCTATACCTAGTTTGTCTCCAACTCGCTCTACATGCCAAACAGAAGCAGTCATGGCTGCATTTGTGACTAAATTCATCTCAGAGAATATATAAAGGTGGTAGAGAAAGTTGTTTTTTTTCCTCTCCTCTTTGTCCCCAGTATAGTTCACATCCAACACCCTTTTGATCTGTAAACAGAGATAATCAATATGTTCTCTGCCATGATATCATTTATACACATAATTCAGAAGGAACTTAATCATCAGCTACCACACTGACCTGAACTATGGTTCTGATAACTAATGTTACCAAACATTTTGTAAATGCAGCCCTATATCAAAATTTCAAGGTTGATATATCCTATCCACAGAAATTTAAAAATGAAAAGTTTAGTATCTTATCCAAAAAAAGCAAACAGAAAAGTAAAATGTTTTTGGAATTGAAGGCCTTGGATTTTCATCCCAACTCTAAATCTACTATGTGTGTGACCTTAGGTAAGTCATCTCTCCTCTCTAGCCATGAAAAATGAGAAGGTTGGGAAACACAGTATAGTGCAATGTAAGGAGACCAGAACTGAAATCAGAAAACCAGAGTTCAGTTTATGGGACTTGTAGGCAAAGCCACTTAATCTCTCTGGCCCATAAGTTTCATCGATTGTAAAATGAGGGGAGGGGTAGACTAGACACCATGGCTAGAAATGTCTGATGTTACAGGAGCTACTCACATTTTTTTAAAAATTATTCTATGCCGGGGGGGCGGAGCCAAGATGGCGGCTGGTAAGCACAGACTAGAGTGAGCTCCGTACCCGAGTCCCTCCAAAAACCTATAAAAATGGCTCTGAACCAATTCTAGAACGGCAGAACCCACAGAACAGCAGAGGGAAGCAGGGCTCCAGCCCAGGACAGCCCGGATAGTCTCTGGGTGAGCTCTATTCCACACGGAGCTGGGAGCTGGGAGCTGGGAACGGAGTGGAGCAGAGCCCAGCCTGAGCGGCGTGGACGATCCAGTCCAGAAGCCGGGCGGAGGGGGCCCTAGCGCCCTGAATACGTGAGCAGTTACCAGACCCCTCGACCCACAAACACCAAAGACTGCGGAGAAGGTTAGTGGGAAAAGCTGCGGGAGTGGAAGGAGTTCGCGGTTCGGCTTCCAGCCCCGGGGGCAGCGGAGGTGGGGCAGCTACAGCTGTTGTTACTTCCGGCTCCAGGCCCACCTGGTGGGGGGAATTAAGTGGCGGATCACAGCAGGGGTGCACAGCCTGCCGAAGATCTGAGCCCAGTCTGGACTGGGGGTCCTTGGGGAAGGAGGAGTGCGGCTCTGACAGAGCTGGCACCTCCCCCCCCAAACGTAGAACATAGAACTCTGTAATCTACAAGCAGTCATACCCCACTGAAAAACTCAAGGGTCAAGTTTGTTGGTTGGGAATATGGCCAGGACGCGAAAACGCGCCCAGATTCAGTCTCAGACTTTGGATTCTTTCTTTGGTGACAAAGAAGACCAAAACATACAGCCTAAAGAAGACAGCAAAGTCATAGAGCCTACAACCAAAGCCTCCAAGAAAAACATGAACTGGCCCCAGACCATAGAAGAACTCAAAAAGGATTTGGAAAAGCAAGTTAGAGAAGTAGAGGAAAAATTGGGAAGAGAAATAAGAAGGATGCGAGAAAACCATGAAAAACAAGTCAATGACTTGCTAAAGGAGACCCAAAAAATACTGAAAAATACACTGAAGAAAACAACACCTTACAAAATAGACTAACTCAAATGGCAAAAGAGCTCCAAAAAGCCAATGAGGAGAAGAATTCCTTGAAAGGCAGAATTAGCCAAATGGAAAAGGAGGTCCAAAAGACCACTGAAGAAAATACTACTTTAAAAATTAGATTGGAGCAAGTGGAAGCTAGTGACTTTATGAGAAATCAGGATATTATAAAACAGAACCAGAGGAATGAAAAAATGGAAGACAATGTGAAATATCTCCTTGGAAAAACCACTGACCTGGAAAATAGATCCAGGAGAGATAATTTAAAATTATTGGACTACCTGAAAGCCATGATCAAAAAAAGAGCCTAGATACCATCTTTCAGGAAATTATCAAGGAGAACTGCCCTGATATTCTAGAGCCACAGGGCAAAATAGAAATTGAAAGAATCCATCGATCGCCTCCGCAAATAGATCCCAAAAAGAAATCTCCTAGGAATATTGTTGCCAAATTCCAGAGCTCCCAGATCAAGGAGAAAATACTGCAAGCAGCCAGAAAGAAACAATTTGAATATTGTGGAAACCCAATCAGAATAACCCAAGATCTGGCAGCTTCTACATTAAGAGATCGAAGGGCTTGGAATGCGATATTCCGGAGGTCAATGGAGCTAGGATTAAAACCTAGAATCACCTACCCAGCAAAACTAAGTATCATGTTCCAAGGCAAAATATGGACTTTCAATAAAATGGAGGACTTTCAAGCTTTCTCAGTGAAAAGACCAGAACTGAATAGAAAATTTGACTTTCAAACACAAGAATCAAGAGAAGCATGAAAAGGTAATCAAGAAACGGAAATTGCAAGGGACTTACTAAAGTTGAATTGTTTTGTTTACATTCCTACATGGAAAGATGATGAGTATGATTCATGAGACCTCAGTATTAGGGTAGTTGAAGGGAATATGCATATATATATATGCATATATATATGTTTATGTATATATATAAGTGAATGTGTATGTATGTATGTATCTATGTGTATATGTATGTATGTGTATGTATGTGTATATATATATATGTAAAAGAGAGAGAGCAGACACAGGGTGAGTTGAGGATGAAGGGAAGATAGCTAAAAGAAATAAAATGAAATTAAGGGATGAGAGAGTAACTTACTGAGAGAGGGAGATAGGGAGAGATAGAATGGGGTGGATTATCTCCCATAAAGGTGGCAAGAGGAAGCAGTTCTAGGAGAGGAGGGGAGTGGGCAGGTGAGGGGGGAATGAGTGAACCTTGCTCTCATCAGATTTGGCCTGAGGGGGAATACCATACATACTCAGTTGGGTATCTTACCCCACAGGAAAGAAGAGGGAAGAAGATAAAAAAAAAAATAAAAGGCAGGGGGATGATGGAGTGGAGGGCAGATGGGGGTGGAGGTAATCAAAACAAACACTTTGGAAAGGGGACAGGGTCAAGGAAGAAAATTCAATAAAGCGGGATGGGTTGGGAAGGAGCAAAATGTAGTTAGCCTTTCACAACATGAATATTGTGGAAGGGTTATACATAATAATACATGTGTGGCCTAGGTTGAATTGCTCAACTTCTTAGGGAGGGTGGGTGGGAAGGGAAGAGGGAAGGGAATTTGGAACTCAAAGTTTTAAAATCAAATGTTCAAAAACAAAAAAACTTTTTGTATGCAACTAAAAAATAAGATACACAGGCAATGGGGCGTAGAAATTTATCTTGCCCTACAAGAAAGGAAGGGAAAAGGGGATGAGAGGGGAGGGGGGTGATAGAGGGGAGGGCTGACTGGGGAATAGGGCAACCAGAATATACGCCATCTTGGAGAGGGGGGGAGGGCAGAAATGGGGAGAAAATTTGTAATCCAAACTGTTGTGAAAATCAATGCTGAAAACCAAATATGTTAAATAAATAAATTGCATTAAAAAAAAAATATTCTATGCCACATTTGGCAATCAGTAAGGGGCCTGCACTTACAAAAATACCACTGTTGGTCATTCCAACTCAGATGATCATAAACGACCACATTAGGAGGCAATAATTAAAGGGAACAGTTTTTAATTTTTCTTTTTTGAGGCAAACTGTTCAAATGGTTGAGATGTACAGTCTATTGTAGGGGTCTGAAAAAGTACAGCCATTCTTGGAGAGTCCACTTTTTGGATATAAAGCAAAAGCTATGCCAGCTGAACTCCATTGGCAATGCATGGTCTGAAGTCTGATTTCTGTCTTTTCACCTCTGCATCTTACAAACTACAACAATGATGCAGTATGGGCAGGGATGTGTTGGTAAAATATTTAACCACTGGCTCTCTGGGGGCATGGGGGAAAGCATGAAGGACATCTTTTAAGTTTAATCTGCAATATTAACATTTTCTTTATCTTTTTCTTAAGTCTAGACAATCAACAAAAAAATCATTTTAGCTCTTATTTGAAGTGTGATTTCCTAGGCATAAATGACCATGCTGGAAATTTAACAATTGGCTCTCCTGAGCCAATCTGCATTGGTTCTAGCACAACCCTGGAGACGAAAGAATGAAACCACTGGATAGGGAGTCAGAAGACTAGAGCTTAAGTCCCCGCTTCGTGACTACCTGGCTGTGTGAAACTAAATGAGCTATTTGTGGCTGGTTCTGACCACATATCTGAAGAGCTGACCCCTTGCTAGAAGAGGTGGCTTCCAGGTGGTAGTCCCTCTTGGACATAAGAAGTGATCTTAGTGAAGGGTGGAAAAGAGTGACCACCACTCCTCATGCGGAATGGGGTCTTTACTAATCAGTCAGTCAGTAAGCATTTATTAAGACCCTACTATGTGCCAGGCACTAAGCACTGGGGATACAAAAAGAGACAGGAGACAATCCCTGCCCTCAAGGAGCTCACAATCTAAGGAGTAGACAGCAATCAAATAAATATGTACAAACAAGCTACATACAGGATAAACAGGAAATAATTAAAAAAAGGAAGGCACTAGAATTGAGGGGTTGGGACTTGAAGGAAGTCAAGGGATTCACGGAAGGGAGGTCTGTAGTTGCAGCAGCAGTATCTCCCACCAGGGAGGCATTGACAGTGGTATCCGCCCCCCTCTCATCCTCCTTGCATCAGTGGATGAGTGTAAAAAGGAAGTACCTTCATCAAATTGATGACCTATAGGAAAGAAGCCACTAGAAAGGAAGATCAAGGTTGTCTGTGACATTGGATAAATGTGCTTCAGAGGTGAAATGGGAAATGGCTAATTAGCAGCAACACCAAACTCTGTTATCCACTTATGAGGCATTTCTAACACCCTTCCATCAGACTTCGTTAAGAGTTCTAAGTAATCTTCGAAATTCTATTCTAATCATGCTGTAATGCACACTGTAATTTTTTTTAGGAAAAAATTAAAAAACAAAACCAAAAACCTTCCTAACTTGATTCATGATTGTTCATTGGGTATCTTTAAAAATGCCCCTGCCTTTCTGGGAAGTCCCACAGACTTTGAGCACTATTATAATTATATAATTAGTAACTTCATCCAGGATGTTGAGGAGGGAGTGATGAGCCAAGGAGTAGGAGAATGAGTAGTTTACTTCCCCTCCTGCGAAGTCAGGCTACACGGCAAACTACAATGTCTAATTATGGGCCAGGAACTGATGAGGGTCACCAGGCCTGGGGCCTCTAGGCAATATGCTAGATTTGTTTTATTTTACTTATCTGTAATTAGAGAGGGAAGGAGGGAGGGAAGTGATCGACTCTGGCCCCTCAAACCCTACTTAATGGGAAGCCTAGTTCTACCTGGTAATAAAGGATCCTTAAGCAGACAGAAGGCAGTAAGGGAGTTGGTGTAACCTTTCCCTCTGGAGAGCTATAAAAGGGAGCAGTTAAATCCGTCTTGGTTAGTTCAGGTTCAGTCTCGCTTTGAGAGAGGGGGCTGGGTAAGATGACCTCCTGAGGCTCTTTGCTGCACCAAGATTCTATAATTATCTCAGACTCCAAGTCACTTTGTAGAGAGCAGCAAATAATTCACTGTAATGAAACGTTCCAAAGTTGGAAAAGAAATTACAGAATTTTAATGAGGTATTGCAATAAAGGGTATACTCCCTAAGAATAAGGAGTCAAATGTATTGGTTGACTAGCCGTGCAAGGCAAAGTTAAAGTAGAATTTGATTCATTCCACAGAAGGAGTAGCTGAAAGGCCTCAAGCATTTAACTATAAACTCAAATAATAATAGAGACCCAGCACAGGGTAGTAGAAAGATCATTGGACTTGATGTCAAGAAAAGATTGGGTTGGCCTTCTGCATCTGGTCACTAGTTGCATCATCACAGGCAAAACTCCCAACTTCTCTGAGACTCATTTTCTCTATTTGTAAAATGAAGATAATAAAACCTATAGTATATATTTCACAAGCCTGTTGTGAAGATGGCTAGGTGGCCCAGTGGCTAGAGTACTAGGCCCAGAATCTGGAAGACTTGAGTTCAAGTCCAACCTCAGACACTTATTAGCTGTGTGCCCCTGGGCAAATCTCTTAACTTCCATTGCCCTCATTTTCCTCAACTCTAAAATGGGAATCATATACAATTGCACCCAGTGCCTGGTACATAGTAGACACAAAAAGGTTTGTTCCATTCCCCTCTCTCTATATTAAAAGTCAAAGAAGATAAGAGTAGCTAGCTGGTGCCATAGATAGAGTATTAGACTTGGATTCAGGAAAACCTGAGTTTTCATACACATATTAGCTGTGTGACCTTGGACAAGTCATTGAACCTCTTTTGCCTCTGTTTCCTTATCTATAAAATGGGGATACTGATAGCATCTTATCAGGAAAAAATGAAGATAATTGTAAGGGCTTGGCAAAATCTCAAGTTTCATGTAAATATACAATTATTATTTTTTACTATAAAGTGTTTTATACATTTTACTATTTCAAACAGACTACCTGTCCCCTCTCTGTTTTAGGCCCTGTGGTCCAGAGAATCAGGCTTGGGATCTGGGTCTGTTCACCTGTCCTTTTTAGTTATCAATGAGGGCCATGGAATCCCCAGATCTGGGTACCTGTCCACGGTGACCTCAGAGGTCAGAATTCCTGGCTAGAGGTTGCAGCCAGTCTATCAGGGAAGCATTGAAAAGCAAGGGTGCGAAGATTTGATCCCAGAGGGAATTTGGACTTGGAATTTGATGGGACATTACTATATAGGAAATGATCCAAGTTGTGAACCAATTCCTCCTTTGCTCCCCAGAGACCAAGACATTATAGGGGGAGATTATTCCCCCACATGTAGAGGGGAATGTTTGTATAGTTGCTGTTTGGTTATGCTTTTGAAGTAAATATTCCTTTGTAAAAGCTACCCTGAAATATGTTTTGCATGACTGTACCTGTATAACCTATATCAAACCACTTGCCCTCTCAATGATGGGGGCAGGGTGGGAAAGAATTTGGGACTCGAATTTTAAAAAAAAGTTAAAAATTGCTTTTACATGCCATTGGGGGAAAGTAAAATCTTAAATAATAAAAAATGTTCCCCTGGTTAAATGGAACTGGGGAAGAGGAGGAGGAGGAGAAGAAGGAAGAGGAAAAGGAGGCAGGAGGAGGATGAGGAGAAAAG
This sequence comes from Trichosurus vulpecula, assembly GCF_011100635.1. Lineage (NCBI taxonomy): Eukaryota > Metazoa > Chordata > Mammalia > Diprotodontia > Phalangeridae > Trichosurus > Trichosurus vulpecula. Next base: position 70,811,124 of record NC_050581.1, read on the forward strand.
AAGGAGGAGGAGAAAGAAGAGAGGAGATTGGCATTTCAAAGGAAAGGTTACATGAAGGAAGGGTTTAAAGACAACTAGAGATTTTAAGTGACAGGGATGAAGAGAAAGTTCATTACAGGCATGGAGAGCAACCCGTGCAAATGCACAAAGGTGGAGGATAATGTCAAATTTAGAGGCAGCTAATATTCCCGATTAGTTTCAACACAGAATAAAGAGAAGCAACGCTGGATCCAAATAGTGGAGAACCTTAAATGTCAGGCTAAGGAGTTTGGATTTTATCTTTGAAATCATGGGGAACATCTTAGGGGTTTTGAGCAAGGGATTGACACAGTCAGGGGTGTACTAAGGTTAATTAGTTTGTGAAGGATGCATTACATTAATGTAATTACGTAATGCAATACATTAATGTAATGTTCAAGAAGACATATATAAACCAATGCAAAGCAGATCCAAGAAAAAAAATTATATACATATGAGTGTGTGCATGATGACTACATTAATGTAAATAGGAAGAAGAGCTACCATAAACCAATCAAAAATGAATTTTTCAAAATTACAAAGAACAGGCTTAGACTCAAAAAAAGAGATATGATAAAATGACTCCTTTACCCCTTTGCAGAGGTGGTTGGAAGGGAGGGCAAGGAGTTGGAGATGTTTCCTGTGCAAAAGTGAAGCAGGAGGCTGAAGTCAGAGGCAGGAGATATACAGCAAACAGCAAATAGTCCAATCTGGCTCAAAGACAGAATATGCAAAGGGAATTAATATGAAAAAGTCTAATAACAAAGGTTTCAAATGCCAAGTTAATGAGCATGCACTTTGTGCTGGAGACAACTGGAAACCACTAAAGACTTCTAAGCATGGCAATGACATGGTAAGATTGGCAACACCTGAATGAGGCGGAAGGGGAAGACAGAAACAGGGAGACCAGCAAAGGCATGTTGCACTAGGCCAGCAGTGATGAGTGGTCACTATAGTGGTGACCAGTGTTAACAGAGAATATATAGGAGAGACTGGACGTAGAATTGACTTCTCCAAAATCTCAACTGGCTAGGTTTCATTGCCAAAACTGGAAAGCTGGTCTCCATAATCAAATTCTTTGCTCAGCACGATACTATCTTACTATATAAACTTGGGTCATACTATATAACAATATACCCAATCACTAAACGTCCTTCTGTCATAAGGACTCATGACTCCCCTTCTCCACATCCCTCAGAGTATAGATTTGTGTCAATGACTTTAGAATGGCCATATTTAGGGGGCTGGAAAGCTTTATTTTTAATGATAAATATGTCAGAAAGAAAGCCTACATTCTAGAGGCTGCCTTCTCATATATACCTTTCAGAAGAGTGGACAGAAAAAAGTATTAACCATAGACCAAAAGGAAAGAGAGCATTTTACCACTGGAAAAGTACATAAAAACCTGGAGTTTATAGGTTTTTTTTTCAATTCTGTCCCATCTGTAATCACCTGTCTATGAATGCAATTATACCTGAAGTCCTAAAACTGCTATAGCGCACTGTGTAATTGATGAGTTGCAACATCAAAGATTTATTCCAGTCTCTAGGGCTAAATACTCACTTGAATGTAGTCTGCAGAATTATTAATGAGCTGTTACTATAACTCATTGGCATGGCCTGTTGAGATTTCATCGAAGTTTGGATCCAAATACAGTTGTGGAAATCCTGGCCAGTTCCACTGGTTGGTATTCTTTTAAGCTGTCAATAACACCTAGTTTCTCTCCTTAGGGAAGGTGTTGTGCCAGGTGAATGAATTTTCCAGGAAATGTATCCTTCCCTTTGAAGAGTCAATATTATTTCCATTTTAATAGTTTTTATGGTACAATTTCCAAAATCTGTAGGTGTAGTGTGGCGTAATGCTAGGTTTGGAGGACAAGAAAACCAGTCTAAATCCCACCTCTGACACTTACTTGCTGTGGGATCCTGGCCAAGTCACTGAACTTTTTTAGTTCATTTTTGGAGGGGGAAGGCAGGGCAATTGGGGTTAAGTGACTTGCCCAAGATCATACAACTAGTAAGTGTGTTAAGTGTCTGAGGCCGAATTTGAACCCAGTTCCTCCTGACTCCAGGGCCTGTGCTCTACTCACTGTACCACCTAGCTGCCCCACCTTCTGTGCTTTTAATCAACACCCAGGACTCACCTACTAAGTCACAGACTAGTGATAGGGAAGACTATGACCATAGGTTGGTTCTACAATCTGCTTTAGTGAACACAGTTTCTATACCAAGTGTTCTCAAACCTGACAAAATCACAGATCTTTCCTGTATCTATAATTTATATAGTAAGGTTGGAAATGTGTTGTTCTCATGACCCTATGCACATCAGATTGTAAACCCTTTAAGAAAAAAGGAGACAACAGATTTGGTTTTTTTTTTAAATTTCTTTGTCTCTTCCAGTGTCTAACACTTAATATTGAGCATTTAGTGTTTGTTGAATGAATGAAAAATCATTGCACGCAATATTTTGCCACCTTTAACCACTGCAAATGAACATAATTTAACCTCACCTGATGGCTCAGCACCATCGCTGTGAACATTCACTGTCGAACTGTGCTAGAAATAGTGTCTGCTTGGAAGTCTCTGTCACTTCCCTCTTTGTCAATCTGTCAGCTGCCTTGTCTCTTATTGTTACTGGACCCACCTCCAGCGGTGCTCACCTTCTTCCTCACACACCTCCCAGTTTCCTCCTAGTTTGCAGATTTTAACTGTTGCCTTGAGGAATCAAGTCATCAAATGTGTTAAGAACTACATGCTAAATAAGAGTTAAGAAGGCTCAAAGATTTGAAGGAATCAAGAGTCTGGATTTAGAGCAGGGCTTTGTAACACTTGCTTCCCCTACTTCAGAGAGTTATGGCTCTTTCTGTAGGGTGACAGTCATCAGGAGTTGGATTCCAAGATAAGTGACATGCTACTGTAGATTGAAAAGCTTCAACCCTCCCCCTTCCAATTTCTAAACCACTTGCAAAATCGGTCCCCACTTTAGAGTTGGGGACTCCTTTGCTGTACATTTCCATGGCTTATGACAGTGCCTGGCACAAAGTAAGTAGGGAATAAAGGAAGAAGAATTTTTAAGTGCCTACTATGTGCTGGGCACTGTGCTAAACATTTTACAAATATCTCATTTGAATCTCTCAACAATCCTGTGAGGTTTTGTTATTCTGTCATTTCGGTCATGTTCAACTCTTTGTGACTACATTTGGAGTTTTCTCGACAGATACCGGAGTGGTTTGCCATTTCCTTCTCCAGCTCATTTTATAGATGAGAAAACTGAGGCAAAGAGAGATTAAATAACTTGCACAAGGTCACACAGCTGGTAACTCTCTGAGGCCATCCAGGGTGCTACCTAGCTACCTCTAATAAGTACCTAGTAAATGCTTGTTGACTCGACTTCAATTTTCCAACTTCTTCCCTTTCTTGTGTTCTGGATGAGGACTTGCTATATCTGGGTTCTAGTCATAGAATCATAAGACTTAGAGTGGAAAGAGTCATCATTTAATCCAACCTGCTCCCCTCCCCCACACTTTAGAGATGAGGAGAGTAAGCCCAAGAAGATAAATGGATTTGCCCAAGATAGAATGCAACTAATTAGCTACATGACCTTGATCTCTCTAGACTTGGGTTTCCTCATCTGTGAAATTAGGGAAATAGATCACATGACTTCTAATGACCCTTCCAGCTCTAAAAGTACATATAGTCCTATGACTAGAAAATATACAGGATGTCCTAAAAAATGTTATTGCAGTTTTAATATATTGTTGTTGAATCATTTCAGTTGTGTCTGACTCTTCATGACCCCACTTAGGGTTTTCTTGGCAGAGATTCTGGAGTAGTTTGCCATTTCCTTCGCAAGTTCATTTTACAGATGAGGAAACTGAGGCAACAAGGGATAAGCAACTTGTCCAAGGCCAGATAGCTAGTAAGTGTGTAAGGCCATATTTGAACTCAGGAAGATGAGTCTTCCTGACTCCAAGCCCAAGGCTCTATCCACTGTGCCACCTAGCTGCCCATTTTAATACCTTAAACCTACACTAAGGCCTATTCTCATGGAGCTTATAGCCTATTAGTGGAATATAGCTGAAATATCTATATATTTTCAAAACTACCATACCAAATAATACAGGATAGAGGTATAAGATAGAAGAAAAGTGATAGTAAAGTGATATGTGAGCCATACCAGAGAAATGGGAGGGAGCTAAGCAGTGCATTAGCATAAGGCAAGGGGCCTAGGAGAGTTATACGTACCTGGACCCAGCATTTCTTTTGAGAAACTCATGGGGTTGAAATCCTTTACCCTTCTCTGTTTTATAGCTTTATATGTACAAGAAAGGTGGGTGGACATGGGCATTTATGCTTCCGATCTCTAAGGGAGGGATAGAGACATGCTAGAATTCAGGTGTCCTGACTCCAGGGTTGATTTCCTTTGACAGTAAGGAGGGAATGGAAGGAAAACTAGCTAAAGCACAGGAAGAAAATATCCAACTTCTAAAACACTAGGATTTAGGGAGATGCTGAAAATGTCATCCAGAAGACAAAAAAAATGGAGCAAGCTGCAAGTGAAGTATGTTAGGAGCATACACTTTAAGTTATTTCAGTTCACTCCATTTCAATTCAGTTTAATTCAATACACATTTATTAAGGCCTACTTTAAATCAAGGCATCATGCTAGGGGAACAGAAACAAAAAACATTAAATAGTCCCTGTGCTAAGGAACTTATATTTTCACAAATGTGGTATAGGTTCTCTCTCTCTTTCTCTCTGTCTCTCTCTCTTTGTCTCTCTCTCCTCTTTGTGTATCTCTCTCTTATCTCTCTCTGTCTCTCTATCTCTCTGTGTGTATGTCTGTCTCTGTGTCTCTTTCTGTCTCTCTCTGTCTCTCTCTCTGTCTCTCTCTGTCTCTGTCTCTCTCTCTCTCTCTCTCTCTCTCTCTCTCTCTCTCTCTCTCTCTCTCTCTCTCTCTCTCTCTCTCTCTCTCCCCTCTTGTGGGATGACTCCTAGACAGATGATTTAGACAGCTCCAAGTATGAATATTTTCCTCTACTGCAAATCTGTAACACTTCTAATTTATTTAGAAGGTTGCTTAGGGACTCTGCTTTCTATGATTGTACAACTAATTTTAGTCAAAAGTTGAACTTGAACTCATATCTCCTTGACTAAAAAACCAGCTCTCAGTTTTCCATTACACAGGACCTTTCTTACAAAGATAAGGAATTATCAGGTAATTCCCAGAGGGAGCTATTTTATTCAGAGTTTAATTTTTTCCAGTGGGGGCTAGACATTAGGCCCTAATTGCTAGAGAGCTTATCTTGGAGTCAGGAAGACCTTGGTTTAAATCTTGCCTCCGATGCATTCTAAGAATGGGACCCTCTCAGCAAATGTTCCAGGTAAGCCTCTAAGAGTAAATTGCAGAAAAGGTATTGATCTGCTTTGGTTGAAGCAATGCCTTATTAGGAACTTTCAACTCTGATAAAATCACAGAGAATTCTGGAAAGATGGTGAAGTAGGTCATAAAATTTCAGGGTCTCCAAATTTCCTCCACAGATAGAACATCACAACAAAATGAATGTAAAACAGCAAAAATAAAGGAGTAAAGCAGTGGTCCTCCTAAGACAGCTTAAGAGGACCTTTGAGAGGATTTGCAGTTTTATGTACAATCATCTTTTTCTTTAGATTTTTGCTATGCTTTGGAAATGCTGGCTTTACTTTTTAAGTTCAGGATAAAATAAATAAAAGAAAAAAGAAATCACATGTTTTGAATGAATGAAAAAAAAAGTTATTCAGCACTTATGTTTCATGCACTGTGCAAAGTGCTAGGGATGCAAATATAAGTATGCAAAATGATCTCTGATCTCAAAGAGCTTACATTTTAGGGGAAGACAAGATTCAGAGGGTAGCTGTAGTTGGAAGAGGTAGGGAGGGTAGCAGTCTGGTTGTGGGCAAGGCAAGGTCAAAACTCATCTATCAGAGCTTACCTTCCATCAGAGCACCCACATGGCCAGAGTCTGAGCTTGGATGGAAGGAGGTGGTGGGGCACAGAACAGGTGGCATGGTTTGGAGATGAACAAGAAATGCCCTGAACAGCCTGCTTCTTGGCAAGATAAGAAGAAATCTCACCCATCAGAGCCCAGAGTACCAGAGGGTGGGTTAAAACAAACAACATAACAAAACAAGAAAATACCACAAAACAAATTCATTACTCCTGACATTTAAACAGATGATAAAAATAACAACATGGAAATAACCTTGACAAAATCTTCCTAATCCCATGGCAGTATTGAAGGCAAATATGGAAAGGAAAACTGTTTCTGGAGCATGATGTTCTTCAGTGAATTAAATTCTCTAGAATAAAAACAGTTCCCCCTTCTTCAATTCCTCCTACATGCTGACAGGTTACTTCTCCTTCCTTTATTTTTTCCCTTTTCCTTTCCTTTTTTTTTGTCATGAGGTTTCAAATAAATCATCAGAAACAGTACCTTGTTTGTCAAGCTGGTTTTAAAATTACACAAGTGTTATTTCAGGTTGTAATACTGTCCCCTTGCTACATACACATGCATACACACACACACACACACACACACACACACACACACACACACACACACACATTAGAATAGGAGGTCTCTGGCCTAATAGACAGAGATAAATCCCTCCCCGGCATAATCATCAGAAACTAAACCAAACTCATCTTCTCCTGTTCTTCCTCCCCACCCCTCCACCCCCCCCCCCACCCCTTTCAGAGAGACCACAGGTGAAACGGGGAAAATTATTACAGTGTGATGACTGGTAAAATGATGAAAGGTAAAGAAGACGGATTATCGCGGTGCTGACATGATTTGGATGGATTTCCAAAATTAAGCTGTCCGCTGAAAGTGACCGCCGTCTTGGCCCCCCAGCAGTGGGGGGCCGCCCTCCTAATAACCTTCATCTGCACTTGGGAGCCAAGAGAGCGGAGCAGGCTTCCCATTACCTTTGGAGCAATAGGCAGCGTTCTTCTGGCCCTGCAGTAATAGCAGGGCTGCCGGTGAACAGAGTAATAAACACCCACAGAGGGATGTGGCGTGAAAAGATCTCATCACCTGCCATTAGCACAGCGATGAATAATGCAGCATTTTCCGTGTGGCAGGTGTCAGGGGTGGGAGGAAGAATCACTTCTGTGAATGCTCCGGTGAGCACTTCAGCACCAAGGAAGAGGTGATAGCAACAGATGCACGTGACAAAATTACACTTGCTATTGTGGTTTTTTTTTTCAATTTTATACAGTCCTTTTTATTCTTCTTTGTATATTAAATGTTTGTTTTTATTGATATTCAAAGAAATGGGAACATTGACTTTGCAAATAGCTGACAAGCTTTTTTTGCCTCCTCTCTTCCCCAGCTCTGGGTAGGTACCAGAAATCTCCCACCCTTGATTATAAACTTTTTTTTTTTTCAAAGCAGGACCAGTCTCTAAGAGATATCCATTCCCCTGTTCCTTTCCCCCTGCCTTTGCAGTTAATGAAAATGAACCACATTACCCTACAGTTCTGAACCTACCCACTGATCAGCTAGACTGGACAACAGAGAGCCAGTGTATGGCACATAGTAGGCACTTTAAAGATGTTTATTGAATGAATGAATAACAGACTGTGTGGCATAGTGATGAGAGTGCTAGGCTTGGACACAGAGAACCTGGCTTCCAAATTTGCTCCAGAAGTAGTAGCCTGGCAAAAGTGAATCACCTTCAGTTTCTCATCTGCAAAATGTGGGAGGGAGGAGGGAGGCTGGGAGAGATGTAGATCTGCATCATTAGAGGTTTCCTCATGGGAGTTATCTGCACCAATAAAATCACAGGAAAAGATGAGAAGGAGGAGGAGAAGGATGAGGTGGAGGAGGAGGATGACAGTGTCAACAACAGCAATATCTTTAATGCCTATCTCACAAGCTTATTGTAAGAATCAAAATAGGTAATGTATGGAAAGCACTTTAAAAAAAACTTAAAGCTTTATATAAATATCAATTATTTAAAGAATCCTCTGATTTGGGAAGACATTTTTCCTTTATTTTTTCCCCCAAAATAGAGTTAAACAGAAGCCCTGTCCCAAAGCACACAGACCTGCTTGTACACACAGGATATGTAGTTGTCCTCTCTAAACAAAGGCTGTAGTAGCTGGCAGGGTGACTGCCTTCATGAACCTGTCTGAAGAGACTGATGTCAGGCCAGCAGAACCCGAGATGGGAACAGGCCCCATTATTCCTCATTCACAGACTGCAAAGTAATCTGTCTAGGGAGTCACAAATTGAGGTGATTTGTAGCTGCAGATCCTAATGTGAGAAATGCTTTTGATGAAGTTTAGGTCAAATCTCCTCAGAACCAGAGAAATTTCCCAGCGCTCTGGGGTATAGTGAGGCCAGTTGTCACATAATGTCAAATGTGCCAGACATAAGAACGAAATTCTAGGAAAGATTTGCCACCTTGAACTCTTATCTTTTATAAGACTGAAAGACAGCGTGCCTTCCTTCCATTGGTATATCCATTTGGTTTCATCTATACAAAGATGCAAAAAAAAGAGATAGAGAGAGAGACAGAGAAAAACAACTCTGCAAATGTGTACAGTTGTATGCTCCTTGGTAGATTGTAAGCACCTAGATGATAGGAACTGTTTTGTTTTTATCTTTATATCCCCAGGAACTACCCTGGCACTTTATAGATGCTTAATAAATCTTGGCTCAATTAAATTACCAGGAGACTGAAAAAGCCCCTTGAAAACCTAATCTACTCCTCTGAACAACATCTACCCCACAAAGATGCCCACAGCTCAGATTTGTCTAGGACTAAGATACCTCATTATATCTCTTGCCTAGAATCCATAGACAGAATTGAGGCCTATCACTGAATATGGATCCAGCTCAAGGTTGCTAGTTGATTCTCTCTCTTCACCTATCTAGACAAGATAAATAAAAAACAAAAAGTTGGGTAGGGAAGTGCTTCCTGGTTCAATATGTGATTACTTTGACCTAGTAGAAAAAGGGGAACAAAAGAAGGGGCAGGGCCAGACATAAAACAGAAAAGGTGATGTGTTATCTTGGAAGTAATATTTCTTTCTTTCTAAAACCCTCCCCTAAGGTCCCCTTGCCCTCCTCCATTAAATTCAACATGCATTTACTAAGCACCTACCATACAGAAATCACTGGGCTAGGCACAATAGACATTTCCTCTAAGGAGTTTACATTCAACTGGGGAATGACAAGATGATCTATTGGAAAGAATGCTGGATTTCAAAGGAAAGGGTTGAAATCTTGTCTTTGCTATTTATTACCAGTGTGACCTTGAGCAATTCACTTAACCTTTCTATGCCTCAGTTTCCTCCTCTACAGAATAAAGTATTTGGATGGTAGTTTAATCCTTGTTGATCTTTGCAGTCATAGAAGATCCACTGTGACTTCTCCCAGTCTCTACCCCTCATTCTATATCTTCCTTCATTTCCTAATCTATTAACCTCCAAGTATTGCATTGTAGGGTATCCTATAAAGCTCATAAGTAGATTGGGTTGAGTTTAAGAGAAACCGTTACACTGAGTAGTTGAAGACTCACTTAAGTGAAGAGAACCAGGACAACATTGGACATGGTAACAGTAACTTTGTGCAATGATCAACTATGGTAGACTTGGCTTTTCTCAGAAATACAATGATTCAATACCATTCCAAAAGACTTGTGATAGAAAATGCTATCCACGCCCAGAGAAAGAACTATGGAGTCTGAATGCAGATCGCAGTAGACTATTTTCACTTTTTTTGTTGTTTCTTGTTTGTTGTTTGTTGTGGTTTTTCCCTTTTGTTCTGATTTTTCTTTCACAACATGACTAATGTGGAAATAGGTTTAACATGATTGTACATGCATAATCTATATCAGATTGCTTGCCATCTTGGAGAGAGGGGAGGGGAGGGAGGCAGAAAAATTTGGAACTCAAAATCTTATAAAAATGAATGTAGAATACTGTCTTTACATGTAATTAAAAATACTATTAAGGGCAAAAAAAGCAAAGAAAGGCTCACTTCAGGGTAGAAACATGTAGGATAAGCTACGATTATCATTTTAGTGATACTGACAGTTGAACAGAATCATAGCTCTGGAGTGACCATGGATCTCAGTTCACACAGCTATAAAAAGAATAGGTTAGACTAGATAAACTCTGAGATCCTTTCTAGCTCTAAATCTATGATTCTCTGATACAGTTTATGAACGTATTGCTGAGGTCAGTGTTCTATCTTGTTAGTTTATCACTTCGGTACTAGGAAGAAAACTCCTAACTGACAGGCCAAATCCACCATTTTCAAGAAACAGCTATGTGATTAAACCCACCAAGGGCGTGGGGCAACTTACCAAAAAATGAAGTAAAGGACAGTGAAATAATATAACGTAAATTGTGGTGGGTGGGGAGCCAAAGGACTTCTTTTGGAGGTCTCTTTGGAGCTTTGTTAAAAAGTGGAATGTAGGGATTTGGGGGTGGAGCCAAGATGGAAAGGAAGGAACTACTGGAGCTCTCTCACAAATTCTGTCAAATAGGTCTAAAAAAGTGAATCTGGGCAGATTTGAGAGACTTAGAAGATGCCAGTAGACTGAGAGGGGTAGGAGCGTCTGGCACACGGAAGGGCACCAGACCAAACCAACCGGGAACAGCAGAAGAATCCAGCCAGCGCACAGATCTGGGAGAGTGCTGGGCATGCAAAAAGCTGGAGTAGATACAGGCCCAGGGCGGAAGTCCAGGCCTCTCAGCCCAGGATGGGAGTCTGTCGGAGCTACGGGAGACACAAGAGCAGAGCCTGTGGCTGCTGGAGCAGCTAGCCCAGAGGCAACCAACCCACAATCTAAAGGTTTGAAACTTGCCTTCTTGAACTTCCGGGAGCCATGATGTGCAGGTAAAATGGCTCTCATCCCTCCCTTGAATAAACCCAGAGAATACTTCCATGGGAGAGAGGAGCCAGAAGTGGGGTTTAAGTAGTGAGAGAAGTTGGGGAGAGGGCCCTTCCTGTGGTGGCAGAAGGAGACTAATGCAGAAAGAGAGGTGTCCCAGAAGCCCTCACCTCAGCAGAACAACAAGAATAACTGAGCCCCAGGGAATGGAGCTAACAAATGTCAATGCCAGGACCCCAGATGTGGCTTTGCACAGCCAGGGGAAGTGGTAGACACCAGCACAGAAAACAGCTGAGACCACCCCTGCTGTAGAGCAGTCATGGGGAAGAGGAGACTCCCAGGAACCAGAGTACTCCTCCCCCATACCTCGTGAAACCAGAGGCCATAGAACATAAAGCCAGTGAGCAGGCCCACACATTCCAATGGAAGAAACTTGGCACAGAGCCCCCCGAGCCCCAGAAACGGAGGTCCACTTTAGAAGCCTGGAGGAAAAAAAAACACCATGAAAAAACACACTAAAAAGCCAAAGACCATTGATTCCTATTATGGAGACAGGGGAGATCAAAATATCAATTCAGAAGAGGACAGCATGGACACTATACCCACATCTGAAACCTCAAAAGGGAAAGTGAACTGGACTCCAGACCAACAAGCATTCCTGGAAGAACTCAAGGAGGACTTTGAGAACTAAATTAGGGAGGTAAAAGAAAAAAATGGAAAAAATGGGGAAAAAATTAACTGATGAAAGCAAATCTTTAAACAGTAAAATTGGCAACATGATTAAGGAGAGTCAGAATATAAATGGAGAAAATGTCTCACTGAAAAGTAAAAATCAACCAAATGAAAAAGGAGATAGAGAAGCTAAAGAAAGAAAACAATACATTAAAAATTGGAATTGGGCAAGTAGAAGCTAATGACACTATGAGACATCAAGAATCAGTCAAACAAAATCTAAAGAATGAAAAAATAGAAGAAAACATGAAATATCCGATTGAAAAAACAACTGACCTGGAAAATAGATCCAGGAGAGACAATCTAAGAATTATTGGTCTACCGTTAAGCCATGATGAAAAAAAGAGCATGAACAGTATCTTCCAAAAACTCCTTAAGGAAATTGCCCCGAGGTCAGAACCAGAGAGTAAAATCATCAAAAGAAACAACCATCAGCCCCTGAAAGAGATCCCAAATTGAAAATTCCAAGAAATATTATAGCCAAATTCCAGAACTACCAGGTCAATGGGAAAATACTGCAAGCAGTCAGAAAGAAACAATACAAATATCACAGAACTACAATCAGGATCATGCAGGATCTTTCAGCTTCTACATTAAAAGATGGGAAAAATTGGAATATGATATTCTGAAAGGCAAAGGAGCTTGGATTACAACCAAAAATCAACTACCCAGCAATATTGAGCATAATTTTCCAGGCAAGGGGATGGATATTCAGTGAAAGAAGGGAATTCCAGACCTTCCTGATGAAAAGGCCAGAGCTCAGTGGAAAATTTGATCCTCAAATACAAAACTTAAGAGAGACATAAAAAGGTAAATGGCGGGGAAAACTCTAGTTAATCAATAAGACTAATTAGTTACATCCTTATATAGGATTATGTAATATATGTATGTCAATCTTGAGAATAGTACAGTTATTATGACAATTGAAAGGAATATTCATAGACTGTGGGTGGCAGTATAAAATAATTGATATAATGATAAAAATATAAGAGATATAAAGGGATGGTTCTGGGAGAAGAGGTAAGGAGGTAGTAGAAAAGGGTAAATTACATCACATGAAGAGGCATAAAAACATATTATGGTAGAGGGAAAGAAGGGGGGAGAAGAGCAGTATTTGAGCTTTACTCTCATTGGATTTGGTTCAAGAAGGGAATAACATATTCCGATAACTATAGAAATCAAACTTTTCCTACAGGCAGTAGGAGGTTAAAGGGGAAAGAAAGGGGTAGGGGGTGGTCAGGAGGGAGGGAAGAAGTAGCAAGGTGAAAAAGGTAAGATAAGGGCAGGGAATCAAGAGGGAGGGTAAACTGAGGAAGGTGGTGGTCAAAAGCAAAACTTTATTGAGCAGTGGAAGGGAGAAGGGAGAAATAAAAGCATAAAGGGGGGGGAATAGGATGGAGAAAAAGACAGAGATAGTAATCATAACTGTGAATGTGAATGGGATGTGCTCTCCCATAAAATGGAAGTGGACAGCAGAAGGCATTAAAAACCATAATCGTACAATATGCTGTTTACAAGAAACACATTTGAAATAGGGAGATACACACAGGGTAAAGGTAAAAGGCTGGAGTAGAATATATTGTACTTCAGCTAAAGTAAAAAAAGAAGGGTAGCAATCCTAATCTCAGATAAAGCAAAAGCAAAGATAGATGTAATTAAAAGAGATAAGGAAGGACACTATATCCTGCTAAAAGGCACCATAAACAATGAAGCAATATCATTATTTAACATATATGCACCAACTGGTATAGCATGCAGATTCTTAGAGGAGAGATTAAGGGAGTTATGTGAAGAAATAGACAGCAAAACTATAATAATGGGGGACCTCAACCTCCCCCTCTCTGAACTTGATAAATCTAACCTCAAAATAAACAAGAAAGAAGTTAAGGAGGTGAATAGAATTTTAGAAAAGGCAGATATGATAGACCTCTGGAGAAAACTGAAAGGGGATAAAGAGGAATATACTTTTTATTTCCAGTGGTACATGGCACATACTCAAAAATTGACCATGTACTAGAGCATAAAAACCTCACAATCCAGTGAAGAAAGGCAGAAGCAGTCAAAGCATCCTTTTCAGATCATGATGCAATAAAAATTATTTGTAGTGAAGAACCATGGAAAAATAAACTAAAAATTAATTGGAAACTAAATAATCTAATTCTCAAGAATGGGTGGGCCAAAGAACAAATCATAGAAACAATTAATAACTTCATTCAAGAGAATGACAATAATGAGACAACACACCAAAACTTATGGGATGCAGCAAAAGCAGTTCTTAGGGGAAGTTTTATATCTCTAAATGCTTATATGAATAAAATAGAGAAAAAGGAAATCAATGAATTGGGCATGCAACTGAAAAAAACTAGAAAAAGAACAAATTGAAAATCCCCAATTACCGTATTTCCCATGAATAAGGTGCACCCTTTTTAAAAAAATTTGGGGTCTAAAAACTGGGTGACTCTTATACAGTGGTTGTAGATTTTTTTACTTGCATTTCCCGCTTTTTCACGCTTGTTGTCTTTGCGCTCATTGTTTCGCATTTGTTACCAGTGTATTAGGTTTGCCACCTTCTGCCCAGAAATGGCTCAGAAAAGATTTTAGTGCAGTGCTGAATTCAAGTTACAAATGATCCAGTTTGCAAAAATGAATGGAAATCGTGCTGCTGAACGTAAGTTTGGTCCTCCTCCAACTGAGAAAACAATCCGGCACTGGCTACAGGAAGAAGAAATGCTACTCAAAATGCCAGGGCAGAAGAGGATGAGAGGCAAGTCAGCAAAATGGCCTGATTTAGAGAGGTAGTTGAAGATATGGATTGAAGAGCAAAGGGCATTTGGAATTCCTGTGTCCACAAAAATGGTTCAGCATAAGGCAAGAAGAATTGCTGATGAAAAAGAAGTTACTGATTTCAAAGGAAGACACAATTGGTGCTTCAGGTTCATGAAATGGAATGGACTAAACGTGTACATGTATCAGACTTGACCAAAAGATGCCTGAAAGCTATGAGCAGATGAATAAAACTTGAGTTCAATAACTTTATATAATACATTTGTTTTCAAATTTTGAGCCCCAAAATTAAGTTGCATCTTATACATGGGAGCATCTTATACATGGGGAAATACAGTAAATACCAAATTAGAAATACTGAAAGTCAAAGGAGAGATTAATAGAATTGAAATCAAGAAAACTATTAAATTAATAAATAAAACCAAGACCTGGTTTTATGAAAAAACCAATGAAATTGATAAATCTTGGGTCAATTTGATTAAAAGAAAGAAAGAAGAAAACCAAATTACCAGTATCAAAAATGAAGAGGGTGAATTCACTTCTGATGAAGAGGAAATTAAAATAAATGGGAATTATTTTGCCCAACTGTATGCCCATAAATTTGACAACCTTAGCGATATGGATGAATATTTACAAAAATATGAATTGCCTAGGTTAACAGAAGAGGAAGTAAAATACCTAAAAACCCCATCTCAGAAAAAGAAATTGAGCAAGCCATCAGTGTACTCCCTAAGAAAAAATCTCCAGGGCCAGATGGTTTTACATGTGAATTTTATCAAATATTTAAAGAACAATTAATTTCTATACTTTGTAGACTATTTGGGAAAATAGGTGAAGAAGGAGTCCTACCAAATTCTTTTTATGATACAAATATGGTATTAATATGCAAGCCAGGAAGAGTCAAAACAGAAAAAGGAAAATATAGACCAATTGCCCTAATGAATATTGATGCAAAAATTTTAAAGAAAATATTAGCAAAAAGATTGCAGCAACTTATCATGAGAATAATACAGTATGACCAGGTAGGATTTATTCCAGGAATACAAAGCTGGTTCAATATTAGGAAAACTATCAGCATAATTAATCATATCAACAACAACACTAGCAGAAACCATATGATCATCTCAATAGATGCAGAAAAAGCCTTCGACAAAATACAACACCCATTCCTATTAAAAACACTAGAAAGCATGGGAATAAAAGGAGCCATCCTTAAAATTATAAATAGCATCTACCTAAAACCATCATCAGTCACTATATGCAATGGGGATAAGTTAGATGCATTCCCAATAAGATCAGGGGTGAAACAAGGGTGTCCATTATCACCTTTATTATTCAATTTGGTGCTAGAAATGTTAGGTGTAGCAATAAGAGAAGAAAAAGAAATTGAAAGAATTAGAATAGGCAAAGAAGAAACTAAATTATCACTTTTTGTAGACTCTGTGATGATTTACTTAGAGAATCCTACAGAATTAAGTAAAAAACTACTTGAAATAATAAACAAATTTAGCAAAGTTGCAGGATATAGTATAAACCCACATAAATCCTCAGCATTCCTATACTTTACTAGCAAAGCCCAACAGTAAGATATAGAAAGAGAAATTCCATTTAAAGTTACTGTAGACACTATAAAATATTTGGGGGAGTCTACTGCCAAGACAAACCCAGGGCCTATATGAACATAATTATGAAACATTTTTCACACAAATACAGTCAGATCTAAATAAATGGAAAAATATCAGTTGCTCATGGTTAGGCCAAGCTAATATAATAAAAATGACAATTTTACCTAAATTAATTTACTTACTCAGTGCCATATCAATTGAACTACCAAAAAATTATTTTACAGAGCTGAATAAAATAATAATAAAATTCATCTAGAAGAACAAGAGGTCTAGAATATCTAGGAAATTAATGAAAACAATTGCTAGGGAAGGTGACCTAGACATACCACATATTAAACTGTACTATAAAGCAGCTGTCATCAAAACTACTTGGTACTGGCTAAGAAACAGAGTGGTGGATCAGCGGAATAGGTTAGGTACACAAGACACAGTAGTCAATGACTATAGCAATCTACTCTTTGATAAACCCAAAGAATCCAGCTTCTGGGCTAATAATTCACTATTTCACAAAAACTGCAAGGAAAAATTGGAAAATGGTAGGGCATAGACTAATATCTTACACTGTACACCAAAATAAAGTCAAAATTGATGATTTAGAAATAAAGGCTGATACTATAAGCAATTTGGGAGAGCAAGGAATAGTTTACCTATTAGATTTATGGGAAAACAAAGAATTCATGACACAACAAGATATAGAGAGCATTACAAAATGCAAAATGGATAATTTTGATTATGTTAAATTGAAGAGTTTTGTATTAAGAAGAGAATGCAACAAAGATTAGGAGGGAAACAGAAAGCTGGGAGAAAATCTTTACAACTAGTGTCTCTGATAAAGGCCTCATCTCTATAATATACAGGGAACTGAGTAAAATTTATAGGAATACAAGTCATTCCCCAAATGAGAAATGGTCAAAGGATATGAACAGGCAGTTTTCAGAGGAAGAAATTAAAGATATCTATATACATATGAAAAAATGCTCTAAACCACTACTGATTAGAGAAATGCAAATCAAAACAACTCTTAGGTACCACATCTCTCCTGTCAGAATGGCTAAAATGACAAAACAGGAAAATGATAAATGCTGGAGAGGATGTGGGAAAATTGGAACACTGTTACATTGCTGGTAGAGTTGTGAACTGATCCAGCCATTCTGGAGAGCAATTTGGAACTATGCCCAAAGGGCTATAAAATGTTCATACCCTTTGACTCAGCAATGCCACTTCTAGAGCTATATCCCAAAGAGATCAGACGAGTGGGAAAAGGACTTGTATGTACAAAAATATTTATAACAGCTCTTTTTGTAGTAGCAAAGAATTGGAAATCAAGGGGATGCCCATCAATTGGGGAATGGCTGAACAAGTTGTGGTATATGAATGTAATGGAATACTAAATGGGGAAGCTATGGAGTTCATAATAACCTGGAAAAACCTACATGATATAATGATGAGTGAGTGGAGCAGAACTAGGTGAACATTATACACAACTACAGATGTATTGATTCTGTGATGACTGACCTTGAAATACTTGGCTCTTCTCAGCAATAAAATGTTCAAAGACAACTCCAATGGACTCATGATGGAGAGAGCTATCTACATCCAGAGAAAGAACTATGGAGTCTAAATGCAGATTGAGGCAAACTATTTGCTCTCCTTTTTTTTTTCTTCTTTTGTTTTATTTTCTCTTTTGTTTCTTCTTTCTTATGATTCATTCCATTGGTCATAATTCTTCTTTACCACTTGACTATTGTGTAAATAAGTTTAATGTGAAGTTATATGTAGAAGATGTATCAGATTCCATGCCATCTGGGAGAGGAGGGGGGGAAGAAAATCTGGAACTCAGAATCATGCAGAACTGAGTGTTGTAAACTAAAAATAAAAAATCTTAATTTAATTTAAAAAAGTGGAATGTAGGGGATAGACTCAAGATGGCAAGTGAAGCCTGCATTTTTGCCAGGCTCTCCCAACTTACCAGCCCCAACCTAAAACAACCTAAAAAAAAGGCCAAAATGAATTCTGGCCAGAAAAGCCAATTAAAACTCAGAGTGAGTTATTTCTCAAGCTCAGGAAATGCTAAGAGGACAGTAAGAGAGGACTACAAATACTGGAATGGAGGCTGGCCAGGAACACAGGTATATGTCTTCCCCTTCCCCAGAAGATGAACTGAGCCCAACTCTCACCTAAAGTCCAAAGTCAAGAAGTAGTATAGAAAAATGAGTAAACAAACAAACAAGAAAAAGAACCTGACTATTAAAAAACTCCTATGGTGAACAGGAAAGATCAAGACACCAACTCAGAAGAAGACAATGACTTGAAAACATCTTCAAGCAAAGCTTCAAAGGGAAAAAAATCTGGATTGGACGCAGGACCAACGAGAATTACTAGAGGAGTTATAGGGAAAAAATTAAGAGAAAAAAGAAAGAGTTTAAAGAATAAGCATGGAAAATAAATTAGAGCTATGCAAGAAAATTAGGAAGAGAATCTACAGCTTGGAAAAAGAGATACAAAAAAATTACTGAAGAAAATAATTCCTTAAAAATCAGAATTGACCAAATAGTAAAAGAGGTGCTAAATCTCACTGGAAAAAAATAACTCCTTAAAAATTACAACTGGTCAAGTGGAAGCTAATGATACCATAAGATCTCAAGAAATATGAAAACAAAGTGAAAAGACTGAAGTAATATAAGAAAGTGTTAAATATCTCATCAAAAAAACTGACCAGGGAAAATAGATTAAAGAGAGATAATTTAGGAATTGTTGGACTACTAGAAAGCCACAATAAAAAAAGAGCCAAGATATTCTTTTTCAAGAAATTATAAAGAAAAACTTCCCAGATATATTAGAACCAGAGGGCAAAGGAGAAATTGAACGAGTCCTCTGGTTATTTCCTGAAAGAAGTCCCAAAATGAAAACTCCCAGGAATATGATATTCAAAATCCAGAGCTCCCAGATCAAGGAGAAAATACTAAAAGAATCCAGAAAGAAATAATTAAAATATCTTAGAGGCACTGTCATGATCACAAAGATTTAGCAGCTAGCATTTTAAAGGAGGGAAGGGCTTGGAATATGATATTCTGGAAGGCAAAGGAGCTAGTAGTACAACAAAGAAGAAGCTACCTAGCAAGACTGAGTGTAAGCCTTCCGAGGGAAAACTGGATATTAAATGAAATAGAGGACTTTCAAGCATTCCCAATGAAAAGATCAAAGCTGAATAGAAAATTTGACATTCAAACACAAAACTCAAGAGAAGCATGAAAAGGTAAACATGAATGAGAAATCATGTTACCTAACAAGGTTAAACTATTTACATTCCTGCATGGGGAGATGATACATATAACCCCTAAGAACTTTATTATGACTAGGACAGTTAGAAGGAATCTATTTAGATAGAAGGCATGGATATGAGCCAATTAAATTGAGTCAATCCCAAAAAAGAATGGGAGGATGAGAAAGAGGGATGCATGGGGTGAAGGAGGAAGAAAGAAGAATGGGGAAATTATCCCACATAAGTGAGGCATTCAAGGAAGAGCTTATATAATGGAGTGCAAATGATGGAGAGAGAGCAAGGAAATTTGAACTTGTTCAAGGAGGAAAGACTATAAATACACATACAGTTTGGCACAGAAATTCATCTTTGTCAACAGGGAAGTAGGGAAGGGGCTAAGAGGAAAATAGGAGGGGGAAGAGGGAGGGTAGATTAAGAGTTACAATGGTCAAACATTCTTGAGGGGGGCAAAGTGAAAAAGAAAAGGATAAATGTAAAAGAATAGAATACATGGAAACATACAGTTAGTAATCATAACTGAATGTGAATGAGATGAACTCATTCATAAAACAGAAGAGAACAGCAGAAGGAATTAGAAATCAGAATCTAACAATATGTTGTTTACAAGAAACATACTTGAAACAGACCTGCACAGGGTTAAAATAAGGGGCCAGAGCAGAATCTATTACGCTTCAGATGAAGTAAAATAGGCAGGAGTAGCAATCATGATTTCAGACAAGGCAAAAGGAAAAATAAATCTAATTAAAAAGGATAATCAGGGAAACCACATTTTTCTCAAAGGTATCATTGACAATGAATTAATATCAATATCAAATATATTAGCACCAAATGGCATAGCACCCAAGTTCTTAAAGGAAAAGTTAAATGAGTTACAAGAAAAAATGAGAAGTAAAACCATATTACTAGGGGAACCTCAATTTATGTCTCTCATACCTTGATAAATCTCATCATAAAATAAACAGGAAAAAATTAAGGAGATGAATAGAATCTATCATATCTAATAGACCTCTGGAGAACATTGAATAGGGATAGAAAGAAATATACTCATTCTCAACTATGCAAGACACTTTCACAAAAACTGACCATGTATTAGGGAGAAGCAAAAATATAAATTACATCCTTTTCAGGTCACAATGCAATAACAATTTCTTTTATAAAAGAACTTTGAAGCATAGATTAAAAATTAATCAGAAAGTAAATAATCTACCCTAAAGAATCAATGAGTCAGGGAACAAATCATGGAAACAACCAATAATTTCTTTAGAGATAATGACAACAATAAGACAATATATCAAAATTTGTGGGATGCAGCCAAAGCAATGCTTGGGGGAAAATTCATATCTCTAAATGCTTACATTGATAAAAGAGAAAGAGCAAATCAATGAACTGGGAATAAAACTAAAAAAGCCAGAAAACATCAAATTAACCCCCCCCATTTAAACATCAAAATAGAAATCCTGAAAATCTAAGGGAAGATTAAGAAAATTGAAATTTAAAAATCCAATGAATTAATAAATAAAACTAGGAACTAGTTTTATTTTTTCATGAAGTAAAGTATACACATTAGACAAATAAAATAGAAAAACTATTGGCTGATTGTATTTTAAAAAGAAGGACACCCAAATTGCCAGTATCAAAAATGAAAAGTGTGAATGTACCACCAATGAAGATAAAATCATAGCAATTATTCGAAGCTATTTTGCAAAACTACGTGCCAATAAAACTGACAACCTAAATTAAATGAATGAATATTTACAAAAGTATAAATTCCTCAGATTAACAGGAAAAACAGAATACTCAAATAACCCTTATCTTAGAAAAAAAAAAAATTGAACAAGCCACAAATAAGCTCCCTGATGGGGAAAAAAAGTAAGACCAGATGGATTTATAAGTGAATTCTACCAAACATTTAAAGAAATTCCAGTACTATATGAACTTCTTTAAAAGTAGGAAAAAGAGTCCTACCAAATTCCTTTTATAATACAATTAAACATGGTTTTCCTAATAGTGAACTAGCCCTGAATTCCAGGCATAAATCCAGCCTGATCATAGTATATCATCTTTGAGATATATTGCTGAAATTTCTTTTCCAGTATTTCATTTAAAACTTTTGCATCAATATTTATTAGGTTGGTTAACACTTTTCTTTTTCTGTTTTGGCTCTCCCTGGTTTAGGTATCAAAACCATATCTGTGTTGTAAAAAGGGTTTGGTAGGACTCTTTTTCCTACTTTTTCAAGAGAGATTGACCTTTACAAGTCAGACCTATTTGTGCTTCTTGGCAGGTCTACAATTTGGAGGGCATGCATTAGTATAATGCCTCTGCACAGAGGCACTAGACATGTTCCTCTGTCACCAGCAAATTTACTTTTCTCAAATGTTTTCACATAAGCCCAATCTCAATCGAGAGCAGGACTATGGAAATTTCTCAGTGGAATTCATCATTTTTCGGGTGAAATCAAATTGTTGTTTTCTAAAATAAATAATATTTTATTCAGTCCTATTATAATTATTATTTAAGCCGAGGCCTGAGATTCACTGCTTCAGAAAATTCCCATGAGAAAATTCCCTCTACTAATGAAGTTCTGCAACTATTCAGCCTAGAGTTACCTGAGGCACAGAAAGGTAAAGAGACTTGCTCAGGGTCAGAGAGCAGATATGGATCCAGGACAGGATATAAACTCAGGTCATCTTGATTACAACACCAGCTCTCTACCATTAAACCAGGTTACCTAAAAACTACAACTATTCAGAAGTAGCATGGGTTACCTCAAGAAGTAGTGAGGTCCCCATACAAGTAGGAGCGACATGACCATTTGTGAAAGAAATCATAGAGGAAATTCTGATTGGGGAGGCGATCTCTGAAATTCTATGATTCTACTATTTCTAGGATTTCTCTCCATTATAGCTATTAATTATTTCTAATTCTTTCTATTTCCACAGTCAGAACTTCATCCCAAGTGAAGACAGCCTTATTTCTGAACTTCTACCACAGTCTACCCACTTATCTCTCTACCTCCAGCATCTCCTCCCACCCCCACATCCTATCTTTCCTGCAGCAGCAAGAAATAGCTTCCTCAACCTCAGTTTAACTGTGTCACTGCCCTCCCCAGAAGCCTACAGAGTTCACCAAATGGCTCTCAAATAAAATGAAAACAAATTGAATGCACTGAGTCAATTCCCACCCTTTAACTATAGTCATCTCCCATTACAATGTGGTTCATGCAATCAAAACCTGATTATATACTCCCACACAGTTTTCCCACTTCCCCTAAGTCATCATCCACATCATCTTGCCTCACAAACAAATTGGATCCTATCCTTCTCTCCACAGTATGACTTAAAATCTATCTCTTTCACCAGGTAGGGTCAGACTTCCTCCATCTGAGGCCAATCATCTCCAAAACTGATTAATATTCATTAACATAATATGCAATAAAAATTCACATTTGTAGAGAGAGAACTTTAAGATTTACAAGCATATAATAATCCCATGAGGTAAGTAATATAGGAACCAGTATTATTAGTGCTTTAGAGATTAGGAAACCAGGTCAGAGAAATTAAATGGCTTGTCCAGGGTAATAAGACAAGTTATAATGTGATAAATACTCAGGAAAGCTATTGACAAAATGATATGAGATTTGTGTAGAGAGCAATCATCTAAAGCAATTTTTGATGATGGAGGTGGTATAGAGGTGAGCCTTTGAAGGATCGTGTCCTCTATTGCCTTTCTTCATCAGTTTTGACTACTGTGAGCCACTTCATGGTTCAAAATGCTATGAATGAATGATTCTTTTATCCTAGAGAAGTGAAGCTAATTTATGGATAAAGCCCACATTATTACTCTTACTTTTATTTATTTTCTACTGAAACTTTGAATACAACTCCCATTTTAGGAGACCTCCTAAGTAGAAGAAACTTGATTTATTGCAATAATTTCTGTTTGTATGTTGAAAGTGAATCCTTTTCTTTAAAACAGAGCTGCTTGTAACTTCATAAGTTTGCATACTAAAAATTTAATAGGTTTGTTTTATTTTCTTCCCTTCAAACCCTTGCAAATGGACACACATACAAAGATAACAATAATTTCTGTCAAGGCCACTTTCAGTAAACTGAGGAGACTTCCCATCCTGAGATAGCCTTTATCACTTAATGTCACTGAACATATCATATATGTATGTGTGTATCATCCTATATATCATATATAATCCTAGATTAATTATGAGAACCAGTCTATCTTAGGTCTCTCCCCTCCCTCAATAATAGGTACCTGCATCTAAGACCTCTGAAGGCCAAAGTGGTGTCAAAGACCAATCATGGGCATAGAAAAGAATGTCCATAAGCTAGGCACATGCCCCAAGGCCACCTGAAAGGCAAAAGAGGGAGGCTTAAGAACCAATGTTGGAGGTAGAACTTTTTTCTGTTTATAAAAAACAATCGAGCTTCAAACTACATTGTTGACAAAGATTCATCCTGAGACCCTTTCATGGATACAGGTACTTATATTGGTTCATAGAAGGCTAGCAAAGGAATAGAACCTCTAAAATTCCAGAGGAGTATGCCCTTCTTCAGGATGTATATGAAGGGCTCTTACCAGTTTTAATCCTGCCTGTAGTCATTAGAGAACTAGCTGGCTATAATGTCTGCAACAATTCAAATCCCTCAATATGTCCCATTCGAATATCTGTGAGTTGTGCTTTGAGTTTAGCTTTTAATTGGGTGGTTTGATAAGCAACCTTTACAATGTGACTACTCATTTAAAGATCATTTGCTGCTAAATGTTGGTAAAGTGGCAGGAAGACCTCTCCAACTCTGGAAATAAGCCCTGAAAATCTGAACGGATGGGAAGGAGGTCAACAGGTGGAAATAGAAGGGAGGTATTTTTTGATGGAAGAGATGATATGAGCAAAGGCACAAAGAAAAAAAAGAGAGGGTTGAGTTCAGGGATGTTAAATGGTCCAATTTGACCACAACTATAGTGTATGAAAGAGAATCATGAGAGACAAAGCTAGAAAGGAGCCATATTATAAAGGATCCTGAAGGCCAGACTCACACACACACACACACACACACACACACGCACACAAACACACACACACACACACACATCATAATGTTTGTAACAGGAAAAAAAAAACATTCACTAAAGTTCACCTAGCCTACTCTCCTCATTTTACAGATGAGGAAACAGTAAGCGCCTCCATTAGAATAAAAAATTCTAAAATGCACAGGGACTCTTTATCCTTTTGTATCATTAGTGCATAGCACAGTACCTGGTATACAGAAAAGCCCTTAGTAAATACATGTTAACTGATTGATTGATGCAGGGCAAAAGGGAAGGAAATTATTTCTGAAGATTGACACTGCCACACAGGGATGACAGCCACAGCAAAGGGACAAATGCCAACAGAGAAACTGCGTAGGGCCAGGGGTGAGGTTATTCCCTGCTGTCCCCCAGCTCAATGACTAGTGATGTGAATATGCAATGAGCTGCACACTCCAATCCAAGACCCCAGAGCCACTCAAGGCTCAAATTTAAATAGAGTTTGAGACAAGAGAAGATGTGGTACTGAGCAAAGGTTGCTCCATCATCTAAAGAGGAAGGAAATATAGTGATCTGGACTACTAAAACAAAAGTATTTTCTGAGTTATCTAATAGGGAATGAAGACTGATGGGCAGGGCCCAGGAGATAACTTGATACCACAGAAGCAAGTGGCTAAGGAGGGGGCCAATGCCTAGTCATCTGGTCAATTGAACTTTAGCATACATGCATTCTGGGTCTGGTGCCACATCAGTCAAATTCATTTTTTACAGGTTCACAGTTGATGATTAAGTGATTTATTCAACTTTGCACAGGTATTAAAGGGTAAAGCTAGGATTCAAACCCAAATCCAGTATTCTTTCAACTCTATTAATCCTTTGAATCAATCTATTACAACTGTCTCATATTTTACAAGAGAACTGAGGAGACCAGATCAGTTATCTGGGAGGGAAGAGAAGTCAGGCAAGCAGACAGGATTCATGAGTGTTTACAAGGAAAGCCCTAGCAAGGATGTAGGTTATAGGATGACTTGGTTCATTTCTATAATACTGCATTATAAATTTCTTGTAACTACATTTAGGTGGGCTTACTGATTTTGGAATATAATTACTGCTATATCGAATTGGTGTTATTGGTCTTGGGATTTTATCCTCTGGTGTCTAAATAAATGTTATACTTCCTGTGCATTCTACCTAGAGACTTTTTCATACTTTGCAATTCCAAACCATACAGGCATGTTCATGGTCATCTTTGAGGTCATGAATCTTGCCTTATTGATACAGGAACTTCCATTGTTAGTTAATGACAATTATTCAATAGGAGCCCAGGTCTCATGATTTCATTTCACAGAATCACAGAATATCAGAAATGGAAGGGATCTCTGAGAACATCTAGTCATACCCATGCCTGAAAAAAGGTTTTCTGTTGTTCAGCTGTTCTTCAATCATGTTCAACTCTTCACAACCCCATTTGGAGTTTTCTTGGCAAAGATATTGGAGTGGTTTGCCATTTATTTCTCAAGCTTATTTTACACATGGGGAAACTGAGGCAAACAGGGTTAAGTGACTTGCCCAGAGTCACACAGCTAGCAAATATCTAAGACCAAATTTGAAGTCATGAAAATGAGTCTTCCTGGTTCCAAGCCCAGTGCTCTATCCACTGTACCTCCTAGCTGCCCAAGTTCCCTGTATGACATATTCAACAAGTATTCATTCATACAGCCTTTGTCTGAAGACCTCCATAACATTGAACTATATAGCAGCTCCTCTCATGCACATCTACAAGTGAGCTAATCAGGCTTGCCTAAGTGAAGAGAAAGCAGAGGATCAGTACAAACCATTATACTGGCATCAGACTGAAAGTAGGATGTAGCTGAGTCAGCAATTTTCCCAGTGAATACAATTGTACCCACGAAATCAACTTTTTCCCTTCCTGTGTTTCTATGACGTTGCATGGCAAAGGATACTCCATTTTCACATATATTCAAAGTTTCATGATTAGGTCTTTTCTTTCCATCTTAAACATAAAGCCTTATCTCTATTATGATTGAAGCTAATAGAATGGGTTTGTTTGTTCTTTGGTCTTGACCTATGATTTCAGCAGTGAAAGAAATTATACATTTTACTACTATGTTTTCTTTTTATCCACAGATCCTAGTACAGCACTTGGCTCATAGTAGGTGCTAAATACATGTTTGCTGATTGAAGTGAATTGAACTAAGTATAGTTTGGGTTAAATTTTCTAAAATTGCATATACAGTATTATGTCTATGTCTATCTACCCAGTTGAAAAAGTTGAAAAAATTGAGAAAAGTAAGAAAAATATGTTTTGTTTCTGTTTTGTTTTGTTTTTACCAAATAGCTATTCAGGGGAGAGACAGTGTTAAGTATGATTATGTTAAGCTATGAATTATTTAGATCTAAAAACATGAAAATATTAACTGAAAATATGTCTTTCAATGATTTTAAATGCTTCCTACTTTTAAAAAAATATACAATAGAACTGCTCTGGGTAAGAGCAATGCAAACAAAAATACAGTAAGCATGCTTGCTAACATTAACAATCCGTCCACTGATATCACCCATAAGTTTTTGCATCTAGATGGAGCCTTGCATGCCACTACTCATTCATTCCCACCTAGAGGAAGCCAGGTCGATCATTAGACCTTCTGTTTCTATTTCAATTGAGAGCTAGAAAGGACCATAGAATTATGTGGGCATCAGGTGCTTGATCTCTGGAATAATAGTTGACACCACAAAGAAACAGACAGGGAGCAAGCAACCTAGTACAATTCCCCCAGAGTGCAAGCCATGACAAAAGGTATGGAAAGCTGAGAATGTGGTAACTACAAAAGAGAGCATTAAAGGATGCTGGGTCCCATTAAATATCTCCAAAGCCATTGCCTCAGAGGGGATGTGTCCCAGGAGTAGAGACGCTTCAGAGGCTTGGCTGGGACCACAGTTGCCACCAACCTGGTTGTATCATGTGGGATGAGTTTGGAAGATAATATAATTAGATTGGGTTTGTGATTTCAACAAATTAAATGGCTGGGAACAACACTAAATGGCATCCACTAAAAGAGATGCCTTAGCTGTCCTTCCCTACCCTGTCTCTTCACCTATCCACCTTGCACAAATGCAGTGAGCTTAAGCTAATTAATACCATTGTCATTGTTAAGCAATGTAGCACTTCATAGTAGCAACAATTCTTTAAAATTACTTTCAATAATTAGTCCTAACCAAAAAAAAAATCTGGGATAGAGTCAAATTTCCATTTTAGCGATATGGAAAAACAAGATGGTAGAAATCAAATAACTCACCTACAGTCACCCAATGGTAATAAGCCAAAAACCCATATCTGTTAGTGCTGTTGGCCCATGACTACCAACCTACAAAATGCTCTTAGCAAATGTTAAATTCAGAAGCAGAAATTTTAAAATAGTCATGATTGTAATTGGGTCTATATAACCCCGGGGAAAGTCACCGTAGACTTTTGCAAATTTCCATTTGCACTAGTCTCCCTTGCCACATGTTGACAAAAGGCTGGGAGCATCTCTGAGTCTTAGAGTGAACTAGTCTGAGCAGAATGATTCCTATAACCTACCTAGATATGCAATAAATAGCATAGAGGTATTCAGACAGTCTGAAAGAAAAAGTGGGCCAACCCCATAACCACTTTGAGCAGTTCCCAGTATATCAGGATCAGGGAGTATGGGCATGCATCACCTAATGCATTAGGCTGCTTACTATCTGCATTATTATCATTGAAATGCATAGGTTAGGCCAGACCTTTTGGCAGCTGGTTCTGAATGCCAGGCTGCTCAGTAACATGTAGCCTCTCGCACGTGTAGTTAACTATCTCAGCACATCCTACAGCAAAGCCAAACTGCGATGACCTTCTTTTCCAATTATTACACTTGAATCTCTGCATACTATTGTTCTTGAAATATGATGAGTTCACAAGTTTCTTATGAGCTTGGTCCTCAAAAATGCCAGCATTTCTACTAGCAAAAATTAACTATAGTTTTCCTGTCTGCACCAAGGTAGAAAGGAAGGTGGTGGAAATCCAAGCGCTCTGTAAATACTGATTTTTACATATTTTCTTTAATGATATATGGGGTGGAATGTGCTTTTTGCCCTTTTTTTCTGACTGCTGATACACAATTTCCAAAGAACATATACTGGCAGAGGAAAAGGGTAGGAAAGGAGCAGAGGATAGGGAGAAATAGAAAGAAGGAAAAGAAATGAAGGGAAAGAAGAAGAGAGATATTTCATTTTCTAAAATACACTGCATTTTATATTACTCTATTTGAAAGAAATTAAGACTTTTAGCATCAGGGATGTCTAAATGTTTATTGGTTTATTCAATTCATACCCTGTCTAATTAAAGCAATCCTAAAGCACACTGTTCTATACTACCAAACCTATGTGTGGTCATACCTCTATTAATGAAGAAGTTACATATGTGTATCGGTGTATGCCAATTACAAACTTATCTGTCAGAAATTTTATAAGCAGAGGAAGCAATGGTAAAGTAGGCATAGGGATGACTTTCTAACATAAAGGAGAAGAATAATGTCAAATATACCATAAAACATAAATTATATGTCTAAGAGTCCTGGGTCCAGGGATAGATTAAGATGTCTGACCATGTCATCCTTACCCCACCCCCTTAACTCAATAAACTCTAGGGCTCCCTACTAAGTTGTAGGATCAAATATAAACTCTTTCGTTTAGAATTTAAAGTATTTCACAAGCCACCTCCATTGTAGCTTTCCTACTTTATTATATATTACTTCTTCTACCCATTCTATGGCCCTTGCTCTCTTGGTGTTCTTCACATATGACACTCCACCTCTTTTCTCTACTCCCCTCTTAAAATATGTGGTTTCCTTTAAGACTCAATTTAAGCATCACCTTCCTCAAGTGACCTTTCCTAGTCTACCCAGGTACCAGTGCCTTCCCTCCCCCCAAGGTGGTTACCTTGTATCTGCTTGGTGTGTATTTTTGGATCTCTCTCTCTCTCTCTCTCTCTCTCTCTCTCTCTCTCTCTCTCTCTCTCTCTCTCTCTCTCATTTTCTCTCCATCTCTCTGTATATGTGTGTGTGTTCTCTCCTCTTTTAGAGGGCAAGCTCCTTGAGGGCATCCCATTGCTGTGGTACCCTTTCCTGGAGTCCACCATCTCTCTTCCTCCCTCCAAGCTGCCTCCTGCAGAGGCAGAAGTCTATAAGGAATTTCCAACCCCGTCCCCCAGTACAACGATATGTTGTGGACCGTTCTCTATGCTGTCTCTATAACCCATTCTCTATACCAGGGGTGGGGAAACTGTGGCCTTCTAGGTCCTCAAGTGCTGCCCTTTAACTGAATCCAAACTCCACAGAATAAATCCGCTTAATAAAAGGATTTATTCTGTAAACCTTGGATTCAGTCAAAAGGCCACATCCAAGAATCTAGTAGGCCACGTGTGGCCTTGAGGCGGCAGGTTCCCAACTCTGCTTTAGATTGTCTTTGCTACTAGTTATAACTCTAAGAGGAAGTGGAGGGAGAGAAATTCAATGAGGAACCTACCCTTGGAAGGTATAACTTTGTACACCTTATTATCTGTGGGATCATAAGCAAATCACTTAATCTCTGAGCTCCAATTTCTTCATCAGTAAAATTAATAGGTTGTACTAGATAACTAAAACATTTCTTCC
This sequence comes from Trichosurus vulpecula, assembly GCF_011100635.1. Lineage (NCBI taxonomy): Eukaryota > Metazoa > Chordata > Mammalia > Diprotodontia > Phalangeridae > Trichosurus > Trichosurus vulpecula. The sequence continues at coordinate 70,841,191 of NC_050581.1, forward strand.
AGCTCCAAATGTATCATTCCCTAAGTAGAATTAGTAATGAATTAGATTGGTTCATCTCAATTAATCATGTAAATTGCAAATTAATTCAAAAGGTGGGTCTTTTCTCAGCTAGGCGGTACAACGGACGCAATGGACCTGGAGTCATGAAGAACTGAGTTCAAATCCAGCCTCAGACGCTTAATAGCTGTGTGTCTCTGAGCAAGTTGCAACCCCTGTCTGCCTCAGTTTATTCAACTGTAAAGTGGAAATCATAATAGCACTTATCAAACAGTGTTATTGGTTTTTATTTTATTTTCTTCACAGTTGTTATTGTGTAGATCAAGTGAGATAGTATTTGTAAAGTGCTTAACACAGTGCCTGGCACATAGGAGGTACTTAACAAATGCTTATTCCCTTCCTATTCCCTTTTCCCTTTTGCACTGAGGCTATATGGACGACACAGAAGAATGAGGTTTTCCACCTCAAAGAAGCCACAGAGATCTCACATCTGATTGAACATCTATTCATTCCTCTTTTAGTGATATGGGAGCATTAGTACATTAGGTCTGGAGGGAGGGGTCATGTTGGTAATTTTATTTGTAACACAGCAAAGCAAGTTCTGGTTACTAAAAGAAGCTAAGAAGTACCCCAGAAGCTCTCCTGGCCAGGCCTTCAGAAGTCACAGCTGTTCTTCAAGATAAGTGTAGGTGTGTGGGGAGAAGGGGAAGGAATGTTTACAGATCACAGACCATAGACTGTCTTTTCTCTATCCTTTTCAACTCACCTCTCCCTTCCCTTTCATTTCACCTCCTGCACACTAAAATGGGTCTTCCTTCAGGTTGACTGAATAGGCCAAGTTAGTATAGTTTCAGAAACCCCTCTACCTCCCTAAATATCTCTCCTCCTCTGAAATGATACCTACATATTCTATTAACAAGGAAAAACAACTGAAGACTTTCATTCCCCAATTAGAAATTAAAATAAGACAAGCATATTTCAGGTAGAAATAATCCTTGAGTATCACTAACTTTCAGTTAATGCAGTCAAGAAATCATGAAATGAGTATAAAATATTGACTCACAGGGTTTCTGACTTAGTGGGGAAGGGACAATGTGAGAGAATAATAAAGGATAGTGCAACTTGCTTGGAGAAGTGTGGAAGGCAAGGAAAATCATGCTGTGAACAATTGAGAGCATACAGCGCTTGTGTTTTTTCCAATCCCATGTAACACCTACATACACAAAATCTCTCCCTTTCAAAGAGGAGAGGGTGAAAGTGCTGGAGGAATGAATTCCTTATTTCCAGTTTATCATAATTAACAAAGCATAATAATATGGAAACAATAAAGAAAGGGATGAAAAGAGGCAGAAATAAATTTTCACCCATGTCAGAACATGGAAAGTTAAAGACCATGGCATAGAGAAGGAAGACAGAAAGGCCACCGAACACCTGGAACTTCAAAGTAAGTATGAGGATCATAGATTTAGAGCCAAAAAGGACATTAATAGTTCCAACCCTGCATTTTACTATTGAGGAACACAGTAAATAGCAGAGTCAGAATTTGAACTCAGGTCCTTGGACTCTAAGTTCATCACTCTTTCCACTGTAACACATTGTTATTCATAAAGGAGGAGGGCAGAAGGTAGAACTAGACCATCTGCCGGTGGGAGTGGGGAAGCTCTTTGTGCTCTAGGGAATAATGTAAATACCCAGGAGCCATCAAGTAATTATTGGTTATCCAATAATGGTCAGAGGAAGCAGAAGAAGAAGGTGGTAGGTGACTCCCTGCTTAAGGATATCAAAACATCCCTTTTAGGACTTTATATGACAGAGAGGTCTATGATATTCCCAGTGCATATAACTGGGTCACGATTGAAAACATCCTGAGAAGTATCAGACCTGATGACCATGACTCAATCTTCATGATTCCTTTGGGAAAAGATGATCCCACTAAGAGGAACCTAGAAAACTTTAGTAACACCTATTCTATCCTAAGGGGAAAAAACTGAAGACTTTAGGGCACACTGATGACGTTTTCATTATCACTTTCCACTTAAAGTAAGGATCTGGAAGGGTGTACTTTATTAAAAAGTTACAGAAATGGTTTTAAAGGTGGGAGTGTAGTGGAATTATATATTAGGAAGGTATATGCATGTAAGAAAATCCAAGAACATGAGGAGAGAAACACAATGGAAAGTATTTTGGTGAGAACTGATCAATAAAGGTAGAAATCAAATGATATTGTTGTTAGGGTTTACCACAGGTAACCTGGACAGAAGGAGAAATTAGATGAGGAATTGGGAAAGCCAAGGGTGCATTGTAGTAAGGGGGTGTAGCAACTAACCAGACTAGCTAGAACTTTCTTTTTGCCAGAATTAGAATAGCTGATGAATCTGTGATCTGCCCTAATAATGCCTCCATCCTTCAAATGGTGGAGGAAGCAACACCTGCACCTGCACCTGATTCTCATCAGTAGGGAGAAATTGACTACTCAAATAAAAACAGCCAGAATCTTGTAAGCTAGGCATGGTGATATATACCTGTATTCACTGTCACTGTGGAGGCTGAACTTTATGAATCACTTGCATAGGGGAGTTCAGAGTTACAGTAGATCTAGAGCCAGTGATCAGGTATCCACATTGCCTGACACCAGTGTGGTGAGTCTCTGAAAATAGTGGGTGGGGGGGCACCAGACTTGATGAAAGAAGGGAGAACTGGACCAGGTCAGAAACAAAGCAGAGTGAAGCTCTTATGCCAATAAGTTGGATAAGCCTGCGAGTGATCACTATATATACTTCCAATGTGGGAGAGATGGGAACACCTAATCTCAAAACAAAATAAAACCAAAAAGAGATGTACATTGTGAGTTCTTATCACAAGGAGTGGAGTGATCTCTCCATAGTAGAATTTGTGGTAGACGAGAAAAATGATCACATTCAGACATGGACCCTAGATTCTGATACAGTAGATTTCAAAGGTTTGAAAAGAAAATGCAGGTATGGTTCAATGAACTAATATTTTACAGTAAAACAAGTCCAAGAGGCATGGGAATCTCTTAAGAATAAAATTCTGAAGCTACAAATAGAAATGACTATCATGAAGTAAGATAGCAGGATGTAATGTTAATACAATTTGAAGATCTTCCCTGACCCTTTGTGACCTGCTTTGAACCTGAGTCACATGGAAGCCCGAGTCACATGAGCCTGGGTCACGAGGGTTATGATGCCCTCTGGCCTTGAAGAAAGGTATAGCATTTTGCTATATGAGGTTAGCATTTGGCTTTGGGGCTCACTCATGGGAAGAGTGTTAGTGTGATGTAGCCACACAAGACTCTGGGTAGCCGTTAAGGAGCCCCCAGGCTCTGAAAAACCCAAATGTAAGTGCTTCTCTCTCTGGTAACTATGTATGTATTGCATTTGGTCAGACAGTTGGAAGCCTGGTCTGTTGGTATTTGTTCTGTTTATATAATTTCTGCTTGTAATTTCTGTTTGTTTTTTCTCTGAAGTTCAGGGTGCTGACTTTTCCCCTCAACTAAGTGAGATATATCTATATATATCTATATCTATATCTATATATATATATATATATATATATATATATATATGTATATACAGGCATATGTGTACATGTGTGTTTTTGATTAAAGTAAGCTTGTTAACCCCTTTAAAGTTGCTTTCCCTTAGAAAAGCAGATCAAAGAACTTGTGCTAGCAGCCCTTCCATGTGCTGTTGTTACTGGCCTTACACCCCCACAGCAGCTGCTAGCAGCATTGTTCTTACACAGGGACATAAAAAGATCAATGTTGATACTGAGACTCTACCAACAAACTTGGATTTTCACAAGCTGTGTATACAAGATGGAAGCAAGAGCAAGTAATTGAGGATGAAGAAAATAAATAGTTCCTCAACTTGTAAGAATGTAAGGCTAGCCATAAATGCTATGGACAATCAAAAAGTATTTTTATTAAACTATGTTCATGCAAGAGAAGGATAAAAAAGGATAAGATATCTGATTCAATTAAATTCAACAAATAATTATGAAGCACATACCAAGTTCAGGAAATCACAATGTTTAACAGTGAGAACACTGAATGACTCAATTTCTATTTTATTTCTTTTTTTTCAAGGACAATGACCTATGGAATAAGAATTACATGGGGGAAATACAAGGTAGAAATTTAAGTAGATATATGAGTAAGGAGTTGGTCCTCTAGTTTCCTTCTATAAGTTCAAGTCACCAGGCCCAGATAAGCTCTATCCTAGGGTGTTGAAAAAACCAGGATATATGACTATTACAGGTCATTGTTAGTGGTCCTTGAAAGATTGTGGAGAACAGAAGCATCACAAATTGGAGAAGGGCAAATGTCCCAAATATTTTTAATGTACTATAGTGTAGTATCACCTATAGATCATTAGTAAAATTCTAAGGTGCATCATTAAGGGGATGGCCAAGTATAATCATGGCCCAAAGTCTCTGGACATTGTCATATGGAACAGATCCTATCCTAGGGATCTGAGTGAAAATAGAGGCATTTTCTCTTTGACTCACACTTCCAGCTGGAGTACTTTAGAAAAATCTCTATGTATATTGGTGCTATAGGTCATGTCTAAGGTTCCCCAATTGCAAGCAATGGGGTTCCCAACTCCAAGACAAACTCTCAATGTACAATATGGGTGTCAAGTGACTTGTCCAGGGCCACACAGCTAATAGGTGTTTAAGAGGGGAGTTATTTTCCTTATTCTAAGCTCAGAACCCTTATCCCCTGCATCATCAGAGCCATCCAAAAGTATAACGAGCTTCTTGGAAAGCTAGTCAGTCTCCCATTCCTGGAGGCCTTCAGTCACATGCTTAAACAAACCTTCATAAAAGATGTTATAGAATGAATCTTTGCCACATAAAAGTTGTACCAGTTGATCTCTGGGGTCCCTTCCAGATTCTGTGAAGCTATGATGTTTTAGGGTTTTTTTAACCTTGACTTCCTATAAAAGAACTTCTGTCCTGGGGATTTGTTAATTGGATTATCTCTGTGAAACACATGTGTGTATTTGCATGCATGTACATAAACCTGCTGAAAGGCTATAATAGCAATTTGCACTTGCAGTTCTCAGGCTGTACCAATGTGTTTTGACCAGTGGTTTAAATTTGCAGGGGCTGTATAAATAAAATTTAAATCTCCAATCCAATTAATGCATTAAAAGCAGAGAAAATTTTGCTCAAAAAGCAGTATCTGCCATGTATTTTGTGCCCTAGTATTATCCCCACCTATGTATAAGGCTAAAAAGGGCCACCTATTACAGTAGAGATGTATCTAAAAAATCTCTCAAGCTGCCTGTAATAATCTCCATTATGTATAATGACCATTTTGATAATAGTCTTTAGAAGAGGTAATGGCCCTGCTGAATGGTTATTACCTGTCTGTTCACGCTGGAAGCAAGATGCAGGAGCCAGAGGGGACAGTCAAATGGTCCTCGTGGTGTATTCTGAGGGAATAAGAAATATTTAACAGAATACGAGAAACAGACAAGCAAGTGCCTTTCGTGGCAAAAGCTGTCTGCAATGGTGCCACAAGCCTTCCTGAAATTCATAATTTCAGGAGAATGATCCTAATAATGGATCTTGCTCTCAGCCTTTAGACCATTTATATTCAGAGAATCACAAGGTCTATTAAAAAGAGGAGGAAAAGACAACTGAATGTTATCCTACTCTCTCTGATATTTGTTAGGCAGGGATTAAAAGAGAAATCTAAAATAGAAGGATGTAACATTATGCCAGCATTGAATCCCACAGGAATATCTCTGAGATGCTGGAAGCCTAGTGCACAAATAGGGGACCCATTCAAAGTTCTAGGCTCAGTTAAGTCAAATCTGGGGCAGTTACCAACTAGAATAGAAAAAGCATTTTCAGACTCTAGATGGCTTACCTTTTACAAGCAAGAGTGAGTCCCCATTTCCTTGTAACTATGACACAATTTTCAGAGTACACTCTCCCTCAGCATTATGCTTTACTTGAACAAATGAGATTTATATAAATCCTTCGTAAACTCTTAAGTGCTATATAAATCTTAGTGATGATGATGAAGACGAAGATGACGATGAACAGAAGGGAGAATAGGTCTGGGAGAGGGTGGGATATATGAGCTGTGTAAACATATTTATATACTGCGCTGGATCTGTAATCTCACTGACATCCATCCATCCATCAATGGTAGAAATTAGAACCCACTCACACTCTTGCACTCTGTGTGACTCATCACACAGGAGGCTTCCCATAAATCCTCTCCAGTAGTTCCAGCCTACACACTGGGGCCCTTCCTGTCATGTTCTTTTCATTAGTGAACACCAAGGCTGCCTGTTAGTTAGACCTCACTAAGTTAGACCCCTTGTTACTGATTAATAAGGCAAAGAGAGTTCAGTAATTCACAACATACGCCATTTCCTCTTTTCATTCAAGAGTACAGATAACATCGGATCACTTCAAGCTACTTAGGGGGAATGCACTTCGGCTGAAGGTGATAGACTTATAAAAAAGCCAAGGAAGTTCAACCTACAAATTAGGGACCTGAAAATTAAATACATACCCCACCACCACCACCACATGCACACACACACAACCCTCGATGTACACATTACTCACCACCCATGACATAATGAGAAGGACATCAAACTGGGAATGGGATGAGACCAAGGCTATAGTCCTGATCCTGCCACTCAACTGTCTATGTGATTTATGACAATTAATTTAAGCTTTTATCCATTTATGCATCTGTAAAATGATGGGATTAGATGAGCTGATCTCTCAGTAAGGTCTTTCCCATCTGTAACATCCAATGAATGCTACTTCAAAATTTTAATCATATTTTCAGGTCCTTACTAGACTCAAAGGAAAGAATCAAGCTCTATCACATTTTTTTTTTACTTTTTGTTGACATTTTTACGTTCCCCATGATATACACACATATGTTGCAGATAAATTGGAAAATAGGGAATTAGCCATACTCTCTGTCCTTCAAGGCTTTCAAATCCTGTCTCTTTCATTAAACCTTCTATAACTTCCGCAGCCCTCACTGATCTTCTTCCCTGAACGTCTACACAAATGAGCACTCAGCATGTATGGTCATGTATTGCTTGGTGTCATATATGCTCATCCTGTCTCCTTAACTAATTAGACTAAAAGCACCTTGAGAAAACAGGCCATGCTTAAACCTTTCTCTTTCTCCCGTCACCCTCAAAACAACCATCACTCCATAAATGTTTATTTGAAGGGGGCTAATCTTCCACGCCTAAGAAGTTAAGCACTTGGGTCACATACATACCTCCTTGAGATGGGAAAGAGAGAATCCCTTGGCTCACTAAGGTACTCTAAGTGTCATTTCTCTCTGTGAAAAGGGAGGGATTTTTTAAAATTCCCATTAATTGAGAGAGAGAGAGAGAGAGAGAGAAGAGAGAGAGAGAGAGAGAGAGAGAGAGACGAGAGAGAGAGAGAGAGAGAGAGGGAGAGAGAGAGAGAGGGAGAGAGACAGAGAGAGAGACAGAGAGAGACAGAGACAGAGAGACAGAGACAGAGAGAGAGAGAAGAGCACACACATATTCCTATAGAAAAAAGAAAGTATGAGAGGCAGGCATGGCATAGTACATAACCACTCTCAAAACAGGAAGACCTAGGTTCTAGTCCTACTTCTAACACCTACCGGCCATGTGAACCTAATCAACTTCACTTGGTTTTTCAGTGCTCTCGACAACTCTTTAAAGCTATGTGTTTCTTTTTTTTATTATTAATTAATTAATTTTTAGTTTTCAACATTCACTTACATAAGATTTTAAGTTCTAAATTTTCTCCCCCTCCCTCTCCTTCTCTGCCTCCCTCTATCCCCCCCTCCCCAAGAAGGCATGCAATCTGATATAGGTTCTACATATACATTCATATTAAACATATTTTCACATTAGTCATGTTGTAAAAAAGAACTAGAACCAATGGGAGGAACTACAAGAAAGAAGAAACAAAATAAAACAAAATAGCAAGTGGTATGCTTTGATCTGCATTCAGACTCCATAGTTCTTTTTCTGGATGTGGATAGCAATTTCCATTGTGAGTCTTTTGGAATTGTCTTAGATCCTTTCATTGCTGAGAAGACCTAAGTCTATCAAAGTTAAAAATGATAGAAGTTTCAAAGAAGATATCTCTGCATTGTTAGAGGAAGTATCCTCACTTAGGAGTTCCTTATATCAATGAAATTACAGGGCCAGTCTCTAATAGATATTATTGCATGTATCCATGGATACAAAGTATGCATATACACATACATGCATGTATATAGATATGTGTGTACATGTATACATATAAATTTTACATGTGCATGCATAGATACATATGTGTACACATATATAAACTATACCAACTACAAAAGAATAATAGCTAGTTCAGACAATGGACCAGAAGCAGCAAATTGGCCTAGCTTGGCTTCATTTGCATCCTTACAACAACGGACAGTGATGAGGTATTTATGAAAACAAGGGCAAAAATGTTTGTCTTCCCAGGGTTTCCCACAATAATTCCTGAAATTAAATGTTGATCCACAATGAAGAACAGAAGTTTGAGGTTACCCAGTATGCAGTGAAAACAATGAGACACACCATCTTATTTGCAGGGCTGTCATATGGATGATAAATTAGACTTATTTGGCTTCACTTCAGTCAGTAGAACCATGGACAATGGATGAAAATTTGGAGGAGGAAGATTTCAACACGATATATGGAGAGACTTGCTAACAATTAGAGCTATCTAAAAGTGAAACGAGATACCTTGGAAGATAGTGGGCTCCCTATCACTAAAAGTCCTCAAGAAGTGTTTTTATAAAAGAAGTTTTTGTTTACGGACTGGTTAGACTAGATTCCTATTCAGGTCCCTGACAATTTTGAGATTTTTTAATCATTTATTTTAATGAGTCAAAAGGATTTGTACAGAAAGGTTCGAACAAACATGGATACTGTCGTTAATAAAGTCAGAGCTAGAGTTAAGGCTAAATCTCACCATTCTAATTTTTAACCTAAACTTGTCATCTTACTCATTATTTTCTTTAATACGTCAATGGATCTGTGGTCTCATCCATGTTGGTTTCTCTCCTTTGGTACACAGATCACGGCCCATCAATGTCTTCCCATTTTCTGTGATTTTCTTTTCGAACAACCTCCTCTAAGTATTCTCTAAGGGTTCCAACTATTGTGCTAGGAGACCATCTTCTAGCTCCTCTGGCATTGTGTGGGGTACCAATGAAACATGTGAGTTTACACCAGTTATCCCTTTCCCTGCCTACCTGAATAGTCTATCATTTTTCCTCCACTCATACCTTTCTCAGATGACATCTTTCATGACACCTTTCTGAAGCAATTCCTCATTTGTTCTCCCTTGAAATTAAATTACCAATAACATTGAAGGAAAATAATTATGGAGCCACACAAATATATATACTGTCGTAAACTTTTGAAAATATTGCCATACGCATTATCTAATTTGCACCTAAAACAATCTTTTGAGCTAGTCGAGATAGTTATTAAGCTCACTTGAATAGATGAGGAAACTGAGGCAGAGAAATGAAATGAATAGCCCAAAATTACACAGTGGGTCAATTATAAAACTAGAATTAGATGTCAGATCCCCCAGTGCCTAGTACAGTGTCCTTTATGGTATTATCATGTCTTCACGTGCTTGTATCTTCTGTCAACTACAACTGTATTCTGCCAAGTGCAACTGATAAGTTATGCTCAAATTAAATTTTCAACCAGGTTTTTGAAACTCAGAACTCATTTTCCACATAATATGTGATTGATGAGTTCCTTGGTTAGACTGCAAAAATCAATCTAACCCATATCCTAGCTAAAACAGTACCATTAATAGCCCTGAGTTCTAATCTCTGAGTATTAGCCCTGACCTTTGAGAACCTCTGAGTCATGAACGTGATGGAAGGGGGAACTTAGGAAAGCAACTCACCATAATGTAAAGAACATTTGGCTGAGAGTGTAGGGAGACTAAGGTTCTGGTCCCAGGTAGCATCTCTGAACATCTGTAACAGCAAGCACCCTAGCATACCCAGGATGGCCTGCTAGTACAGCTTCCTTAATCTGCTTTACTAGGAAAGATAGCTTTTTTTAGGGGTCAACAATCTTCTTTAATTACATTCATTAGTTCAGGAGAAAAGTCAGCACCCTGAACATCAGAGAAGTATAAGCAGAGAAAATTCAAGCAGAGAAACTAGACCAACAGGCAAGGCTCTGACTGTCTGAATCAAAGCAATATTGCTATACATTTTACATACACCACTGGATCTAGAGAGCATTTACATCTGAGCAGTTGGGGTGGGGCGCGTCTGAACGTACAGCTACTCAGAAGCAAGCTTCCCTTAATGGGTGTTTCAACAATCCGGCTAGCAGCTGTTGTGGGGGTGAAAGACCAACACAATCAGCACCCAGAAAGCTGCCAACACCCTGCAAAAGCACAGGTTCTTTTGATCTGCTTAACTAAGGAAAGCTACATTAAGGTGTTGACAAGCTTACTTTAATTCAGCATACAAATAACATTCACTTAGTTCAGGGAAAAAAGGCAGCACCCTGAACTTCAGAATAAAATACAAACAAATTACATACGTCAATAGACAGACCTTGTCTGATTCAAATCCCAATACATAGCTACCAGAGTTTAACAAAGTCTCAGCATCTGGGTTACAAGCTGGAGGGCTTCTAGCTACAGCTGCCTGGATTCTCTGCATCAGCACCACCACGAGTGAGAGCCCTGCGCAAATGTCTCTGTCTTCTCTTCTTATAGGGTTTCAGACGTCATCAAACTGTCATCTGAATAACCAGAACTTAGGCTCCTATGATTGGCTCTTGAGTTAGCCCCTCCCCTTAGGACCCTGGGAGGTTCACATCCACATAAGCTAGGTCAACACCTAATAGGGATTAGAGCCTGGGGCTTAGCACTTAGTAAGACTCAAGACAGGCATGGCTCTGGAGTTAGCACCTCCCCTTAGCCAGCCCCACTTTGGGCCCCACCCCAGTCACCAATCCACACCCACATAGGTTCCATACCTAATAGGGGTTTGGGCCTGGGGCTTAGCACCTAGGAAGGCTCAATGAAATACACCGAATTACTCAAAGGAAACACAGGCCAACTAAGTGCTAAGAGCCCATTTTACTTACCAACACAATGGGCTCCAGGTGAGGCCTATTGATGGGTGGGGAAGGTCTTTATATCCCATTAACATTACAACATCTCAGCTCATTCCTTTGTAAAACGACCACTATGCTAGAAGTCAGATCTGGATTCTAACCACAACATTATAAGAATGAGCACTGAAAGGGACCACACAGATCATCTCATCTAGCCCATCTCATTTTACAGATCAGGAAACAAAGACCCAGATAGGTTAATTCAATTCAGTAATCATTTATTGAACCCTACTATGTGAGACATACTTAGGTACCGAGGATACAAAATAAAAGACAAATGAACTTCTCCCTGCTCTCAAGCGGCCTACCTTTAACTAAGGGGGAAAAACAAGTATGCAGATGAGTAAATACAAAATATAATTACAGCACATACAAATTAATTTCAGGGGGTGCAACACTGACAATTGGAAAAATCAAGGAAAAACTTCACATAGTAATCAGTATTTGAGTTGAACCTTGGAAGGAAATATGGAATTGAGGAAGGAAAATATTCCAAGTAAGGGAATGAATGAATAAAAAAGAATAGAGAAAAGAGATGAAATGTTGTCTAGTTTACCTGGAATATAGAGTATTTAAGGGGAAGTGATATGTAATAAGCCTACAGAGGTAGATTAAAAGCAGATTTTGAAGGATTTTGAATTCCAACCTGAGGAATTTGAATTTTGTCTTGGAGGCAAGAGGGAGCAATTGAATCTTTTAGAGCAGAGGAGTTTCATAATCAGATTTTGGTTTTTGGAATATCAAGTGTCTGCATGAAGATCACTTGGAGAAGCTATGGATGTTTGGCCTAGAGACTTTGATAGCTGTCTTCAGAGGCTTGATGGAATAGTAGATACGATGCTGGCCCTGGAGGTAGGAAGGCTTACATTGAAACCCAGCCTCAGATTCTTCCTAGCTGTATGTCCCTGGGTGTACCGACTTAATCTCCATGTGCTTCAGTTTCCTCATCTGCAAAATGGACATACTAAGAGCACCTACCTAGGAATGGTTTTGTCTCAGTTCTCATCCATCTTGACTTCTCTGCGACTTTCGACACTGTCGATCACCTTCTTCTCCTTAATACCCTCTTTTCTCTAGGTTTTTCAGACTACCATCTCCTGGTTCTCCTTCTACCTGTCAGACCACTTCTTCTCAGTCTTTTTTACTAGATCTTCCTCTCAGTCATTTCTAGTAACTGTGGGTGTCCCACAGGGCTCAGCCCTGGATTCTTTTCTCTTCTCCCACTATACTACTTCACTTGGTGATCTCATTGGCTTCCATGGATTCAATCATCATCTCTATGCTGGTGATCCTAGCCTTGACCTCTATTCTCCTATCTCCAGCATGCATTTAGGCATCATGAACTTGATATCCTATGGCATCTTAAGCTAACATATCCAAAACTGAACCCATTATCAATCTTTCCCCAAAAGTCTTTCCCTACTTCCAAACTTCCCTATTAATGTTGAAGACATCACCGTTCTCCTATAAACCTCAGTATCATCTTCAATTTCTCACTATCCAGTGGCTCCCAATCACCAATAAGATCAAGTACAAAGTCTTCTGTTTGGCTTTCAAAGCCCTTCATAGCCTCCTTATCTTTCCAGTCTTTACTTACTCCCTGTCACGTACTCTTCAATCCATTAACACTGCCCTCTATGCAGTTCCACAAACAAGAACCTCCATCTCTCCATCCTGGGAATTTTCTCTGGCAGTCCCCCATGCCTGGAATGCTCTCCTCCAACTGTGTCTACTGCCTTCCTTGGCTTTCTTTAAGTCCTTCTCCTACCTTCCTTCTTTTAATTAGTTCCTATTTGTCCTATATACAACTTGTTTGCACATATTTATGTTCTTATTATCTCCCACATTAGATTGTGAGGGCAGGCGTTGTCTTTTGCTTTCTTTGTATGCTCAGCACTTTGCAGGATGCCTAGCTCATTGGTGTTCAGTCGTTCAGCCATGTCCAACTCTTCATGACCCCATGGATGACAGCACACCAGGTCCTTCTTTCTTCCACTGTCTTTCAAAGTATGTCCAAGTTCATGTTCATTGTTTCCATGACACCATGTAGCGATCTCGTTCTCTGCCACTTCCTTTTCCTTTTTCCTTCATTCTTTCCCAACATCAGGATCTTTTCTAATGAGTCCCATCTTCTCATTATGTGGCCAAAGTATTTAAGCTTCAATTTCAGTGTTTGACCTTCCAGTGAGTAGCCTGAATTAGTTTCTTTAAGTATTGGCTGTTTGATCTCCTTATTATCCAAGGGACTCTCAAAAGTCTTTTCCAGCACCCCAATATGAAACCATAGATTCTGAAGTGCTCAGCTTTCCTTGTAGTCCAACTCTTACAGCTATTCGTCGTTACTGGAAAAAAACATAGTTTTGGCTACTATGCAAGGTGATATCCCATAGTAGATGCTTAAAAAATGTTTATTGACTGACTGTCCTACCTCTCAGAGTAGTTGTAAAGATAAAAGAGATAATATTGGTAAAACATTTTGCAAATCTTAATATGCTACGTAAATTTTAGCTATTGTTATTAGTTATTACTCAAGTATTTGAAGAGTTGTCATATGGAAGAGTAATTAAACTTGTTCTTCTTTATCCCCAAAGACAGAAAAGGAGCAATGCAAAGAAGTTAAGAGAGGGAGAGTTCAGATTAACTTAAGGACAAATTTCTTAACAATTAGATCTGGCCAAAAAGGAAATGTGCTGCTTTGGGGAGTTACTAGGTTTTTGCTCACTAGAGATCTTCAAGTCACTTGTCTATTCTCTTGCTAAGAGGAATATTTATTGTTAAAAATTAAGAAATATAGCTAAGTTTTGTATTGATAGGTAGAGAGATGATATAGATAAGTAGAGTAAATGATAGAGATGGTAGATAGGTGGATACATGGATAGATAGATGGTGGATGGATAGATAGATAATAAATGGATGAATGGATAGATAGATGATAGATAGATAGATAGATAGATAGATAGATAGATAGATAGATAGAGAAAAGATACAGATAGATAACGTTTTTGGCCAGACCTATGATTTCACTAGCATAAGGAACCATCCCCTGCCAATGCAGATTTGAAACTGCTCTGCAATTTACAATCTTAGAGAATTGCTTGAGGCTCTTATTAAGTAAGTGACTGGCTCAGGGTCACACAGCCAGGAGGCTGAGGGTCAGGACTTGAACCCCATACTTCCTTACTCCAAAGCAGGTTGTCTATCCTCTGCATCATGCTGTCTTTCAATGACTGCATTACAATGATATTAAAATTGAAACTTTTAAACTTATCATTTGAAAGGCATAAATCTATTTCAAAGACAAGTAAGAAAAGAAAACATATCTGTTTTATGCTTCTTTGGTAAAGTAAATAAAAATAATCTAAAGAGATGTTTCAATCAGAATCTACAGACTAAAATTAAAATGCATTATGCATGGTTTAAAAGGTGTGTGCATTATACACAGTAAAATAGAAGTAAGGTAATACAATTAAAACATAAGAAAATGAGCTTTCAATTGGTATCCTAAGTATCTGCAGCATTAATTTTAAAATGAAAGTTTATTCTTTAGTTGTAAAACTTTAAAAGAATGAAGAAATCCAAGCTATAATTTGAAAAGCTGCCTTAATATCTTTCCTGGATCAGAAACAGAAGGCAGTTTTAAAATATATGCTTCAAGACAGGCTATGAGAGACTATACAATGCTGTTTCAAGTGCACGTCCCCAGCTGAAATGCTGTCTGCAGAGCTATGAGAAAAAGGCCATACAATAGCAATAAAATTAAGGCATCTTAGAGCACTGTGCCTTCCCCTCCCCACAGGGCTAGCTGCACATTCACAATAAGATTCTCATCCTTTCTACATCTCGAGCAGTCCTTCAATTTCATTGACTTCAAAAGACAACCATAAAATGGAAATGAGATAGGAAAATCCAAGGCAGGGGAAGAGAAATAGAACCCAGACAGGGTTGCTAGTGAGCTTCTCTGACTGGGGCAATAGGGATTGGGGGGAACAGAAAAATGTCATTCACTATTAGAATATGCAAAGGTCTTAATGAGAAGCAGCATGGCGCAGAGGGAAGTGAACCAGTATTGAAGTCAGCAAGACTAAGATTCAAATTGCTCCCTCTGGAAATTGGCCCTTTAACTGTGGGTAAGTCACTTAATCTTTCAATGCACTTTGCAGTCTCAAAGACTGGGGTCCTTAGCCTATCCTGTGTCATGGACCCCTTTGGCAGTCTGGTAAAGCCTATGGACCTTTTCTTAGAATAACATTTTAAATGCATAAAGTGAAATACCTAAGATTTAAAGGAAACCAAAGACTAATGAGAAATAAAGAATGTATTTTTCTCCATTCAAACTCATGACCCCTTGAAATACATCCCCAGATCCCTCTAGGTTAAGATCAGCTGCTGTAGGATGATAAGTGAAGTGAAAGTGCTTGGTGAGGCAGCTGGTGGAACTGAATAGAGAGTTGGGCCTACAGCGAAGAAGACTGGAGTTCAAATCCTGCCACATACACTTACTAGCTCTGAGCAAATCACTCTCTTTGCTGTTTACCTCAGTTTCTTCAAATATAAAATGAAGATAATAATAGCACATACCTCACAGGGTTATTGTGAGGATCAAATGGGATATTTGTAAAAAGCACTTAGTACAGTGCATGGCACATAGTAGGCCCTATATAATCTGTTCAACTACAGCATTATTATAAAAACAAAAAGCTGTAAAAGACATGAGAACTCTAATCATACAAGGACAAGCCATAATTGCAGAGGACTCATGATGAAACATGCCGTCCACCTCCTGATAGAGAAGCAATAGACTCAGAGTGAAGACTGAGGACATGGCTATGGTCAAAATTTGTTTTGCTTGACTTTACATGTTTGTACCAAGAATTTCATTTTTCTTTCTTTCTCAGTGATGATGAGAAAAGGGGTGGTCAGAGGGAGAGAAGACATCTTTGTGAAAATAAAATTAAACTTTATTTATTTTTTTGTCTTTTATTTTTTTAAAAATTTATTTATTTAACATATTTAGTTTTCAGCATTGATTTTCACAAGAGTTTGAATTACAAATTTTCTCCCCATTTCTACCCTCCCCCCCCCACTCCAAGATGGTGTATATTCTGGTTGCCCTGTTCCCCAGTCAGCCCTCCCTTCTGTCACCCCACTCCCCTCCCATCCCCTTTTCCCTTCCTTTCTTGTAGGGCAAGATAAATTTCTATGCCCCATTGCCTGCGTATCTTATTTTCTAGTTGCATGCAAAAACTTTTTGTTTTTGAACATCTGTTTTTAAAACTTTGAGTTCCAAATTCTCTCCCCTCTTCCCTTCCCACCCACCCTCCCTAAGAAGTCAAGCAATTCAACATAGGCCACATGTGTATCATTGTGTATAACCCTTCCACAATACTCATGTTGTGAAAGACTAACTATATTTTGCCCCATTTATTGAATTTTCTCCCTTGACCCTGTCCCCTTTTGAAAGTGTTTGCTTTTGATTACCTCCACCCCCATCTGCCCTCCCCTCCATCAACCCCCATTTTTTATCTTCTTCCCTCTTCTTTCCTGTAGGGTAAGATACCCAATTGAGTATGTATGATATTCCCTCCTCAGGCCAAATTTGATGACAGCAAGATTCACTCATTCCCCCCTCACCTGCCCTCTCTCCTCCTCCCACAGAACTGTTTCCTCTTGCCACCTTTATACAAGATAATCCACCCAATTCTATCTCTCCCTATCTCCCTCTCTCAGTATGTTCCTCTCTCATCCCTTAATTTGATTTTATTTCTTTTAGATATCTTCCCTTCATCTTCAACTCACCCTGTGTCCTCTCTCTCTCTCTCTCTCCATATATATATATACATATATATATATACACACATATACATATACATACATATATACACACATACATATATACATACATGCACATTCACATATATATATATATATATACATAAACATATATATATATGCATATTCCTTTCAGCTACTATGATATTGAGGTCTCACGAATCATACACATCATCTTTCTATGTAGGAATGTAAACAAAACAGTTCAATGTTAGTAAGTCCCTTATGATTTCTCTTTCTTGTTTACCTTTTCATGCTTCTCTTGATTCTTGTGTTTGAAAGTCAAATTTTCTATTCAGCTCTGGTCCTTTCACTGAGAAAGCTTGAAAGTCCTCTATTTTATTGAAAATCCATATTTTGCCTTGGAGCATTGTAGGGAGTTAGTGCCGACCCCGGGGCTGCTCAGACCCTAGCGCTTGGCCTGTATCATGGGTAAAGCCAGACAGGGTAAGTAGGAGTTGGAACGGTGAGGTGCCCGGAGAAAAGACTTCCGTCCCTAGCAGCCCCCATCCTGGTCTGGTAGCCATCCTTTCTCATGCAGGCAGAGTCCATTTACCAAGGACTCACAAGCCCAGAAGGAGGAACCCAGCTGGCCACTACCTAATGCTCTTGAACCAGCACCTAACACAACAATGCTTTGATACTTTACTTACTGGAACATCTTTGATACTTTACAAGGGCATCCTGCCCCATGCCTCACATAGCTCATACAGCTCTGATATCCTCTGGCTAAATGCCTGAGCCTTCCCATGCCTCCGTAGATACTGTAGGACAGCACCCTGCTTTGTTCCCATACTCCCGTGGAAACTACCTTACTACAGCCCTAGTTTTTCCCATACGCTTGTAGGAAACATAGTTTACAACAATCAAGATTCTTCCCACCAGATATAGATCTTCCCATGCTCTCATCCCCTTACGCCTTGAACACCTGCTTCTGCTTATGTAGTGCAAAACCCTATAAAACTGGATAATGTCTGCCAATAAATCGGACATGTATCCATCTTTGACTCCCGCCTCATCATTGTGTACTGAGATAGGGATACTTGCTGGTCAAGGACCCCTAACAGAGCATGATACTCAGTCTGGCTGGGTAGGTGATTCTAGGTTTTAATCCTAGCTCCATTGACCTCCAGAATATCGTATTCCAAGCCCTTCAATCTCTTAATGAAGAAGCTGCCAGATCTTGGATTATTCTGATTATGTTTCCACAATACTCAAATTGTTTCTTTCTGGCTGCTTGCAGTATTTTCTTCTTGATCTGGGAGCTCTGGAATTTGGTGACAATATTCCTGGGGGATTTCTTTTTGGGATCTATTTGAGGAGGTGATTGGTGGATTCTTTCAATTTCTATTTTGCCCTGTGGCTCTAGAATATCAGGGCAGTTCTTCTTGATAATTTCTTGAAAGATGATATCTAGGCTCTTTTTTTGATCATAGCTTTCAGGTAGTCCAATAATTTTTAAATTATCTCTCCTGGATCTATTTTCCAGGTCAGTGGTTTTTCCAATGAGATATTTCACATTGTCTTCCATTTTTTCATTCCTTTGGTTCTGTTTTATAATATCTTGATTTTTCATCAAGTCACTAGCTTCCACTTGCTCCAACCTAATTTTTAAGGTAGTATTTTCTTCAGTGGTCTTTTGGATCTCCTTTTCCATTTGGCTAATTTTGCCTTTCAAGGCATTCTTCTCCTCATTGGCTTTTTGGAGCTCTTTTGCCATTTGAGTTAATCTATTTTTTAAGGTGTTGTTTTCTTCAGTATATTTTTCAGTATTTTTGGGGGTATCCTTTAGCAAGTCATTGACTTGTTTTTCATGGTTTTCTCGCATCCTTCTCATTTCTCTTCCCAATTTTTCCTCTCCTTCTCTAACTTGCTTTTCCAAATCCCTTTTGAGCTCTTCCATGGCCTGGGACCAGTTCATGTTTTCCTTGGAGGCTTTTGGTGTAGGCTCTTGCACTTTGTTGACTTCTTTAGGCTGTATGTTTTGGTCTTCTTTGTCACCAAAGAAAAATCCAAAGTCTGAGACTGAATCTGGGTGTGTTTTTGCTGCCTGGCCATATTCCCAACCAACTAACTTGACCCTTGAGTTTTTCAGCGGGGTATGACTGCTTGTAGACTACAGAGTTCTATGTTCCTTGTTTGGGAGGAATGCGCCAGCTCTGCCACACCAGCACTCCTCCTTCCCCAAGAACCCCCAACCCGGACTGGGCTTAGATCTTCAGCAGGCTGTGCACTCCTGCTCTGATCTGCCACTTAATTCCTCCCATCAGGTGGGCTTGGGGCTGGAAGCAACAGCAGCTGTAGCTGCCCCACCTCCGCTGCCCGGGGGCAATGGCCGAATCTCAAACTCCTTCCACTCCGGTAGCTTTTCCCACTAACCTTCTCTGCTGTCTTTGGTGTTTGTGGGTTGAGAAGTCTGGTAACTGCTGTAGCTCACTGATTCAGGGCCCTACGGCCCGCTTCCCCCGGCTCCTGGTCTGGTTGGTCTGAGCTGCTCACGCTGGGCTCTGCTCTACTCCCAGCTCCCAGCTGCCAGCTCCGTGTGGGATAGACCTCACCCAGAGACCATCCAGGCTGTACTGGGCTGGAGCCCTGCTTCCCTCTGCTGTTTTGCGGGTTCTGCAGTTCCAGAATTGGTTCAGAGCCATTTTTTGTAGGTTTTTGGAGGGACTCAGCAGGGAGCTCATGCTAGTCCTTGCTTTCCAGCCGACATCGTGGCTCCACCCCCCCAAAATTTATTTTTTTTTAAAAAGAGGCCTTTATGGCCCTCTTTTCTTTCTTTTCTTTTTTCCTACCCTATCCCTATCTCTCCTTGCCCTCCACTACTAGGGAAAATAAAAAGAAGAAAAAGAAAACAAAGTTCTTGTAACAAACATGGATATTTGAGGAAAACAATGTCTTACATTGGTCGTGCCCAAAAAAGTTTGTCTTTTTCTGTATCTTTAGGAGATTGTCTCTAGTCAAGAGGTAGGTAGCATGCTTTATCATCAGTCCTCTGGAATCTTCGGTGGCGATTAAATTGAAGAGAGTTCTCAAGACTATCAAAGTTATTTTTCTTTGCAAGTCATTCCCCAATTGATAAATGGTCAAGGGATATGAACAGGTGGTTTTCAGATGGAGACATCGAAGCTATCTGTAGTCATTTGAAAAAATGCTCTAAATCACTATTGATTAGAGACATGCAAATTAAAATGACTCTGAGATGCCACCTCACAACCATCAGATTGGTTAACATGACAGAACATGAAAATGACAAATGTTCGAGATGTTGGAAATATTGGGACCCTAATGCATTGTTAGTGGAGTTGTGAACCTATCCAACCATTCTGGTGAGCAATTTGGAACTGTGTCCAAAGGGCTATAAAACTGTGCTTGCCCTTTGATACAGTGATACTACTACTGGGTCTGTATCAAAAAAATGGGAAAAGGACCTACGTGTACAAAAATATTTATAGTAGCTCTTTTTGTGTCAAAGAACTGGAAAGTGAGGGGATGCCCATCAATTGCAATGGCTCAAGAGGTTTGATATATGAATGTGATGGAATACTATTGTGCCATAAGAAATGATGAGCAGGCAGACTTTAGAAAAATCTGGAGAGACTTATATCAACTGATGCTTATTGAAGTAAGCAGAACTAGAACACTGTATACAGTAACAGTAACACTGGGTGATGATCAACTATGATAGACTTAGCTCTTCTCAGCAATACAATGATCCAAGACAATTGAAAAGACTCATGAGGAAAAACACTATCCACCTTCAGAGATAGAACTGATGGAGTCTGAATGTAAATTGACACATACTATTTTCAGTTTTTTGTTGTTATTTTGTATGTGTTTCTTTTCTTTTGTTCTGTTTCTTCTTTCACAACATGACTAAATAGTGAAGGGAGCAGAACCAGGAGAATAGAGGCACATCCAGAGAAAGAACTGATGGAGTCTGAATGTAAATTGGAGTGTACAATTTTCACTTTATCTTTTTTGTTTTTTTTCTTTTGTTCTGTTTCTTATTTCATAACATGACTAATATGGATATATGTTTTACATGATTATACATATATAACCTATATAAAATTGCTTATCATCTTATGGAGGGGGGAGAGAGGGAAGGAAGGAGAAAATTTGAAAGTCAAACTTTTATTTAAAAAAATGAATGTTAAAGTTGTTTTTCTTGTTGGTATTATAAAAATTGTTCTCTTGGATCTGTTCACTTCACTATACAACAGTTCATAGAACTCTCCCTGTTCATTATTTCTTATGGAAGAATAATATTGCAATACATTCATAGGCCATAATTTATTTAACCATTCCCTAATAGGCATCCCATTTGTTTCCAGGTCTTTGTTATTACAAAAAGAACTGCTCTAAATAATTTTATACATATGGGGCTTTTCCATATTTCTTTGATTTTCATAGGATATACATGCAATAGAAGTATCTCTAGTTCAAAATGGTATTTTTATTTATGTATATGTGTATGTATACATATAAATACATACATATACGCACATATATACATATAGACACATACATGCATATAGACATATATATATATATACACACACATACACATACATACATACACGTGTGTGACTTTGGGGGTATAGATTCAAAAGCTTTCCAGAATGGTTGGACCAATTCACTCAACTACAATGTCACTCCATTTTCCTGTTTCACCCACAGCCCCTCCAACATTTTTCATTACCTTTTTTCATCACCTCTGTCAATCTGAATCAGTGTGAAGAAGAATCTCAGAGTTGCTTTAATTTGTATTTCTGTAATTTCTAGTAATTTGGAGTGTTCTTATATGTTTGTTGCTAGCTTATATTTCTTCTTTCGAGAACAACCCATTCATAACCTTTGACTCTTTATCTATTGAAGACCATTTATCTATCCTTTCAGATATGAGACTTTTATCAAAGAAATTTGCTGTAAGGATTTTTCACAGTTATCCATTTCCCTTCTAATTTTAACTTTATTGGGTTTGTTTGTGCAAATTTTTTTCATTGTATATAATCAAAATTGCCTATTTTATCTTCAATCATTCTTTCTATCTCTTATTTGTTTATGAACTCTTCCCTTACCCATAAATCCAAAATGTAATTTTTTCTTTATTCCTATAATTTTGTTATAATGTGACATTTTATTTCTAAGTAATATATTGACTTGGAACTTATCTTGCTGTATATGGGGTATGAAATGTTTGTCTGTACTTAATTTTTGCTAGACCACTTTCATGTTTTCCCAGTAGTTTTGTCAAATATTGAGTACTTACTCCAGTAGCTTCCAGCAGCTAGGTTACATAGTGGCTACAGTGCAGAGCTTGGGTTCAGAAAGATTCATCTTTGTGAGTTCAAATCTGGCCTCAGACACTTACTAGCTGTGTGGCCCTGGGCAAGTCACTTAACCCTGTTGGTCTCATTTTCCTCATCTGTAAAATGAGTGGGAGAAGGAAATGGCAAACCATTTCAGTATTTTTGCCAAGAAAACCCCAAAAGGGGTCACAAAGTGTCAAATGTGACTGGAAAAAGTGGACAACTCCAGTAGCTGGGTTCCTTGGGTTTACTGAACACTATGCTACTGTGTGCATTGGCTTCTCTGTGTTGTTTACCTAATCTATTCCACTTATCCACATAGTAGGCACTATATAATTATCTATATTTTAGCAAATATCAAATTGTTTTGATAATTACTGCTTTGTGTATAGTTTGAGATCTGGTACTGCTAGCCTCCCTTCTTTCTTACCCAATTCTGAATTTAAAGATAATTACCTTTTATAAATAATAAAGATAATTACATTATAAAGGGGGAGGAAGAGCAACAATGTATGTGACTGGAACTCTCAAACTCAAATACTTCTCTACATTCCAGGAGATTTTCTTGTGATTCTTTCATTCTCTCAGTCATTAATTTAGTAAGTGCTTTAAAGTACACAGAGCACTAAACTTTGAGCTATGCAGGCAAAAGGGAAGTAAATGATCTCCACCTGCTGTAAACAATAAAACAAAATGCAGCCTTGATACTATTCTCTATCCCATGTAATACCCAACTCAATATGGCCCTCATACAAAGACCTACTTGTTAGGGACTCATTAAATCAGTCCTCTTGAGTGACGCACTGAGTAAGTCCTTGATTTGACATTAAGTCCTAGATACTAAACAAGTTGTGGTATATGAGTGTAATGGAATATTTTTGTACTATAAGAAATGAGGAGCAGACAGACTTCATAGTAACCTGGAAAGACTTATATGGTCTGATACTGAGTGAGGGGAGCAGAACCAGAAGAACATTATACACAGTTACAGACACACGGTATCTGTGATGACTAACTTTGATAGACTTGACTCTTCTTAGCAATGCAAGGTTCTAAGACAACTCCAAAAGACTCATGATGGGAATAACTATCCACATCCAGGGAAAGAAATACAGAGTCTGAATGAAGATTAAAGCAAACTATTTACTCTCTCTCTCTCTCTCTCTCTCTCTCTCTCATTTCTTATATCTCTTGGTTCATTCCAATGCTTATAATTCTTCTTTACAACTTGACTATTGTGAAAATAAGTTTAATGTGAAGGTATATGTAGAACCTATATCAAACTACATGCCATCTTGGCGGGGAGAAGGGGAGGAGAGAGAAGGGGAGAAAATTGGGAACTCAAAAATTTGTGGAACTGAGTGTTGTAAACTAGAAATAAAAAAATAAATAAAAACCTAGAAGGTTGCTACCTGTGTGACCATAGGAAAAATGACTTAAAATCTCTAATTGTCTTAAAATCTCTAATTTTTACATCCGTAAAATGATGCTAGTGCTCTTCCGAAATGGTGGTTGTAAGGTCCAAATAAAATAACATAGATGAAGGATTTTCAGACTTTATTGTACTATATAAAAGTAAAGCGTCCTCATCATCATTATAACTATTATTATCTTCATCCCATATTTTATGGTATTTTTATAGAAACAATCTTGGAACAAGTTACTATCTTACTCAATGTTTAATGTTCAATGGATATCATTATTGTTGTAAGTTAACTATTATGATTTAATGTTCAATGATTATTATTTTAATTTAATATAAGTAATGTGATAGGAACTTATTCTCTGTGACACGAACTTATTCTCTGAAAGCATCTTCAGGAAAACTACAGTAGCAGATGGGAAGACATGGATGATGTGGACCTCATCCTCTTCCCACATGGTTTTGTTTTCTGCTGCTAAGTGCCTCAGTTACCTCATCTGTAAACTGGGAATGGTAACAGCACCTACCTCCCAGGGATATTTGGAGAATCAAATGAAATAACAGTGCTTAGGACAGCGCCTGGAGCATGGTAAGTGCTATATAAATGTTAACTATGAGGATGATGGAGGTGTTTGTCTTCCTATAGTACCCTAGAGTACCGAACCTGTGTTTCATTAACATTCTAAAGGTTTTTGTTGAAACTCTCCAGATATGTTATGGTTCATTTTATAACTCCACAAGTATGAGTTAAGACTGTTACTGCACAGTCGTTAACTACTTGTAAACTTTTTCTATACACTGAGCTGTTGTGGTTATTGACTACTAATTATCATTGTGCCATCATACCAGAGATCTTCCAATTTGTTTTGGGCTCATAGATTTTAAAATATTTTCCAGTTGAAGTAGTTTTGAGAATGCTTTAGAAGATTGTATAATCATATTTGTCTGATAAGACAACAGAATCTTAGAATCACAATTTCAGAGTTGGAAGGGAATCAAGGTTTATCTATTGCAACTAAAAAGCTGAAAAAGAATACCGTCTATAATATGTCCAACAAGTGCTCATCCATTTTTGCTTGAAAACTTCCAATGAAGGGTAACTCACAATGGGGGAGCAGTCCATTCCACTTTATTCTTAAGGTGTTTTTTCTGTCCATGAAGCCTAAATATACCGTTTTCGCAACTTCTATTTATTACTTCTGGCTCTACCCTCTGGGATCACACGAATCAAATCTGATCTCTCTTCCACACAACAGCCCTTTCAATACTTGCAGTCAAATATTATGTGTTCATGAGTCTTCTCTTCTTCAGGTTAAATATTGCTAGTTCCTTCAACTGGATCTCATCTGTTGCAGAAAGGAGACCTCTCACCACCCTAGTAACCCTCTTCTGTACCTGTCTTAGTCCTTTCTGGACTGTGGTTTCCAAAATTGAAAACAATACCCAAAATTGTTCTCTGATAAGTGTAGAGTCCGATGGTACTATCATCTTTTATTAAAGCCCAAGAATGCATTAGCTATTTTGGCAGTCAAGCCACTCTGTTGATTCACATTTGTCTTGGAGTCAATTTAATAAATCAACAAGCATTTATTAAGTACCTACTATTTAGGGACTGTGCTAAGCACTGGGGGTACAAAAAAAAGAAAGAAAAAGTCTCTACTCTCAGAGATCTCACAGCCTAATAGGAGAGAATATATGCAAATAATAATGTACAAACAAGATACATACACACACATATATATATGTACATATATATGTTTATATATACATATTATATATGTTATATATAATATGTATATATACATACAGGATAAATTGGAAATAATTACAGAGGAAAGGCACTAAGGTTCAGGAGTATCAGGAAAGACTTAAAGAAGTTAGGGCTTCAGCTTTGACTGGAAGAAAGCTAGGGAAGCCAGAAGATGGAAACAAGGGGGGAGAGAGTTCCGGGGGGAGGGGGGAGAGGAGAACTAGTGAAAACACCCAGAGTCAAGAGATGGAGTTTCTTGTGGAAGGAACAACAGCAAGGAAGCCAGGGTCACTGGATCACAAAGTACATGGAAAGTAGTAAGGTGTAAGAAGATTAGAAAGGTAGGAAAAGGCCAGGTTAGGAAGAGCTTTGAAAGCCAGAGGATTTTTTTTATTTGATCCAGAAGGAGATATAGAGCCTTTGGAATTTATTGAGTAAGGGGTTTGGGGGTCCATGGTCTGACTTATATTTCACAAAGATCAGTTTGACAGTTGAGTGAAATGTTTATGGTCCACCAAACCTGTATTTCCTTTTCCAAACAACCTGCTACCTAATCATGCCTCTCTATTTTGAATTTGTAAAATTCAAGTTTTTAATACAAATGTATTTATTTATAACTATTAAATTTCATCTTATTAGGTTGAGTCCAATATTCTAGCATGTCAAGGTCTTTTTGGATCCTGATTCAAACAATCAGTGCATATTCCTTAGTGAGAAGTGAGAAGTAGATCCAACCATGTAAACCCCTACTCTGGCTCCCTATGACCTCCAGGATCCAATTCAAAAAATTCTGTTTGGCATTCAGAGCCCTTCATAACCTAACCCCACAACCTTTCCATTCTTCTTACACCTTACATGTCACCCCTCCATGTACCCTTTGATATGGTGACGTGGGCCTCCTTGCTGTCCCATGAACAAGACACTCCATCTCTCAGGTCCAGGCATTTTTTCCTAGTTGAATCTGATGCCTGGAATGCTCTCTCCTCATCTCCACCTCCTGACTTCCTTTAAGTTTCAACTAAAATCCCACCTTCTACAAGAAGCTGTTCCCAATTCCTTTAAATTCTCATGCCTTCCCTCTCTTATTTCTTATTTTTCTGTGTGTGTGTGTATACATATATATATATATATATATATATACATATATGTATACATCTATACACACACACATACATATACACATATATGGCTCAGCAATGCCATCTGCTAGTTTTTTTGGTTCCCAATGATTTAGTTTATCTGGAACAAGTGATTTGAATCAAGGGTAAGCTAGATGCTCTCTTACTGTTATTTTCCTCCCTTATCTCGTTTTACGTATCCGTTTGCATGTTGTCTCTCATTGGACTATAAGGTCCTCAAAGACAGAAATGTCTTTCACCTTTCTCTGTGTCCTCAATGCCAGGCACAGTGCCTGGTAGTAAGCACTTAATAAATGCTAATCAGCTAACTCACTGAATGTTTCTTCTGTGACTAGAGAGGAGAGTGGATGATGATGATAAAACCAAGTTTTGAGACAAGGATTGAGGAATGAGGGAACTCATTTCAGATGTCCTCTACCTTCTCATTGAAGTTGGAAGCTCAGCTATCTGCTTTAAATGGACGAATGGGAGAGAGGGAAGGCACAGTAGGGAAAAGGGGGAAAAAGAAGAATTTAAATCTTGGTAGGGGAAGAAATATTAGGAACAATATATGTGAAAGGATTCTTTGCCCAGAAAGGGTGTAAAAGGTAGAGGCTACTTGACATTAATTTGACAGCATGAGCTGTCTGGTGTCTTGTGTGCATGATAATAGTAACTACAATAACAAACAACACCAATAGTTAACATTTCTATAATGCGTTAAAGTTTACAAAGCATTTTATAAATATTACCTCATTTTCTCTTCATGATAACCTTAGGGGGTAGGTAATATTATCTTTATTTTACAGATGAAGAAAGTGAGACAGACAGAGGTTAAATGACTTGTCTACAGTCAAACAGCTAGTAACTGTCTAAAGGTGGATTGGAACTCTTGTCTACCTGACTTTGGGCCCACTGTAAAACCCATCTTGTTTCGGGAGACTATAAAGAAGAAATAATTGAGAAAAAGGAACAGGGAGTCCCTGAGGACCAACCATTTTTGTGTCAACTTACTCAGGACCCAGATCATATAAGAAAACCTAGGCACTGGTATATAACGCAGTACCTATTGCAGCCATCTCGCTAATATCATACGCTCTCTATGCCTCCCATGAATCAATTCTCCTCTTGGTAGCACTAAAATAAATGGTGGCATTATTTTAGTTTCCTAGGTTTTTTGGCAGTTTTTAAAACACAGGTTTCCACTTCATACTTTAGTCAACCCAATCCATGAAATTTTAGTGACTCACACTAAAGTGTTTCACTGGTGACTGTAACCATATATCCTGCATTAAGGCTGCCCCTAGAAAATGAAGCTGGACAGACCTCTCCCCTGACTGTAAAGGCAACTTGTTGAAGTTTAAACTTTAAACAATAAAGAAAGAATAACTGCTCTGTGTTCTGCTCCACTTTATTCACTCCTTCTCGTTGAAAATGTAAGTAGTTTGGAGTCAAACACAGCCCCATCCATTTGACTCTCTTCAATAATCCCTATACAATTTCGGTATTCAGTAACACAATTCTTTAGTCTCTGGACCTACAAACTCTGTAAAATGGGATAGTAAACCAAAGTGATCTATGACTAACACACGGAGAGACACAAGAACATGAGTCTTTATATCTTTATATGTGGCTAGATAGGCTGTGTCTTTTTTTTTTGACTCTAGACCTGTGATTTCATCATGGTAAGGTATTCTCAGTGTGGAAACTCCCTCCTTCAAAGCAGACTGACGACACTTCTGTAACATATATTAAGTGTCTTGCCCATGGGCACACAGATAATCTATGCCAGAGGGAGGAATTGAATCCAGGTCTTCCTATCTCCGAGACTGACCTTCTATCTCCTATGCCAAGCTGGCTCTCAAACATAAAATACCATGATTCAAATAACTAGAAAAAGAATGTTTTCAATTATCTTCATTGCACTTGTTTTAGCATAAAGATGAAAGGTAGATTATTTAATCCAACAGACCATAATCAATTCCATTTAAAAAACTAAGAAAATCAGAACAATGTTAAAGATGATTTTCTGGGGATATTTTTCCAAAATAAAGCTGTAAGTCACAGCCATAGTAGCTCTACCATGGGCCAGGATGTTATTAAGATATCTGTCAAAAACCAACTCAGTTAGCAGGAGCTGTGCTACGGAATGTGTCCTTGGGGGACTTTCAAATTGATGTCCTTAATTCAATAACACAAAACAAGAAATAAAGTGGACAATGCACAAAGAAAAGGTGAAGAGAAAGAAGCCTGTTCTTTTGAGGGGGAGGGGTGGATATT
The DNA here is from genome assembly GCF_011100635.1 of Trichosurus vulpecula. Lineage (NCBI taxonomy): Eukaryota > Metazoa > Chordata > Mammalia > Diprotodontia > Phalangeridae > Trichosurus > Trichosurus vulpecula. The sequence continues at coordinate 70,870,104 of NC_050581.1, forward strand.
AAGTTCTGAAACATAATTTGAATGATTTTCAGAGGAGGCTAGATAAATCCAGAAATATGTAAATAAGTTACAAAGTAAAAAATGTGCCAAAAAGGGAAGGAATATGTAAATTGAAAGGGATGGAGTGTTAGTTTCAAAGGTTGAAGGAGGATTTTTTTTAAATGCATGGGAATATGTAGAAAAGAGCATTATAGAACTTGTTCTTAATAAAGAATTATTATCCTGCTTCCATCCCCATCATAGAATTTAGAGCTAAAAGCATTATTTAGTCTTATTTCTTAACATCGTAGATGAAGAAGCTTAGGCTCATTGATGTTAAAACAAATTTGCCTAAGGTCAGGTAGATCATCAGCCATTTATCCAGAAAACTGGTTAATTAACCTGGTTAAAACTAGATTAATTTCTTTGTATTGTAATGAAAACCTCTTCACTTATTTTATCATTGAGTTGTGTATAGATGTATTGAGATGTATATTGATGGTATAGCAGATAGTACATTGTATTCAGAGTCAAGAATACCGGGGTTTGGTTCCTATGTCAGACACTTACTGGCTGGACAAGGGATTTAAACTCTCTGTGATTGAGTTTGCTTACCTGTATAATGTGAGGGTTGGATCCAAAGGCCTCTAGAGTCCCTTTTGACTCTAAATATATAATCCTATTATTTTATACATAACTGCCAGGAATGTTGATACCATTGTCTAAAACGATTCCTTTTATATTCCTTCATTTGGAAATGACAAACTAAACTACAAATTATTTCACTTTTTAGGAACCCACTCTTTAATAATATTTGATACACCATAAGCTCTGTCTGATGAAAAGGCAGACAGAAATTGGCACCTACAATAAAGAGGGGCAAGTCCCTATTCCCTGGAATCAGACAATTCAATTTCATCAACATTTCCTAAGTATCTACTATGTGCAAGGCACTGTACCTTGTGCTGGGTCGGCAGATGAAATTGGAACAGTCCCTAAATGGCATAATAAATAGAGGGCTGGACTGGGAGTCAGAAAGACCTGAGTTCAAATCTGGGCTCAAACACTTAGCATCTGCATGACCTCTGTCTGCCTCAGTTTCCTCATCTGTAAAATGGGGGGTGATAGCATTTACATGTCAGGATTTTTGTGAATATAAATTAGATATTATTTGTAAAGTGGTTTGCAAACCTTAAGGAGCTATATAAATGCTAGCTATTAACCATTAATATTGGTTATTATTCAAATACCAACTACCTCAAGGAATTTACATATTAATTAGGAGTTACAACAAATAAGTAAAATACAAAGTGTATGGAAAGTAAGTGTAAGAAGGAGCATACTAACAACTTAGAGCATCAGAAAAGGCTTCATGTGGGTAGGAGGTGGCAACTGATTTTTTTTTATCTGAAGGATAATAGGGATTCTAGAAGCCAGAGGTTTAAAAAGAGTACTTCCCAGACATGGAGGACCATCTGAGCAAAAGAAAAAAGGCAAGAGATGTAATGTCATTCATAGAGTCTAGAGCTGGAAAGGACCCTAGGGGTCATTTAACCCAATCCCTTCCTTTCACAGATCAGGTAATTGAGGCCACATGTTAAGCGACTTGCCCAAGGTCATACAAGTAGTAAGTAACAGAGCCATGATTCAAACTCAGATCCTATGAAGAAGGGGTAGCAGGCCAGTTTGACTAGGATGGAGAATGCAGGCATGGGAATAATATTTTAAAAGGCTAGAAAGGTAGTTGGGAACCAAATTGTTTGAAAGGCTTTAACACCTGGCAGAGGAGTTCCAAAGAACAACGTTAGCATAGCATTTCCAGGCCCAATAGAGTGAAACAGACCATTCATGGAATGAGAACCAGGGGCATGTGGAAAGCAGGGACTGCATCCTGATGGCTTTCTTCCCAAAGCAGCATGTTTCAGAAAGCCAAAATAATAAAAATAAATAACACGCTCCCACCCCCCAGCTCCAAAGAGCCTTTTAAATTATCCTCATGTACCTGATGGTACTTCTCTGGCTCCCTACCACTGCATACTTCTCCCATTAAGTTCAGAATCCAAAGGCAGATCTAAAGCTCAGCATCTCCTTCTCTGTCAGATCTGCCATCATCCCTGGCATCTGGAGGAATACAAGCTGACAAAATGGTATCTTTTTTGCTGGGCACAGCACTTGGCAAACACACAGCACCCATCAGGCAGGGTCCATGTTCATTCCCCACAACATCCATCGGCCTGTGACGTTCCAAGATAGAAATTTGTTTCTCCTACCGCTTTATGACACTTCAACTGCCTGATTATCCCACTTTATGGCAATCTGCATCATTCAGGGCCCAGCGGCAAATGATACAAATTGCCAGGAAACGTTGAAAAAATCCTAAATCATGGCTCTGTCTGGCTCTCTGAATGATGGCATTTGGGTTGGATTCAGATGGTTTGGTTCATTTCGCTGTGAACAGTCATCCCGGCCTTAATGGGTGCCATTGGCTCGTGCATTAGGCTGTGCGGTGACTACAAAATGAGGCAGACTAATAGAATTTTTTTTTTCCAATGCACTAAGCAAGCCCTCAGTAAGGAAAAACACATTGATTCTGAAGTTGTTTACTACCAACTAAATAGAACCCCCATAGCTTTTCCCATGCAACCCACATTAGAGTTAAATTAACAGCCCTCATACTTATCCATTTTACTAGTACCAGACAAAAGTGCTTACACCATTAGGAAAGTGAGTTGCCTCAGTCTAAATCTTGCTACAGAAGATTGTCTCTTTCATTTACTGCCTAGCTATCAAAAGTTGTAATATCAAGCATAGATGAGAATTTAAAGAAAAATACTGGAAGGTCATAAATATGACTATATTTGCACTTAGTGATATATTAGCATTAAGGGAAGGTGGTTTAGGGGCTACTGATAGAAGCTAACAAAGAGAGATAAAAGAATGACGAGATGCTTGCTAATTAAGATCCCTGCTAACCCCTTTCCTAGGCTTTGCTCTGGCAAACATTTCTGTTCTGTGAATTTATAAATGGAAAGTCCCATAACCAGGAGCTCTCTCAGTGAATAGGACAATGCAGTTGGATCACAGGGCTGAATGAAGTGTTAGAACAATTTATTTCTGGTAATCATCCTTTGTATAACACAGAGCTAAATTCCAAGTCGTTCTCAGCTTTTTGGTCATAAAACCTTCCAAGTACCAGACCCTGAATTCCCCTGTATAGTCAAGAACTTCTTCTCTGAGAGTTTCCTTTTGTCATTAAAAACAATGGTGGTTAGACACTGTATGTAAAAAGAGAGGCTGAAAACCAAGACCCAAGGGCCTAAAAGTGGTTCGGTGAACTTTAAACATGAAATCTAGCAGCCTAGAGAATCTAGGAAAAACGAAAGCTTACTTAGGGCTTATAAAATGCAAACTCTCAGATTCCTCCAGAGGCTTTTTATAAAGTTACAGTTAGCAAAGAACTTTGGCTTATTTAAATGGCCGGAGTTACCCAAAACAGAGGCTAAGTAAAAGTCTTCTAGTAAAATGGCTCACTTAAAAAATAATTCCAGGTAAAAAGCAATCAGTAGCATTAGCCATCAATGTTAATTTTGAAGTTTTAGAGACACATAGTTAGTTATCTTCTCCTTTCAATTGCTTCCTGTCAGATCAGCTATGGAAGCTTCTTAGGAAGTGGGAAAGACAAGTAAAGCTCAATGGGAAAGACACACACATTTTTCTGAGAAGTGTTTTATAAGTACAAGAGCACAAAATACATGCTATAGAAACTGGTCAGCAGGATGTGCTGAGGTCATTTCAAACAGAAACTAATTGCCATGTTCTCTATGTAGCATATCACTTGTCCATTTCATATTTACCTCCATTGATAGGAACCATTGAGTCTTTGGGTTTTTTACTTATATTTAGCAGGTTAGTCCTTCTTTCCAAGAGGATTGCCTTCTCTCTTTGTGTAAGTATAGAATAATGGATAAAGTTCTAGATTTCTCAGAAGGAAGAGCAGAGTTCAAACCCTGCCACTAATACCTAGTAGCTATGTGGTCATGGGTAAGGAACTTAATTTCTTTAAAACTCAGTTTCTCTATCTCCTCCCAGTGCCTTCCTTTATGGAAGATAGAAACTGTATTCTGAAACCACTTCACTTCAGATCTGTTGCCTGCCTGGTGTCAGCTCTAAGGAACAAAATGTCCCTCCCATAATAAGCTCACCACTTTCACTGAAACTTACAATATTTCTATTTAACAATAGTTCTCAAAGCATGCTCTGGATCCTGGCCAGATGGGAGATTAGAGGCAGCATCTTAGCTGAACTCTCTCAACATTCTCCTCCAAACAATTTTAACATAATGCCTCAAATAAAATTTCAGATGGTAGAGCCAACAAAAGATCAGGGTGAGATATTTTCTAGCCTAAGAAAACTTAGGGGATTGGCAAGAGAGGTCTGTGACACCAAAGTGGAGGCCTCATCAAAGCGCAGCATGCACAGACCAGTGGCAGACCTCAGAGGTGATGGCAACAGTAGAAGTAGCAGAGGTTCAGAAAGTCTCAGCCCAGAGATGGTAAAAGAGTCATACAACTGTCGGACATCTTTTACATCACTAGGTACAGCTGGTGCTAATTGGCAACTCTCTCACCCATAATCAGTTCTGTGTCACAGGTCCAGGGCATTGAGGAGCACTTTTGCTCAGTCACAACAACAGATCAGAGGCCTTGCTCTCAGTTCCAAGGCAGAAAAAAAAATGTTACTGCTTGAGGCTGCAGGAAAGCAGGGGGCCCATCCTGGGTAAAGACCAGAGCAGAGACCAAGAGAGCAGTGACCAGCCTCAGACATTTGACACACTTAGTAGCTGTGTGACCTTGAGCAAGTCACTTAACCCCAATTGCCCTGCCTTCCCCACTGAAAAAAAAATAAAAAATATACCACCAGGATAATACTACCTTGGAAGCACTGAAAATCTGAAGATCCCAAGAATTAGCTCTGAAGACAACAGCATGAAAAATCCTGAAGTTTGGGAAAGTAAGAGCACAATTTTACCATAAAGTTCAAAGTTAAGAAATAGGCTAGAAAAGTGACCAAACAACAAAATTTGATCACAAAAAGCTACTGCAGTTGCAATGAAGACGAAAACACAAACTCAGAAGAATGTGAAAACAGCTATAAGAAAAGGCTCAAAGAAAATGCTAATTTGGCAAAAGCCCAACAACTCCTGGAAGAGTGAAAGAAGAAATAAGACTAGTAGAGGAAAAACTGATATAAGTAATGAGAGTGATGCAAGAAAATTATGAAAAGAGAATGAACAGCTTGGTAAAATAGGCACACACAGATGGTGAGGGTAAAAAAACACATTATAAAACAGAATTGGCCTAATGGAACAGAAGGTACAAAAATTCATTGAAGAAAAGAACTCATTAAAGAGCATAATTGGCCAAATGGAAAAAGAGATACAAAAAAAAGCTCACCAAAGAAACTAATTCTTTAACAATTAGAATTGGGTAAGTGGAAGCTAATGACACCATGAGACATCAAGAAATAATAAAACAAAGTCAAAAGAATGAAAAAAGTGAAGAAAATGTGAAATATCTTATTGGAAAACAACTGACCTGGAAAATAGATCAAGGAGAGATCATTTAAGAATTATCTGACTAGATCCACGTGGGAGACGGGCTGGGAGAAAGCTGGGCGCCCGAAACCGGCGGAGATCCCCAGGCCTCCCAACACAGGACGGCAGTTTGTGGGAGCAACGAGAGGCAGCGCAGCGCCACCGGCCGTGAAAACAGCCACTCCTGTCGCTTGCAAAACCCAGGAACTCGGCTTCTTGAACTTCCGCAAGACTCAATGGCCAGGTAAACGGCTCTAACCCCTCCCCCCTCACCCAGAGAATTCCTCGGGAAAAAAAAAAAGAGAACTGAAACAGAGGAGAGAGTAGCAGGGCCTCACTGGACAAATACCAGCAGCTTATTAGTCCCAGAGGGGAAGAGTGGGCAGGGGTCAACGCCAGGAGCCCAGACGTAATCTTGCTCCCCCAGGGGAAGCGCCAGTCATCAGCTCAAACAACAAACAGCTGAGACCATTGCTGAAAAGCAAGTGCTGGAGAACACCCATAGGGAGTGAGACGTCAGGGAGCTAGACCCCTCCCCCACACCTCAGGAAACTGAAGGTTATAATTCTAGACTCACAACCCCCAGAATAAGAAAGCTGGGACAGAAAGCCCTGAGACTCACAGATAGAAATTCGTTCTAACGCCAGCAAAAGGCAATCCAACATGAAGAAGAACACAAAAAAACCGAGGACAATAGATTCTTTTTATGGAGACAGGCAGGATCAAAATATCGACATAGAAGAAGATAGCAATGACACGGCAGATACATCAGATACCTCAAAAGCTAATATGAACTGGTCTCCAACCCAAAAAGCACTGCTGGAAGAGCTAAAAGAGGACTTTAAAAACCAAATTAGGGAGCTAAAAGAAGATATGGAAAAAAAATTCACTGATGAAATCAAGTCCCTAAAGAATAAGATTGGCGAAATGGCTACGGAGATTCAGAATCTAGAGAGAGAAAAGGATACCCTGAGAGGTGAAATCAACCAATTGAAAATGTAGGCTCAAAAGCAAAATGTAAACACTAACTCATTTAAAATTAGACTTGAGCAAGTGGAAGCTAATGAATCTATGAGGCATCAAGAAGTAATAAAACAAAACGTAAAGAATGAAAAAATAGAAAAAAATGTGAAATATCTGATTGGCAAAACAACTGACCTGGAAAATAGATCCAGGAGAGACAATTTGAGAGTTATTGGTCTACCGGAAATCCACGATGAAAAAAGGAGCCTTGACAGTATCCTCGAAGAAATTATCAAAGACAACTGCCCAGAGGTCCTAGAACCAGAGGGCAAAATAGCTATTGAAAGAATTCACCGATCACCCCCTGAAAGAGATCCCAAACTGAAAACACCAAGAAATATTATAGCCAAATTTCAGAGCTATAAACTTAAAGAGAAAATACTGCAAGCAGCCAAAAAGAAGCAATTCAAATATCGTGGAACTACAGTCAGGATCACGCAGGATCTCTCAGCTTCCACATTAAAAGACAGGAGGAATTGGAATATGATATTCCGAAGGGCAAAGGAGCTGGGACTACAACCAAGGATCAACTACCCAGCAAAACTAAGCATAATTTTCCAGGCAAGGCGATGGACATTCAACGAAATAAGGGAATTCCAGACCTTCCTGATGAAAAGGCCAGAACTCAATGGAAAATTTGATCTCCAAATACAAAACTCAAGAGAGACATAAAAAGGTAACCAGGGGGAAAAACCCCACAAACCTCATTAACCAATAAGGTTAGGTTGTTTACATCTCTATGTGGGATTATATCATCTTATGTATGTTTTTTATGTCTGTATGTATATATATATATGCATATATATATATATATACATATACATATATAAGTCATTCTTGGGAATGGTACAACTATTGTGACAAATGAAAGGGATATACGTAGGTTGTGAATGCCTGTATAAATTAACTGATGTAAAGATATAAAATATAAATAAGAGATATAAAGGGAGGGCTATGAGGGAAGTGGTAAGGAGGTTGTAGAAAAGGGTAAATTACACCAAAGGAAGTGGCAAAAAAACATATTATAGAAGAGGGAAAGAAGGGAGGGAGAAGAGCAGTATTTGAGCTCTACTGTCATCTGATCTAGTTCAAGAAGGGAATAACATACTCTGATAAGTTTAGAAATCTAACTTGTCCTATGGGAAGTGGGAGGAAAAGGGGGGGAAAAGGGAGGGGGGAGGGCAGAAGGAAGAGGAGAAGTAGCAAGTGGGTAACGGTAAGATAAGGGAGGGGAATAAAGAGGGAGGGTCAACTGAGGAAAGCGGCGGTCAAAAGCAAAACTTTGTTGGGGAGGAGAAGGGGAAAGGGAGAAATAAAAGCATAAACAGGGGGAATCAGGATGGAGAAAAAGACACAGATAGAAATCATAACCCTGAACGTGCAGGGGATGAACATTCTCACAAAACAGAAGCAGATAGCAGAATGGATTAAAAACCATAATCCTACAATATGCTGTTTACAAGAAACGCATCTGAAACAGGGGGATACACATAGGGTTAAGGTAAAAGGCTGGAGTAAAATATATTGTGCCTCAGCTAAAGTAAAAAAAGCAGGTGTAGCAATCCTAATCTCAGACAAAGCAAAAGTAAAGATAGATCTAATTAGAAGAGATAAGGAAGGACATTATATCCTGCTAAAAGGCACCATAAACAATGAAGCAATATCATTGCTTAACATATATGCACCAAGTGGTAAGGCATACAAATTCTTAGAGGAGAGGTTAAGGGAGTTACAGGAAGAAATAGACAGCAAAACTATAATATTGGGAGACCTCAACCTCCCCCTTTCTGAACTTGATAAATCTAACCTCAAAATAAATAAGAAAAAAGTTAAGGAGGTAAACAGAATTTTAGAAAAGGCACATATGATAGACCTCTGGAGAAAACTGAATGGGGATAAAAAGGAATATACTTTCTTCTCAAAAGTACATGGCACATACTCAAAAATTGACCATGTACTAGGGCATAAAAACCTCACAATCCAGTGCAGAAAAGCAGAAGTAGTCAATGCATCCTTTTCAGATCATGATGCAATAAGAATCATTTTTAATAAAGTACCATGGAAAAATAAGCTAAAAACTAATTGGAAACTAAATAATTTAATTCTAAAGAGTGAGTGGGCCAAAGATCAAATCAGAGAAACAATTAATAATTTCATTCAAGAGAATGACAATAATGAAACAACATACCAAAACTTATGGGATGCAGCAAAAGCAGTTCTTAGGGGAAGTTTTATATCTCTAAATGCCTACATGAATAAAATAGCGAAAGAGGAGATCAATGATCTGGGCAGACAGCTGGAAAAGCTAGAAAAAGAGCAAATTGAAAACCCCCAATTAAATACCAAATTAGAAATACTGAAAATCAAAGGAGAGATTAATAAAATTGAAACCAAGAAAACTATTGAATTAATAAATAAAACAAAGAGCTGGTTTTATGAAAAAACCAATAAAATTGACAAACCTTTGGCCAATTTGATTAAAAAAAAGAAAGAAGAAAATCAAATCACCAGTATAAAAAATGAAAAGGGTGAGGTCACCTCTAATGAAGAGGAAATCAAAACAATAATTAGGAATTATTTTGCCCAACTGTATGCCCATAAATTCGACAACCTTAGAGATATGGATGAATATCTACAAAAACATAAACTGCCCAGACTAACAGAGAAGGAAGTGAAATTTCTTAATGACCCCATATCAGAAAAAGAAATTGAGCAAGCCATCAACGAACTCCCTAGGAAAAAATCTCCAGGGCCAGATGGTTTTACATGTGAATTCTATCAAACATTTAAAGAACAACTAATTCCAATACTTTGTAGACTATTTGGGAAAATAGGTGAAGAAGGAGTCCTACCAAATTCTTTTTATGACACAAATATGGTACTAATACCCAAACCAGGTAGAGTTAAAACAGAGAAAGAAAATTATAGACCAATTTCTCTAATGAATATTGATGCAAAAATTTTAAATAAAATATTAGCAAAAAGATTGCAGCAACTCATTACGAGAATAATACACTATGACCAGGTAGGATTTATTCCAGGAATGCAAGGATGGTTCAATATTAGGAAAACTATTAGCATAATTGACCATATCAACAACAAAACTAGCAGAAACCATATGATCATCTCAATAGACGCAGAAAAAGCCTTTGACAAAGTACAACACCCATTCCTATTAAAAACATTAGAAAGCATAGGAATAAGGGGAACCTTCCTCAAAATTATAAATAGCATCTACCTAAAACCATCAACAAGCATTATATGTAATGGGGATAAACTAGATGCATTCCCAATAAGATCAGGGGTGAAACAAGGATGTCCATTATCACCCCTATTATTCAATTTGGTACTAGAAACATTAGCTGTAGCAATAAGAGAAGAAAAAGAAATTGAAGGAATTAGAATAGGAAAAGAAGAAACTAAATTATCACTTTTTGCAGATGATATGATGATTTATCTAGAGAATCCTAGAGAATCAAGTAAAAAACTACTTGAAATAATAAACAACTTTAGCAAAGTTGCAGGATATAAAATAAACCCACATAAATCCTCAGCATTCCTATACATTACTGACAAAGCCCAACAGCAAGAGATAAAAAGAGAAATTCCATTCAAAGTTACCGAAGGCACTATAAAATATTTGGGAATCTATTTGCCAAGACAAACCCAGGGCCTATATGAACATAACTATGAAACACTTTTCACGCGAATAAAATCAGATCTAAATAAATGGAGAAATATCAGTTGCTCATGGTTAGGCCGAGCTAATATAATAAAAATGACAATTCTACCTAAATTAATCTATCTATTCAGTGCCATACCAATCGAACTACCAAAAAAGTTTTTTACTGAGCTGGACAAAATAATAACAAAATTCATTTGGAAAAACAAGAGGTCTAGAGTATCTAGGATGTTAATGAAAAGACATGCTAGAGATGGTGGGTTAGCCACACCAGATATTAAACTGTACTACACAGCAGCAGTCATCAAAACTGCCTGGTACTGGTTAAGAAACAGGGGTGTGGATCAGTGGAATAGGATAGGTACACAAGCAGGTGAAATCAACAAGTTTAGCAATCTACTCTTTGATAAACCCAAAGAAGCCAGTTTCTGGGCTAATAATTCACTATTTCACAAAAACTGTTGGGAAAATTGGAAAATGGTAGGGCAAAAACTGGGCATAGACCAATATCTTACACCATATACCAAAATAAAGTCAAAATGGGTTCATGATTTAGGAGTAAAAGTTGATACTCTAAATAATTTGGGAAAGCAAGGAATAGTTTACTTATCAGATTTGTGGAAAAGTAAAGAATTCATGACCCAACGAGAGATAGAGAGCATTACAAAATGCAAAATGGATAATTTTGATTATGTCAAATTGAAATGTTTTTGTACAAAAAAAGCCAATGCAACAAGAATTAGGAGGGAAGCAGAAAATTGGGAGAAAATCTTTGCAACTAGTATCTCTGATAAAGGCCTCATCTCTAAAATATACAGGGAGCTGAGCCAAATATATAGGAATACAAGCCATTCCCCAATTGAGAAATGGTCAAAGGATATGAACAGGCAGTTTTCAGAGGAAGAAATTAAAGCTATCTACAGGCATATGGAAAAATGCTCTGGATCGCTGCTGATTAGAGAAATGCAAATCAAAACAACTCTTAGATACCACATCTCTCCTGTCAGATTGGCTAAAATAACAAATCAGGAGAATGATAAATGCTGGAAAGGATGTGGGGAAATTGGAACATTGTTGCATTGCTGGTGGAGTTGTGAGCTGATCCAGCCATTTTGGAGGGCGGTGTGGAACTATGCCCAAAGGGCTATAGAAATGTTCATACCCTTTGACCCAGTAATACCACTTCTAGGGTTGTATCCCAAAGAAATCACGCAAGCGGGAAAAGGACCCATATGTACAAGAATATTTATAGCAGCTCTCTTTGTGGTAGCCAAGAATTGGAAAGCAAAGGGATGCCCATCAATTGGGGAATGGCTGAACAAGCTGTGGTATATGAAGGTGATGGAATACTATTGTGCCATAAGAAATGGGGATGATGCAGACTACATAACAACCTGGAAAAACCTACACGACATAATGCTGAGTGAGCGGAGCAGAGCCAGGAGAACGTTGTGCACAGCCACAGATATATGGATTCCGTGAGGACCAACCCTGACATACTGCGCTTTTCTCAGCAACCTAAAGGGCAAGGACAACTCCAGGGGACTCACGATGGAGAATGCTATCTTCATTCAGAGAAAGAACTGCGAAGTTTGAATACAGACTGAGGCACACTACATGCTCGCATTTTCTGCTTCTCTTTTGTTTGTGTTTTTGGGTTTTTTTTTTTTTTTTGGTTCTGTTTCTTCTTTCTCATGATTCATTCCATTGGTCAAAATTCTTCTCCACGACCTGACTAGAGCATAAATTAATTCAATGCGAAGTTATACATGACAGTTATATGGGACTTCATGCCGTCTTGGGGAGGGAGGGGGGAGGGAGGGGAGAAAAACTGGAACTCAAAACTATGTAGAACTGTGTGTGGTAAACTAAAAATAAATAAAGAAATTTATTTAATTTAAAAAAAAAAAGAATTATCTGACTACCTGAAAGTCATGATAACAAAAGAGCCTAGGCATCATATTTCAAGAAGTTACATGGAAAAAACTGCTTTAATATCTTAGATCTAGAGGGTAAAATAGAAATTGAAAGAATCCACCAATTACCTCCTGAAATAGATCCCCAAATGAAAACTCCCAGGAATACTATAGCCAAATTCAAGAATTCCCAGATCAAGGAGAAAATATTGCAAGCATCCAGAAAGAAGCCATTCAAATATTGTGGAGCCAAAGTCAAAATCACACAAGATTTAGTGGTTTCCATGTTAAAGAAGTAAAGGGCTTGGAATAAATTATAGCAGAATAAAAGAGAGCGAGGATTACAAGAATGAAATCTCCTAACTAGCAAAACCAAGCGTAATCCTTCAAGGGAAGAGAATATTTAATGAAATAGGAAACTTTCAAGCATTACTGATGAAAAGACCAGAGATGAACAGAAAATTCGACTTTCAAACACAAGACTAAAGAGAAACATAAAAAGGTAAACAGGAAAGAGAATCATGAGGGACTCAACAAAGTTCAAAGTGTTTATATTCCTAAATGTGAAGATGATTTATTATTTTTAGGGCAGTTAAGAGTCTACATAGAGAGAGAGCATGAGTCAATTATGTTAGGGCAATCTCCAAAAAAGAAAGGAAGGGGTAAGAAAGAGGGAGGCACTGAAAGAGAGGCAAAATGGGGAAAATTTCTCACTTGAAGAGGTATATAATGAAGAGCATTTACAGTGGAGGGGAAAATGGTGAGGATGGGAAATGCTTAAACTTCACATTCCTCGGAATTGGTTCAAAGAGGGAAGAATATATATGCAAGCTCATTGGGGTATAGAAATACATCTTACCCAACAGGGAAATAGGAAGGAAAGGAGATATGTGAAAGAGGGAAGATAATAAAAGGGAGATCAAGGGAGGCAATGTTCAGAAGCAAAACAATAAAAAGAGAGAGAGAAGAAGAAACAGAAGAAAATTGAATGGAGGGGAAAATGCGGTAATCATAACTGGGAATGTGAATGGAATGAGCTCTCTCATAAAAGAGAAGCAGACATTAGAATGGATTAGAAACCAGAATCCAGCAATATGTTGCTTACAGTAGACGCAATTGAAAGAGAAACACACATACAGAGTTAAAATAAAGGGTGGGAGCAGAATCTAATATGCTTCTGCTGAAGCAAAAAAGGCAGTGGTAGCAATCATAATCTTAGACAAAGCAAAAGCGAAAGTAGACTTAACTTAAAGAGATTATCAAGGAAACTACAGTTTGCTAAAAGGCACCATACAAAATGAAGTAATATCAAAAACTTTTGCAGCAAGTTTCTCTAACAAAGTCCTCATTCCTCAAAGAACTGAGTGAAAACTATAAAAATAAGAGCCATCCACCAATTGATAAATGGTCAAAAGATATTAACAGGCAGTTTTCAGAAGAAGAAACCAAAGCTATCTATAGTCATATGATAAAATGCTCTAAATCACTGTCAACTAGAGAAATGCAAATTAAAATAGTTCTGAGGTACCACCTCATGTCTATCAGAAATGACAAATGCTAGAGTGGATCAGGGGAAAAAAGGGACACTAATGCACTATTGGTACAATTGTAAACTGATCAACCATTCTTGAGAAAAATTTGGAATTATGCCCAAAGAGTTATAAAACTGTCCATACCCTTTGACCCAGCAGTAACACTACTAGTTCCGTACCCCCAAAGAGATCAAAAAAAGGAAAAAAAATGCATGAAAACATTTATAGCATCTCTTTTTGAGGTAGTAAAGAACTGAAAATTCAGAGGATGCTCATCAGTTGGGGAATGGCTGAACAAACTATGTCATATGAATGTGATGAAGTACTATTGTGCTATAAGAAACTATGAAGGGAGTGGTTTCAGAAGTGAGAAGAACTGGGAGATCATTGTGCACAGTAAGGGCAATGTTGTGATGATGATCAACTATGAAAGACTTGGCTACTCTGATCAACACAATCCAAGACAATTCCAAAGGACTTAGGATGAAAAAATGCTATCGACTTCCAGAGAGAGAAATGAAGAACTCAGTACAAATTGAAGTATAATTTTCTCACTTTATTTATTTTTGTGGATTTTTTGTAATGTGGCTAATATGGAAATATGTTTTGCATGATTTCACAGGCATAATTGATATCATGTGGCTTATCCTCTCAGTGGGTGGTAGAAGGATGGGAGGCAGGGAGAAAATTCGGAACTCAAAATTTAAAAAGAAAAAATGTTTAAATAAATAATTGCTTTAAAAAAAGAAATGTATAAGGTATAAGGACTTTGGGCACCAGGATCTTGGGATTTTTCTGCTCCTATTTCAGTTTTGAGATGTGTATCATTCCCTAAGGGAAATATTGAGGGGTGGGTTGGACCTATGTCTAACTGGCTCACAAGAGCCAATTTGTAAATTTTTGTATGAGCTACAAATCAGGACTTGAGATATTGTTTAGTTGATTGTCTACTTAAGAAAGTTATGGATAAAATGTTAATAACACAGATTAAACATAAAAATATGCTGCAAAAAAGTGTTGCCTGGGTATTCCTGAAGGTCCCTGAGTTATTTTCAGGTGGTCTTTGGCTTCAAAAATATTTTCATAAACATGTTAAGATGTTTAAATTTCTAATACGGTAAATATCAACAGGTATAATTGACAGTCAATATTTATTTATTAAGCTCTTACTATCTTCCAGGCACTGTGCTAAGCAGGAAGGATACAATATGAAAAAAAACTACCCCTGTCCTTGAAGAGTCCACCATCTAATGGGGGAAAACAATACGCAAAACAAAGCTAAAAGAGATGGGGCAAAGGGAAGGAGTAGAAGTCAGTCGGAAAAATCTCAAAGTAGTGAAGCCAGATGAAAAATGAGGATATGTCTGAGCTGAGCTCTTTCCTTAAACAGAGATTTGGAGTTAATGGCCCTACCCTCCCATCAGAGGCAGAGGTAGTGACGAGGCAGATTTCTAAGGCTGATGGGATCTTTACAAGATAATGAGGTTATTCCAAGAATGAGCTTCCTGGGGCATGATGGAGAAGTAATTCAGAGAAGACCCAGAATAGTACAGCCGGGTGAGACACAATCCACATAAATAAAATCTCTTAGACAGGGGAGGTCTTCAATAATTTTTAATAGTATAAAGAGTGCAAAGGGGTCCCAAGACCAAAAAGTTTGAGCCTAGAGCAATGAGAGGTTAAGTGATTTACCCATAAAGACATGGTCAGCATACAGTATCAGATAGGTTACAACTAAAAATATTAAATTTCATTACTAATAGGACCATCAAGATATATGAGATCATTCAATACAAACCTCTTGTTTTACAGAGAGGTTAAGTGATTTTCCCAAAGGTACACAGCTAGTTAATAGTAGATGCCAGGACTAGAATTCTCCTACCTCCTATCCCCATTACTTTTTCCCCTTGCAACATACTTGTTGAGTCTCTTCAGTCATGTCCAACTCTTTATGCCTCCTTTTAGGGTCTTCTTGGCAGAGATATTAGAATGGTTTGCCATTTCCTTTTTCAGTTCATATTATAGATAGGGAACTGAGGCAAACAGGGTTAAGTGACTTGCCCAGGGTCACACAGCTAGTAAGTGTCTGAGGCTGGATTTGAACTCGGGTCCTCCTGACTCCAGGCCCAGCACTCTAGCTACTGCACTACCTAGCTACCCTTTATACTTTCCTAGCTCCTGCTAGCTTAACCTTGTATTTTTATGTCCATTTTATTATACCTGAAGAAGACAGGATTAAGTGACTTGATCTGGTTCCCTAGGATTATAGTTCTAGACCAACATTTTTCTGTATTCCCCACGTCTCCCACCACCACCTTCCTACCTCGTGGACAATAGATCACCTTCCTGCTCACCTATGACCAAAGCTGATTTACAGGGTCCCTTTGTTAGCTTGTGGTAAGCCACCTTTATTGGGCTTTAATCAAAAGTCCCTCTTTCTCCAATTTGAAGTGCTATTAGGAAAATCCCTTCCAATGATTCCACTAATAGTTTTCCAGGAACTTAAACCTAGAGTGACAGTCCAATGAATTTATCTACAGTGTGCTGTGCAGCAATCAATAAGTCAAGCTGATTCATTCCCGAGGGCACTAGGCCAGTCTTCATTTATTTATTTTTCAGGGAGAAGCCAAACAAAAATATAGACCTCATTTGTACAGGCAGGATCATGACTTCTTAGTTGAGATTTCCTTTAGGCTCTTCACTTCTTTCCTGAAGTGCTCTTTTCTGGAGGTTTTAGAACATACTTATGTGCAGATCTTGTTCCTTCAGCTTTCCTCCAAAAGCACAACACAGGCCAGAGAAGTCCCTGGGGGTGCTCAGAGTTCTCACTGTGTAGACGTTTTATTGTTAGCTAAGCAAGTACTTTGAAAGGTCAGCTGGTTTCCACCCCTCTCTCTATCTGGCGGTTTGCAAAATCACACAACTCCCTTATTTAAGAAGGATAACAAAAGCATAGCAATTCCTATATGTGGGGTTTTTCTTTACCCTTCCTTCCTTTCTTCTTGCTTTCTCATCCTTCCTTCCTTCCTTTATTCCTCCTTTCCTTTCTTCCTCCCTCCCTCCTCTCTTCCTCCCTCCCTCCTCTCTCTCTCTCTCTCTCTCTCTCTCTCTCTCTCTCTCTCTTTCTTCAACTAAGTCCTTGAACTTAGCTCTAAATGAAAGGAGGAATTCTAAGAGGTGGAGGTGAGAAGGAAGTACATCCCTAACAGGAGGAACAGCCTGTGCAAAAGCATAAAGATGGGAGATGGAATGTCATTGGTGAATAAAAGCAAGAAGACCAGTTTGGCTAGAGCACAAAATACACAATATTCAATCAAACTGGAAAGGTAGGTTGGTGCCAGGCCATGATGGTACAGAAAGAAGTCTGTAGATCTCAGAAGTAATGGGGAGCCAATGGCGTTTATTGAGGAGAGGAGTAACACAATTAGTCCTATGATTTAAGAGCATCACTTTGGCAACTGTGGAAGATGAATTGGAGAGAATGGCCAATTGGGACATTATGACAGTAGTTCAGGAGAGAGTGGATAAAAGCCTCAACAGTAGTGGTGGCCCTATGAGCAGGAAGGTGATAGATTCAAGACATGTTATCTGTATGGGATAAAAATTGCCAGCTGATTGGATATATGGAGTCAATTGATCAATTAACAAGCTTTAAATGTCCTCTGTCTGCCAGGCAGTGTGCTAAGTTCCAAGGATATGAAGACAAAGCAAAACAGCCTTCCAACAGAAAAAAATGTTTAAAAAAATTTTTAAAACCCAACTTCCTGAAGTATTTAACATAAAATAAGCTTCCCCTTTCTTTCACCACACCCCCAAAAAACTCTAAAAACCTAATTAAGGAAAAAAAAAACACTGAGGTGTCCAACTATAATGACTAGGCAGCCCATCTCTCACTGCTGGACAAGAGCAATCTATTATTTACTCATAAACATGACAATGCACATAGAAAACTCTGTTACCATATGGTAGAAGACAGAGATAGATTAGTGACATAACAAAAGAGCTAAATTTACAGTACATCCCATTAAAAAGCCGTCTAAAATTTAACTGGGTATTAATACTTACTGTCAGTGGGATAGATCTTAATTAAGAGTTCCTACAACAGGCAGCTACACAATAAAAAGCAAACAAAGGGCTTGAGGCCCACCATTTGTGGTCTGTAAAGTATCTCCCACCAGGCTATATCTACCATGAGGTCAAAATGAAGGTGTTAAATTTTGGGGAACTGGATAGTAAAGGGATCCAGGATGGCCAGTCTTGTCCCAGTCCTAAAGGATACTTCTATTCAGTTTACAAACCTATAAGAAATAGAGAGGTGTGAGGTTCATAGGGTCCAGGCACAGAGAGACCCAAATCTAGAGTTTCTGTTGGCCACAGGGTCCCATGTATCACTTTCACTTCACTGGAACCTACTACATAGACAGAATAGGTAGATGCTTATTTACATGGTGAGATTGTATATATATGTGTGTGTGTATATATGTATATATGTATGTATATATGTATATATGTGTATATGTGTATATATGTATATATGTATGTATATGTATATATACATATATATGTATATGTGTGTATATACATATATATGTATATGTGTGTATATTTGTGTGTGTGTATTTCTCCCCTATCAAGCATATTCACTTCATTTACACAACAAGGTTTCTTTTTTTCCGTTATAAAATTTAAAATGCAAATGCCCCTCAGGAGCACATTAATTTAAATGCACACTGACAGTGTTAATAACTGACATAAGGTCCTCATCTGAAGGCTGGTTTAAATAGTTGGAAGAGTACTTACTGGAGGAGGGGAGGAGGGGAATGGACCATGGCAGAGTTGTTATGGGGGGGTGGAGGGAGGAGATGGGTTTATACTCAAAGAAGGAGAATAAGAGTGCCAAAGACAAAGTTTGCCAACTTCACCATTCTGCTCAGGACCAACTTGATTCTTTTCCATCAGACTCAGTGCCAGACATCAGAAATATAGAAGACAGAAGGCAAGCCACCATCAAATAGCCACTGCTGCTTTGTGCCCCTGGGAAGCTGGGCCCCAAGGAACTCTGAATGAGGCTCTCCATCACCCTGCTGGGCTAGGGAATGCTGGACAAGGGATAGGCTGACACCAACCATTCTAATGCCTCAAACTCTGTAAGCACTCTTATCCATGGCCCTACGGTAAGTAGGGTTGGCTACCAACCATAGAGAAAATGAAAGAGTAGAAAGACAGCCAAGGGATCCAGGTTGCTGAGGTTAAAAACCTACAGCCAGCCTCTTGATGAATCTCTCTGAATGCAAGGAGATTGGCCCTTCAATAAAAGACATGCAGTTTATACTACTAGACCTATGCAATCTCTCTTTAAATAAAATGTAGCAATTAATATGTAAATGGATTAAATACAGGCTGAATATGTAAATGGACTCATTCTTCTTATTCCTATTCGCTTCTATATAGAGTTAGAAGGAGAGAGGAACCCTTAACCTAACCACTCATCATAGCACAAGTGCTGTAGCCTTGGAGATCTCCCATAACACCCTGCATTACACAGACCACACACCAAAACGAATGAGACCCAAGGCAGAAAGGAGGAACTAGAAGGACTCAGCAACAGTAAGCCTAAAGGGTCCTTCAGGATATGCAAGAGGGCATAATGGAATAGAATGAAAGGACATTTTTTTAGAGTCTGGGTTTGAATCCTATTCTGCTAATCATTGTCCATGTGACTTGGATCAAGTTACTTCCCCTTCTTGTTCTTATTTCCAACTTTATCAAATAAGTAGGTTAGGCTAGATGATCTCTTTAGGTCCTTTATCTCTGTACATCATGACACACTTCCTGTCCCTTTTAAGGAGCTTTCACAACTTAAAGTCTGTAGCTAGACTCCTATCCTGGAACTTTCAACAAATTCAATTCAGGACACATTGTTTTAAGCACTTGTAAGGTACTGTGCTAGGTGCTGGAGACACAAAAATGAAACAGCCTTTGTCCTCAAGGAACTTACAATCTACTGAGCAGATAAAGTGGCTTATGGATGTTCTAACCCAAGTAATTTCACCCCAGGGTCAAAGATAGTGACATAGAACAGAAAGAGGTAGGTTTTCTTTTTTCTCTAACCCTAAAAGAATGGAGAAAGCATTAAGTGTTTTTTCCTTAGGGAAATGGAGACATAGGAAATGGCTTTCCTTAGTGGGGAAGGGAATATGCTTACAAAAAATTCAACTGGGGGATAATGGTGATTTTCCCCTTTTTATAAAGAAAGTAGCTATAGGCACTGTGACTATCTGATTATAACTTAGCCATTTCAGTGAAAATAAAAATTTGAGAGGACTTAGGTACCATTTCCTTAAGGGAAGAAGCAATCATTTATAAACAAGAATTTTATGATCTCAAAAATTTAACACAGTTTACATAAAATGGTGCAGTTGGAGCCACTTAGTCAGTTGAAAAACCTGGCTCAATAGAATGTCAGCAAAAAAGAAATACAAACTACCAGAAAGAATACATATTCTTAACAAGTCCCTGCCAATTTCCAAAGGACTACTAAAAATAATCCTGACAACAAATATGACAAGTAGCCAGTTCAGTTTATGACCTAGAGGAAGAGTTAATTTGAAACAAATTATATTCCATTCACCAAACATTCATCAAAGGCCTACTATGTGCAAGGTATTATACTACACTCCAGGGACACAAAGATAAAAACGAAACACATCCTGCCCTCCAAGACCTTGGATCTTAGGGGCATTAGGGTAGCATTTGCCTTGCAACACGCTATAGCTATTTTGAAGAAAAGATGATAACATAATCTTTTTTCTTTTCAGTTTTTAAAATGCTTTTGGGGGAAAATCTAGTGTGTTCCAAATTAATTATTTGATTGGTAAGCAAATTTATTTCTTGAAATAAGGTAGTGTAGTCGATATAAGATATATTTTGAATTCAGTGAAGTCATCTCCTCAGAATGTAATTCCTGAGAGTATCCATTCATGCTCCTTAGCAAAATAATAGACCATTCCATCTTACCTGTACTTTGTTTTTAAAAACTGCTCTCAAAAAACCAAGATGTATGTAAGACTGGCTTTCTTCTCCATCTTGAACTCTATGATAGATGGTCAACAGCATGGCCCCAAGGCTCTTGCCATTTCAACTAGAACATGCAGTTTCTCTTTGAAGGCTAAAATGGATCTAGAATACCAGTTCCTTTTGACACATCCTTCATTTTTAAAGAAAGAAATTATCATTAACAACATAAAATCATATCAGCTGTTCTGCTTTTGACAGAGAGCCAAGCTCCAGAAGGTGGATGGATAGTTGATGTCTCATCAAACTGCAATATCATGTTCTTTTTTTTCCAGTTAATTTTTTTAAAATTTATTTAATATATTTAGTTTTCAGCATTGATTTTCACAAGAGTTTGAATTACAAATTTTCTCCCCATTTCTACCCTTCCCCCCAGTCCAAGATGGCGTATATTCTGGTTGCCCTGTTCCCCAGTCAGCCTCTGTCACCCCACTCCCCTCCCATCCCCTTTTCCCTTCCTTTCTTGTAGGGCAAGATAAATTTCTACGCCCCATTGCCTGTGTATCTTATTTTCTAGTTGCATGCAAAAACTTATTTGTTTTGTTTTTGAACATCTGTTTTTAAACCTTTAAGGTCCAAATTCTCTCCCCTCTTCACTTCCCACCCACCCTTCCTAAGAAGTCAAGCAATTCAACATAGGCCATATGTGTATCATTATGTATGACCCTTCCACAATACTCATGTTGTGAAAGACTAACTATATTTTGCTCCTTCCCAACCCATCCCCCTTTATTGAATTTTCTCCCTTGACCCTGTCCCCTTTTGAAAGTGTTTGTTTTTGATTACCTCCACCCCCATCTGCCTTCCCCTCCATCACCCCCCCTTTTTTTGTCTTCTTCCCTCTTCTTTCCTGTGGGGTAAAATACCCAATTGGGTATGTATGGTATTCCCTCCTCAGGTCAAATCTGATGAAAGCAAGGTTCACTCATTCCCCCCTCACCTGCCCTCTCCCCTCCTCCCACAGAACTGCTTCCTCTTGCCACCTTTATGTGAGATAATCCACCCCATTCTATCTCTCCCTATCTCCCTCTCTCAGTATGTTCCCCTCTCATCCCTTAATTTGATTTTATTTTTTTTAGATATCTTTCCTTCATCTTCAACTCACCCTGTGTCTGCTCTCTCTCTCTCTCTCTCTCTCTCTCTCTCTCTCTAGATATATATATATATATACACATATATATACATATACACATACACATTCACTTATATATATATACATAAACATATATATGTATATATATATATATACATATATATGCATATTCCCTTCAACTACCCTAATACTGAGGTCTCATGAATCATACATGTCATCTTTCCATGTAGGAATGTAAACAAAACAGTTCAACTTTAGTAAGTCCCTTGCAATTTCTTTTTCTTATTCTTTTTCTTGATTACTTTTTCATGCTTCTCTTGATTCTTGTGTTTGAAAGTCAAATTTTCTATTCAGTTCTGGTCTTTTCACTGAGAAAGCTTGAAAGTCTTCTATTTTATTGAAAGACGATATTTTGCCTTGGAGCATGATACTCCATTTTGCTGGGTAGGTGACTCTAGGTTTTAATCCTAGCTCCATTGACCTCCGGAATATTGTATTCCAAGCCCTTCGATCTCTTAATGAAGAAGCTGCCAGATCTTGGATTATTCTGATTATGTTTCCACAATACTCAAATTGTTACTTTCTGGCTGCTTGCAGTATTTTCTCCTTGATCTGGGAGCTCTGGAATTTGGTGACAATATTCCTAGGGGATTTCTTTTTGGGATCTATTTGAGGAGACGATCGGTGGATTCTTTCAATTTCTATTTTGCCCTGTAGCTCTAGAATATCAGGGCAGTTCTCCTTGATAATTTCTTGAAAGATGATATCTAGGCTCTTTTTTCGATCATGGCTTTCAGGTAGTCTAACAATTTTTAAATTATCTCTCCTGGATCTATTTTCCAGGTCAGTGATTTTTCCAATGAGATATTTCACATTGTCTTCCATTTTTTCATTCCTTTGGTTCTGTTTTATAATATCTTGATTTCTCATAAAGTCACTAGCTTCCACTTGCTCCAATCTAATTTTTAAAGTAGTATTTTCTTCAGTGGTCTTTTGGACCTCCTTTCCCATTTGGGTAATTCTGCCTTTCAAGGTATTCTTCTCCTCATTGACTTTTTGGAGCTCTTTTGCCATTTGAGTTAGTCTGTTTTTTAAGGTGTAGTTTTCTTCAGTGTATTTTTCAGTATTTTTTTGGGTCTCCTTTAGCAAGTCATTGACTTGTTTTTCATGGTTTTCTTGCATCCTTCTCATTTCTCTTCCCAATTTTTCCTCTACTTCTCTAACTTGCTTTTCCAAATCCTTTTTGAGCTCTTCCATGTTTTTTTTGGAGGTTTCTGTTGTAGGCTCTTTGACTTTGTTAACTTCTTCTGTCTGTATGTTTTGATCTTCTTTGTCACCAAAGAAAGAATCCAAAGTCTGACACTGAATCTGGGTGTGTTTTCTAGTCCTGGCCATATTCCCAACGAACTAACTTGACCCTTGAGTTTTTCAGTGGGATATGACTGCTTGTAGACTACAGAGTTCTATGTTCCACGTTTGGGGGGGGGGGGGATGTGCCAGCTCTGCCACACCAGCACTGCTCCTTCCCCAAGAAACCCCAACCCAGACTGGGCTTAGATCTTCAGCAGGCTGTGCACTCCTGCTCTGATCCACCACTTAATTCCTCCCACCAGGTGGGCCTGGGGCCGGAAGCAACAGCAGCTGTAGCTGCCCCGCCTCCACTGCCCCCAGGGCTGGTAGCAGAACCATGAACTGCTTCCACTCCTGCAGCTTTTCCCACTAACCTTCTCCGCTGTCTTTGGTGTTTGTGGGTTGAGAAGTCTGGTAACTGCCGCAGCTCACTGATTCAAGGTGGTAGGGCACATTCCGTCCAGCTCCTGGTCTGGTTGGTCCACGTTGCTCACGCTGGGCTCTGCTCAACTCTGCTTTCAGCTCCCAGCTCCCAGCTGCCAGCTCTGTGTGGGATAGACCTCACCCAGAGACCATCCATCCAGGCTGTCCTGGGCTGGAGCCCTGCTTCCCTCTGCTGTTTTGTGGGCTCTGCCATTCTAGAATTGGTTCAGAGCCATTTTTTATAGGTTTTTGGAGGGACTCAGCAGGGAGCTCACACCAGTTCCTGCCTTCCAGCCACCATCTTGGCTCCGCCTCCCAATATCATGTTCTTATATCAGATCTGTGATCTGTTCCCTAAATTCCTTACCTAATACTTTTGTTTGTCTAGGTAGTCTGAAGAAAAAAATAAAGAGAGAGAGACAGAGAGGGAGAAGAAAGGAAAGAAGGAAGGAAGGAAGGGAGGGAGGGAGAGGGAAAGGGAGAGGGAGAGAGAGAGAGAGAGAGAGAGAGAGAGAGAGAGAGAGAGAGAGAGAGAGAGAGAGGAAGGGAGGAAGGAAGGAAGAGAAAAAAGAAAGAAAAGAAGGAAGGAAGGAAGGGAGGGAGGGAGAGGGAAAGGGAGAGGGAGAGGAGAGAGAGAGAGAGAGACAGAGAGAGAGAGAGAGAGAAAGAGAGAGAGAGAGAGGAAGGGAGGAAGGAAGGAAGAGAAAAAAGAAAGAAAAGAAGGAAGGAAGGAAGGGAGGGATGGAAAGAACTAATTTAACTCTATCATACCCTTATTCAATATTTCTCTTCCCTCTTTCATGAACAAATTCCTAGAAAATAATAAAAAAACTGTTCTTGTCACCTCTTAATGTCTCTACCTCTCACTCATGTCTCAATCTTCTGCAATCTGACCATCTCATTCAATGGAAATTGCTTCTTCCCAAGTTACTATTGATGTCTTAAATGCCAAATCTGAAAATCATTCCCCAGGCTTTATGTTTCTTGATCTCTCTACCACATTTGGACACTGTTAACCACTTTTTCTTCTAGATACTCTCAGCACTATGGGTTTTCACGACACTGCTCTCTTGTTTTTCCCCCTTTATTTTTCCCCATTCATTGTTCACCTATTTTGCTGGATCATCATCTATACCTCATTCCCTAAATGTGTACCCAATATTCTGTCCTCAACCATCTTCTCTCTCCCAGTGAACCCATTAGCACCCATGAGTCATTCCTATGAAAAGGACTCACAGATCTCTATGTCTTACCCCACTCTCTCTACTGAGCTCCAGTCCCACATCAGCAGGCAGAATGGTGGTGTAGCCAATAGAACAGTGGAGGTGGAGTTAAGAAGACCTGAATCCAAATCCAGCCTCAGACATTTACTAACTATATGATCCTGGAAGTCACATAACTGCTTTCTGCCTTCGGTGTCCTCATATGTAAAATGAGGATTATAATTGTATCTACCTGCAGGGCTGTCATAAGAGTCAAATGAGATACCTGTGAAGCACTTTGTAAACCTTAAAACACTATTTAAATGCAAACTATTATTATAACTCACTATCTACTGAAAGCTTCAAACTGTATATCCTGTAATTTCCTCAAACTTAGTAGGTCCAAAACAAATTCATCTTTAAAAAGAAAAAAAATTTACCCTCTCTTTTTAGCTTCCTTATTTTTGTTAGGTATAACACCATATTCCTAGTGACCCAGGTTCATAATCTGAGATCAATCTTCAACTCCTCGGTATCTTCATCCTACATATACAATCAGTAACCAAGTCTTCTCAATTCTAAATGATGGGTAAATATTTTTACATTTTCTTTTAAATATTTTGGGAAAATTCATTTATTGATTGTGGTTTTGTTAGATGCCACATTTTTAAAATTACTGTTTTGGTATCATTGGACTGCTGGTTAGATTCATGTCTTCAAACTCAAAAGAGATGTAACAATTTGAAGGAACAACAGTCACAGAATGCACAGCAGTGGATGTTTTAGAAAGAATCTCTGTGAGGTCATGTGTGTGAGACTTTATTTGGTTCACAAAGTCTTCTGGGAAGCAGAAAGTGGGAGAGGAGGAAGGGGTGCAAGGGACATATTGTCCATCCTGAGGGAAATGTGGTGTAATCTGATTCTCCCAGAATAATTTAGAACCACCAACCATGGAGATTCAGCCATAAAAGTTGGCCCATAGGCTCCATATTGGTGCTGGTTCAGGTGAGAGGCTCTTCCTCTCAAGCTTCTCTTACCTAAGATTCCAAATGGAAGGGAAAGTGCTGAGGAACTCTCCAACCTTCAAGCAGAAAGTCCCTTCCAAATCCTTACAGTCAGAACATTAGTGGCTGGTGGGGTTACCATATCTGTGCTCTTCAGCATCTACCCCCATTGAGCATTCTACATCCTCCCCTCTTTTAATGTACTCATTCATCTTCCTTGATTGATACAATTATTTCACCACACTAGCTTTAACTATGTGATCCTTCTTGAAGTGCTAGAGAGAGGGGGACTGAGATAAATACAGTGATCATTTTGGGAGACAGCCTCTGGGGACAGAAAGCAGATGGAAAACAAGGAATTGTCCTCAGGAACTAGTCCTAATGTATCTCCAGCACCAATACAAACCTCTTCTTATATTCCTCTTCTTGTTCTCACAACCGAGCGCATAGTTTAATTGAGGGATCTATGTTTGGGTGATACTAAGATATTATCTCTGGTCTTTATATTTCTACTGTTTCCACCTTGGGTTTAAAATGCAGTGGGAGTTTATTCAGACCAACCTGGGCTCCTCCTACTTCTAGTGTTCCCAAAAGGATCCATAGCCAACCCTAGCTAGCATGCTAAAATAGTTTCATACACCAAGAAGGATATTAAGAGGTTTCTTCATCATTTTTCTCCAACGATATTAAAATTCAATAAGTTTAAAGTTCTTAATGTACCCTAAGGAAAAATAGAGACTGAAGACTTTCAGCCTGAATCCAGAGGCTACACTGAACCAGTGGATAAAGGTGATTCTTAACTACCTTGGTTTCCCTCAGGCAAGACACACCGAGCATAAAGATATCAAGGAGAAGGCTATGATTGAATATATTAACAGACTTGCATTCTGAAATCAAACTGAATGGAAATTATACTTGTAAAGCAATTAACACAAGTCTTAATGTACATTTCTATAACTATAAAATGGATCATAAGATTTCAAAACTACCCTAAAAATACTATAATAAAATTAATGAAACAGGACCAAATTCCATACCAAAAAGGAGGAAGAGAATTGATAGAGGTACTTAGTTAACACAATAAACAGGTCAAAAAGCTACATAAATATTTTTGAAATAAGTAAACATCACTTCCTTGAACAATAGTAAAGATTCATGATGGGATTCATGGATTGTAACTGAAAGTATCTCACCTTAGTAAGGAGTTAATGAAATTACTAAGATTCAAGAGTGGAATCATAAGGTCCTCCATGAGCAATATTCACATGGACTAAGGAACATTCCCTCCAGTTGAAACTGAAATCTCATCTCCTACAGGAATCCTTTCTCAGCCCCCTTTAATTCTAGTGCTTTCCCTCTATAAATCATTACCTTTTTATCCTGTATATAGCCTGTACCTATTTGGTTTTTTATTTATTTTTAACGTTCTTTTTTTTAAATTTGAGTTCAAAATTCTCTCCTGCCCTCCCACCCTTCCTCCACCCTACCTGTACATATTTGCTTGCTTGTTGTCTTCATCTTTAAGTGAGTTCCTCTAGGGCAGTAGCTGGCCTTTACCTTTTTTAGTATTTCCAG
Organism: Trichosurus vulpecula; assembly: GCF_011100635.1. NCBI lineage: Eukaryota > Metazoa > Chordata > Mammalia > Diprotodontia > Phalangeridae > Trichosurus > Trichosurus vulpecula. The sequence goes on from NC_050581.1 coordinate 70,897,550, forward strand.
TGCTTAGCATAGTGCCTGACACATAGTAGGCATTTAGTAAAAGCTAAATGACTGGTTGATGATAGATCAAGAAATAAGTGTCAAATAAATGGCTTAGTCAAAATGGAGATGTTTCCAATGGACATTCCGAACCAAGCCTTAGGTGACCAATTAGATCATGTAAGGAAACAGTGATGACTTTGCAACATATTATCATCATCATTATCATCATTTCTAAAATTTATATAGCGCTTTAAAGTTTGCAAGATCTTTTAGAATAATCATTATGGCAGTCTTTAAAAATTTAGTGCTTGTGGAACAAGCAACCCATGACCTACTGGCTAAATTACACATCAGTAGTTCAATCTTTCATAGACCGATTAAACAAATTCTCACACTATATCCATATGAGTGTCATGGAAGCAATGAACATGAGCTTGGATAGACTTCAGGAGAGTGGAGGATAGAAGGGCATGGTGTGCTGTGGTCTGTGGAGTCATGAAGAGTTGGGCACAAGTGAATGACTTACAACAACAACAATATTTATATGCCTCAAAATGTCCTGAGGAACTTGACCAATAAACTGTACTGGATCATCAGCATAGATCAAACTGCTACCCACAACCAGGGGTATTTTGGAACCAGCTTCTATTAGTTCTGGGAACCAATTGTTAAATGTTCAGCATATTTATACTGCACAAAATAGCAATATCTGTAAATCAAGGCTGGATTTATTATTTTGTTGTTTGTCCAGACTTATATAAATGATAAAAATATGAATAATGTATATTAAACTTAAAAGTATGTTGAACACATATATTTTTCAGAAAACCAGTTGTTAAACATTTATCAGCACAGCCCTGTGCCACAAAAAAATACTGACCTATGAAACCTTAAGAACATTTTTAAATAGATGTTACCATCCAAACGCTCACATTCTCTAAATAACATGGAACAAAAAAGCTGTCAAAACATAGAGATCTGGCTAAGGATCTGTATTGGTAATCAAGATGGGCTCTTAGCACTTATTCAACAAGGTGCCCTTGAAGAGTTTGGCCTTTGTTTCCTTGATTAAATTAGGAGTCCTTGATGACCTCCTTGCCTTAAGGGAAAGCCTAGTTTACATGGGTTTGAGTGACATGTTTGTGACATCAGAGGCTTTTAGACCACATGGGTTTAAGTCGCATTTTTGTGATGATTTTAGGTCATATGGGTCCTAAGAGGAGTTGCTAACTCCAGAGCCAATGGTGAGAGCTTAATTTCTGGTCACTCAGATGATGCTTGATGATGGCTAAAGAACGCATAAAAAGGGAAAACAGAGGTATTTGCTTAGGGCTCTCACTCTTGATGGTGCACTGATGTGGAGACTCCGGGCAGCTGTAGTTTATAAACCCAGATGTTCAGACTTTGTTAAACTCTGGTAACTATGAATCGAGATTTGAATCAGACAAGGTCTGTCTGTTGATGTTTGTAATTTGTTTGTATTTTGCTCTGAAGTTCAGGGTTCTGGCTTTTCCCCTGGAACTAAATGAATGATATTTGTATACTGGATTAAAGTAAGATAGTTAACCCCTTAATGTTGCTTTCCTTAGTAAAGCAGATCAAAAGAAACTGGGCTTGCAGCGTTCTGTGAGCTGGTTGTTGTTGGTTTTACACCCCCCACAGCAGCTGCTAGCCAGATTGTTGAAACAGGATCTCAAAATCTTCTGGGACAAGATGAAGTACATTTGTTGTTCAGTCGTATTGAACTCTTCATGACTCCATTTGGCGTTGTCTTGGCAAAGATACTGGAATGGTTTCCCATTTCCTTCTCCAGCTCATTTTACAGATGAAGAAACTGAGGCAAACAGGATGAAGTGACTTGTCCATAGTCACACAGCTAGTAAGTGCCTGAGGCCAGATTTGAACTCAAGATGATTCTTTCTGATGCCAGATGTAGCACTCTATCCACTGCATCACTTATCTACCCTAGTGGAGATACATATCATCCCCATTTATCCTTTCTCCTCCAGGAGCTACATCAAGGATGCTTTCAGTGGAAGTGGAGGATGAGTGCATTCTAATACTTTTCTCCAACTACAGCAGTTATTTTTTTTTCATCCGTGTAACAATCAGTAGGATATTGACTATAAAAGAATAATAGCAAGGTAGCAACTTGGCTCCCTACCATTTCTATTTGAACTCCATGAAACAGAATGAGGACAAGATAACAATCACAATAACACCTGTTCCCTCAAGTTACATAGATTAAAGACTATAGTGTAGAGAGAGTCTTACTGCTTTGCTAAAATACTATACCAAAAATATATAAACAAATAAGAACATTCTTCTTATATTAAGTACTTTGTCATATTAGACATTGTGATTATCTGTGAAATATGAGAAGCCTCATCTCACTGCAAGAATACTCAAGACTTAAATTTTTAAAAAAGCAAAGAAAAACTCTTTTCAAATATAGTTTCTTTGAACAACAATTTTTCCCTACACAGTTCTCTGTAGCCATCATTTTTTTTCATTTATTGGCCTTTTTCCAGACATCTTTAGTACAAGTGGTATAACTGGAAGAGAAATGTAAAGTTTTGATCCTGAGCTTACCCTAAAGGTGTGCGGTCTCTTTAAGAGTTAGCCTTTTGTTACCTTTAGTTACACTTTTTTGAATCTCTCACCTGGACCTCATACTAGTCCACCACTCTGTAGTAAGAAATGAGGTACAAAGTCAGGCAAGAAAAGAAGAGAGAAACAAAACAAATGCACAGCTTCTCCTCCCCACCCCCCACTCCCTACATTTAAGAATGGAGCAAGATCCAGGGAAGACAAATTAATTATATGGCCTGCACTTACTGAAAAGGACTTGGTGAAACAGTAAGGCAATAAACAAAACACCAACGATAATAGTGAATATGCCTACGCAGTTCTGTATCACAAAGTATATGAGAGTCTCCACATAGAAGGTAGAAGAAGTAAACCATTTATTCAGACACCAGAGAACCATATCCCATAACCAAATGCTCAGCTCCCACAGCCAGTCAATCTACTTCATCATAACAGCAAGGAACCCAAAACATTCAGTACAGAATATCACGACATGGAACCTCACCATACTGAAACCTGTCCGACTCCCTGCTGGGGTCTTCCCCAAAACAAACTCACAGTACAGCTAAGTCAGCCTGTTCAGTTCTAACAATCACAAGGGCAGCCTTTAGCAGCCACCAGCAGCCAACATATCTCTCTCTCTCTCTCTCTCTCTCTCTCTCTCTCTCTCTCTCTCTCAGCATTTTCTGTGACATAACTTCCTTTTCCTGTCAGGAAGCTCCTCCCATCACCTATGTCTTAGGCATCCTGTGATGTAAACAGGTCACATGGCCTATTCATGGGTAGGAAAGATCTTCAAATCTAATTGCTACTACACTTGGGTAACATGGTTAAGAGATCATCAAAGCAACATGAGTGACCAGAAAAAGAACTTCAAGCAGACAAATGGAATCCCATAAAGTATACTAAGGAAATCATGGCTATCATTACTGTCCTGCCCTTGTAATGACAGAAGTCCTCTTCTTGATTTCACATAGTTTCATACATGCTAAGTATTTAGAAATACATTAACCTTCTGGGTATGCTGTTTTCCTTTTCCACAGTGGGGTTAGTTTCTTCTGGGGAGGATTCTATTCATGCTGAGTAGATTCTGATTCATTTCAGTAACAATATTTTATGCCACACTGTAATCCCCAATCCTGGGGAGGTTGAAGCTAACCAATCTCTTGAGTTCAGGAACTGTGAGCTGCGAGGGGCTAAGTTGATTGGGTGTCCACATTAAGTTCAGTATTAATATGGTGAGCACCCAGAAGTGGGAAGCAAGTGGTGCGATGTGGTTGCCTAAGAAGGGAAGGACCAGCCAAAGCTAGAAACAGAGAAGGTCAAAGCTCCCATGCTGATTAAAGTGGGACCAATCCCTGAGCAAGACATGGAGACCTAAATCTTTAAAAATAACAATTATCATATTAGTACTAGTAGCATAACATTTTATATAGCAATTACCAGAGGACCTGATACAAATCTTACCTACTTCCTGTATCACTTCACACAAGTTGCTTTACCTCCCTTGGTCTTGGTTTCCCCATCTATATTGCTAATGATGTAAATGATGACCTAAACTTAAAGCCAGTCACACTTGTGTGAGTTTGGACAAGAAACAACCTCCCTGGGCCTTAGTTTCATCATCTGTAAAATCAAGGTGTTAGACAATTTGAGCTAGATGGTCTCTGGTGCCCCTTCCATTTCTAAATCTATGATCCTTTGATCCTAAGGCATACTTATCAATTTCACTGGAATGAAGAGCTGACATAGTAGATTCAACACATGTTGTCTGTAGAGACATTTAAGATGCATCCTGGCCTCAAAGAATTTTATAGCCTATTAAAGGGAAATAAAACTTGTAGGTAACAAATTAGAATTGAAGCATATAAAAAAGTATGTAATGTCTTCAAAATGGATGAAAATTACTTTTGGCTATGGAAAGAGGCTTAAGAGAAATTGTGGCATTTGAACTGGATTTTGAAGGATGGTTTTGAGGTCAACAAAAGAAGGCTAAAGGAGGCTATTCTAGGCATAGGGGAAATATAAGCAGAGGAATGCAAGTGGGAAAACACGGGACATGTTTAGAGGATGGTGAGCAATCCAGTTTCACTGAAGCACAGAGTATATGAGCAGAATTATTGTGAGATAAGCCTGGATAAAGTGGGGTGACAGAATCAAGATTACAAAAGGCCTTTACAGGCCTGAAGAATGGACAAAACCAACATGATAAAACTTAACAGGGATAAATATAAAGTTCTGCAAGATAGGGGAGCCCTGGCTTGACAGTGGTTCATGTGAATAAATCTGCTGAGCTTCAGTTCACTACAAACTTAGCATGAGCCAACAATATGCTATGGCTGTTTTAAAAGCTAGCCAATCCTCAAGATGTATTAATTATAATACAATGTCTAGATCATACTAAGTAACAGACCCTCTGTCCCCAGAGTTGGTTAGATGATATATGGGACATTGTACTCAATTCAGGACACAAAATTTTAAGGCATATATTGATAAATTACACTTGTTTAGAAGAGAATGATAAGAATGAGGTATTTAGAGTCTAGGTCATTTGAAGAGTGGTTGACGGCACTGGCCATGGTATCCAAGAGAAGAAAAGACTGATGAGAGGCATAATGGATTTTCTCAGACAGTTGAAAGAACATAACATATTGTTATATTGCTCCAAAAGGCAGATAAGGTATGACCAATGGGCAGAAATGAAACAAATATTTTAGCCTAATAGGAAAGCAAAAAAGATTTTTTAATTAGAGTTGTCCAACAGTAGAAAAAGCTACTTTGTTAGATAATGAGTTCTTTGCTCCTGGAGGTGGTCAAGGCCAAGTCAGAAACCCTGAGGGTCTGCCCTTCCCAGATTGATTTTTTTTGACTAGGTAAAAGAGGCCATTCGTTTGTCTCATTTCTTATCTAGCCTTAATCACTAAATGGGTGTTGCTTCAGTCAAATTGACACCTGGGAAAGACCTTAACTTAAAAAGGCCAAGGTCTCCCACTGCATCTGGCCAGTCATCCTGATCTATATCTTGCCACTGGGCCCAAATGGCTCCAGAGGAGAAAGTGAGCTTGGCGACTTTGCACAGTCCTCCTTCACTTAAATCTAATTCACTTGCAAGTCATGATATCACCTTCCTGATGTCATTGTCCTCTTGGAGAACGAAGGACAAACAAGGACAACAACAAGAAGGCCATGTTGAATGGACACCTGGCAGGGATCCCTTAGAACAGATTCCTGAATTGGGTTGGAGGTTGTACTACATGACATTTAAGAACTCTTCCAATTTCTACTCTTTGCTCTGGATAACTACAGCAGAATTTAGACGTCTTAATCTTTAGTCTCAGCTCTGCCCTGTTACAACCTTGAGTAAGACCTTCTCTTTGCTTTACCTTCCATGATTACACAAAGGGGCCTAATATTTGCTTCTTCCTGGCTCACATTTATTTTTTGGATAAGATCTATGTTTTCTGAGAGCTCCTGATGAGGAATTTCCCTCTACCAAGTTAGACCTGTACCTGCTCTGCAGTTTACAAAGTAAGAGAACTTACTTGGGGGCTGAAAAATTAAAAGACTCATCTGCTTTCTTTCAGCGGTGAGATTTGAACTCAAGTTTTTCTGACTCTGAAACTAACTCTTTATTCACTATGTCATACCACCTCTCTCACATCAGGTCGTATTTTGTATTACGGATAATGAAAACAATTTCATGCTTTACAAGGTAGAGGAACAGATGAAAGGAATGGACTAGATTCTAACCACTAATAGGGAACTATCTACTGAAGTAGAAATGATGGGATCCTTGGGAGGAATTATAACTACGTCTTGGACGTTTTGATAAAGAAGGAGGTAAAAACTTGGTAATAGTCTGACACATGCTCTGCCAAGTGTTCTCCAAACTTTTTAGATCACACATAGGGAGACTTGACCTGTTATTTCATTGGCATAGGGAACTCTGCGGAAGATAACCTTCTCTACCAATGTAGGTAAGCAACGTTTCTGCAATTAATAGTCTTAGAGTTGGCCTGGAGCACCTAAGTGAATTACCCAGGGTGTGACAACAAGGTTGAAATGTGAAATGAAATGTGAAAGACCAACAACAAAAGCACACAGGAAGGCTGCTAGCACAGGTTCTTTGAAATGCTTTTCTAAGGAAAGCAACTTTAAGGGGTTAAAAAATCTTACTTTAATTAAACATACATATACCATTCACTTAGTTCAGGGGGAAAACCAGCATCCTGAACTTCAGGGACAATACAAACAGAAATTGCAAGCATACATTGTATAAACAGAGCAAATAAACACAAATCAGTCTATCCGTAGCAATACATAGTTACCAGAGAGAGGCACCAAGATCTGGGTTTTCATACCCGGAGGCAGGGCTCCTTCAATAGCCACCCCAAGTCTCAGTCACCAACACTCTTTCAATGAGTGTGCCCCCAAAGGCAAAATGCTAACCTCTGAGTTTATATACACATTTCAAGGTCAAAGGACATGACAACCATGTGACTCAAACCCATGTGACCTAGGCCTTCTTGTGACTTAAATGCTTGCTCAGGGTTGGAGGGCAGAACTAGGCCTTCCCTTGATGTAAGCAGGTCATCAAAAACTTCCAATTCAATCAAAGATTCCTCAGTGCTGTGAAGCACTCCAAAACAAAGACAACAAAAAGTCCACTTTGCTTGCCATTACATTTGAAAAGCAAAATTCATCAAAAGTACTTGATTACCTCAGAATTCCAAAGGAGAAAACAGTAAAAAACAAAAAAAGTCCCACCCTAATTACCATAACACCAGAGTCACACAATCAGTATTGTACCAAGGTAGAAAATGAACCCTTGAGTTGAGGTCTTCCTGGCTAATAATAACAATAATAACAATAACCATAGATTAACTCTGTAAATACACGGTAATTATATGAACATATTTAATTGTATATTAATATGCACATTTTATGTACAGATAACTACATTAACTTATTTATAAATTATATATAAATACTATTGTCTTAATAATTATATTTTATCAAACACACAAAAATAGAGATATCAAAATGAAAAGATGAAATCATATTTGATCTAGAGTCAATAGGGAGTCATTGGAGTTTGTTAACAGAGGGATGTCTGGGTCAGATCTGCGCTTTAGGAAAAACACTTTGCTTGCTGTGTTAAGTATGAATTTGTGTAGGTACAGACTTGAGCAGGGAGATTGATACAGAGTCCATTACAATAGTCTAGGGAGGAAATGATAAGGGTTTTTAGACATGCAGGGTGGTTAGACCCTTAATCTTGCCATCACGCACACATGTTCTATTTCCATGTTCAAAACCTCGTAATTTTCTTTACCCATTCATAAGCTTTTAAGTTTTCCAGCCCTTCCTACACCTTACTCTTCCTAAATCACTTCTTCCTCTTCCCCTTGACTAACCATCCCTGAATAGCACCACAAGTCATCACTGCCACCCTGGATATCCTCTTTTCTCTTCCGGATCTCAACTCCTGATGATCTAATCCAAATCCACACTATCCTCCCCTCTAGAAGCCCCTGTCCCCTTGTCCCTTCACAAAAAAAAATGTTCCATTTGGCACTCTTTACAACCTTTACCCTTCTCATTGTTCTAGGCATTTCACATGTTACAGTTCTCTACCCAGTCTGCAATCCATTAATACAGGTGCATCTGCTGTTCTTCACATGCAATTTCTCCTCCCCATGCCTTTGATCTTACTGACTTTCATGCCTAAAATATTCTTCCTCCCCTGGCTTCTTTTAAGACTCGGTCAAGGGCCACTCCTATAGGAGGCCTTCTCTGGTTTCCACAATTTCTAGTACCTTCACCTTTAAGGCTACTTCCATCTAATATGTATTTATCTTGGATCTACCAATATTCATGTGTTGTTCCCTCCATTTGAAATTCAAGTCTCTTGTAGTCAGGGACAGTTTTAGTTTTCTCTTGGTGTCTGACCCTTTAGTTAGTTAATTAATTAGTTTAATTAATTAATCATATATCCTTTAGGGTGACACTAAGTCCCCCAGGGAGGGAGATTCTGGCATTCTGGCATTCACTTTGGAGATCACTTCCCTAGAGTCCAGAGACAGCATATGTGAGGTCCCAAATCTGAAATTCCAAATTTTGGATTGCCAGATACAAAATTCTTATGAGAAAGTTTGCCCAAAAGGAATAAGGTGCTGTTAAGAATAAAATCAACAAGTCTGATGAAGAAGAAAATGATTTTTTTAGAGACTGCTACGGATGCAACTACCTTAATTTTTTCTCAATTATTTGTCTTCCTTTGTTTCTGTATAGAATATTTTGTATTTGTAGTCAATTAAATCCTGAGTATGCTATGGTGAGTTAATTCCTAGATATTTTGTGCATTTCTGTAGCTATTTTGAATGGAATTTCCTTTTCACTCTCTCATTTTTTAAATCTTATTTTTATACACATCTTTTTTTAAATATGGCATTTATTTCTGAATATATTTCCTTCCCCCTTACCCTAACCAATGAGCCATCCCTGGTAAGCTTAAGTATGCATAAAACATAGACAGGATATGCTGGCGAACATTACCATTGGCACTTTCCCTTCCTTACAGGTGCCATAGTACCCTCAGGGAAAGGGGTCAATAGTAATGCTAACCCCAGGAGGTGGTATTATAGCCCTGGTACATCTAGCTCACGATCTATGCATGATTAATAAAGATTTTAAAAGGAAGAGGAAAAATATACTTGGGTAAAACTAACCAGTGTACCTATGAGACTATGTCTGACAGCAATATTCAATATTATATACCTGTAGACCTCCACCTCTGCAAAAAAGGAGGGAGGCATAGCTTCTCAATGCTTCTCTGGGACCATCTTTGGTCATCACACTTACACAGTGTTCCATTTTCTTTTTTGTTCCTTCCATTACATTATTGTAGTCTTTTTGTATATTGTTTTCCTCATTCTGTTTCCTTCATTTTGCACCATTTCATTTGTCTTCCTATACTTCTTTGAATTCTTCATAGTCATTTTTATGCTGTCATAATTTTCTGTTACATTTATTTCCTATAAATTGTTTAGCTATTCCTAAGTTGACCGACATCTATTTTGTTTTCTTTGCAACCTCAAAAAGTGCTATGACTATTTTGGAGATGGTGGCACCTTTCTTTCTGTCGTTGACCTCCTTGGGATTTATGCTCAGTAGTTGGATTTTTGGGTCAAGGGTGTAGGCATTTAACCTCTTCTTCTTTTTAACTTAATTATAAATTGGTTTCTGGAGTACTTGGACAGGTTAGCTACTCCAACAATAGTAATTAGTGGGCTTGTCTTCCTGAAGTCTCTCCAGCATAGACTATTTCCATCTTCTGTCATCTTTGCCAATTTGTTATGTGTGAGGTGAAACCAGAAATGATTTGATCTAATTTTCTCTTATTATTACAGTGATGATCAAATTATATTTCAAAATGATATAAAGAGAAGATGAAAACAAGGGCAGAGGTAATGAAATGAATTGGAAGAATAGAATAGTCTTCTAAGAGAGTGTAGGGGGTTCTAAAGCTCAGAATGAGCTGAGGCCAGCGATGAATGTTAGGGACAATAAAAATGATTTTTAAAGTATTGTAGGGGCAAGCAGACAATCCAAAAAGAGGATGATTAGCTAACGATAACAAACTCAAGAGGGAAGAGGAAATTACTCAATTCTTACCATGCTTGTGTTTTCTCTGTTCAGGAAAATGGACTTAGATGTGAGAAACACAGAACAAAATGGTTAACAGAGAATTGAAATTCAGCCTAAGCAGCTAGTTGGTAAGAGACCACATAGATTCCCTCAATGAATTTATGGCCTGGGTAGTATTGAAAGACCTAGTGGTTGCAATTACTGGGCTGTTGTCAGCAGTCTTTAAAAAATCATGAAGAAAGGAAGAGCTTCCATAGGATTGGAGAAAAGTAAATGTAGCCCTAAGAGCTTCCACAATGCCCCTACTCTCTTAGGTGAGAGAAAGGAGGTACAGGGAAGGAAGTCACCATCCTTTCATCTTGCATCATCCCCTTTCCTGTACATTTGTCCATCAATGACTTTGCTGAGCTCAAAAATGGACATTGTTTATTCCTCCATCCCCTATCTCTATCACATGAATTCCTTTGGGATTGAAGGAGCCTCAAAATAGCCTCTGGTCCATGACACTCCTTCTTCTACCCCACCTGATGCAGAGAACACTTTTCCTCTTGTCTGAAAAAGCTTCCAGTCCTTTGGACCTAGTTTTTCCTGCAATAGTCTCTGTTCTAGCCATATTCCCCTTCTGCCTAGACCTCCTTCTTTTCTGGAGTCTTCAGGAACCTTCCATGCTAAAGTTTTCCATTGCCCATGTAGCTTTGCTGAGTGACACATCCCTGTCTATGACCTCAAAATCAGAAAACCAATCAGATGTGCCTGAACAAGTCTTTTACATAAAATAATTGGCCTTCTTCAGTCTCTCTAAGTTACCCTGACCCACACAGTGATTGATGATGGAAGTGGTGAGGGCTACATATGTCGAGTCCTGAAAGCAGCCCCATCATACACTCCCTACTTGTATTTTGGTATGAAGACCACTGTGCCTGGGGCTTTCTGGTGATTCCCTTACCTGTTTTTCCCTATCTTGCTGTGGATGCCCCAGTTTGGCAAAGGAGTGCTGCCCTGCCCTAGTTTTGAAAGTGTCAGCAGCTGGCCAACTTGTAGGAGGGATGCTGTCCTGTTACCCTTTTCTTTTTGCCTGTTAATTATGTCTAGTTAATCCATATAGCTTTCCTTCAAATGGACCAAGCCTATTCCCTTCAGCAATGATAGGGTCGTATAGGATTTTTAATGATTTTATTTGATTTTTTTTATTTTTCAGCATTGATTTTCACAAGATTTTGAGTTTAAAATTTTCTCCCCATTTCTACTCTCCCCCCCACCACTCCAATATGGCATATATTCTGATTGCCCAGTTCCCCAGTCAGCCCTCCCTTCTATTACCTCCCTTCCCCTCCCCCCCATCCCTTTTGTCCTTACTTTCTTGTAGAGAAAGATAGATTTCTATGCCCCATTGCCTGTATATCTTATTTCCCTGTTGCATGCAAAACAACCGTTTTTTTGAGCATCTGCTTTTAAAACTTTGAGTTCCAAAATCTCTCCCCTCTTCCCTCCCCACCCACTCTCCCTAAGAAGGCAAGCAATTCAACATAGGCCACACATGTATCATTATGCAAAACACTCCCATAAATAGTCGTGTTGTGAAAGACTAACTATATTTCCCTCCCTCCTATCCTGTAGCCCCTTTATTCAATTTTCTCCCTTGACCCTGTCCCTTTTCAGAGGTGTTTGCTTTTGATTGCCTCTTTCCCCTATCTGCCCTCCCTTCCATTGTCCCCTTTTTTATCCCCTTCCCCCTACTTTCATGGGGGGGGGGTAAGATACCCAATTGAGTATGTATGTTATTCCATCCTCAAGTCAAATCTAACGAGAGCAAGGTTCACTCATTCTCCCTCACCTGCCCCCTCTTCCCTTCCAATGAACTGCTTTTTCTTGTCACTTTTATGTGAGATAATTTACCCCATTCTATCTCTTCTTTTCTCCCTCCTCAATATATTCCACTCTCATCCCTTAATTTTATTTTGTTTTTTTAGATATCATCCCTTCATATTCAACTCATCCTGTGCCCTCTGCCTATGTATATGTATATGCCCTTCAACTATGTTAATACTGAGAAAGGTCTCATGAATTACACACACCATCTTTCCATGTAGGAATATAAGAAAACATTTCGACTTTAGTAAGTCCCTTATGATTTCTCTTTCTTGTTTACCTTTTCATGCTTCTCTTGATTCTTGTGTTTGAAAGTCAAATTTTCTATTCAGCCCTGCTCTTTTCACTGAGAAAGTTTGAAAGTTATTTATTTTATTGAAAATCCATATTTTGCCTTGGAGAATGATACTCAGTTTTGCTGGGGAGGTGATTCTTGGTATCAATCCGAACTCCTTGGGCCTCCAGAATATCATATTCCAAGCCCTTCGATTCCTTAATGTGGAAGCTGCTAGATCTTGTATTATCCTGATTGTGTTTCCACAATACTCAAATTGTTTCTTTCTGGCTGCTTGCAGTATTTTCTCCTTGACCTGGGAGCTCTAGAATTTGGTGACAAAATTCCTAGGAGTTTTCTTCTTGGGATCTTTTTCAAGAGGCAATCAGTGGATTCTTTCAATTTCTATTTTACCCTCTGGCTCTAGAATATCAGGGCAATTTTCCTTGATGATTATTTGAAAGATGGTATCTGGCCTCTTTTTTTTGATCATGGCTTTCAGGTAGTTCAATAATTTTTAAATTATCTCTCTTGGGTCTATTCTCCAGGTCAGTGGTTTTTCCAATGAGATATTTCACATTGTCTTCCGTGTTTTCATTCTTTTGGTTCTGTTTTATAATTTCTTGATTTCTCATAAAGTCACCAACTTCCACTTGCTCCAATCTAATTTTTAAGGTAGTATTTTCTTTATTGGTCTTTTGGACCTCCTTTTCCATTTGATTAATTCTGCCTTTCAAGGCATTCTTCTCCTCATTGGCTTTTTGGAGCTCTTTTGCCATTTAAGGTGTTTTTTTCGTCAGCATTTTTTTGGGTCTCCTTTAGCAAGTCATTGACCTGCTTTTCATGATTTTCTTGCATCACTCTCATTTCTCTTCCCAATTTTTCCTCTACTTCTCTTACTTGCTTTTCCAAATCCTTTTTGAGCTCTTCCATGGCCTCAGACCAATTTATATTTTTCTTGGAGGCTTTTGATGTAGGCTCTTTGACTTTGTTGAATTCTTCTGGCTGTATGTTTTGATCTTCTTTGTCACCAAAAAAAGATTCCAAAGTCTGAGACTGAATCTGGGTCTGTTTTCGCTGCCCGGCCATGTTCCTAGCCAACTACTTGACCCTTGAGCTTTTTGTAAAGGTATGACTGCTTGTAGAGTAGAGAGTACTTAGTCCCAAGCTTTAGGGGCCTTGTGCTGCTGTTTTTAGAGCTACTTCTACACAGCAAGCACTGCCACACCAACACTCCTCCTCCCCCAAGAACCACCAACTTGGACTGCAACTCAGACCCAAGCAGGCTCAGCACTCCTGCTCTAATCCGCTGCTTGATTCCTCCCACCAGGTGGTCCTGGGGCCAGAAGCAACTGCAGCTGTAACTTTGGAAGAAGCCCCAGAGCTGCACCACTTCCACGTCCCTGGGCCAAGGTCGAATGCGCACTCCTTTTACTCCGTTCTAGCAGTTCTACCCACTAACCTTCTCTATTGTCTTTGGCGTTTGTGGGTTGAGAAGTCTGGTAACTGCCACAGCTCAATGATTCAGGGCCCTACCACCTGTTCTGCCCGGCTCCCCGTCTGTTTGCTCCTGGTGCGGCCCAAGCCAGGATGTGCTCCACTATGCTCCCGATAGGCTCTTCCCCCATGACCACCCATGCTTTCTTGGGCTGGAGCCATGCTTTCCTCTGTTATTTTGTGTGTTCTCTAGCTCAAGAATTTGTTAAGAGCCATTTTTACAGGTGTTTTGAGGGACCTTGGGGAGAGCTTAAGCAAGTCCCTGCCTTCCAGCCTCCATCTTGGCTCCGCCAACCCCCCCTCACCCTCATATAGTACTTCTACAGGGACCCTTGAAGTTCCAGAAATGAACCACATATAGTCCTCCAAAAAATCAACTTGATCTTAGACATCACTGAAATGCAGAATATCCTGGGAAAAAAATGAAGTGACAGCCCAACATCCAGCACATTGTGTTGGATTCTGGGTGCTATGTTTAAGGAAGAGGATTAGTAAACTGGAGCAGGTACGTAGGCAAGAGAAAAGGATTGTGAGGGGACTGAAGATCTCATAAGAGACTTAGTCAAAGACACTAGGGGCATTTATTCTAGGAAAGAAAGGCAAAAGTGGACCATGGTAGCTATATTCAGGTACTGAAAAATTATCATGTGAAAGATGAAGTAGATTTGTTTGATTTGGCCCCAGAAAGAACTAATAGCAATGAGTGGAAGTTATAAGAAAGACAGGTTTAGGCTGATGTGAAAGAAAAATTAACTTCATAACAATTTGAACTGTTCAAGTAGAATAGATCCCTTAGGGCCTTGAGGAAGAGCCTGAATGGCCACTAGTTGGAGATGTCCTAAAGAGAATGTGCAACATATTAAAAGACCATGAATATACCTTCCAGTTGTGAGATTGTGTGAATTTGTGATAAATAGATTAAGTCATGGTACAGTGAAAAGAATATTCATTCTCAAGTCGGATGACTTAGGTTCAAATCCTGCCTGGATAACCTTGAGTAAATCATATGACTTCCCTAGGTGTCAGCCATTGTCAATTATAAAATGGACGGCCTTTGACATCCCTTTTAGCTCCAGCACAATGATCTTATGAATGAATGAAATAAGTCCTGAGAGAAAAAGAAAAATTCCCTATAAATCCAAGGCTCCACCACGATCATTACTCTTACTACTTTTGCATCCCTGGTGAGTTCCCCTGCTGGTTGCTTGTTGGGGATGGCAGAGACTGCATGAGTAATAGGCTTTCAGATTACTGTGGTGGCAGCCGTATCTTCTCATCACAATACCACTTTACAGCAAAAAACATTTCCCCAAATCTACTATTCCCTTTCCTAGAGTTAGTTAGCTAATATAAGGTACAAAAAATAAAATAAAAACATTCTGTCTTTGACCTCATTTCTAAATCTATTCTTTTTTTTCATCACAGAATCTCAAGGCACTTCAGAGGGTAACAAGGTTTCTTTTCTTCCTTCCTGCAGATAAGACAGTACCTATAGCTTCTTGGGTGACATAGGAAGAGACTAGCCCATTATGAATAAATAATCCACATTTCAAGCAGGATTATGGAGATAAATGAAAGACGAAAGCACATCAGGGTACCAATTCTCCACACATCTCCACACAAAAATGCAGTGTGTTTTTCCCTCCCATACCTACCCACCCTCCTTCACTTTGTGGGGAGACCTGCCAAGCAGAGATGAAAACAAAAACATGAAAGAAAGACAGATCCAGAGACAGACAGACAGATAAAGAGATGGTCAGACTATTTGTATGCATCCTGGGGAAAAGAGTCTCCTTTCCCGTCAGCAAAACCTGAATTCCCACCTGAACTTGGAGGTATCAGATGATCACAGTAATGAGATTGGCTGCCACTTGGCACCTGGTGGAGCCACCCCGAGCCATGCTGTAGCCATGCTGAAATGTTCCCCTGTCAAATGTTTGCCCGTTATCTACCACTTGTCTCGATAGCTAATACAGTTCCTCCAGCTGCTATATCATATTAGGTCAGAGTAATGAAAATGAATGCCATTTTCTTGATGGGTTATGCAGAATTGTTGTAATTTGAATCAAGGCTGCAAAGTCTTTCTTCTATCACTCTCTCTTTTTTCCTCTTCCTCTCCCCCACCCTCACCTCAACACTACCATCCTTCTCTCCTGGGGACTCCCCACCTTTTCCTGACCATCAACCCCCCCCCTTCTGTCTCTGTCTGTCTTTCTTCTCCCTTTTAATACTGAATATATTGGGGCACTGGCGGGCTGCCACTCTAACAGCACATTAGAAATGGTAGAGTTTTCCTCTATCTGATTCTATAAAATGAGTTCACCAGAAGGTGCAGACCCAGCACATTTGTGGTTTTTCCTATAAATTACTTTAACACTGTGTCCAATCATATATATAATTTCAGATTTTCAATTTCAACTCACTGCTGTGTCAGCACAGACTCCACTGATATGTCTAACGTATTTAGCTTAAAATGAAACGGATGGCATTTCATTACCAGGAAGATAATATTTTTGAATATGTTTGCTGCTTGGCAGAATCCATCATTATTCTGCCATTTTATGTTCAGAGTGTGTAATAGCTTTTTAATGCCTTGATGTATTTTATTTATATATGTAATATTTTTCTAATACCATAGGACGGTTTAACTCATTGGACACATTATAAAATCTTAATTGAATGCTTTTAAATATTAGCAATGGGGAAAGGCTGAACAAATTGCCAATATTTCATTTGAAATTTAATAAAGAGTAACCAAAAAAACCGCAAAAGTCAGATAATCATTATTCTTCTCCTCGATCCATTCTCTTCAACCTTTCTCCATTCACCCCTCCTTCTATTCTCCCTCCCTCCCCCAAAACATACACTCACTTTGGGGAGAAAGGAAAGGTAAAGAAAATCCCTCAGTCCCCTGAGATTTAGAAGCTGTCAGGGTGAAAGCCAAACAACATAGGAAATATTGAACATGCCCCACTGTGAATGACAGAAGCCCTCTTATTGGCTGAAGCTTCTGACAGGGCTGAGATCTTTAATGCCTCGTTCCTAGCTCTTTGACCAAAGTCATAGAATGTTTAAAAGGCGGCTGCCCTCAAAAGCTGTCTTGGTAAAGGAAATGATTCTTCCTTAAAGACTGCAGCTGGCAGCCATTGCTGAAGGTGGTCCAAATTAAGAGGTGAATGCTAAAAGAATGTTTCTCTCTACCTGTCCTGCTATTTTTTTGAACCTGCTCCCTAGTACTTATAGGTATCTGAAAAAGGTTTTGAAAATAACAGTAAGTGGAGGCAATTGTGTTTGCTTTCCACCTTTAAAACAAAGGGATGGTCATGACAATCTGCCTGTACAAATTTATTTCCTAGTTTTCAAACCCTGACAAGCAAACCAAGTTTAAAATTTCTCTAACAGAATCTAAGACATTTCTGGATCTCAACAACAAGGCACTTTTCCCAAAGAGTTAAGTATGGTATTCAAGGGAGCAAATGTCATATCTGTTGACAAGTGGTCAGTCCATTTCTCCTCCCTCTGCCTCAAATCCTCCATCTAAATCTTCAGAAGCCAATTTGATTGCTGATAAAATGTTCTCCATGGTTTGAATAAAAGGTGCCATAATAACTGTTTTTTTTATTTACTCATGAATGGCTCCTATTGGCATGAAACTCTAAGTGTAGCCTGAGTATAATTTTTGATTTGTGGCAACTCGGAGAAAGCAAGCAGCCTACTTTTTTTTTCCCTTTTAAATGTTTTGCCTTCAGAAAATTAAAGTGCAAAACCTATTCTATCAGGTCATTGGCAAATAAGTTATTCCCTTGAATCAAATTAAAGTACTTGAGAGAGTCCTGGGACTTTTTCAGGTCATCAAAGGAGTTACAAAATCATTACTTTTAGGACATTAAAAGATGTCCTGGTGCCTAAGCTCTTTAAACATTCCCAGGGAATACGATAAATAACCCACATTTGAATGACCTGGACAGGGATAGTGTAACATGAAAAATACATAACTAAGGATAGGAGAGGAAGAACATATAGATGGGAACCTGTCTGTGAGAGGCATTAAGAAAATGTCTCTTATAACATTCGATTCTGTAGCACTTCCCTGAATCATTGAAACGAAAATCAATCATTTTGTGGAATTTGTTTAAGTGTTTTTCTCCACCCATTATGTTGATTATGCTGAAGATAATGAGGTGTGATCTGAACACACTACTGACCAATGGGGGTGATTCCCTTGCACAAGTAAGCACTAGGTATTAGTTGAATTAAATTAGGAAATGATGGCATAAATGATATACCTTTGGGATGAAAGGTGAAGACAGAGATTTTTGGTTTTAATGACAGAATTTGTGCTAAGCTTTAGGAAATTGCTTGTGACACTTTATTTCTTGTCATAACATCTACGTGCTGTCTTGTAGACCCAGCCTTAAAGTGATGGTAGCCTATTTCCAAATAGCAATCAGAGTTCAACCCATATGTTTATGGCTAGCAGGCCTAATATAATTTCTTTATAATTCTATGTGGAATAATTCCATATAATATCTATATAATTCAGCTCTATATAATTTTCATTATTCCAATATTCTACTTCTGTACTGTCAGATGGATGTTTTACCCAGGAATATGCCAATGAGCATTTTCTCCTTTGGAAATTAGTTTTAATGATCTTTTGGAAAACAAAATAGAAAGTACTTAAGAATGTGCCACTTCATCCCTTATATAACACCTTTCATCCAGGAATATCAAAGCACTCCACAGCAATTAAATCATTAAGCCTCACGACAGCCCCATCCAGAAAGTAGCTGCTTTATTATCAATAAGAACACTTGGCATTTACATTGGCTTCTTGAGATGTTATTCAATCATTGGTAATTAGTTAATGCATGTGACATCTTCATGATGCAGGACCGGCATTCTAGTCCCCAGGTTATAAGTGAAGAAACTAAGCTCCCTAAAGGGCAAAAGGACCCCCTCAAAGGCACACCGGAAATGCATGTGGAATGTACAATTACCTGGAGGTCTAACCTTTTTTATGGTACTGCTTACATTAAGCACCTAAGTACCTACATTCGTGTGGAATATAAATCAATAATCAAGCATAAATTTCTTAGTTATTTTTCAAGTTCTTGTAGGGAAAGGATGGTACGATAGCATCATTTTGTATCCTCTACAATATTTTACCCAGTGCTAGTACGTGGCTAGCATCCCTCACAGTATTAAATATCCAGCATTTAGCAGAAAAGGATATTGTAAATTGAGGAGTATGGCCAGATAAATTGTACATATATTAAAACTAAAATACAAGGTTTTGATTATTTTTAAAGAATTTAAGGCATGACAATGAGAGTATTGTGTAACAGTACCAGACGAGTTATAAGACCTGGGTTCAGGTTCTGACTCTGACATCTGTGTGATGTTGAGTGATTC
Source organism: Trichosurus vulpecula (assembly GCF_011100635.1). Classification (NCBI taxonomy): domain Eukaryota; kingdom Metazoa; phylum Chordata; class Mammalia; order Diprotodontia; family Phalangeridae; genus Trichosurus; species Trichosurus vulpecula. The sequence goes on from NC_050581.1 coordinate 70,916,826, forward strand.
ACCTGACCTCTCAGTGCCCCAGACAACTCTCTATAAGACTCTAATTTACACAGAAGTTGCAGATGAACACAGGGTAAAGGATTTTCCATACCAGAAGTTCCCCACACCAATGAGTTTAAGGGTACAATTCAAAAGAAAGGAGAAAAAGGAACTGAGAAAAGCAAGAATATCCAGGACAAGCTGGTAATTGTCACTTATCATAAATTCAAATTCAGCAAACATTAATTAAACACCTACTACGAGCACTGTTAGGCTGCCCACAAAGATGTGCAATTTGAAGCCTTTAAAGAGAATTACTTTATGTAGGGTGGGGATGGCATTCAGATGACCTAACGATGCCTAGATAAAGAGAGTCTTAAGAAGCCAAGGTAATCTGGGAAGAAAAAAACAGTAAAGAGAAACAACAATAAGTAGAAAGAAGCCTAGGTATCCTGATTCAGAGTGAAAGAATCAGGAGGAGGGGGGAAACAATTTATGAAAAGAGCCCGTGAAGGAGACTGGAGAGGAAAGGAAAGGTGGCAATCAAAGATGAGCTGACACAGAAGAAGGCCATCTGGAACAGCCTGAAAGAAGATCCCAAGGGCAAGGGTTAGGCAGAGAGAAAGGAAGGAAGCTGAGGTCCAAAACTCAGAGAGAACAATCAGTGAGGGATGACAACCTGTTTGGTAAAATTGGCTGAAATCCCCAAAACACGTTATTAGCTCTAAATTCAAAAGGTGACTAAGGGCTTGGGTGGAAGCATGAAAATAAAGGGGACACCCAGAATAACAACAATCCCAAAAGTCAGTAGTAGCAATGCCTGTAGACAGCCGTGTGTGGGGCAAACTGCAGTGGTCAGGACAAGAAGAGAATCCCTGGATCATAGGAACAAAGATGAATAGCTGAGACTCTGGAGGCCATCTCACCCAAACACATCATTTTACAAATGAGGAAACCAAGGCATGGAGAGTTTCACTGACTTGCCCAAGGTCATGCAGGTAATAAGTGATAAATTTGGAAACTGAACTCAAGTCTTCTGATCCCTAAAGCCACAAATTTCAGGAGAAGAGCAAGAAAAGGTCAACTGTAAAGTCAAAAGTCCACCCACCCATCCTTTTATTCTTAAGAGCTGCTGTGGAAAAAGTTGTCAAGATGTACAGGAATAGGATGATGGAACTTGCTTGGGAGAATTTTCAATCTGCTTGGGGACCACCATTCTATCCACATCAACTGATTCATATTTTAATATATCGTCATGACCAGGGTGTCCTATGGAGGAAGATGGTCAATCACTTCTCCTTTTAATGTCTATAGAACAAGATGTAAAATTTCCCAAGGAAGGTGAACTCCATTCCAATAACCTTCTATCTCATCTCCCTGCCTAAGTTCTCTCTCCTCTCTGACTCATTCTACTAAAATTTTTTTAAAGCGGTTCCCCAGTTTACTATAAAATCCAATATAAAGTTCAGTTTGTCATTTAAAGGTCTTTTCCTGGTTCTATGAATTTTATTTTATATATTTAAAATCATTTTTTCTGATGAGTCTATGGTTTTCACCAGAATATCGAAGGGGTCCATGACATTCATTAAAAAGAGAGGTTGAGAACCACTGTCTGAAGCCTTACTTATTCCCCCCAGCTGCCTGTGCCTACCTCCCTCTTTTGTAGTCTGCCTTGCCTATACTTATATTTGTACATGTTGTTCCCCCTTGCTGGACTACAAGCTCTGTTAGAGCAGAGTGCCTATCACTGTGTCTGCCACATAGTAGACCTTAATCCATATTAAATGTCTGTTGGTTGGTTAATGGACTGATTCCCTGGTCCCAGTCCTTGTCACCCTGCTGATGTGAACTTTTGTTCTGGAATTCACTGAAGTCCATGGCTACACAGTTGCAGACTGTTGAAGTCATAACTCTTTGATGGTGAATTCCACATATGTCAGCTGGCTCTTGGAGATGGCCTTTGAAAAGAGAGAGAGAGGGAGCACTTGTCAGACAAAGATGCAGGATTAGAGAAAGAAAGAGAGGAAGTCAAAGGTTGTTCACAAATCCCTGGTATCACCTACTTTCTCACCTTCTCTTGTCAGGCATCATTTCTACATCTGGCAATCCAAGTGCACATATGTGCTGGATCTTTTCCATATATGAATGTATATCTCTTCTCTGTGTCCTTTACCTCGGGACAATAAACTCTGGAGTTTGTTTCAGAACTTCCCTCTGTGTGTGCTGGGTCCCTGTTGGGCACCAGTTCCTTGATATATATGGTTTTCTGTGCTACATGGAGACACAAGCTTCCATTTCTCTCTGTCTCTCTGTCTCTGTATGTCTGTCTCAATATCTCTGTCTCTCTCTTTCTTCTTCTTCTTCTTCTTCTTCTTCTTCTTCTTCTTCTTCTTCTTCTTCTTCTTCTTCTTCTTCTCCTTCTTCTCTGACTTTGGGATATGTCAGGATATGTTCATAAGATAATAAACTTAAACTTTAAAAGAATCATACAGGTCATGTGGTGAGACCAAGTGTGAGAGAGGACTCATCCTGCTTCTGGATGACTATAACCAATAGGAAGTCCTTCCTTACATTGAGCCTAAATTTGCCTCTTTGTGACTTCTACCCATTGATTCTAGTTCTAGGGCCAAGCAGAATAAGTTTTACCCATCACCTTCGTGACATGCCTCCTCCCCCAAAGAAATCTTCATTTCTATAGGCTAAGCATCTGCACTTCAGTCAACTGTTCTTGGAAGCCCTTGGCCAACATATTTTGCCTTTCCAAACCTTTTTGTCACCTGTAAGAACAACTTGTTAAACAACTGGTACAAGTAAATGAGTCTGGGAGAGCACATGATCAAAGGATCATAGATTTAGAGATGGAAAGGCTCTTCCAAGAAGTCATCTTGTGCAAACCCACCATGCATGCACTGCATTTTTTGCAGAGAAAGAATTGAGCCCCAGAGAGGTTAAGTAATTTGACCAAGGTCATGCAGGTAGTAAGGGACAAACCTAGAAATGAACTGAGGTGCCTCAAACTCAGTGGTCTTTATTATACTATATTGCCTCCCAGCACACTGTTTTAAAAAACACAATGGAAGTGCTTCCACAGGTCTGGAGAGAAGTTGTACAAACATAGCCAGCATTGAATCTTCCATCTGGGCAATGGAGTTAATCAACTGTGAGTTACTAGAGCTACTCCAGCAGCCCCTTAGAATTCCTTCCCAAACTTCTCCTCCCACCCTAGCATCTCCACTCTGATCAAGGTAGAGTTCATCTCTCCCGATCCCACCAGGACATGGCTTCTATTGAGATAGGCTAGTTGAGCAGAAAGGTAAGAGTGGTTCATCTGCACTGTGCTGAGAGAAAAAAACATTCCTGGAATTTTCCTGTGGCTCTTGCAGGGTAGGGGAGAGGGGACAGAGGGAGAGAATCAAACCTTCTATATTCGTTAGCCAGAATCATTTGTTGTTCATGTGTGAGGAAACTGCATTACAGCAGCCTATAATAGTTAAATAGTAATGTTTTCTTTGGCTCATTGCTCTGTGGTAAGATTTCCCCCTGCAGTAACCAATGCCATCACAGTCACCTTAAATAGCACAGATTCGGCTCCCTTCTCTCAGTTGGTGCACTCACAGGCTGTTGGAAAAAAGGCTCTTGCATTGGAGGCTTTCAGGGAGTAAGCATCTTGTCATTTGCCTTTAAATTTGTGTGCACTCTGACAAAAGTGGGCTGTTTTCAGAATTTTTTTCCAAGTTGAAAAGCTTCCTTTATTTCCCTTTTTCTGGAATTGAGAATCGTCTCCCCCAATGCATCTTATATCACCAGCAACTCATTAATAGTTTTTAATTTAATTTATTTTTGTTATATTTTAAGTTCCAAGCTGTTTCCCTCACTCCCCACCCCACAGTAGAGAAGACCACCATTTGACACATGTAGGGATGTTGTACATATGTATGTATTTATGTAAAACCATACTTTGTATACTTCTATTAATCAGTTCTTTCTCTGGAGGTAGATAGCATCTTCCTTCATAGGTACTTTGTAGTCACCCACAGCTCTTAAAACAATAAATATCCTATTTATGTGTGCCTGTGACAGTGACTCACAGAACCACAGCAGTGATGATTCTGTCATCCGGTGGCGATGTGGAGTAGACCCACTGTCATGCTTCATTTTTATGCTTATAATACTAAGCAGGCCACAGGGAGACCTCTTGGAATCAAAATGAACCCTTCATAATGTTTCTGAAGAGGTAGAGAAACAAGATGTGGGTAGGGGACCTTTGAATAATTGCTGTTTACTTCTATGGCAAGGGACTAGATAGGAAAAGATATATTTGAAGGACATTTAAGGCTTGGCGTTTGATGGTTTGCTTCAGTCCCTGGAACTGCCATTTGTGTTGTGACATTTGAAACTTGACCATCCCAGCCAACCCTGCTGCCAGACACCAGCCACTTTGGCAGGAGCCAGCTTCATAGAAGAGAGAAGATGATCTCTAAAGGGAATGAATAAATGTCTGTTTAGACCATTTTATCAACCCAAACAAGCAGCTGCTTTCAAATGGTTTCTCCTATTTTGTAGAACCAGAAAAAGGAAGCTCTTCTAGGCAAAGCCATGAAAGAATATTACAGAACAGTTGGAGATTTTTTAAAAAGGAAGAATAAAATAATGGCTTGTTCAAGCTGTAGTATAGATACCCTACTTTTCCCCTACCTAATGTATAGTGTCCCCTTTTCAATAAGTCTAAGCATACAGAGTCCCAAATGAATCACAGTTCTCAAACTTATTTTCTGGTTTGGGGTGTTCAAAGCAACCCAACACCAGTTCACATGCAAGTCAAAACCCATTTATTCTTTCCCAGTGTGTCATATTCTCCATTTTGTTTGGTTGTAGTCAGGGCTTGAAGTGAGGCAAGTAAGGCATTGAACTGGCTCTTTTCCTTCTTGCTTCTTATCCAACACTAACTTCCCTCCCCAGCTACCTGTCTCCATTTCTTGACACTAGAGGAAAGTGAAAAGGAGATGAGGAGAAACAAAGAGAAGGAAAAGGAAAACAGAAAGAAGAAAACTGGGAGGGGGAAAGGTAAGGGGCAAAAAGAGAAAGTCAGAGAAAGCACTGTGGAGGGGAATAGGTGAAGAAACTACTGCATACGATATTTGTGAGAAAACAATGATGAACGTTAGGAATTCAGAGAAGCAATGAAAGAGTTATAGAAATGGATTCAGAGGGAAATAAAAAGAACCAAAATATCTACATCTATATCTGTCTTTCTATCTATTTCTCTATCTCTCTATATATATCTATACATGTATAATATATAATATGTGTATGTGGCTACACACACACAGACTCCAAAATGAAATTAAAAGGACAAAGGTTAAAAGAAAACAGAACTCTGAGCAACTGAAAAACCAATAATGGTCCCAGAAAAATAGATAAACAATATGAATATGTAGAAAAAAGCATTTATTAAATGCTTTCTGTGTACAAAGCATTGTGCTAAGCACTAGGGATGCAAATGGAAATATCAAGACTGCTTCAGCTCTCTAGGAACTCACAGGCTAATGTGGGAGAGAAGACATAGAAGAAGTTTCAGATGCAACTCAGATGGCAAGGTCCCACAGTCTCTGGGGTACATGGGGCAAAAGTGATGGCAAAGCATCTTCTTTATTATTATTTCCACAATAAAACTATATCCATTACTTCTGTGGAATCCTCTTTTTGCCTCTGACACTTACTACTTGTATGCCTTTGTACAAATCATTTAGTTTCCCTGGGCCTCCATTTTCTCATTTGTAAAATGAGCAGTTTGGACAGGATGGCTTCTTAAAGCCTTTTCTGCCAGGAAGTGATTGTTGAATCTTCAGTGTGAGCTTTTGCTCCTTGGAAATCTACAAATCAGGGCTTGATTTTTTTTTGTTTAGGTTATTAAACATTTACCAGCATGTGTTACTGTTTTCAGTTATCTGTGAGCCTATGACCTTCCCCCTCAGCTGAGCAAACGGAATTTACTAGGGCAGAATCAGACCCATCATCAGACACTTATCCATCACTTTTGCTTAGCTGCCTGTTGCAATAGAGAGTTTGGTTTTGAAAAGGGGGAGGGGAGAAATGAAAGCGGAGTTTTCCAAAAATGAAATATAAAACGATATAAAACAAAAGGCATCAATACTTTAAAAAAAAACCATGACAAACTTTGCAGAATGGTTTTCAAATGCTATGAAGTAGGATGAATTTCAACAAAATGATCACTTCCCAATTGCATCATCAACTTGTACAGATGAGTAATTTTATCCCATGTGGTTTCTCTCTTCCATCAAATTATTTGTCTTCATTCTATATTAGAATTAGGGTTGTATTAAATATTACACAGGTCTGGGCCTAAAATTATTTGTCCAACTGCCAATAAGATGGAGAATTGTGAAAACTATAAATAGGTAATATTATATCCATAATATGATTTAGACGAGGGGTGGGGACCTTGAGGCCACATGTGGCCCTCTAGGTCCTCAAGTGTGGCCCTTTGACTGAATCCAAACTTCACAGCACAAATCCCCTTAATAAAAGGATTTGTTGTTGTACAACTTGGACTCAGTTGAAAGGTCGCACCCAAGAAGGCCACATGTGGCCTCAAGGACACAGGTTCCCCACCCCACATCTAGACTTTCATAGTACAAGATGCACCTTACAAGCATTAAATTCTCCTAGGATTCAATCCTTATACTGGTTGATTGATATGCATCCCTGTTTCCATTCATTTACTGAACTCTGCTCTTGCATGAAATCATCTGTTGCCCAAATTCATTGCCCATGCATTTCCTACTTACATAGAGCTCCCATTAGACTCCAGAGAAATGAGCCAGATTGATATAAGCATTAATGCTTCATTATTTGTAAAAGCATATAGAGGTCCCTAGAAGAAAAAGACCATTAAACTTGAGAGCACCCATTATGCTGGCCTTTAAGAGAAAGCTTATTCCTGAAGCCCTCTTGAGATCTGTGGAGGTACTTAGGTCCGAAGATTTCTTTGAAGAACCAGGAGAGATCAGTGGCTAGGCCAAAGGGAAAGAAATAAAGAGACCTGGGATCTAGTCCTAACTTTTTGACTAAGCAAATAAATTCATGGCTTCTGGGGTAGCACATATCTTTACCAGGACTCATGTCCATCATTTACAAGATGAACTAGAAACAGAGGAACCAAACTCACCCCACCAAAACTTCTGTATGTTTCCTGAAATAGACTAAAATATAATCAGAGAATATTTAACAAAATACATAAAAATACAATACCGCATAGTTAATAGTAATTTGTGATTTTCAAAGTCAACATGTGGCCTGCAGAGATCTATTTCTATTTGAGTTTGACACCACTGAATTTGATGATCTCCATGGTCCCTTTCAACACTAAAATTCTATGAGTCTATGAAAAAATGGGTGATAGGGTCCTGAAGTAAAAAGCCCCTGAGGTTGTTATTTAAGTTTTATTGACACCTTTTTTTAAAGTTCACAGTTGCTTCCAAACATACTCCTCCTCACACACAAATACATTAAATTCTCCAGTATAAGAAAGCAAAACTGTCAAGCAAAGTTAGCTGGCACAGACAGGCAGCATATGCAACACTCTGTACTCAGGTCCCCTGACTTTTTACTGAGAAGAGGGAGGAAGGTTTCAAAACATAAGCTATTTCTGGGTAGGGAGTTTCATTTATTAAATATGTATCCCTACTTCCTGGTATATAGCAAGCGTGTATTGATTGACTGGTTCAGCAGAACCTTTTGCTGTGTGATTTTTATTGTTGATTTTCTTCAAAAACATTTTATTGCTATCTTTTGTTTTTACATCTGCTTAAGTTCCACTGTAAATATAGCCCTCCTCCTCCTCCTTTACTCATATATCTATCTCTGATAACAAAGAATCAAAAAAGAAAGAGAAAAAGAAACATCATTGGAAACCAACACATCAGCTGAGTCCGAGAGTATATACGATGCTCCGCACCCATAAACTCCACCTCTGCACAAAAGGGGAGGTGAGGGAAATCTTAAGTAGGTAGAGAACCACAATCCTATCCTTTAGCTTCCAATAAGAAGAAAAAGTTTGGAAAGCAAGCTTTAGCTGGAGATCTACCAGATTAAGCTGGTTGGTATATACCAAAGTGGTACTACAGAGATTAATGTCTTCTAAAGAATTAAATCTCTGTCTGTGTAAGCTTGCCAAGTTCATCATGTAATGTTTCATGAACATAAAGAAAATGCCTGCATTGGTTCACAAGTTCAGCGTGTGTTGTCTGGCTGAACTCCACTAATTTGAACTATTCGGGGGCAGATTTGATGTAAAGTGGCGATTTATCTAGATTAGCCATTACATATTGATAGCCACAATCCTTTTTGAAAAATGCACAGCACAATCTGATCCTAGGAAGCCTCAACATTATGAATTCCTTTCACTTGGTTGAGTGTTTCATTTGCCTGCTGATATAAAATTCATTGAGGCAGCAGGCAGCAATCGGAGCTTTGGGGAGTTTCAGTTCAGCATACCGCAAGGCCAGAACAGACTGGCTAATGGCAAGGAGGGCACCAAGAATAACCCAGAATAACCCACTTACCTGTTTGGCAGAACAGCAGATTTTTGCATATGCACAGCACAGGTTTTTGAATTCACAATGAATTGGGCCAAATTTGCAGTTCTTCTAGCCACCAGAGTCTGGGTCTGCTCCCATTGTGGTTCTATAACTACTTAGCAAAAATGCTTCAGAGTGCTCAGCAGGGAAAAGAAAATGTGATAATTGTAGGGAGATTGGACATTATGCTAGAGTGTGCTCCCTGGCACAAAATAATAATGTCTGTGAAATGCTAGTTCCAGGTCTTATAACACTGAATTTCTTTCACACCACTGCATCTACAAGATGTGAAATGAAGGAGCATCAACCAGGCTATCAACTGGGCACGACCCATATGGAACACGGGTTCTATAATTGTAGGGGGTAAGGGAGGGAAGGGACAAATTAGCGGTCAAGAAAAGTCTTGGAACAGGTATTCCCTCTTTCTTGGTTGGCTGTTCTGGGCCCCTTTCTCTTCCAGCTAAAGCTGGAAACACAACATACCCAAATACCCTCCTAGTTTTGTTTTGTTGTTTGTTTTGTTTTTGTCAGCATACAAAACTGCCCTTTCCACCCCTTTAATTATAACGATATTTCATCCAAAATAGAATCATTTTCTCTTAGACCTTGGAAGGACTTTAGATACTAGTTAGCTGAATCCTTCCATTTTACGGATAATGAAGCTAATTCCTAGAAAACTGAAATACTCAAGGTCGCAAAACCTAATTACCAGCAGACTCAGAATTTACGCCACATGAATAAATGCTTGTTTGGTTCATTTGGTGGGGGGCAGTTTTAAGGAAACTTGATGAAAGTGAGTTCCTGAAGGAGAGATGAGAATATTCACCTCCCTCCCTTCATTAGAAAGCTGGGAGTACTGTTAGTGTGGAACTGATATAGATATAGATATAGACACAGATATAGACATAGATATAGACATAGATATTAGATAAACATACATGTTATACTCTTTGACTCATTTGATATACTTGTTTTATTTTTCTGAACTGCTTCTGGTTTTTTTCTTCTCTATGTTATTTTTTGTTAAAGGGATGATTCACTATAGGGGAAGAGGGGATTTATTCAGAAATGACAGTAATATAAAAACAAAAGATAGCAATAAAAGTTTTTTTTTTCTGAAGAAGCTGAGGGAGAAATCCAACAAAATCAACTTGTGACCATTTGAGAAAGAAATTGAAGAAAAGAAAACAAACAGATGGGAGACGAACGAAAAAAAAGATTTTTTAAAAAAGACAAAGTCTTTCTACTCTCAAAGATGATGGGAATCTAGAGGAAGAGAGCAAATGGCAATGAAAAGAAATAAAATGAGAAAAGCAGTTGGACAAGGCCAAGAAAAAAAGAGAAGAGATGTACTAGACTATGGCACAATTGTGAGAATATTAAAAGAATATTAATCAAGGTATGTGAAGATAGTGAGGATGCCAAAGACTTGAATGGAAAATCAACTCTTATGTTTATCCCAAAAAAAGGGGAGGGAATGACCAAGGGAAAAAAATTAATAACTACTTTATTACCACCACCATCACTATCACCAGCAGTAGCAACAACAGCACTGCCACCACCATCATCATCATCATCACTACAATTTATATAGTGCTTTAAGGTTTGCAAAGTGTTTTATAAATACTTACATATATTACTACAAATAACCAAAAACTTGGGAGAAAGAGCAGCCTTCAAAATTATCTAAATGCAGCCAAGATTAGGAGGGAAGCAGAAAACTGGGAAAGAATTTTTACAACCAGTATCTCTGATAAAGGCCTCATTTCTAAACTATATAGAAAACTAAGTCAAGATTATAAGAACACAAGTCATTACCCAATCGATAAATGGTCAAAGAATATGAACAGGCAATTTTCAGAGTTAAAAATTAAAGATACCTATAGTCATAAGAAAAATGCTCTAAATCACTATTGATTAGAGAAATGTGAATTAAAACAACTCTAAGGTACCAAATCATACCTGTTAGATTGGCTAACATGACAAAACAGTAAAATTATAAATGCTGAAGAAGAGGTGGGAAAATTGGAACATTAGTTCATTGTTGGTGGAGTTGTGAACTGATACAATCATTTTGGAGAGAAATTCGGAACTATGCCCAAAGGACTATAAAAATGTGCATACCCTTTGATCCTGCAATACCACTTCTAGGTCTGCATCCCAAAGATATCATACAAATGAGAAAAGGACACACATATACAAAAATACTTACGGCAGCTCTTTTTGTGGTGGCAAAGAATTGGAAATCAAGGGGATGCCCATCAATTGGGCAATGGCTCAACAAGTTGTGGTATATGAAGGTAATGGAATACTATTGTGCTATAAGAAATGAGGAGCAGGAGGACTTCAGAAAAACCTGGAAAGACTTATGTGAACTGATGTTGAGTGAGGGTAGCAGAAACAGGAGAACATTGTACACAGTTACAGCCACATTGTGCAATGACTGACTTTTGATAGACTTGGTTCTTCTGAGCACTGCAAGGTTCTAAGGCAACTCCAAAAGGTTCATGATGGAAAATGCTATCCACATGCAGAGAAAAATTAGGGAGTCTGAATACAGATCAAAGTACACTGTTTTCTCTCTCTCTCTCTTTTTTGTTTTCTTTTGTTTCTTTTTTCTCGTGGTTCATTCAATTGGTTCTAATTCTTCTTTACAACATAACTAATGTGAAAAATATGTTTAATATGAATGTATATGTAGAGCCTATACCAGATTGCATGCCATCTTGGGGGGAGGAGAGGGAGGAATGGGGAAAGAATTTAAAACTCAAAAGCTTGTGGAACTGAATGTTATAAACTAAAAATAAATAAATATTTTTTAAAAAACAAAATGTATCCAAAAGGGCAGGAGAACATCAATACCTACTTTCTGACCTCATTAATAATGCTAATAATAACAGTAGTGACAGCTAGCATTTGTGTAGTGCTTTAAGATTTGCAAAGCACTGTGCAAATATTAACTTATTTGATTTTCACTACAACTCCGGAGGGTAAATGCTATTATTATCCCAATTCTACTGATGAGGAAACTGAGTCTGAGAGATATTTAAGGACTTGCCCAGGGTCATTCAACTAGTAAGTTTATGAAGCTAGATTTGAACTCAGGTCTCCCTAACACTAAGTCCAGCAGAATGAAAATCTACACACACGTTGAGGACATTCAGTATTCTGCAAGCAATTTTCCACAACAAAGCACATCTTGACCATCCAACAATCAAATAAAAGATGCAACAGATACAAGACCCTACTATACTTACTGTTTGTCAATCATAAAAAAATATTTGGGAATGAAAATGAAAGTACAAAAAATTCCTCACAGAATTTGAAGGAGTGATGGAAAAATTGTAGTGATACTTTTTGAATTGAAATTAAGTATTCCTTTTTGGTCCACAGTTGTGATTTCATAGTGTAGGATATTCTCTGATGTAGAAACTTCCTCCACAGAAGCAGATCAGTAATTCATCTGCATCTTGGGATCAGATAGTCTAAGAGATTTTCCTAAGGAGTGGGGAAATTAAGTCAGTTAAGTTGCCTAGGTCACATAGCTTACATGTGTTGAAGACAAGACTTGAATATACCTCTTCCTGACTACAAGACCATCCCTCTGAACCATATACTACATTGTCTCTTGCATTGAAAATGATTAATTTAAATATAAATATTTACTAAATGATTTTAATTGACTGTACTGATACTCAATGTTAATCTTTTAAGGCTTTTTGAAAGCAGCTTATTTCATAGAGCAAAAACACTACCTTGAAGATTTCTCTCCAGTTGGTTGTGTCCTTTGAATAAGTCAAAATTATACAGACTGAGAAACTGGGATTCCAAGATGATAAAGGACTTGCCCGTGGTCACATGACTAGTATGTGTGAAAGGTGGGATTTGACTCAGGTGTCTTCTCACTACAAACTCACTACAACCAAACTACCTATGGTTCAATTTAATTAAGCAAGCTTTTATTAAGTGGTTACTTGTACAAGGCACTAGACTAGACATTGAGGATATAAACACAACTTTAAAAGGTTTCTACCTTCAAGGAATCTACTTTCTCCCAGATAAGTAAATAAAAGATAGTTTGAGGAGCCCCCAAAACTAGGGAATCAGGAAAGACTGCCCATAGAAACCAGTACCTAAGCTGACCTTTACAGGAAGTTAGGAATTCTAAAAAAAATAGTGATGAGAGATTATTGCAGGCATGAGGGAACAGTCTGTGCAAACACCCAGACAGGAGATGGAGGGCTTAATTCAGGGGAAATCAAGAAGGCCAGTTGAGATAAAAACTTCTTGCGAAGAAATAAGGTGCAGTACTTGGAAAACAGAATGTAAAGGGCTTCAAATGACGAGCTAAGGACTTTGTATTTTATTCTACAGACAACAGAAGGACACTGAAAATTTTTGCGCAGAAGAATGATGGTCTTAGACTTGGGTTAAGATAATTTGTTTGGCAACTGAGAGGAAGATATTGGCAAAGGAGGAGAATGGAAGGAAGGAGACTAATTGGAAGGCAATTACAATGGTCTAGGAAAGACACGATAAGGACTGGAAATCATGTTAGTTGTGAGAGTAAAAAGAAGGGGACAGAATTTAATAAATTCTCAGGAATCCAGAGGCCTATGGAAGGAATGGTAAACCACTAAGGCCAGGACCAGTCTTAACAACATTGAAAAACAGACAAAGAACGCATCTTTAATGTCCTCTTGCCCTTCTTTTCCTCCCTTTTCTGGTCCTTGTCTCCCAGTTGCCCTGTTCTTTCTTATTCTTTAGCATGTAGTGCCCTGCATTCCAGGAACTTTCCTGTCTTCATTCAAACTGTGAGACCTTACCTTTCAAGGAATCAAACTCTCTCAGGCTTCATTAGTTCATTAGTTGGTTAAAGAGATGAAAGAATTCTTTATTAGCATGTTAACAGGTGATCTGGCCATAATTTAATTAATTTGCATTTCAATGTTAGCCTTCAATGCTTGGAATAATAATAGGAATTTTAGGCACCAGCCCAGGCCAGTACAAAAACTATATTTGGTCAAGTGGGAAGGGACACGTTTCCATATTCCACAAACCTAACATATCAGCTCAAAGTTATTTTGATATGATGAAAAAAAGAAATTGAAAAAGTCAACCTATTGTCTTACCTCGTCTTTTTGATTTTTCCAATAGATTTCCAGGGAAATCAGTGATCAAGATGACTTTTAACAAACTATTAGTTGAAATAAAACTCAATGACCATGTCTACCTATTCAATAAGAATTTGGAAGAAAATCATAGACTTAGAGCTTAAAGATCATCAAATACAGCCCCCTAATTTTGACAAAACTGAGGTCCAAAGAGTCTGGGGCAGGATTTGAATCTGGATCTTCATGACTCTCAGTTCAGCAGTCTCCACTATAAGATGCCTAGTTCCAGCTATGAACTAGGCACATGTTAGGCATATATTTGTGTATATGTAAGTATGTGAATATGCATGTATGCATAATACATACACACATACAGATATATATATAATTACATAATATGTGCGTGTGAGTGTGTTTGGGGTAGCATGGTTGCATGGATAGAGAAGTGGCCTTGGAATCAGAGCGACCTGAGTTCAAATCCTGCCTATGACTCATGACTAGGCGAATCACTTATTTTTCCATGACCTAGGTAACTCTCTAAGACTAACCTACAGAGCATTTGAGGAAATCCTCACTGAAAGGAAAGGTAGAAGGAGTTTCCCCATTGGAAGTTTTCTGCACTGATGAAATACAGGTCCAGACTCTATATGTATATATGTGTGTGTGTGTGTGTGTGTGTGTGTGTGTGTATGTGTATATATATATATATGTATATATACACAAACGTATATATTTATGTATATTAACATATGATGCATTAAATGTACATTATACACATGTACACATACATATGTGCATGCATATGTGTACATGTGGCTATATATATATTCATACACACTATACACAACTAGTCTCACTGGGCTTTAGGGAGATAAAACCCTATAAATAGAAATACCTAGAATTTTTGATGAAAAGGTTTATAGCTGAAAGTATGGATTTTCAAAGAAAAGAAAACTTCATTAAAATAGTAGTCCTGAATTTTAGATTAAAGGTGATAACATTGGTTAATAGCATTATACTCAGGCTAATTATTAGTAAAGGTGAAGCTTGAATGGAAGAGTATTAGTGTAACCTGACTTTGAGAAGGAACGGGTCTCCACAATGCAAATTACAATTCTGACTATTAGAAGATTTCTCAGCTCAGTCTCATAAGGAGGTCTAAAAATCAATCTGTTGGCCAAAATGAATAATGCCACTCCAACCTGTCACACACCCAAGCTGACATGGTGAATGAATCACCTGAAAATAAAACAATTAGTATTTGCTAAGAATAATATTGTATATATTATAGGACCTATTCCTAGCTTCTACATAAATCTTCCTTTCATCATCATGAATTAAGGACCAGAAGAGACTGTCAAAGTTATCTAATTCAACCCCCTCATTTCCCATTTTAGGAGCCTGAGAACCAGAGATGTTTAGCAACACATCAAACATTACATAGTAGTAAGTAGCGGATTTGGAATTTGAACCTAGGTCCCCAGACTCTGAATCCAGAATTCTTTCCACTACACCATGCTGCTCTGCCCTGCCCTGCCCCACCTTACCTAATTTTTTTTCCGAAATGTACAAACTTTTGCCACTCTTATAAACCAATTAAATAAAGATTTTAAGTCCTGTAGTTATGTCCCTAATGTAATTCAGCACTTCAACAGAGTTTCTGTTCTCAAAGTATAATCATATACGATTTGCCAGTGGGCTGGCCTATAGATTTCATATTTTGAGGCTCTGTACTTTCACCAATGTCCTTCCTCCCTCCACTGAACACAGATCACAACCTTTCTTTAACTCAACAGATTATCTTGAAGAGTTGTTGTAACTGGAAAAGTCATTGCCCTGCAGCTATCCTAGTGATGAGCCTCCCTGCATTAAGGTGGACCAGTCTTATGATTGTAGATTTAGGCCTGGATCTAGCACAAGCCCTTTATGTTACAGATGGTGTCGATGAACGTAGGCTTGTCCAGGGTTACACAGATGAAAGGCCAAGCACGGGTTTGAGCCCAGGTCCTCAGATTCCAAATCCAGCACTCTTGACATTACACAGGTACAGCCCATCACTGGGGCCCCATGTGCAGCCATCCTACCCTGTTTGGGCCCTCAGGAACAGTCTATGAGAACTCAGCACTACTTTATTAAGTGAGATATATATATATATATATATATACATATATATATATATACATATATATATATATATACATATATATATATATGGAGACTTTATTAAGAGTAGGGCTTCAATGAAGGACAAGCTCCTGATAAAACTTGCTGCCTGTGTTACTTCAGTAAACATAAGGCTATTTCCCAATCCTCCCCTTCCAAAAAACATTTGGGGAGTTGGTAGCATTGTCACATAGTCACCTTGTTGTTCCCCAGAGCTGGAGGCTTGAGTTATATGAATTCAACAAATTATTTACATAAATTGAGGTCCCCTACATGGAATTTGCTTCCTCCTCAAATGAGATATTTGTAGGGTGCTGACTTAGCACAATGTGTGACGTATAGTGGGTGCTTAATAAGTGCATGTTCCCTTTCCCTTGCTCATCACTCCCAAGAATCCATAGTTTCCAACAAGTCTCAGCTTTGGCACCATCTTTACATGGACCCTTTTCCTAACTCCCCACCCCCAAGCTACTAGTGATTTCTGCCCTCTAATTACGTTACATTTATTTTGTTTATATTTTGTTTCTGCCCAGATATGTACACACTGTTTTCCCTGTTAGAGCATAACCTTTTTGAGAGAAGAGAGTATTTCACTTGTCTTTATATCCTCATTACTTCAGACAGCAACTGGCACATAGCAGGTGCTTTAAAATGCTTCCTGGTTGACTGCTGATCAGTAGACAGCTAGGTACTATGGTGGATAGAGTTCTGGGTCTAGAATCAGGAAAATCTGAGTTTGAATCCTGACACTTATTGGGTAGCTGGGTGACCCTGGGCAAGTCATAACCTTTTTCTTCATCTATAAAATTGGGATAATAAGATTAATAGTACCTATGTTTAAGGGCTGTTATGAGAATAATATGATAATGTATAAACTTCTTCACAAATCTTAGCTATATCAATGTTCAAGGCTTTTACTCTTATTTAGCAGCGGCAGCGGCAGCAGCATCCCAGCAAGGACACAAGGAAGGAAGGAAGGAAAGGTCATAAAGTAATACTCTTTAAAAAAAACCCTCATTATCCCAAAACAAGAAAAAGTGTCAAAGAGCCTTATCCTTGGGCAGTCATTGGGACTTCTGCTGTTTTCAACATTGTCTTCAGGTGGTCCTTGGTATCAGCTAGGGAAGCTGAATGGCCCATCCTTTCCCACCCCAGACCTCACTTTCAGCCCCGTGCTAGTATGAACAACACCCTGATCCACTGGGCCTTACCACCCTCCTTGACACTTCTGCCAAAGAACCTCCAAGCCTCCCCATCTACCCCGTAGTTGCAGCATCCTCGGTTTGCTATCTCCCTGTATTAGAATGTAAGCTTCTTGAGAGCAAGGAACGTCTTGTTTTTATAATTTTATTCCCAGCTCTTAACATAGTGCTTGGCACGTTTTTGTTGTTGAGTCATTTTTCAGTCATGTCTGACACTTTGTGGCCCTTTTCGGGGTTTTCTTGGCAAAGATACTGGAACGGTTTGCCATTTCCTTCTCCAGCTTGTTTTATAGATGAGGAAACTGAGGCAAACAGGATTAAATGACTTGCCCAGGGTCACACAGTTAGTAAGTATCTGAAGCCAGATTTGAACTTAGGAAGATGAGTCTTCCTGAGTCCAGGTCCAACCCTCTATCCACTGCACCACCTGGTTTAGCATATAGTAAGCACTTAATAAATGCATTCTTGCTCATTCATTCATACTCCTGTAATGCATTAAGGTCCTTTCTATTACAGTTACATGTACATTGTAACCTGCCATCCAACTCAGTAATGCAGTGATGGCAAACATGTTTGAAGAGCCCCTAGTTCCTGTATGCAAAGCTGCCTCCATGATATAATTGCTTTCTGCCATGCAGCTGCCGAACATGAGCTAATCTACATGCTGTATTGCTTCGTTTACAGTGAGCTGGTCTCACACTGAGTGTAGAAAGAGGCAGGCTCTGCCAGAAAAGCTTGCTTCCTGAGGCATGTTATTCCTTTGGACGATTTGCGGCCTGATAATGGCTGTGTCATGGCTGTGCAGTGATGGATCCAAATGCCCCAACACACTTGATGGATCTTAGCATAAACTGGCCATTTATCACCATATAGGACCTTTAGAATTTCCACATTCAGGCTGCTATGCCATAATACTGATGAATTGTTAATGGCTGAGAGTATCTTCCACATCCCTTGTTATTTCGGATGTCTAAAATGAAGTTGGGGGGAGATTAGCCTACAATAAGACAACTCCCTAGACACTCCCCAACACTGGACAATGGCTTCCTGGTTCTTTGGTGACCATACAGGTTCCTTAGAGATGTAAACAACATACATGTACTTCTATATAATTCCCACAGACCCCTCACAAAGCCAAAATAGTCAGCTTCCAAAAATCAAAACTGTATTGCTTGTAGATTTTAGGAAGAGAAACATGCAAGAGATATACTTGCAAATTGGATTATGCCTCTTTTCCACTGTTATATAATTGAAATTTTCCAAAAGCTTTTTTTTTATATAACTTCAAATTTTTGAGTTCTATTACACTCTCCTTAGTCAGTCAATAAACATTTATTAACTGCCTGCTGTATGCCAGGCACTGCACTAAGCACTGGAGATACAAAGAAAGGTAAAAGGCAGTTTTTTTGTTCTCAAGGAACTCACGGTCTAATGGAGGAGACAACATACAAACAAACAAGTAGAAACAAGCTACATACAAGATAAATAGGAAATAATCACTCAGGGAAGGGAGTAGAATTAAGAGAGATTGGAAAAGGTTTTTTTGTAGAAGGTGAGATATTTCTAACGTCTACCAAAAATATGACTGTCTGCCATCTTTATTCAATTCAATACAGCAAGCATTTGTTAAGGTCTTACTATGGATCAGGCACCATTACGTGCTGGGATACAAAAAAAAAGAAAAGAACAAATTCTTGCCCTCCAGCAGTTTACATTCCACTCAATGGTGATGGAGGAAGGAATATAGAAATTCAATTCTTTTTCTATCCTTGTTTCCCGTCACAGTTCAATGTTATACTTTCTTCTCTCTAAATTCCCTCAAGTATAAAGCGAGGGCATTGAATTGTCATCTCAAAGTTCTATGCCAGTTCTTACTTTCTATTATGATTTTCATAATCACATCCAATGGAGATACTACTGAAACCTAAAAAAGTAATAAGACTGGACTAGTAACCACTGATGGAACTTACAAGGTGGTAGATTTGAGATTGATACAAGAGAGAACTTGGTGGGGGGGCAGCTAGGTGGTACAATAGATAGAGTGCCAGACCTAGAGTTGGAAACACTCATCTTCCTAAGTTCAAATCTGGCCTCAGACACTTACTAGCTGCTGTGTGACCAAGGTTAGTCACTTAACCCTGTTGGCCTCAGTTTCCTCATCTGTAAAATGAGCTGGAAAAGGAAATGGCAGACCACTCTAATATCTTTTCCAAGAAAACCCCAAAAGGGGTTGTGAAGAGTCAGATATGACTGAAAAACAACTGAACATGTGAACAAGGAAGAACTTGCTAGTAATTAAGCCTATCCTAAAAGGGAATAGGCAACCTTTTAGGTAATATGCTTCCCATCACTAGAAGTATTCAAATGTTGACTATATGATCACTCAAATCTCAAAGTAACTTTTTACTTTTCTCCCTCCCTCACTTCTCATGTCCAATCAGTTGTCAATTCTCTCTCATATCCATAAACTTCTCTCTGCTCATATGATCACTAACCTAGTCCAGGCCTTCATCACATCCTGCAGAGAGCTACTGTCAAGGGTTCTTACCTGGGAACTATGAACTTTTTAAAAACATATATTCATAACTATATTTCAATATAATTGGTTTCTTTCATAGTCATAGGTATTTCATTTAATGCTTTGAAAACGTTATTCTGAAAAGGAGTTCATAGGCTTCAGCAGACTTCCAAAGTCTATGATAAACAAAAAAGGTGAAGAAGCCTGCCATAAGTGATCTCCCTGCTTCCCACTTCAACACTGATACCACCGCTATAATAACCTTCCTCAGGCACAAGCCCAATCATTGTCTCTTGGATAAAATACAAACTTCTTAGGCTGGTATTTCAAGTCCTCTACAATGCGACCGTAAGCTACTCTTCCAACTTTTTCCCATTATTCACCCTTCAAATACTCTATGTTCCAGCTAGACTGTACTGTTCCCCAAATTTCAACATGCTGCCTCCCTTCTCCCTTTTTACCTCCTCCTTTCTAAATTCTTATTATTCATAATCGTTATACTTCAAGGCTTAGCTCAGGTGCCATTTCCAAACCAAAGCATGCCAAATGAGAGCATCCTTATCCTCCTCCAATTGTCCAATGTAACTTTGTCTACATCCTTCTTTTGCCTTTCATCACCTACTAATCATATACATATCAGTACATTTCCACACTTCTGTCCCCAGAATATAAGCTGCTGAGTACAGAAACATTTTAAAATTTTAAAAATTTAAGCATTTCCCCATAGTGGCTGCCCAATAAGCGCTTGTTGAAAGAATGCGTGAATTAATGAATTTCTAAAGAAATCCTTCCTATAGGGGTATTAAAGAAATAAGTCTCACTTAAGCTGGGAGATAGGAGGCAGGTGATTTCTCAGGTCTCATCCAACTCTAAATCTATAATTATTTCAAAGCCATCACCAATTTCATTCCCCTTTTTATAAACCAAGAATGATTAGGGGCTTCTCCCTCCCTTACTCTTCATGGTTAAATATTTGTTTAATCCTGTTTGTTCCTTCCTGATAAATCTTTATTCTAACCCTTACTTTTCAGGCCTTGTTCTTGCACCTGTCTTCTTTATCAGTCTCTATTTTTAACATCTTTCTTTTCTATGGGTCATAAGTACCATAACACAAATTATCTTCCATATGCGTCACTTTGACCCACATCACTTGAATGCTCACAATCATCCATCCTACTAGGTTGAGGTGAGAGTGAAGTGGTTGAGAACATATTTTGCATTTGTGAGGCATCTTCATCTGCTTTTGCTTGAGGAAACCTGGTTAGGGGGTGGGGGTGGGGAGAAGGATTGCATCCAAGGTCAAAGAACCTAAATATGTATCTTTGCTTTGTCACTTGCTCCCTATATGATTACAGGCAATTTATAACACCTTTCTGGGACTCAGTTTCCTCATCTTACAGGAATTGAGCCCATGATCTCTAAAATCCCTAACAGATTTAAATCAAGGGTTCTTAACGTGTGTGTGTGGGGGGGGTGGGTGTGTGTGTGTATGTGTGTGTGTAAGAAAAATGTTTCTAAATGCATAGGATTACCAAAAAAACCAATTTTATTGAAATAAAGATGTGATTTTTTTTCCCATCCAAATCAAAGACCTCCTGAAAACTGTCCCTGGACACCCAAGTCCATGGAACCTTGGTTAAGAATCCCTCCTCTAAGTTCATGGCAGGTCATATTCAATAAATGGTCATAGACTTATATGAACTGATACAAGATGAAGTAAGCAGAACCAGAACACTGTAAGCAGTAACAGCAATACTGTAATGATGATCATCTGTTAAAGATTTAGCTACTCTGATTAATACAACAATGCAAAATAATTCCAAAGGACTTATGATGAAAAATGCTATCCCTCTCCAGAGAGAGAACCGATGAGCTCTGAGGGCACATTGAAGTATAGTTCTTTTCTTCATTTACTTTTCTTACTTTTTTGCAACATGGCTAGAGTGGAAATATGTTTTGCATGATCTCACATGTATTATCGATATCATATGGCTTGCCTTCTCAATGGGTGGTGGAGGGACAAGAGGGAGAAAGAGAATTCAGAACTTGATTATTTGTCCTTATTTTTTAATTTTTCTTCATTTTTTACATGTACAATCATATTAATCGTATTTCTACATTAGTTATGTGAGGAAAGAAGAATCACAACAAAAGGAAAAAAAACCATGAGAAAGAAAAAAAAAAGCAAAAGTAGTTTGCTTCCATCTGCACTCAGACTCCATAGTCCTTTCTCTGGAAGTGGAAGGCATTTTCCCGAGTTGTCTTGGATCACTGTGTTGCTGAGAAGAGCTAAGTCTGCCATAGCTGATCATTGCACAATGTTGCTCTTCAGAACTCAATTTTTAAAAAAAAATGAATGTTAAAAATAAATAAATAAAAATGTATTGTAAATAAATAAACATATGATTGTACAGATGAAGTATTTTAGACCTGGTAGAAACCTTGATCATCATTGTGTATGACCCTCCCATTTTATACCAAGGCCCAAAAAGATTAGATGACTAACCCAAAGTCACATGGCTAGTTAACAACAAAACTAGGATTAAATCTCCTTTTAATCTCCAAAACAAAACTTTCCACTAAACTACACAACCATTGTTCAAGGAATGGTATATAGAAACAACCAGAGTGAAAAATAGTTCTTCCTAAAACCTTAAGTATTTGGCTTTCAGTATACAATTGCAGTGTCTTCAGGTTTCATTTTGTTTCACAGATCTCAAGGTGTGTGAGCGGCAACTTTCCACCAAAGAGTCAAAGCCTGGCTGGTAGCTACTCCACTTTTCAGGTGTCAGAAATAGTTGACAAAATTTCTCATTGAAAATGGACAATAAGGAGCTTCCTGTCCATCTGTAAGCTCTGCTGTCTGTGATCTCTCACAGCTGGAATCTGCCTGTGTAACTTTTCAGTGAACTGAGAGCTAGTGAAGTAGGTGATATACTATTAGCAGCTCTCTGGAGGCTCAGCTTTCTTCTTATACAGCAACACAAATTTCCCTTGGGACGCCCCACACCAAGAAAAAGACCACTCCCAAGAGGGAAATGCAGGTTCTGTGGCCAGCCAACTGTTGGTGTCTCTTCTGTCAATTAGTGCTAGTTTTAAAAGGTGTTTTGGGAATCTGGTTCCCTTTTTCAAGACAGAAATTCTTTCCCTTCCCACGATCCATCACTCATCCTGAAGCAAGGCTGGATATAGGCTCTTGGTTTGCACTAAGACCCTTTGATTGGCACCTGACCGGTATAACATCGTCTTGGGCTTGTGGCAAACCATTCTGCAAAAAGAAAATATCTGTTCCCTGCCCCCTGGTCCACCCCCAAAATGGCACAGGGGAAATTCAGGCTCACCTCCCCGCCAGCTTGCCTCCTGGATCACTTGACAGAGTTAAACAATACCTGACAGAAGACAGTTTACAGTACGAATTACAGTAAACAGCACAGGGAAAGACACTGCACGGTGAATAAATTAAATAAATCAATCACCAGTCTAATAATAGAAAGGGAATGAAACTCGGCCACAGGAACGATGGCGAGAAGATGCATTCTCAGATGAAATTTGAACAGAGATGGAGAGTCGATGAGGCAGAAAGAGACCAGAAAGCTATTCAACAGCACTGAGCTAGCCTGCCTTCTCCATCTAAAAATGGGGCCAAAGATGAGAAACCCCTCCCTCCCTTACCCTCCACTAACCACTGTCCTTTCTTTCAGCTTCCACCCCACGGTCTTGGCTAGGCCAGGATGCTTAAGCTCCCCTCACCTGGCTGGGAACAGCCTTGTATGTGTCAGATATGGTCCTCCTCTCCCAAAACCAACCCTCCTGCCAAATGAGCCCGGGAATGGCTCCCTTTTGCAGCCTGCTGATAATCTGGAACTTGTCTATAATTGTGGCGGGAACATGCCTTTTTTCCCCCTTGATGACTCTGGCGCATTTGCAGAGAGCTGCACCAGAAAGCATGCTGAACAATGGGAGATGATTGTTTTGAAATGTACCCAACAGGAAGCCCTCTTCTGACATGCTTTCAGATTGCTGGCTTTGGGGATTGAATGGATTAATGGAGTTCGACAGGAGTTTATAGTTTATCACCAACCAAGTGTTGCTGCTGCCGCCTATCTGTCCTTCTAAAGGGGAGAAAGAAAAGCATCAGGCCCAGAACATTCATTCTGCAACAATTTGAACAAGGTGAAGGGCAGGGACGGTGGAGGGAAAGGGGGGAGGGGATGGTAGGAGACCACTTGTGCAATGACCATCATAAATTTCGTGGCAGAACAAAAAATGACCTCCAGCTTTCAGTTTGTCGTACCACTCCTTTTTTCTCCGTAGCCTTCCCCTTCTTCTCTCACCCTAAATTTCTCCCACACACACACACACACACACACACACACACACACACACACACACACACACACACATCCCCAGCTCCTCTTAAAATCATTGTTCAAAGTGGTGAAAGGCCTAATTGCCCCCGGGCAGTGTGGTCAATCTTCCTGGAGATTTAGCCGGCTGCTTTCATCTGGCCTGAGCAGGCTGGAATCTCAGCATTTCCCTCCAGGCAATCTATATGGTCTAGTAGCTCACTCTGAAAGTGATGCCTTATCGATTCCTGCCGTAGCTTCCAGAGCAGACTCCAGGATCAGAGCAGCTGACAATAACTAACAAGTTTAAACCATTAGTCCCATTTGTAACTACTCACTGAAAGGCTTGTCAGTCACCACGTACCAGAGGCTGCAGCTTTTAGCAGATTTCTAATCCCATTCATTTTGCCACAATGACCCCCAGAGTTAATGGGGGTTATCAGAGAAAACTATTTTTTTTTTTGGCCTTCAAAAGCTTTGCCTTTTTTCCCCTTCTTCTTTTAGGAACATAAAAGCCATTTAGGTTGCGATGTTTCGAAACAGTGATGCAGGTGATGATCTGTACTTCTCCTGTGAGGAACAATCTGTTTCCTTATGTATGGCATGTGGTGCCTGATATCTTGAAAATCTCATGGAGAGACAGGTGCCAGGTAGACAAGTTTTCAAGGACAAAGAAGCTTTCTCTGGCACTCTTGCAAAGAGCTATCTGATGATTTTTCTCCCTTCCATCTTTGCAGTTGAAGAGACTCCTTTCGCTGCATGAAATGTCTTTTTTCCAATATACCTTCACATTGCTCTAGCATACTAAAGAAGGATCAGGCTCTATTCCAAAGTGCAGGTAAGATATTCCAAGTGTCAGATGTTAAATCCCCACTGTTTAGAGCAGATCGTTTTAGGCAGAAGGGATTACAGGAACATAGATTTAGGATCACAGGGCCTTAGGATCATAGATTTAGAGCTGGGAAGGACCTCAGAGGCCAGCTGGTCCAACCCTCTTCATTTGGTAGAGGAGGAGAATAAAGCTCAGAGAAATGAAGTCATTTGCAGGAGGTCACATAGCTAGTAACTATCAGAGATGCAGAATTTGCATCCAGAGTGGCAGAACTGGGAGTTTTCTTCAGGGACCCTTCCTAGCAATGCCCTCTTGGGAGGTCGAACCTGAAGTAACAAAGGAAAGATCACTTCTTACCAATGAGAGATGGTTGACCAGGACTGGCACACAGGGTTCACAGAAAGAGAAAAGAGTCTTTCCAAGCATATAGTAGGTACTTAATATCCACTTGCTGATTGATTTCCTCTGGCCTTATAATTTGCCCCTCTCCCAAATCTTTTTGCTACTGTGGGGAATGCGTTGCTCAAGTCCTGCCCTCAGTAAATTTGTGAATTAGGGCAAGTTTTGTCTTTGGATAGTAACACCTCCTCTTTCAAGGCTCTCCTTCCTACTATTTATACTTTCTACCCCAGTTCTCTGATTCCAGAAAGCTCTCTCTACCTGCCACCATGTTGAAACCTGTTTAGAGCTGTCTATTCTAATAGACTGTATATGCTCCTTCATTGCAGGGACTTCCATCTTCGGGCCAAGTTCAGGAAATATCTGTTGAATGAAGGAGATTACTAAGAATTTACTACGTTATGTTTACCTTTTAAATTGAGGACAATTCCTTGGTATAGAATACAGCTCCAATATTGGAATTTCAGGCAATACCAGTGGGGTCGATAGAGGACATCAGGAGTGGGACTGAGGGTAGCATTCTAAAAGCCCACTCAAGCACCACCTACTCTGCTGATGCATCTAAAAAGTTCTGCTGCTGCCAATATGTCCTCAGAAGGCATAAAAATAGCCTTCTGACAAAAGCAAGAAGGGAGAGACCACCTCGATTCACCTTATAGCTAAGATTTTCAAGTGTTCATCATCACTCCATTCCTACCTTTCCCAGAGAGCTTCTGATGGTGATACCATCTTTCTCTTGTGGTTGCAGACTGATAGGGAAAGTAGGGAGACAGGAATTATTTATTTAGTTAAGGATTGTAATGAAGTATAGGTAGAAAGGCCATGCTTTTACATAATCCCTAAAATTAAAAAAAAAAGTTAAAATCTAAGCTGTTGATGGGAAAGTTAAAGGTCACAGCCACCTCAGAAGGTAAAGTGAGAATCACATTGTTCACAGCTTAAAACAAGGATATAGAAAAATCAAATCTTGGTCTCTTTTGCAAAAAAAAAAAAAAGATGCTTTCTAGTGTTTTTGCCAATGGTCTGCCATTTTGTGACTGCTTACTTAAAGTCTGAATTATAGAAAGCTGATCTTAGGTTTTGGTGTTAGAGTAAGACTTGGACATCCAAAAGAGTTATAATTTGGGTTTTTTGTTTGTTTTTTCATTGCATGAGGGGAAATTATTTCATTTTGGGAAGAAGACAATGATGATTCGGAGCGAAGTTTAAAATGTGCATGTGTATATGTATTTTTTTTCTAGACCTGTGACCTCATCAGTATAGGAAATTCTAAGAGTGTGCAAAACCCCTCTGCAGATGCAGATCATCAGTAGGTAATTTATACTTTTAGACAGTTGCCTAGGTACCAAGACATTAAATGACTTACCTTGGGTCACACAGCTAGCATGTGTCAAAGGTGGGCACTCTGAACCTCTATTTACAACCCCTAATGCTTCTGGTATATGTGAATATTATATATAAATGTATACATACATCCACACATCTATAGAAATTGCCAAGGGTTTCCCCACAATGACCACATCTGACTCTACAAAGAGATTACTCATAAAGAAAGGATTATTCATTTCACTCCTCCACGTAAATTAGAAGAATGTGTGAACTACCTCTTCCTGGCAGGGGGTTTTAATGTATTTTAATATGTAATTAGAGAGTATGTAAAATAAATGAAAGTGTCATCTGACTTCTTATAACAAAAGGCAAAAACCATAATGGATTATGGAGCGACATCTTGTGGCAGAGGTTTAGTATGACACTTAGAAGAAACAACCCAGGTGCTGCCCCCAGAATTAATCCAACAGGTGCCTTAGCGCTTCACATCTGGTTTCTGATAGTGTTAATAAGAGGCTATGCAGGATTATCCATAGAGCCTTTTCATTATGCCACCTTAAAATAACTTTTTTTGTGAATGAGCACATTAACTTATAATTAATCATCATACATTAATGTAAATGTATCCATGTAGGCAAATTTAATCAGAGTTCTTTCACTTTCATAATATTTTAATAACAGGGCACTAAAGGAGACTTACAAGATATAAAGTTACATGAACGGTGTTTATAATCTCAGCCTATTCAGTGGAACTCAAAATTCAGGGCTTCCCTGTAAGTTAAAATATGAAATTCTTCTAAAGCAGCTGATAAATCACTGACTAGCAGTTTTCTCTATTATATGGTACACAGCTGTATGAACAGGTGCAAACTGTCCTTTTTGGATGACGCCCCCCCACGATTACCAATCATATAAACAAAACATCTTAATTATCATACAAAATGATAAGATAATTGACCTGTTCTAAGTTTTAGATCCCAACAGGCAAAAAGCATGTGAGGCAGGCTATTTCTACTATAGCTGTCACTACTGGTAGCCAAATGGTGGGGTTGGAGTCGAGGCTATCTGTGTTTGAATCCTGCCTCAGACAAGCTATATGGCTCGGCACAAGACACTTAGTCTGTCTGTTTCTTCATCTGTAAGAGGTAGATACTATTAACACCTACCTCACATATTTGTTGTGAGGATCCTATGTGACACTATACTTAAAATGTTCTGAAAATGTTAAATACTATATAAACACTAGATATTACTGTTACTTCAGTGAAACACCTGGCAAGTTCAAGCTGAAGTTAAAAATATATACACACCCTTAACAGAATTAGAAAGTTTCATCAAAGAGATTAATTTTGCATTATTTCAATTGGCTATTTTAGCATTCTGCTCCAAAGTTGTCTTTAGATGCTTTGTCCTAGCATAAAGTTGATACCAAGTCCTTGAAGACAATGCTAATGGAACACAAGCTCTGGCAGATTCTCCCAAGCTGGGTAGACTTCAAGTACCATCTGGGTGCCAGACTGAACATCTATTATCTGAAATATAGTCCAGTTAAGTTCAGAGAACCTCATCACCAAGCTGATGGTGGGCTGAGTAATTTTTAAGCATCACAGGTCTTGAAGGCTATCTCATAAATTATCAAAGAAACCAGCACCTCTCCATGTCAATTTCTTCCCAGAATCTTTCTTTCCCTTCAGGGACCTTTCCCTGAAGAAAATCTGAATACTTGTGTCTTCTTCTTTCTAGAAGCTGGAAGCCAGAAGATCAGGATCTCTTATCCTAAGATCCTGCCAACTCCACCCCTCCACACTTCAAACAGGAGTATTGAATAATCAACCTCCACCAATGAGGAGAGTCTTATGCAAATGAGCTTTGGGTTCCAGCAATTATAAGCTTTTTCGTTGGAGAGGGAAGGAAGTTAGAGTGTGAGATAGTGCATAAGGATTGATTTTTCTATTTCTTTGTACTCATTTTGAATATTATTTCTAATAAGCTTCATATCTGCTTTCTCTTAAAAGAGGAACATGTAAATTGAATGTTTTAGCATTTGGAGGGAAGAGACACCAATTATGGTTATCTGTCAAACAGCATAGTAAAAGTCAATAGTAGGCCTCGGAGAACACCTTGGGATCATATTCTATCTCTGGCTATATGAGCCTAGGTAAGTTACTTAACCTCTCAAGAACCCTGGGCAACTCTCTAAGACTATGCAGGTGGAATAGAGCAGGTCTAAACTTTCCCAACCCAGAGTTCCCTCTACCAATGAAATCACTAGTCTGATAATAATAATACATATAATTATATATGCATATTTATATAAACATGAATAATATATTTCAATACCTAGGTATGGAACTTTGGACATATCTATCAATAAGCATCAAGGACCAATTATGCGTCAAGCACCCTATTAAATTTAGGGAATACAAAGGCAAAAGTTGAGAAGTATTTTCTCTTAAGGATTTTATATTTAATAGGAGAGACGAGAAAGACATGTACAATTCTTTCCTCTGCCCCCTCCCCTGGACCAAAGATGCCTAGAACTTATCTGGGTTGCTTGATTGCTGACATGAAATGGGAGTCACCAGCTCTATTTCTTCCAGTGAGATAGAAGAGCAAAAGGCCTTACCATCTGCTCTTTCTGCCCTCCACTATGCCCTCAGACACTATCATCTAACCCTCTGATACAAACTAAAGGAGACCCCCGGGCCTTGTCATCTAGACTCATACAACACTGAGACTTTTTCAACTGCTGTGAAACTAAACTTTCTTTTCTCTACTGTCTCCTCCAACTAGAGTATGAGCTCATTGAGAACGTGGATTTTTGTATTTGTCAGCTCTTAACACAGTACTTGGCACATAGCGTGTAGTTAATAAAAGCTTTTTCATTCGCTCATTTATATAGATATATACAAGACAGAATACAAAGCGATCTTACAAGGGAAGGCTCTAGTAGCTGAGAGGTTCCATGAAAAGGTGGCACTTGAATTTTGAAGGATATCAAGGATTCTGCAAAGTGGAGGTGAGGAGAAAGCCTTCCAAGCATGAGGGATGGCCAGGGCAGAGTCACTGAGATGGCACATGAAGCATCGTGTATTAGGAGCAGCAAGTAGGTCAGTAAGGCTGGCCCATTGACTGTGCATAAGGGAGTCATATATAAGAAGACTGAAAAAACTAGGAAGGGTCAAGTTCAGTTTCCTCAGCTGTAAAATTAGGTGGGTGAACTAAATTATTGCAAAGCTGCCTTACAGATCTAGAATTCTGTTTCTCTCTGACAGTACTGTGAGGCAAATCTTAAGAACAGCTAAAATGAACAGGACCTGGTCAGGAAAGAATCTCGGCCCAGGAGCCTGCTGGTTGTATTGATGTCAGCAAAGGTAAACAGAAGCCTCACTTAGGATCCGTGATGAGCTAACCTCTTCTCACAGGTGAGCTGTGGTCACACAAGTCAAGAGAAGGCTGAAGTGGGAATGGAGAATGGAACTCATCCTACAGGAACCAATAGATCAGATAAGAGAAAATGAGGGCAAACACAAGAAATTGAGTCTGAGACACAGACAAGGAGGACTGTGCCTCTGAGATTAGGGAAGGCAAGGAAAGTACCAGAACAGCTAGGCCAGGAGAGAGAAAATATGACAATATGTCTGAGATAGGAGGCTTAGAAGTAGGAGTCAAAGCCAGCTAAAAAGACAAAGGTAGAAAAATGTAGGGAAAGTAGCCAGGTAGTAAGTCAGAGGCAAATTACAGAGATAAAGGGCACTGCATAAAGGAAGAAAACAGAAGATCCTCAAGCAACTGTTTTCTTTGGCTCCTAAAGGATTTGACCATGCTCTCCTTTGGTTCTGACAGCCACTGCTTTATCTCTTCAGGCTGCCTCAAAAAAATATTCCATTGAAAGCAAAATGTGTGCCTTTGAATATATTCCTTGCTGAACCAATGTGAATAGTTATCTAGTCACCTAGGTTAGTTAATCTAATCATTAGATTCACTATTTAAGTATATCTTATAAAGGGGGATTTAAGAGGTCTGTAGCATCTCGTTTTCCCTATCACCCTGCTATACCCCAACTGGATAGACTGTAGTTAGGCCTAGAAAATACTCCCAAGCAGAAAAATTCTAATCGATTAATCATACTGATGTCAATGCTGTCTCTCTGAAGACAGCAATTTCCAGAATGACGTCAAAGATTTGTGAGTCACAATCATACATGCATGTTTCTACAATGAATGTGCACACATACACAGAGAAAGTACGTGGTATTCCAATTCCTCTTATTACCACAATTTTCTTTTCAAATTGATTAAAAAATGATTCTGATTCAACTAGAATTTTTAAGGCTACAGAAATGGCTTAAAAGGCCCTAAGTGTATCTGCATACCATTTCTGTCTATATTTCATTTGGATATAACTGCAGAAATGGGACAGCCTTTTTTAATCGGTTTGCAAATTAACTGTTTATTATTTCTATCCTAATAATCATCAGTCTTTTCATTCAGATCTCCATTCTTTCTTATTTGTCCATTTACTATAATTGACCTGGATCCTCTCTATCAAAAGTACAAGGCAGAAGATGGGATGTAAGAGGGAGTGGGAGCTGAAGCTAAGGGGTCAAGATAGACATGGAGAATCTATTGTTGGCTACTCATTACACATTAATCTAGCTGATTTTCTGGGGATTGATGATCAGCTAAAATGAGTTGCCAACAAAATACATGGCCAAGGGCCATTAACTCTTACTTGTCACTCATTCCAAGTAAATGCCCCCATTTAAGTCTTTATGGCTATGAAAAATGGAAAGAACAAAGAAAAAGAAACCAAAGCACCCAAGATTTCTGAAGATGAACGCGCTTCCTTTTGCAATAGAAAGGCAATTTCTAGAAATTAATTGATTCCTTCCTTGATTCTCAGAAACAATGGACTAGTGCTGAGAAGATCTGACAAGTTCTTCACTATTAAAAATTTTCTGACTTGAGGCAAGTCACCTAAGGCAGGGAGAGCAACAGGCCTGCTTAGAATAACTCATAAAGTAGAACCCACTAAGAAAATGTTTGGGAGTTTGCAGTCCCCTATTATAAAAGAGCTCACTATTAAACGGAGTATGATTGTAACAGGTCACAGTTGTATTGTACAATAAAGTTTGTGAAGTACTTACATATATTCTCTCATTTTTTTTTCCTCAAAACAACTCTATGAGGTAGGTGCTGTTATTATTTCCAGGGAGTAAGGGTGGTACAGTGGGAAAATGTGCTAAACTTGTAGTCACAGGGCCTGAGTTCAAATCCTAGCTCTTCTACTTATTGCTTCAGTGATCTTAGACAAGTCACCCAGTTACTGTGGGGCTCAGCTTCTCTGGCTTTGAAAAGAGGAGGGTACGTTAGTTGACCCTAAAGTCCATTATAGCTCTCATGAGGCTGAAAAAGGTAATGACTTGCCCATAGTCATTTAGCTAGTAAAATTTTTAACAGCGAGGAAATTTGTTGGATTTTCTGACAACTACATCATTTCTGAAGATAATGGAAGATTAATGTGTAATTAGTAGCCAACAACAGATTCTCCATGGCTATCTTGACCCCTTAACTTCAACTTCCACTCCCTCTTATATCCTATCTTCTGCCTTCTTGTACTTTAGATAGAGAAGATCCAGGTCAATTATAGTGAATGGACAAATAAGAAAGAATGAAAACATTATTGATTATTAGAGTAGCAATAATGAACAGTTACAGGACTTGAACTCAGGTCATCCTGACTCAAAGAACCTCTCTCTGTCCACTGTGAATCAGCTAATTATTACTAAATGTGGTCAAATCAGCCAATTATGTGAATCAAATCATATCCTCTAATAACTATTTATAGTAAAAGGCTACTGATAACATAATTAACTTATGATAGCCATAAGTTCAAAGCCCAGCTCTGACACTAACTGCGTGAGTATGGGCAAGTCACTTAATTTCTGAGATTCAGTATCTTTACTTACCTGATGGGGCAACTAGGTGGTGCCATAGAGCACAGAGCGACAGCCCAGAGTTAGGAAGACATCTTTCTGAGTCCAACTCTGGTCTCAGACACTTTCTAGCTGTGTGACCCTGGGCAAGTCACTTAACCCTGCTTACCTCAGTTTCCTCATCTGCAAAATGAGCTGGAGTAGGAAATGGCCAAACATTCCAATATCTTTGCCCAAAAATACTCCAAAGGGAGTCATAAAGTGTCAGACATGACTGAAATGACAAAACAAGAACAACGTACCTGGTAGACTTATTGTGAGACTCAAATAAAGTGCTTTGTAAACCTCAATACTAAGTAAATGTTACCCGGTAGAATATAAACCCCTTGAGAGGAATTGTGCCACTTTTTTGTTTTGTTTTTGTCTTGTCTTTGCATCCCCCTGCACTGAGCACAATAACTGGCACAAAGTAAGAATGTAAGAAATGCCCATTAATTGATTATTATTCTATTTTTAAGATACTGCCAAAATATTTAATACATATTTCATTTCCCAATGAAATTTTAATTTTGTTTGTTTTTTCTCATCAATATCTAAATTGTGGTTTTTAATGTCTACATAAATTCCATAATTAAAATTCTTAGTGAGAATATGTTTATCTCACTACCATGAGTCTTAGCACATTTTCCAAGATGTTTGACTTTTGAGCAAAGGTCCCAGGTCTTTAAAAAGTTTAAGCATACCTAGCCTAGATACTATGCCTTCCTGCCTTTTCCTTCAAAAAGTGGAACATCCCATTAAAGGATTGTTGTCCCAAAATCTTTTAAATTAATTCACAGAGGTAGTTTAATTGATTTAAGAAGTAATGGGCATTATGTTAAAAGAAATATGTGTGGATTGATAAAATGGAGACAGATTCATATATTCCTCTAAGTCTCCACCCCTACCTTTTTCTAATTGTTTAAATTTAATGGTACAGGTAAATTTGGAGGAGGAGACAAGAGGCAAAATTCATCTAGTTCCCAGAGTTACAGATGTGATAGCAAAAAGCATGGAGAAATGAACAGCTGAGCCCCACCCCAAGTGAAAAAGAGCTTTCATAAAAGGAAAGCTAGGTCTTCTTTATTACAGCCATTTTTTTCTCTTTGGGGGAAAAATATTTCAGTAACATACACTGTAATAAAACATTAAAAATTTAAAAAAAGAAGAAGAAGCACACTACATGACATGTAACATGATAATGGAATGAGAATCTTATAAGCCTTTCTCTCAGCCACACAAGGTTGTAGCCAGGGAGGTTATCACCAATTTCTACTTACGGATGCCCCAAATATGCAGTGGGACCAAGTCAATGTGAAGTACAAAGTGAAGGTTATCCCTCCCAGTAAAGGACATATGAGCAGTGATGAGAATTGGAAAGAAACTAATATTGGTTATAAAACTCAGAGAAAATCTGTGCTGAGTTATTTATGACTAAGTTTCAGCATCTCCTTGCTGTTTGAACTGCCAGGAAAGCTAAAGAAAAAGCCCCAGGATTATCCTACCCAAAAAGACAAAATTAAAGGCACTATGAGGAGGTGCCCTGGGAATCTCAATGGTAGCAGAAGGAGCTCTGGGCTTGTGTGGAAAGGGTTTAAGGGATAGGGTGTTGTTTCCGGGAATGAAGAAAAAGTTCATGATAGTTAAACCACACGGGGGGAAAGAAAACCCAACATAAAAATGATCTGTGGTCCAAAGAAACCATTCTATGGTATAAAAAAGGCCAGGTCTATCTCAACTGTAAGAATCACAAAATCACAGAATATGAGTTAGAAAAAAGTTTCATGGGTTTAACCCAACCCATACCTTAAAAAGAACACCATCTATTCTATCTGCGACAAAGCAGCCATACAGTCTTTGTTTAAAGATGGAAATATCCAATCAGAGTGAATGAATTACCTTTTGAGATTGCCCACTCCACTTTCAGCTAGTTCTAATTGTTAGGAGGATTTTCCTTACCTTCCAAACTTGTTTATTTTTACCCCTTCATCCCCTATTCCTGATTCTGCCCTCAAGAACCAAACAGAATGAATCTATTTCCTCTTCCAAATGCCAGCCCTTTAAATATTTGAAAACTGTCAGCAAACAACCCCCAAGTCTTCTTTTCTCCAGGTTAAGCATTTTCAGTTCCTTCACATATTTTTCATGGGTTCATCATGAACCTGAGAACTTATCAATTTCCTTCCTAGAATCTGGTGACCAAAACTAAACACAATACCCCAGAAGCCATCTGACTAGGACAGAGTATAGTGACACTATTACATACTCATTCCTGGAAACTATGCTTCTTTTGTCCACAGTAACTTTAAATGGAAGTTATCTTTCTATCTCTTGCTGTTGGGCTTTGTTAGAAATATGTAGGAATGTTGAGGATTTATGTGGGTTTATTTTATATCCTACAACTTTGCTAAAGTTGTTTATTACTTCAAGTAGTTTTTCACTTGATTCTCTAGCTTTCTCTAAGTAAATCATCATATCATCTGCAAAGAGTGATAACTTAGTTTCTTTTTTACCTATTCTAATTCCTTCAATTTCTTCTTCTTCTCTTATTGCAAAAACTAAGGTTTCTAGTACCAAATTGAATAATAGGGGTGATAATGGACATCCTCATTTGACCCCCAATCTTATTGGAAACGCATCTAGTTTATCTCCATTACATATAATGCTTGCTGATGGTTTTAGGTAGATGCTACTTATCATTTTAAAGAAAGACTCCATTTATTCATATGCTTTCTAGTGTTTTTAATGGTGGTGTATTTTGTCAAAAGCTTTTTCTGCATCTATTGAGATAATCACATGGTTTCTGCTAATTTTGTTGTTGATATGAACAATTATGCTGATAGTTTTCCTAATATTGAAACAGCCTTGCATTTCTGGAATAAATCCTACCTGGTCATAGTGTATTATGCAATCTTTTTGCTAATATTTTATTTAAAATTTTTGCATCAATATTCATTAGGGAAATTGGTCTATAATTTTCTTTCTCTGTTTTGAATCTTTCTGGTTTCAGTATTAGCACCATATCTGTGTCATAAAAAGAATTTGGTAGGACTACTTCTTAGCCTATTTTCCCAAATAGTCTATAAAGTATGGGAATTAATTGTTCTTTAAATGTGTGGTAGAATTCGCTTGTAAATCCATCTGGCCCTGGAGATTTCTTTCTTAGGGAGTTCATTGATGACTTGCTCAATTTCTTTTTCTGAGATCATGTTATTTAGATATTTTAATTCCTCTTCTGTTAATCTGGGTAATTTATATTTTTGTAAATATTCATCCATTTCCTTAAGATTATCAAATTTATGGGCACACAATTGGGCAAAATAATCTCTAATTATTGTTTTAATTTCATCTTCATTAGAGGTAAATTCATCTTTTTCATTTTTGATACTGGTAATTTGGTTCTCTTCTTTCTTTTTTTTAATCAAATTGACCAAAGGTTTATCAATTTTATTGTTTTTTTTTCATAAAACTAACATTTAGTTTTATTTATTAGTTCAATAGTTTTCTTCATTTCAATTTTATTAATCTCTCCTTTGGTTTTCAGTATTTCTAATCTAGTATTTAATTGGGGATTTTCAATTTGTTCTTTTTCTAGCTTTTTCAATTGCATGCCTAATTTATTGATCTCCTTT
This sequence comes from Trichosurus vulpecula, assembly GCF_011100635.1. Lineage (NCBI taxonomy): Eukaryota > Metazoa > Chordata > Mammalia > Diprotodontia > Phalangeridae > Trichosurus > Trichosurus vulpecula. Next base: position 70,952,917 of record NC_050581.1, read on the forward strand.
TTTCTCTATTTTAGTCATGTAAGCATTGAAATATGAAACTTCCCCTAAGAACTGCTTTTGCTGCATCCTATAAGTTTTGGTACATTGTCTCATTATTTTCATTGTCTTGAATGAAGTTATTGACTGTTTTTGTGATTTGTTCTTTGACCTACTCATTCTTTAGGATTAGATTATTTAGTTTCCAATTAATTCTTAGTTTATCTTTCTATGGTCCTTTATTATAAATTTTTTTTTTACTGCATCATGATCTGAAAAGGATGCATTGACTATTTCTGCCTGTCTGCACTGGATTGTGAGGTTTTCATACCCTAGTACATGGTCAGTTTTTGTGTATGTGCCATGTACCACTGAGAAGAACTATATTCCTTTCTATCCCCATTCAGTTTTCTCCAGAGATCTATTATACATACCTTTTCTAAAATTCTAATCACTTCTTTAATTTCTTTCTTGTTTATTTTGATGTTAGATTTATTAAGTTCAGATAGGGGGATGTTGAGGTCCCCCACTAGTATAGTTTTCCTATCTATTTCTTCCTGTAACTCCCTTAACTTCTCCTCTAAGAATCTGAATGCTGTACCATTTGGTGCATATATGCTAAGTAATGATATCACTTCATTGTCTATGGTGCCTTTTAGCAGGATATAGCTTCCTTCCTGATCTCTTTTAATTACATCTATCTTTGCTTTTGCTTTGTCTGAGGTTAGGATTGCTACCCCTGCTTTTTTTTTCACTTTAGCTGAAGCATAATATATTCTATTCCAGCCTTTTACTTTTACCCTGTGTGTATCCCCCTGTTTCAAATGTGCTTCTTGTAAACAACATATTGCAGGATTTTGGTTTTTAATCCATTCTGCTATCCACCTCCACTTTATGGGAGAATTCATCCCATTCACATTCACAGTTTTAATTACTATGTATCTTTTTCCATCCTATTTCCCCCCATCTATGTTCTTATTTCTCACTTCTCCCTTCCCCTCCTCAAAAGAGTTTTGCTTTTGACCACCACCTCCCTCCATATTCTCTTCCTTTCAGTCCCTCCATCTTACCCTTTTCCCTTACTACTTTTTCCCTTCCTTCTAACCATCCCCCCTTTTCTTTCCCCTTTCCTCTCCTACCACCTGTAGGGCAAGTTTGATTCCCATACTTAACAGAGTATTTTATTCCCTCTTTGAACCAAATCTGATGAGAATAAAGCTCCAACACTGCTCTTCTCCTTCCCTTCTTTTTCTCTAGTATAATATATTTTTGTACCTCTTCATGTGATGTAATTTACCCTTTTCTGCCTCCTCCTTACCTCTCCTCCCATTACAATCCCCTTTCATCCCTTAATTAAGTTTTTTATCATCACATTAGTTAATTTATATCCACACCCTTTATCTATGTATATCCCTTTTAGATGCTGTACTAACTATATCATTCTCAAAATCAGTAAATATCATCTTCTCATATAGTGATGTAAAGAGTTTGCCCTTGTTGAATAACAAGGGTTTTTTTTTCTTTTTTCCCCTGTTTACCTTTTTATGCCTATCATGAATCTTGTATTTGAAGACCAAATTTTCCATTGAGCTCTGGCCTCTTCATCAGGAAGGACTGGAATTCCCTTATTTCATTGAATGTGCACCCCCTTGCCTGAAAGATCATGCTCAATTTTGCTGGATAATTGATCCTTAGTTGTATTCCAAGCTTCTTTGTCTTTTGGAATATCATATTCCAATCCCTCTTATCTTTTACTCTAGAAGCTGCAAGGTCTTGTATCATCCTGACTGTGGTTCCATGATTTTTGAATTGTTTCTTTCTGGCTACTTGCAGTATTTTCTCCTTGACCTGATAATTCTGGAATTTGACTACAATATTCCTTGGAGTTTTCAATTTGGGATTTCTTTCAGGAGGTGATCAGTGGATTCTTTCGATGGCTATTTTACCCTCTGGTTCTAGGACCTCGGAGCAGATATCCTTGATGATTTCTTGGAAGATACTGTTCAGGCTCTTTTTTCATCATGGCTTTCCAGAAGACCAATAATTCTTAGATGATCTCTCCTGGATCTATTTTCCAGGCCAGTTGTTTTTCCAATGAGATATGTTACATTTTCTTCTATTTTTTCATTCTTTAGATTTTGTTTGACTGATTGCTGATGCCTCATAGAGTCATTAGCTTCTACTTGCCAAGTTCCAATTTTTAACATATTATTTTCTTTAGATAGCTTCTGAATCTATCTTTCCATTTGGCCAATTTTACTTTTCAAGGATTCATTTGCTCCTGTTAGATTCTGTAATTTTTCTTTTACCTCTCTAATATGGCTTTTAAGATCCTCCTTGAGCTCTTCCAGGAATGCTTCTTGGGCTTGAGACCAGATCATATTCCCTTTTGAGGATTCAGATGTGGGTATATTGTCAATGCTGTGCTCTTCTGAATTTGTATTTTGATCTTCTCTGTCTCCATAATGTGATTCAATGGTCTTTTTTTTTTACTTTTCTAGCTTGCTTCTTCATGGTGGTTGCCTTTTTCCTGGCTTTTAAAGTGGATCTCTGCTTCTGAGGCCCAGGGGACTCTGTCCCAAGCTTCTTGTGTTGGGAGCTAGGTGCCTGATTACTGGCTTTGTGCGCTGTGGCCTCTGGTTTTATCAGCTATAAACTACATACTGCTGTAGCTCACCTGGTGCTGAGCTGGAGCTGGCTGGTATGTGCCAAGGATCAAGGACCAGTGAAGTCTTTCTGAATTTCCCTGGGGTTAAACTGAATCTCACAGTGTGAAGTGTGTGGGAGGGGTGGTCTGGCTGCTGGAAGACTACTCTTCCCCTAGGGCTATGCTATATCTCACGGGTGGTCTCAGTTATTGGTCTGTGCTGGTGTCTGCCAATTCCTCTGGCTGTGAAAATGCATGCCTGGGGTCCTGGTGTTGGCACTTACCAGCTCCAACCATCTGGGGCTCTGGAACTCATGCTGGTCTGCTAAGGTGAGGCTTGCTAGGATGCCTCCCTTCCTGCACTGGTCTCCTTCCTTCACCAGAAGAGGGTGTCTCCCTAGCTTCCTGAGCTAAAAGATTACTGAACCGCCACTTCTGTCACTTCTATTACAGGGTTTCTCCTAGGGCAGTATTCTCTGGGTTATTCAAGGGAGGAATGAGAGCTCTTAGAGTTTACTTGGTCATCATGGCTCCCAGAAGTTCAAGAAGGTGAGTTTCCCCAGGAGTAGCTGCTGCTGCTGCCACAGGCCCTGTGCTTCTGTCTCACCTAGCTCCAACAGACTCCCATCCTGTGCAGAGATGCCTGGGGATCACCACCACAGTCAGTGGGCTGGACCTGCTCCCATTCCAGTATGGTGGTCCAGTGTGGTCAAGTGTAGTTTTGCATGCCCAGTGCTCTCCCAGCCCAGTGAAACAGATCCCTCTCTTTCTGCACTTTCCTGGCTTGGAAATCTGCCATGCTCTGTCTCCTATTTGTTCAGATTCACTTCTCAAAAGGTATCTGAAAGAATTTGTGAGAGAGCTCATCATGTCCCTGCTTTCACTCCACCATCTTGTCTCTGTCCCTTAACTATGCTTCTCTTAAGGCAGCCCAGGATTTCATTCACTTCTTTAACCATTATACTACTGGATCATAGTGAGTCTGCAGACCACTAAAACCCTCAGATCTTTTTCAGATAAAGTGTTGTCTACTCATGCCTCCCTTCATCTATCTTATGAAGTTGATTTTAGATCATGTTAAGACTTTACATTTATTCCTATTAAATTTTATCTTGTCTGATTCATTCCAGTGTTCTAAATGATAATGATGATTTTGTATGCTGACTCCATCATCCAGGGTATTATTCAGGGGCATCTTGATAAATATACAACAACCAGCTCTCCAAAAATAAACAACAACAAAAATGTATACTCAACAGAATTTTAAGTTTAATCTGCTTTATTAACATTTTATATCACTTTCTTAAGTTTAAGCAGTCAAAAAACCCAGTCAAGTCCAGATTTGTAGTACTTGCTGATTGATTTCTGAGACATAAATGTTTACACTGAAAATTTATCAATTGGCTCTCAAAAAGTTGATTCCAGTATAACCCTGGTGTCATCTCTTCCAGAATGTTGTCATTTGCAAATTTGACAAACATGACCTTTATCCAAGCCATTAATAAATATATGAACTAGCACAAGGCTATATACATGATCCCTGGGATATTCCACCAGAGGCTTCTTTCCAAGTTGTCACTGAACCATTAATGATTCCATTCTGATCCTGGCCATTCAATTAGTTACTAATCAAATTTACTGCTCTATCATGCAGCCTACATCTCTCTTTTTCTTCCATAAAAATGACAGGAGAGATTTTTAGAGGTAAGCAATATGTACTAGTCAGTGAAACTACCATGAAAGAAAGAGAAAAAAGAAAGGACAAATTTAAGAAGTGAAGGAAGGAAGGAAGGAAGGAAGGAAGGAAGGAAGGAAGGAAGGAAAGAAAGAAGGAAAGAAAGAAAGAGAGAGAGAGAGAGAAAGAAAGAAAGAAAGAAAGAAAGAAAGAAAGAAAGAAAGAAAGAAAGAAAGAAAAAAAGAAAGAAAGAAAGGAGAGAAAAAAGTATTATTCTGGTATGTCCTGCTTTCGATGACATCTTGCTGCCTCTTTCTGGTCCCCACTTCTTTTTCTAAATTTCTACTAAGGGATAGGGACTAGATTTGTGATTTCATTGATATAAGGAGCTAGTAGGGGTTGAAAGTCTCTTTAACAGTTCAGGCTAGCCCCTTCTCTGCATCCCACAGTCTTGAATAGTTGCCCTAGAACATTGTAACTTGACCAAGTTTGTACGTGTCACAGGTGAGACTTGAAGCCAGGTCTTCTGGACTTCAGGGACATCTTTCTATCCACTAAACCACATTATCTTTCTGTTCATTCAACATCTTTTATTATAATCTAGCATCCTGCTGAGAAACTGTCAAGTTTACTGGAATAAAATGTACAGAATCCATTATCTGTCCTTTAAAAAAGAAAACAAACAAACTAGGACAGCATTTTTATTTCTCTAATAGTCAAATCTTTCAAAACTCACTAACACTGGCTAAAAAATAACATCTTTTAGTTTTTGTTATTGTTGGGTTTGTCATTCTTGTTGGTTTCATTATATGAGGATGCAGTCGATCTGGGTCAGATCACATGAACTCATTAGGGGTAGAGAGATTCTTCCTTTTTATCTCTATATTCACCTTGGGTAACAACTCTCAATTACCTATTTTTGTTCTGTATTTTCCAGTCTGAAGACCACTCTTTTGCAGAGAAAATAGAAGTGAAGTAAGAATTGGGTGACTTCATCTTCTCTCCATCATCCATTATGATCTTCTCATCAACCTTAAACAGTATGCCTCATACCTTCTTTGATTCCTAATTTTAACTACTATAGCTTTAAAATAATACTTTATGCTATCCTCACCTTAGTTACCAGCCTCAGATCGTTGTGAGCTTTTGCACTTATGACCCGCTTTTTACAAGATCATGGCTCACCCAAATATTCACCATCCTCTGTTATCCTTGCTTCCATCTTCTTTGAACGTATTTTTTAAAGAATTGAAGTAAATTTCAAGTTCCCTGTGCATCCTCACAGCTTTCCACTGGTTTTCTCATTTAATTATTTCTCTTTGTGTCAACAGATTTTCATTCTTGAGAGATGACCATCCTTCCTGGCCTACCTTCCCCCATAGAATTTTAATCCATGGGATCCCACCTGTCCTTTATCTGTATCCTTAGAAACCTTACCTCCAAAAAGAATCAGATGCCATATCAGACTATGCCTCAATCTCCTTCTCTATCACAAATTCTAAGATGGAGTGACCACTTCCCCCAAGTTCCTATCATTTCTCCTTCAGTAACCAGTTCCTCCATGTTGGTGAAATGAAGTCCAAAATAGCAAGTCTCTTCTTTTAAAGGATGAAATTATCTTTAAGGTAAGCCAAGAAAGTATTACATCCTCAGCTTTGGGAAAAGGAAGAAAGACAGATAGACAGAAACAGAAAGCTATAGAAGACACCCTTGAAGTCCACTATCACCACTATGTGTCTCCTTGCCAGACTTGTGATCTGTTCTCCAAACTCTTCATTTATTCCATCACTCTGTTCAAGTGGTCCATACTTTCATTCAATAGTAATGTCAGCTCTCTTTTCTATCCCCTTTGATCTTTGCACCAAAGCTTTCCACCATGCTTCTCCTCTGGTCCCTAGATTCTCTTACATGAGCTAATCTTCTTATTTCTTTTGAATAAGGTATACAATTCCAGTCATATTCTATTCATGATCCTCATCTTACCAAGTACCTACAACTCCTACATGGACAAATTTGCCACTTTTCATTAAGCCCTCTCATTTATTTTTACTTGTTCCCTCTGCTTTGTACATTCATTTATAGGTATCAGTGATTTTATTGCTGGCTCCTTGTTTAGACTGTATCTTTTGTGAATTTATGGGTTCGTATATTGTGTTTCTTCTTCCTAACTAATTGCTTATCTTTTTGATATCTAGATTGGTGGATATACTTAGATATATCCTTCTGAACCTCAAAATCATACTTCTACTGACCTCTCCCATCCTGGAAATTTGCTCACTCTGGAACATTCTGCCACCCCTGCAGGTTGTTCACCCTGGAAAATCCCTTTGAAAAGTCCATCTTCCTTCTCCCATTGGTAAATTCCTCCTTGAGTCTCTATTTTGTCAAGGGGCCAAAGTAGCCTGCTTTCAAACCACTCCCAGATTTGTTTCTGATTTTATGAACTTCAAATCAAATTCATTCCCTCTCTCTTTGTTCCCCCACCCCAATTTTCAGCTTCCTTTTAGCTGTTGTCTTCCCTCATTAGAATCTAAACTCTTTAAGGGCAGAAATTGTCTTTTTGCTTTTATTCCTGGCAACCCCTCACCTACTTCCCAGCACTTAGTACAGTGTCTGGCACATTGTTGTTGTTTCGTCATTCAGTCTTGTCTGACTTTTTGTGACACTCTCCATTGAGTTTTCTTGGTAAAGATGATGGAGTGGTTTGCCATTTCCTTCTCCAGTGGATTAAGGCAAAGAGAGGTGAAGTGACTTTCCCAGGTCACACTGCTAGTAAGTGTCTAAGGCCAGATTTGAACTCAGTTTTTCCTGACTCCAAGCCCCATGCTCTATCCACTGAGCCATCTAGCTGCCCTGTCTGTCATACAGAAAGCACTTAATAAATGCTTGTTTCCTTCCTTTCTTTTTTTAGAGCCCTTTTGATTAGATTTTCAAGACTTTAAGCAAATATTTTTCCCAATCTTTTTTAGTCATGGTCCATCCAGTCCAAGAGCCTATCATTCATATACATTAATATGTGGTACAGAAATTCAAATCTCATTCTCAGACATCATCTTCTTGACCAATTATTCACTTCCCAAATGTATTTTTCTCTTCTGAGTCCCTGCTTTCAATGTACAGTGATGAGTAAAACACCAACTGTGTGTGCCTCTAAACAGTTTATTTTCTTGCCTAAGACTTAGTCATCCTTGGCAATGGTTTCTAGGTTCTTTCTGGCAGTATCATTTGTGCCCAAAATGAATCATCAAAAGTAGGTCATAGTCCTCTGCCTTGACTAGTCTTGGAAGGTTCTTTGTCATGTCTTGGATACATGTCCTGGAAAAACAACAGACCTCTCTATTCCTGTTTTCAAGGGAACAGATAGACAGTTGCCTCTACTTCCTCAGCAAGTCATCAACCATCATTACTTTTCTCTCTCTTCTTTTGGTCATTTTTGGATATTTTCTCACCTTATAGCACCTGTGGCTCCACTGGGATAAAAACAACTGATTCTTCCTCAGAGTATTAAACTCCTTCTTCAAAAAAACTTTCTGAGTTGCTTTTTTCATTTATTTTAGTTCCAGGTGTTTCATTTTCCTTCTTTTCTTCCTCCTCTCTGTGACATTCTTCCATTTAACAACCTCCAAACACAGGTCAAGATTCCCATCTTCCTCCTTTTCATCTTTATTCTCACTTTAAAGCCCTTCTTCCATTGTGAAAGAAACATTTCATTTTCTCTGACAATCTGTCTAATAGAGGGACATTCCTCAAACCACTTTCTCTTCTCTCCTAGGACAGAGACCAGCCCGCATAGGTAACAATCACAAACACAAGCACTGCACATTCAATGCAGACCACTACAAAATAATCCCTGCTGCCCATACTTAAGGAAAGTGATATCTTCAATCCTCCTCATTCTTCCTAGTAGGTCTCCTGGAGAGGAGAAAATAGTTTGAGGGGACCTTTAGCTCTCGAGTTGACACATTCCGTTTCTTCTTGTTAATGCCTTTTTTGGTACTATGACAGTCATACGAAACCTCCTTTACTTCTTCTCTTATCTAGCAGTACCTCTTACTTTGTCTTATTTGGCTTGTTTACCACCTGCCCTCTCCTTCAGTTCCTCTCTTGCTTCTGCTTCTTTTCCCCTTGAGCCATTTCCTTTCTCCTTGGGTCTTTCACTCTCTCTGTTCCCTGCTCTTTGTCTTATTTGATTTGTTTACCACCTGCCCTCTCCTTCAGTTCCTCTCTTCTCTCTACTTCATTTCCCCTTGAACCATTCTCTTTTTCCTTGGGTCCTTCATTCTCTGCTCCCTGCTCCTCTTCTTTTTCTCCTCAAGTGTTGACTTCCAGTCTTTTACTGCTTTTCCATGAGTCCACCTTCTTCATCTCCCTCCTTTTCCTGAAATCCCCACAGATTTCTCCTTCCCAAATTCAATCTCCAACCATCTTCAGTATTCTAAAGTCCTCCAAATCTCTGTCACAACTTGGTTTTTTGCCTCTTTCTTGAACTGGAGTCCTCCTCTTCCTCATATGTCTCCATATCCTACTCCCACAGAAAACTGAAATAGAATAAATGGTCAGCGATTGTATTTTTTTCTGTCTTCATTCTTTTCCACCTCCCTGTTGAATTGGACACAGTTCACAACCCTCCCCTCCTTGATATTCTTTCCTCTGTGGTTTTTCATATCATTTCTCTTTCCTTGGTCTCCTCTTAGCTGTCTATGGTCTCCTTCTTCGTCTCCTTTTTGTCTCACCCTGGGCCATCACCAGTCATCTTGACTTACATTTTGCCACTGGATTCCAGTGACTGGAGAACAGAGTGAGACTGATGACTTTGTATAACTCTGCCTTTCTTAAACCCAGTTTACTCACAAGTTAAGACATCACCCTCATAATGTCATTGGTCCTCTTCAAGAATGAAGGATCAATAACAACAACAACAATCTTGTCTCACCATCATCTCACTCTCCCTTCTTCTTCTTCTCCCACTCTTTTTCTTCTTCTCCCACTTTTCTTCTTCTTCTTCTCCCACTCTTCTTCTTCTTCTTCTTCTCCCACTCTTCTTCTTCTTCTTCTTCTTCTTCTTCTTCTTCTTCTCTGTCTCTCTCTGTCTCTCTCTCTCTCTCTCTCTCTCTCTCTCTCTCTCTCTCTCTCTCTCTCTCTCCCCTCTTGCAGACTTCATCATACCCATGTGGTTAAACATCACTTCCTTGCAGGTGACTCACAGATCTATGCATCTATCCTTAGTCTCTCCCCTGAGCTTCAGTTCTGTATTACCAGTTGCCTATTGGACATTTCACACTGGATGTCCTGGAGATATCCCAAGCTCAACATGTCCAGAACAAAACTCGTCATCTTTTCTACCAAATCCACCCTTTTTCTAAGCTTCCTGATTTCTGTCAAAGGAACCCCTGCTCTTCCAATCTCACAGTCCTACGGTCCTGGTATTAGTTTTGACTCCTGACTCTTACTCACCCCACACATCCAATCCATTGCCAGATCTTGTCATTTCTTTTGTTGTTATTGTTGTTGTTCAGTCATTTTCAGTCCTGCCTGACTCGTCATGACCCCATTTGGGGTTGTCTTGGCAAAGATACTTGAGTGCTTTTGCCATTTCCTTCCCTAGCTCATTTTATAGATAAAGCAATGGAGCCAAACAGGGTTAAGGGATTTGCCCAAGGTCACATAGCTGGTAAGGGTGTGAGGCTGGATTTGAACTCAGGAAGATAAATCTTCTTGGCTCCAGGCCTGGCACTCTATCCACTGGGCCACCTAGCTACCCCCCATATCTACCTTCACAATATTTCTCAATTCACACAACCACTATCTTAGTTCAGGCCTTCATCACCTCTCACCTATGCTAATGAAATGGCCTCCTCATTGTCCTCCCTGCCTTAAGTCTCTCCGCATTACAGCTGATTCCACCCATTATTTTCAAAATGATTTTTCTCAAATGCATACCTGCCCATGTCATGCCCCTACTCAATCATCTCTGGTAGCTTCCAATTACCTCTAGGATCAAATATAAACTCCTCTATTTAGTTTGTAAAGCCTTTCACAACCTGGTTCCAATCTATCTTTCCAGCCTCGCCATGTGATTCATCCAAACTAAGCTTCTCCCTGTTTCTTACACATGACACTGGATCTGCCATGTCTGAACCTTTGCACTGATCATCTTCTATACTTGGAATGCATTCTCTTCTCATCTCTGCCTCAGAGTCCTTCTCTTCCTTCAAGACACAACTCAAGCACACCTTTATACGTGAAGTCTTTTTTGGTCCCTCCCTAAATGCTAGTGCCCTTCCTCCAAGCCACCTTGTATTTAATTGTTTTGTATTTATTCTTTTTATATTTATTCTGCATGTACTTATAAGTGTATTTATTGTCTTCCCTGGTAGAATATAAACTTCTAGACCAAGGGTGGTGAACCTGCAGCCTCCAGGCTATATGTGGCCGTCTAGGTCCTCAGGTACAGCCTTTTGACTGAGTCTAAGTTTTACTTTTATTAAGGGGATTTGTTCTGTGAAGTTTGGATTCAATCACATACAAAGAGCAAAAGAAAACCAATTAACAGTATGTGCATTCCATTGGTATCCATTCAGTGTTATCTAGAGGAAGGCTCTCAGCGTGTTTGGTGGACTGCTATCTGGGAGGACATGGATAAAAGTCACAAAGCATGAGAAGGTGTGTGGGTGTTAATACTACATTGCTAGAGAGAAGAAACTGTACCAATAAGACTACAAATCCATCAAAATACTAAGGTAAATTCAAGAAGAAATCAAATCCCCACAAGAAAGAATATCTACTTTCCTCAGTTGTCCCAAAGAGTACAAAGGATAGTCTAGGACTGTATTATTTAAGACATATTCAACAATTCAAGAGGCATTGTGGTAGAGTAGACAGACTGTTGGACCTGGGGTCTGAAAGACCTAAGTTCAAATTTCTCCTCTCCTCTGATGCTTACCAACTGTGTAAACATAGGCAATCAACAATATACATTTATTAAGCACCTACTGTGTGCTAGGTTCTGGGGATACAAAAACAAAAATTAAATAGCTGCCCTCAAGAAGCTTACATTCCATTAGCCAACCAATTACATTCTGTTGATCAACTTCTCTGAGCCTTGGGCAACTCTCTAAAACTTATCTACTAAATTATAAATGGGTTAGAGTCTGCCTGAAGCCTTAATGTACTCAAAGCAAATCTTGTTTCCACTGTAGCCAGTTTATATAGATGCTGGAAAGCCATAGAGAAAATCATTTTAACATTCCAGTGCTTTTCCTTAGGAAGAGATGAATTGCTGGATTAAAGAAAAGAAAACAAGTATAAAGACCCCAGAGGGCAAGTAATAAAATAGTTGGCAAGACAAAGAAAGGAGTCTGCTTAAACTAAGTCACAAAGCATGAACCACTGAGAAAATGACTATAAGCAAAGGGGGGGGGGAATTACACAGAGTAGAACCCCATTCATTATCAAAGATCTTACTGCTAAACATGGTAAAAATCAGCAAAAATATGACTTAGATCATGTCCCCCCAACTGTAACAGCTACATAGGGTAAAGGTAACATGGTCACTGTACGAGGCCAAGATTATCCCCCTTGCCCAACATCTGCATCATATTAATTCACTGCATATACAAATACAGAACTATGAAACTTCAGAACTACGAGAGACTTTCAAGATCTTCCTATTCAATTCTCCTATTTTAGAAATGAGGAAACTGAAGCCGAGACAGGTGAAGTGACTCCCTGAGGCCACAGAGCAAGTTAATGGCAAACCCAGGTCTCTTCACTTCCTGCCCACTCTTTCTTCTATGGCCTAATATTCTCCATCCACAACACTCGTTAGTGTTCTTTTTTTTTGAAGGAAAGGGAAATTAATTATAATATTTTTATTCATCTAGTGGTTCACAAATCTAGAGCTATAAGGGACTTCAAAGGCCAGGTAGTCCAACCGTCTTATTTTGTGCTTGAGGAGACTGTCCACTAAGATGACATAAGTAGCCCAAGGTGACACTCGACACTCCATCTGACCATCACCCGGGTGGTAAGCATTGAAAGCAAAACCCATCTTTTTTTCTACTGTACCACACTGCTTTCAGAAGTCACAGTGTGTTGTGACTACAGGAAAGTAAGAATTCTATAGTGTATGCAAGAATAAATTAATATTATTTATAAATGAATGCTTAAGATCCTGAGTCATACAGCACTGGAGGTAAGCTAACAAAACAGTCCTCCAAAACTCTTCCCCTTGCATTTATTTCCCTAGCTGCCAGGGATTAAACAGCCTTCTCATTCCCCACAATTTATGGGCTCTTGTAATTCCAACTTCAGACTTACTGGCAAGGAGAGATAGGTACAGTTGACAAAGCTCACATCTGTGGTGTACATGTTACAGCATATGTTTTGCGTGTGTGTGTGTGTGTGTGTGTGTGTGTGTGTGTGTGTGTGTGTGTGTTTCTTCCACCCTCTTAAGAGCTGCTTTGTACATCTTCCATGTTTCAAATTATTTCTTAAAAATTGCATGAGACATCTGGGATAGCTGCCTGTTCTTCCTGATTAATTCTCGCATTTAGGACTCTGCTGTTAGTACCATCCACTCATTGTCTGCTGTTATCATAACATTTGTTTATCTCCCTAAATAAACTAAACACTCAAATCCAGAAGTAAAGGAGAGGGAAATAAAGCTTTTAGGTAGAATGAAGGAGATAATAGGAAGGCCATTTTAGGAAATCGTGCTTTTACAAACCAATAGTGAGAATACACCTGAAAAAAAAAAGTTTACATAATTGATATACTCCAAGCCAAAGAAATACAGGGATATTCCTAAAACTGAAAAGGATCCATTCCAGGGATACACTTCAGTGTGAGAAATATCATTCCCAGAGGTTGAGATAATAACCTTGGAGGGTAGTAATACACTCTAGGACAAAATTTTCTCTCTTGGACCTCTTCTGCTCTTCAGTGGAGCAATCTCCCTTTTTCCTTTCTTTGTGAGGCAAGTTGAGTGAGGTTAAGTATAGGGCAGTGATCTCCTGTTTTTAAGGTTGTCTCCCAATTAGCAATAGAGAAGTCATAGATAGTGGGGCCAACATAATATCTCTACTACAAGGAGCCATGTAAGCAAGGGCAATCTGATACTCTCATTAATTGCCCCTGGTCCAATCATATAAAGAAACTCTCTTTCTCCTCAGTCATCATAGCCCTCAACCCAGTGGTTAGGAGACCAAAACTTGCCACAGACTTTTGCACATTCAAGACATCTTTATCATAATAGGCTTTCTTCCCAGGGGATATTTTAATCACGGCATCACTGTAAAGCAAGAAATATTTGTAGAACCAATTACTTAATTAAAAATTAAGCTAGTCCCCATGTGAGACACAAATTGTCCCTCCTGTAGAAAGGGTCATAGAGACTTGGTGGGCAGGAAATAGAGACCTGAAGGAGGAAAGGAATTGCCAAGCATTCCCCAAGTTCCTGTGGCACTGATCTTGAAGAATTTCCACAGAGAAGGGCAGGATAAGAGAGACTCTTGGGGGTATGGTTCAGAAAGGAGCAGCCTCAAGGACCCTATTCTTGACCATCCAAACACAGAGCAGAGCGATGGCAAAGGGCTATTGCTTACCTGTTGGCTACAAGCAGAGCACAGAAGAGACAATCAGATCACAAATGGAAAAGAGTTGCTGACCAAATGTGAGTGATGGGTAGGCAAAATGGACTGGGTCAGAGATACAGCAGGTAGGCCAAGGCAGCCTGTGATGTTTGGTAAAAATCATGGCAAAAGAATGAAGTCCACACCACAAGTCATTAACAACCCCCTCCATCTTCTTTCCAATTACCCATCTACTACCTACTTATTGCTTTTCAGTGGGGCACAGGGGTGGGAAGTTGAGGATGGAGAGGAAAAAAAAACCTTTTGCCCCTTTCTTGGCTGCCAGACAAAGCAGGCTGAATTTTGGAAGCTTTTATTGTTTCAACTTCTTGCTTCTTTTCCATGTGATTTGAAAGCATTATTAAAAACTAGATGGCCATCTTCTATGAGTTTATTTATGAATTGTGGAATGAAATTGAGGAAAGGGAATTTAACCCTAAAAGGGAACTGAGTGTCTCTGTTATTATTAAAAAAAAATTTTTCTGGAGTATATATGCATAAATATACGTTCAGATTTTATACACTGGACTTTTTTTCTTTTGAACTCAGGGAGATAGAAATAAGAAAAACAGTAATAAAAATTAAATGGAAAGCTTTCTACTGTGAGGGGTTTGGTGTGCTTTTTTTTGTTTTTAGTTTGGTTTTTTTTTAGTTTTTTTGTTTGTTTGTTTTGCCTGAAGACACCCTGCCTGAGGCTTTGCTGCTGCTGCTGCTGCTGCCTTGCTGGGTGTTTAAGTGGCCAAGTCTTACTGCTGATACTTCTGTTGGCCTTTCTGGGCACTGAGGTCATCTAGCACATGGTCATGCCATACAAACAAATGTATTCACACAGTGACCTTGGGGAAGTCACTTAATCCCAGTTGCCCTGCCTTTCACCCTCAAAAAATATGTTAAAATATATGCACACACACACAGAGGGCACCTCAATTTCTCATATTCAACATACCCCCCATTTAGCATAGGCTCTAATACCATGGAGAAACATCCAATCTCTGTCCAGGAAACCTTTGTTTAACATACATCTTGATTCATCCATAGTGCTTTTTCTACTCAGTTATTTGGGATTAATCTAATGTAAGTCAATCCTATTCCCACCAACTCTCTTCCTCTTAAATAGGAGAAAATACATGAAATATCTCATCAGAAAAACAAACTCGCTTGGGAAATAGATCAAGGAGAGATGATTTAAGATTCATAGGACTACCTGAAAGAGCCTAGACATCATATTTCAAGAAATTATCAAGTAAAACTACCCTGATATCCTAGAACAAGAAGGTAAAGTAGAAGTTGAAAGAATCCACCAATCACCTCCTTAAGGAAATCCCAAAATGAAAACCCCCAAGAATATTATAGCAAATTTCAAGAGCACCCAGGTTGAAGAGAAAATATTGCAAGCCCCCAGAAAGAAACAATTCAAATATCATGACTCTATAGTCAGGACCACACAAGATTTAGCAGCTTCCACATCAAAGGAGTGAAGGGCTTAGAATATGATATTCCAGATGGCAAAGGAACTAGGATTACAACCAAGAATCACCTCCCCAGCAAAACGGAGTGTAATCTTTTGGGGGGAGTGGGGGGATGGTCATTCAATGAAATAGAGGACTTTCAAGCATTCCTAATGAAAAAAACAGAACTGAATAGGAAATTTGACATTTAAACACAAGACTCAAGAGAAACATAGAAAGATAAATATGAAAGACTAATCATAAGGGACTCAACAAAGTTAAACTGTTTATATTCCTATATGGGAAAATTAAACATGTAACTGCTAAAAACTTTGTCATTATTAGGGCAGCTAAAAATAGTTTACATAGACAGAGGCTATGGGTCTGAGTCAATTACATTGGAATGATCTCCCCAAAAATTAAAGGAGGAAGAAAAAAAAGAATACTCTGGGAGAAGGAGGGAGAAGTAGAAGGCAGAAATTTTTCTCACATAAAAGAGGTGTGCAAGGAAGAGCTTTCACAATAAAGGAGAAAGTATGGGTGGGATTACAAGCAATGTTGGAACCTCATTCTCATTGAAATTGGTTCAAAGAAGGAAATACACATGTGCACACACACACTCAGTTGAGTATAGAAATGTAACTTACCCAATGGGGGCATAGGAGGGTAAAGGGATAAGAGAAAAGGGAAGGGGAAAAAAAAGAAGATAGTGGATTAAGGGAGGCATTGGTTAGAAGCAAGATAGACTTTTGAGGAGGGACAGGATAAAAAGAGAAAGAGGAAGAAACAGAAGATAATGGGATGGAAAGAAATATACAGTCAATAATCATAACTATGAATGTAAATGGGATGAGCTCACCCATAAAAGGGAAGCAGATAGCAGAATGTCCTTAAAACCAGAATCCAACAACATGTTGCTTACAAGAGATACACTTGAAACAGAAAGGCACACACAGAGTTAAAATAAAGGGATTAAATAAATTAATTTCAAAAAAATAAAGGGCCGGATCAGAATCTAATATGCTTCAGATGAAACAAAAAAGGCAGGGGTAACAATCATGATCTCAGAAAAAGTAAAAGCAAAAATGAACCTAATTAAAAGATCAAGGAACTATATTTTTCAAAAAGGGACCATAGACAGTGAAGTAATATCAAAAATTTTTACAGCAAGTTTCTCTAATAGAGGTCTCATTTCTCAAATATATACTGACTATAGAACTGAATAAAATTTATAAAAATAAAAACTATTCCCTAATTGATAAAAAGTCAAAGGAAATGAATAGGCAGTTTTCAGAAGAAGAAATCAAAACAATCTATAGTCATATGAAAAAATGCTCTAAATCACAATTGATTAGAGAAATGCAAATTAAAACAACTCTGAGGTTCTTTGTCATACCTATCAGAAGTAACAAATGCTGGAGGGAATGAGGGAAAATAGGTACACTAACGAGCTGTTGGAGTTGAGAACTAGTCCAACCATTTTGGAAAACAATTTGGAACTATGTCCAAAGGGCTATAAAACTTTGTGTACACTTTGACTGAGCAACGACACTGTTAGGTTTGTGTCTCAAAGAGATCAAAGAAAGAGGGAAATGGTCTATGTGTACAAAAATGTTTATAGCAGCTCTTTTTGAGAGGCAAATAATTGGAAATCAAGGGGATGCTCATCAATTGGGGAATGGCTGAACAAGTTGTGGCATATAATTGTGATGGAGAACTACTACGCTGTGGGAAATGATGAGTGGGTTGGTTTCAGAAAAACAAGGGAAAACATATATGAAATGATGCAAAGTGAAATGAGAAGAACCAGCAGGTCATTGTGCAAGGTAACCACAACATTGTAATGATGATCAAGTGTGAAAGACTTGGCTACTCTGGTCAAAATAATCCAAGACAATTCCAAAGGACTCATGCTGGAAAAATACTATCCACCTCCCAAGAGAGAAGTGATGAACTCTGAGTCCAAATTAAAGTATAATTTTCTCACTTCTTTATTTTTCTTGCTTTTTATGGAGATATGGCTAATATGGAAATATTTTACATGATTTCACATGTATAGTTGATATTGTATTGCTTGCCTTCTCAGTGGGTGGTAGAGTATGGGATAGAGGGAGAGAATTTGGATCAATTTTTAAAAAAAGAATGTTATAAATAATAAATGATTAAAAAATAACAATTCTTGCATGTGATAGGATATTGACTTATGGTAGGAATTTTCCTGTATCCCTGACTGTAGTTCATTATTAACTTTTGCCTTTCTCATGATCATTTTTCCCATTTGCTTTGAAATCTTTTAAGGTCTTCATCTTCCTTTATAGAATATGTCTTTTCCCCAATTTCTACCTCTGAAATAAGATTTCCCACTTTTGTTCTCTGTTTCAATCTCTCCCTTTGCCTCCTCACCCATTCTCTTGGGAGCTCTCTTCTTCCTGAGAGTCTACTCAAGTTATTGTTCCTTCATTATTAACTTTATATTTGATTAAGGTACATCACATACTTGCCTCGATTTTCATGTTCCCTTCCATTCTGTAGTTTAGTCCCACGAAAATATTGATTCCCTGAGAGGGGGGAGGGGTGTGTCATGAGGTTTGCCCATGATGTTTCAGGTCTAGCCTTTCAACTTCTGCTTTCATACTTACTCTCTGATGGCTGTATTGGTTTTTCAGTTTTTCACTTGTCTTTAAAAGCAAATTATTTGTTTGGGTCTGGTTCTCTTTCTGGGAATGCTTTGATTGCCTCTTTAATTGAACATCCATCTTTTTTCATTAATGGTTTGTCTCAGGTTTCAAGAGTATGTCATCTTCCGTCTTGAGCTATGTTGCTCTTTAGGACACATTCCATTCCGTCCTCCATTTTCTGGTGGAGGCAAAGTAATTTTATGTTATTCTAATTTCCTTTGTATTTGAAGTTCCTTATCCTGAGTGCTTGGAGAATTTGTTGTTTGTCATTGAAATGATTAAATTTAGCCCTTATATGTCTTGGAGCTTGTATAAAGTTGGTTTGTAATTTTTCTGGAGGTAATATGTGGATATGTTTCAAACATTTTGTTCCCTGTGTTAAGAACTTCTTGACAGTTTTTTAAATTATTATTTCTTTCATTCTGATATTAACATATTTTTGCTTATCATTTCCTTGTGAGAGACCTGTGATCTTTAAGTTATCTCTACATACCCTTTATTTGAGTTCAATGTTTTGCTTTTATGAAGATCATGTTTTCTTTTAACATTATTGCTTTTTGCTTCTCTTCTTCCAGATTATCCTTCACTTCTGTGTATTTGAATTCCCAATCAATTATTCTGCCTTTTGTTTTTTAAGTGAGATTTGCCACTGTGGTTTCAAGTTTCAAGTTTGCCAAATATTTCTGCTGTGCAGGCCATAAATTCTACTTTCACAATTCTTAATTCTCTTTTAAGCCATCCATCCTGCTGTGGTTTCATATTCTCTTGGGAATCCACAGCATCCTTTACCTCATCGGGCATTTGGTGATTAATGTTTCCTTTATCTTGCAATATTTATGTCTAGAATCTTTTAGCTAACCTGGAGGCTATGTTCCCTATTCCCTATTAATCTCTTCCTTGTTGGTTTATCTGCTTATGCTCAAGGTCTTTAATTGAGTTTTTTCCTTCAAAGCACATCAGTAATCCCTTATATTCCCCTATTGCTTACTTTCTGACTGCTTCCCCTTTGATGGTGGTTCCTCTGCGGGGAGGACCTTGAAGGTGGCTCAGATTTCTCCCACGCTGCACATTTCACCAGTCTCAGTTTCTGCCCCAACTGACTTGGGGCAAGGGCAACAGGACTGGATTTTGGAAAGACAGCATGGCCGTTTCCTCCATACCAGCAGACACGCTTCCAGCCCAGCCTCTGTGGCCATTGCAGATGGGAGAAATCATCATGAAGAAGGAGCTCACATTTCTCATCACTGCTAGCAACAACTGTGGACCAACTGTCACCAACAGGCAGATAAGCATAAAAGCCCTAGAAGTGACAGCACCTTCTCACCAGCTTTGACTCAGTTTCTGCTTTCAGACCAGCCCCAACAGTCATCCTCTAGAGAAGCAACTTCTGTGGAAACATAGCCAGTCAGGCAAGTTGAACCATCACCATCATCTTAACTACCATCTCCCCTCAAACCCTATTAGAGACAACCCAGGACCCTGGACCCTGGACCCTGGACCCAAGAGCTTTTGGAATAGCAATGCTTTTAGCCCATTGGCCATAGACATCATTGTGGAAATACAGCCTGTCTACTGCAGGTGATGCAGTCACATCTGTTGAAGGCACAGAAAAGAAAGTTCTTGTCCTGTCACCAGAGTCCTTTGGCACTATCAAACAGGTCAACATCAGAAATTGATATAATTTTTACCAGTGGAAATAACATTAAAAAAGAGAAATGAAAATCTATCTGCTTTGCCATTGTACCCTAAGGACAATGTGACCTTTCCATCTGACTTGCAATGGAAATGTCCATATATGTTGTTGTGCTCATTGGAATGAGAGCTCCTTGAGAGCAGGAACAACATTATTTTCTATTTGTAAACCCAATACTTAGCATAGGGATTTGCACATAGTAAAAACTTAATAAATGCTACATTCATTCATTCATTCATGCTAGATTTTTTCCATCAGATTTAATTGAATACCATACAACTCTTTCTCAGTACTCCAGCTGAGCTTTGTTGAGGTGCAGAGCAATGAGCTGATGCTGTCCCAACCTGTGCAAGATCCCACATTTTGGTTTTACTCAGCATGGGGAGGAGGGGGGAGGGAAGGAAGAGATGAGTTCTATTGCAAAGCTATTCATTGGCTTACACAGCCCTAACCTATGGTAGTGGGTAATGGGGAAAGAGAACTGAATGCACATGTTAGAGCTTAGGGATTAACTTTCTCTGCTATTAATTCATGGGTTTTTATCTCATGAAGGTTCTTTATGTCCTAGACCATAGAGACAGATGAAATTGCTTTATCTCTTGTGTATAATACCTATTTGGGAGAGGTTTGAGAGACTGTGATTGTGATCAGAGAAAATTTCTTTTTCTCAATCTTGTTGGTCATGTGATCCAGAACAGAGTTGTTCAAAGATCTAATAGAATAACTCAAGTTCCCTTGGGGAAGTCATTCTACAGAAAGGGAAAGGAAAAATGAGAAATCCCCACTTGAATAAAATGAGGACCAACACCATGCCTCGGAAGAAATCTCAGATGAGTGGAATGTCACTACTGGTTTGTTCCGGGAACAATCAGGTAAATGAGTCAAATTTCTCATCTTGTTATCATGAGCATTTACTCAATTTCAAAAGTGGACTCTGCAGGAAACATATTTAATGTGGCCCCATTCAAGGCGCTGTATGTACAGTTCTTGGCAGGGTCCTAATGTATTTTCTGAGCCTGGAATGCTTGAAACAGACACAAAGACAGAGAGACAGAAAACCAGAAAACGATAGTCAGTGTTGACTCGCATACTGAAAAAACAATATGTTACTCCTGCCAAACTTCAAGACAGTTCTTGAATATTTCACATGTTTTATATAGCCCTTTTGCATCCCACCACTGCCTTTCCAGGTCTCAGTTTCCCCATCCTTAAAATGAGAGCATTGGATTAGACTATCTCTAAAATCCTATTCAGTTCTAAATTGATGATCTAATGATGGAATTACCACTATGATCTTTTATAACACATTGAAGGCTTAACCATACAAGTCCCTCTCCCCCAAATTATCTACACCATTGCAATTCAATCACGGAACCATGCAACAAAGCAATAATAGTTTTATTTTAAACAAAAGCTAGCTTTTAATCACTCTGTTTGGCCTATAAATCCATCAAATGACCAGAGTTGGCTCCACCTCATGTTGTGGGAGGGGTGGGAAAATACATAATAAAGGACTTGAGGAAAGGAAAGCAACAGAGAAGGAGTGTGGTGCAGTAGAAAGAGGATTATATTTAGAGACAGCAGAACTGGATTCTAATCTTGCCTTTCCCATGTACTTCCTGTGTAACCTTGGGCAGGTCATTTCCCTTCTGGGTTCATGTCATCTATAAAACAAGAGAGTTGGACTACATAACTTACAAGATCTATTCCAGCTCTTTAATCTAAAAGCTTAAACCTAAAGGGGAAGCCTGACCCCCCCAAAAAAGAAACAAATAATGTTAGACCTTAAGGAAATTTTATTTAAATTACTTTGGCAAAACATACTGTTGTTATATCGTTTCTCTTATTTGTTGCTATAATTACAAATACCGCCACAAATTCACTAAGCATCATTGTAGACAGAAGGAAGTTCCAGGGAGTTCTCCTATAATTCAGAATTAGTTAAATGTACCATTAAAATAATATGTGCTCATTTTATTCCTGTTAGATTACCCCTGACACTGCCTCTCCCCAAACCCTTCCCTGGTTTTCTGTGTTTCTGAAGATAGATTCCAACCCCCTCTTCAGCGGTACTCCCTCTCAGCCTTTTCAGTCAACTTTGGGAGTCATTCATCAACTATGTAGTTTCCAAGTCAGAATGTCTGTCATTTAACCTTCATTCTTGAATTTTCATCCTGATGCATTTGGATTAAACCACAGACTGATAAATGAGCAGTGCTTTGGCGACACAAAAGGCAGTCATTAAGGAGCCCTCTCTTAGGTATGAATCAAAGACAGAACCTTTTGGTTTTTCCCTGTGTTTTCTTTCTAGTTCAGGGATTGCCTGTAGCAGTAGGTTTTTCTTATTTTTATTTATTTCTTTTTCTCCTTGGGTCTCCAAGCAGTTTTCATCAGCATTTTCTGGTTGTTTTTCTAAAAGAATGCAGGTATGCCTGGATGGCAGACAGTCCTGAGTTTATTGCACTAATGTGGCTAGCAAAAGCATTTTATCAATTTGAAATTTAATCCAAGACCAGGAGGCATGGGGGGGAAAGTAGATGAAGGTTAAGTAACAGGCACCCTGATGGGAAGAGAAAGTCTCACTCATAAAGACATAGGATAATTAGGGAGGTAATGGCTTTTTCTCTAAAGAGAACCTTTTTGCAAAATTGGAATTTATAATATGAAAAGGGAAATGGGGCATTCCCTCTGTTTATTTAGCTTCCAGTTTCCAGGTTCCTTCATTAACCCTCCCTGTACCCTTGTAGCCCTTTAGTACAAAGATTCTTGAAACTGAAAACAAAAGTTCTAGGTCCCTCTCTTGCAAAAATACCAGCTATATCACCTAGGATGGGTCATTCCCTTCCTCTAAGCCTCTAGGGATAATGGTACTTTTACTGCCTTCTTCACAGGGTGTAACCAGAATGGCCTTTGTTTTCTTTGAATGACTCAGCTTGCCTCATTGGGCTTCCCTGGACACTGTGGCTTGCTCTTCCGGGGCAGGAGGCCCGGGGAGCATGCCGGGAAGCAGACAACTTCCTGTGTGATGAGTCATGGGGCTGGCTGAGGGGAGGTGTTAACGGCTATGCTAGGGGGAGGGGCCAACTCAAGAACCAATCAGCCCTGGTCATTCGGGCGGAGCTTGATGATGTCAAAAACCCTATAAGAGGGGAGAGGACAGCTTGAAGATTCTTCTTTTCCTTTTCCGGTTGGAGCCAGCGACAGTTACATCGTCAGTTACAGCGACCGTTACATCGTCAGTTACAGTTGCAGCTTCAGTTACAGACACAGACACAGCTGAGGCAGGAGCTGCCAGTAGCAGAGCTGACCTACGGGAGGAAGCTGAACAAAGACTTCAGGCCAGTGGGTAATCTTATTACCATCGAGGGGGAAACATGATTTTGCTTTACGCAATCATGTTTCTCTGTAGCCTCCTGGTTACTCTTGCAAGGCGTACTTATTGGGCCTGGAAGATTTCGATCAACATATCAAAATGGGGCTTCTGGTTCATGGGTTGGTTACTGTGGAGCCTAAATAAATGTTTTGATTCTTCTGCCTTCTACTTTGAGAGTTTCTTCTATCCGGCGATTCCGAACCTTTCAGACATGTTTATGATCTTCTTTGAGATTATAAACTCGGCCCTCCTGATACATTTGGCGTCACGAACAGGATCGCTAGGTATAAGATCTCTATTTAGAAGCAGAACAATTCCAGAGGAAGAGATAAATATCCCAGGATGGGAGGATCCATTTTATTCCTCCCTAGCAAAAGAATTGGCTAAAAAAGCTGGACCCTGTGAAAACTGGGAACCAAGGCTACGGAGAGGAGATCCTAGGGATTTAGAAAAGTGTTTACGAGAAGTTGGGATTCAGTCAGGGGCATCACTATCTAGGCAAAGCTGGATAGTGTTATCAGCCTACCGGCTAGTATACGAAAGATTGAGATTAAGTGAAAGACATGGGGGCACTCCTACCCCACAGGAAGAAGAGGAATCTCAGATAGCAGAAGACCAAACTGACTCAAATGAGAACTTTTCTATTAATGTGGCTAAGAGCAACAGGAGACCAAAAAAGCCCAGAGTGCATTTCAACCCAGCCCAGAAAGAGCCTGACTGCCTGCTTCGTCCTAGCCATGGTGGCAGAGGAAGTGAGTGGGGAGAGAATGAGACAATGTTAGGGGCTGAGGCACAAAACACTACTGGGGTTCAGGATGTGCCTCACACAGAGAATAGGAGATGGTTAAATGATCAGACAAGGGCTCGACCCATACAAAGGAGGAAGACAGAAACCCGAGGTGAAGATTCAGTTACAAGGGAAATTCAGGAAGATTTCTCACCGCAAGAGGTCACAGATATTTTGAGTAGATTCAGCCAAAGAATAGGAGAACCATTGATATCTTGGATGGTAAGACTCAGTGATCAAGGGGCCGGTGGAATATCAGTAGATGGGACAGACTGCATGAGATTCATAGGTATCAGCCATGATCCTCTAGTTCAACAAGCTTTTAGGGAACATCATCAGCAAGGAGATGGTGATAGCGGGACTACTCTGTTGGCATTAGCCGCTGTGGGATGCAATAAGAGATATGCTACTGATTCTATGTGGCCCACTGAGCACAGACCCTGGTATTCACTTAGAGATTGTATCATGAGACTAAAGGAGGAGGTAATGAAGACTGCCATTATGACAGGAACTGCAGACAAATATTACAATGATTCAATGGAACTGCCTCATAGGAATTTAATAATTAGGACAGCTCCCCCTGCTTATAAACAACTAATTTTGAATTTATTACTTGGAGAAGTAGGGAGCCGTCTTACAACAGTGATAAATAAGATTTTACAGTTACATGACTTAGGTGACTGGGGAAGGGATAGATCTCCTCGAGAGAGAAGAGTGAATAACCAGCAAACTTGGCGCCAAAGGAGAGTAACAAGGAAAGAAATGTTTACTGCTTTATTGAGAGCAGGAGTAGGTTTTGAAATGATAGATGGAATTCCAACCAATGAATTATACAGAATGTATAGAGGACTTGATAACACGAGAAATAGGGAAATAAGAACTGCTCCTGCAAGCCCACAAGCCACTCAGACTGAAGGTGACCTTGTGTGATTAACGGATGAAAACTTGTACATTTGGGGAAAGGCTGGGAGGACAATCTTAGTCTATATCTAGGGTGGGATCCTCTTGGCTTCCTCATTATGTTCCTTTTGAAAAGAAACATTTCCCACCTGAGTTTGGCTCTGATGTTGGATCTTTGCATAACTGAAATCTCAACCAAACTTGAGATGATTTTATTTGAAGAATTATAGTCCATACTTGTCTATTCTTTTTGTCCTTTGTTTTGGCTAACCTTGTTGCTAGTTTTGTTTCCTTCAGGCTTAAGCACCCTGCACTTTCTGGTGACTGCCTAAGCATGTAGCATTCTTGGAATTCCTGCCAGCTCGTTAAAGAAATGACTTCTGGAATGGGACTTTTTGGGGGCAGGGCCATCTCTACATCCAATTTCAGCATGAAGAAGCTATGGAAAATGAGACCTTCACCCCTCACCCCAAGATTTGAGCCCCAATCGTTCAAGGGGGGTGGAAATGATGATAGTGTTCTGTTTACTTATTTTGTGTTATCCTTGCTGTGTTGTTTTATTGTTATGATATTATTGATCCTATGTAATGGATACAAGGATTTAGGGGTGGACATTTGAATTATTAATAATTATTTTGGGGATGATTGATTGAAGAGATTATCTTGCTGGGACCTAGGGGTGGATCACATTTGAATCGTAAACTAATATTTAGGAATGTCACCAAATGATATGTTTTGCTTTATAATGAATGATATGTTTTAGTTTCCTTTGTAATTGAATCACAATGTATGTTCTAGGATACATGGCTGATTAGATTATGTATCCTATAACAAGGGGTGGAGTGTAACCAGAATGGCCTTTGTTTTCTTTGAATGACTCAGCTTGCCTCATTGGGCTTCCCTGGACACTGTGGCTTGCTCTTCCGGGGCAGGAGGCCCGGGGAGCATGCCGGGAAGCAGACAACTTCCTGTGTGATGAGTCATGGGGCTGGCTGAGGGGAGGTGTTAACGGCTATGCTAGGGGGAGGGGCCAACTCAAGAACCAATCAGCCCTGGTCATTCGGGCGGAGCTTGATGATGTCAAAAACCCTATAAGAGGGGAGAGGACAGCTTGAAGATTCTTCTTTTCCTTTTCCGGTTGGAGCCAGCGACAGTTACATCGTCAGTTACAGCGACCGTTACATCGTCAGTTACAGTTGCAGCTTCAGTTACAGACACAGACACAGCTGAGGCAGGAGCTGCCAGTAGCAGAGCTGACCTACGGGAGGAAGCTGAACAAAGACTTCAGGCCAGTGGGTAATCTTATTACCATCGAGGGGGAAACATGATTTTGCTTTACGCAATCATGTTTCTCTGTAGCCTCCTGGTTACTCTTGCAAGGCGTACTTATTGGGCCTGGAAGATTTCGATCAACATATCAAAATGGGGCTTCTGGTTCATGGGTTGGTTACTGTGGAGCCTAAATAAATGTTTTGATTCTTCTGCCTTCTACTTTGAGAGTTTCTTCTATCCGGCGATTCCGAACCTTTCAGACATGTTTATGATCTTCTTTGAGATTATAAACTCGGCCCTCCTGATACACAGGGGTAGTTGGGAGGAAAGCATTTTGAAAACACTATATCATCAGAACTTTAAAAAAAGGAGAAAATCATTCATAACTTCAGAAAACTTGATGAAGAGTGTATTCCATCTCTTAAAAACTAAAAGTACAGAATTAGGCCTACATGTTTAGACAAAGCCAATGTATTGACGTATTTTGCTCAGTTATACACAGGCCTCCCCAGAGTCACTGCCCCAACTCAAACTTTTTGCTCATGCTTTTGGATCCCCAGAGGGACAAGTAGCTACTCCAGCTCTTTAGAATCTAGGGACAGGTAATCCTGAGGGGTTGGATTTTCTAGCACTCTTTCCCAAGCCCCCATGAGTGTGCTTCCTGTTAAAAGTCGGTCAACCAAACTACATAGCTTTTAGAAAAAGCATTGTCTGAGAAGGTATTTCAAGAATCATTGGCATAAAAGATTTTCTCCAAGCTTGGGATGCATTGTCTCCTTATATCCAATCCAATTCAATAAATATTTACAGGCATATCTTATTTTATTGCACTTCACTTTATTGTGCTTCACAGATATTATATTTTGGTTTGTTTATTTACAAATTGAAGGTTTGTGGCAATTCTGCATCAAGCAAGTCTATCGGCAGTGTTTTTCCAACTGCATGTGCTCCCCTCATGTCTTTGTGGCAGATTTGGGTAATTCCCATAATATTTCAAACTTTTTCATTATTATTGTTATTATTATTATTATTATTATTATTGCAATTTGTGATCACTGATCTTCGATGTTACTATTGTAATGGTTTAGGGATGCCAAAACCACACCCATATAAAAAGGCAAATTTCATCCATAAATGTGTGTGTTTTGACTGCTCCACCAACCAGCCATTCAGCCCTCTCTCTCCCTCTCCTTGGACCTCCCTATTCTCTCGGACAAAACAATATTGAAGAATATCCCATAAACTTAGTTGATAAAGCAATAGCAAGGTTTGAGAGGATTGATTCCAGTTTTGAAAGAAGTTCAACTGTGAGTAAAATGCTATCAAACAACATTGCGCCATGGAGATATCTGTAGTGAAAGGAAGAGTCAATGCAACAAACTTAATTGTTTGTCTTATTTTAAGAAATTGCCACAACCATCCCAACCTTAAGCAACCAACCACCACCCTAATGACTCAGCAGCCATCAGCATCGAGGTAAGACCCTCCACCAGCAAAAAGATTATCTGAAACCTCAGATGATGCTTAGCATTTTTTAGCATTTAATAAAGTATTCTTTAATTAGGGTATGTACATTGCTGTTTTAGACATAATACTATTGAATCCTTAACAGACTACAGAATAGTGTAAACATAATGTTTTTATGCACTGGGAAACAAAAAAATTCATATGACTTGCTTTATTGTAATATTTGTTTTATTGCAGTGGTCTGGAACCAAACCTGGAAGTGCCTAGATCCAGCAGGAAATATCTTCCCATGCTCTAAGTACTGGATATTGTGTATGCTGGAGGAGGGGCTAGGGAGTGAGGTGGGGAAGAAGGACTCCATAACACAAGTAAGAACTTAACTTGGGAATTGAGTGTGGTAAATTAGTGGCTAATGATAAAGATGCAAAAAAAAAAAAGCATCAATTGAGAAGAATGAGAAGGAGGAGGAGGAGGAGGAGAAGGAAAAGGCAAAAATTTTTAGAAAGAGACACAAATTATAATTTTTCATTACTTTTTAAAATTTTAATATACCTCTAAATATACCATAAATTCATCATTTCAAACATAATTTCTCTTTTTTATTCTTTTCTTATTTATCAAAATGTATTTATTGGGTTCATAATGAAAAAATTTTAAAACCATGATATATAGACTTCCAGGACCCAAGATGGTGGAGCAAGCAGTAAATCTCTGTAACTCTCCCATATTCACCTCTAAACAACCATAAAATGCACCCCAAAACAAATTCTGGAACAGCAAAACCAGCAAAAAGATGGGGTGAAACAATCTGTGAGCCCAAGAAACTTGGAAGGTCAGCAAAAAAGGTCTTTCACACTGGAGTAAAAGGGGCAATCCAGGGCAGGAATCATCCCAGAAAGCCTGTAGAAAGCCCCATGTCAGCAAACCAGCAGGAAATCCTGAGCCCCAGTGTGGTGGAGCAGGCAAACAGCAATGCCAGGACCCCTGACATGCCTCAGAATAGCCAAGGAAACAGGCAGACTCCAGCTCCAAGAACCTACACATGCTTCAGCATAACCTCAGGCAAACAGGCAGCTTCCAACTGCTAGACCTCCACCTGGTTCAGCACCTGTAGAAAAACCGCATTGGCCTCAGCACACACCAGACACCAGCACTAGGACCCAAGCTCAGCACCAGGTGAGCTGACAAATCCCTACAGCCTCCAGCAGCAGCTGCCATCCCCCACCCCACCCCCTCAGCACAGCACGAGACACAAGGGTCCTCCATGGGACTCAGTACAACACCAGTGCAGCAGTAGGTAAATAACCAGGGCCTGCAGCCACTAGCACAAGCCGCCTGAGATAGTGCCCTTTCCACCCTGGCAGCAGAGCTCAAATTTAAAAGAAAGGATAAAGGCCAAAAAAGATGAGCAAACAACAACAACAACAAAAAAAGAATCTGACAATAGAAAACAGTTATTTTGGTGACAGGGAAGATCAAGACACAAACGCAGAAGAGGACAACAATGTCAAAACACCTATGGGCAAAACCCCAAAGAAAAATGGGAAGTGGTCTCAAGCCCAGAAAGAACTCATGGAAGAGCTCAAAAAGGAGGTTTAAAATTATATAAAAGAGGTAGAAGAAAATTTGGAAAAAGAAATGAGAGTGATGCAAGAGAATAATGAAAAAAGACTCAACGGCTTGAAAAAAGAAAACAATGCTTAAAAAAGTAGAATTGGCCAAATGGAAAAGGAGGTACAAAAGCTAATTGAGGAAAACAACTCCTTAAAAGTTAGAATGGGCGGGAGCGGAGCCAAGATGGCAGAGTAGAAGCAAGGATTTGATTGAGCTCTCCCCCCCCACCAAACCCCTTGAAATACCTGTAAAAAATTGACTCTAAACAAATTCTAGAGCAGCAGAAGCCACAAAATGACAGAGTGAAGCAGGCCAAAGACAATCTGGAAGGCCAGCAGGAAGGGTCTATCACACTGTGCTCAGAGCTTCAGGGCACTGGATCACTGGCAGCTGCTGCAATTTCCAAACTTCTCAACATATGAACACCAAAGACTGCTTTGAAGGTCAATGGGAAAGCTCTCTCACCCGTGTGAGAGGGGAGCATGGTCCAGCCCCAGCCCCAGGGTGCTGGCAGCCACTGCCACAGCAGTAGCTGAGCTTTCAGCCTACAGAAGGTAAAAGAACTGAGTGGCTGATCTGAGTTGTAGTCCTGAGTGGCAGTCCTGGGGTGAGGAGGAGTGCTGGTGTGACAGAGCTGGTGGCAGCTGTGGAGAGGGAATGCTCCTTGCAGTTCCAGGGCAGAAAAGAGTGCTTGTGATTGCTCATGGACCAGAGCACAGGTCAAGAGAGGAGTAAATACCTCTCTTTTGATCATACCACTTTGGAGGAACTGAGAATTTAGAGGTCCCTAGAGATATCTCTGAAAATAGCTGCACAAAACCCCTGAAACTTAGGGCAGTATACCCTATACTTAACAAACAGCTAAAAATTCAAACAATTGGCTGGGAAAATGAGTAAACAGGGGAAAAAGAATAAGACTATAGAAGGTTATTTTCTTGGTGAAAAGCTGTTTTCTTACACACTTACTGACAAGGAAGATCAAGACATGCAGCCAGAGGAAGACAACAAGGTCAAGGCTCCTATATCCAAAGCCTCCAAGAAAAAATATGAAATGGTTTCGTCAATGGAAGAGCTCGAAAATGATTTGGAAAATCAAGTTAGAAAAGTAGAGGAAAAATTGGGAAGAGAAATGAGAGTGATGCAAGAAAATCATGAAAAACAAGTCAACAGCTTGCTAAAGAAGATCCAAAAAAAAATGCTGAATAAAATAACACCTTTAAAAATAGACTAACTCAAATGGAAAAAGAGGTCCAAAAAGCCAGTGAGGAGAAGAATGCCTTGAAAAGCAAAATTGGCCAAATGGAAAAAGAGGTCCAAAAGCTCACTGATGAAAAGAATTCCATAAAAATTAGAATGGAGCAACTGGAAGCTAATGACTTTATGAGAAATCAAAAAATTATAAAACAAAACCAAAAGAGTGAAAAATAGAAGACAATGTGAAATATCTCATTGGAAAAACAACTGACCTGGAAAATAGGTCCAGGAGAAATAATTTGAAAATTATTGAACTAAAAGAGCCTAGACATCATCTTTCAAGAAATTATCAAGGAAAACTTCCCTGATATTCTAGAACCAGAGGGTAAAATAGAAATGGAAAGAATCCACCAATCACTGAAAGAGACCCCAACAAGAAAATTCCTAGGAATATTGTAGCCAAATTCCAAAGTTCTCCGGTCAAGAAGAAATTATTACAAGCATCCAGAAAGAAACAATCAGGGTAGCAAAAGATTTAGCAGCTTCTACACTAAGGTATCAAAGGGCTTGGAATATGA
Organism: Trichosurus vulpecula; assembly: GCF_011100635.1. Classification (NCBI taxonomy): domain Eukaryota; kingdom Metazoa; phylum Chordata; class Mammalia; order Diprotodontia; family Phalangeridae; genus Trichosurus; species Trichosurus vulpecula. The sequence goes on from NC_050581.1 coordinate 70,983,851, forward strand.
TATTCCAGAGGTCAAAGGAGATAGGATTAAAACCAAGAATCACCTACCTAGCAAAACTGAGTATAACATTTCAGGGGAAAAGTGGAATTTCAGTGAAATAGAGGACTTCCAAGCATTCTTGTTGAAAACACCAAAGCTGAATAGAAAACTTGACTTTCAATTAATAAGAATCAAGAGAAACATGAAATGGTAAACAGGAAAGAGAAGGAATAATGGACTTAGTAAAGTTGAACTATTTACATTCCTACATGGAAAGATGATAATTGTAACTCATGAGACCTTTCTAAGTATTAGAGTAGTTGAAGCGAATATACATATATATAAACAAAGGGCACAGGGTGAGTTGAATATGAAGGGATGATATCTAAGACATAAAATTAAGGGTGAGAGAGGAATATATTGGGAGAAAGAGAAAGGGACAGGTAGAATGTAGTAAGCCATCTTGCATAAAAGAGGCAAGAAAGAGCTTTTACAATGGAGGGGAAGAGGAGGGAGGTGCAAGGGAATAAGTGAGCCTTACTCTCATCAGCTTTGGCTGAAGGAGGCAATAACATACACACTTAATTGGGTATGGAAATCTATCTTACCTTACAGGAAAGCAGGGGGGAAGGAGATAAGAGAGAGGAGATAGTAAAAGGGATGGAAGATTGGGGGAAGGGGCAATCAGAAGCAAACATTTTTGCAGAGGAAAAGGTCAAAGGAGAGAGTAGAATAATTGGAGGGCAGGGCAAGATAGAGGGTAAAATAGTCTTTTGCAACATAACTGTTATGGAAGTGTTTTGCATGACTATACATGTATAACCTATACTGAATTGCATGCTTTCTCAATGAGGGTGGGTGGGGTGGGAAGAAGAGAATGTGGAACTCAAGGCTTTAAAAATAAATGTTAAAAGTTGTTTTTACATGCAAATGGGAAATAAGATATACAGGCAATGGGGTATAGAAATCTATCTTGCCCTACAGGAAAATAGAAGGGAAGGGGATACATAAGAAAAGTGGGAGGGGTGTAATTGAAGGGAGGGCAGACTGGAGGAAGGGGTAATCAGAATGCATGCTGTCCTGGGGTGGGGGAAAGGGAGAGATGGCAAGAAAATCTGGAATTCAAAATCTTGTGGAAGTGAATGTTGGGTAAGTGGAAACTAATGACTGTATGAGACATCAAGAATCAATCAAACATGGGGCAGCTAGGTGGTGCAGAGAGCAGAGCGCTGGCCCTGGAGTCAGGAGGACCTGAGTTCAAATCCAGCCTCAGACACTTGACACATTTACTAGATGCATGACCTTGGGCAAGTCATTTAACCCCGATTGCCCCACCTTCCCCTCCTAAAAGAAGTCAGTCAAACATGATCAACTATGAAGACTCAGCTCTTCTCAGCAACACAATGATCCAAGAGAAGTATGAAGGACTCAGGAAGGAAAAGCTAACCACATCCAGATAAAGAACTGATGGACTGCGGATTGAAGCATACTTTTTCACTTACTTTATTCTTTGTTGTGCATTTTTTTCCTTTTGATCTGTTTCTTCTCTCACAGCTGTGACTAATATGGAAATATGTTTTACATGATAACACATGTATAAGCTATATCAAATTGCCTACATTTTAGGAAGAAGGGAGAGGAGGGAGGGAAAGAGAAACATTTGGAACTCAAAATCTTGTAAAAATGAATGCTAAAAAATGTCTTGACATGTAATTGGGGAAAATACTATTTAAATAAACAAACAAACAAATAAATAAAACCACAATATAACTGTAAGCTGAAAGTTTATTTTTGTTTGGGATATTGTACTCTTAACACAGACCTTTGTGTTTATTTCTCTCTCTCTCTCTCTCTCTCTCTCTCTCTCTCTTCCTCTCTCTCTCTCTCCATATAATTTTCCTATTAGAACACAAAAACAATCAGGATCTAGCAGAAGATACTGATTTTACAATCTGACTAGAAAGCAACAAGATTGGATTCTCTAAGGCCCATATGCAAAAATTGCCACCCTCAGCCCACCCCCTCACCCCTTAGTTTATAACCACAAAGGTCCAAGCTTATCATCTTTATTTTCAAAATGGAGCTCTTATAAATCTGTTAAATTTAATTAAGAGGAATGGACTTCATTGTAAAGTACTGGCCTCCCCTCATTGGAAGTCTTTATACATAAAGTAGATGACCATTTTTCACATACGTTGAAGGGAAGATTTTTTTTTCACCTATAGGTTGGACTAGATGTCTGTTCAAGTAGGGTTTATGCAGCTGGTGAAAGGGCAAAATACCCTGGCCCGAAGCATGAAGGTAATGGAGAAGCTGGGTCTCCCAATTACCCTTTAAATTATAGGATGACTTTGACCATAATACATCACTCCTCTTCTCTCATTCTACCTTCCTTCCAGACATATGGGACTACCTGCTGTTCCAAATTCACAAGCCTTTCATCTCTAGTATCCAAGTTTTTGCACAAGCCACCCCCTCATCTAGAAGGCATGCTTGCCTCCCCTTTGCCCTTTAGCATGCCCAACACCCTTTAACGTTCAGCTCATCTTATACAAGGCCTTCTGTAACCACTCCAGGTGCCAGTTCCCCTTATGCCAGTCACTTTCCATGTACTCTCTATACAATCTGTATATCATATTTGTACACATGTTGCTTTCCCTGATAAAATGTTGGCTCCTTGAGGGCACAATTTCCATTTTGCCTTTGTATGTCCCACACCGAACACAATGCTTGGCAGCTGATTGATTGACCAAGTGGCTTAAGAATTCTGTGCTTCAGTTTTTTCATCTCTGAAACTGAGAGAAAAACATGGCTAAGCCAATTTTGAGGACTTTGTGAGGAGTACTAATCGAAACAAAATACATTATAGTTCTACAGTGCAGAGGAAATGTATTATAATGGATAGAAACATGGCCTCACAGTCAATAGGACCTGGGTTCAAGTCCCACTTCTGACACAGAGCCACTGTGTGACCCTAGGCAAGGCACTTAACTTCTCAGTGATCCAGAAAATACTTTCTAAGACTGGAAGTCACAAATCTGCATTGGCAGAGGGAGTGTCTTCCCAATAACTCATCACAATAGTTTTCATGCCTCAAAATCCATTGCCTGCCTCACTCCACAGGTTAGATCATCCCAGAGATGATTGGGGCATTTGCCCTGTAGCCTGTGGAGTACTCCCTGCCTTCGTAAGGATCTGCCCAGATTACTTTGTGGAAGTTGTCTAATTCATTGCCTTCCCATAGAGGCTGACTTTCTAGGACCTGGGCCACAGTTTCACCTTTTTCAAGTCTTACCCCTTAGCCCCCAAAAGAGGTAATAAGAATCCTATAACTTATTACAAATAATCACATGCAAATATTTTCATACTCTAGGTTTACCGCAAATAAAAGAGCAAATAGCCAGATGCTCCTAGCAGAACCCAGTTAGACTTCTATTTTCCCTTCCAATGTCCCAAGGTGAGTCATGAGACTTAACAGCAGAACACGAAGAGACAGATTAAACGATAGGGGGAGCAACAAAGAGCCTTGTTCTTCCTGAAATAAATACTTCCTAGGCTAAACAAGCAGTAAATCACCTATGCCACACACACACACACACACACACACACACACACACACACACACACATCCTGAGAAGAGAAAACTACTGATGGTCAGATTAATTGGGGCATCTAAATGGTCAGTGAGACCTCAGGGTTTCCCCCTGCTAGGATGAAGACCCAGATACACCATGTCAAAATTTCACTGACTGTCTCCACTGTGGTAGCCATGTCTTACCACAGAACCAAACAGCTAGAAATAGAAGAGGACATCATGAATGGAGTAAGGAAACAAAGTGGCGTGGTTCTGAATAATACAATGGGACAGAATGTGGAGAAATTGAGCCAAATAACAGAGCAGGTGTCTGAATATTGTTGTTCTGCCTGACAATTCTAATTAGTTTACATTGTCTCTATCTTATCTGATCCTGAAGGACCCTGGTTCCACAAGTCTTAGCAACCCAAGTCAAATAGGATGACATGTTAGAAACAAAGACTACTAGAAGAAAATCAGAAAATCTGAATTCTAGCTCTGCTACTTTTGACTTGGGTAACCCCTAGGCAAGCAATTGAATATCTCAGACCTCAATTTCCTCATCTGTAGAATGAGAGAGTTAGGTTAGATAAACTTTGAATTACCTTCAAAATCCCTTCCAGTCCTAAATCTTTGAACCATTTAGTGCCCAATATTTGCTGTTGTTCAGTTGTTTCAATCATGTTTGACTTTTCATGACCCCATTTGAGGTTTTCTTGGCAAAGATACTGGAGCAATTTGCCATTTCTTTTTCCAGCTCATTTTACAGGTGAGGAACTGAGGCAAACAGGGTTAAGTGACTTGCCCAGGGTTACACAGCTAGTAATTAAGTATCTGAGGTCAGATTTGAACTCCTGAAGATGAATCTTCCTGACTTCAGGCCCCACACTCTATCTACTGCACTACCTAACTGCCTGCCCAATACTTAAGAGTCCACCTAAAATATATATATTTTGAATTCTGTTTTCCTTTAGGTGACTGATTATTGCATGTTACAGTATAAATAGCACTGGCTCTAAAGTCAGAAGCTCTATATTCAAATGTTACTTCTGCTATTTACTACCCCGGAGAGCCTCTCTGAATCTGTTTCAACTCTAAAATAAAGGCCATCTGGAACGTCTCTGAGATATCTTCTAGTTCTCATTTTATGAACCTATGATTCTATGACCTTATCTATCCTTGCCCACACTGAAACTCACGTGTCCCTTTTCTGCCCAATCACACAACTTTGTGTTGGCTTGACATTTCGATCAGTCTTTAGCAGGTTTAGACTTGGGCCTTCCCAAGTCAAGTCAATGAACATTTAAGTACTTATTGTGAGGGTGGGCACTGTGCTAAACTGGGGAGATTAAAAAAGGTAAAAATAATCCCTGCCCTTAAGGAACTCATGTTCCATTGAGAGGGAGCATGTAAACAACTATATACATAAAAATACATACGTGCAAATGTGAAGTAATCCCAAAGGGAAGGCACTAACATTAACTTTCCAATCGCCCAGGAAAATAATATTGTACTAATCCCTGGGAGACACTGCTATTTATTTTTATTTTTCTATCTAGAGAATATCCATTTGTTCTAATACTTTGTTATTCAGGATAAAATATTTTCCCCTAAATTTATGGCAATTCAATTTTTTAAAAAGTTAAGTTGGAATCTTGACAAAGTCCTTTAAAAAATATTAAATGAAGTTCCTTTGATTCCCTCCTGCATGTGTTTCTCTACTTCAGGAACAGTGATTTTCCCTTAAAGAAACTATGCTGATACCTTCCCTTTCCCAGCATGATTTATTCAACACACAGTTATTAAGCACCTACTAAACACATTACACTGTATTAGATACTGGTGTTCTTCATTGCTGCTCATCCTTCATTTTTTTTTTATTTTAAAATTCCTTTTTGTTGAGTAAAGTACAAATTTTGATCTTCAAGGCTCTTCAAAATCTGGAATCGCTCACTTTCCAACCACATCACAAATCATACTCCTCCACACCAATGACATCATGGGGTGATGCCTTGACTTTCAAGTAAATTGGATTTAAGTGGGACAGAGTTGTGCAAAGTCATCAGACCCACTGTCTCTTCCATAGCCGTCAAATTCCAGTGGCAAGACAAAATTTAAAATGATGGGTGTTGGCACAGGATGCAGTGGGTGACTTTGGCATCTGACCAAGTTCTAAGCTCTCCACAGCACCGACTTCAGCCACCTTCATGGCCATTGGAACAAATTGTTCTCATCCTCCCATTCTGCTGAAGGAAGTCTTCACATTCTTAGGGTGGATATCCCCCTAACTCATCAACAGGTTTGAGGCCTGTCAACCCCTCAACCTGGTTTAGCCTTCTGCCAAGACAGGTGTGGTAGCTGCTCATGCTACAGCTTCTTGGAGCCATAGGTGAGAGCGGGGTTACAAGTGGATACCAAAAGTGGATGGGCAGCCCTGAAAAGAGCTCAGCAAGCCCTCACACCAGGGGTGCTGGTCCTCCCTGAACACCCCATGTACCCCACTAGATGCTAGACACTATGGATAGACAAAGGCAAAAACAAAGCAGCCCATGTCTTCTATGTACAACATGAATATGTATCTGCCTGAGGGATGTGACCTGTACAAATATAATCACAAAGCATTTATTGTGAGAAGGGAGAGAGAGCACTAAGAATTGCACATTTCAGAGAAACTCCACGGAGCAGGGAGGATCTGAGATAAACCTTGCAGCAAGATAAAGTTTCAGAGAAGATTTTATTTCTATGCTGGGGTGATAGATCATTCATTTGGGTTTGCTTAAGTGTCTCATGATCTTATTTTTTATTATAGATTCCATCAGCTGGATACTTTGAAACATGTAACCCATTAGCCTATCATTTGCAGGATCGCTTTCACATGGGTGTTTTCCGTTGGCCACCTAGCAGCCTTGTAAACAGGATATTTTAAACTGTAAGGTATACATTTTGAACAATTATCTCAAAATTTTACCCTTGAGTTCCTTTAAAACTCCTCAGTGTATTTCATCTAGTTCTGATGATTGTTTTTTTCAGTCAAGCCTATCGATTAGTTCTGATACAGTGGGGTAGTGGGTAAGGAACTGGCTTCAGAATTCAGGAGGTCTTAGGTTCACGACCTACCTGCTATACAAATTAAATGTGTAAGGAATAATTTAGCATGAGTTATCTAACACCTTAATACCCTCAGAAAACTCTAAAGGATTGTCAGTTGCAGAAAAATTCCAATCAGCATAGAAAGAAGGAGTCTGCTCACTGGGAGCTCCCTATGACAAACCACGAGCCCAGCTCAAAATCCCATGTATTTGCCATGACTTATTCTGGCATCCTTTTCTTGTCTATTGAGAAAGTCAAATTGGAAGCAGAACTCTCCCTGGTAACTTCATCAGAGGAACCCTAAATTAAGAACTCAGTGAGTTACCTGCTCTCTCTATTTTATCCTTAAGCTCTGTTTTTATAATATATTAAGAAAATGGTTCCATTAATTCTCTAGTTAGCTCTTTTGACTTTAATGTTTTCAAATGACTTTTTATTATCAGTTTTAGAGGGTTTTTTCAAAGTGTTCTTCAAATTTTTATTTTGTCCTACCTGAGCTTTGTGAGCTTTCCTGTTCCCTTCATTGAGGCAATCTTTCCAAACTCGGAAAATGTCTATTTCCCAGAGTTGGCCTCCAATTAGCTACTCAAGGTCTTGGAATGTCAAGTCTTTTATTGATCTTGAGCACACATTTTCCCTTGGCTTTCAATATGTTGGGATAAGGAGTGGATGTTAAGTTTCAGAGTTTAATAGGATCATAAATTTAGGTCTAGAAGGAATCTTTAGGGCTATCTAATCTTATCCTTTCCTTTTGCAGAAAATGGGTTAATTACCACTTCCTAAAATGACTTTCATTTTTCTTAATTCATTCTATCACAGTTCCTTCTTACAAAATTAAGTGATGGATCTAGGTGGTGGGAATGGGGGTCCCCTTTCATACGATCATGAGATTTAGAGCAGAACAGGCCTTAGGGATCCTCTAATACATTTCTCTCATTTTACAGGTGAGGAAAGTGAGGCCCCAAAGAGTTAAATGATATGTCCAAGGTCACCAAGACAATGGAAATAATAGCTGACACATATTATGCTTTAAAGTCCTCAAAGTGGCAAAATATAAACTCCAAATCAAGAACTCTTTTATTTTTGTCTTTGTATCCCTGGTGGTTACTATTGAGCCCAGCACTTGAAACACAGTAGGCCCTTGATAAATGTTTGATTGATTATCTGATTTGAGCCTCACAACAAGCATGTGAGGTAAGTACTATAGGGTTTATTATCCTCATTTTACAAGGAGAGAAACTGAGGCTCAGAATGATAGTGATTGACCCAGCTATAATTTAGAAACTACTTGATATGGGAAGCAGTGTAATTTTGCATATATGATGGGCACCTAAATAATATGTGACATTTTATATAGCTCTTTAAAGTTTACAAAGCACTTTAAACTTTTGTACATTATGTCATTTGAGCCTGGCAACCAGCCTGAGATGTAAATACAACAAGAGTTTTTAATCCTTGTTTTACAGAGGAGGAAACTGGAGCTCAGAAAAGTTAGGTGAATTACTTGTGGTCATATAGCTGGTAAGTGCCAGAGACAGAATTTTATCCATAGTATCCTGACTGAATCTAGCACGTTACCCACTATAGGAATCTGCCCCTCAGCTTAATGTCTATCATACTTTTGGAAAACTGAATACTTGAAAATTTATTTCTACATCTCACTAAAGTAACCTGTCCACAGACCTTGATCATTCAAGTCTGTCAGAACTGTTACTTAGACTGATGATTTCCCCAAACTCGGGTAGAATTTTCTTTGAGTATGAAGAACCCTGCTGTCTGTTAGCAACAAACATATATAGTCCTGTCCATTTTACCCGTGATCACTGCTCGGCTCTTCCCATTTGCTTCAGAAATTGAGACCAGGTTTTGTCTTATTTTATTGTATACTGCAAGTCACTGTTCTGCAGCAACCATAGAAGATGCTTGATACATGCACATTGACTGAAGAGGAGCTTCTCTGTCCTCCGAATAAAGAAGCCATGATCGGTGACTATATCGGGGGCTAAAACCCCCATGAAACAACTTAACATACATGCCTATGCAGAACATCTCAATACCACAAATGATGTTTTGGATTCCAGTTCAGCTTTTTCCAGGTTCAGTTTCCTTTCTTGTCCTGTTTCTTCTTCTGATGGGGTTTTTTTATACTTTATATTTTAAGGTTGCCTCTTTTTTTCATTGCCTTTGGAGACCTAGACCATACAGGCTTCAAAGGCCTATCAGGGGTGGGAAACCTGCAGCCTCAAGGCCACATGTGGCCCTCCAGGTCCTCATGTGTCCCTTTGACTGAATCAACACTTCCCAGAACAAATGCCCTTAATAAAAGGATCTGTTCTATGAAACTTGGACTCAGTCACCAAGGATATAGAAGGCCACAGGTGGCACTCCAGGTCTTCCAGTGTGGTCTATTGACTGCATCCATACTTCACAGAACAAATCCCTTTAATAAAAGGATTTGTTCTGTAAAACCTGGAATCATTCAAAAGGGCACACCCAAGGACCTAGAAGGCCACATGTGGCCTCTAGGTTGTAGGTTCCCCATGCCTTGATTATTTGCATTTTTGTTCCTGATCTCTTGATTATTTGCATTTTTTAAAAATCCGTTTCAAAAAAGGTACTTACTCTAAAGAAGATGGGTTGATTAATGTACTCAAAGTATCTCACACTGCAGAGCCACTTACTTTATCTTTGTTCTATTCATAATGCATAACCCTTCTCACTTTAAATGTGTATAAAAGGATCAGTATCCCACCAGCATTATTTGTAACTGCAGAGCTTGAGGTGGTACTAGATGTCAAAAATGAAAAATAACTAAATTCAAAATTGCTTCTCCCTTTGTTTTAAAGGTGACCTGCAAACAGGATTTATTTTTTATTTTTTAAATGAACTAATTGTAGGATTATGTGCTGAATGCCCCAAATAGCAAGCATCAGAGATGAACACTCAGCAGATACCTTCTTCTAAACACTTGGTGTTATTTCAAAGCCTCTGCAATCCCAGACTGCTGACATCCACACACATGCCATGCAACCCCACCAAAGCCTACCACACACAGAACAAGGTTTGGCCTGAGCAAGGAGTGCAGCAAAATGGTGGGGTGAATTTGGAAAGGGAAGGGTGGTTCTAGCATTCAGGGGTGGAGACATTAGGTCTGGCTGTAGTGTCCTCTGGCATCTTTGGATTGTGTTCACAAGTAAGAACATAGCTATGAAGGTCATCAAATCCAAGCCTCTTATTTTAAAGATAAACTGAGACAAAAGTAAAATGACTCACTAAAGGTTATGTGGGTAAAAAGCAGCAGAGTTAGTATTTGAACCTAAATACTGTGGTTCTAAAAAGAGAGGAAGTTGCCAGAACCATCCCAGGATTCCTGACAAGAGAATGATTTCAAAAGAGTAAACTGAGGGAGATTTTAGTGGCCAAATGTATGTATATCATAAATATGAAACTTCCATGTTCCATAACATACCAGATTATGAATCAGGATGCTTATGTAACTTGTCTATAAGGGAAAAATCCCCCCCCCCTTTTTGCAAAGTCTCCGGGAATTCACTCTACCTTGGGGTGGTCTGTGTTATCAAACAAATGAAATAGAGTTTTTATTTCAACTCAGTCACTTGGTATCTTGTGTTTGTTAGTTCCTTATAATTGTTCCATATGGATACTCCCTTCACTGACATGATTCACAATTCCTTTATAATTTCACAGACAGTCATTGAGAAGTCATGGCCAAAAAATCCATGATCCTGCAGCCAACTTAATGATGACTTAACTTGGCTGGTCCTTTGATAGCAGACATATTGGTCCATGATTGCATATGTCGTTCCAGCTTCCTAGGACCTAATGGAGTATGTGCTCCTTCAGTGTATTCTTAACCAAAACTCGTTGCCAACATACCACAATAAGGCACCAGAATAAAGACTTTACTGGAAGAATATCATCATCATCACCATCATCGTCATCATCATCATCATCATCATCATCCCACATTTATATTTGCCATGATTTAAAAGTATTTTATATACACGATCTAATTTGATATATTGAATCAATATCCTTATTTTATATAAGAGGAAATATGCACTTGGAAGTTTGCCTCAAGTTACAGAATGGCACAACCAAACTCCAATCTACATCTTCTAACACCAAGCTCAGTATTCTTTCCAAATTATTACAGTGATTTGCATTTCACAAAATACTTTCACATCTATTAATGCATGCATTTCCCCTGTATTAGAAAGTATGTTGGATTCTAAGTCAGCATACATAGGTCTGTGTCTCAGCTCCAAAACTTACAGAATTGTAACTGTGGGCATGAGCAAATCATTTGACTTCTGCCAGGATCAGTTTCTTCATCTGCAAAATAGAGATAATTATACTTTACTACCTATGTTATTGTAGCCAAGGAATTTTATAAACATAAATTCACTCTATAAATGTGAATTATTATTGATCTTCAATAACAAGAAGTAGAACAAGGAAGTGATAGTACCAAGATTCAAACAAGTCAACAAACATTTATTAAGCACCTACTATGTTCTATGCCCTGTCCTAAGTGCTAGAGATACAAAGGGAGGCAACCTTTGAAAAAGAACCCCAAAATCTCTGGTGTTCTGACACCACATCCAATGTTCTTTTCACTATTAGACTAAGTCTTCTAATGAGATATTTGTAAAGCACTTACCATAGTGCCTGGTACATAGTAGGTGCTTAATAGATGCTTGTTCCATTCTTCGTTTCCCTTTTTAAGTAGTACTCTTTTTTAAAATTTTAATAGTATTTTATTTTTTCCCAATATCCTGTAAAGACAATTTTTAACATAAGTTTTAAAAAAAAATTTGAGTTCCAAATTTTCTCTCCCCCTTCCTCACCTCTCCCCTCCCTAAGAAGGTAAGAAGTTTGATATAAGTTCTATATGTGAAATCATGTAAAACATATTTCCATATTATTCATGTTCTAAGAAAAGAGACAGATCAAAAGAAAAAAAACAAAAAAGTATACTTCAACCTGCATTTGAACAATGAATTCTTTGGAATTGTCTTCGATCATTGTATGACTGAGAATAGCAAAGTCATTCACAGATGCTCATCATACAATGTTGCTGTTACTATGTACAGTGTTCTCCTGGTTCTGCTCACTTCACCGTGCATCAGTTCATGTAAGTCTTTCCAGGTTTTTATGAAACCCACCCGCTCATTCTTTCTTATAGCACAACTCCATTACATTTATCTACCACAACTGATTCAGTCTTTTGCCAATTGATGAACATCCCTTCAATTCCCAATTCTTTGCCCCCACAAAAAGGATTACTATTAATATTTTTGTACAATTAGGTCCTTTTCCCTTTTATTATTACTTTAGGATGCAGACTTTGTAGTGGTATTATTGCATCAAAGGATACATACAGTTTGATTACTTTGGTCAAGAGTAAACTGCTCTTGAGAATGGATGGATTAGTTCGCAACTCCAACAATAGTGCATTAGTGTCTCACTTTTTCCACATCTTCCCCCCCAAATTTATTATTTTCCTTTTCTGTCATATTAGATAATCTGACAGGTGTGAGATGGTATCTCAGAGTTCTTTTAATTTGCATTTCTCCAATCAATGATGAATTAGAGCATTTTTTCACATGACCATAGATATCTTTGATTTCCTTGTTTGAAAACTGCCTCTTCATATCCTTTGACCTTTTTTCTACTGAGGAATAATTTGTATTCTTATAAATTTGACTCAGCTGTCTATATATTTGAGAAATGAGGCCTTTATCAGAGACCCTGGCTGTAAAACATTGTTTCCCAGCTTTCTCTTTCCTTCTAATCTTAGTTGCACTGGTTTTGTTTGTGCAAAACCTTTTTAATTTAATATAATCAAAATTGTCTATTTTACTTCTCATAATGCTCTCTGTCTCTTGTTTGGTTATAAATTCTTCCCTTTTCCATAGATCCGACAGGTAAATTTTTCCTTGCTTTCCTAATTTGCTTATGGTATCACCCTTTATATCTAAATCATATATAGATTTTGACTTTATCTTGATATATGGTATAAAATGTTGGTCTACACCTAGTTCTGCCCTACTGTTCTCCAGTTTTCCCAGGAGATTTTCACAAACAGTGAGCTCTTGTCCCAAAAGCTGGGATCTTTGGATTTACCAAATCTATTCCACTGATCCACCACTCTTTATTTCTTAGCCAGTGGCAGTTAGTTTTGAGGAATACCATTTTATTGTATAGCAAGGCTAGGCTACCTTTCTTTGTATTTTTTTTCATTAACTCCCTTGAAATTCTTGATCTTTTATTCTCCCAGATGAATTGTTATATTTTCTAATTCTATAAATAATTTTTGGTAGTGTGATTGGTATAGCACTGAATATGTATACTAATTTAGGCAGAATTCACGTGTTTATTTTATTGGCTTGGCCTCCCAATGAGCCAATTGATATTTTCCAGTTGTTTAGCTGTGACTTTATTTGTGTGAAAAGTGTTTTGTAATTGTGTACATGCAGTTCCTCAGTTTGTCTTGACAAGTAGACTCCCAAGTATTTCATATCATCTACAGTTATTTTAAAAGGAATTTCTCTTCCTATCTCTTACAACTGGGCTTTGTTAGTAATATATTGAAATGCTGATTATTTATGTGAGTTTATTTTATATCCTAGAATACTGCTAAAGTTGTTAATTATTTCAGATAGTTTTTTAGTTGATACTCTAGGATTCTCTAAGTATACCATCATATTAGCTATAAAGAGTGATACTTTTGTTTCTTCATTGCCTATTCTAATTCCTTCAATTTCTTTTTTATCATTATAGCTAACATTTCTAAAACAATACTGAATAATAGTGGTGATAATGGGCATTCTTGCTTCACCCCTAATCTTATTGGGAAGGCTTCTAACTTATCCCCATTACTGATGGTTTTAGGTAAATTTTACTTATCATTTTAAGGAAAGCTCCATTTCTTCCTTTGCTCTCTAATGTTTTTAATAACAATTGGTGTTGTATTTGGTCAACAGCTCTTTCTGCGTCTATTAAGATAATCATATGATTTCTGTTGGTTTTATTATTGCTATGGTCAATTATGTTGATAGTTTCCCTAATGTTGAACTAGCCCTGCATTCCTGGTATAAATCTCATGTGGTTATAGTATATGATCCTGGTGATACATTGCTGTAATCTCCTTGCTGGTTTTTTATTTTTGCATCAATATTCATTAGGGAAATCGGTATATAGTTTTCTTTCTCTGTTTTAGCTCTTCCTGGTTTAGGTATCAGCACTATATTTGTGTCATAAAAGAAATTTAAATAGGACTCCATCTACTTTTTTCAAATAGTTTAGTTAGTATTAACTGTTCTTGAAATGTTTGATAGAATTCACTCATGAACTCATCTGGCCCTGAGGACTTTTTCTTAGGGAGTTTATTGATGGTCTGTTCAATTTCTTTTTCAAAGATGAGGTTATTTAAGTAACCTATTTCCTCTTTCGTTAATCTGTTTTGTTAATCCGCTTTCTTACCTTTTAATTTTTTTTATATCATCTCATCCCATCCCATCCCACCTCTTATACCCTCACACTCTGTCCGTGTACACTCCTTCTAACTGCCCTTTTTTACACAGTTCTTAAGATTTATTAAGTATCATTTCCTGTGTAAGGATGTAAACAAGCGTGTTCTCCTTTTACCTGAGTAGGAAAGACCTTTCCTGCTGACCTTCTAAGTTGTCTTGATTTGGAAAATTGTTTCACCCTGTCTTTTTGTTGGTTCTGAAATTCCAGAATTTGTTTTGAGGGGCTATTTTTGAATTGTTTAGAGGTGAATTTGGGAGAGTTCAAGTGATTTCCTACCTTATTCTACCATCTTGGCTTTCAGAAGTCTTAGATGGTATTCCCAAAGGAACAAGTCAAATGTTCATCTGTACATGCTTGCGAAATATAATATCTATGTTTCCTAAATTGAGTCTTAAACTCTGTTGTTGCTTATACTTCCAGTTTCTAAATGTTCCATCTTTGCCACAAATATCAACTAACTTTTCCTTTCTCTATGGGTCGGACAGTGGTTGTAGACGTACTAGAAGAAAACTCCCCAAGGAGCACCACATGCTGCATTAGAAATGACCTGGAAATAGTTAGGGAACAGTACACAAGCTAATTGGTCATGAAGAATAAGGGATTTATAGGGCCGTTAAAGTACATTGCCTTGTTGCTCATTCTCACTGTTATAAAATCCCTATTTGGCTGCAGTGTTTGCTCCCCAAAGTCACAGAAGTATATTTTAATTAAACCAAGGGCAGCAAACAATATAGAACCTAATAAGCGGTTTAATTACAATTTACCTGCGCATTTGAGTGCATTAGTCTGAAACAGCAACCTTTAGTATACGCAGAAAATACCAAGAGTATCTGGTTGCTCCTTCCTCCGTCTACCTTGAGCATATCTGGGAAAGTTCCCACAATTTCATGTCTATACTTTAATGTTTATTGAGCAATAACATTGCAGAACACAGGATAGTGCCTTGGAGTAAGTGAAGTTGCAATAATCTTCCCTTTCAAGTTTTCAATGATCTTATCTAGGATCAGTCTTTTGTGAAATCAGAGTACATGTTCACATATATAGCGTGGTTTGAGTGGTGTCATAAAAAGCCCCTGTACTGCCCCTGTTCTGTTGTTCAGTCATTTCAGTTGTGTCTGACTCTTCACGACTCCATTTGGGGTTTTCTTAGCAAAGACACAGGAGCGATTTGCCATTTCCTTCTCCAGTTCATTTTATAAGGAAACTGAGGCAAACAAGGTTAAGTGACTTGTCCAAGGCCATACAGCTAGTAAGTTTCTGAGGTCAGATCTGAACTCAGTAAGATGAGTCTTCCCGACTCGAGACCTCACACTATTCACTGCACTACCTAGGTGTCCCTACCTTACTGTACAGGTTATTATAGTAATATAACGTGGCTTTTCTCAACTTAGTAACCAGAAACATGGCACCATAGGCACACACACTTAATATATACTATTTTTGGTCCATACTAGTGATTTCATTGGAATCTTGAACTACTAGTGAGCAAAATCCTTCCCAACATAGATGACCCATTGTCTATAGACATAGATAATACATGTTAGTATGAGCCTGTTTTGTGAATAATCATGATGTTTCTTCAGCCTGCAACTCTCTGGTCTTCTGTGGCATTCATGTTTTGAGTTTAAGTAGCTATGACATAATAGATAGAGAACTGATTTCAGAGAGAAAGGCATGAGTTCAAACCTTACCCCTGACACATATTAGCTGTATTATCTTGGACAGGACATTTAAACTCTCAATGTCTCAAGTAATATTCTGAGACTAAGCTGCAGAGGAGATACCAATCCCCATAAATGGAGAGAGTTCTCTAAACACATGAAATCATAGATTTAGTCCAAAAATATTTTTAAATTTGTCAGGAGTTCTTAACTTGTTTTGTTTTATGGAATCCAATACCAGTTTGGTAAAGCCAATGGATCCCTTCTCAGAATGTTGATTTTGGGGGTTTTTAGTAGCCAGGACTCCCTGGATTAATTTTATTTTTAATTTATGAAATAAAATAAGCATTCCATAACATACATAGTATAATAAAAGATGATTACATATGAAACTGCAAATCTGTTATGTATAACTCGCTATTCCTTTTAAATATATAATAAAGTTATCATGTAACTTTTTTCTTCTTTCTTCCCTCCACGCCATCCTAGAGATAGCTACCATTAGACACAAAAATGCATATGTAAAATTATTCTATACATACTTCTGTTTATCAGTTCTTTCTCTGGATGCAGATAGCATCTTTCTTCATATATCCTTTATATTTAATATGGGTATAATAGTCAAAATACGGGGCAGGTAGATGGCACAGTGAATAGAGCACCGACCCTGGAGTCAGGAGGACCTGAGTTCAAATCCAGCCTCACACACTTGACACATGTACTAACTGTGTGACCTTGAGCAAGTCACTTAACCCCAATTGCCCTGCCCCCAAAAAAAGAAATTTAAAAAAATGCTCAAAATTACTTGTTCACTCAAAGTATGTTTTTAAATACATAAAGTAGATCTATAAAAGAAACCAATTATACTGAAAGGCAGTTATCAAACTATTTTTAAGACAAGTTCGCAGACCTCAGGTTAAGGATCCTGATTTAAATATTTACTGACTTTGTTCATTTAGTAAATATTTGCAAAAATATGGAATACTAGAATACTAGACATTCATATGGCATATGCCATATTCTGTGAAGATACACTTCCCACTATTCTGTGACTGGGGATCAGAACTGTTATAAAATCTAGGGTATAAATATGGTCACCATATTTAAAGATCATTATTTAGAATATATTATGGTACTGGTGAGACCCTAGAATGAATCCACTTGCTGAATGAGCTATAAGAGAAAGCAACCCACAGTTAGGTAATTCCCATCATAAACTTAATGAGAAAATAACTCAGAAGCCACCAAATGGCTTCTGCCCAAAAAGGTGACTAATGTGGAGAATCTGTGGTTGAAAGAGTAACAGAAGAAATTAATTACTGTGGTTTTTATGATGTGCTGAAAGCCAAGAATCATCTTCTAGATCCACACTTGAAGTTACAGCAGCTGCCTCCTTCACTGGCACCAAAGTGACTCTCAGGCTGAGCCCAAAGCAAGGCTGATTACAACCAGGAATCTGGATATGGAGCAACACTGGATACACCAGAAGTGATGATAAGCATGGGGGCCCATCTGTAGCCACCAGAGGCTTGAGTCTGGAAGACTTAACCACTTAATCCATTCGGCAGCTGACCATCAGCTTGCAGAAGAAGTTCCATTTTCACAAACCTGTTGCAATCGTGGGGTTTTTTAGATCCAGAGGGAGACTGTTGAAATATGGAATCTGTAAACCCATGGCCAAATGCCACTGGAACCTGGGACTTTGACTGGTGTGCCTGGTGAAAAGCAACCTAAGCATGACCTCCTCTTTCTTCCTTTCTTTTTTCCTTATATTTTCTTTTTTTTAATTTCTGCTGATTTTAAGTGGGAATGCAAAACATTGGTAAGACAGAGAACAACCCATCAGGAGAGAAGCATCCCCAGGCTGCTTAGGATAAATGCTTACAAACCAGAACAGAACACAGTTGGAACCAAAAGAAACTGGGATAAGAGACAAGTATGAGATAATGAAGTCAGAGAAAATTGGGAATTGACAGCTATAAGAAGATATCCTGGAACTAAACAGTTTGGGAGAAGGGAGCTGGAGAATGATAAGAAGAGGAAAAACACAGAATGTATGGCTACTCTTAGAAAATATATCCAGGATTCTCATTAAGAAAAAAATGAAACAAAACTACAATCTCATATGACACCAAACTGACCATTTTGTCCTTGTAGTCTGCCTAAAAGCAATGTTTCCAGCTGAAAGAAAAATTTTAAACACTGTAGTCACAATAAATCAACCTGCCACCCTTTCTGCTTGTCTAATTAGCTGTCTCAAGGGCTGGAAATGCTATTTGGGGAAGAATAAAAATACAGTGCAAACAAGATTTAAACAATATAGATACGAGTGCTGAATTGCATGAAGAAAAAAAATGCTAACTTTCAGCCACTCGTCATTTTAAAAACCAAATTACAATTGTGATGACTAGGACCATGAGAGCAGGTTCTGTGTCTTCTACCATAAACAAAAAGAAACAAAAGGTGCATCTTTTATAGTATATAGAACAACACTAGATGGAAAATCTACTTCAAAAAGATAATCATTATAGCTAATATTTAGATAACACTCACTATGTGCCACTTAATACAATAAACGCTTTAAAATTATCTTCTCATTTGATCCTTACAACAACACTATCATTGTTCCAACTTTACAGGTAAAGAAACTGAGGTACACAGTGGTTAAACGACTTGCTCAAGGTCACACAGCTAGTAAGTGTTTCAGACCAGATTGGAACCTTCAGGGCTTACTGACTCCAGGCCCAGCACTCTATCCACTAGCTACCTCTCTGCCTTCACATTCCCAGAGGCCTCTATGTAGGCATGATATTCCACAATTAGTATTGTATTCCTTAGACTTGAAGCTCCTATCTCTACCCCAGGGAGAAGTAACACATGAGTCTAATCAATTGTTAGTTGCTTATATCTAACTAGCTTCTCCACCAAAGCTCTAGGCCTCACTGTGGGGCATGGAGGTGATCTTGGGTTTTCAAAGGTTTTGCCAGCAGAGAAGAGGCTCTGTCAGGCACCATTAAGCGGGAAATCCATTGAGTTTTGTCTAGCAAAAGAATATATGTCTTTTCGAGGAAGACGAGCCAGCCCAAGATTAGAAAGGCTCACCACTAGAAAGCTAACTGCCAGGGGATGAATTTCTTCTGCTACAGCAATTCATGAAGACTGTCTAATAAGGCGGAAAAGAGTTGTGATCTGCATCAGTGAAAGGAGTACCCACACCAATGAAATCATTGATCCCTGAGACACTGAAGGAAGTGTGAGGAAGTTTTCAGTTCTTTCGAGGAGAGTGCATAGAGAATGTGTGTGTACATATATGTATGTATATGTGCATATATGTGTGTGTATATGTACATATATATGGAGAGAGAGAGAGAGAGAGAAGAGAGAGAGAGAGAGGGAATAGTGGTACTGTAGGCCTGAGAAACGAAGAAGGGGGCACCATTGAGGTTGCCTTTGGATCCCTAGAACCATGCACAGAGTCTGGCACATAGCAGGTGCTGAATAAATGCATACTGAGAATAGTAAGGAGGAACTGGACAGCTAAGAACATTGAAACCATAATTTGCCTACTCTAAAATATTTCCTATGGCAGGTCCTGTTCCAATAATTTTGTTTCATTTTTTCGTGAATTCTATTTTTCACTTAAAAATCATATCATTTTCTTCCCAAAGTAACATTTTGAACTTTATTAAATTTAAACAATGTTTATTTTAGTGCCTACCCTCATTACAAGGCCCTCTGCTATACACTGGGGGATCTATAAAAATAAATAAAGCATGGTCTCAAGGAACTTACGGTCTAGTAAGGACAATAATACAGGAATTCAGATAATTATAAAACAAAGTAGAATGTAAAGAGAGGTGGAAAATAGGTTTTTGTTCAATTTTTTAAAATAATATTTAATTTTTTAAAAAATTTAAAAGCTAAAAAGAATGTAATGAGAGGCATAAAGTCACATGGAAGATCAGAGGAAGAAGAGATCACTTCTGACTAGGAGGAGGGGTAATTAGAGAAGATTTCTTGGAAGTAGTGGCATTTGATCTGAGCCTTGAAGCACTGTATAAGATTCCAATGGGGAACAAAAAGTAAGGAAGAGGGCAAAGTGGCAATGCAGATTAAATTCCAGGAACATAAGGAACTGTTATCGACAAAGGAACAGGGGTTAGAAATTAGGTTGTACCTTCTATACAAGGGCTTTCCAGACTCCCTCTTATCCAGATCCTCCCTGTCTCTCTTTTTCTCTCCCTCTGTCTCTGTCTCTCTGTCTCTCTCCTATCTCTCTCTCCTTCTCTCTGTCTCTATCTCACATAGTACTTTAAATTTCTTTGTATATAAGTTATACTGACTTGCTCTTACACATACACATACCCCCAGTAGAATATAAGCTCTTTAAGGGCAGAAATTGTTTTTGCTTTGTCTTTTTTTATTTCCAGCATAGTACTTTTTATATAATAGGTGGTTAATAAATATTTGTTGCACTGAATTTCAATCAAATGATTTTTTAATGACTACAAATAGTAAAGTTGATGGTTGCATAAGGTATATGAAGGTAAGTAAAGTACATATGGGACTGGAAAGGAGCCAGAAGGAGCCAGATTGTAGGGGGCCTGAATATTAGGCTTAGTCACTTGAATTTTATTTGCTAGGAAATGGAGAATCAATCAAATTTTGTGAGCACTGGAGTGATATGACTAAGGATGTGCATGAGAAAGATTCATCTCAAAGCAGCATATCAAGTGGATTGGAGGGGATGGGGTAGAAAGACTAAAAGAAAGCTGTTTCAATAATCAAATGAAAGATAATGAGATCCTGAAACAAAATTGTAGCGGTGGGAATGGAAAAGAAAAGATGGAAGAAAAAGATATTTCCTAAGTAGAATCAGGTAACTGATTGGGTGTAGGAAACAAGAGAGCACATGGATCTGGAGTCAGGAAGACCTGAGTTCAAATCCTATCCAAGAAACTTACTACATGTATGACCCTGGGCAAGGGACTTCACTTCTGCCAGCCTCAGTTTCCCTATCCTTAAAATGGAGATAGTAACATCACCTATTTCCTATATCTATTGTGAGGATAAAACAAGATAATATTTGTAAAGTGCTTTGTAAAATATAAAGTGCTATATAAATACTAGCTCTTATAATTATGATTAAATAACATTGTACTGATTGGGTCAAGCTCTGAAACATTACGAAGACTTCTAAATGAGTTCAGTAATCATTCGAAGGAATTCAGCTTAACTATATTCACAGGAAAAACCAAGTGGATGAAGAATGTTATCCAAGGAAACAGGTAGTTTGATTGAAAACCTATAGAGTTGGTCCATCAACGTACATATGTACATACATATGTCTATATATGTGTGTATATGTATATCTCTGTGTATATAAGATATAGACAAAGATATCTTAGACTATGCAAATAGGCAATGACCTGGGTCCAGAGGTAAAGAGGAAGAGAGATGGTTAGATTGCCTTTGGAAATTCTGTATATTTTATATGACTCTAAGCTTCTCCCTGAAACAAAGACCTTTCTTTAACAATAATATTCCTCTGATGATATATGGCTTCAAGTCATGGAACAATACAGACACCAAAGAAATGAAGTTAAGGTTCACACAAAGGACAATGGAGAGGGGCATGGTGAGGCATGATCGAGCTGCAACATATCACTAACAAGAAATTAAGCAAACAGTGTAAAGGATGTTGTCAGAAGAAGTGCTTCATATGTACTAGAATATATATTAAAATCTGTATTGCCAGAAAAGACTCTGGATGCCAATAAAAAATAAATTTAGGAACACTTTTAGGACTCCAGGTATGAGTATGGCAAATAGGTATTACTGTCAAACAATAGATTACAGGTATAAAACATCTTAATGAGAAAAAGAATTACAGAAATTTGAGGAACAGATGCTGGTTGCAGATTTTTCCTACTGGCTTTTAAAGAACAAATCTCTGTATAGCGTATATTATGTCATTACGTCATTACAGATTAAGATGTACCATATATTTGTTATATATATACATACATATACATATATATGCATATATATATGTATGTATAAATTCAGAGTGGCGCACAGCCTGCACATTGTGCCTGGAAACCAGAGTTGGGGGCAAATAAAGCCTCTTCCCCAATTGAACTCATCTCCAAGTCATCCTCCAGATTCCTCTGCCTGTTCCCAGGCACATCTTCTCGTCCTCCCCCTCTGATCACTTTCTGTTTCTCCTGTTCTTTTTTCCCACAAAAGCAACTGGCAACGATTGAAGTCAACTCAATTCAACAGAAACTCACTCAGTGCCTACTACTACATGCCAAGCACTGTGCTGGGCACTAGAGATACAAAGACAAAAATAAAACAATCCCTGCCCTCAAGGAGTTTACCTTTTATTGGGGGAAACAACAGACAGACGGATGGAAAGACAGACAGATAGATAGATAGACTGATAAAAAGATAGATGATTGATAGATAATAGATAGATTAGACAGAGAGATAGATAGAGACAGAGATAGGCAGAGATTGATAGAAAGATAGATGAATAGAAGGACGGACAGAGATAGAGAGATATACAAAGTAATTGGAGGGGGCAGGGGCACTAGTAATTGGGGAGCATCAGAATAGGAGATTCCTATAGGACATGGCAATTAAGTTGAGCTTTTAAGGTTACTAAGGAATTCTATAAGGCAGAGGTAGGGAAGGAATGCATTCCCCTGGGGGACAGTCAACGTGGAAAGCATAGAGGTAGGAGACTAAATGCCATATACGGGGTAAAGGAAGCAGAGCAGCTTGGCTAGTTTGCATACGGCATGAAAATATATTGTGCAATAAGTCTAGAAAGGTATACTGGAATCCGATTATGAAGGTCCCTAAAAGTCAAACAAAGGAGTTTACGTTTTATTCTAGAGACAAGAGAGGGCCATTGGGTCATCTTGAACAGTGGAGTGATAGATCTATGCTTCAATAATAGTCAATTTTTCAACCTGTGGAGGCTGGATTACAAAAGGAAGAGACTAGAGGCTGGGAGACCCATTAAGAGACTATTGCAATATTTCGGATGAAAAGTAATGAGGTCCTGAACTAGGGTAGTAACCCTGTGTGTGTGTATAAATACAGTAGATGAAATCAAGAAGACTTAGAAACTGATTGGATGTGAAGAGTGAGTGAAAATGAGGAGTGGAAAATGACTCCAAAGTTTCAAACCTGAGCGCCTGGAAATATGGTAGGAAATATATAAGTTCGTAAGCAGGTAGAGATTAGAAGAAAGACAGAGTTGTGTTTCAGACTTGTTGAGTTTAAGACACCTATGCGACATCGAGTTGTTAAGTATCCAACAAGCAGCTGGTGATGAAGAAAAGGTAGTGTCTTTGATTGGCAGTCTGAACAAAATGGATTTCTGGTCTCTCCTCAAATTAGCTTCTTTGTGGTTGATGCCTCGAACACAGGGGAGCAAAGCAACATCAAGATTAACGCAACATTTAAAAAAAAAGATTAATAGAACAGATACCCCTAGGCAACTCACCCAGACATAGCCTCCTGGCTATCCTGCCTAAACAGGCAGGAGAATATACTAAGACAAAAGGGCACCACTCATGTGATCTCTGTGCCATCCAACAACACTGGTTAACTGCCGTGACATGAAATGCTACTGACCCCTTTTCTCCTCTGCCTCACTGAATGCTTTGTGTCCACAGAATCATAACAAACTGGTCTCAAATATCAGCCATGACTACATTGTTTTTCTCTACTCAAGTATGCTGCGTGCATGCAGCCTTGGCATGTATTAAATATTACTGGATAGCATTGAAAAATGTACATATATACACATATACATGTATATGTGCATATGTGTGTGTTCGTATGTATATGTGTATAGGACAGGGAGACAGAGAGAGACAGAGAGAAAGTGAGCGAGAGAGGGAGAAGGAATGGATAAAGAGCTGAACTGAACCTGTGATCAGGAAAACCTAAATTCAAATCTGGTCTTATGTACTTACTAGCTCTATGACTCTGAGCAAATCACTTAATCTGGTTGCCTCAGTTTCCTAACCTGTAAAACGGACGTAATAATAGCACCTACCTCCCAGGGTTGCAGTGAGGATCAGATCAGATAATAATTAGCACAGTGCCTGGCACAGTAAGTACTATATAAATGTTAGGTATTAATATTATAAATATTGGAAAACTAATTATCGGTGCATTCTTTCATGGCCGAAACTGAACCTGATTTGTACATGCCTCTGTGATTCCGTGATATGTCTTTCCTTTCCATGCTAACATACACTCTCTCATATGCTAGAAGAGGAAAATCTCTTCAAAAGAGATTGGGAGGATGGAGGGATAGGAAGGAAAAGAGAATTCAGGAGACTCACAAAGGAATTCTGATAGTATAGATACAATTGACTGTGATATCTCAATTGAGATGAATCATGTAAAGTATTTTGCAAACTTTAAGGTGCTATATATGAATACTAGCTATTATTATTAATATTATTATTGTTTTTGTTGTTATAAGGAAGAAAAGGAGTAGGAGGTGTCTAACAACTAATGTGATTTCGATTCTGCAAGGGACTCAGATTTGGAAGTAGAAAGTATGCTGATTCTGCTACTTCCAATGTATGTGGCCTTGGACCAGTCCCTTACCTTCTCCATTCCACATTTGCAAAATGAGCAAGTTAGACTAGGTGGGTGACCTCTAGGGACCCTTCCAGCTCTAAATCAGCTGGATGGGCCTATGATCTGTTATCTATGATCTCTGCTCCTATTATACCTGAGATGGAAGTGAAGGCAAGTATCCAAGGATGAAGATAAAAGTTTGAAGAGGGACTGAGAGAAGAGGGAGTCTTAAGCATTGTGGGAACTGAGGCTTGTGAATACTGCTCAAAATAACTAGAGTTTTTAATGCTACACTGGGGACAAGAGAGCAGTGACTGATAGGATGTTTCCTTAAAGTAGATGGGAAAAATCATGCCACGAGATCACATTCGGGGACATCAGAAATCATATAGTACAAGCTTCTCTTTTTAAAGATGAGGAGCTGAGCCTAAAGAGGCCCAAATGGCTTGCCCAAGGTCACAGGGTTAGGAAGGACAAAGAGGAACTCTTTTGACTGATTGTGGATTGGATGTAGAAGGCTCTGCTGTATTCCAGGGCTTAAGGTAATCAGCAAAGTGTCATCTGCAAATAGAATTGAGAAGTACTCCCCATCTTACAGCAGGGTGTCTTAACCTGAGGTTCATGAATTTGTTGTCGTTTTTATTAACGACACTTATTAACATTTTGATAACTGCATTTCAGGATAATTAGTTTCCTTTGTAATCTGATGTACCATTTAAAAACATTACAGTTACCCCTTCCACATCTCAACTTTCCCCATCGCAGTTTCAATATATCATGGATTGGCATAAGAAAGTAATGGGAATTTGGGGGGAGTTTTGCAGAAGACTCCGATGACAAGTGAAGGCCAGCAGATGACACAGAAAAAGTTTAGAAATTCAGAAATGCATAATATATATGTATATGCATATATACATATAGTATTGTATAATATCAACATACTTTATGTTTTAATATCATAATAATTTAGACTTCTCTAGATTTTCCAGAGCGCGGACACACCAGCGCTACTAACTTAGCCATGATGTGGAAAGGCTAACTGTATTCTGAGAAGGGGTCCACAGTCTTCATCAGACTGAGAAAAGGGTCTAGAACACACACACACACACACACACACACACACACACACACACACAAAGTTAAGAATCCCCAGTCTATAGGGAATTCTTCCTCTCTTAGGACTCTGTCAAACATCCTCCATGACAATGGCACTTTTGGTGAGTGTGTTTCATGCACTTGAAAATAATAATGGAAAAGTCATTAAACAAGGTTATTTACATCTTTTAAGAATCTTATGATTTGGATGTATATGTGGGAGACTTCAGGCTGGAGGAAAGCCTTGAAAGCAGCATTTTGTTCCATCAATCAAATGCTTTCTTACAGTTGACAAACGATAAGCGCATTGGGATCTTGTATTCTCTGAATTTTTCAGGCAATTGTTGACTGTAAAAGAAGTGATCTTCTACCTCTAATGAAATCCTACCTGTTTCTAATATTGTTATCAAATATACGTTCAATAAGTAAGTAGATAGCCTTTATGAGATTACAGTTAGGAAAATAAGCATGCGGTCAAAAGTCCTTTATGTTCTCTTCACTGCCTTTTTTCAGGGTTGGGAATACGAAGTCAGAAACAAAACTGACCCTTTGACAAACTTCTAGTCTACAACATTTAAAGGGGGTAAATTGTGAGCATTTAGAAAGGAAAACAATTACTGTGAATAAATGTGGATTTTGCAAGGATTGGTCCATTGTTAGACACTAGCTAACCAAAGTGACTACATATTTGACCACTGATTGACCCATCTAGGTACCAGGAAGTTCTTATGTACCCCAAAACTGATTTAGTCAGTTCCATGTGGGCAAGAAGTGTGATTCTCTCCCATCACAGTCAGTTGAGCAAACTTCATCTAATCTGTGTATGCAAAGTTAGCAAACTTTCCTATTCATAATGCCCTTAAGATTGGCAGGACAAAGAACCCACTCCAAGGTACCCATTTATTGGCTGCCCCTAAATTCTATCTCCCACTTGGTCCCCATGAATCTGTCCAGCAACAACAATCAGATATAAGGGCAGAAACCCAGAGTTCTGTTCTCATTCTGTTCTCCACCCAGGTATGCATCCTGCTATATGTCCATGCTACTGTTTATGCTAGCCCATAAGAACGAAGGTCAGGGGAACCATATGCATGCACGCTTGCCCACCTGTGAGTTGGAAACTACCTCCTTATCCCATCCATGATCTCCGCAAAGGTTTACAAAGAATGACACAATCTAAGTCATGTTATTTTATTTCGTGGTTGAGTTATTAGCCTAACAGCTCAGGAAAAAATGTTGTAAGTCAAATGAACAAATATTTATTAAGCATCTACTATGGGCCGAGCACCATGCTAAGTGTTGGGGACACAAAGAAAGGCAAAAACAGTCTCTGCCCTCAAGGAGCTCACAACAGTATAACTGGATGTCAGCAAGGCATTGGGCAAAGTCTATCATCAAGATGCTTACTAGCAAGATAAAAAATTAAAGGTTGGATAATAGTATAGTTATGAGGGTTCAGAACTGGTTACCCCATGATCTATGATTAATAGAGATCAGCCAGGAGAGGGGTGGAGTGCCTTAGGGCTCTGTTCTTGATGCTCTTCTTTTCAATGTTTTCATAAGTCACTTAAAGAGAGGAATAGATAGCATTTATCATGTGTGGATGACAGGGAATACACTGTAGGACAGAATGAAGATCCAAAAAAAGATTTCAACAAACTGAAATAGCAGGCTGAAACCAACAAACTGATACTTAGCAGGAATAAAAGTGGAATCCAACATGGGGATTTTTTTAAAAGACCAATTGCACAAGAAAAGGATAGAGGAGATATGGCTAGAAAGTAGGTCATGTGAAAAGGACCCTTGGGTTTTAATGAATGCTACAACCTCAATATGGGTCAGTAGTGTGCTCTGGTAGTCAGTAGAGTTAATTCAGTATGAGGCTGCATTGATAATAGCCTAGTGTCTGAAGCATTGGAGGTGAGAGCCTCCCTATGCTCTGCCTTAGTTGATATCAGGAGACTCATATTATATCCGTCTTGAGGAGCCACGCTTTAGAAAGAACATTGATAAACCACTGCACATTCAGAGAACTGCAACTAGGATGTTTAAAGTCACCTGAAACTATGCCCTGTAATGATTAATTAAAGGAATAGCTTAGCCTGCAATGTTTAGCCTAAGAAAGAAAAGACTAGATGTAACCCCCACCTTTGAATAGCTGAAGGGTTACTGGATATAGAGAAGGGACTGGTGGTTTCTACATTTGCGCAAATGAGGACCAATGAGGTGGTGTTTACAAGGAGGTGTGTCTCGGTTCAACACACAAAAGAACTTCCAGACAATCAATTGCAGCTGTCCAAAAGTGAAATGGGTTGCCTCTGAGGCCAGGAAGTTCCTTGTAGCTTTTGTTGTTGTTCAGTTATTTATCAGTTGTGTCCAACTCGTCACAACCCTATTGGGGTTTCCTTGGCACAGATACTGGAGTGGTTTGTCATTTCTTTCTCCAGTTCATTTTACAGATGAGGAAACTGAAGCAAAAAGGGTTAAGTGACTTGCCCAGGGTCACACAACTAGTGTGAGGCCAGAAGAGGTCTTCCTGATTCTAACCAGCATTTTATGCACTACCCACCAGCCTTGTCACTAGGGGTCTTCAAGTGAAGGCAAAATGACCACTTCCTAGAAGCACTATGCAGAAGTGGAGCTGAAAGAATGCTAAACTTGAAAATGGCAGAGATGGGACCTAAATCTTGCCACCTGTACTTACCAGCTGTGTGACCACAGGAACCTCCCTGAGCCTCAGTTTTGTCATCTGTAAAATAAGAAAATAATGAGTCCTACCTCACAGGGTTATTGTGAGGATCAATCAAAATCCAATGTGAGACACTATATGAATGTCAACTATTAGTATAATGATGATAATTATTAAATGAGATCTATGCCTTGAACATAGGTTAGACCAAAGGGGTGGGACCTCTGAGGTCCTTTCTAACTCTGTAGTTCTGTGTTCTCATCTCCACCTTGAGGACCCATGCTTCTCTCCTGTTAAGGGCATCTACCTCAGTAGTCTTTCAAATGATAATCCTGAAACCTCAAGAAGTTATTCCTATAGTCAGGTTCCCTGCTCTCTACCAGCAAGGAAGCATGCAAGACATCAGAAGTGAAGAGGAGATTACATCTCTGTAGTTGTTGTTCATCCTTCATTCTCCAAGAGACCCAACGACATCATGAGGATGATGTCTTCACTTGCAAGTGAACTGGATTTAAGTGAGTCAAAGCTTGGCAAAGTCCAAGATTATATTTTAGAGACCTGGGAGCGCTTCTATATGCAGGTAAGGACTTCTTCTTCCCCCCCTTCCCCCTTGGGTAAGGGGCCAACAATGACACCCTAGAAGAATTCCAAGGCCCCACTAGATGGTACAACCTGCTTCTACCAGGCCAGCTCCTTGATGAACATGGATTCCCTAAAGACACCACATTGCCTTGTTGAGACATCAGGAGCTTGGACCCTTGTGTTGCTCTATTATTGCTTCTGATCCCAGTACAGAACACTTCCTCATCTGTAAATTGGAATGATAATAGCACCTACCTCCCAGGATTATTATGAGGAACAAATGAGATGATAATTGTAAAGCGTTTAACACACAGTGCTTAGCACATAGTAGGCCTACTTAAATGTTAGCTTTTATTATTATATGAAATCAAGAAGTTATCGGAATTTGCCATAACATATACATGAAGGAGAGTAATAGTAGCAGTGAAAAATGATACTATGAGCCCCTCGAAATCAGTATTTTCCAAAGCATCGTTTCTCTTTAGAGTGGATTAGTGAAAATGATCGAGCCTAAATCAATGTAGTACACAGTGGAAAAAGCAGTAGATCTGAGAGCAGATCTGGGTTTGAATCCTGTCATTCAGTATCCATGTGACCTTGGGCATATCTCTTCATTCTAATAATAGCTTTTATATAGTATTTTATAACACTTTAAGGTCTACCAAGTGCTTTACAAATATTATGTCATATGTCACAACAACTTTGGCAAGTAGGTGTAGGGTTCAAATTGGGAAAAAAAGCCCTAAAATACAGTAATAAGTGAAAAGTCATACAAACTTAAACTCTGTGAAAGGTGAAAATCTGGACATGGAGACCTGTTCACAACTATAATTTAACTACAAAATTATATTTGTGTTACTGACTCAAAACTTAAGATACTATGACCTATGAAAGTCATAATAAGAATATTGTGACCCATATGCGACCGGTATATGATCCATACACAAACGTATGTATGAGCATAACATAGGCTTAACTCCCAAGCTCATTACTAAGCAGAAAAACAAAAATATCCACTAATCAGTGGTGATGCACTCTCTAGCTCCTCCTGCCTTTGTCTGTTTTCTATAATTACCCTGAGGATTTTGGGGTTCTTCAGTGGGGATCCACAGAACTTTCTGGCTGCTACCCCAAACCGAAGATTGCCGTTGTTTGTAAGTATTCATAACAATTGGTTAAACTACTACCTATAATCAATCTACAGCTCTGTGGCCTCTTCCTTTGGTATAAAAAGAATACCCCAAAATTACGGGGGAGGCACAGGGTTCCCCAGCAAGGGGAATTCTACACCTTATAGCAGGTGTTAATATTATCCCCATTTTATATAGAACAGGAAACTGAGGCAGGTAGAGATTAAATGACTTGCCAAAGGTCCCAAAACTGTTAACTGGATGAGGCTGCATTAAGGACCTCCAGACTCCAGACCCAGTGCTCTGTCCACTGCACTACCTAGCTCTCTCTTCTTTTCTTCCCTTTATCTCTCTGAGCCTCAGTTTCTTCACAAGGAAATGAGAATTTTACTAGATCAGTACTTCTCCAACTTTCTGGTCTCAGGATCCCTTCATATTCTTAAAGATTATTAAGGCCCCCACCCAAGGAGCTTTTGTTTATGTAGGTTAGATCTGCTGATATTTACCATATTGAAAATTAAAATATCTTAATATTATTATGAAAGTAGTTTTGACATCCTGGATCCCCTGAAAAGGTATTGGAGACCCTCAAGGACCCCAGACCACACTTTGAGAACTGCTGGACTAGAGGACCTTTCTCTTCCTACCCTGCATCTGTGATCCTCTAGAGGACGTAAATGGGCACTCTTGGCAATGATTTTTTGTGACCCAAGGGACACCTATATTTTCATTGCTCTGTACTGCCCCGAACACTATCCTATTTATGTCCCTTACTTTACTAACAGCTGAGTTTCAAATAGACTCTATCAGCTATCTCCTTCTGAAGATTTCTTGATTATCAATATTTCCATCAACTGCTAATTACAGCTAGTTCTTTTCCAAACCAATAGATAGAATTCTAACAGACCATCCTTTCATTTCTCTTTGCTTCCCTAAGTTGTTTGAAAGCATCGCTTTCCCTCCACAAAACCAAACTTGGTTTTCCCCCCTCACCACTTTCAAACATTAAAAAATGCCCCAACAAGAAGAACACTGTGTGCCCTCAAGCAGTGATACCAGCAGACTGCATACTGGGGTGGGTATTAAAGGTTTGTCCTTAATTTTCTTACCTCCTTTTTCTTAACATTCACACAAAGTCTACCCGATGGTTAATTTTTTCCACATAATGTCTTTATACATTATCCGTTTTGTTCTTTGACTGAAATTCATCTGTTTTTATTCTCAGGCTCTGGCGCTTCGATATTTTATTATGACTTTTTCATACCCATTCCCACTCCACGCCTCATCCTTTCCTTCTTTACCCTGAGGGCCCCTGCCAATATGACTTTAGGTGAGGCAAATGAAAATGTTAGCCTTTGCCCTCATCCTTCATGTTTCCTCTACTGAAATTAAAACATAAAAACAATAGATGGATTTTAATATTAAATTCTCTACCCTTCAAACTGTCTGTAACGTCCTTGGGTCTGTCAGTCAACATTTATTGAACGTCCATCATAGGCAAAGCAACATACGTGGCGTTGCAGAAGATTACAAGGAAAGGAAAGGATCCTTTCGGCTTTTCCTCTACCAATTTTGCTCTGTCCTACCTCCTCCAATATTATACTTCTTACCATGCCATCTCTGCACCTTTCTCCTTCTTCCCCTCTGCCTCCTGGCTTCCCCGGCTTTCTTCAAACCTCAGCTAAAATCCCACCTTCCGCAAGATGCCTTTCTCAGCTTCCCTTATTGCTAGTAGCCCCCTCCTGCTTGATCCTGTCTATCTCTTTCTTGCTTGTACATAGTTGTTTGAATATTACAACCCCCCTTGAACTATGTGATCCTTTAGAGGAAGGACTATTTTTGCCTTTTTCCATATCCTTAGCACTGAGCACAGTGCCTGACACATTTGTTATTCAGTCATTTCAGTCACATCTGACTCTTTGTGACCCCATTTGGGGTTTTCTTGGCAGAGATACTGGAGTGGTTTGCCATTTCCTTTTCCAGCTCATTTTACAGATGAGGAAACTGAGGCAAACAAGGTTTAGTGACTTGCCTAGGGTAACACAGCTAATGTCTAGGGCCAGATTTTAACCCAGGAAGATGAGTCTTCCTGACTCCACTATAGGCACTCTGTCCACTGTGCTACCCAGCTGCTCTATGCTGGGCACATAGTAGGTACTTAATAAATATTAATTGACTTGCATCTCTCTACAACTATAGGATGGCCACTGCTGTATGCTGTTGTCTTCCAGAGAGGCAGTAATTTATTACATTTCCCTGAATTCAAGTACCCATGAACAAAGTCATGCTTCACTCTCTAGACTTGGTCACTGTGCCTTGGCTGCCTTCTCTCTCCACCCACCCCCATGTTCCCCTTCTCCCATTAATGAGTTCACCTTGAGGAAGGGCCCAGACTAGGCATGCATCACTCTCTGGACTTGGCACTAATACCTTCCCCTTTACCCCAAGATATCTTCTCCTTCTCTCTGTTTTTCTTTTTCAGCTCTCTTTTATGTATTTTATTAGAATGGAATCTCCTTGAGGAAAGGGCTGGTCTCCCTTTTTGTTTATATTTGTATTCCTAGCACTTTGTCTATTGCCTGGCACACAGAAAGTGCTCAATAAAGGTTTGTTGACTTGACTGGTAATAAGTTCCAGGTAGACCGGGGTTGCATTTTGTGTTTTTTCATATCCTTTGTAAAACCTAGCACAAGACTTTCCTCATAAGTTCATAGATTTAGAGCTCGAAGTAGCCTTAGGGATCACCTTTTCTAACCTCCTCATTTTAGAGATATAAAAACTCGGGCCTCAGAGAGGTCATATGACTCACCTTAGTCACATGGGCAGAAAGTGGAACCCAGATCCTTTGACTCAAAGTTCAGTATTCTTTCTACCCTACTGCATAGCAGTTGCTCAATCATTTAATAATAATGACTTGTATTAATAATATTTTAAGATTTATATAGCACTTTCATCATAGTATTCCTATGACATAAATAGTGAATGTATTATTATCTTTATTTTACAGATAGAGATACTGAGGATCAGAGAAAAGAAATTACTTCTCCATTGTTACACGAATAGTAAGTGGCAGAGGCAACATTCAAATTCAGGTTTCTCGACCAAAAGGGCAATGACCTTCCCATGACATCATATTTAATGTTCGATGAAGGTCATTCATAAACACTCCCCTAGCAGTCCCTGCATTCCATGGAGGAAGGAAAATGAAAAGACTCTCAGCTTTAAAGATCTGCCTTTTATAAATAAACAGGAGGCTATTGTCATCTTTAACTTTTCTGAATTTTCAGATTGAAGACCCAGAATTTTAACTTTTGCCACTGACCTATTCAATTTGAATCAATTCCACAAATATATATGTCAGTGTACTATGCACCAAACACTGTTGCAGGCCCTGGACATGTAAAAATGAAAACCATCACAGTCATTATGCTCTATTAGCTTCTAATCTAGTAAGAAAGTAGAAACAGGTATACAAATAATTGTGACAAAAGTTAGAATATAAGTAAGTTCAAAACCAAGGGCAGAGTGACTTGAAAGAATCAAGAAGGGAGGAATCATTTCTTACGAAGGGAATTAGGGATGATTTCATAGAGGAGATTAGTGTCTGGGCTTTGAAGCAAGAGGAGAAATTCAGTGGAGATATTCAAGGCTTTGTTCATTTGCTTCAGCTGTGTCAGACTCTTCATTACCCCATTTGGAGTTTTCTTGGCGAAGATATGGGAGTGGTTTATCATTTCCTTCTCCAGCTTATTCTATAGACTAGGAAACTGAGGCAAACAAGGTTAACTTGCCCAGGGTCACACAGTAAGTGTCTGAGGTCAGATTTGAACTCAGGGCCTCTTGATTCCAGGCCTGGTGCTCCATCCACTGAGCCACCAAGCTGCCCAAGCCTACTTCAAAGCCCAGGATTCTTCAAGTTCAGGGCTTTTCCCATTCTACCATTGTTCTGTGAAAGCACATAGAACAATGAAACATTTTGTACTCAGAGGAACCCTAGACGGGACAGCAAAAGATTCAGAATACAGCTATCCCTTCCACATCTTGGGGTTAGGGACACTGCACCCATCCACCCCTCAACAATCTGGAAAATCCACATAAAAATTTTTGGCTTTTCTTTCATACAGGAGAAGAAGACTGGATTTTTTTTCTTTTTCTTTTATGGGGTGTTTACAATACCTTATTGTAAAATTTGGGTTAAGTATTTGGTCATAGGCTTTGTGTCATCCTCTGGCCTTCATGTGTCATCTGCAGCTTCCACAAAACTCCCCCAAAATCCCTGTCTAATTTCTTTTGCCGATCCATGCTACAGCAAAACTGTGATGGGGAAAGTCACAATGTGGAAGAGATAACTGTAGCTCAAATCTTGGTTCTACCATTTGCCAGTTAGAATCACTTCACTTTGGTGGGCCTCAGTTTCCTCATCCTCAAAACGAGGGAAGAGGACAGCCCAGAAGATCTCCATGGTCTCTTCTAGTTCTTACATTCTATGGGAAAGGATAGGACAAGTGTGAAGAACTGTGAGTAGTCGACTGCTTGGAGGAGAGAGTGCTCCAAGGGGATAGAATGCTTGTGATTTTGTTCCAGGAGTGCCAAAGACACACTGAAAGACTTTCAGCAGGACAGTGATATGATCAGCTCAGCCCTGGGCATCAGAGGGGTTACTTTGGCAGCTGGATGAAGGATGGGTTAGAGGGGGAACAATGTTAAGGTAGCGAGATCAGTTAAGACACTTCTGTAGTAATTCAAGTGAGAGATAAGGACAACAGTGGTTTCCTGAACATGTTATTGTTAACTATGATATGGTCTTGGTCTGGGTGCGGGGGTGTGGGGGAACCTGAAACCTCAAGGCCACACATGGCCCTCTAGGTCCTCAAGTGTGGCCCTTTGACTGAATCCACTTTGGATTCTAGCCAGTGACTAGGCTGGGCTCTGATAGGTGGGAGTTCATCCAATCTTTCCTAGATCCAGGCCTCTAATCTGCACCAGGCTATCTACACTCCAGACACTACACCCATCTCCGCAGCACTTGAATCTTAGAATTTGCTCCTGGTACTGCTACCTCTGACAGGTGAGTCTTCACCTCTATACCATTCCCTGACCATCTCCACACCTGCCACAGTACACTTAAGTACATTCCCCCACCACTTCTCTTCCAAGTCTATTACATAAGTACCTTGAGAATAAGGACTGTCTTGCTTGATCGTACTTCTATCCCTAGCACTTACATAGAGCCTGGCACAGAATAAATACTTAATAAATGCCTTATCTATCTATTTATCTTTCTACCTACCTAAGAAGGCATGGAGCTATGGTTATTACCATATTTAGTAGAAGCCCATCTTCTGCCCACTGGAAGGCTCCCCTGCAGCCACTACCAACTCACTGTTTAAAGAGTCATGGTAGTAGAAGCAATAATAGGGTTTGCAGAAAGAGCCCTGAGCTCTGTGGCGTATGGTGCCTGTTAATTAGACCTAAGTTCTGAACTGAGGACAGCTAGGTGGTGCGGTGGATGAAGCACTGTGCCCAGAGTCAGAAAGACTCATCTTCCTGAGTTCAAATCCTGTCTCAGACACTTACTAGCTGTGTGACCCTGAGCAAGTGACTCAACCCAGTTTGCCTCAGTTTCCTCATCTGTAAAATGGGCTGGAGAAGGAAATGGCAAACCACTCCAATATCGTTGCTAATAAAACCCCAAAATGTGGTCATGAAAAGTCAGAAATGACTCAACAACAACAAAGTTCTACATTGATGGCTATGAAACAGCAGTCAACACCACCAGGTGCCATGGTACTCTCAGCTCTGGAAGGATTGGCCCTATCATGGACATACAGAACAACTGTTAGACAACACTTCAACAAGCCAAATGATAGACCCAGAACTAAAGACTCTATCCCTTTCCTCTCGGTCTAATGTGTTCTTCCTACTAGATTAGGGTTGGATATAGATGGTTGTCAAAGAGATTCTCTCATTAGCATAGAATTTGGTCTACTGGATTCATCATGGTTCACCTCAATATGCTCAAATAGTCAAGCCAGTATTGCCAGGGCCACACAATGCAGTCAAGGTACAACCAACTGGCCTGTGTGAGCTGGTATTATCCTAGTCTTGTTCCTTGGCCTTTTTCAAAAAAACAAAAAACAAGTATAGTTTGTTTCTTCTCTTTTGATCTCTCTTAATGGAATGCCTTTTTATATTTCCAATATGCTTACAGACATGCAGTCTTCCCCCTCCCCATTCAAGTGGAAAGTTGCTTTGAAAAAATTGGGTTTTCTGACTCCTGTAGGGTAAGGCCTTTTGATGTTCAAGGGTATACTGATTTCTGGCACTTATGACTTATTGAAAGCAATTGCCAATTGTAGTGGAATTTCTCATTCTTGTTCTCAGCTCAGAATCCAGCTGGACATTTCAAGGTTGTCAGAGCATGAAGCGGGGGGCGGGTTGGAGGAATGTTTATCACCTGCTCAGACATTTTTCAAAAGCTTTTTTGTGATTGGTTAACTCAAAAAGGGCTTTGTTTTTAACCTTCAAACTCGTTATGATATAAATGAGAAAAGAAAGTTGAAAGAAAAGGGATTATTAACTTTTGTTCCACAGGAGCACCATAGGGGTAAAGAAGGGGAAGAATTTTGTCAACCCAAATAGTGAAATGCATTTTTTTCTTAGTATCACAAGGAAAATAGGACACAACACATAAGAAGCATAAGTAGAATCGAAATTTTAAATTCAGAGATCTCTGACTGCCATGGTTTCCAACCCAGGGTGCACTTCGTTGATTATGCAAAATTTTTGCTCTGCAATGAAAAAAAAATCCAGAGTTGGCTGTAATTTCCAACACGCCATATTGTGATGCTGTTATTTAGAGAGCTAAACATATGTATATATATTTTTTCAAACAAAGATGTTGTTTCTTTAACTGTAAGCCCACAGCAGTTGTATTTGTCACAAATATTGGGAATGATCCAGGAAGGAAAGAAATTGCTTTCCTGGACACAGGAAATAGAACCATAGAGTTTTAGTGCTGGAAAAGACATGAAAGGCCCTCTAGACCAAACCATGTCTAAAAAGGGTTTCCCTCTATAACATACTCAAAAGGTTGTCCAGTGGAAAGAGCGATGGCTTCTGAATCAAATGAGAGGATTGCATTAGGTGGACTGTAGGACCCATTTCACCTCAAAAATCTAAGGTCTTTTAATCCTATTCAGTTTCTGCTTAAAGATCTCCAGTAATGAAACACTCACTTCAGAGAGGCAGAGTGATTGAGGGGGATAGAGTGCTGAACCCAAAGTCAGGAAGACCTGAGTTCAAATCCTGATTTATTTAAAAGTTGTGATCCTGGATAATCCATTTAAGTTGTAAGCTTCAGCCTTTTCATCTATAGAGTGGGGATAACGACACATAAGTGATACAAATACCTTCTACCTTATACACTCATTCTCCCCACAATCCTGTCTTTGTCATGCTCAGTTCTTCCTTCCTTCCCTCACTTCCCCTCCCCTTCCTCTTCTCTCTGATGCTTCTCATCCACTCTAGCCCCTAGCTGGTATCCAAGGAAAAGAACTGAATTAGATAAGAGGCAGCCTGAAATGGAGGAGACTCCAATATGATTGTGGTCTGTGATATTCTGGGTAAGCTACTGACTTGAATTACTTAAAAATGGAATAAATATTTCTGATGCTGGAAAAAAGTGGTATGCCTACGGATTGTTGTGTGTCTCAACAAGATAACACATATAAAAGGTTTTACCAACACTAGAGCACTCTGTAATTGTCAACTATTAATGTCCTGTCTGTTAACAATTGGGTCTGCCTTCAATATTAGATTCTCTTGCTCAACTGAGCTTAATTGGTCCTATCTGTATATAAGCATAGCTAGGTGGTGCCATAGTATACAGAGCGCCAGGCCTGGAATCAGGAGCTCATCTCTCTGAGTTCAAATCTGGCCTCAGATACTTAATAGTTGTGTGACCCTGGGCAAGTCACTTAATCCTGTTTGCCTCAGTTTCCTCATCTGTAAAATGAGCTGGAGAAGTAAATGGCAAAGCACTCCAGTACCTTTGTCAAGAAAACCCCAAATGGGGTCAGGAAGAGTTAGACATGAAAATAACTGAACGATGTATATCAGCACACCCAAAGCTTGCCTAGTTGATGCAGTCAATTAAAGTCTCCCTCTAAAGACAGAAAAATGAGCAAATGAATGAGCACTTATTAAGTGCTTACTATGTACTAGGCACTACGCTAAGCTCTGGGGACACAAATGCAAAATACAATTCCTATATTTAAGAAGCTTACCTTCTGAACACATATAAGCAGGAGGGTTGGGAGGGGGTGGTCCTCAAAGGATATTTTCATCAGGAAAAATCATAGGGATGGTGAGTAGAACAATAGGGAGAAGGATTGTCATACTCACTAAACCTCAAAATACTAAATTTTCTGTTGTAGTTGTTATTAGGTATAACTCAGAAGAGAATAAGAGAAAGGAGGAAAAGGGGGATTTAGAAGACAAAAAAAACCACTCAGAGGTTTTTTTGGCTTAGTTGGAAGTGATCTCATAAATCTTCTACTGAAACAGAGAAAAACTAAGTGATTTGCCTAAAGAGGAAGTCATAAAATCCTCCTGTTTGGTCCCACTCTATATTCATTGCAACTGGGCCCTTTCTGCACCAAGACAATACTTTCTATTATTCTCTGATTGTTTTTCTATCAGAGGGTCCCAGTGGCCATGCCAAATACCCTCCTCTCTCTTCAAGCCTCTCAACAGCACCTCCATGACCAAATGACCCCCTCTCATACTTTTGCTGAAAAATTAGATTAAACAAAGCATTTATTAACCACTTGCTATGTACCAGGCACTGTACTAAGAACTGTAAATATAAGTAAATACATGCAAAAGCCCTCTCTTGAAGAGCTTACAGTCTAATGAGGGAAGACAGCATATTAAAGAAAGCAGCAATGATTTAGAGGTGTGGGGAGAGAGAAGGGTAATCTGGAGAGTTAGAGGCTGAACTAGGTTAAGAAATACACATGGGCCCTTTCTCAAATGGAGTTGGGAGAGGAACTCTCCAACTGGAGCAAGAAGCTGCAGGAATGGAGGCAGAAAAATCATAATTCAGGTTAGAAGAGGCCATCCATCCATCATGAGCTCCCTTCTCAGCCCCACTCTATTCCTCAAAACCACTCTACATCTTTAACCTGTGCCCTTCTCTACTCATACCTCGACCAAATTCTTCTCTCTGGGCTTTAGTATCCTCATCTGTTTATTGAGGGGTCAAACAAAGTGACTCTAAGATCCATTCAGCTCTAAATCTGTGATCTTAATTGTCTTTGGATTCATCCTCTGAGCAAGATGGTACCCTCCTCCTTACCAAGAGCAATCTACTTTGGCCATAATCATTCATTTTTCATCTTCAGTCTCTACCTACTGTTGCCTTTGCTGCTGTCTATGAAATATTCATAGTCTCTCCATCTTTTGATGCTTAAAAGTCTTTCATTGGACCCTTCCGTCCCTTCAAACTACTGTTCTAAAGCTCTCCTCCTTCCTACTCTAGAAAGCTGCCTAATAATGACAATAGCTAGCATTATATGGTGTTTTAAAGTTTGCAAAGCACTTAACAAACATCTCATTTTTTCCTCACAATAATCCTGTGAGGTTGGTGCTGTTATTATCTTCATTTCACAGATATGGAAACAGAATCAGATAGAGTTTATATGACTTACCCAGGGCCGCAAAATAGTAAATGTCTCAGGCTGGATTTGAATTCAGCTTTTCCTGATTCTAGACCCAGCTCTCTATTCACTGTACCAGAAGTTCACAAACTTATTTGGCTTACCGCCCCCTTTTCAAAAAAATTACTCAGCACCCCCCTGGAAATCTACTTTCTTTAACCCTTTAATGTTTTTTTTTAAAATTTGCATCATTTCAAAAATATATTTTTCAAATTCCACATCATAATTTATTGTAAATTTGTGGGGTTTTTTTTCCTGCATTGAAATTTTGATGCATCATGTAACCATATAGTATCGTATCGTAATCGTCATTACATGTACATACCTGCCAATGCTTGCTGGAATTCCAGACAATGTGCAACGTGCTTGCCTGCCAACACTTGCTTGTTAAGACCTGTTGGCAGACTTGACAACTGATTGGTTATAATTTGCATTTTGTGTATTAATTTAGAAAATAATGTAATTGTTATAACTATAACTCTGTTGAACAACAGATGAGATACGTACAAGCATTTTTTGAAATTTTCTTGTCTTCTTTTCATTCCTTATGTTTCCACTACCCCCTTATTTTTATTCAATACCTCCCAATTGCAACCAAGGCTACTATTGACTCCCTGGATCATTCCAGTGCCCCCCAGGAGGCAGTATCATCCACTTTGGGAACCTATACACTGTACCAACTAGCTACCCCCATTTAAACTCATTGATTTCACTTCCTCATTACCCATTCACTTCTCAACTCCTTGAACTTATGAAATACCATCACAGAAAGGTTACCACTGATCTCTTAATTACCCAATTTAATGACCCCTTCTCAGTCCCTCATCCTTCGTGATGTCTCGGCAGTTTTTGATCCTGCTGTCCACCCTCCTTTCCTTGCCATAGCCTTTCCTTAGCCTAGCCCTGCTCTCAATTAATCATCATTCTGTGATTATTTCTATAATCTTCCTTTAATGTTTTCTCTGAGTGCCTCTCCAAGCATTCCTACTTCTCAGGGCTCCCTTGCTTAAATGCTATGCGTCTCCTGCCCACTAAATATGCTGTGTCCCGAGACCTCTCTCTTTTTTCTTTATACTTTATCATTCAGTGATCACCTCTACTCTCGTGTATTTAATGATCATCTCTACAGATTACCCTTCATTCCATAAGCCCAGCCCTAATCTCTCTCTGGAACTCTAATCTCACATCTCTAACTGCCTAGTGGGCCCCCTCTCTCTAGATGTCACATTGCCAACCCAAACTAAATCTACATCTATTCCAAACTTGCTTATCTCCTTGTCCAGCATCTAGGTTAAAATGCAAACTCCTTTATACAAGGGCTCCCACAATCTGACTGCTACCTACTTTTTAAATCTTGCCACATGTCAGTCGCCATCACAAATTTTGAGGCAGCTAAACCACCATGCCAACTCCTTCCTAGACTTTCCATCTCAAGGAACCACTCAAGCCAACCCCCATGCCTGGAATGCATTCTTCCATTATTTCTACCTTTCAGAATCCTTCCTTTCCCTTCTTTCCAAACTCACCTCCAATGTTATCTTTTCCATGAAGCCTTCTCTGACCCTCTCCCCTCCAATTCCTATCATTCTTTCTTAACTCAAATTTCTTCTTGCTCCATCTCCATGCACTTAATAACCCAATGAGATGGATTTGGGTTTGGGGTCATCAAGCTTTATAACAACTTAAAATATAGCATACATACGAAAATAAACAGGGAAACCAAACTCCCAAATGTAAGCAGCTTTGCCTAGCAGCCAAAGAGGGTCAAAAGGAAAAACAAAAAGAATGGCTGCCAAAGCAAAAAGAAAGTTATGGTTAAAGTTGATGCTCCTGGACCCAGGGACTATGGATCACCATCTCATTCCTCCTAGTTTGCACCTAGTTAGTGACTAACATGAATTCTTATCCTTACCTTCTAAACAAATCATCCTCCACTCCTGGTCGTTGCTCTTTTCTGTACTTCAATGATCTGGAATGGAAACTAGGAATGCCCTAACCTGATCCTCCATTAGCCCCAGATAGCATCTCCACCCTGTTGGCTTCTTCTCTTGTTTGTCTATCTCACAGATATTTGGCTCACCAAGTTTCCCTGGCAATAAATGTTTTGATCAGACAAGCTGACACACTGCATATATATGTGTATGTATACATATATATGTATGTGGGTGTGTATATATATATATATACACACCCACATACATACATACATACCCACATATATATATATATACCCACATACATACATATAGAGATATACATACATATAAAGATGTAGAGATATACACACACATACATACAGAGATAAAGATATATACACACACGTCTGTCACTGTTGCCTTCATATCCCCCGCACAATGCCTAGGACATAGTAAACTCACAACACATTATTATCAATTGATGGGTAGATAGATCATATAAGCTAAGTCCTGGAACAGTATCTCTTAGATCTCTTACCTTCAAGACAATTGTGTCTCTCTTCTTCTCACTAGGAAATGTTGTTATACTCAGCCACTTTTCTATCCAGCACATGCCCATCTATATAAATTATGAATTCCATTCTCTTTTTATGTAATAACTCACTATAGTTCCTATAGTCAGTGACAACTTTGGGGAGTTGGAGATTATTCAGGCTGACTCCACAAGAAGCTGAAGGGTGTTGGCCTCTATCAGACCACCAGGTATGGCTTTCAGTTTATATGGTATGGCTATCCTCTATATCAAGAGGCCTTTTCAGTAACTGATG
The DNA here is from genome assembly GCF_011100635.1 of Trichosurus vulpecula. Taxonomy (NCBI): domain Eukaryota; kingdom Metazoa; phylum Chordata; class Mammalia; order Diprotodontia; family Phalangeridae; genus Trichosurus; species Trichosurus vulpecula. Next base: position 71,026,289 of record NC_050581.1, read on the forward strand.
GAAAAGGTTTAGGCTCCTTCCCTATCCTTCACATTATCAATCTGGAAGCTTACTGCCTGGGATTACTCTCCTCCCACTACATCCACTCTGCATCTCATTGGTCTTCACTACAATGGGCTCAAATAGATGCCAAACTATACCCTCTGTGTTCTTGATAATTATAGAAAGGCAGAATCTGTTCAAGATATCCTTGACTCATGAAGGCAACAAAGCAACCTCCTCCAATACCTAGTGGAATAGGGGAATGAATATGGCAATTTATACTCAATGTGCATTCCCTGGAATTGATAGAGCCCTTCTACCAATGCCATCCTGTCAAACTGCATCCTGGAGGTGTAGGAAGACATTCTTCAGGAAGAGATAGTATATACAATCCCTATGCTCAAGGAGCTCACATTCTAAGGGAGGCAACAGCCTGCAAACAACTACATATACAAGATATATACAGTGCAAGGCATTAGGGAAGTGAGGGAGGAGGGAAGACAGTGGCAGGAAAAGCCTCCTGCATAAGCTGGGATTTGAGGTGAGTATGAGTCATCTACCCTGGCAACCTGGTGGGCATAATTTAGTCAAAGGAGATACAGCATGGTCTGCTCTTGACCACACACTACAACCATGTACTAGGAAGGGAGACAGGAGACACCACCAGTCATACCTAGAAATTTGGTCCAAACAAATGGTCATCTCCTCAATACTTTCTGCATCTTGCCTTCTGATCCAGCATGGATTCCCCATGGTTTGAATCTCCACCCTTGCTCATGTCAGCCCTGTGGACTTTGGCACTTAGCCACCCCTCTAGTAACACGCTGGCCTGACTTTTTGGTTTACAAGTGTTTACCTTGTGATTCAGACCCTGTGTGATGTATAAAATGTCCACATGTGCGTTGGTTGGAATATGACAGTAACCACTACTAACATTGCCCTTAGGGGAAGCTAGTTATCTTTAAACAGCTACAAATAATGAGGATAGAAGAATGAGAATGGAAGAGAACAACAAAGGGAGGGAGGAAAGAATGGGAAAAGAAAACAGGGCTTATAGCAATTTGCTTATAGAACCTACAAGTTCCATTAAGCTTCTAAACTTAGCACCGATAATAAGGATAAATATATTCAGTCTATGTGGGATGAGCACTAGTCCTTCTGACTTCCAGGTGTATGCAAGAGAGTGGAGGATGGGTGAAAAAGAAGTAGAAAAGTTACATATCTGTCCAGAGGATTGATTGTGGAGAAAAAGCCCATTTTTCACAAATTATGGGCTTCTTTTTTTTTTTACTGCTGGTAATGCACAGAAGATTAAAGTGAAGTCTATATTTCACAAATGGGAGGACCAAATGATTTAAAACCTCTGTTATAATGACCTACTTTGGAGTGAAGAATCAATTTCTTTTACAGCAAGAATCTGTTAATATAGGGAAAAGGGAAGGAGAAAGGAAGTACAGGAACTGAGCATAAGAGATAGAGAGGGAAGGACAAGGGGAAAGAACTGTGAGAAAGAATGTCAGGGAAATTTTTATGCTTTTATTTTTGCTTGACTAGCAATAGAAATTGTGACTATTAAAAAAAGACAATGACCAAAAAAACTTTAAGAAAAAATTTTGGCATGTTGGCAGTACTTTGTCTTCAACTGTTTTGTTTTGTTTTTCATTAAGTCAAACTATATGTAGAAAATCCCCAGTAAAGCGAAGTCTGCTTAATTATGCAGATGGGCATGACATCTGGACTGTAGTAACTTGTTCCTTGAGTCTATTGTTAAGCCTGAGAGGCTCTGCTCTTTATACAAAACTGTGCTTGACGTCAACAAGAGATTGGCAAATGAAGAGAAAGTCAAAGTGGAATCTTTAAGTACCCTTCCATTTTCTCAGGGACTTTGGTCCATATCGAAGCACTGGATTTTGAGTCAGAAGACAGGTTCACATACTGGCGGTATTATTTATTACCACTGTGACCCTGGCCAAGTTACCTCTTTCTACCCTTCATTTTTCTCATCTGTTGAAGAAAAAAGATTGGAGGTGAAGGAAAGGAGGAAGAAGAATTGAATTGGGTGATCTAGAGAGCTAGGTGTCATAGTGGGTAGAGTACTGTACTTAGAGTCAGGAAAACATTAGTTCAAATCCTGCCTCAGATACTATGGTCCTGGTTAAGTCACCTAAAGTCTCTGGCTCTGTTTTCTCATCTGTAAACTTAGGGGAGTGGAAGCCATGACCTCTATGGTCCCTACTAACTCTAAATCTAGCATATTGCCATCTCTAAGATCTCTTTTATTTCTAAATCCTATGATCTTATGATTCTATAATCATCTCACTCCCTGTCATCTCTCTCTCTCTCTCTCTCTATATATACATATATATATATATATATGTGTGTGTGTGTGTGTGTGTGTGTATATATATATATGTGCATATGTATGTAGTAGGGTAGTGTGCATTGTTTTGTCCATGTAGGTTAAATGTGCCCACATAGGTCTGTCTAGATGTGGCTTGTAGGGAGGCATGAATAAGGAGGAATAGCAGGAGTCTCCTCCACCCACCCTTCTTCAAAGGAGACTTTGATTCCTGCCACAATAGAAAGGAAGAGATTGGCACCAACCCTGACTACTCTGCTCTTCTCAGGAAGAGGTACTAGGCTAGAAGTATATCTATATTACCCCCTAAAGATTATTAGTCTAGGGGAAATAAATTGTAGGTTCAAGTTGAGTTTCTGATCACCATCCTTTAAGGAGGAAGAAAAGCCCCAAACTGTACATCCAAGGCTTGATTCCCTTCCCACCAAATGCCAGTTGAACAGTGAACACACATAGCAAATAGAAATGTAGCAAATAAACCCATTTATCCAAGTTGACAGCAAAAGAGAAATCAGAGAAGATATACATATGAGAATATGCCAAACAATACAAAGTGAATGAGCTCTCCTACTAGGAGCGGAAGAAAAAGAGATGGAGAGAAATAAGGAAAGGGAGAGAGAAAAAATTCCAGATTTCAGCCAAGGATAAATTCCCTGAAGCCTCTAGTGTAACAAGGGACGTGATCCAGGCGCCAGCTCCTCTACATGTCAGCTTCTTCCCAGAGAATGCCTCTCCCTTCAGGGACTTCTCCTTGAAGAGAATCTAGAACCATGTGTCTTCTTTCTCAAAGCTAAAAGCCAGGAGACCAGGATTTCTGTTCTCCCAAGTTCTCGCTGTCTTATACTCTCATGTTCAGGCAAGGAGCACTGAATAATCAATCTCTACCACTGAGGAAAGTTTTATGCAAAGAAATTTCTAGCCAAAGGAGATAGATAGACAGAGACACACACAAATATATGCATATGTATATGTGTGTATGTATATATATACATATATACACACACATATGTGTGTGGTTACATATATGTATATATACACATGTATGTACATATACATGCATGTATGAGTTTATCACATATACTTGATATTTTCACTTCCCTTTACTTCTATAACACTACTCTTTTTTTGCTCCCCTCTTACCTTATCACTGCTTTTATTGCTCCTCTCTGGCCCCATAAGTCTTTGGGGTCCATAAGCCCACCCAAGACTTTGTCTTTGGTCTAATTTTCCCCACTCTGAACTTTCTCCTTTGGCAATATCATTGACTCCCATAGTTTCTATAATCCATCTAGATAGAAAAATAGAGCATTTGCAAAGCACTTAACAAATATCAGACATTGGACTAAGCACTGGGTATATAAATAAAAGCAATCAAGACAGTCCCTACCCTCAAGGACCTTTCATGTTCTACTGGTGAGAAGAAGACTGAAGGTAAAGTGAAAAATAGTTGGGGCCATTCTTTGAATTAGCATCCCAGGCAGCCATTCACCAATCAGCAGATGGCCCCCAAATCTCTAACTCCAGTTTTCATATCTGCCCTGAGCTCTAGCCCTGCATTTCCAACTGCCTGATGTATATCTCTACCAGGATGACCTGCTTCCATCTCGAACTTAACATTTCCATAACTGAAACCCTCATTTCCCTGAGACATGTCCTCATCTATCTCAGTTTCCTCACCTGTAAAATGGGAGAGATAATAGCACTTCCCAGGACTGTTGTGATGACAAAATGTGTAAAGTGCTTTGCCAACCTTAAAGCACTATATAGATGCTAGCTATTATTTTAGTGAGAAAATGAAAATGGAGAGAAAAGGGATGATGGATTAAGCAAATTTGTACCAAGTACTTTGTATGCAGTAACTACATCGGGGGTACTGATAGGTTGAGGTGTCTCAGAGATGGCAGGGCCAATAATGTGGTGAAGCAAAGATACTAAAGTATATCTGAGACAATCTCTAGAAGCCTTAGGGCTGGCTTTAGTAAAGTTCCCCTCTAAGAACTTAATGTGAACATATCCTTTCCCCCCTCGAAACAGCCTACTACGATGACTATGAGGGTTGTCTGTAGTGTGGTACTCCTGTCGAATTGTTGTTGAATTAAGGAGACACTTAATACAATTTTACTGAATTGAATTGGATTGCTAGCTAGAGGGGAGATGGCCCAAGAACTGATAACCCAAAATGGTGATTCAACTCCCCTCAGCGCACAGATTGGTTCATGGTGACATTCCTCCTACACACAAAGAGGAAAATGAAGCTTCATTGAATCAGGGGCTAAAACAATAAATTTCCCAAATGACATTGCTCTGTGGAATCCTTGAAAGTGTTAATGGAACTTTAAAAAGAATACACAAAGATTTCTGGAAAATATAACCTAATGTCTCTTTATGAATTTTTATACTCCTTTGTGATCTAACACAGACACATATTATACCCCATACTATCATACATCATTAAGAATACCAAAGGCGGAGTGGAAACACAGCTCAGACAGGGATTCCCGGGACAATGTGGTGGGAGGAACCTTTGCTTACTTGGATGCATTTGATACATGCAATGCAATAAATTGGGCACACACTAATGAACAATGTACTAATGTGGCAGGGAGTTAGAGGCCCCACTCATCAATACAAGGCATCTTTTCCATTTTTGCCTGGAAAATTATTCACATATATTCCTCATGAAAGTGTGCATTAAAGGTTCAGCTATGATTTTCCCCTTCATTTAAAACCAGCTCTGAAATACAGTTTTGCCCATCTGGTGAGCAGGATGTGACCCTATTACAGCATCTCCTTGGGAACAAATATCCCTTTATCATTAAAATGGAAAGAGCTCTTTTTTCCTCCCAGGAAGCACTGGAACAAGAGGCCCCCATTCCTCTCACCTTTTGCCCAATCCCCTATCGGTGGATGTTATCAGGAGATCTCAGCACAGGGATAGCCAGGAATAAAGTGAAAGCTGAGTGGAGGAAGGGGAAAATGGAGACCACAACAGCCAAGAACTTAGAGGTCGTAAAGGAGTGGAGAGCTATTAAACTTGGGGAATGGATAAGGAGGAGAGGCTGCTGAATATCCTTTTCTAGAAATGTTCAGAAACAAATTCGATCGCCTTCTTGCTGGAATGGACTGCTGCTACAAGATGGCCCTGCGAAAGATATTCTTGTGGTCCCAGGGTTCTGTCACAGATCAGTCAATCAACAGATATTTTATGGAGCCCCTACTGCATCCAAGGTAGAGGGATTATAGCACTGCAGTTGGCAACCTCAGCAAAGGACCCTGGGAAAGCACAAGGATTCTAATAACCTCCCTGTCTTCAATGGGGAGGCCTCCATCTTTGTCAGTTTAGCAATGAATAGCCAGCTTCCTCCCCAGTTTATGCAGTTTGGGGAATAAATAAACAAGAAGGACTGGGTTTTCTTGACTTTCAGTTTTCACCATTGGCAAATTTATTTTTAAATGTCTTGGAGGTGGGAGGAAATAAGGGGGGGGGGAAGATGAAAGTTAAGAGGTGAAAGTAACAAGGAAAAAAAATGATTCAATTGGGATTGAGACAAAGGCACCAATTACTATAACCAACAAAGAAAATCACAGCATCGACTGCTAGGGAAGAAAGAAAAAGGTAGAAATGGGGAGACAGGACAGGATGAAGTAGGATTTAGTGAAGTAAGGCTTATGTACTAAATGTTATAGCTTTATAAATTCCCAGAAGTGCAAAAGAAGATCTCTATGTATACAGTATTTTTAAAAGTCACAGAAGGAAATAGGAAATGAATTCAACTCACTTGCTTTCTGGGCTGTTTAAAAAAAACAGATAAATGCTGCTAACAGAGCTCTTTGCAATGTTTCAAAATGAATAAATAAAACCTTCCCTGCCAACTTTTTTTTTATTATTATGTCTGTCTCTGACTTTTTAAATGCTTTCCTTAAAAATGTTTTCATGCTTCCTTTTCCCTGAACGTTTTACGGTTCGCCTTCTTAAATTTCACTGGAGACCTGCAAATCAAGTTGCATCTTGCTGATTTGATAGCTGCTTTTTACGCGGCCCAGCGGAAGGCAATGCCTTAGCATCACTCTTGCTGGGAGGAGAGTTTATTAGCAAGCCCTCCCCTGCTCTGCCAGCAGGAGACGTGCCGAGAAGGCGATGCCAGGGATGCTGTCTGTAGGTGGCTGGAGTGAGTTGTTAGGGGCCACTTGGCAGGCTTGAGCAGTGACCTTCAGTCCTGTGCAGGACAACAAACAAAGCCACCTCCTTTACTCAGTATAATTAGGAACCCAAGTCTTTCTCCATATCAGAGACAGTGAAGGGAATAGGGTTGGGGGGTGGGAGAGGAATGGGGGAGGCAACAGAGAGAAGAATACGTGTTTTGCAGCCCTAGTAATTAGTCCTGGAGGATTTCTCCAACTGCTCCTGTTGGCAAGAAAAGCTCAGGAAAAAGAGTCGCCAGTCTTGCCTTACACGACGACTGTGGAGCCGGCTTCCTACTTGAAATTCAAATGAGTGCTGCTCTGACCTTTACTGTCACATTTTTTATTTCATAGACAGTTTACAAGGCCTCTCCACCATGCAGGTCATGTTTTAGTTTAAACAGAAATACTCTCGTAGGTGTTAGATGCGAGTTAATGATTACACTGAAATCATTCTAATTAGGCTCTGTTGTTACATGCTGCCCTTTGGGGCCTGCCTCCGTTGTCACATAAAGTATTTTGTAGAGAAATAATTGGTCTGAGATCTCATCCTCCCCTTTTCCCATCCCATCCATACATTTTTTTTCCTCTGGAATTATTGATCTTTTCAGTACTTGATCTACGGGAAGGCTATTCAGGACTCTCCACGACACATTGCTTCCAGTTCTCACCACGGGAAGGGAAGAAGGGATCTGGAGGTAAGCTTCAGAACAACCCATCTGGGTTCCATCACTGATCACCTGGAGGCAGAAAGCTGGGAAGCATCCGTTAGTTGGCACCCTTCTCAGAAGAGAAAATATATTAATAAGTTGCTTTACTACAATAAGTTCATACATCCAAACATGCAAAATGGCTAGGAAAGTAGCATTAAACGGTGTGTGTAGTTTGTACATCACTTTATGTAACAGGCATGACTGCCATGAGGAAGAGGAGGATGTATAGGTCTGTCTGATAGGAGAAGGAATCAATTCTCTAGGACTTTTGTTGGGCCTACAGCAGAAACACTTACTGGAGAAGAGCAGTGACTCCATTTTCCATAAGGATAAGTGGTCGTGGCATAGACTACGATTAATGTGGGGAGCTGAAGGAGGAGGAGTCTGGGGGAAGGTGGACATTGATAGAGATCCTTGCCAGAATTATGACTACGCTGAACAATAAAGTCTTCCAAGAAAAAGGTAGCCATAGGAGAAAATGTTGCTGTTAGACTCTACATAGAGAGCCCCAACTGGTATGTAGCAAGGAAATGAGATATCTGAACCATAGAAAAGTTGGTGGGTACGTGGGGAAGCTAGATGCAGCGAACAGTGCCTAAGTCAAGGCAAACCAAGAAGGGCATAGAAATGGTGCTAACCAAGAAGTGCGCAATCATGAAACATGGAATGAGCCCTCCACTGAAGTCAACTCCAAAGCCTATCCAGAGATAAACCCAGGCTGCTGAGTCTCTGCCCGTGACTTTCCCAGAAGATTTCAGAAGAGCTGGTCTCCAAAGCTCTTCAAGGCCATGTGGGTAGTAGAATTAGCTCTTACTTGTTTGGGGAATGACTATTGATATTGTTTTGTGTTGTCTTATCATTCACATCTATCTGATTTAAATGTTTTACTCTTTCAGTGCTGTACTTTGCCTAGACCTACTGGCATTGTGGGCATCTGAATGCCCAGACCTAAATTCACTTCAGTAGTATCCAGTTTTCCAGGTGAAGGCGAAAGTGAACCAGAAAAGCAATTTACCATTGGAAATCCCCACAATTTAAACACAAGACTTTGAGAGTTCAGAGCTGATGTGTCCACAGGCTAGTTAAATTAGATATAGATGCGTGCTGACAGAAGATTGTCTAGTACACTTTCTAGCAATTAAGTCCTTTGTTTCATATCGACACTCTTTGAATCTTCATCTATTGATCCTTTCCTGTCTCCATTCTCTTAGATTTAGTGCTAGAGCAAACCTCAAAGTTCATGTGGTCCAACCCCTTCATTTTATAGATAAGGAAACTAAGGTTGAACAGGTAAAGTGATTTTCTCTAGGTCGTATGGGTAATAAGTAGTAGACGTAGGATTTGAACCCAGGTCCTTTAATGCCACAGCCAGAACTTTCCATTCTATGATACTGCCTCTCCATCTCCCCTGGTATAGCTAACTTAGATACTTGGTACCAAAAGCACATGGTGAGCTGAGAGGACATCCATAATCCTAGAGGGAAAGCAGGCAAGAATTGTGGAGATATAAGAGCCGTGACATCACAGCTGACAGAAGACCATTCGGCAGACTGGATAATTCAGCCAAGTAGACAAAGGGACTAGACATGAGAGAGAAAATATCCTGAATACCTGACAGCTGACTGCCTAAAATTGACTAAGGAGGAGGAGAAGGAAGCAAATCAAGAGCTGGGGAAGACACACACTGAATTTGTAACCTCCTCTCCAACATCCTCATTTTTGCCAAGAATAAAACTCTGTCAAATGCCGTCACTCTGAGATATATTCTAGACACTTTTTGTCTGGACTCAATGCCATCACAGATCTAAAACAAATAAGAAAGAAATGTAGTCTCTGTCACTAAGCTTTATTTACAAACTCAAGCTTCATGCAGGGAAGACAGGGGAAAACATGTTAATGAAGATGAAAATACAAAGAATGAAAGGACTGATCTGTGGACATTCTCTCTGCTCTCACCTGCCTAAAACCCCTGTATTTCTGGGGTTTAATATTTGGTTGTGGGGCAGCCAGGTGGTGCAGTGAGTAGAGCACCAGCCCTGGAGTCAGGAGGACCTGAGTTCGAATCCAGCCTCAGACACTTGACACACTAGCTGTGTGACCCTGGGCAAGTCACTTAACTCCAATTGCCCTGCCTTCCTCCCTCAAAAAAAAATATTTGGTTCCTATAACTAACATTCACACAGCAACAAATTTAAGATCTACAAAGCACTTTACAAATATTATCTCATTTTATCCTCTAAATAACTCTAGGAGATGCTATTACTATCCCCATTTTCCAGATGAAGCTGGGGCAGAGAGAGGTTAAGAGACTTGCCCAGAGTCACTGAGCTACTAAGTGTCCAAGATCACATTTGAACTCTAAGTCCAGCATTTCATCCACTGCACCACCTGGAGGTCTATTTTTGCACTACATCAAACTGTAGGACCTTGTCATCCATACTTTCACACATACATTATACATACATACATACATACATACTTTGGATGATTTGATTTCCAGTTAAATTTAGGAGTCATTCTTAATCACGCTTGTAGCAAAAATTCAATCATTTGTTATCTAAACTGAATTCAATTCAGCAGTTACACCAGGTTCTGTGGCAGGAGCTGGAAAGCATAGCTAGGCATAGTCTATGCCAGACACACAAAAGCAAAACCAAAACAAAACCAAAACCCCCACAACAGTCCCTGCCCTTAGGAAGCTTACATTCTACTGGCTATGAAAGGTTTGTTTCTCCTCTGATTTTCTCCTTATGCATTTCTCAAGATTTGGTTTGATTTTTTTTCTTTTCTCTGTTCTGTTTAAAAAATACACTTTTGATAGGTTGTTTTTTTTTAATTAAAAAACACCTGTATCTTCTAAACAACCAAATAACTTTATTTCATAAGCCTCATGAAGCATAGGCATCAGCCTGTTGACTGCCAGGGTCTCCTTCTTACAGCTCTGCATCAGGAACACCTTTGTCACTGCCTAAACAAGGCATCAATAATTAAATTCCCATTTATAAAAAGAGGAAATTATTCATGCCATCAGCACTCCCCATCAGTAACAGGAGGGAACCTAACTATCTCATTACCCCATTGCACTGTGTGCAAACAGAACTGCCCGTTGTTGACAATAAATATTTGATAAGTGAGGAAACAGGAAGGATAAACCAAGGATGGAGATAGAGAGTGGCAGCTCTATTGTTGCCACAAGATCTGCCCCAGTGGTTGTGGTTTACCCTCTTCTGCTTCAGCTTGTTTTCTTTCCATTTGAGCTGAAACTGATCCCAGCTGGACTAGAAGTCAACCATCTTGTGTCTTCCGCTCATCTCACATATTCATTCTTTTACTTCAAAGTGTTTTATTTAATAACAATTTTCCCACCTTATTTTTCTTTACTCTAAATGAGTAAAGATTTTTCTTTAAATGAGCCCCAAGATGAGTTTGGGACCCCACTTAGGCTTTGAAATTCACTATTTATACCACATAGACTCATGGATAGAAAGAACACAGTGCTGGGAGACAAAGGATCATAGGATGAGGGCTCTAGACTTAGTTGAGACTTTAAGGGCTATCCAGTCCGACCCCTTCATTTTGCCCAAAGAGATAAAATGCCAAAAATTAAAATTCTGAGATTGCCACTTACTAGCTATGTGACCTAGGTCAAATGACTTCAACTCTTAGAAACCTTCAATTACCTTATTTCTAAAATGGGACATTGGATTCTGGGTCAACCAATTACAGACTTTGGATGAAATCTTAAACTCCAAATATGATATTTTTTTAAAAAATATTAAAACCATTATTAGTTAGTGGGACTATACCAAAATAGGCAGCAAGCCAGATTTGGCCCACAGGCATTGTTTGCTGACCCATAGAGGAGAGGGCCAGACTAAGACCCCTTTCTACTCTAAAGATCTGTTGGTTTAAGATACATTCGGATTTAAGAACAAATTCTAGGGATATAGTGTTTGAAATAGAGAAAGTACACTAAATTTCTCATAATCAAGCTGTCTATAGATAGAGATAACATGGCTATTATATTGTGCACCTACACAAGAACAATTGAGTTTAGATGAAAGGTTTAGTAGTCTTTGCTGCAGGCCTTGGGTAACCCTGAGCCTCATTTTTCCCCTTTTCATGGAAAGAGATTTATTATAAATTTGTGGTAACTAATCTCAACTGGGTCCTCACTGCAGCAAGGTGATTCTTTACTCTTCCCTAATTGGTTGTCTATCCTACTCACTAGGTGGCTTATCCAAACCTTTTCTCTCCTAAAGCCTCCCATGGTACCCATTACCTTTATCCTTCCAGCTAAGGATCTCACCTCATATGTTACTGAGAAAATCAAGGCCATTTACCATATACTCCCTCTTTCCCTCTTCTCATCTCACAATCCCTTTGTCCTCATCTTGCACTATCTCCTCCTTTACCTTCTCATCAGAACCAACCCCTCTTTATGTGCCCTTCATCCTATCCAGAAATCATCCTCACTATCATCTTTTGTCACTCCAATCTCTATTTCCTAGTTTCACTCCTGATGCCTACAAACACATCTATGCCTCCCTCATCCTTAAAAAATACTGGCTATCATCTTCTATCTACCTTTGCTCAGCCAAACTCTTTTACTAAAACAGTTTACAATTGTTGCTTCTATTTCTTCTAAATTTCCAATCTCATAACTACTCTGAAACTACCATTTCCCAAGTTGCCTATAGTCTCTTAACTGACAAATCAAATGCCTTTTCCTCAAGTCTCCTTCTTGACCTTTCTGCAGTATTTCACACTGTTGGCCACCTCCTTTTCCTCTTCCTGAATTATTCTCTCTCTCTCTCTCTCTCTCTCTCTCTCTCCCTTCCCCCCTCTCTCCCTCTCCCTCTTTCTCTCTGTATGTGTAATGTGTTTTCCTAACACTGATCCTATCTGATCCCTCATTTTCAAACTCCTTTCCTAGATTATCATCCATATCATGCCTATTAATTAAGCTTGTACCCTAAGGCTCTGTCCTTGGCCCTCTTCTCTTTTATTCCTATACTCTCAAATTGGTGACCTCATCACCTCCTGTGGAGTGACTTATCAACTCTGTGCAGATGATGCTCAGGTCTAAATGTCTAGCTGTAGCCTCTTTCTAAGTGCATATTGGACAATTCAAAGGGGATGTCCCATAGGCTTTCCAAACTCAACATGTCTAAAACATAACTCATCTTTTCCCCTTCTTCTGAACTTCCCTGTTTCTGTAAAAATGTCCTGATCCTTCCAATCACCCATGTTCACGACCAGGCATCGTCTTTCAACTCCTCACTCTTATTCACCCAACACTTCCAATCAGTCACTGATTCTTGTTTCTGTCCTGACAGCATCTCTTCTCTCCATTCACACAGCCTCTTCACTAACTCAGGCTCTCATCACCCCTTGCCTAAGCTAGACTTGCCTAGACATTCGGCAAAAGCTTCCTATTTGTTGTCCCTCTCTCCATTCTCTCCCCACCCCAACACGTCTTCTACATAGCCCAGGAAGGTGATTCTTCAGGTGATATCCTCTTGCTTGATAAACTCCGAGGGATCCTGTTTCTTCTAGGATCAAATATAAAGTCTTCTGTCTGGCATTTAAAGTTCTTCATAATTAAAATAACTGAAGCTCTACCTTACACTCATCAGATTGGCAAAGATGACGAGAGGGTAATGACAAATGTTGGAGGGGCAATAGGAAAATAGGAGTATTAATGGTAGTATTAGAGGATCTGAGAAATGGAATTGTCGATTGAGCCTCTCACATTCTGAAAAACCAATTTAAAACCATTCCCAAAACGTCACTAAACTGTTTATACCCTTTTACCCAGTGATATCATTACTAGGCATATATTACAAGGAAAGGAAAGAAAAAAAAACATATATACAAAAATATTTATACCAGCTCTTTTCATAGTAACCCCAAGCTGAAAACTAAGCCATTGGGGAGTGGCTAGACAAATTAGGGTATCTGGATGTAAAAGAATATTATTGCTTCATGAGAAATTATTAAATGAACCATTTCAGGAAAAAACTAGGAAAACTTGAATGAAGAGATACAGAATGAAGTGAGGAGAACCAAGACGAAAAACATATACAGTGACAACCACACTGTAAAGAAAAAGGACTTGAAAGAACTTTAGCATTCTGGCCAATACAATGACGCATCATGATTCCAGAGGCCTGAAGAGGAAGCATCCTACCCATCTCCTGACAGAGGTGACGGACTTAAAATGTAGAATGAGACACATTTTTTGAACATAAGGGCTTTATTTTTCTTTTAGTGTTGTGGTTCAATGAGAGAGTAGTAGGAAGGAGAGGAAATAAATGTTAATTGGAAAAAATAATAAAATATTTTAAATCGCTCTTTAACCTAAGCCTAGAATACCTATCCAAGCTTATCACACATGACTCCTTCCCATGTACCCCATGGTCCAACCGTACAAGAATTCTTGCAATTCCTCATCACAACTTCCAGGCTTTTAACTTGGCTGTCTCCAGTGCCTAGAATGTTCTCTCTTTTTTTAACCTATGCTTCTTGAAATCTCTGGTTTGTTTCATGACATAGTTCAGGCACCATCTTCTACAGCAGGCCTTTCTTGGTCCCTTCACCTGCTAGTGCTAGTATGCCTTGCATACACATACACACACACACACACACACACAGAGGGAGAGAGGGGGAGGGAGAAGGAGAGAAAGAGAGAGAGAGAGAGAGTGTTGCTCCGTATCTGTTTTATATATGTGCCTGTTGTCTCCCCCATTAAAACATAAGTTTCCTAAGGGCAAGAATCCTTGCATTTTGTCTTTGTATCCCCAATGCCTAGCATAATGCTGGCACATAGTAGGTCTTTAAGTAAAAGCTTATTGACTGACTGAAGAGAGTTAATTAAAATTATAATCAGTACATTGCAAATTTAAAGAAGCCCGTCCAAAAGAATGGAATAGAGTTGTATAAACATGCTGAAAATGGAATATAACAAGGATATAAATCAAAAACTCTAAGTCTGACCAAGTCCAGGACTTTTAGTGATACCTACATTGGTGAGCACGGGGTTGACATTCCAGTATGGCATTACCAACCTATACCTGAATAGTATAACATAGGAAATCATACCACAAAATCGCAACCTTTCCTTTTTCAAAACTCTGAACTAAAAAAAGTATATGTGACAATAAAGCTATAAGAACACGGAAAGAGCAATGGTAGAAACAAAAACATGAACACTGTATAATTATTGTGACCAAATGTGGTCCCAGAGAAGAGATAAGAAAATCCACATTCCTCCTTCTTTGCTATGGTGAGGGGGTATAAGTAAGAAACACTCGACATACTATTAGACAAGGTTGATAACTTTCTCTTCTTTATTTGTTATTCTTTGTTACAAGGGATGGCATGTTTTGTAACAGAGAGGGAGGGTTATATTTGAAAAGTGAGGTGAAGAAACATAAAAGATACGAATAAAATTATTTTAGAACTCCATGGGGAACTTTTAAAGACTAAAAGCTTCCTAAGGCCAGGGACTTTGTAATATACTTCTTTGAAATAGCCCAAAATGCCAAGCCAGAGACATCACTAACATTGTTGGTATCAGGAGAATGTCTACAAAATGAGCCCAGGGCAAGCTGTGTAAAACACAATTTTAGATGATCTTTTTAAGACCAATTCAGCTGAGGCTAAGGAGCTACCTAGAACACACTACCCCATGACCTGTAAGTGAATAAAAAGTTGGGGGGGTGCTGATTGACAGCCTATATTGGTGGTGCCCAAGATGTAGGGAGCAGGGAAGAATCAGGATCACCAAAGAAACAGCTAGGCACCATGGAGAAGAATGATTATGTGGAAATTTCCTGTTTTACATAATGATCCCTGCTAACCAGACGCTAAGGTCAGTTCACTGTACCCTGCCTGAAGGAGTATAAGTGTTGTGAGTGCCCTCTAAATGTTGGTGCCCTGGAATGTTGCTCCAGTTGCCCTCTCCCTACTTACAAATGTGCAGAGACACACAAGGTGCTCAGGAAAGACTTGCTGAATTTCTTAATTGAAGTCTCAAGTATGCATTTCAGTCACATTATGTTCAAAAGCCAAAGAGTGAATGAACAAAGGCAGCCCTTTCTGGAAGATAAAGCTAGAAATATTTATTAGGCTTGTCAATTAAATCAAGTTTGTGAGAATTTTCCCAACACTTTATCCAATAACCTTCTGCCATTAGAGTGCATCAATACATTTAAAATACATTAGAAAAAAATTTCTCTCAGCATTCCAAGTAGCATCAGATATGGTGCATGACTTTTGTACACTGACCTGAGAGATTATTACATCTCATCGTAATTAGATGGACCTTTAATGCAATTGAAATCTGCACCCCAATAACAACTCCACACTCTAATCTACACATTATGGGTTCATGCTTACTATGAAATTTTATTTTATGGGTGACTGAGTTTTGCATATTTTTTTTAATTTTATTAAGTACTATCTATTGCTGGACTCCAAATTCTCCCTCAGAGGCTTATATTCTGCCCAGCAAGTCTTCTGGCGAAATTTCCTAATGCGGGGGACCTTAACCTTTTTGTGTCACAGACCCCTTTGATAGTCTAGAAAAGCTTGCTTATGAACCCTTTCTCAGAATAATATTTTTAGATGTATAAAAGAAAAAATAAAATAGGAATGTAAAGAAAATTAAAGGTTAGTGAAAAGAAAGATTTTTTTTCCCATCTAAGTTTGCATACATCCTGAAATCTAAGGGGTCCATGTATCCTAGGTTAAAAACCACTATCCTGATAGGACCTAACTGAGCATAAGGCAGTGAAAGTGGGGAGATCCTGATTGTGATTTGGGATCTTGTTCCAAGGTGATCTCTTCCTTAACTCATGTCCCCTTCTTGTTACTTAATTCAGAATATCCTTAAGTTCCAGCGAAGCTGCCAGTCATGCTATTCTTTTACCTCTTTCCTAAGACAGTAGAAGTCATGAGGAGTTTAACAAAGAAAAAAACCACCTAAGTAAAGATGAGCACTACCCAGAAAGGGAACTAGGAAACATAGGAACATAGGAAACATTCACTAGGAAACATAAAAAAGTGGTTCCTCTCTGGCTCCTCTCCTTTATCTTCTTGTCCCAGTAAAAGCTTATAAAAGAAAGCGTGTGTTGGGAGGAAAAAGGGCAGAGGGTCAAGGGGGACCAGGCATGGAAAGAGGGAGAGGTGGAATATGGTCTTTTGTAATGGGATAAAAGTCCATAGGTCAAATTAAATAAAAAAATTTCATAATGGTTAGATTTTTCTAATGGTACATATATTCCACATTCATTCAGCTTTTTAGCTACACAATGTTTTTGTCCTCAGTGGGTTTAAATCAGAAAGAGGAGAAAAACTTAATCACAATCCTAGGTCTAGCAGCACATGGAGTAGGGATCTCTTTTCTTTGGCCTCATGGTATAGTTGGTGGGTGAGGCAGCTAGGTGGCTCAGTGGATAGAGCACTGGGCCTGAAGTCAGGAAACCTGAGTTCGAATTTGACCACTTACTTACTAGCTGTGTCACCCTGGGAAAGTCACTTAACCTCTGTTTGCCCTAATCCACTGGAGGAAGAAATGGAAGACCACTCCAGTATCTTTGCCAAGAAAACCCCTGGGACAGTGTTGGCGCACCATGGACCATGGGGTCACAAAGAGTCAGACACAGACTAAACAACCACAATACTTGCTGAGGGAATTGTAGGGCTAGAGGTGCATACAGTGCCAAAAAAGAGGTTCTTTTTGAGTTTCTCTTAATGTTTTGCTTCTTTTAGATCCTATAGGTGATAACATCAATAGCCACATTTAAATAGTACTTAAAGTGCCAGGCACTTTATAGATATTATCTCATCTGATCCTGACAACAAACCTTAGACCTAGGTCCTGTTATTACCCCCATTTCACAGCTAAGGAAACTGGGGCAAATAAAAGTAAACGCATTCCCCAGGGTCACACACCCAGTAAGTGTCTGAGATCAGATTTGAACTCAGGTCTTCCCATATCACCTTGCTGCCCTGCAGGTACATGATACAGTGATTTTTATATAGGATGGGAAAATTTTTCAGCAAAGATTGCCATGTGGAATGTCTGGGCATCCTTAATCTGTTTAACTGATACCTAGCATATTACCTTGGTAGGGCTCAGGTCAGCAAGTTTTATTCTTCAGTCCCAGGCCCTTCCCTTGGGAAGAAATAGAGGTCTGAGACCTACACCACTCTTGAATTAAATCCTGCTTTGCCCTTCTGGAGGAACACTAGGAAATGGAGACTTTCCTAGGACATAAGGTCATAATTTTAGAGCTAGAAGGGACCTTATCTAGTATAATTCCCTTATTTTACAGGTAAAGAAACTGAGGCCCCAAGAGATTATTTGACTTGCCCAAGGTCACACAAGTAGTTAATGGCAAAGCAGGGATTCAGACCAATTTCCTCTCACTCCAAATCCATCCCTTTCTCCAGTATAATATATATCCCCCACCTCTCACATTACCCTGAGGAAGACAGTGGAAGTTCAGTCTAGCTGGCTTCTGCACAACCCTCACCTAACCATGAGATATGCCATGCGCTATTGCAATTCAAAGGAAAAACTGGAAAATCTGTTCCAACCTTATTTATAAATGCCTCATTTGACAAGAAAACACTACTGGTGCAATTGTTGACTGAGTACACTTTAAAACACATCAGGTGCCGTTGACTCTAGACTCATATTTCTCCCTCCAACCTTAAAATTACTGCTGTTGATCCATACTGTCTTTGTTCCCACTGTCCCATTCCCCGATCACCCATTTCCTGTGTGAGTTTGAAAGAATACAGGCTTTATGAAAGATCTACATTCAAGTCACAGCTCTGTTGATTCACTACCCGTGTGGTCTTTGGCAAGTCATTGACCATTGCTAAAGATATTTGGGCAAGTTCTCTGAGTCTCAGTGTCCCTACCACTAAAATAGAGAATATGCAATCAACAAGCATTTATTCAGCACTACTTTGTGACCACTTTGAGCCAAGCACTATTCCAGGTGCTGAAGATCCACAGAAAAATAAAAACAAAAAGTAAACTACTTGAGAAAAGGGGAAACAATAAAGAACATAAACATAGATATATACGAGATTTAAGGTCACCTTAGAAGGAAAGGTGGTAGCCTTGGAGGGGGACCAGGAAAGGCATCCTGAAGAGGGCGGCATTTGAGCTGAGTCTCAAGGAGGTCAGAAATTCCAAGGGGTGGAGGCAAGTTGAGAGAACATGGGGAACATCCAGGGCAAAGGCACAGACATGGTAAAGTATGGCTGGATTGTGGAAAGAGTAGAGGAAATAATATGTAAAAAGATCAGAAAGACTGGAAGGGAGAAGGTTGTGAAGAACTTTCCATTCCAAAGAGATGCTTTTGTATTGGATTCTAGAGCAATGTGGAGCCACTGGAGTTTATTGTGTAGGGTGACATGGTCAGATCTGTACTTTAAGAAAATCACTTTGCCAGTGGAATGGAGGATAGATTGGAATTGTGGGAGATTAGCTGGGATGCTATGGAGATGAGAAGTGTTTGGGGCCTGAATTAGATTGTACTAGAATCTTATTCTTAATCTAAGGTCTATGAACTTGTTCTTTTAAAAAATGTATTTTGATAACAGGTCTCCTCTTCAATCTAATGTGGTTTTTTTATGTATTTAAAATTATTCTCATCACTGGTCCATAAGTTTCACCATACTGCCAAAGAGATCCATAACAGACACACACACACACACACACACACACACACACACACACACACACACACACATGGATTAAGCACCACTGTACTAGATGAACTCTAAGTCTCCTTTTAGTTCTAAATCCCAGGATCCCACAAAATTCATGGCATGACTCCAAGCTTTACGCATTGGTTACTTGCCATCTTGCACTTGTTGCCAACTTCTGCCTTTCTTTCTCTCCAACCAATGGAGTTGCCTCTGCCTTGCCTAAGGCAATAATACACAATCTTTCAGGTAAGAATGGGATCTGGTGAAGGATACATAGATTTAATTTACATATATATATGTATATATATATATGTAACAGATATAATTTTATACAACATACATATAATTTTAAATGCAAAAGAGGTGGCACAGATATGAAACAGACTACATTTTCCAGGATGCCTAGGTGCCAAACATAAGCACTGGTCAGAAGAAAATAATTACTTCAATTCACAGGACACCACATGCCAACAGAGTAGCTGGAAGACTGGAACAAGAAGAATCCTGAAAAGATGAAGGAGAAATAAAGGTCTCTGCCAGGGTTTGTGATCATGAGAGGAAAAAAGAAAAAGAAAAATTGGTGAAACACAAAGATGACCACTACTAGAATTTGATGAATCATGACTGAGGCAAACCAACCTGGAAGCTGCATGGAACCTAAGATGGAGAGAAAGGGGCTACAGATACTATTAAGAACTATTCTCAAGTTATAATGCCAAGAATACGCGCACTTGCCCTCATTGTCCATAAGAAATCTCTTCTAAACTTGTATTCTGCATTGGATCTCCTCCATGACAATGGCAAATACCTTTGGTATGCAGGTTTCTCTGTTTTATTCCTCACTTAGTAGTAATCATCACGGGGTTACGGAATAAAGTTATCTCTATCTCCATATCTTTCAAGAAATCTTACATAATTTTGTCATATTCACGAAATACACATTATCGGTGGAATGTTTTTAAGGCAGAGTTTTATTCAATTGTGTTTTTAATCACCAACAAATGATAAACACAGCAAAATCTTATGGTCTTTATATCCTCTAGTCAAATGTGTAATAGGATAGATGTGCTTTATTCTAGAATATCGCTTTGTAAAATCACTTCCTATTCCTACCTAATACCCTAAGCTGTCCATAATATATGTGTAGGTTATGCTAATTAAATTTTGTATTAATGAGAAAGTAGTCAAATGAACAGCAGTTAGTTATGTTCTCAGCTACCTTTTGGGGTTGCAATAATGAGGTCTGAGATTTCTTTTCATACCATAAGTATCTTCCCTTCCTTCAAGTATCATGAGAATCAACAGTCTAATGCCTTCAAAATTGTGTTACTTCAGGGGCAGCTAGATGGCTCAGGGAGTAGAGCACCGGCTCTTATCTGACCTCAGACACTAGCTGTGTGACCTCGGGCAAGCCACTTAACCCCAACTGCCCTTCCCTCCCCCTGAAAAAAACAAACAAACAAACAAACAAAATTGTGTTACCTCCAACCCAAACCTCCTCTGTTTTCATTTGTGATAATTCAGCTGCATTTCCCATCTTGGTTCTTTTCAGAGCCATTTCCACATCTGAGACTGTGATTTTAAAGTTTAAATGTTGTGCCTCCATGTCCATAATGACAAAAAGAGTCTATGAAGAAAATATTTGCAGATCTTTTCCATTTTTTGTCTATTTGCTATCATTCTTGTTTCATGTGTAACTACTCCTAGATGCTGACTTTACTGAGTTGAATGTCTCACCAAACTATCTTTAAATTAGTTTCCCTTCTCTGCTTCTTTCTTTTGTGAGGCCATGTTTCTCAAAATCTGCCACATTCCTTCTCAGTAAAATTTTATAAGTGAGTTAATATTCTAAACCAATGATACCTTTAGTGCTACTGTAAGTAAAAACATAAACAAGCAATCACGTTAAGAAAGAAATCTTATACCAAATTCTCTGCTCCTTGAGGGCAGGAAATATGATTCAGAGTTCCGAATTCTTCACAATACTTAGCACAGTTTCTTTCACATGAAAGGTAACTGATAAAATTGTGCTGATCTGATTTTATTTTGCATTGTGTATCAACCATCTTTCTTTCCCTTTCCATCATTTGATAGATGGGCCAGAACCTAGATAATGCATAAATGAGAATTCACATTTCCTTTTCTTCACAGCTGGTGGTGAGACCATATTTATCATATTCTCAATATCCCTGGTCTACAGAGATCAGTTTCAGTTATACAATTTTAAGGGTGACATACAAATAAATCTGTTGGTGACCTGAGGGGACATTCCATCATCACCTCTGTGATGCTGTTCAAACATCTTCCTACTAACACATACCACCAATTGGCAACCTTTGGGCATCACTAGCACACATGAAATTGCTTTGTCAAATCAAAAGGCATTTTGGTTCCAAATTAAATGAAAATCCTGGAAGTCTGCCAAATCCCATTCATCAATGTAACAAATACTATTTACCCATTGCTTTATTTCCCTAAATTATTTTCCATCCTCAGGACATGTGAGAACATTGTTGTTCACATCTTAATTTACCATTAATTTCTCTGCACGTATTTTCCCATGTGTGCTTTACCTTATTCCTGCTCCTGACAAAAGCAAACACTCATTCAGACAATTTTGGCAAGTTGCTAATACAGTGGATTAGTACATTCTGCCTTAATCGAAGTCAGTTTTCTGCTCCTATGGGAACTGCAGAGTTATCAAATTTAATTTCATTCCTTGGTATTTTAGCAATTGTGCATGGGATTTCTTCAGACAATTGAGACTGAAATGCCTCTTTGACAACAAGTTTGAACACATCCTAGTCAAAGACAAAAGAAATCATTTTTCTCGAAGCTCAAGAAGAGGGAAATAAGAGTATATGTAGAAGGAGGTAGAAGCAGCAATTCAGCTCCAGATGTGGGACTAAATCTGCATTATATTTATCTATATGCAGATCATTATTTTACCTTATTCAATTAATTGTTTCCATTTTTACTACAATCCTGTTAATAAATTTCTTCCTAAAGGAAACAAACTAGACTACTCAGCATTGTTCACGTACCTCTGCTCTCTCGTTGGCATTTTTATGGCTCATCTCATCATTCCTTTTGTCGGGTTTCCCAACTTCAATTCTGAATTTTTGCAGGTGCCAAAAACATTGCCTTGTCTTTCCTTCAAAAACTTTCTAAAATTTTACTCCTTCCATGGTCTATTTCCATTATTCAGTTGACCAAGCAGAAGTGAAGTAATGATTCCCATTTTGTATATATCTCTCTCTCCTCCCCACCTACTATCAGTTTCAATTACCAGCTCTCATATCTCTGATTAGCATTAACAAATGAACAAGGTACAGATTGTAAATGTTTTATTAATGTATTCACTTATTCAAAAACACCCACCATAATGTGGTACAAAGAATACTGAATTTTGAGTCAGAGGACCTAGATTCACATCCTGGCTTTGGTATACACGGACAAGTCACTTAATTCTCTAAGCCTCAGTTTCCTCCACAGTAACGTATGGTGATTAGACTACTGCCCTCTGATTGTTAATATACAGTGAGTCATAAAACAGGGAGATATAATACAATAATAATATAATATAATGATGATAACATAATACAATAAGGGCCAAAGTGATAAAGGACATCCAGCAAAGAGGACAAATCAAATCAGGCTCCCAATAGATGAGTTCCTCAAGATGGTCCTTTTTGCAAATATCATTGCACTGATTGCTTCATGCCAAGGAAAATGGGAGAATCTCCTGAATAAGGCTTAAAACTGCTCCAAAGAGTTTGGCCCATATCCACATGGGAAAAACCAAATGGATAAAGGATGCCTGTTATTCTAGATCATGATATGAGATTGGAAAGACCATACGTACATACATCTTGGATATACCTTGCAAAGGGACAATCATATGGATGCAGTTTTAAATAGAAAAAAGTGATAAATATTGTATTTGAGTAACCACATAGCACTTGTAATAATGTCAAGCTTCCCTATGAGATAAACTCTTTCTTTTTTAATATAAATATTCTTCTGACTTCCTGGGGTGGAGCCAAGATGGTGGCTGGAAAGCAGGAATTTGAGTGAGTTCACCACCACGTCGCTCCAAAAACCTATAAAAAATGGCTCTGAACAAATTTTGAACTGCAGAACCCACAAAACAGCTGAGGGGAGCAAGGATCCAACCCAGGACAGCCTGGATAGTCGCTGGATGAGGTCCATTGTGCACGGAGTAGAGGGGAGCGGAGCTCAGTGTGGGAGGCAGCAGGACCAGCCAGACCAGGAGCCGAGCAGAACAGGCCCTAGCACCCTGAATCAGTGAGCTATGGCAGTTACCAGACTTCTCAACCCACAAACACCAAAGACAACAGAGAAGGTTAGTGGGAAAAGCTGCGGGGGAGAGAGCTGGAGGTTCGGCCACCACCCCGGGGGCAGCAGGGGGAGGTGCAGCTACAGAACTACAGCTGCAGTTACTTCCGGCCCCAGGCCCACGTGGTGGGAGAAATTAAGTGGTGGATCAGAGCAGGAGTGAAGAGCCTGCTGAAGATTTGCATCAGGTCCACGTTGGTGGTTCTTGAGGAAGGAGGAGTGCTGGGGTGGCAGAGCTGGCTATATAGAAATAGCTCTCAAATCAACGGCACATCCCCTCAAGCTTGGAACAAAGTACTCTTTGCTCCACAAGCAGTCATACCTCAATGAAAAACTCAAGGGTCATGTAAGTTGGCTGGGAACATGGCCAGGCAGCAAAAACGCACCCAGATTCAGTCTCAGACTTTGGAATCTTTCTTTGGTGACAAAGAAGACCAACACATACAGCCTGAAGAAGTCAACAAAGTCAAAGAACCTACATCAGAAGCCTCCAAGAAAAACATGAACTGGTCTTAGGCCATGGAAGAGCTCAAAAAGGAGTTGGAAAAGCAAGTTAGAGAAGTAGAGGAAAAATTGGGACAAGAAATGAGAAGGATGAGAGAAAACCATGAAAAACAAGTCAATGACTTGCTAAAGGAGACCCAAAAAAATACTGAAAAAAAATATTGAAGAAAACAACACTTTAAAAAATAGACTAACTCAAACTGCAAAAGAGCTCCAAAAAGCCAATGAGGAGAAGAATATCTTGAAAGGCAGAATTGGCCAAATGGAAAAGGAGGTCCAAAAGACCACTGAAGAAAATACTACCTTAAAAATGAGATTGCAGCAAGTGGAAGCTAGTGACATGATGAGAAATTAAGATATTATAAAACAGAAACAAAGGAATGAAAAAATGGAAGACAATGTCAACTATCTCATTGGAAAAACCACTGACCTAGAAAATAGATCCAGGAGAGATAATTTAAAAAAAATTGGACTACCTGAAAGCCATGATCAAAAAAAGAGCCTAGATATCACCTTTCAAGCAATTATCAAGGAGAACTGCCCTGATATTCTAGAGCCAGAGGGTAAAATAGAAATTGAAAGAATCCACCGATTGCCTCCTCAAATAGATCCCAAAAAGAAAACTCCTAGGAACATTGTCACCAAATTCCAGAGCTCCCAGGTCAAGGAGAAAATACTGCAAGCAGCCAGAAAGAAACAATTTGAATATTGTGGAAAAACAATCAGGATAACACAGGATCTGGCAGCTTCCACATTAAGGGACCGAAGGGCTTGGAATATGATATTCCGGAGGTCAATGGAGCTAGGATTAAAACCAAGAATCACCTACCCAGCAAAACTGAGTATCATGCTCCAAGGCAAAATATGGATTTTCAATAAAATAGAGGACTTTCAAGCTTTCTCAGTGAAAAGACCAGAGCTGAATAGAAAATTTGACTTTCAAACACAACAATCAAGAGAAGCATGAAAAGGTAAACAAGAAAGAGAAAACACAGGGGACTTACTAAAGTTGAACTGTTTTCTTTACATTCCTACGTAGAAAGATGATGTGTATGATTCATGAGACCTCAATATCATAGCAGCTGAAAGGAATATGCATATATATATATGTGTATGTGTGTGTGTATACATATATATACATATGTGTGTTTCTATGTATGTATATATGTAGGTATATATATATATATATATATATACACACATACATACATACACACACACACACACACACAAAAGGCACAGGGTGAGTTGAATATGAAGGGATGATATCTAAAAACACGAAATCAATTTAAGGGATAAGAGAGGAATATATTGAGAGAGGGAGAAAGGGAGAGATAGAATGGGGTAAATTATCTCGCATAAAAGTAGCAAGAAAAAGCAGTTCTATAGGGAGGGAAGAGGGGGCAAGTGAGGGAGAACGAGTAAATCTTGCTCTCATTGGATTTGAGCTGAGGAGGGAATACCATACACACTCAATTGGGTATCTTACCCCACAGAAAAGAAGGAGGAAGAAGATAAAAAAGGGGGGATGATAGAAGGGGGGGCAGATGGAGGGAGGAGGTAATCAAAAACAAACACTTTCAAAAAGGGACAGGGTCAAGGGAGAAAATTCAATAAAGGGGGATAGGTTAGGAAGGAGCAAAACATAGTTAATCTTTCACAACATGAGTATTGTGGAAGGGTTTTACATAATGATATGCATGTGGCCTATGTTGAATTGCTTGCCTTCTTAGGGAGGGTGGGTGAGGAGGGAAGAGGGGAGAGAATTTGGAACTCAAAGTTTTAAAAACAGACGTTCAAAAACAACAACAAAAAAGAGTTTTTGCATGCAACTAGGAAATAAGATACACAGGCAATGGGGCATAGAAATTTATCTTGCCCTACAAGAGAAGAAGGGAAAGGAGGATGGGAGGGGAGTGGGGTGACAGATGGGAGGGCTGACTGGGGAATGGGGCAACCAGAATATATGCCATCTTGGAGTGGGGGGAGGGTAGAAATGGGGAAAAAATTTGTAATTCAAACTTTTATGAAAATCAATGCAGAAAACTAAATATATTAAATACATTTTTTAAAAAAACTGCAATATATTTAAAGAGAAAAGCAAGCTATATATAATCTATAGTTTTACAAGCAAAAAAATATAAATATTCTTCCAATGAGGCTATATATAGCTGTGAAACATGGAAGAACAACTTCCAATGAACATCACAGGTCATTCAAAGAGCCATGACAAAATGTATGGTAGGTGTAAATGGGTGGCAAAGTATTAGCAACAGAGAAATGCATCAAGATACAGCATAGAAGATATCATCAACAGATGATTGTGAGGAAGTAGTTGGTCCTTTCTTGTACCAAGTATAAGCATTTAAGAGACAGACAGGACATGTGTTA
This sequence comes from Trichosurus vulpecula, assembly GCF_011100635.1. Taxonomy (NCBI): domain Eukaryota; kingdom Metazoa; phylum Chordata; class Mammalia; order Diprotodontia; family Phalangeridae; genus Trichosurus; species Trichosurus vulpecula. Next base: position 71,052,515 of record NC_050581.1, read on the forward strand.
TACTAGTACTAACATAATATTAAGAAAGATGACCCAAAGTATATTGGGTAGAACCCACTGAGGATTCAAAGGAAAATTTGGACAAAAGCAGCATATGATAAGAAGGTCCAAATGGGCTATTGGATGATAGATCTGCACCACTGGATACAGCATCCCTTGAAGTGAGAGTATAGATTCATTAAATGCTAAAGTATTAGATTGAAGCTTATGGAGTCAGAGATACATGCAAAAATAGTCCATCTTTATTACATAGCACATTAAAGTTTACAAAATGCTTTCTGCTCAATAACTCCAGGAATTAGGTCTTATAACTCACTATATTATACTCATTTTACAGTTAAGGAAACTGTGGTTCAAAGATGTAAAGTGATTTTCGTGCTGTCCAAAGGTTGGAGCCAGGAAGCAAAATCTTATCTTGCAAAGCCAAGACTTGTATTCTTTCCTCTCCACCAAGCAAATAGATCCTCATACTTCCTGATCTTAGTCTCTCCACCACACAATTATTCCAAGTACCATCTTCCATAAACACTCATTCTATCAGGTCAGTCCCCAGTTTAAAAACCTTCAATTGCTCCCTATTTTCTAAAAACCACAGATTTTGAAATTTGGAAGAGAATTATCATGCTCTACCAATTCATTTTACAGATGAAGAAACCAAGGCCAAAAGACCAAGGGTAGACCTGAAGTGTTGAAGGGTGATTTTAAAACCTGACTCTGCTCCCAATCAGCCATGTAATATTGGGCAAGTCATTTAAACTCTCCAAATTTCAATTTTCTCATCTATAAAATGGAAATGGTAATATTTACTCTACCAGTCTCACCAGGTTGTGAGTATTTGGTAAATCTTTAAGTACTCTTTAAAGGTGATTTGTTATAGTCAATCAATTATTTCTTGCTTCACCGCAATTTATCCCATATAATATAATATTAAATTGCTTACATTCTATAACATATTTTATTGTAGGAATTGGATTTACTTTAAGCGGGAATAGTGGACCATCTAGTTACTATAGGCATGGACATATAAGTTCTCAGTGACTCAACGTAAGAGATGGGTAGAGAAAAAGTTTGAGGCCAAGATTCTAGCCTTCAGGAGGAAAAATAAAAGCATAGGTACATGCAGCAAGAAAGCAGCCATTTCATTCTAATCCCCAAGTGATTTTCAGGGTTCACAAAAAGCTCTCTTTAAAGCCATAGGGCAGCGAGTACAGCCTCACTTTCAGCTTTCACTTCTCCCTTAAGTATGACAATATGGGATAGTTGAGTGAAAAGCATTAGAGCTAGGTGGAGAATGATGTAGCATTCTACACATCTCACCATTAGCATAATGTAAACAAGGAAGGCATTGTGTCTCATCCCCACTAACTCCATCCTAAATTATATTGGCAACCCAGCACCTGTAATCTAAAAGGCCCCTGTTACACCAGGTGCTGTGTACAAGCAAACTGATAAGAAAGGGAAGGTTTCCAACCAGAGGAGTAAGGACTATGTCAAGAGAGGTGTAATTTGCTCATGAAAGAAAGCAAAATGATATGAGATGTATTAAGCCCGTTGGGCAAAGACCATGTCTAATTCAATATTTCATGTGTCATCTTGCATATTATTGGCTCTTGAAAAATGTTAAATCACCTTGAAAACATCCTTGAACCTTTTTTTCTTCTGGGGAATAAATATAGGAGTTACCTCCAAAGGTACTGCCTGAAGAACTCAAAGTACTAACTTATAGGATCACAGATTTAGGCCTGGAAGGGACATTAAAAGAGCAACCCTTTTCTGAATCAATGAACCAATGAATGAAAAACATTTATTCAGCATTTATGCACTGAATTCTGGGAAAACAAACACCAGAGCAAAGACAATCCTCACCTTCAGTAGCTTATATTATAATGGAAGGGCAGTCTTGGACAAAAAGGTTGCAGAATGGTGAGTGAAGCCATTGGGAAAACCTTTCCAAGAATAATGACAGAATTGACTTGATCCAATTCAATTCAGTAAGCATTTATTAAGATCTAACTATGTGACTGACAGCTTGGCTTAGTGCTGTGGATCTCATCTCACCCTCCCCTCAGCATCCAACTATGTGATCTGCTTCCAATATAACCACATCTACCTTTCTCCCATAACAGTTCAACACACTCTCACTCAACTCCCTCCTGTGGCTGTATGGCAGTTGTATAAGGTTCAATCTTCTTCCTTGTGTGTAGAATGTTAGGTCTTCAGGACAGTTATAACCTAGCCCTGATCTGAATACCCACAACAGCAGAAATGTAGACACCATTGGGAATCCCTCCCACCCACCACATCCTCAGCTTATCTAATATCCCTTACCACTTCCCTTAGAACACCATGGTTTGGGCATGTGATCCTCCGAGAATGAGCTCTACCTCCCGGGGCAGTGACCCAGAGTTCCATCCCCCCTCTCCATTTTGAGTAGGACAGAGTGATTGCAATCTACATCATAGATCAAAACATGCTACATTTTTCTCCAAACCAATGCCTCTCCTAAACTTCTTTATTTCTATCAAGGGCACCACAATCCTTCAGTTACCCAGATTCACAACCTAGGTGTCATCCTCAACTCTTCACTTTCACTCACCCCACATTTATAAGTAGTTGCCAAATCTTGTCATTTCTATCAACACAACATCTCTCTAATCTGTTCCCTTCTCTCCACTCACGTCGCCACCACTTTACTTCTGACTATTATCACCTCTCACCTGGACTAGTTCAATGCCCTCCTCTTTGGTCTCTGTGACTTGAGTTTTTCTTCACTCCAATCCCCACTCTCCCCACCTTCACACATCTAACAAAGTGGTTTTCCTAAAGTTCAGGATGGCCATGTCATTCCCCTATCCAATAAACTCCAGTGGCTCTCTACTACTGCTAGCTTCTCTATTTGACATTTGAAGCCCTTTACTTCTTAGTCCCAACCTACTTTTCCAGTGTTTTGATGCATTACACCACTTCCTACACTCTATGGTTTAGTCAAATTACCCTTTTTGCTATTCCTCACATTCATACAAAAACAGAATTAAAATATCCAAAAAGTATGCAGGAAATTTGGTGATGATACCAGCCATTAAGAAGAATCACATAAAGAAAGAGAATGGATTTCTATTAAAAGCTTTCTGCTGAGTTGAAATCAGAGACAAAGCACATTTGTTTCTTGATTTTATATTGTATTTGGTAAATATCTATATACAGAGAAACATGGCTCTTGATGAAAATCTCTTACAAAGGTAAAAATAAATTATTGATGATCTCAAGAAGGCTACATTCTACTGGTCAGAAACTGAGACTCACAGATTATGTGCAAGGGTGTTCTAGTAAACATTTAACAACTGGCTCCCCAGGAGAGGAAATGCATGTACAACATACATTAAAGTTTTTGTTATTGTTCAGTTGTTTCAGTCATGTCCAACTCTTCATGACCCCATTTAGGGTTTTCTTGGCAAAGATACTGGTTTGCCATTTCCTTCTCCACCTCATTTTACAGATGAGGAAACTGAGGCAAACAGAACTAAGTGACTTGCTCAGGGTCAGACAGCTAGTAGATGTCTGAGGCCAGATTTGAACCCACATCTTCCTGACTCCAGACCTGGCACTCTATCCACTGTACCACCTGGCTGCCCTGTATTTAAGTTTAATTTCTATTACTCACATTTTCTCCATTCATTTTGTTAAGTCTAGATAGGTTCCCAAAGTGGATGACAGTGCCCACTGAGGGGCACTGGAATGATCATAGGGGTGGAGGAGAGGGAGGGTAGGAGTTTGAAACGACACAAATTTTTAAAAAATATATTAAAAGGTTAAAGAAAGTAGATTTCCAGGGGGTCACTGAGTTATTTTTTAAAGGGTGTGCCAGTAGGCCGAATAAGTTTGGGAAACTGGATCAACAAAACAATAAACCAAGCCCAAATTTGTAGCATTTGACATGTTCCTATGTACAAATTCTCACACCAAAAATTTTAACAATTAGCTAATTTGAGCTGGCTCCAGCTCATGTGGTCACATGACATACCCAAGGTCACACAGGTCATAAATGACAGGCTTAGGATATGAGTGTACATCTTCAGACTCAAGAATCAGCCCTTTCCATAGTATCCTCTAAAGCTGCTTTTATAATAACTAATAAGTAGAAAACACTAATTCAATGTACCTTCACACCATCACTGCACAAACAGAAGTGTAATCAAGCAACAGGAAAAAAAACAGCAGCTTTTAAGAATTTAATTTAAAGCTAGACTGCCCATCCAAAGCACCCACATGCCAACAGCTTCGCAGCAATGATACCCACCAAATAATGATCTCTGAACAGACTTAGGAAAAAACTCACTTGGCTTGTTATCTTTTTTCCCATTACTTGACATCTGGCTCTTCACACCATGACAAAAAAAATTATTCAGACTCAATTTATCATAAAGAATAATGAATGCTTTCTTTAAAAAAAGCACAGATAAAGATAGCTCTACAAATAAGCTAAGACTTTCATAAATTACTACCCACTAAAAGTTTACAATGGGAAAACTGTCATGAAATCAGATTGAGATAATAGCAGTTTTAGTTAATGAAATTTGGTGACCAATAGGACATGAGCTCTAGGAATCATGTAATAACAAAACCTTTTTGTGTGCTTCTTGTTAGCCGCAGGAAGTAAAATTTAGAATGTATTCTTAGGGAGTCAAGGTAGAGAAAAATCCACAGTCAATTACAAATCTTGATGTCAATATCCAAAATTCTAATTTTGACTCACTGACTCCTGTTACACCGTGGGCTAGGCTGCCCAGGCAGAAGAAAGAATGTCAGGACAGGTCTAAGAAACTTGCTGTTTGTGTACCATCAATTTGTCTTCCAGCACAGAAGCAAAAGTAATAGAATGTTTATAAAATTATTTTAAACTAAAGGGATTCCATGTTAGTCAAGAGAAGAAAGCACAAGGGAAAAAAAGCTAAATGCCTGCTTAATGGCCCTGTTTTAATTATGACTCTAATGACTAGGGTCATTAGCACTTCCCTTCCTATGACCACCAACATTATTTTTTTTAATCAAATGGGCACTTTGATGAAAAACATCTCTACATCAGCATAATTGTAAGCAGCTTGTTCTGGGGTCACCCTGCAGTTTCATTACCCCAGCGTGACCAATAGATTGTCACTCTGATGTTCCAAAATGGATTTACCTCTTAGTAATAGCTAATGAGCACATATCACTGCAAGGTTTGCAAAGCTCTTCACATTATCTCATTTGAACTTCCCAACAACCCTAAAGAGTATCATTAATTCCATTCAGATGTGGAAATGAAGGCCAGAAAGGGTTCAGTGACTTGGTCAAGATCAGGAAGTGTCAGGTGGGATTTGAATGTAGAGCTTCTGACTCCAAGTCCATTGCTCTGTCCAGGAAACAGCTAGATAGCACAATTGATAGAGCACAGAACTTACAGCTCAAATGACCTGGGTTCAAGTCCTGTCTCAGACACTGTCACTTAAATTCTCTCTGCCTCAGTTTCCTCATCTGCAAAGTAGAGACAATAATAGCACCTAGCTGATAGGGTTATTGTAAGGCTCAAATGAATAAACATACAAAGCACTTTGCAAACCTTAAAGTGCTATATAAAGGCTTGTTTTTGTTATAATTACTAGTCCATTCTGCCTTTCTGATGGATATCTAACCTTAAATAATATATGTCCAGTAGGTTCAAGAACCAATGAGGGCTGGGGGAAGTGAAGGATAAAAAGACAGAGACAAGGGCACACAGAGATAGAAAGACAAGGCGGCAGAGACAATGAGAGGATTGTCCTGAGCTCGATTGATCAGAATCGTCATGATATATAGCGCCCAATGAGCAAGACTGCCAGGGAGAAGGTGAGAGAAAAAGAGGGACTATAAGGAACTGGAGTGTCCTTTGGCACAAAAAGTTGATGCCCAATTAGATTTAGAAAAAGTGACAAAGAGTTGATGCCCAATTAGGTTTAGAAAAAGCTCTTCTCTGTAAACCTCAATTACCTGTGATGCCTTATGACATTCAGCGTTTACAAAGTATAATTACACAATAGTGTCTGACATTTAACGTCTATGGATAATTTAAAAGACTTGTACTTCAGCAAGGCTGCTCAGGAGCAACAGTAATCACTTCAATTAGCTTGGCACCATTACAATGTAACAAGACCATTTGACTGCCTATTAGAACCAGCCAAGCTCTTCAAGTGTGTTAATTTAGCAGTCATTGCTAATTTCTGGGCTTTGCAACATTTGCATAGGAAAACATAGCCTTGTTCGCCAGAGAGGGAGTTTCATTCCTACACTAACTTCCTATTCTTAGTGGGGCTTTTTATATTATTATGAAAAACAGAAACATTCAAAATATAGACATCTCTTTAGGCTGGTGGGGGAGGGGGGAATGCTCTCATCTTGCCACCCATTTCATCAAAGCGTTGGTTCTCCTGGTCCCTTGTTCTGCACAAACAGATTTCCCTTTCTTCTCAACCGAGCAAAGTCATGCTGGGAAAATTACAAAGACTTTGACCTCTCAAAGATCCCCAGGGGAAAAATCAGCAAATTAGAAATGTTTATGAACTCGCAGACCATATTACTGTTGTTGGTATTATGATGTCTAATAATAACCCACATCTGTGGAGTACTTGAAAATCACCAAAGCCCTTTCACTCACATTTGTCATATCCTCAATACCACCCCTGGGAAGCATGTAGGGTCAATGTAAGTGTCATTGTCCCATTTTAGAGAGGAGGAAAATAAAACTCAGAGACGAAAATACAGGATCATAAGAGCTGGAGAGGGCCTTACAAACCATCAAATCTAACCCTCTTATTTTACACATGAGGAAACTGAGGCTAAAAGGGATTAAGTGACTTGCCTAGGATCACACAGCTAGTAAATTCATGAGGTAGAATTTGAACACAGATCTCCCTGACTCCAAATCCAGCACACTGCCTAATTATTCCTAATCTGATTTGCCCAAGGACTCCAGATAATCAGTCTGGTATCTTTGCTCTGTACAATGTTGCCATAAGAAGCAATAAGACCACAGATTTCGATAAGGAAGGGATCTAGAAGACCAACTTCACAATTTTACAGAAGAGGAAAGTGAGGCCCAGAGAGATTAAGTGACTTGCCTATGGTAATACCAGTTAGTGGCAGAGCCAGAGCCAGGATTCAATTCCAAACCCTCAGACTTTAGACAGATGAGAAAGAAGAACAAACATTTTTTTCAGGTTGCATTTTCCTAGATGTATTGAAACATGTCTATTGGTTAATTCAATAAACATTATTTGTTACTCTGTGGTTAATCAGAGATTTCACAAATGCAGCAAATTCTAAAACTAATCTATCTTTGTTTTCTATTCCTTTTTTAGTACTTTATTTGCCATTTTTTGAATTTTTATTTAGTAGCTTAAATATGGGAGTTCAATAAAAGTTAATAATATTTATATCAATAAAGATAACAACCAGTGTGTCATAGTAGAAAGAGCCCTGGATTCAGAATCGGAGAGCCTTGGTTTGTAACCCAGTTTTGCTATTTATGTTTAGCCCTATATTGGCTGAAGAGGCTTCTAGGAAATGTATCTTTTGCAGGTGAAAAAAGGGCTGACGGATCAAGAGTTCTGCCTGGGTCAAAGTCAGAAATATGGAAATGTTTGTAGAGAAGAGGCTTAGACTGTGGATACATGTGAGTGGTGGCAGCCAATCACAAGTGGAAAATGCTGGTATGTCAGACAGACCACAATGAGTAGTTGGAGCCTTATTGATGATCAATTTATGAAGTGATATTTTTGGACAGCACTTGCCATTGGCCAGACTATGCCTACCTCAGTCTTGGGAACTGGGGAATTCATCCACTTTCCATTGCCCCTTTTCCCCCTCGTAATGACAAGCAAAGTGGGACTTTTCACTGTTTTTTTCTTTTGGAGTGCTTCTCAGCACTAAGGCAATCAAGTGCCTTTGATTGAGTCTTTGATTGAATCAAGAGTCTTTGATGACCTGCTTAAGTCACAAGAAAGCGTAAGTCACATTAGTTTGAGTCACATGATTGTGATGCCCTCTGTGGGCTGACTCTGAAGAAGTGTATATATACTCTGAGGTTAGCATTTTGCTTTGGGGGCTCACTCATTGGAAGAGTGTTTATGTGATTTGGCCAGATAAGACTAGGGTAGCCATTAAGGAGCTCCCTCCCACCCCCAGCCTTTGAAAACCCAGATGTTGGTGCTTCTCTCTCTGGTAACTATGTATGTATTTCTATGGACAGACAGTTAGAAGCCCTGTATGCTGATCTGTGTTATATGCTTTGTTTATATAACTTCTGCTTGTAATTTCTGTTTATGTTTTATCTGAAGTTCAGGGTGCTGACTTTTCCCCCTGAACTAAGTGAATGATATATGTATGTTTAATTAAAGTGATATTATAAACCTCTTAAAGTTGCTTTCCTTAGAAAAGCAGATCAAAGAACCTATGCTAGCAGCCCTCCTGTGTGCTGGTGTTATTGGCCTTACACCTCCACAGCAGCTGCAAGCAGCATCTTGTTACATCCCTGCATCGGTACTGCCTGTTAAACTAGTATTACTTACTTTGTGGAGTTTCCTTAAGTGACTTCTTTTAAGTTTCATTTACTTACTCTTTGTACTTTTATCACAGATTTTATGTCCAGATGAAGAAAATTTAATAGTATTGCTTTCTAAGTGAATGTCTCTTATAAAAACTTTGGATAAAGGAAACTATGGAACTAACCAGGACATTACAGAAGAGCAGAGAGACCAATATCTGCCCAACATTTAGGGAAGGAAAAGATTTATTACCTAATCTGGGACTTACATGAATCATTACCATAATTAAACTATCAGAAAGAATAAGGGAAAAGGACAATGTGAACCTCTAGGGCCATTTGTCCTGGACTTCAAAGAAAAAACTATAACCCTATATTGAGCTCCCTAGTGACACCAATCAGCTACATATATGCATAAGTATGGCACATAGTAGGTGCTTAATAAATGTTGATTGATTGATTGGATAGAGTATTGGTCTTGGAATCAAGAAGACCTGGGGTTAGATAATGACACTTACCAGCTATGTAGCCAGGGACAAGACACTTAATTTCCTCATTTGTAAAATGGGAATAAACATAATAGCTGTCGTATCTACCTCATAGGATTGTTGTAAAGTTCTATAAATGTCATTTATCTTATTATTACCTATGTGACCTTGAATAAGTCATTCAAACTCTCTGAGCCTCAGTTTTCTCATCTGTAAAATGAGAGGGTTGGATGAGATGATCTCTAAGGGCTCCTTCCAGTTTGAAATATTCTGATCCTAGAGTCGTTCCTCAATAGTCAAAGAATAGAATCAGTAGATTTCAAAAGAAGAAATCGAAGCTATCAACAGTCATATTAAAAATTATCCAAATCATTAATAATTAGAGAAATGTGTATTAAAACGACTGTGAGGTTGTACTGCATACCCATTAAATTGGCATAGATGGCAAAAAGGGAAAATGACAATTGTTGGAGAGACTGGAGTAACAGAGGAAAATTAATACCACATTGCTGAAGCTGTGGATTGGCCCCATTCTTGAAGGTAATTTAAAATTATATCCAGAAAGTCATTAAACTGTGAATTCTCTTCGTATTGGCAACAATGCTACTATTACTAGACTCAAAAGCAATCAAACAAAGAAGAAAAGGGTGCATTGATAAAAATATATATATATATATATATATTTATAGCAATACTTTTGGTTACAAAAAAAAAACCTTAAAACTAAGGGGATGCCCATCAAATAGGGAATGGCTGAACAAATTATGGTATATGAATGTAATGGAATATTTTTATATTTTAAGAAATGGCAAAAGGGATGGTTTCAGACAAACCTGAGAAGATGTCTACGAACTGATGTTAAGTGAAGCAAGCATAGCCAAGAGAACAATTTGTGTAACAATAACATTGCAAAAAAATTGTAAAGACTTAGGAACTCTATCAATATGGTGATCCACCCCGTTTCCAGAGGACCAATAATGCAGCATGCAACCCACCCTGAGAGAGAGGTGACGGACACAAGGTTCAGAATAAAACATACGTTTTTGCACCTGGCTAATATAAGAATTTATTTTGCTTCACTGTATATCTGCTTTAAAGTGTTTGTTTTTCTTCTGTCTTTCTTCATTTGGGGGAGGGGAAGTAAAAGGGAAAGGATAGACAACAACAACCAAAGATTAAGTGACAAGATGAATGCATTAATTTTAATGCTGTTGGAATGTCAAGTCCTATCTCTGCAACTTACTAGGTCTATAACCTTGGGAATATCATTTACCTCACAGGAAGGAGGATGAAAGAGTGGGGAAAATGTTGTATCTGGAGTCAGAGAACTTTGGCTTTACCATTTACTACCCACGAGATCCCAGTCACATAACTTTACCTCTCTGGGGCTCAGTTTCCTCCTCTGTAATGCAAAGGGGCTGGATAAACTCTAAGATCTGTAAATCAATGATTCAGTCATCCTATGAACCTGGCACCAAGCCTGGGCCTTAGTTTCCTCAGAAGGTTGTGCTAAATGACCTTTAAGGTCCCTTTCCAATGCCATTGTTCTTTAATTACATGGTGTACTCATTACATAACACTTCTATCTCACCAGCTCACACACAATATTTCAGACACAGTATCTTACTCTACCAGACACCCTACACAATACAGAAAAAATCTATAAAGACATAATCTCTTTTACGTCTCCCACTTTCTGAATGGCAAGCAGAGAAGAACAGGGGTACCCTTTTCATGTCTGAGTCCACATAGCAAACTACTACACCAAGAAGAAAAATGAGCAATGCCTTTTGAGAATCAGATCTTTTGAGTTTCACCGCCTCTCTTCCTACACGAAGGATTTAAACTGAATTCACTGAATAAAAATGTATCCCTGGAAGGCTTAAGTTGTTCCTACAATGATCAATGAAAATAAGGGAGCAATGTATAGTATATATCAACAGCGTTTCTGGCAACTGACCAGTGTCCTGGGTTTGTAAGTCTGACCTTCTGCTCGCAATCTGATAGTCTGTTTACTGAGCAAACAGACACTAAAGGAGGTTAGTCTTCATTAGGGCATATTAAAAATGTTTTTTAAAGCAATAATAAGACTGGGGAATAACAGAGTAAAGACAACTTAATTTATTGGCCCTCTTAATATATTAATACCCACTAATGAGAACTATCAACTTCTTAAATTTATTTGTTTAATAAACACACCATTAGATTGTTCAATGAAGGTCAACCCAACCAGAACAGGGAAATCTTACTCTACCTAGAAACGCAGCGTAAATGAACAGTTAGGCAACAAGCACGTATTATGTGCCAGGCACAGTGCTAAGCCCTGATTCTGCACCAGTATACATTCTAATGGAGAGATAATGAAAAAATAAGTAAATATACTCAGAATACATAGAGAATAGATGGAAGGTAATCTGGAAGGAGAAGACACTGGCAGTTAGAGAGACAGGGAAAGGTCTTTTGAAGGAGGTAATATTTGAGCTGTGTCTTGATGGGAGCCAGAGAAACTAAGAAGCAGAAGTAAAGGAGCAGAGCATTCCAGGAATAAGCGACAATGGAGTGTCTCATTGGTGTAGGAGGATTATAGAGTATGTGGAAGGGATTAACATATAAGAAGACTGAAAAGGTAGGAAGGGACCAGGATATAAAGAACTTTAAAAGCCAAGCAGAAGGCATACAGTTGGTTTTAGAGGAATAGCGAGCCACTCGGGCTCACTCAGGCTAAAAGGGAGGTAGTAACACAGTGTGGCCCATGCTTTAGGAAAATCATATTGGCAGCTGTGTGGAGAACAGATTGAAGTGGGGAAAGTTTTGAGGCAAGAAAGCCAATTAGAAGGTTATTGTGGTAGTTCAGGAGAGAAGTGGTGAGGGCCTCTACATGGGTGACGGCCTGTACATGTGACTGGAGAGAAGGGGATGTATAAGAAAGATGTTGTGAAAGTAGAAATGGCAAGATTTGGCAATGGGCTGGGTAAGTGAGAGTGAGGCATCAAGGATAGCTCTGTTGCTATAAGCCTGGGCAACAGGAAGGCTGGTGGTAATGGGGAAATCTGAAGGAGGTGAAGGAGTCGAGGGAGAAAGACAATGTGATGAGAATTCTATCTATGTTCTTTTGGATCTAAAACTTCGCTTTATACATCACAACCTTCTCTCTGGTTGAGCTTGCAAAATCAAGAGCATATTTCTATCATAAAATCCTAATTTTAGTATCACAGAATTCTAGAATTGGAAGATACCTCAGTGGACATCACACCGATGATATTCTATTAAAAGAATCTCAATTGTTATTGAGTCATTTCAGTTATGTCCAACTCTCCATGACCCCATTTGGGGTATTCTTGGCAAAGCTACTGGAGTGGTTTGCCATTTCCTTCCCAGCTCATTTTACAGATGAGGAACTGAGCCAAACAGGGTTAAATGACTTGCCAAGGATCACACAACTAGTAAGTGCCTGAGATGGGATCTGAACTCATAAGGATGAGTCTTCCTGATTCCAAGTCCAGGGCTTTATCCATTGTGCCACCTAGCTTCCCCAAAAGGAATCCCTATACAACATAAGTAAAAAATGATTATCCAGCTTTGGCTTGAAAACTTCAAATTAGGGGGATCCACTACCTCCTGATGAAATGTATTCAATTTTCAAATAGTTCTAATTGCTAGAAGGGGGAATTGGACCTGTGATTTAATTGCTTTGCAAATTCCAGTTTAGTAAATTGCTTCATCCAGCGCAGGTTGACATCTCTTTTTGTATTTCATAGTCTTAGAGATTTTTCTAGAGGACCGAGAGTTTAAATCAACAAGTCAACAAGCATTTCCCATGTGCCAGGCACCGAGCAGAGCAGTGGGCTACAAATACAAACAAAAGAAAAGGCAATCCCTGACCTCATGGAGCTTAAATTGGAGAAGACAATACACTAAAGGGAGCTGAAAAGTGAAGTGTAAGAATGGGAGACAGTATCCATGTAGAGAATGATCGTTAAAGTCCAGAGATTCATAAGCACAGCTGCAAGAGAGATGAAGGATGAACAGCTTGGGCCTTTTCTCAAAAAGAAAATAAATAAAAAAGAAGATTCTAAGAGGAACTCAACCATGGGAGAGGGGTGAAGGGATCTTCCAAGGTGAAAAGGCATCTGAGGCATGGTGGCTAAGTCTCCCTTCATGCATGAAGAAGACCAGTGACATCACAAGGGTGGTGTCTTCACTTGTGCAGGGAATGGATTTAAGTGAGGCAGAGCTGTACAAAGTCATCTGCCTCACTCTCTCCTCCAAAGTCATCAAAGTCCAATGTCAAGACGAAAGTCAAGATGACTGGCAATAGTTGGGAATGCAGTAGATGACCTTGGCCTTTCTAAATTAAGGTCTTTCCCAGTAGAAAGAGTCAGAAGCAGAGCTAGGAAAGCATAAATTGCCCTCAGATCTTCTTGGCTCCAAGGTCAACTCTCTATTCACTACTCTACATTTGCCTGTTATAGAATAGTTATTTGTGAACTTGTCCTTCCACACGTAAAATTATATGCTCCAAGTGAATGGGGCCTATAATCATATCTCTATCTTTATCTTCTGTGCCAGGAGCAATGCTTTGCACAGAGGGCACTCAATAAATGTTTGTTGAATTTAATCGAATCCTATTAACAAGTGATAGTCTATCCATCTGGGACACCAACCTGAAAGGACATGTCTGTCATCCTGTGTTCTTATGATCAACAAAACAGGGATTTGTCAGATCCAAGAGACCATTCTAATTTACATATGCAAAATGCCAACTTAATCAATTGTATGACAAAATTAAAATAAATGACAATGAATCAGCCATACAGCACTGTATTCAAAAGGCCAGTGAGCCTTGGTATATAAATCATGGCATAACATGTGAGATATGATTAGTACAAATAATGAATTCCCTGAAGTGGTCGCATTATTTGAATTTGAACTTGCATACTTTCACTGGGATAGAACCAATGACTATACCTTGCATAATTACAACTTTAAATAATGCAAATTTAAATACACGTGTAACCACTTCACCTTTTCAAGGGATTCCAAAAGTTTATTTCAAATAGTTAACAAAAAACCCTACCCATAGACTATCCTAGACAAGGGAATAAAATAAATTGAGTATAAAACCCAGCCCAATCCTACTGAAACTTGAACAATACAAAAAGGAAAACTGTGAAAGAGGAAAACTGGACATGTATATAACACTGACAGAAAGATTGTCACAAGAAACCAAGGTGTTTATACAAAGTATGTCACAGAGATTCTGTACACGTTGCTGATCATATCTAACTTCAATGGTCCACAATACTGAGATTCCAAAGTTCTTCCCCAGCTGCTGGGCCAGCATGGCTGATCGAGACACCAGGTCCTCACATACATTGGCAGCCACTACTGTCTTTGGTAGGGACACAGATTCATCTTTGTGTTTCAGTTTTAATCAAGTCAACCCATAACATGACACATTAGCAAAATGGTAAAAACATATTAGGAAGTTTCTGCTGAACATAACCAGGGAGGCAACTGTCCTTATGGGGTTGAAAAGTAGATGTGACAGCTTTTTGTACACATGCAGATATATGGGTGTGTACACACACCCACGTGCATAAGCCATGCACACATATGCCCTTGTCAGGCTGCAGTGGTTACTGCCCAGAAGTCTTATCCAGCAACTGCTGGTCCTTTTAAGAGATGTCAGCCCTATCAAGATATGTTGTCAGCGTTGTATAGTGATATTCCAGCAGCCGTGAAGAATAAGAATTATTCGCCTTGATTCATACTGTTCCCATTAATCAGGGACTAGATGAATTTTAATTGTAAAATAATTCTCCCATTACTTCCAGCATGGATCACCTAGACCCTGATTTGAGGATACCCTTACTTCTGAGCTAGTAATAGTAGCTCCCATTTACAGAGTACTTTAAAGTTTTCCAAGTGTGTTACACAGCTTATGTCATTTGATCTTTATGCCAACCTTCTGAAGTAGGCAGATAGCAATGTTTCATCATTCAGTCATGTCCTACTCTTTGTGACCCCATTTGGGGTTTCCTTGGCAAAGATACTGGAGTGGTTTGCCATTTCCTTCTCCAGATCATTTTACAGATGAGGAAACTGAGGTAAACAGGGTTAACACAATTTGCCTAGGATCACATAGCTAGTAAGCATCTGAAGCCAGATTTGAACTCAGGTCTTCCTGACTCCAGATCCAGGACTCTATCCACTGTGCCACTTAGCTGCCCAGATAGTATTAATATAACTATTTTACAGATGAAGAAACTGAAACTCAGAGAGATGAAGTGGTTCATGAAGATCACAAAGTATGAAAGCGGCTGAAGTGGCATTTGAACAAAATCCCTCACTCCAAGTACAAGTCCCCTGTGCCATGCTCTCTCCCTGAGGAGTCTGGATTCCATAAGGAAAGAGACATTTACATAATCTAGAGAGGATATTGACTAGGCTCAAAAATATAAGGAACTAGAAGAGTTACTTTGCCATCTTCAAATACAAGTGTCTCCACTTCCACTAAGGGCAAGGCACGGACAAAGGCAATTCATGTAAGCAAAATAAGGAAATTAGATTAGATATCTGGAAGAACTTTCCTGAGCATGAGATGTGATTCACCAGAGCCAAGGGTCATAATAGAAGATTGTGTACATAGACACTTTTAAAGTGAAATGAATACACACCTGGAAAATTTGAGATAGGTTAGACATCATCTCAGCCTGTAGGATGAGGATAAAATGCATGACTTATTAAGATTTCTTCTAGCCCAATCTGGCTATAATTCTCTACTCTGAAAATGTAATCTCTTCTGGAAATCTTGACCTTTTCAATTGTATTCAAGTATATTATGACTTTGAAATAATGTATGTAATCAAGGTTAATATTCAACAATTTTTTTTCTCATACTCTGGCAAAATTTTATAGGACTTTATAGGTTCCTAGAGCAAAAATCGATGGAAAATTATGTTCTTTTACCATTGGAACATTTTTCTCAAAGCATTTTTCAAATCTCATAATTCCTCAAAATTTCCACTTAAAGGAGGTAGGTAAGATCATAAGAATGACCTCCATTCCACTAATTCAACAATTAAGAAACAGCAGTGAGAGTGAACACAGCCATCTTTTTTAACACTTTTAAATACCTACCAATCACAGAATATCATACTTGAATGGATTAAAATGTTGAGTAGACCAAAAGAACAATAAAAGAAACAAATGGTGGGAACAAAAGGCTGCTACAGGCCATGCAAGAAATGAAAGAGAAGAACTCATCCAAGAAGTTTTTATTCGGAAAAACAATGTGAGCCAGTCATGTACTAAGAGCAATGGATGTCAGATGGACAGTCCTTGTGCTGCACTGGCACCCATGGAATGCTAAAAAGTCTACTAGATGAAGGGCCTCCAAGATGTTAGGTTGATATACATGGAACACTTCTGAAAAAGCATGGACAGGGACTTGCCTAGGGCTCTCCCCCAGGACCCTCCAAACACTGATAAAAAATGGCTCTGAACAAATTCTAGAACTGCAGAACCCACAAAATAGCAGAGGAAAGCAGGGCTCCAGCCCAGGACAGCCTGGATGGTCGCTGGGTAAGGTCTATAACGCACGGGGCTGGGAGCGGAGCAGAGCAGAGGCCAGCATGGGCTGCACCTGTACCAACCAGACCGGGAGCCAGGCGGAACAGGCCCTAGCGCCCTGAATCAGTGAGCTGTGGCAGTTACCAGACTTCTCAACCCACAAACACCAAAGACAACAGAGAAGGTTAGTGGGAAAAGCTGCAGGGGACAGAGTGAAAGGAGTTCGCTGTTCGGCCACCTCCCCGGGGGCAGCCAAGGTAGTGCAGACCTGAGGACAGAACTACAGCTGCAGTTGCTTCTGGGCCCCAGGCCCACCTGATGGGAGGAATTAAGTGGCAGATCTGAGCAGGAGTGCAGAGACAGCTTAGATCTAAGTTGGTCCAGGTTGGTGGCTTGTGGGGGAGAAGGAATGCTGGTGTGGCAGAGCTTGCTGTGTAGAAATAGCTCTGAAGACAACAGCATAGCCCCTCAAGCTTGGAACAAAGTACTCTATATTCTACAAGCAGTCATACCCCGACGAAAAACTCAAGGGTCAGGTAAGTTGGCTGGGAACATGGCCAGGCAGTGAAAACAGACTCTGATTTCAGACTCGGACTTTAGAATCTTTCTTTGGTGACAAAGAAGACCAAAACATACAGCCAGAAGAAGTCAACAAAGTCAAAGAACCTACATCAGAAGCCTCCAAGAAAAACAGGAACTGGTCTCAGGCCATGGAAGAGCGCAAAAAGGATTTGGAAAAGCAAGTTAGAGAAGTAGAGGAAAAATTGGGAAGAGAAATGAGAAGGATGCAAGAAAATGATGAAAAAACAGTCAATGACTGGCTAAAGGAGACCCAAAAAAATACTGAAGAAAACAACACTTTAAAAAATAGACTAACTCAAATGGCAAAAGAGCTCCAAAAAGCCAATGAGGAGAAGAATGCCTTGAAAGGCAGAATTAGTCAAATGGAAAAGGAGGTCCAAAAGACCACTGAAGAAAATACTACCTTAAAAATTAGATTGGAGCAAGTGGAAGCTAGTGACTTGATGAGAAATCAAGATATTATAAAACAGAACCAAAGGAATGAAAAAGTGGAAGACAATGTGGAATATCTCATTGGAAAAACCAGTGACCTAGAAATTAGATCCAGGAGAGATAATTTAAAAATTATTGGACTACCTGAAAGCCATGATCAAAAAAAGAGCCTAGATACCATCTTTCAAGAAATTATCAAGGAGAACTGCCCTGATATTCTAGAGCCACAGAGTAAAATAGAAATTGAAAGAATCCACTGCTCGCCTCCTGAAAAAGATCCCAAAAAAGAAAACTCCTAGGAATATTGTCGCCAAATTCCAGAGCTCCCAGATCAAGGAGAAAATACTGCAAGCAGTCAGAAAGAAACAATTTGAATATTGTGGAAAAACAATCAGGATAACACAGGATCTGGCAGCTTCCACATTAAGGGACCAAAGGGCTTGGAATACGATATTCCGGAGGTCAATGGAGCTAGGATTAAAACCAAGAATCACCTACCCAGCAAAACTGAGTATCATGCTCCAAGGCAAAATATGGATTTTCAATAAAATAGAGGACTTTCAAGCTTTCTCAGTGAAAAGACCAGAGCTGAATAGAAAATTTGACTTTTAAACACAAGAATCAAGAGAAGCATGAAAAGGTAAACAAGAAAGAGAAAACACAAGGGACTTACTGAAGTTGAACTGTTTTGTTTACATTCCTACATGGAAAGATGATGTGTATAATTCATGAAACCTCAGTATTAGCTGAAGGGAATATACATACATACAAACATACATACATATATATATATACACATATAGACAGAGGGTACAGGGTGAGTTGAATATGAAGGGATAATATGTAAAAAAAATCAAATTAAGGGATGAGAGAGGAATATATTGAGAGAGGGAGAAAGGGAGAGATAGAAAGGGCTAAATTATCTCACATAAAAGTGGCAAGAAAAAGCAGTTCTCTTGGGAGGGAAGAGGGGGCAGGTGAGGGGGAATGAGTGAATCTTGCTCTCATCAGATTTGACCTGAGGAGGGAATAACATACACACTCAATTGGCTATCTTACCCCACAGGAAAGAAGGAGGAAGGAGATAAAAAAAAAGAGAAGACGATAGAAGGAAGGGCAAATGGGGGAGGAGGTAATCAAAAGCAAACACTTTTGAAAATGGACAGGGTCAAAGGAGAAAATTGGATAAAGGGGGATAGGATAGGAAGGAGGAAAATATAGTTAGTCTTTCACAACGTGAGTATTGTGGAAGGGTTTTGCATAATGATACACATGTGGCCTATGTTGTATTGCTTGCCTTCTTAGGGAGGGTGGGTGGCGAGGCAAGAGGGGAGAGAATTTGGACTAAAAGCAGATGTTCAAAAAAAAGTTTTTGCATGCAACTAGGAAATAAGATATACAGGCAATGGGGCATAAACATCTATCTTGCCCTACAAGAAAGTAAGGGAAAAGGGGATGGGGCAGGGGAGTGGGGTGACAGAAGGGAGGGCTGACTGGAGAATGGGGCAATCAGAATATATGCTATCTTGGAGTGTGGGGGAGGGTAGAAATGGGGAGAAAATTTGTAATTGAAACTCTTGTGAAAATTAATGCTGAAAACTAAGAATATTAAATAAATAAATAATGAAACTCCAAAAAAAAAAGAAAAGAAAAAGAAAAAACATGGACAGTAATGGTACAGGATGAGAAAGTATGGATATGTTAGGATCTACATCGTTTCAAGGAGTACCCATACCAGTGGAATCATGGAACCATTAAAGTATTGAAATAGCAAGGTCTGTCAATCATTATATATTTATTAAGTGCCTACACTGTGCTAATCACTGGGATACAAAGAAAGGCAAAAATAGTCCCTTTCCTCAAGGTGATTTCAATTTAATTGGGGAGACAACATGCAAATGATTAAGTACATGCAAAATAAAAACAGTATGAATGAGAGGTAATCTCAGAAGGAAGGCACTGACGTTAGAGATTGGAAGGGCCTTTTATGGAAGGTAAGATTTGGACTCATCCTTGACGGAATCCAGGGAATCCAAGAGGCAAATGTAAGGCAGGAGAGCATTCTAGGCAGGAGAGATAACCAATGCAAAGGAATAGAGTTGGGAGTTGGAACAAGAAGAGCAAAAGGGACAGTGTTGCTTATTGGCAACAACCATAGTCTTCTCGAAGGTAGATGATAGGAATGTGTATATATATATATATATATATATATATATATATATATATATACACATATATATTGATTATATATCTAAAACACCTACAGTGGTTGATGTTGGTGTACCACTGATGACCAAAAGGGTTTTTATATGAATGTCACCACATTTTGTTAGAGAACAGATGTAGTCATATCTCCTGGAACTAATGAACTGAAAAAGAGAGAACTATATTGATATGATAGAATCTCATTGGCCCCAAAGGTGTTAGAAGGAAGTTGATGGGAACATATATTGATATACAAAATACTTAGACTAGCTCATCTAGAAGGCTGTTGTTGTTTGTCCTTTGTTCTCAAAGAGGACCAGGGCATCAGGAAGGCGATGCCATGACATGCAAGTGAATTGGATTTAAGTGAGACAGGGCTGTGCAAAGTCACCAGCCTCACTTTCTCCTCCAGGGCCATTTGCTTCCATAGATCAGGAGGACTAGAGATGGCCCAGGATGCAGTGGGAGATCTTGGCCTTTTTTCCATTTGGAAAGACCCTTCAGAACATAGAACTGGATCTCCCACACTGTCGATCATACTATTAACCCCATTCCCGAGATGACATCAGATGGGAAAGGGATTTAATCTTATTTTTATCTTATTCTACTACTAGAGCAGAAGCTCAATAAGCTCAGAGACTATGCCCTAGCTAAACTTGGTATTTTCCACATTGCTTAACAAAGGAAAGAAGGAAAAAGAAGGAAGAAAAGAGAAAGGGAGGGGAGGGGAGGGGAAAGGAAGGAAGGGAAGGGAATAAAGAAACTAGCATTCATTATACCTATATGCCAGGCACTGTGCCAAGGGCTTCACAGATATTATCTCATCTGATCCTCACAAGAGCCTTGAGAAGTAATCGCTGTTATTCTCCCCATTCTGCAGTTGAGGAGGCTGAGGCAGACAGAGGTCACACAGCTAGTAAGTGTTTGGTATCAGGTTTGAATTTGGATTGTCCAAAATCTAGGCCCAGCACTCTATCCACTTCATAAACAGCTACCTCTATGAGTTCTTGTGAGCCTGGTAAATCAATCACCAATGAGAACAGAGAGGAGGACGCTGGTCTGATAGCAAGGGAATCCATAGGCAAATGGGACTGGATGCCAGAAATTACCACCTCAAGAGAGAGGACTGGGAGATGATTCTGTTGCCCTTTACGGACAAGCAATTACTGAGGAGAGATCCCTGAAGTCATCATCTTCATTATATACACTCACGTTATATCAATCCAGCATCAGTTACCTTTCAAATAACAGTAGGAACCCCCACTTTGATTCCTTGCTTGTTAAAAACACATCCTAACACAATAGAGCGTGTTATTTCAGAAGAATCCCTCAGGGGAGTTAGCTCTATTTTGCCAAAAAACATGCAGGTTCCTCCCTCCCTGGGCATTTGCCCATCTCCCAAAACTGGATGACCAGCTGTATGATAGCAGTAGGGACAGAGGTTAATGACTGAAGTCATTTCTATCAAAACCCACCTGCAATAAGGAAACACCCAGTAACATCACCACTCACTCCATGAGAACTAAAATTCTCTTCCATTTTTAGGGCCTGAATCTAAAGCCATGGTGATTTAAATGTTTCACAGTGGTGCCCTTTATAAATTATTAAGTAAAAAAATGATGGTGACATTCTCAAGATATTTTAGTTCTTTAGAATAGTGCCTAAATAGAAAGCCCATTATAGATCCACAAATTCAAAACATCTTGACTCGAAATAACTAACACCAACCATTGAAAAATAAATACTGCAGTTTGCCCTGATATAATATGTAGCAATGGGAGAAGGTGTTGCTTAGAAAAATGTGACTATATTACTGCTCAGCCACTTGAATGCTACTAAATAATGTAGCTATTGAAATATATGGTCCCCACACAGTACTCCCCCCATTGTATATAGCATCAGCCAGTCATTTAAACTAAAAATAACAACAAAAAACACCCAGTATTCATAGAAACCTAGATATTATCTAGACCAAGTAATATCTTTTGTGTCCTTTCATTGTGTCACCAACAGAAGGTAGTGCAGTGTAGTGGAATGAGCTCTGAGCTTGGCAACAGGTCTGGGTTCAAATTCTGGTTCCTTACTTCATAGAAGTGCTAGATTCAGAATATAATATAACATAAACAAATTAATTAATAAGCATTCATTAACATGCGAGTATAAACAGAGGAATTCTGTCTTCAAGGAACAGACTCACTCTAAGTTGACCTAACTGCAGGGTTCAATGGATAATACACAAAGCCCTGCAGATAGATGCTCACTAATACAAGAAGAAAACAAGAAAATGTATGCACCCCTGCCTCACTGTCATCCCTCACTGTCATCCCACAGTCCCCATTTAGTCTGACTCTTGGAATTATAGGTGACATTTAGAAAGCACTTTAAGGTTTACAAAGAGATAGATAGTACTTTAAGGTTTGCAATGTGATATATATGTATATGTAAATGTATGTGTGCATATGTGTGTGTGTGTGTGTGTGTGTAAAGCATTACATTTAGAGTTATCCCTTCCACATCACAGGTGTTAGAGGTGCAGATCTGGGAAATCCATGTTAAAGTTTATGGCCCTCCCTTTGTACCAGAGAAGAAGACTGAATTTTTTCTTTTTCTTTTATGGAGTGTTTACAGTACCTTATTGAAAAATTTTGTTAAGTATTTGGATATAGGCTCTGTGTTGCCTGCTGGCTTTTGCGTGTCATCTGTGGCTTCTGCAAAACTCCCCCAAAATTCCCATTTAATTTCTTATGAGGAGTTGTGAAATATGAAAACCTCAATGGGCAAAGTTGTGATGTAGAAAAAATAACAATATAATATTACATATATAATACACGTTATTTTGAGGCTCAAATGAAGTCTTTGATAGGTAGATAGCACTTTGAAATTTGTAAAACATCCCTTTGCAAACCTTAAAGTGCTATCCAGCTAGCTAGCTATCAAACACTTTATTTGGTTTTCACAATAATAAATACATAATATTGCATACATATTATATACACATGCAGATCACTTCGCAAACCTTCAAGTACTATCTAGCAAACACCTCATCTGATCCTGACAATAAACCTCAGAGTTAGATAGATGTCATTCTACAAATGAGGAACTGAAGCTCAGAAAGGTTAAGTTATTTGCCCAGAGTCACAAAACTAACGTGTTTGAGAATGAATTTTAACCAAGGCCTACCTGATTCCAAGTCCAGCATTCTATCCATTGTGCCATGGTACAAGTGAAGCCATGTATGTGCCTAGCAAAATCTCAGGCAACCATCTAGACTCAGGCCATTGGATAGTTCAGATATCAGGGGCTATGAGGCTTTGTAATGGGTGTAGACAAAAGGAAACTGGATGCTCCAATCTATGATGAGCAAACTCTAGCTACTTCTGAAGTCAGCAAGTTGAAGCTAACCACAAGGATTGGCAAAATTCCTTTGAAATTAGGGAATGCACTGGTAGATATGTGTCAGGTAGCTCTCCCCAAATGTGCCCCACTCCTCTTCTGACCCAGGAAGCCCCAAAGCAATGAACCCAGAGTAAGCAAGTAAAGGAAAAGGATTGGTGGATTTCACTAGCCCCTATGACCTGAGCCTAGTGGTAGCTGAGCTAAAAAAAATCATAGATTTACAGTGAGGAGGGACCTTAGAGGTTCAACTTCATCATTTATTACAGATGAGGAAGCTGAGGCCCAGAGTATTTAAGTACTTTGCCCAAAGCCAAATAGGTTGTGTGAGAGCCATGAATTAAGGCCATTTTTTAAAATTCCAAATCCAGCTATCTTTCCATTTTACCACAGTACATATCACCAGCAGTTGCAATAATAAATGCCTCTTAATTAGCAGATTCATCCTTACTGCACTTTTAATTGGTTCCTCATAGCTCTGCGCCCAACAGCACAGTAGCTTTGTCATGTCTCATGCTTGCCTATGAAGCAAGAGGTGAGGAGTTAAGGGGGAAAGCATTTTGGGAGGGAGTCCTTGTTAGAATCCCTAAACAGTGCTGCTTGTAATGCTGCTACTTTGATAATCAGGGAACACAGAGTGAGGGTTTGATGGAGAAAAGCTGGGAGAGTACATGGAAGCCTCTAAGTCCCGATATAAATCAGAATTAAAGTAAGGATAAAAAGAACAGCCAACATGGAAAGATTTGGATGCCATCATTTCAGAAATCATTTAGGAGTAAATGAAGTATGGAAACTGGGTCTAACCAAGGCAATAATTTTTCCTGGGTATACCTCTTGCAGCTGTGTTTTCATGAAGAGAGGAAGCACATTCTAGCAACATTAACCGCATCTTAATGCAATTTTGGTATCCAAGTATCATCCGTACATATTCTGCAAAAATGTCACCTATTTACGTGAAGTCTTTACTCTCTAAGATGCAATGATCTCTCTCTCTCCTATGAACTCTCATAGCTCTTTGTACTTCTGCCACACTGTAACAACCTTGCTGCATGCAGCTACTGTGGAGATGCAAGACCAACAACACCAGCACACAGGAGGGTTGCTAGCACACGTTTTTGATCCTCTTTTCTAAGGAAAGCAATTTTAAGGGGTTACAATCTCACTTTAATTAAACATACATATATCATTCACTTAGTGAAAGGGAAAAAGTCAGCACCTTGAAAACACAACATTCAGAGAAAACACAAACAGAAATTACAAGCGGAAATTATATGAACAGAGCAAATAACACAAATCAGCGCACAGGGCTTCTAACTGTCAGTCCATACATACATAGTTACCAGAGAGAGAAGTACCAACATCTGGGGTTTCAAAGCTGGTGGGGCTCCTTAACTGCTACCCAGAGTCTCGTCTGGCCAAATCACATGAACGCTCTTCCAACAGGTGAGCCCCCAAAGCAAAATGCTAACCTCAGAGTATATATTCACTTCTTCAGAGTCAGCCCACAGAGGGTATCACAACCATGTACTCAAACTCATGTGACTTAGGCTTTCTTGTGACTTAAGCAGGTCATCAAAGACTCTTGATTCAATCAAAGACTCAGTCAAAGGCACTTGGTTGCCTTAGTGCTGAGAAGCACTCCAAAAGAAAAAACACCAAAAAGTCCCACTTTGCTTGTCATTACACACATTCAATGTTCTCATCTCTATTTTGTATTGGTATACCTCATCTCCCTTGTAAGTTTTCTAAGTTCTAGAAGAGAAGAGACCAAGCCTTATGTATGCATCTTTGTGCTTCACCACAGTCCTTAGCACAGCACAGAGCCTTTCCTATTACAGCATCTCAATTAATATTTGTTGACTTGTATTCCATTTTATTTCTTATTCCACTCAAAAACAATGTGCTTGCCATCCTTTATAGGACAGGACAGGGTTGTAAACAGATCCTTCTTCATTCTCTTAAATGCTTGGGAAGGGCACCATACTGGGGAGAGTTTATTTCTTTTGCAAGCTGTTAGTATTTGCCAAATCCCAGAGCCCATGCTGAGTTATTTACACACTTCTGAGATCAGGAATTGTTAGACAGTCACCACCCTTCCCTGTTGTCACATGTGGCCCTGTCATGTGACACCACAGGAGCTTCAGGGGTTGACAAATG
The DNA here is from genome assembly GCF_011100635.1 of Trichosurus vulpecula. Classification (NCBI taxonomy): domain Eukaryota; kingdom Metazoa; phylum Chordata; class Mammalia; order Diprotodontia; family Phalangeridae; genus Trichosurus; species Trichosurus vulpecula. The sequence goes on from NC_050581.1 coordinate 71,077,901, forward strand.
AGCTATGTTTGAGCATGGTGAAAACACAATTAGCTGTTATCCTCCTAAGAGGCCCCTTCAGGGGAATATTAGAATAGCTGCATCCTTACAGAAAGGAAAGGGTTAGTCTTGTTTTCATATCACAGTCTGTTCACAAGCAATAAATATGCTTAGTTGGTCATTACATAAAGGACAAGGAATACAATGAACTCTTCCTGAACACTTGTGTAATGCCTGAAGAGGGAATATACATATTGACAAATCTGCTGTGTTCTAACTGGAATTTGGGTTCTTAGAACAAGGATCATAAATAAGGGCTTCCTTTGACAAAAGCAACCACCACCCTCCTGCAGCGAGCCCAGATGGTTCTCTCAGCTTTGGCAAATCCAACAGTGACCAAGATTTCCACTTGAATCTGTTTTGCTTTGGGACTCTATTTGAATTACAAACTTCTAGTTCAGGGTGTTTTGTGTTCAGTATTTGGGATAAAGGTCCATGATACAATTTTCCATTCACTCATTCAACAAATATTAAACATCTGCAACATGGTGGGTACTGTATAAATGTCACTTGGCTATAAATTAAGTTTTGTTTTGTTTTTACATTTTTGTACATTTGTTAAAAGCAAGAAAATCATTAGCAAAGACAAAATCCAATACATGTACAAAATAAAGAATAAAGTCTTACCGAAAACCTTCACATTTGACAAATTAGAACCTAATTACAAAAAAAAACAATGTTTTCCCTGTACCTCCTTTTCAAAAACCATATCCATTACCTTTGACTTTTACTTTCATATAAATAGTTTTATTAAGTGGTTATCAGCTTCTGTCTTCTGCTGAACTAATTTTACATTACTTCATAGATGTCTTTCCAGACTTATTGTTGATGATAATGTGGGTCAATGGGCACTCTAATACATGTTTGGTGAGGCGGTTGACTGGTACAGGTATTTTAGGGAGGATTCTGGGAATATGTAATATGAGAATACATGAAGAATCCATAATTTCTTCAATGTAGAGAACTGCTGGCATGCAGACTTCTTCTATCATCATAGATATTAAGATATATGTTAAAATTGGATCTTGTTCTGGTCCCCCTTACTACCCACCCCACTTCTAGTTAGTACAGTAAATAAAATTTTAAGTAGCCAGCATAAAATAATAATATCATCCACTAAGATTGCAAACAGGGACCTAGAAGTAACTAACCAACTGTTCCAAAGTTCAAAGGAGCATGATTTGCAAACTGTATCATATATTAACTAAAAATCACATCATGAGACTATTGCTGAATCAGGGCCTTTTTGGTCCTATGATATGGAAACCTCAAATAAGCTCTAGCTAGCCTCCATGAGACCAGAACACCAAATGCTGCTAATAACTTGAGATAATGCGAATATATTAATGAACTAACTTTAAAGTATTGCTGATAACTTTGAGACGATATAGATATGTTAATGAACTAACTCCAAGGTGGTATGGATAAGAGTTAGTCTGTCCTCCACTAAAGCCCTATAAAAATAAGACTCCAAACTCCTGCCCCCTGAGCACTCTTTAAATCTTCACTGGGTCCATGCTGCTGAGCACGCCCAACACCAATCCATGGTTATATAAGTGACTCTCTGTGATTTATCCCCTCCTCATTCTCTTCCTCATGCTACCTGCTTTCCTCCAGCACCCTATCCTCGTCTCTATGTTATCTACCTTCATACTCCCCTTTCTGTGCCATTTGTCTCCGTGCTTTCTGTACAATTTGCCCCTGTACCCTCTGTGCCTTATGTGATTGCAGCATGCATTACTCCCCACTGCCATCACAGTCTTTCCCAGCAAGTACCTGCTGCCATTTCATAATTTCATAAATTAATTAGCAATTTAATCATGATTGGATTTATGGACCATGACTTAAAACATAAGAACTGAGGTGTTCCTGGAAAGGGATGGAGTGTTTTTACCAAGGGTTTGTGAGAATGTATTTGCACGGAGTCTTGCAAAGCTAATCAAAAGCAATTTAAACTGAAAAGGAAAGGACAGGGTGAAAATTGTCCTAGCTAGATACCATAGAGAGAAGCTACAATTTATGGAGAATAACAATTAAAGACACCTATTCCAATCTGTTCCACTGATCAACTTTTCTATTTTCAAACTGGTACCAAACAGTTTTGATAACTACCACTTTGTAGTGTAGCTTGAGATCTAGTGCTGTTAGACCTCCTTTCTTTCCACTCTTTTTTCATTATTTCCTTTGAGATGTTTGAACTTTTCTTCCTCCAGATGAATTTTGTTATTATTTTTTCTACCTCTCTAGAGTAGTTGGCTTGGTAATTGGGTTCACATGGCATTGAGTAAGTTAATTAATGGAGATAGCATTGTCCTTTTATTATGTTGATATAGCCTAACCATGAGCAATCAACATCTCCCCAATTGTTTACTGTTTTTTTTTATTTTAATGGTGTGCTTTATAGCCATATTCATATAATTTTTATGTGTGTCTTGGTGGATGGATTCCTTTTTTTACATTTTGTGGTTATTTTTAATGGAATTTCTTATCTATTTCTTCTGCTAGGCTTTGCTGGCAATATGTAGAAAATTTCTCCCTGTGGAAGCAACATGGTAAAAAGCTGGCCTTATAGTCAAAAAGAACTGGGTTCAAATCCTACCTCTGACACATATTGGCTGTGTGACTCCTCATTAAGTCCTTTAATATCACAGTGTCCCTGGCAGTTCTCTCTAAAACTATGTTACAAAGAAGATACCAATCTACATTAATAGAAGGAACTCCCTCCCCTGGGAGATTCCTATATCAATGAAATCACAGATCCAGTACCTATTCTTTTCTTTCCCAAAGATCATTATCTTTAGACTAAAAAGAATACAATAAAAATACTAACAAGGAGTTAATAACCAACATAATTAGGGAGATAATAAAAGAACATGCAATGGGCTTTGATAAATTTAAATTGCCAAGTCCAAACCAACTACCTCATAGAATAAAGAATTAGAAGTTACGATTATTGAGTCATTGTAAAAGGTTTTGGGGTGTTTTTTTAATGGAAGAGAAATACGTTATTGGAGACAGGCAAATGTTGTCCGAAGTTGTGTTGCTGGGTGTGTTTTAGGGAAGGAAATGGAATTTGCAAAGTATATGCCAATGACTTTGCAAATTCCATTCCCTTCCTTACCTAAAGAGATGGACAGTAAACATTTGTAAATGGAATAATGATCACAGAAAAAGCAGTATGTCTTCACTAGAGAGCAAGACATGCCAGAGAAAGGTTTTTGATCCTTTCATGGTGTGACTAGTCTAGCAGATCAGAGAAGTATTCTTAATATAATTTATTTAGATTGAAGCAAAGCATTTGACAAAGCCTCTCATGCATATTCAGTTGCAGGCTAGGTGACCACTTGTTGGATATGCTGTAGAGGGGATTTTTTGGTAAGGTATAGATTGGACCCAAATGGCCTCTGAGTTTGCTTCCCATCCTGAGATTCTAGGATTCCTATGCACTCATTTGAGAAACGGCTAGGATGCCTGAAACTTTGAAAGCCTTGTCTGTGTAATATAGTTCAAGACAGTGAAAACATACTGCTCCCAAGAGAAGGTCTCAGAGAAGTTAACTTCTGGAAGGATCATAAACTCTTTCAAGGGAGTGTTTAATACACTGGAAGCAGGGTCTAGTTTCTGAGTCAGTCCACTTCCCCAAAATGTTTGTTTTCAACTCAAGGGAAAGATTGAATCCCTTGTCTACAGAAAATAATCTGAACTCAGACCAGCTACAGGAAAGATTCCCGCTAAGTTTCAAATTTGGGGGTTCCCTTTTGTTTTTGATGAGACAGCTATTCAGTTGTGATTATATGGCATGTGTATCTCCCCTCCCCGTGGTTTATTGCCCATGGCTCTGAGGTTATGATTGGCCAAAGAAAGCTCTCTTCAGTAGAGTATTGCACCAGATGTCCATTTAAGCAATTAAATGCCTGATTCTTTTGCAGGCAGTTAATAGAGTCTGATAGATGTAGTTCTTTTGATTTTTTACTCCCTCCTCGATTTAGCTGATTTATTTATGTATAATACCAAATCCACCTATTGCCTATCTGATCATCTATCATTGTTACAAACACATACCCTGGTAGCAAAACACATAAACTCCAAAACTCTCTCTTTGTTTGTGGAAGCCTTTGAGTGATCTAGACCATTTTCTCAAAGATAATTATAGGCTTAGGAGAAGAGAAGTAGAAACCACTACCAAGTATCTAGGGTTGCTCATCCACAGTCAACAGATTAAATGGTCTGACAAAGAATGACCAGCTTTTATTTTTGGTTTCCCCTTCTATGATCTGGCTTATCCAAGGGGCTTTTTTATATCTAGGAATGGGGACAGCCCCATGGAAAAGAGACAAAGGGTTATGATTATCCTTTGAAAGATGACACGAGGAGCCCACATAGGATCCTCTGTATACAAGTAACATGGAATCACTAGAATTATAGAATTTTAGTATTAGAGAGGATCTCAGAAGCCATCTAGTCCAACCCCTGACCTGAAGAAAGAACTAACCTTATTACCCATCATTCTACTACTATAGCTTCATTCTTTGGTATCTCGAAGGCTTTATGAGAAGGGAGGGATCACACTTTATCATTTAAGTTATCTGTTAATACCCTGGCATGGATTACCAGGACTGTGATCCAAGATAAAGTTAGAACAGAAGAAGACATACCTGAGGGTTCTCAGCCTGGAATTTCAGAGGAAAGGAAGATGGAGTTGGAAAGAAGAAAAGGGCAATAAACTGATGGAAGGCAGGATGGGATCAGTAACAAATCTTGCCTAGTACCAACCATGATGGCAAAATACTGTGCTAATTTTACTTTGTTTATTTATTTTACTTTTACTACCAAAAAGCAGCATATTTAGGGAAAAGGCAGCTAGGTGAAACAGTGAATAAAGTGCTGGTTCTGAAATCAAGATAACCCAGGTTCAAATGAGGTTTCAGATACTTACTAGCCATGTGGCCCTGGGCAAGTTAACCTCTGTCTGCCTTGGCTTCCTCACCTGTAAAATGGGGATAATAATATCATCTACATCTTTGCAAATCTTAATGTGATATATAAATGCTATCCATTGTTATTATTTAAAAGGTTAGATAAGGAATGCCATTTTCTTCGGACACTTACTCAGGAAGCTAATTAGTTTAAAGAAGGTAAAATGTTGAGCATTCTTTAAAGCTGTTGCTTTCACTCCATGGTGTGCTGGAGTTGGTGCACACTAGCACAGAAGAGCTGATTGCTAAATTTTCAGTGTAACATTTATTTCTTGGAAATAGGTAAGCTACTGATCAGGGATCAATTGGTTTTGTTGAATGTCTAGACTTAAGAAAGTGATGGAGAAATTTTTAATAATGCAAATTAAACTTAAAAGCATGCCATACTTAGATTTTTTTTAGAAAGTCCACTTGATAAATATTTACCAGCAAACTCTTGCCTTATTTGTTGAAATTTGTAATTAGGTAATGACTAACAGTAACCACAGAACTAGTATCAGTCTTTAAAAAAATCTATTTTTCTTCCCATTTGGTTTACTCATACCTTTTATGGCATTTTCTAAATTAATGTTTTCACATTACTTTTATTTTGAAATATATTTCCTTCCTCTCCTCTGCCCAGGCATCCCTCCCTTGTAACAAAGAATAAAACTGAAAGAAAAAAAGCAGTTTACCAACCAATGTATCAATCATATCTTATATACAATATTCTATACCATAGCTCCCCACTTCTACCAAGAATAAAGAAGGTAGATTTTCATCCTTGGCTCCTTAGAGCCAAGCTTGGTGATTTTAATTAAATTGCTAAGTTTTGTTTTGTTTTTGTTCTTTACATTTATATAGTTGAAGCATATATGTGTGTGTGTGTGTGTGTGTACACACATACATATACACACACACACACACACACACATATATATATATATATATATATATATATATATATATATACACACACACACACACAGAGTTTTCCTAACTTAGCTTACCTCATTTTGTATCAGTTCATATGAATCTTTCCATGCTTCTCTGAATTCTTAATAGTCATTGTTTCTTATAGCACAGTAGTATCCCATTACATTCATGTACCACAATTCTAGCCGTTCTCCAAGTGAACAACAAATAGATACAAAATAGATATATTTTGTTTCCAGTTCTTTGCTACCACAAAAAGTGCTGCAATAAATGTTTTTATTTATTTGTTACCTTTCTTCTATCTTTGTCTTCCTTGGGGTATATGTCTAGCAATGGAATCTCTGGATTGAAAGACACAGATATTTTAGTCCCTCTCGTAGTATGATTCCCATGCCAATCATTGATAGCTCTATATATTCAGCCTTAATCTCATCTTTAAACTCTAGTTTTGCATTAACAACAGCATATTTGACATTTTGAACTGGATAATCTATAGGCAATACGTGTGTGTGTGTGTTTCCTATTGTATTTCCCCCAAAACTCACTCCTCTTCTGAACTTCCCTATTATTATTGAAATTATCTTTCTCTTATATTAATAACCAATTATTAAATTAAGATTAAGGTTTTCCTTTTCTATTTCCTCATTCAGAAATCAACCCATGTAGGTTAACCAGCCTCTGAAGGACATTGCTGATAAATGAGGTTGCCTAAATCTTCAGGGTACCTGCTTATCAATCTTGGGTGTGATCCAACCCATCTAGAAGGCCTTACAAACAGAATCCAGTCTAGGTGAGATCTTACCCTTGGGAAATGAGCCCCTGTCCTTGGGACCTTCCAATAGAATTTAGGGTGACCCAGTTTATGAAAGGGAAAACCAGCCACAGTAGCCTGGGTAGAGATGGCTTCTTTTGTCCAGATAGCTGGAGGCAGCTGAGTCTCATGATTGGGTCATATTCTCAGGAAGAGTAGCTGAAGACTTTTTGCCCACCTCCTCATTAATATGTCTACCCCCTCTTTGATTATGAACCAATCAGAATTGATTTCCACCCTTAGGTACGCCCCCTTTTCCAAAGACATTTTAAGGATTGAATGTTCTCCAGGGGGCATCTATGGTTTACAAAAGAAAGCCAATGACCATCATTTTATTAATTATTTGCTAGCCATCATTAATAAAATTGGTTATTATTAGCCTAGAAATTATGTCTCTCAGACTTTTCTTTCGTGACATTATCAAGGACATCACCATCCTCTTAATCAGATTCCCAACCGTGGTATCATCCTTGACTCCTCATTTCACCCATACAACCAATCTGTTGCCAAATCGTATTATTTCTACTTCCACAATATCCTTTGTATATGTCTGCTTCTAATCATTCATAACCATCACCTTAGTTTATTTCCTCATCATTTCCCTCATGGGCAGCTTAATGGCACAGTGGATAGAACACCAGGCACGAAGTCAAGAAGACTTGAGTTCAAATATGATGTCAGGCACTTACTAGCAATATGACCTTGGGCAAGTCATTTAACCCTGCTTGCTTCATTTTCCTCATCTGTAAAATGAGCTAAAGAAGGAAATGCAAACCACTCCAGTATCTTTGCCAAAAAACTGCAAATGGTGTGGGAAAATTGGAACACTAATGCATCATTGGTGGAGCTGTGAATTGATCTAACCATTCTGGAGAGCACTTGGGGACTATGCACAAAGGGTTATAAAACTGTGCATATCTTTCGATACAGTGCTAGGTTTGTATCCCAAAGAGATCATAAAAAAGAGAAAAATAACTTCAAGTACAAAAATATTTAGAGCAGCTCTCTTTGTGGTGTCAAAGAATTGGAAATTGAGGGGATGCCCATCAATTGAGGAATGGCTAAATAAGTCGTGGTACATGAATGTAATGGAATACAATTGTTCTCTGAGAAATGATGGGCAGGTAGATTTCAGAGAAACCTAGAAAGACTTACATGAACTGATGCTGAGTAAAGTAAACAGAACAAGGAGAACATTGTACATAGTAACAGAAACATTTTGCAAAGATCATCTATGATATAGGTCTTCTCAGCAATGCACGGATCTAAGACAACTCTAAAAGACTCATGATGGAAAATGCTGTCCACATCCAGAGAAAGCACCATGGATTCTGCACGCAGATCGAAGCATACTATTTTAACTTTTATTGTTTTTGTGGTTTTTCCCTTTTGATTTGATTCTTCTTTCATGACAAAACTAATGTGGAAATATGTTTAACATGATTGTGCCTGTATAAACTATATCAGATTGCTTGCTGTCTTGGGTGGGGTGGTGGGAAGGGAGGGAGGAAGAAAAATTTGGAACTCAAAATCTTATAAAATGAATGTTGAAAAGGATCTTTACACGTAATTGAAAAAAAAAGAAAATACTATTAAGTGGGGAAAAAAGAAAAAGAAAACCAAAAATGAGGTCACAAAGAGTCAAAAGTAACTGAAATGACTGAATGACAGTTCTCTCCTGGACTATTACAATAATCTAATTGATTTCCCTGCCTCAAGTCTCTCACATTTTCAATCTATGCTCACTCAGCTGTCAGTGATTTTCCTAAAGCATGGGTCTGACCATGCCCCTCTATTGATTATCTATTACTTCCTAAGATCATTTAAAGTTCTTTGCAATCTGGTTCCCTTCTTTTCAAAACAGCTCAAATCTCACTTTCTTTAGATCTTTCCCAAGCCCTCCAACAGTTAGTGCCTTCCCCTCCAAAGTTACATTCTATGTACACTGTATGGATCTATTTATACACATGCTGAATACCCTCATAAGAATATTAACTCTCTAAAATGGCCACAGAGGGAACGAGGTCTGTGCTGTTCGTGTGTCTGGGTAATATTTGTCGCTCACCTATAGCAGAAGCAGTTTTCAGGAAACTTGTAACTGAGCAAAATATTTCAGATAAGTGGAGGATAGACAGTGCAGCAACATCTACATATGAAATAGGAAACCCCCCTGATTCTCGAGGGCAGAATTGCATGAAGAAACATGACATTACCATGAATCATATTGCCAGGCAGATTACCAAAGAAGATTTCCTGACCTTTGATTATATACTGTGTATGGATGAAAGCAATTTGAGAGATTTGAATAGAAAAGGTAATCAAGTTAAAAACTACAAAGCTAAAATTGAACTTCTTGGAAGCTATGATCCACAGAAACAACTTATTATTGAAGATCCGTATTATGGAAATGACTCTGACTTTGAGACTGTATATGAGCAATGTGTGAGGTGCTGCAAAGCATTTTTGGAAAAATCTCATTAAGGCTCACACTCGTTGCTAAAGGACAACAGTGATTGACATCGACTTAAAAATGATGTTTGTATATCAGTTGATGTGTTATTAAAGAGTAATAATGTACTAAAAAAAAGAATATTAACTCTGAAGACAGAGACTGTTTCGCCTTTTCTTAAAATCCAGAGTGCTTACTACAATTCCTAGCGTGTATTTTGGGCTTACTAAAGCTCCAATCTGCTTTCCAAGATAATAAGACACATTTCCACATATATCAATGGTATACTTGTGTACTGTCTTTTCACAACTCCTCCAACATGGCTTACTCCCATCCTTTGTCATCTTTAATGATTTGTTAAATATGAGGTGAAACCTCAGAATGGCAATGACCTGTATTTCTTCAATTATTAGCAATTTGGAGCCATCTTTCATATGGTTGCTAATAATTTGCAATTTTTCTTTTGAGAATTGTCCACATCTTTTGACCACTTGCCCACTGAGAATGGCTCAATATTTTGTTTGTTAGTATTGTATATACATCTTGCATATCAGATACTTTTAGAAATGTCTGATGCAAAAATTGCATTACCAAATAACAGTTTCCCTTCTTACCTTGCTTGCAAAGATTTTGTTCATGATAAAGTTTTTGAATTTCATATAATAAAAATTAATATGGCATATGTTAAAACAACACATCCTGAATATATTAACCAGGCATATTCACATTCTATTGAGGCCCCCTTTTCCCCTTCCCTTCATCCTGAGCTTAGACTCTCCTTTCGCTCAGACCATTCCTTGCCCTATTCAGCTGAACTGAACCAGGAAAAGGTTATACGGATGGCACATCTACCGGAAGCTGGCAGCCCAGGTCAAAGTTAAATTTTTCTGGTGTCACTTTTCAGGGAGAAACCATAGCCTAACTGTTAAGGATATTGATAATCTGGCTTCAACTTTCTAGCCTTATTTCAAATTACTTCATTCTACATTATCACATCTAGCAAGTTGTCTCAGTGTACAGAGAAATGGGTGTGAGGTACTAGGTGGTACCCCAACATCTCCAAGCTATGAGAGTGAAGTGAACTGGTGCTAACAGTTCTAGATCGCTCCCTTCTATGCATGATACATCTATACATGTTCATAATGACTAGGTTATCATTGACCAGTGTCCCATTACATGTGTTTCAGCCCAAGCTGGACTTCTGGCTGCTCCCTAGAAGTATTCCTTCTACCTGCTCACTGCATCCACACAAGCCATCACCTATGTCTAAAATGCATTCTCTTCTCTTCTTTATCTTTCAGAATTCTTATCTTCCTTTTAAGCTCAGCTCAGGTGCCATCTCCTCCATGAAGACCCCTCCCCCCACCTTCCCTTCTTGTTCCTATTCCTCTCCTTCAAATTACTTTGTATTTATTTATCTGTAGGTATGTTATATCCTCCCATTACAATGGAAGCTTCTTGAGGGCAGAGACTGTTTCATTTGTGTCTTTGTATCACTACAACCTAGCATAGTGCCTGGCACAACATAAATGCTGAATTAATGTTTGGTAAGTGAACTGAACTAAGTTGAACTGAATCAAATCAAATCAAATTGAATTCTGACCCTGGCCCATCAAATAGGCCTGGAACACAAGGCAGGGGAATAACTCTGAAAGTTATGGTGGCTTACTTGCCTTGCCAATACATACATAATGCAACTCCTTGGATCTCACTGAAGTAAATCTCAACCCTCCTTCAGTCTCCCCCACCTCTCTCCCTCTCTCCCTCTCTCTCTCTGTCACACACACACACACACACACACACACACACACACACACACACACTACCATACATGCAGAGGAGCAATGGCGAACTGTTGTTAATCCTGGTCCTCCTCCTAATAGCTAAGGGGACGATGACGCTACACTCAGGATCTCTTATTCACATCTCTACACAATGAAACCAAATTCAATTACTATGAAATTAACTAAGCATTAAAAAAAATCCTCCAACCTGGTAGTAGTCACTACTAATTAACTTGTTCCACTCTCCACTACTGCCTTTGAGCAGGCTGACGAGAAGAGCTGTCAAACCCTGGCCTGTGGGGTAGGTTTGAGCTACTGTGACTTGATTTGAACTGACGAGGCACAGCAAGCAAACATCAGAGCCCCTTTTAGGGGGCCCATGTGACATCTGAGGAGCAGACATAGAAGGAATGGCACATTTATTCCCATAGAATTTTGGGAACTGGTAGGGAAGAAGGGGAAGGTAGGGAGGTAAAAAAGCAACAGTCAGGACCAACAGGTAGAGAGGTTGGGATGCAGAGAAATGGTAGGAACACTCTTTACTCTCTTCCCTCCATCATTCAAAAAGATCCTTATGCCTCATTTCTTCCATCTCATTAAAGCAATTTTCTTCAGTTAGCCAAGAAAGGTGATTTCTGTAACCTGCTTCTAACCTCAAATGTGTAGCATAAGATGATAGGATCACAGAGGCATAGATTTAGAGCCAGAAAATCATTCTATCTAATCCCCTCATTTTAGAGATAAAGAAATTAAGGGCCAGAGTGGTAATATTACTTGCCCAAAGTCACACAGGGCAAATGTCAGAACCAAGATTCAAACCCAAGACCTCTGTCTCCAAATCTAGGGTTCTTTTCTAGGCAAAACAATTCTAGAATCTATCCTTCTAGCCAGGGAAGTAACAGCCTAAGGAGGTGCCTAATGGATGATCAAGAGCCGTGAGATTCATGGCTTCTAGGGAGAGACCAGGATTTCATGAAGAGTATGTTTCTTGAGCAAAGAAGGCCGTCCATGTGGTCCCTGTGGTTGGGGGGTGGGGGTGAACCATGAAGGAGGACACGTGACTTGGGGAAGTAAGGAATCTGGACCTTGCAATCACAGTGAATAATTATGTGCATGCAATGTCTGATGGGAAAGTCATTACCTATCCAGTGGGACAAAGATGTGTTTACATTCTAGAGGAAGTCTAGACTATAGATAATATTATAAATCTTGGGAGGACCATGTAGGACCTTGTGAGGAAGTGTATTCACTAGAATGTCAACCATGCTATCTTACTTGCCAAATCTAATGGCCTCTTCTCAATCCTGATCCTTCTTGAACTTTCTACAGATTGAACACTGTTGATCATTCTCTTTTCTTGGATATTCTTTCCCCTCTAGGTTTTTGTAACATTACTCCCTTTTGATTCTCCTCTTACCTGTTCTACTGCTTCTTCTCAGTGTCCTTTGATGGACCATGCCTGCTAACTCTAGGTGTCCCTCAAAGCTTTGTCCCACATCCTCTTTTCTTCTCCCTCTAGTCCCCCTATCACTCCTTCTATCATTTGGTAATCTCATCAGCTCCTATGGGTTCAATTACCATTTCTATGCAAATGATCCTTAGATCTATATATCCAGCCTGAACCTCTCTCCTGAACTCTACTCTCACATCATCAGCTAATTGGATGTCCTTTAAGCCTTTCAAAGTTCAGAATAGAACACATTGTCCTTCTCCAAAAACTTCTCCCCTTTTAAACCTCCCTTTTACTGTCAAGGACACCTACCATCCTCTCAATCATCCCGGCTCACAATTTCAGTATTATCCCCAATTTCTTTTTCTACTTACACCATATATTGGGTACCCATTACCCAAGACCCAATCTGTTGCTAAATCTTGTAGTTTCTACAATGTCTCTTATATACATTCCCTTCTCTCCACCCTGGTGCACTCTCATCACCTCACACCTGGAATATTCCAACATGAGCTTCCTAAACGGTCTCAATTCTCCCACTTTAATCCTTAGCTGCCAAAGTCATTTTCTTAAAGCCCAGGTCTGATCATGCACCTCTTCCCCCTCCACAGCCAAATTCTAGTGACTCCCTATTACCTAAAAGATCAAGTTTTTAAAGTTCTATATAAAAAGTTCTATTTGGCACTTGAAGCACTTCACAGCCTGATTCCATCCTACCTCTCCAGTCTTCTTACACTATACTCATCTCTATAGATTTTATGACATGTCAACACCTGCTTCCTTACTGTCCCGCTCCAATATTATTCCATCTCTCTACTGTGTGCCTTTTAACTGGCTGTCCTCCCATGCTTTGAATGTTTTCCCTTCTTACTATCTCCTGGCTTCTCTGGCTCCGTTCAAAAATCGGCTTAAATCCTACCTTCTGCAGGTTTTTGCCAGTTTCGCACCCAGATCTGCTAGTGTTTTTCTTCTCAGATTACCTTCCATCCACTCTGTGTTGTTGGTGGTGGTGGTAGTGGGTCTTTGTCCTCGAAGAGAAGCAATGACATCAAGAGTTTGAGGTCTTGACTTGTGAATTGGACTTAAGTGAGGCAGAACAGTGTAAAGTTGTCAGCCTCACTTTCTCCTCCAGAGTCATGGAACTCCAGTGGCAAGACAAAAGTCAAGAACACTGGCAATGGCCTGGGAAGGAGTGGATGATCTTGGCTTTTCTAAATGAATGTCTTTTCCAGGCAAATTGCCTGAGGCAATGTCCATCCAATAACTAAGAAATTTATTATTAAAGTGAAAGGAACTGTGGTAGGCAGGGGTGGGGAATCTGAAGCCTTGAGGTCACACGTGGTCCTCTAGGTCCTCAAACTTCACAGAACAAAGGATTTAGATCAAAGAATCAAAATCTGGATCACAGAATCAAAGTTTGTATTCAGTCAAAGGGTTGCACTTGAAGACCTAGAGGGCCACAAATGGCCTTGAGGCTGCAGGTTCCCCACCCCTGGATAGTGTCCTAACAGAACGGAAGCTCCCTGAAGGCAAAGACTGTTTTCTATTTTGTACCCTTTAATATATCTTATATATGTACATAGTTTTTATATATGTCTGTATGTACATACATAGTTTTTGCATGTTGTCTCTCCCGTAAAATATGAACTCCTTGAGGGAAGGGCATACGTTTTTGTTTTTCTTTGTATCTCCCGAACATACACTGTGCCTGGCACATAGTAAGCATTTAATAAATCCTTAACTGACCACCAAATGCTTGCTCTGATGGAAAGCTTGAGTTCAATTCCTCCTGAGGGGAATTATGAGTGGTTTTAAGTAGTTTTAGTTTCTGTCCATGGGTTCATCTTGGTAATTTAAGAATTTTGTATTTTCTATATGATGGGATAAAAGGCTGTCCTCTACCCAATACCATATTGTTACTGTGAGTGTTTGTACCAGATATGGAGACTCATTTACCTGGATAGTGTTTTCTAGGGCCACCTAGACATAAGTTCTACCGAAATTATATTTGGAGAATTCCTAAAATAGACTCCAGGTAGGGGCAAAACAAGCCAAAAAAGAGAAATTGACCTTCTTGTGAGTCATCCTCCATCATCAGACCTTACCCACAAGACCCCAGTGGGTTTCAGGGACCTAGAGTATAGGACACAGGACTAAGAGGTAGACATGAAAGGGACACAGCCAAATGAAATTACACCTTGTAGTTCTCAAAATATAAATACATACACACTTAATAAATATCTTCTGATAATGTCTAGCCACCAATATCAGTAAGGATGAGCCTGCATTACCATTCCATTCTTGCCTTTTATCCCTACTTCTTCCTATTCAAAATTCAAGTATTAAATATCTTAATAGTTGCATTTGTGTCATTTCCTCATCCCACAACCATATTTTTTGTCTCCAGTGATTCCTTCTTGTCTAAATAGTGTGTCTTGATACTGCCTGGTCACAAGAAAAATATTCCACTCCCATAGGCATTCTAGAATTTAACGCTCCTTGTGGTCAGGAGAAATTTCCTTATATCTATGTTCCATGTGCCTTAGAAAATGTAGATTTTTCCCTTAGGAACATGAATAGCTGGCCCCTACTGCTTATGGGCCTGCCAGTAATGCTAGCTAAGGATTTACAATCTCAAGGTTATTGGTCTGGATTACAAGGGGTTAAACACTAAGGGCAAAGCTTGAGTTAATGAGTCAACATAGCGTCCAGGATGTCCACAGGCCAAAATCAGGGACTAGGGCTGGAAGGTTAATAATTTTGGTAGCCAGAGGTTCCCTAGTAATAGATGCTCCAAAAGCTGCCTGGGGGTTTCATCTTCTTCTTAAATTCAGACTGCTCAGACCTACCTGCTCCCCTGCCCTATATGGCAAGCCCTTTAAAGTCAATTCATTAGTCTCTGACCAGGCTTTCACAGTCAGCATAGTTTAGCCGGGACACCTATATATGAGCAGGGGATTTTAAAAGGAAATACAAACAAACGAGAGGTTTTGAATCTAGCTGCCATCCTCCTTAAGTAGGCTTGGGACTGTGGGCACATATAAGTTATCATTTTCTATATGATGACCAGATTAATCAAAGTTATTGGATTTCTATTATGTTAAGGAATTCTGGATCTCCCTAAACTATTCCTCCCTTAGAGTAGTAGTGTGAGTTTTAAAAATGTGCCCCTAAGAAATACAATTTTTGGAAAGGCTTCCTTGTACCTCCCTTTCCATTACCTAACACATCTATCTGCTCAGCTCTCCTGGACTCTAATCCCCAATCCCTGAGTCTGGCACCCACACCTGAATATCCCTATCCTAGAAATTTCTTTTTGCTATGCGTTTTCACTTGCCCTCTTCTGTAGGAATACATGTGTTAAAAGGGTCATTTTGCATATTACCTGTATTGTCTCTGATCCACCCTCAAAATTTTTATCTTGCTCATTTTTCTTCCTTCCTCATCTTCCACCTTCTTGCCTTTAAGCACTTCCTCCCCATTGCTCCCTGTGTTTCTTTCCTTTCACCACCATTAGCCTTATTACTACTTCTTCCTCTGCTCTCATCCCAACATTTCCCAGCCATCTGACTTCAAGGTCAAAGTCATGGAATCT
Source organism: Trichosurus vulpecula (assembly GCF_011100635.1). Taxonomy (NCBI): domain Eukaryota; kingdom Metazoa; phylum Chordata; class Mammalia; order Diprotodontia; family Phalangeridae; genus Trichosurus; species Trichosurus vulpecula. The sequence goes on from NC_050581.1 coordinate 71,093,920, forward strand.
GGACTCTTGATTCATTAAGAAGGAAAGAAGAAGAGAAGGAAATCGGGCACAGTATTTTGCAATTGATCCTCCTTTCCCTCTTACTTTGAAAGGGAAAATATATCAGAAGGAATCTGTTTAATTTAATCACAAGCTATAAAATCACTTCATCATTTTATGTCAGATGAAATATTCAGTGGCATCTCTGGACCTCTCCTGTCCTTTGAACCAGGGACAAAGGATTTGTATGTCAGCTTGGGAAGGTACCCAGGGGAGTAAGACAAGATCTGCCATCTGCCTGAGCTTGATTGGCTCAGATTGGACGTGGCTGAACATCCCCTGATCAAATATTAATCTTCCACTAAAAGAAAATGGTAAGGCACATTTTGGGAAACGACCAGACCAAAAGTCAATATCATCTACTCCAAAGAAATGCTTCAGCTAAAGCTCAACAAAGCAGCGGACAACAGCCATTTGGACAATTTTGTAGTTATCAAGATGATCTTTCTCCTCCTTATTCCTAAAGGAGCTGATGAGTCATATTCATGGGTAGGGAGTAGGGAGGGTACCTCTGGGGAAATCCAATCAAATTACTCCTTCCATTTAATAGGAAATGTGCCTGTACTAGTTTACCACATAGAAAAGAGCTGTTTCTGAAGCGAAGGTTCCTTGTGACTTTCTGCTCATCCCTCCCTCCGGTTCAAAGTAATGTCTCAGACTGTGATTATTGGAAGCTAATGGAAATTACACAGAAGGCACTATATACCTACCCCCTTGTACCCTGAGACTTGAGTAGTTCCATGTGTTAATGCATTACTTTCTCTAGGGAGAAGAGTTAAAATTTGGGCTTAGATCACAAGTGAAAATGAGTTTGGTGGTCTGATCCTTGCCCCTGGTGGGCATTTATCCACATCATAAAAACCTTCACACAGCTAGAGGTCCCTGCTCATCAAAGCAGTGAAGCTAAGGGGAAAGAAGGGTTTGCAGGCCAAGACTGAAATGCTTTAGAATGGGAACATGGGAAGCCCTTTCATTATACTTTCAACCAACTTTAATTGCCATTTCTCACTTTGTTTTAAACTGGTATCTACAAAACCTAGCACCACAAAAAAATCTACCTTTTAATATATAGAACCAACTGAAGAACAGATACAAGGGACTGAAACTATGGGGGAATGATTAATTAAATGTCACAATGCTCCCAATCAGGTATTCTAAGTGTCACTGACCACTAAAGAAAAAATGATATTAGAAAATTATCCCAATGCATTCAGTTTCACTGTACAAAGAATAGCAAAATAAACATGTTCCCAAGGTTCATTTATTTATAAGCCAAATACTTGGAACTCGATATATATTTTCCTATAGAAATGATGTTTTAAGTAGTGGCAAGGTCCCCCAGTCTCCTCTGCTGAGCCCAAAAAAGTCTATTTGACTTATTAAGTCAATTGCCAAACTATGGCAGTGCATTAATAACATGATAGAACCCAATTTCTATTTGTAATACTGTTCTTGCAGAACAGCTTATTCCAACTTATTACCCAGAATTCTAGTTATCAGGAGCTTGAATCCCCTCCTTTCTCCTTTCTGCACTAATTGCATTGGCTAGTGGGAAACATGGAAATCCCAAGCAGTGGTTCTGGTAGCAGCAATGAACTAGGTCTTTAGAAAGCAGTGAACAATGATGGATGGGGCAAGAAACTGTTTGTTTCTTAGATGAATGCCAATACTCCAATTAAGTGACTTTTGACTAAGCAGACTACTAGCTTGAGTCACAGGGGTAAGGAAAAGCAGAGGGAAAAATCTGCCAACCACAGGATGGATGACAAACCAGCTGATGAGGGTACCACCCCCCCCCCAGGATCTCATGGAGCATAGTGTCCATATGGGGATAACTTCATAGCAACATAGAGTCAACAAATACTTGATAATTTGGTCCCTCAGATCAAAGGGATCTCACACTTGATGCTAGTCTTACAGCTTTGTCTCAATATGGCAAGGGATCAGGCACACAAGGACAATATGTCCTATGCAGATCAAGAGCTCAATCTCTTTCTCTGGGTGTCCAGAATGCAGGCCCTCTACCAACTTTGCTGAAGCTCAGGCTACCTAATGGATCTGCTTGGTTTATCTGACGGATATGAGATCAGGTGCTGATTTAGCTTCTTAATGGCAATCTGTGAATAAGGATCAGTAATAAGAGGGAACAACAATTCCCCAAATGACTCTACATTTGGAGTTACTCAATTTTTTCTCCTTCAAAAACCATATCCATTATTTGAAAGGGGCCTACAAGTTTCTGACTCATCTTATTTAAAATACCTCGTCTTCAATTACTTTTCTTATTGTATTTTCATGGAGTGTTTCCAATTTCTTGCTTGTTTCTTTGTCTATAACTAGGGGCCTACAAGCATTTTAAACCAATCATTTTAAGTCTAACATATATGCAAAACAATAACAGAAATTTATTCTACAGAAATAATTAAGAATAGATTTTTGTTTCTCCTTGCATGGTGCAACACACATTAATTTGTAAATAAAACTTCTCAGAAGAGATAAATAGTTATAGTGGAAAAAGAAAACCTTGTTATAAGTGAAGAAAAGAACATCCTTTCTACAAAAAAACTTTGTAAATGTGACTGGTTTAAGCAATATTTATCATTCATTAATAATTTCATTTTTATAGCTAACTCTCAATTTTCCGTGGATATCAGTGGGAATTGGGGAAAGAGGGAGCACCTTTCAAAATGATTCAAATTGACAGTCATTTTAGCATTTTCCATGGATTGAATTTTATATCCTTCTTTTTCCTGCCTATTTACTGATGGATGTTCAAAGACCAATGAGATGGCCAAAAAGTAGAAAACCAAAGAGAGGAAGAAATTGGGTTTAATTAAGGATTCTGATGATGAATGACAACTAAATCCTCAGTCCCAGAATGATCATTAGTTGCTTAATTATATGGTACTTTTTGCTGATGCACGAACACATTATAGCAATTTTCCAACTTCTCTTTAGTATTTCACTGAGAAGTAGGCAGTGGCATATACCATGTAGCATACAGATTACAAAATCATAAGATGATAGAGGCAGAAAGGGCCTTAGATGTCATCTATGCCAGAGGTTCTTAGCCTAGAATCCATAGATCAGTACATGGTCCATGGATAGGTCTCAGGGTGTCTATGAACTTAGATTGGGGGGTGGAGCACGAAGAATTGCACCTTTATTTTCACTAACATGTAACCAAAATATAGCACTTCTTGGGATTTTTTAATTAATTTTTTTAATTTAAAATTTTTTGTTTTGTCGTTAATTCTCTCCCTTCTTCCCTTCCCACCCACCCTCATTGAGAAGGCAAGCAATTCCATATAGGTTATATATGTGTAGTTATGCAAAACACCTCCATAATGGTCATGTTGTAAAAGACTAACTATATTTCTCTGCATCCTATCACGCCCCCCATTTATTCTGTTTTCTCCTTTGACACTGTCCCTTTTCAAAAGTGTTTGCTTCTGACTACCCCCTCCCCCAATCTGCCCTCCCTTCTATCATCACCCCCTTATCCCCTTTCTCCTTACTTTCCTGTAGGGTTAGATCAATTTCCATACCCAATTGAGTATATACGTTATTCCCTCCTTAAGTCAAATCCAATGACAGCAAGGTTCACTCATTCTCTCTCACTTCCCCCCTCTTCCCCTCCAATGCAATAGCTTTTCCTTCCCTCTTTCATGTGAAATAATTTACCCTATTTACCTCTCCCTTTCTCCTTCTCCCAGTACATTCCTCTCTCACCCCTTAATTTAATTTTTTAGATATCATCCCTTCATATTCAACCCACCGTGTGTGTATATATATGTATATATATATGTATGTATGTATATATATACATATATACACACACACATATATATATACATACATATATATTCCCTCCAACTACCCTAATATTGAGAAAGGTCTCATAAGTTACAAATATAAGGAATTTAAACAGTTCAACTTTAATAAGTCTCTTATGATTTCTCCTTCCTGTTTACCTTTTCATGCTTCTCATGAGTTCTGTATTTGAAATTTTCTATTCAGCTCCAGTTTATTCATCAAGAGTGCTTGAAAGCAGGGGCAGCTAGGTGGCACAGTGAGTAGAGCACTGGCCCTGAAATCAGGAGGACCTGAGTTCAAATCCGGCCTCAGATACTTGACACACTTACTAGCTGTGTGACCTTGGGCAAGTCACTTAACCCCAATTGCCCTGCCCCGCCCCCTGCAAAAAAAGAATGCTAGAAAGTCCTCTATTTCATTGAATATCCATTTTTCCCCATGAATGATTATACTCAGTTTTGCTGGGAAGGTGATTCTTCGTTTTAATCCTAGTTCCTTCAACCTCTGGAATATCATATTACAAGCCCTCTGATCCCTTAGTGTAGAAGCTGCTAAATCTTGTGTTATCCTGATTGTATTTCCACAATACTTGAATTGTTTCTTTCTGGCTGCTTGCAATATTTTCTCTTTGACCTGGGAACTCTGGAATTTGACTACAATATTCCTAGGATTTTTCCTTTTAGGATCTCTTTCAGGAGGTGATCAGTGGATTTTTTTCCATTTCTATTTTACCCCCTAGTTCTAGAATATCAGTGCAGTTTTACTTGATAATTTCTTAAAAGATGATGTCTAGGATCTTTTTTTGATCATGGCTTTCAAGTAGTCCAATAATTTTTAAATTATCTCTCCTGTATTTATTTGCCAGGTCAGTTGCTTTTCCAATGAGATATTTCACATTGTCTTCTATTTTTTCCATTCTTTTTGTTCTGTTTTATAATTTCTTTATTTCTAATAGAGTCATTAGCTTCCATTTGCTCCATTCTAATTTTTAAGGAATTATTTTCTTCATTGAGCTTTTGGACCTCCTTTTTAATTTGGCCCATTATGCTTTTTAAGGCATTCTTCTCCTCATTGGCTTTTCAGACCTCTTTTGCCATTTGGGTTAGTCTATTTAAGGTGTTATTTTCTTCACTATTTTGGGGGTCTCCTTTAGCAAATTGTTGACTCATTTTTCATGATTTTCTTGCATCACTCTCATTTCTCTTCCCAATTTTTCCTCTACTTCTCTTACTTGATTTTCAAAATCCTTTTTGAGCTCTTCCATGGTCTGTGACAAATTATAGTTTTCTTGGAGGTTTTGAATGTAGGAGCTTTGACTTCATTGTCTTCTTCTGGTTGTATGTTTTGATCTTCTTTGTCACCAAAGTAACATTGCATAGTCTAAGTTTTTTGTTTGTTTTTTTTTTGCTGTTTGCTCATTTCCCCAGCCAATTACTTGACTTTTTAACTCTTTGTTAAGGTAGGACTCTGCTTCTAGTGTGAAGGATGTGCTATCCCAAGCTTCGGGGGTTTTGTGCAGCTGTTTTCAGAGATGCTTCCAGGGGCCTGTAAATTTTCAGTTCTTCCAAGGTGGTATGATCCAAGGAGAGATGTTTGCTCCTTTCCTAGCCTGTGCTCTGCTCTGTGAGTGACCACAAGCATTGTTTTCTGTCTTGGAACTGTGAGGAGGATTCCCCCTCCACCACAGCCACATACTCCACCATGCCAGTGCTCTTCCTCACCCCAGGACCACCGCCCAAGCAGGTCAGAGCAAGAGAATCCTGCCCCAGCACCAGCAAAGAGATCCTTGCAACCCCTTCTGATCAGCTACTCAATCCCTCCACCATCTGTGGGCCATGAGCTCTGGAAGCAGCTGTGGCTCCCACTGCTGACTCTACCATAAGCCAACTGCACTCCTCTCTCTGCCCTAGGGCTGGGGCTAGACCACAGTCTTCTCTCACCTAGGATCTACACACCTTTCCTGCTGTCCTTCTAAGTTGTCTTTGGCATTTGTGGGTTGAGAAGTATGGAAACCACCACAGTTGCCAGTGATTCAGTCCCCTGAACCCTGCTCCAGGTTTGCTGGGGCCTGGTCTGTGCCAGTAGAGGCCATGCTGGACTGCGCTCCTCTCCCTGCCTGGTGCAATATATCTTCCCTGTTGACTTTCCAGTCTTGGACTGGAAATTTGTTTCACTCTGTCATTTTGTGAATTCTGCTGCTTTAGAATTTATTTGGAGCCATTTTTACAAGTATTTGGAGAGGTTTGGGTGAGAGCTCAAGCAAGTCCCTGCTCTCACTCTGCCATCTTGGCTCTGCCACCACCTTGGAATTATGTTAAAACATTATTTTGAGATGGGGTTCATAGGCTTCACCAGTGTTATTGGTCCATGACACAGAAAAAATTAAGAGACCTTGACATAGGCCAACTGTCTCATTTTGCAAATAAAGGAAAAATGAAGCCCAGGAAGTAGTGACTTGCCCAAGTTCACAGAGCTAGTTTTCACAGGAACATAGACTGATCTAATTAGTAGAAACAGTGGAGGTCATCTAGTCACAAAATCACACTATTTCAGAGTCGGAAATTGCAGTAGGAAATAGCAGGAAGCTAGTTTAACCCATAACTGAAAAGATTTACAAATGGCCATTCAGTCTCTTCTTGAAGACTTCTAATGAGGGAGAACTCCCTACTTCCCAAGGCAGCCCATTCTGCTTCTGTATAATTCTAGTTATTAGGAAATTTTCCCTCACATCAAGCCTAAACTATGAAATTGATTTTTTGAACCCAAGTATAAGACTTTACATTTATCCCTATTAAATTTCATCTTATAGGATTTAACCCAATGTTCTAGACTACCCAAAAATTTTTTTAGATACCAACTCCCTCATCCATTGTGTTGGCTATCTCTCCAGACTATGTGTCATTTCAGAGTCATAAGAATGTCATGTGTGCCTTTATTCGTTGACAAAAATATTTTAAAAGCACAGAGCAAAGCACAGGTTCCTTGTGCTGAGGACCTCCCTTTAAACTGACATTGAACCATCAATGATCACTCTTGGAGTTTAGTTTAGTCAACTAGCTCTAAATTCATGTAATTGGACTGTTTTCTACCTCATAGTATTGCATCTTTTCGTATGAATATCATGAGTGTTGCCAAACACTTTGACAAAATCTGGGCAAACTATAACTACAACATTCTCCAGTGTATCAGTTTGGTAACGTTGTCAATTGGCAGCTAAGTGGCATGGTGGACAGAGACCTGGGCCTGGGATCAGACTCATCTCCCTGAGTTCACATCAGGCCTCAGACACTAGCTGTGTGACCCTGGGCAAGTTTAACCCTGTTTCCCTCAGTTCCTGATTTGTAAAATGAGCTGGAGAAAGAAATGGCACACCACTCCAGTCAGTATCTTTGGCAAGAAAACCCCAAATGGGGTTTTCTTTATTTCTATGATTATTTCATGACTATTATACTATATCCCATATACTAACATAACTATATACTAATATGACTATTTCATCATCTTTAGTTCTAGAGTTTTCCCAGAAATGGAAACCAAGTTCATTTATTTCCTTTTTTTAAAATCAGGAAAACAACTCTTTTCTAAATTCCTCTGTTTCTACTGTGATTACCATCATTCCTTCATTGAAAGAGCTTACTCACTCTTGTGTATTTTCTGGCATATTTTAAGCTGTATAAAGTTCTCACTGTTTGCTTGAATAACTGGGTTTTCTCACTATTAACTATTTAGCGTTACTAGTCTTTTGGGTAACTAGCATGTGGTAACAAGGGGACAGTCTAGTGGGTTTAAATTTGGGGGTGTCCTCTCCCCTTAAAGGATAATGACAGGCAAGCTAGTAACTCTGGAACCTAAAATCATGCCCTTAGACCAACAATACTAAAAAGTGATAGAAGGATATAATTCTGGTCATGTATTCCTCTCTCTCAGAAAAGAGCAGAGTGGCCAACCTTATGGTCCCTTCTCCTCCCAGCAAATGTGAAATCACAGTTTCCCTTGGAGGAGGTTGGGCAAGATTCCAGAGATGACTATCCAACAGGATGCTGGTAAATGTTTAACAAATGACTGGGGGCGTGGGGGGGCAGTGTATGCACAACACACTTGAGTTTAATCTGTATTATTAATACTTTCTCCATCACTTCCTTAAATCTAGGTGATAATCAATAAAAGTAAATAAACCAAGCCTAGGTTTGTAGCACTTGCTAATTTTTGAGGTGTGAAAATTTAACAATCAGCTCTCCAAAGCTAGTATGAGCTGGCTCTAGCACACCACAGTATCTATCCATACGTCCTTTAAACTATGTCTGTAGATTTATATATCCCATGTGGATATATTTTACATGAGCAACACATACCTTACATAATTTTTAAAAGGAGAAGGAATAATTGTATTCCTTACCTCCAACCCCCAATATTCCAATAACTTTCTTTTGTATCATTCAATTCAACTCCAGCTTGACTCAATTCACCAAATACTAAATAAATAGCTACTATATGTAAAGCATCAAAGTATATATTGGGTATATAAATATAAAAATGAAAGTCATGTACTAGAGCTTACATTCTACTGAGGTACTTCTCCATGGTACAGTGAAAAATACATTGGCTTTAGAGTCAAAGGCCCTGGGTTCAAAACCTACCTCCATAAACTTACTAGCTGTGTGACCTTGGATAAGTCCCCTAACGTCCCCTAGCCTCAATTCCTCATCTGTAAAATGAAAGCATTGGACTAGATGGTCTGTAAGGTCCCTGCTAGCTCTAAATCAACAACCATGTGAAACAAAGATGAAGCATGTGTTTGTATGTATGTACTATGTGTGTATGTGTGTGTGTGTATATATATATATATTACAAATAAATTTAAGAAAGAAAGCATAATAGCTAGAGAAATAACTAGGAAAAGTCTTCAAATAAGAGGTAGCATCTGAGCTGTGCTTTGAAAGGGGCTAAGGATTCTAAGAGATGGAAATGAGGAGTCGCCATATTGCCGGCATGGGCATGGAGGCAGCCAGTATAAAAACCGGCAGGTGGGAAAAGCCATAGGGTAGGGTAGGAACAGCTAGCAGATCTGTATGACTAGAAGAGAGAGTGCAAGGGGGAACAATATGCAGTAAAAGAGGAAGGTAGATTGTGGAGGACTTGAAATGCCAGGCTTCAAATGCAAGGATACCTCATCCTAAAGGCAATTGAGAGATTGGGGCAATTGAAGATTTTTGAGTAAGAACTTGGTATGGCTAGATCTGCTTTTTAAGGAATACAACTTGGTAGCTGTGGATGAAGTGGAGACTGGGGTCAGGGAAATTAATTAGGAAGCTATTGCAATACTTTATACCAAAAGTGACAAATACCTTAATTAAGGTGCGGACTTATTTTCCCTATGCAAAAGAGCAGTTTGAGCTAATATATCTCACCTTCAGATAGATCACTGGGCCTAGAGTCAGGAGGACATACATTCAAATTTGTAATCAGACACTTCCTAGCTCTGTGACCCTGGGCAAGTCGCTTAACTGTCGCTTGCCTCAGTTTCCTCAACTGTAAAATGGAGAAAATAATACCCTACCTACCAGGGTTGTTGCGAGGATCAAAGGGATAATAATTGTAAAGTTACTGAGCATGGTGTGCCTGGCACATAGTATGTGCTTTATAAATGTTTACTATCATTATTATTATCATCAGTGTTGTTATTATCCCCTGCTTCTTCTTGTTACAAAAGACACACATGTGCGAGATGATCTGTCAAGGCTAAGGGCTGCAGTCTACTAATACATAGCCATAGCAAAAAATTAATTGGCCCTAATGAGCATGGAACCTCCAAACATACGTGGCTGTTGTTCACTCGTTTTTCAGTCATGGCTGACTCTTTGTGACCTCATTTGGGACTTTCTTGGAAGATACTGAAGTGATTTGATAATTCCTTCTCCAACTTGTTTTACAGATGAGGAAACTGAGGCAAACAAGGTTAAGTGGCTTGCCAGGGTCACACAGCTAGTAAATATCTAGTACCTCTATCCACTGTGACATCTAGCTGCCCTCGCATAATCTCCAAATATTTAGAATCCTAGAATTGGAAAGGACCTCAGAGACATTTGCTCTAGCCTACATTGGAGATAAAAGTCCTACGTTAAAGTTCTGGCTAACCCATGTGACCTTGGGATATATCTCTGTGCCAATTTCCTCACCCATTTAAAAAATAGGTATCATACTATCTACTCTATTTGTGCCTCACAAAAAAAAAATTAGGAAAAAATGGAAGGGAATGAAATCTACAATCTGTAAGCCAAGGAACTTGTCTTTAATCACCGGCAAAATTCTAGAATAGTGTTATTAAAGATGTGGACAGCGATGATCAGAAAGGGTCAACATGGTTCTGTCAGGAAAAGGTCATGTCAGACAAAACTCATTTCTTTTTTTGACAGGGTAATCAGAATAGTAGGTCAGAGGATGCTGAAGATATATTTTATCTAGATCGAGTTAGGGGTTCCTAACATAGGTCTGTAAACTTGGGTGTTTTGTTTTATTTTTTCAATATATTTTGAAACCCAAATTTCAATATAATTGGTTTCCTTTGTAATCCTATTTTATTTTATGTATTTAAAAGCATGATTCTGAGAAATAATTCATAGGGTTCACCAGATTACCAAAGGGGTCTATGACACACAAAAGAGCTTAAGAACCAAGGGTCTATAGTTTCTGTGGTTATTTTAAGGTTTTATTGATGCCTTTTGTTTTTTATAACAAAGTCATTTTTCAACATATGAGTCCTTCACTTATGTGTATTTATATACCTTCTCAACCCCCAAACAAAGAAAGAGTTAAGCAAAACTAACTGACATGGCAGTGACTGCTTCTTTCAGAGAATGAAACATTCATCATTCATCATCGCACATCTCCTTCCTGGAGGAGAAGAGTATCTTTTATCGACAGTTTTGAAAAACAAATAGTATTTATCCAGATTCTAACAAAACATTTGATAAAGCCTCTTACACTATTCTTGTGTTAAAGACAAAGCAATATCCAAAGAATAGTCAGTAATGTTTCTACGTCAACTTGGATAGTGGGCTCAAGTGAAATGACACAGGAATCTATACTTGGTCCAATGATGGTCAATATTTTTATTGATGACTTAAAGGCATGGATATCATCCTTTTCAAATTCACAAATCACACAAAACTGAGAGGGATAGCTAATACTAGATGACATGATATAGGTCCAAAAAATAGACCATTGGGTTGAATCTAATAAGATGATATTTAATGGGGATAAATCTGGAGTCTTGTCCTGGAATTCAAAAGATCAGATTCACAAGTATAAGGTGGGGCAGCCATGGCTAGATAATACTTTGAAAAAGATCTTATGTTTTCATGATCTGCAAAGTCAATGTGAGCCAATAGTAAAATATGACAACTATGAAGGCTAATTTAATTAAGACAGTCAGTGTCCAAGAATAAGGATGTATATGGTCAATCAACAAGTATATATTAAGCACCTACTATGTGGTATGTGCTGTGCTAAGCTCTGAGGATACAAGTGGAATGAATGAAACAACCCCCATTTGTAAGGATCTTATATTCTTATTGAGGAGATGAGTACATATATAAGTACATACAGAACTAGTATAAAGAAATAAATACAACTGTAATTTAGGAGGGAAGGCAGCTAGGTGGTACAGTGGGTAGAGTGCCAGGCCTAGAGTCAGGAGCAGTTGAGTTCAAATCCAGCCTCAGATACTGGAAGGTCTGGAATTTCCCCAGCTGGGAAAACCTGTACATCCCCTATAACCATGGAGTGAGTTTGATACCAAAGGAAGAGGCCAAGGATCTCCAGAATGATTAGAGGGAGCAGTTTAATCAAATGGATTATTTACTTTGGGGCAGAATGATGGATCCCTGTCAAGAGTGTAATAATCTTCAGTCTAGGGCAGCAGCCACACCAATGGTGGATGCCCACTAAGAACCCAGGAAAGCCCAAATGGTAATTATAGAAATCAAACCAAGAGAAGAGGAGCCATAGGGCGTTTCACTGCAAATTGGTGGATATTCTGGATTCCTGCTTAGTAATGAGCTCATTTCCAAGTTTGGGTGTTAAGCCAATGTAAATGGGTAAATGCTCAAATAGAAGATTGCATACCTGGCATGTACTGGACATGAACTGGTCACTCTGTCCATATTATGGCTTTCATTGGACACAGTACCTAAGTTATGACTCACTGTTTAAATTTGTATTATTTAACAGATCACCATGAAGCTTCTTCCTTTCAGAGTTTAAGTTAATGGCTTTTCACTTCTTACTGCGTATCATAGCTTTTCCCCAAACAGGACCCCATAAATACTTACTAGCTATGTGACCCTGGGGAAATCACTTAGCCCTGTTGCCTCAGTTTCCTCATCTGTAAAATGAGCTGTAGAAGGAAATGGCAAACCACTCCAGTATCTTTGCCACGAAAACTCCAAATGGGGTCACAAAGACTTGGTCATGACTAATCGATTAACCAACAACAACAAATTTAGGAGGGAAGCCACTGGTAGATGGGATGAACAAGAAAGATTTTATGGAGAAAGCTATACTTGAGCGACACGTCAAAGGAAGGGAGGGATTCTATAAGGTAAGGATGAGGAGGGACTGCACTTCAAGAATATAGGATAGAGACAGGAAAGGGAATGACACAAGGAGGTACATAAAGAAGGACAGTTAAACTGAATCACAGCATGTAAAAAGGGGAGTAATACACATTCCATTCCATACATATACATTTGTGTATGCATGTATATGTAGATAGACACACATGTATGTGTGTGCATATAGAGATTAGATATAGGTCATCAGGACAAATACGATCATTAAACCTGTGACTGTTAATTAGGTTACCAAAAGAGAGAGTATGTGTCGAAAGAGAAAAGGGCACCATCTTAATCTAGTTTCTTCATCTGTAAAATGAGGAGGTTGGGCCAGACAGTCTCTGGGGTCACTTCCAACTAGAAAATTCTATGGTTCAGTGATTCACAGGGTTGTTGCAGCAATGAAGTGAAAAAATGTCTTTGAAAGTGCTTTGTGACTGCAAATTGCTATACGAATGTGAGTGGTGAGAATGAGTGATAATGTATGGATAGACCAAGAGCTACGATGTAATCCTAAGGTATTAAAAAAATCAGAACGTTTCTGATGTGTTAGGTTACGTGGATGCCTTTGGTGGATATACAAGAGGCCATGAATAAAAGTCACACAGGATGGGCAGACACGGTTTTTAATCGACACTATTGGAATAATAATAGGAAGCAATTATATGGTGCTTTAAGGTTTACAAAGCATTTTACAAATATCTCATTTTAACCTCACAACAACCCTGGGAGTAAGTACTATTACTACACCCCTTTAACACATGAGGAAACTGAGGCAGACAGGTTGAAGGAAATAACCACATCAATGAGATAGTATACTTTGGAGTATGGGTGTAAATTAACTTATTAAAATACAATTAAATAAAGCAATGAAAAGATTAGAGAAAACAAAGAGAAATACAATCTGACATCCTTATAAAAGGAGATCTGTTCAAATCCTGACTCTGATGCATCAAATTCAGACTCTCCCAGGCTTTAGTTCCCCTATCTTCAAAATAAGAAGGGGAGACTTGATCTAAGATCATAGAATTTTTTTTGGTGGGAGAAGGGCAAACCTGTCCATCACTTGCAGAGGTCAATAGTATAAAATGTAAATGTGGAATTATACGCATTTTAAATGGTTTAGTGGAGACAGTGGCAATTTACCAGGGCAAGATGATAATACTATCATTTGTAAACATGCTCGTGCATTGCAACCACTGAATCTTTGAGAATCCAATATGCTGGCTCCTGCAGGAGGAAGGAGACCTCAGATGTGAAGTCCTAAGAAAGTTTATTGATGAAAATGTGGTTTTAAAAGGGAGAATGAACCAATGCAGAGAGACAGGGCTACTGGGCTGATTCAGAGTGGCAGCATTGGGCCACCCTCCCCTTAGAAGAATTCTGTGAAGAACAAAGGCAAGGGAGAAAAGGATAGGAAGAAAACAGGAATAACAGAGTGGCAGATAAGAAAGGTCAGGAGTGTGGATGCATGTGGGTAGCTGAGCTCAGAAATCTATGTGCCCACAACCAGGAGCTATCAGAGATTTCATTCTTACCAGCTGCTCTGCTTGGTTTCAGCTCCACAGCATCATGCTTCCCCCATAACATGAGAGGCTCATCACCAGAAATCTCACCATCATGGAGGTTGCTTCATCTTTGATACTCAACATCTTTGTACCCTCTATTGCCTCTCTGCTCTCCTCCCAAAACTTCCCTTTATAAAGGGCTCAAAATTTTCCAGTCAACTCTTCATTTCTCACTAGCTGCTCTGATTTTAGACTCCACATATAGTACGCCCATGCTGGTCCCTCTGCCCTGCAACCTTCTCAGCTTCCTTTTACGTATTATCTCCCCCTGTGGCTCCCCATTCCAGAAGGCAGAGATTGTCTTTCTTTCTTTTATTTCTACCTCCAGGTCCTGGTACTTGGTAGGTGCTTAATTTTTATTGACTGACAGTTGACTATTTCCTGGGGCCGGGAATCAAGGGAAACATCCTACTTGGTAGGCCAATTTTGATCTGAAGACAAAGAAAGTAGGTCTGGAGCCAAGACAGTGAATGACCTTGCTTGTTCAGAGACCACTTGAAGACTAAATTAAACTTCTTGGCCTTGAATATTTTAGTAGTGTGGACTGGTGAAAGAAGTATTTTTACTAGAAAGGGGGAGAAGGGTGAACATTTGAAGTGTCCAAACACAACTACTTAATCCTTTAAACCTGTTTCAAGCTAAGACAATATGGCTTTTTTAAGGATGGATAGCAAGAACCAAGGACGGCAGGCAGACAGTCCCCTGGGAACCTCCTGATGGCCTAAGAAAATGAGAAAGTCCTTTAGCTGGTTGGGTGGACCCCCAGTGGTGACCTTTTGGAAGGACATGGACAATAGTGCAGGATAAGCATCATTGGAGGGAGTTCCTAAAATGATGAGGTCTCAGTCCCATTTGAGTATATATATATATATATATATATATGTTGGGTAAACTGAAGTAATACAGATAGGTGAAGTAATGTACCATAGCCACAGAGTTAAACAAGCATAAAAGTCATAACTGAACCAGGTACTCTGGCTCCAAGGCCAATATTCCTGCCACCTCTCAACTACAGTTCATAAGGTGCAAAGGGCACATGGAAAAAAAATTTAAGTAACAACCCAAACTTGAAGTAACAAGTCAACAAGCATTTATTAAGTGCCTAAGATGTGCCCAGGCACTATGCTACACACTGGGGATGCAAAGAAAGGCGAAAATGGTCCCTGCTCACAATCTAATGTAAGAGGTGACGTGCAAATAACTATGTGCGCACAAGATATATACAGGATAAACTGGAAACAATAAAATAACCATAAATAGCCTAGCTTCATATGCATGTATGTGCATATATACATCCACATCTAACTTTTTAGATAAAATCTAATTATCTATAACAAAACTGTAACCTTGTTCTTGTGCTACAATAAGGAGGCCATTTGCCTGTGCTGTGACTCAGCCCCAAACCCCACTGCAGTTGATGGGAGGCAAGCCCACCTGACTGAGACTAAATAAGTGCCTCCCAGGAGGGGCTCCCCAGCCCCGCCTACGCACCCACTGACGGCAACCCAGGGAGCCCTTCATAACAGCTCCCATAACAGGGATCCTTTCATAACAGTCTTACCCTCATGGCTGAAAAGAGATTCCCCACAGGACCCTCATCCTCAGAGGCTTAGAGCTCCATCCAGACTAAGCAGAAGTCACTTGCAGCACTGCCCATGGCCCCCACCCCGAGCAGCTTCTTAGAGCATCCCACCTGAGGCCCTCAGCTGACAACAATCTGGGAGTTCTCTCACAGCATCTTGGGAGCCCTGTTCACCTGCTGACTCCTCCCAGAAACCATCACCAGCTGCTCCTACCACCCCCCACCTGAAAAAGACCTGCCTAAGAAATGCAGCTTGGGGCCCTGCCCACCCTACCTCCACTGAGAACTCAATCCCGGCTGGAGCTGCTCAGAACCCTGCATCAGGCCCCTGGGGTTCAGACCACTTTTGAAGCAGGCCCTAGAGGCTCCAACCCCCAGAAGCTCTGACTTGCCATAGTTTCTCTACACCCTATAACCTAGATGGGGAGCTGACCCCCTAGGCAGTCAGTCTCAGCCTTGTTCACCCACCCACAGGGACATCATTAGCAACCCAGGATTATTGATTTTGTGGCTGAGAGAAGAGATACCCTGACCTTCCTGTGGCTTTGGGCTTGGACCCCAGGGAAAGCCCAAGTAACTGCTGCCAACACAACTGCCCTCTTCTTTTGCTGGCTGTTGGAGAGAAGGTGAGGGTGGAAGGTGGGGAAGGATTCTCTAGTTGCCCTGGTCTTTACCTCCTGGTTATAGCCAGAGGCGAGAAAGGATTCCTTTCAGGACTAGATGTGGATTTAGAAATTCCTCAATTTGTCTGGTGATGTATATATCTCATGTTGATCACATGCACCTCCCATGCACCTCTGCTGACATGGATCCTGGGACTTAGCTACAATAAGAAAGACCTTTGCCCACCCTGGAACGCAGCCTTTGACCCCTGTAATCCTCTACCCAGATGCTGGGAGCCAAGTCAAGCTGCTGAGACTGAAGAGGCTCCCCCCAACTGCCCTGGGCTGTTCCACCTCGTGACACCACCAGCACCCCTTCCATCGGGTCAGAGTCTGCCTTCCTGATGTCAGCCACCCAAGGACTTTTTCAATGAAGCTCCCAGCCCTGATAGAATTTTCCAGCTTCCAGAAATCTAAAATTGCTTTCTTAGACCAAGAAACCAAGGATTCCTTAAGGGGAAATATTGCTAAAATGCTCCTTAATTAAACCAACAGTTCGAAAACAACTGCCTCCAGGAAAACATACAAACACCACCCACAGTTATCATTTCCCATTAACCTCGTTGAGGAAGCATTGACAAAGGAGAGAGAATGGCAGACACCAGCAACACTTCAGGCTCCGCAATGTGAAAAAGGACCCTCATGCTCATCAATTTGCTCAGGCCCAAGGTGGTCAGTGCTGAAGGTGACTTTTACAAACCATGGCAGGCAGCACTACCAGACTGAAAATTAACATGCTTGCTCCCCATTCTCCTCTACTTGAATAAACCTGCTGCCTGTCAGCTCACATCTTTGTCCATGGATGGGAAGCAGGTGGGGGTGGGGGCTGCCAGGCAGCATGTGACAGCACCCTCTCCAGAGGCCCAAGATTATTACAACCAGCCCTTCTCATGTTGAATTAACTTGTTCTGACTGTGTGACAGTTCAGACAACGACACCGTCTGATCTGATGCAAGGAGCCCAGGTCACATACTGCCGTATGCACAGACTGTCAGTGTGCCACTAACACCCCTACAGACCTTTGTCAGGGGAGATGAACTCCTCCAGGGACAGAGGTGCGGGACTCGGTCTCAGCACAGCTAGTGCAGGGTTTGCTCAGTTCAAGGAGAATATCAGCTGGCAGAAGGACTCCATGTAGCAGGAAGACATAGTGGAGGAGGATCTGAGGAAGAGAATCCCACTATCAAGTGTGCAGGCCAAAGGAGAGAGGGTTGCTGGGAAATTCCAGTAGAACACAAGCTCCCTAAGAGTTGGGATGACTTCATTTTGTAATTGTAACCTCAGCACCAGGCATGATGATTGGTAGATAGTAAGTACTTTGTAAATGTCTGTTGAACTGAAACTGGAAGAGATGGAAGAGTCACCAACAAAGGGCATCCCAATCTCATATACAGAAGCAGTTGGCTGGCACAGTGGATAGAGTGTCCAGCCTGCAGTTAGAAATTCAAATCCAGTCCCGAAAATTTATTAGCCACGTGACCTTCAGACAAATCAATTAACCTTTGCCTGCCTCAGTTTCTTCAACTTTAAAAGGGGGATAATTATAGCACCTACATTGGAAGGATCTGTAAAATGAGCTGGAGAAGGAAATGGAAAACCACTCCAGTACCTTTGCCAAGAAAATCCCAAATGAGGTCACAGAGATTCAGACATGACTAAAAAATAACTCAGCAACAACAGATGACATCTTAATCTAGTTCAGGGCACATTCAGCAATGTTGTAGTAGGTGTATGCAGCAATCAGGCCAGCATGTTTGAAACCTCCACACAACACCCTGGTCCCTCTCACTGCCTATTAGGGGAGTAATGGAAAACAAGTATCTTGTAGTAGAGCCAGGTGATGAAGATCCTTGAAAAGCAAAGAGAAGGAGGTTGGAAGCTGACAAAATCAGAAACAAGGAGTCATTAAAAGTTTTTCCATTCCTAGGTAAAACATAGATTCCCTATTGTCATGAACATGACAACTTGTAAATACGGAAGAATACATAGGTGGGACATTGTCTGGACACTGGACACCTTGATGGTGTTTTAATTAGATGCAATAAAGTCCTTTACACCAGAGGTGTTGAAGAAGAGGAAGAAGATGGAAAAATGAGAAAATAGCGTCCTTTCTGGGGTTAAGGTATGGATTTTTTGTATATTTCTAGAAATTAAAGAATAAACGTCATTCATATTGATATCTTCAAATTCTAGCAAACCGTTTTTCTAAAACCTTTTAATTATTGTTATGCATAGAATATGAAATGTGGTTATATGTCTTTAGGTTGTGTATAAAATATGTGATTATCAGTATTACATATATATATATATATACTGACACATTCATATATATGTATACACACATATAATATTGTGATGGGTAAAATCTGAGATAACCAAGGAAACAAAGGTTAGAGCTTCCGAGCATATCGATTTATTCATCAAGGCATGCCAACTGCATAATAAATCGAGACCAGATCTCCTCAGTTTAGGGCTGGACCCCAAATATAGGGGTAGACAGACTTTTATCTATTAAAAGAAAAACAATAAACAGGCTATAAACCATGAAATAAGATTAGTTAACCTGATTTCTCACTGGAGAAAGATTTGGGACTTTCTAAGTTGGAAAGGGGAGAACTAACAGGTACAATTCCATAAAATCAAAAAGGGGTATTTCACTCCCCCAAGTGTCTATATTCAACCAAAGGAACATGGAAACAGTAGCTGATTGACCAGTAGGGGCCAGTTTTCAGATAAGACATATGGGTTGCTTGAGACGTATAATTGTGAGAAAACTCACATGAATCTTCAGATCTGATAGGGTTTCTGGTCAGCATAACCTATATCCTTAGGTAAGGGTCTCAAAGCAACAGGTAGAGGTGGTCCAGCTTTTCAGTCACACAGGGCTAAGTTCAAACAATACAATAAAGCTTTTTCACAAGATAGAAATTAGACTGAACCCATAACTGAAATGAAAGGAAATTGAGCCAGCTCCAGAATTGAGTCACAAGATGGTGTCAATTCCCACAATATTCATACACACAGATATAAATCTTTTGAACACTCACTATATAAACGAACAATTAATTGGGCCTAGAATGAAAGAAGAGGGGAAATTGGCTGCCCTTCTCTTAGTGTTGATTTAACTTGTCCTGACCTTCCAACAATTCAAATGATACAATATGAAGCATGGAGCCTAGGTCCCATGCTACTACATGCCTAGACTGTTGTGAATTGTACTCACACCAAGATAAAACCTTGTCAGGACAGAGGAACTCCTCCAGAGTCAGAGTCATAAAACCTCATCTATATTCTATTGGTGGGATTTTATGGCTCCCAGTTGTGGAAGATTATGGTTTCTAAACAGTGGAAAGTGAGGGCAATGGAACGTTGCCTGGTGGGTGTGAGTAGGCTGTGACATATTATAAACAAGGAATTACGAAGGAGAACCCGAGTAAAATATCTTCAAAGAATGTATATATCAAAAAGGATATATGGGGTGGTCACTTGGAAAACAAGTGATAACCAGTAGAAAGCTTGTATGCCCCAAATATATCCTCACAATGTCAGTTGAAAGTGAAGAACTAAGGATGGTAGCCCATATCTGTGGTCCCATCTTAGGCTTGGTGAATTTCTGCTTGGGAGTTCTGGACTCTAGTGGGCTGTACTGATCAGTGTCCACACTAAGTTAGGCATCAATTTGGTTATGCCTCCCAAAGCAGGGCACAGGGCACAGGGTTATTATGCAGAGAGGGGCCAACTGGCTTAGGTCAAAAACAGGTAATGGGACTGGACCTATGAGTAGTCACATCACTTCGAGCCTGGGCAAGATGGGGAGATCCAGTCTTTAAAAATAAATAAGGAAAAATAGAAGGAAAAGAGAGAGAAAAGAAAGTAAGGAAGACCCCTAATATATTTAGTGGACCCTCTGTGGCAAATGTAGCGGAAGATAAGGACAAGCGTGGCACAAGATGACTAAATAAACATATTTGTGGGTTACAATGTGCATTGTTGAAGGGAATAATTATATTTATTAGGTCACACTCTATTTAGGATATTTAAGTATGAACAACAGGGAAAATATGATTAGTGAAACCTTTTGTTTTCTTTTCTAATTGACAAGAAAAAAGAGTAATAAGGCCAATCAGTCAATCAATGAACAGGCATTTATTAAACACCTACTAAGTGTCAGAGGCATAAATACAAAAAAATGAAACAATCCCTATTCTCAAAGACTTTACATCCTAATGGAAACAACAAGTACATTCAAAAACGAACGTACATGCAGCACAAATGTCAAGTGAATAAATACAAACATGTGCAGAGTGGTTAAACACAAGGCACTTTGGGAGGAAAGGGAACCAACAGATGGGGAATCAGGAAAAACTTCATGCAGAAGATGGTACTTGAACTGAACTTTCAATAAAGACAGGAATTCAACGATGCAGAGATAAGGAGGGAATGAATTACAGGCATGTGGAACGGCCAGTACAAACACCTGAAGAGGGGAGATGGAGTGCTGCGCTTGGGCACCTGAGACCAGGTTGGCTGGAGGAAAGGCAGATAGGTGCGTGCAAACTATGACCACTCCAATGGTTACCAGGTAAGGGATTATCCCATAATTGTCTTTCTCTCCCACGTTAACTTTCCTTAAGGCTTATGGCCTAGCATGATATTTGGCAATGGTTAATAGTGTGGCAAGACATAAGTCACCTCTCTAAAGAACTTTTAAAAGTGTCCCGTCCAATCGGCAAATTCCCTTAGTCATTGCATTGATTAACCTGAGAAATCAGGCAGAGAAGGGTGGGGAGGTTCACAGTTATTTCTTGAAATATCCACCTCTGCAAAGAAGTAGCATTTCTGCTTAGACCATCAACAAAGACAGCTCTTGGGAACATGGACCTCTCTTCTGTTTCCCTTTCCAATGATGTAATGTCTGTCTGGGTATTATGTTCTCCTTCCCCATATTCACGACTTTAACCAGAATCTATTGTAATAGCACTAGAGTCAGAGCGGCCCCTCTGACACTTTCAATGTTGGGCAAACCATTTCACCTGTATGATTCTCAGTTTACCCATCTGTAAAATGAAGGGATTGGACTGGATAGCTTCTGAGGACATGTCTAGCTCAAAACTTTGTGATCCTTGGATCAAATCCAACCCCCTTATGTTACAAGTGAGCAAACTAAGACCCAGAAAAGTGAAATAATTTCACAGAATCATGAATATTTGAGCTGGAAGAGGGCTTATAGCCTAATTACAAATTAATTAATTAACTAATTGCTAATTACTAGTCTAATGTTCTGATTTTACATATGAGGAAACTGAGTCCTTTGAGAATGAAATAACTTACCCAAGGTCATACTTCTCGTTAGTTGCTAGGACTAAAAAAGAGATTTCCTTAAGTTTTCTTTTCAACAAGTTAGTCACTTGTTGATTCAGCAGCACCAGAGACATAAGTATAGGTAGGAAAGGCAATCGGGGACCTTTCATCAAACAAGTCCCACCTCACTCCCATCCCAGCCCCGATGAAGCTACCATCACTAAGAATTTCTTCATCTTGCAGACAACCTTATGGAGATCAGTCTCTAAACTGGTCCTCCACTGACAACTATAAAGTCGAGTGCCATACTTTCCAGTTTGGTACAACTTGTCAAGGTTTGCACTCTTCTTATAGAAACTTTGGAAATCATGGGTCACTCATCCTCCACAGTGAGATACAGAAAAATGACTTTAAGCATTTTTTTGTACTGGGGACCTATGATTGTTGTTTCTATTGAGAATTCCAAATGAGGAAACTCCCTCTACCAATACAAAGATACCTACTATGCAACTCGTAGGCTTAAAGTAGCTACGGCACCAATTTATTAATAGGATAACTGATCATAGGACCGTAAGTTATGACCATTTTAGACTACTTTAATAGGGCAAGGTACTCCACAGAACAACTGCCATCCCTTTTGTCACTGAAAAACAAACAGAAACAATCTTTAACAGAATTTTGGGAAGCTATTTTGGTGAGCCATAAGGTGATGTTCCATTGGTATCTACCCAATGTCAAGAGATCTCAAGGAAGGTCTTCATCAAGGTGCATGTACCCCCTTGCAAGCAGATTTATGGAGGGACATGTAGAAGTGTCAGAAAAGATGAGCAAGTATGATTGTATCATTACATAGGTGGGGGGGGAATGTAACAATCAGAACTCAGAAACATCAATGTATAACATTTTTTAATAAGATAGCAAGAGAGAATTATAAATTCATCCCAGAAACAAAAGCATAAGTATTATCGTATTACAAGTGTTAATACAACTGAAAAAGAGCTCTTAGACCTAGAGAAGCTTACTAGGCCACAATAGGTCCCCAGACTACATTTTAAAAACTACCATTCTAAAGAATCAGGAGAAGAGGAGCTAAGAAATGAATCTTTTGTAAAGTTGGGATATCTGAGAAAAGGGACAGAGACTGGATCTGGGGTTTCATTGTTATAGGGAGTTGGGGGTGGAAGGAGAGAAGAAACTTCCTATACCAATGCAGATTGCTACCTCTTCTGCAATTTTAGTCTCAAAAGTTCCCTAGAGAAATAAGAGGTTAAGTGGCTTGCCCAAGGTTACACAGGCCAGCATTTGAGGAAAATGTGTTTAAAAAGCAAGTTGCTAGGCAAAGCCAAGATGGCAGAGAAAAGGAGGAACTTGCCTGAACTTCCCTTCCAAAAACTTTTAAAAACTCCACAAACTGGATTCTGGAGCAGCAGAACCCACAAAAGAATAAGATGAAACAATTTTCCAGCTCAAGATAATTTAGGAGGACTGCAGGAAAGGTCCTTCTTCCTTGAGTTAAAGGAAAGAATAGCCCAAAACAGACAGTATCCAGGCAACCCAGCATGAGGCTCCCACCTCCAGCACAGGTCAGCACCTGAGGCCCCACAGCTCTGCTGCAACAGGTCAGTGCAGTAGGCAAACTGAGAGGCCTCCAGCCCCTGACAGAGTAGGTGAGTGGCCAGGCCCGGCAAGCCTGGTAGCCCCAATACATCAAGTGAGTGTCCAGGCCCAGAGACCCTTTTGCAGCAGTCCAGGGAGCAGACCCCTGGCTCCTAGTACAAAAAGCTTGGGACAATGTCCCCTATGCCTAAAAGCAGAGCTCAGATTTAAAAGTCATGAAATAGGCTGGAAAATGAGCAAAAAAATCGAAAACCCTGACCATAGAAAACTACCATGGTGACAGGGAAGATCAAAACACAAACTAAGAAAAGGAAGACAATGTTAAAACATCTACATGCAAAGCCTCAAAGAGAAATATGATTTTGTCTCGAGCCCCAAAAGAACTCTAGGAAGAGCTCAAAAAGGATTTTAAAAATCAAATGAGAGAGCTAGAAGAAAAATTGGGAGAAGAAATGAAAGCTATGAAAGAGAATCATGAAAAAATAGTCCATAGCTTGGTAAATGAAGCACAAAAAAAATGGGAAAAGATGTACAAAAATTCACTGAAGAAAACAAATCCTTAAAAATAGAATTGGCCAAATATAAAAGGGGGTACAACAATCCACTGAAAAAAACAACTCCTCAAAAAGTGGAATTGGCCAAATAGAAAAGGAAGTATAAAAGCTCACTGAAGAAAATGATTCCTTAAAAATTTGAATTGGGCAAGTGGAAACTAATGACTCCCTTAGACATCAAGAATCAATCAAATAAAATCAAAAGAATGAAAAAGAGACAAAAATGTGAAACATCTCATTGGAAAACCAGCTGACCTGGAAAACAGATCCAGGAAAGATAATTCACGAATTATCAGACTACTTGAAAACTATGATTCCCCCCTCCCCCCAAAAAAGGCCAGGATAGCATTTTTCACAAAGCTATCAAGGACAACTGCTTTGATGTCCTAGAACTAGAGCATAAAATAGTTATTGAAAGAATCTACCGATCACTTCCTGAAAGAGATCCCAAAATGAAAACACCCAGGAATATTATAGCAAAATTCCAGAACTCACAGGCCAAGGAGAAAATACTGAAAACAGTCAAAAAGAAACAGTTCAAATATCAAGGAGCCACAATCAGGTAGCTCTCTAGCAGCTTCTACATTAAAGGACTGGAGGGCTTGAAATACGATGTTCTGGAAGGTAAAGGAGCTTGGATTAAAATCAAGAATCACCTACCCACATAGACCAATATCTTATTCCATATGCCAAAATAAAGTCAAAATGGGTTCACGGCTTAGATTTAAAGACTGATACTATAAGCAATTTGGCAGAGAAGGGAATAGTTTACTTGTCAGACTTATGGAGAAGGGAAGAATTTATGACTAAACAAGATATAGAAAGCATCACAAAATGCAAAATGGATAATTTTGATTATGTTAAATTGAAAAGGTTTTGTACAAACAAAGCCAATGCAACAAAGATTAGGAGGGAAGCAGAAAATTGGGAAAGAAATTTTTATAACCAATGTCTCTGACAAAGGCCTCATCTCTAAAATATACAGGGAACTGAGCCAAATTTATAAGAACACAAGTCATTCCTAATTCATAAATGGTCAAAGGATATGAACAGGGAGTTTTCAGAGGAAGAAATTAAAGATATCTACAATCATATGAAAAAATGCTCTAAATCGCTATTGATTAGAGAAATGCAAATCAAAACAACTCTTAGATACCACATGTCTCCTGTCAGATTGGCTAACATGCCAAAACAGGAAAATGATAAATTCTGGAGAAGATGTGGGAAAATTGGAATACTATTGCATTGTCGGTGGAGTTGTGAACTGATCCAACCATTCTGGAGAGCAATTTGGAAATGTGCCCAAAGGACTATAAAAATCTGCATATCCTTTGACCCAGCAATACCACTTCTAGGGCTGCATCCCAAAGAGATCACATGAGTGGGAAAGGGACCCTTATGTACAAAAATATTTATAGCAGCTCTTTTTGTGGTAGCAAAGAATTGGAAAACAAGGGGATGCCCATCAATTGGGGAATGGCTAAACAAGTTGTGGTATATGAATGTAATGGAACACTATTGTGCTATAAGAAATGGTGAAGATACGGACTTCATAATAACCTGGAAAGATCTATATGATATAATGCTGAGTGAGTGGAGCAGAACCAGGAGAACATTCTACACAACCACAGACATATTGCTTCTGTGATGACTAACTTTGATGGACTTGGCTCTTCTCAGCAATACAAGGTTCAAAGACAATTCCAAAGGACTCATGGAAAGAGCTATCTACATCCCAAGAAAGAACTATGGAGTCTGAATGCAGATTGAGGCAAACTATTTG
The DNA here is from genome assembly GCF_011100635.1 of Trichosurus vulpecula. Taxonomy (NCBI): domain Eukaryota; kingdom Metazoa; phylum Chordata; class Mammalia; order Diprotodontia; family Phalangeridae; genus Trichosurus; species Trichosurus vulpecula. The sequence goes on from NC_050581.1 coordinate 71,119,454, forward strand.
TTCTCCCTTTTTCCTCTTTTATTTTGATTTTGTTTCTTCTTTCTCATGATTCATTCCATTGGTCATAATTCTTCTTTACAACTTGACTATCATGTAAATAAGTTTAATGCGAAGCTATATGTAGAAGATACATCAGATTCCATGCCATCTTGGGGAGGAGGGAGAAGGGGAGGGAGGGGAAGAAAATCTGGAACTCAAAAACATGCAGAACTGAGAGTTGTAAACTAAAAAATAAAAATCCTAATAAAAAAAAGAAATGAGGGTCAGATGGACTTCATAAGAACCTGGAGAGTCTTATACGATCTGATGATGAGTGAAGGGAGCAGAACCAGGAGAACATTGTACACAACCACAGACACATTGCTTCTATGATGACTAACTTTGATAGACTTGGCTCTTCTCAACAATGCAAGGTTCTAAGACAGCTCCAAAAGACTCATGATGGAAAAGTTTATCCACATCCAAAGAAAGAGTTATGGAATCTGAATGCAGATTGAGGCAAACTATTTGCTCTCTCTTTTTTTTCTTTGTTATTTTATTTTATTTTACCTTTGGTTTTGTTACATCTTTCTCATGGTTCATTTTATTGGTTATAATTCTTCTTTACAACTTGATTATTGGGAAAATAAGTTTGATGTGAAGGTATATGTAGAACCTATATCAGATTACATGCTATCTTAGGGGGAGGGGGAAGGAGAGGGAGGGGAAGAAAATTTGGAACTCAAAAACTTGTGGAACTGAGTGCTGTAAACTTAAAAAAATAATTAATTAATTTAAAAAATAAATGCTTATTGACTCATCTCCAAAGAACAAACAAACAAACAAACAAACAAACAAAAAAGGATCACCTCTCCAGAAAAACTGAGCAAAAATTTAGGGGAGGAAATGGACATTCAAAGAAATAGAGGACGTTCACACATTCCTGATGAAAAAGCCAGTGCTGAATAGAAAATCTGACTTTCAAATACAAGGTTTACTCTTTGCACATGATATGATGGCATACTTAAAGAATCCTAAAGAATCAACTAAAAAAACTAATTGAAATAATTAACAACTTTAGTGAAGTTGCAGAGTACAAAACAAATCATCACCTTTTCTATACATTACAGCAAAGTCCAACAGCAAGAGCTAGAAAGATAAATTCCTTTTAAAAGTAATTGTAGACAATATAAAATACTTGGGCATCTACCTGCCAGGACAAACGCAGGAACTATATGAACATGATGATGAAACACTTTTCACACAAATAAAGTCATATTTAAACAAATGGAAAAATATCAATTGCTCATGAGTAGGCTGAGCCAATATATTAAAAATGACAATTCTACCTAAATTAATTTATTTATTCAGTGCAATATCAATAAAACTATCAAAAATATTTTACAGAACTAGAAAAATCATCGAAAAATTCATCTGCAAGAATGATAGGTCAAGAATATCAAGGAATTAATGAAAACAAATGTGAAGAAAGGTGACCTAGCCATACCATATCTCAAACTGTAATGTAATAATCATCAAAACTATCTGGCACTGGCTAAGAAATAGAGCAGTGCATCAGTGGACTAGATTAGGTACTCAAGACTCAGTAGTAGTAAATAACCATAGTAATTTAGTGTTTGATAAACCCCAAAACCCCAGCTTTGGGGACAAGAACCCATTATTTGACAAAAGCTATTGAGAAAACTGGAAAATAGTAGAAAAGAAACTATGTGTAGACCAACATTTTACGCCATATACCAAGATAAGATTAAATGGGTACATTATTTAGACATAAAGGATGATAACCATAAGCAAATTAGGAGAGCAAGAAATAGTTCACCTGTCAGATCCCTGGAGAAAGGAAGAATTTATAACCGAACAAGAGACAGAGAGCATTACTAGATAAAAAATTGACAAGTTTGATTACATTAAATTTAAAAGATTTTGCACAAACAAAATCAGTGCAAAAAAGATTAGAAGGAAAGCAGAAAGCTGCAAAACAATTTTTACAGCAAGCATCTTTGATAAAAGCCTCTTTTCTCAAGTACATAGAGAACCAAGTCAAATTTAAAAGAATACCAGTCATTCCCCAATTAATAAATAGTCAAAGGATATGAACAGGCAGCTTTCAGACAAAAATGATCCAAGCCATCTACAATCATATGAAACAGTAAGGCAATGAACACAACATCAATGATAATCATGAACATGCCTATGTAGTTCTGTATCGCAAAGTATAAGACTCTCCAAAAAGAAGGTAAAAGAAGTATAACGTTTATTCAGACACCAGAAAATCATATCCCATAACCAAATGTTCAGCTCCCACAGCCAGTCAGCCCACTTTATCATAACAGCAAGGAGCTTAAAACACCATATCACAGTCTGGAAACTCACCATCCTAAAACCTCTCTGACCCCCTGCTGGGATCCCCTCCAAAAACAAACTCACAGTATAGCTTGTTCAGTTCCAACAATCACGAGGGTGGCCATTAGCAGCCACCAGCAGCCATATCATCTTTCTGTCTCTCTCAGCATTTTCTGTGACATAACTTCCTTTTCCTGTCAGGAAGCTCCTCCCACCATGTAACTTAGGCTTCCTGTGACATAAGCAGGTCACATGGCCTATTAATGGGTGGGAAAGATCTTCAAATCAAAATTGCTAATATATCATATAAAAATGCTTTAAATCACTATTGATTACAGAAATGCAAATTAAACAATTCTGAGGTACCACCTTACACCTGTCAGATTGACTAATATGATGTTGAAGATGTAAGAAAATTGGAACACTAATGCAGTGTCGGTGGAGTTGCAAACTGATCCAGCCACTCTGGAGAGCAAATTGGAACTACACCCAAAGGGCTATAAAACTCTGTATACCCTTTGATCCAACAATAGCACTACTAAGTGTATATCCCAAAGAGATCAAAAAAGGGGGAAAGAACATATTTGTACAAAAATATTTGTGTCAGCTCTTTTTATAGTGGCAAAGAATTAGAAACTGAGCAGATGCCTATCAATTGGGGAATGGCTAAACAAGTTGTGGCATATGATTGTAATGGAATATCACTGTGCTATAAGAAACAATGAGCAGGTTGACTTCAGAAAAATCTGGAAAGACATATGCAACTGATGCAAGTGAAGTGAACAGAACCAGGACAACATCGTATATAGTAACACCAGTGCTTTTGCTGATCAACTGTGAATGACTTAGCTGTTCTCAGAAACACAGTGATCCAAGACAATTCCAAAGGATTCATGATGAAAAACGCCACCTGTCTCCAGAGAAAGAACTGATAGAGTTTGAATGCAGATCAAAGCATACTAGTTTTCACTTTCTGTCTTTTTGTGGGGGTTTTTCCCTTTGGGTCTGTCTCTTCTTTCACAATATGACTAATATGTAAATATGTTTTGCATGATCGCACATGTATAACCTATATAAAATTGCTTACTGTCTCTGGGAGGAGGAGGTCAGGAAGGGAGAGAGAAAATTTGGAGCTCAAATTTTTTTAATGAATGTCAAAAATTGTGTTTACGTGTAATTGGGGGAAAACAAAATATTATTTTAAAAAGAAAAAGCATATAATAAATTATACATGTTACTTTCAAAAAAAAAAAAGCAAATTGCAGTTGAGTCAGAAAGTGACTGGAAATTTTTTTAAAAGACCCAATGAATTATTACCATTGTATCAAATAAGGAATAATTATATTTATAGATGGGTATCTGAATAGACAGATGAAGCTCCATTTAGTTAACTACTAAAGCCAGTTCTTCTGTGAATTGAGAAAAAAAAAACAATTCACTGGAAAATGAGACAAGAGGTTGCCACTCCAGAGTAGAATAGGGAAACCTCATTTCCATTATAAGGCAGAATGCCATAATGTTCAAAACACGGGTGTTTTTTCTTTCTTTTTTTGCAGGGGGAGGGCAGGGCAATTGGGGTTAAGTGAGCCGACCAAGGTCACACAGCTAGTAAGTACGTCAAGTGTCTGAGGGCAGATTTGAACTCAGGTCCTCCTGACTCTAGGGCTGGTGCTCTACTCACTGCACCACCTACCTGTCCCGATGTTTTTCTTTCTTCTTTCAAATTTTACAAATACTTTAAACTCAGAAAGGTAAGTAAATAGTTCTTAAATGTAATCAGTGAGAAAAGACCAGTAAGTTTCCTCAGAACCATCACAATAATTGATTAGTCATTTCCCAATAAAAGATTAATCATACATTATTCATATAGTGCCAAAATTATGTACACCTCACAATATTCTCGGGGTCAATCTCCTTCTTGTTCTCCTCTCTATTTATACACCCATTTGCAAAAATAATTCTATCTTTCTACATTTAGAGCTTTGGGTACTATTGTTGGCTGAAGCTCTTGAGGCATGCACTGATTGCAGGGCAATGCCATATACATTAGCTAAGAGCTCAAGTATTATACAGTAACCTGAAATCAGGGAGAGTTAGGAGAGGCTAGAAAGTACAAGTCTCTTATTCTAAATTCACAAAATGCATTACAAGATATATTTTAAGAACAGGTAGCAAGTAGGGGACTTAAACACAAGAAAGGAAGGGGAGGGGAGGGGAAAAAAAACAATTATATGGGGCAGGGAGGAGACCTGATGCACCTTAAAAGAAAAGGCATCGTTTTAAAAATTCAAAGTAAAGAAATTCAAAAGCAAAAGTACCATCTGTTTTTATATAATGGTTGTGGTTTTGCTCTATAAATAATTAGCAACCCTACAAAAATATCAGTTTTGACATTTTATTCCATGTTAAGGAAACATTTTTTGCCATTGCCTTCTCCAACTCATTTTACAGATGAAGAAACTGAGGCAAACAGGGTTAAGGAGTATCTGAGGCTGGATTTGAATTCATCAAGATGAGTCTTCCTGATTTCAAGCCCAATGTTCTATCCCCTCAGAGATGATATGTGAATCAAATTCTAGGTGTCACATGCTTTGCAAACTTTAAAGGACTATACAAATATACATTATTATTAAGTTAACAGAAGTAGTAAATTGGCAGTCAGGATTTGGAGCCAGGTCTTCTAATTATAAGCCCAGCACTCTTTTTCCTATGCACTTGTAGGTTCCCATTGGCCTCTCTTTTTACAGATAAGAAAACTGAGGCACATTCAGTTAAAGAGATTTGCCAAAGGTCACACAGACAGTAAGTGGAGAAACAAAAATACAAACCAGAGCTTCTGACACGGCAGCCTTCTTTCCCACTATACCAACTATCATTGTATCTTAGATTTAGAGCTTGGTTGGAACATTGTAAAGGCCCATATGGCCATCTAGCCCAAGCCCTTCATTTTACATATGAAGGAACTGAGGCCATAGACATAAATTGACTTGCCCAAGGTCACACAGGTAACGAGCGGCAGAAACAGGTTTTGAACTCAAGTACTCAGACTTGTACCATTCTATCCCTTATGAACAATTCCAGTTCGCTATTTAGAATGAGAAACCACTGGAGCACGTGAAATCAAACCTTGGCTCTCTTTTTACCAAAACAAGGGGAAAAAAGTAAGGAAGAACTGCACAGAGGGAAAAAAGTGCGAGCTCATTCTCATCCATATTTCCTGCTTACCGATACCACTGGGCATTCGATTCATTGCTACTCTGAGATGCAGGGTAAGGAAAGGCCAGTACATCTTCTGCACTCAGGAGATAGGACAGACAGTGAGAGCTCGGCTCTCTTTCATAGTAATGGATCATATATTTTCCAAGTGCTACATGGCTTGGGTGATTTCGAGGTAAGTAGTCCGTCCATCATCAAAGGAGGCAGAAAAAGCCCACCTTTGAAGGGGCTCTCACCCTCACTCACGAGCCATGAATATGGGGCTCACTTCTCTCTGCAGCTGACAATGGGAACCCCAAAATGCTCAGCTGCAATGCTTCCAGCATGACTGGATTTTATTTTGATGAAGGGGGTGGGGAGGAATGGGACAAGGAGCAGGCAGGAGTGAATTTAAGATTCCCTGTTTTGTGAGAATGAGGGGGGCATAATTCTTGCTTATATCAGCAACTGGCTGATTGCCACCCCTCTTCCCCTTCCCCTTCCCCGTTCATTTTATTTTATTTTATTTCATTCATTTATTTAACGGCTTATCTGATACTGTGATAACCATTTCCGGCTATATATTGGCTGAGGAAGCTTTCTCCAGCCTCAAGAACAGATCAATAAAAGTAAGTCATAGTGATCCGCAAAAATAAAATTGTCATCATTATTGTTCAATTATCGCAGTGTCGGTGGAAAGGAGCTCCCGAGCTGAAGGCTTCTTGGCTAATATTTATAATCTGCATTGAATGGTGCTAATGAATGAGTGGGTGTGCGCTAGGCTAGCAACGCAGCGGTGTTTGATTTATCCAGAGTCCAGGGCTGATCGCTAATGTTAAAACCATTAAAGTGTCTCTTAGATCTGCCTTAATGTACTCCCCTGCATATAATAGAGCTTAAACTTACCCGTTTACTTAGCTTTTCATTATTGGTTGAATATTTGTCTTTATTACATTATCCCCATGATAAATTTGACTTGGGAGAGTTTAAAAAACAGTACTTCAGGAATAATGGCCAACATTTATATAGCGTTCTAAGGTTTTAGCGAAGTGCTTTATTACATAAATTATCTCATGTCAGCCTCACAACAACCCTGGGAGGTACTTGGCGTTATCATCCCCCATTTAACAGACGAGGCAACTGAGGCAAAGAAAGATCGAGAGACTTGCCCAGAGCCACATAGCTTGCTAGTAAGTAGTGACTGAGATAGGTTTTGATCCCAGATCTTCCTAACTCCAAGCCCAACACTCTATCTTTTGTGTCACCCAGCTACTACTTAAGGAGTCAATGCAGTAATTTCAGATGCCCTGGTCTTCTCCCAGATAAAAGACAGAATCCTTCCCTAATAATAATTATTTTTGAAAAGTTCAAACTGTTAAATCCTTGTATGTCCCATGTCATAAAATCTGCATGCTCGAGGGAAGAAGCAATATTTCAACGTGAAGGAAAAATTTAAAAACACACCGGAATAAAAGATACCTGCCTGAGCTGTCACCTTTGAGTCTCTGAGGGACAAAAGATTTTTATATCTCTCTAAAAATGCTTTTCCCTGAAGGAGTCCATAAAGCAAAATTGTAAATAGGAACAACAGGTTGATTAAGACTTAGGAAGAATCACCAAGAGCCTCCACTAAGGTCAACTGTTTCATAATAATTCTGCAAAGGACATCAAGTATGAAATACACAGGCTACCTACAGTCCTCTCCTCTCATCTACAAGATTTTTCCATTCACAACACAGGCAGTCCCAAGGGAACTCCACCAAGTCAATTTGGGGGGATATTTCTGAGACTTCCTCCTTCCCGCTCTTTACCTCACTGGCTTTACTGGAAAGTGTGGCTTTCATCTAAGTCTTTGTTTGGCCAACATGATCTATCTGCATCAGAACTGGGAACTAACCTCCTGTTTGCTTCTGACAATGCCACCCACATTTCTAGCCTGTTTGGGCAATCCAATCTACACTTTTTTGGGAGGCCCAGAGTGCTATTGGGTATACGTGAGCTGCCTGTCAGGCTCTGGGAGCAAGGACAAGAATCTCTCTTTCCCAAGAACTTGATCAGATGCAGTAAAATAAATAGGCTTACATTTTATTGTCAAAAGCCTTAGTCTTCTTTTGAAAAATTCAACATGTAAATAAAAACAAAAAAGAATGTTCTCTCTCCCTCCCTCCCTCCTCTCTCTCTCTCTCTCTCTCTCTCTCTCTCTCTCTCTCTCTCTCTCTTTCTCTCTTTCTCTCTCTCTCTCTTTCTCTCTCTCTTCCTCCCTCCCTCCTTACATCTCTCTCTGACAGCAGTATAATAACCCCCATTGTTTCTACAGCATTTTAGGGTTTGCAACGCTCCTTACATAAGCCATCTCAGTTGAGCTTCACAACAAACCACTGAAGTATATGCTATTCAGCCTTACAGACCAGGAAACAGAGACTGAAGAAGGTTAAGTGTCACACTCAGGTTCACAGCTAATAAACACCTGAGTCAGGATTTGAACTCATGTCTTATCAAGCTGGCATGCACAGTGCATAGAGCACCGGGCCTGAAGTAAGGAAGATCTAAGTTCAAATCCAGCCTCAGATACTTACTAGCTATACGACCCAGGACAAGTCACTTAACCTCTCTCAGCCTCAGTTTCTTCAACTGTAAAACCAGAGATAATAATAGCACCTGCTTCCCAGGTGTTTAGAAGGATCAAATGAAAATAATATTTGTAAAGTACTTAGGCTAGTGCCTGGAACATCGTAGGAACTTAATAAATCCTTCCTGATTCCAAGTCGAATCACAGGGCCACAGCAATTAGAACTGAAGGAATCTTTCCTTCCTCAGAACATGTCTTACACCTTCACATTAGAACTTGTATTCGACTTCCTTGTGTGCCAATCTTAACTCCCCCCAGACTGTAAGCCTTCTAAGGGTGGGGACTATTTTGACTTCCCTAAAGCAACTAGCAGAGTATCCTGCACTGGATTGGTTTTCAATAAGTATGTGACAAATAAATGAGGACTTATTTTATGCTGTCTTTGAACAAGTACAAAATAACTGAAATCAATCAAAATTTATAGCATGCCCACATATTAAAGATAATAGGTTAAGCACAACATGGTGATGCAGAGACCAGCCCTCAGATAGTTTGAACTTTAGTTGAGAGATACAAGACCAAACAAGTTAAACGGTGCCGTCATTAAATGAGGTAAATATCAAAATGTAAGTGATCATAGGACAATACATAATTAATTACCAGTAAGTGGTTTAGATAATCAAAGCTCAGGAAGTTCACTGGAGGTAGAGACGACTGGGTTAGAGAGAGTCTGAGAAATCATGGAACAGAGAAGACTTGAGTTGGACCTCAGAGGATGTAAAGGATTCGGGCAAGGGGAGGGTGAAAGTACCAAGACAAGAGAGAACAAATTGTGTCTGTGAGGCTGAATATCTTATTGCATTGTAATGTTAGTAAAAGTCCAGGCCTTACACTGATCAAAGTCTCATTTGTACAGGAAAAAACACTGAAACACAAAATCAAATTACCCAAATCCAAGGCTTCCTCTGCCATTTTCTCACTCAATCCATAACTGAGCTCTCCCTCTAATTCCGGGTTAAAAATGTGCTTGGGTTACATGATCAGCAAACCTAACCCTATCTCAGATCTGCCCGATGTGCAATCTTTCTGGACTGCATGTTTCATTATGAAGTTTTCCGTAGCATACCCCAAGACCACAACTAATGAAACACTTTATCAGATCCAAAGTTATTGGTTTCTTGTGGGTAGATTTCAGTTCTATTTGTGGCTGTCCTTCTGTGAGCTGTGAGGGACTGCCTGTGCATAAAGTAGCAATGACTTAACACCCACCAGTTATATGTTGCCTTGAGGACGTCTATGCTGCCTTCCATCATGAAAATTACATTATCAACAAAGAACCCCTTCCTAGAGTTCTTCGCAGCATTACCTATTGGATAAATCTGTGTGTTGGCCTTTGTATAAGATGATACTACTCTAGAGGATTTTGAGCTTTTCATTTTTTTTCCTCCTGGGCTGGCAGTGGATTTACATCGATCTTCAAAAGTCACACTAATAGCATGACTTGGCAAAATGACCAACTGAGTTAGAGATGAAGTATGTGGATGGACAAAGTAGGCTCTCCATAAATCTTTGTCTGTTGTTATTGTTTTTTTAATTGGATTTAATAATATTATATAACATTAATATAGTATTATAATTTAATTTTAATATAATATTTAATTATATTAATAAATATGTATATAAATTATAAAATAAATATAATATAAACTATAATTTCATTTTTAATAGTTGAAGTCCCATGACACAGGCAAGCTTGATCAACACAGAGTCATAATCCCCCAAACCCTTATGTGTTTTCTACATCTAAAACCTCAGGCAGCTTGCAGCCCAGGCCAGCACACAAAACATCACCAGAGACATAAAGGATACGGCATAAAACAAAGACAAAAACAAAACCACCTAGACCACCTCTCCAAGCTGCATTGCTCTACTGGAAAGAGCTCTCAAGAGGCTCTCTTATTCTCCCTTCTGCCAACACAGTCAGCTCTGCAGGCATACTATAAGGGTCATTTTAGGACCGTCAGCCAAGAGGTTCCCTTCTTTCTGATTTTAACTAGATCAACTGCCTAGAGCCAGACTCCGATTGAGAGAAAGATTAAGGAATCGTTATGGTTCTTGGACTGTATGAATGATCTATGGATCATTATGGTTCTAAGTAGCACTTGCTCCTTTTCTGTGCCCCAAACTCAACTAGCCACCTTCCCTAATTTTGCTAACATCGTGGACCCAATCTTATGTGATCCTGAGAAGCTTCTCTGCAGAATAATAGTAACATAACAGTATGTTAAAGGAGAAAGAACTATGAGTTTGGAGTCAGAAGGCTTGGATTCAAGTCCTACCAGAGTATCACTTAGTACCTGTATGACCTTGGGCAAATTATTTAACTGCTGTGGTCTTAATTCTCTCATTTGTAAAACAGGAGACTGGACTATGAGGTCCCTTCCAGCTCTAAATCTACAATACTGAGATTTAACAGTGACCATTTTGTAACAGATGTAGCAGTACCACCCAACCCCACTGCCTGAAGGTCAGGCATTTTATGTTTCGCCTCTCCCTCAGGGTTCTTCAGTACCTTTAAAAGAGTAAGGGGCTGGTGTCTAGTCTCTCTACCATTGGCTCAAGGTCCCATGAATTGTGTTACCCCAATTTTAGGGTCCTTAGAGCTCGGTTACATTTGGCTACTTAAGAGTCAGATTAGCTTTTATAAAGGAATATTTACTTTGAAGGTGTAACAAGAACAAATCTACAAACACCTGAGGGACAGGATTCCACCCACCCCACCACCCCCATCACCCCCACCCCATCCCTGCCATATAATCTCAATGTCTGGGAAAAGGATTAGGTTCACAGTTTAACCCAGTTCCTAAATAGCATAGTCCAACCAAGTTCCACCTTGTGCAGAGTCATAATCCCCCAAAGTGCAAAGCCCACCTTGGCTTGTGTCCCAGACCACTGGCTTCTCAGAGCTTCCCTATTGGGCCGGCAGCAACCTCTGCCCTAAAATCCTGACTTAAAGTTACCATGGCTTTGAACTCCTAGGTGAAGCAACTCTAGCACCTGGGCTTAGAAATGAAAAGGACAAACGAAACATACAAAAATCCCAATGCTGATTGTCAGGACAACAGGACATAAGGGGAAAAGTGGAGACAGAGAGAAAGTAGCCATTCCTCCACTCCCAGCTTAGTGTACAATGCCTAAGCCTCAGGTGAAAAGCACTTTGACCCCCAGATGCTATTGGAAAGAGAGAGACTATACCAGCCTTGCTAGTTTTAAAGACACAACCCAGTGGAAGGAGAAAACAGAATACCATCTTCCAGAAGCAAATCCCTACAGTGTCCCACATGGGTGCCTCCATCCTAGGTGATGTGGGCATGCACAACAAAGTCCCATTATAAATTTATAAATTACCAATGCTTCACGGAGGAAAATCAAGTTAGAAGATCCGTTTAAGCAGTGAAGTATTTAGTTTCAGCTCTCCAACTGTGAATTTGTCCCTGGAGATAATGCTTATGCTCATTATGTTAAATTTTTCTTCATCAACAGACACACATCTATCAAGGACATCCTTGATGAATATATGAGAAAGAAACAAACAAATGACATTCCATAGCAGAACACCCCCTTTATAGTCTTACTGTTGACTAAAAAGGAAGACAGAATACAAGATCCTATAGCAGTTGTCACTGACCATTTAAAAATTATTTGATTCAGTAGAACGAACTAATCTTTTAAAAACTCAGCTCCAACAAGGTGTCTTCCACAAACAGATTAATGTCATATGAGATTCCTTAATAGATACAACTAATATAATTTGGTCTCATGGTCTTTTGATGATCAATATCAAGCAAAGAGCAAAACAGGAAGATAGATATAAGCTGACCAGAGGCATTTGCCACAGTCGTGGGAGTTGTGCAACGCAGTCTAAATGAAAGCGGGCTTATCCATAGATGGACACGTCCTCCAATGCTCCTGCTGCAGATGACATTGCAATGCTTGTGTCAAGTTCCAGGATACTCTGATAAACGAGATCCATAACCATTTTATAGAGCCTGAAATAACTATTCAAATAGGAAAAACCAAGGGGATGAAAAATACCTATTTCCCAATCTGTAAGATATATGTGTGTGTATTCACACACACACACACACACACACACACACACAAATAAACATATATACATATCCCTTCCACATCACAACCTTCCTCATCATGGTTTCAATATATCTGGGGTCAGCATAAGAAATTACTGTAAATGGAAGTTTGGTGGAAGCCATAGTAATTTTATTTAATGTTGACCTACATATAGCCTATGACCAAATACTTAACCCAAATTTTACAATAAGGTACTGTAAACACCCCATAAAAGAAAAAGAAAAAATCAGAATTCTGTTGTATGAATGGAGGGCCAAAATAATTTATGTGGATTTTCCAGATCATGGGGGATGCTGTACCCCTAACCCCTGTGATGTGGAAGGGCTAACTATATAGATCAGGGGTGGGGAACCGGTGGCCTCAAGGCCAGGTGTGGCCCTCTAGGTCCTCAAGTACAGCCCTTTGCCTGAATCCAAACTTCGCAGAACAAATCCCCGTAATGAAAGGATTTGTTCTGTAAAACTTGGACTCAGTCAAAAAGCTGTACCCAAGGACCTAGAAGGCCACATGTGGCTTTGAGACTGCAGGTTCCCTACCCCTCATATAGATATATACCCACTTAGGTGCATGCATGTGTGTGTCCGTGTGTGTGTAGACACAATTATTTATCTACCAAGAGAGGGGGAGGGGCGGAGAAAGGTTTTGAACCTTGAAAATCAAAAGTGATATGGGCCCAGAATTGAACAGCAGGAAGATAAGAAGCTAGATTGAATTGGGAAAATTATGCACTGCTTTCCATGACCCCATGCTTCTGCCTGAAACAAAAATCCATATTTTTAACACTAATACTCTTCTATTAATGCTATATTGCTATGAATTACAGAACAGAACAATATCTGAAAAACTGAAATTGTGGATCTTTCCCCCTTAGGACAATAGAGAACTGAACTACATGGTGAGTATAAATAGACTACAGCATATTATCAAAGATAAATTACATGCAAAAAGCAGTATAAAAGTCATCAAAGATATGTATTATTGGAAAAGGAGGTGGCCCATGCATATAGTAATTGCAAATGAAAATAGGTGGTCAGTTCATATGCTTTATTGATGACCATATAATGTCAATGGTTGTAAAGGGGAGCCTTGAGGAGATTGAGTGGCTCCCTTGCCAAGAACTTAGGGGAGGCCGTGGATGAGAGATGTGCAGGATGAAAAGGAATAGATGGGTTAAGATCTATACCCCTGGATGGAGTGACCACATCTATGTATCAAGTGAAGTACATGCATGATGGATAGTTAAAAATGAAACAATGTAAATGCATTGGGAGTGATAGTTGGTGACTTCATAGTACAGTACACACACACACACACACACACACACACACAGCCCTCCAAAATATTTTATCCACCAATGACTTTGCAAACACTGAATCTGCTATAGTTATGCTCACTAAATAACCAATTAATTTGGTCTTCAAAAGCTAAGAATCAGTCATGTTAAAAATGCTTATCTTATAAAATGAAATCTCTATCTACCTTTAAATTATAATACATTTAAAGTAATGTTTAACAAGAGAAGTATACCAAATTATTTTCAAATGCCCCCTACTTAAACGTGCTTTTCCGATGTTTTTGCTTAAACATAGTTTGGCAAATATTGACAATAGCCACAAAACAAACCTGACTACTCAGATTGCAACTGTCATCAGTGGCACTTCCAATATGAAAGCTAATTTAATGTGTGCGGAGTACATGTATACATATGGTAGTATTTTATATAAAATCATCTATCATCCAACTGCTTTAAAGATAAATGCAGAAATTGCACAGTAACCTTCTCTACAATACCTAGTGGACCAAGTCAGAGTTAATCCTCTAAGATGGAATTTAGCATTGTAGGAATATTTTTACTATTATGTGTCTTAGCTGTTGGGATGGAGGTGGAGGTTAGATTTAAGAATTTCTTTCCAGTGGAAGTATCCCCCAGCACACAAATAGGATTGGCCTCTAGATGCAAGTGCTTTGTGGGAAGGAGAAGAGTGAAGTAGTGGAGGGAAGGGATATCAAGTCATTGTCCTGGATTAAGTAGCAAGTAAACCCTCTGGAAAAAGTGGCAAGCCTAATAAGGGAAAGCAATATTGTTGTGAATTAAATATTCTAATAATTGTCACACATGCCATACACAGATGGCCAAGTTTCAAAGAATACAGTAAAATACACATAATTACTAAACCAAATTGTTTAAAATAATGTTTTTGATGATTCAAAAGACATTTGAGATTTTGCAATGCCTCAAGGTTGCCATTACTAATACTGATTATTGCAGATGTGCAGATGTACTAATGTACAATTAATAAGATCGTTTCTATTGGCACAATATTAAATAACAGAAAGTTTACTATATGAGAGAAAAGAGATCCTTTTAATATGACCACTGAAACAGAAATTTTTTAGAGTTGGAACATAGAGATCATTCATCTTTGGCCCATCATCATTAGCTTTAATGTATTTCAAACAAAGGGAAACTTGCTCACTTCTCTATAGAAAAAGATAATGTTGTTTAATGTTGTATATATATATATATATATATAATATATATATATATATATATATATGTGTGTGTGTGTGTGTGTATATATATATACATATAAATATACATGTGTATGCATGTATAATTGCTTGTCCACCAGCCTCAAAATATATTCACCTTCTAATGGGAATCCAAATCATCTTGGAGGGTCCATGCAGGACCTTGTGGGTAACTTAGGTATTTACCAGAACGTTAGAGTCATTCTCCACTGGCAATCCCAAATTCAATTCCCTGCATAGAAAAGTCCATACTATAGAAAGGGGCAGGGGGAGAGAAGGGAAGAGTGTAATTTATTGGGAAGACTTTAGGACAATGTCTGGTTTCTTAGTCCCCAGAGAACAATTCAGATTGGGACGTATGGACCAATGCACCAAGAGACATACTACTTTGATTTTCTGGGATGACAAATATTGAACTAGAGCAGCATCAATGGGTTGATCAGGAGAGTTCCTTCAAACAACACAAATAGCTTACAGAGTTTTCATTGTTGTTTGTTGTTGTCGTTTGTCCTTCATGCTTGAAGAGGACCAAAGTGACATCACAAAGTCGAGGTCAATGTACAGTGTGTCCGACTGTGGCTCATCATGCAAATAACAAGCTTGGAAGGCTCTGCCACAGATTGAGCACAAACAGTCTATGTGGCCATTTGGGAGGGAGATGCCTCTATATTTGTGCACCTCACACGTCCTTTGAGCTATTGCAATTCTGTTTGCTCATAGAGCATTGGGCATGCCATTCTTTCCACTATATTGTCTTTCCTCTTCCTTACTGATACGGAAATGGGTGAATTCTAAGTCACCATTGGAGAAAAAAACAGAACCCATCAGAGGGGAAGAATTGTGTTTATTGCTTCCAGATTAGTCTGCATGCTTTAGGTGTTTTCTGTACATGCTTATGGATTACTATTTGTCCATTGCTTCTTCATTTTCCTGCTGCCCTTCATCCTATTATAGCTCCTGTAATCTCTATGAGTCTGTATCCCAAGTCTCAGTCATACTGATGCAGGCTCCCTAGGGCAAAACTGGTTATATGTCCATGTTCAGAGTTCTAGGAGTACTCATGGGAGGTTGGGTCATCTCTTCCTCAATAAACTCAGCTCAAGCCCCAATCCTAGGTAAGTTTATGAAGAAGCTTATGAAAAGCTCTTTTCAAACTTTAAAACTTCACAGAAAAGTAAGTTGTTTGATGACAATGATGATGGTTATTATTGCTTTACCAAGCTGATTTACTGCAACAAAATAAACTGTGGAATGTTGTAATCTCTGGAGCATCAAAACAAGAAGCAAGCCAGAGGCAAGGAAAAGATATATAATGGGGATCAGTCAGTCGGCTACAGCATATTTCCAACAAGGATGTGGCTTGAGAACTGGCATAAACACGTCATCAAAGACGGGTATGACAGGAAAAGAAGATGGGCTAGTTCTGTAGGGAGAAGGAGAACCAGATGGACAGCCCCAGTGTTGTATTGGTATCCCTGAGATTAACTGAAAGATTAAATAATCGGTAGAAGGCTTCCAGCCTGTTAGATGAAACTTGTAGGGGTGTGGTGAGAGAAAGAAGGATTGAAAAAACATAGATAAGAATTACACAGGTTGAGAAGGTGTGAAAGGCTTGTAGTATATACAACAGAAGAGAGCATATGCATTGATGGGTCCATAGACCCATCTAAAATCAACCAAATTTTTCAGAGACAAGTCCCTTATTCAGTGGCTAAGACATAATCAGCTTCCATAGAGTATGACTGAACTGTCCAGAGAATTTCTAATGTATAGTCATAACCACTCCTCTCCTCTAAGATGGGTAAGTTAACAGTGAATAAGACATTGCCTGGAAGTCAGGGGAACTATGACTTATTCTCACCTCCCCTGTCACCTTAAAAGAGGAATTTTTTTTAGATCTGTCATTTCATTAGTGGAGGGAATCCCTAATAAGGAAACCCTCTTTCCCACTATGAACTGACAATTGCTTTGATTTTTTTTCAGTCTTAGAAAGTCTTCAGGGGCACTGAGAGGTGAAGAAACTTGCTCGGGGTCACACAGTCATCATGCGCCAAAGGCAGGACTTGAAGTCTGGCCTTCCTGACTCTGGGTCTGCCTCTGCATCCACTGTACTGCATTGCCTCTCAGATAAGTATATAAAGATTATTATAACAAACTGTATCTCTGGTAAAAAGACTCCTTCTGTGAGACACCCTGCAGCCTCCTTAAGTCGTGGCCTCACTCTCAGACCATCTTACCCCCATCACAACCTATAAGAGCACCCCACTCTCTTCCTCCTTTTCTGGCACCTCTTTATGTCTTGTTTTCCCCTAGTGGAACCTAAGTTCCTTGAAAGCAGAAACTTTTGTATGCTTTTGCAAATATACGAGAGCATAGCACAATCCTAAGAATAAAGCAAGCACTTAATAAATTATCTATTTATCTATCCATGTCTCTGTGTCGAGGGCACCACCATCCTTCTAGTCCAGGGGCAGGGAACCTGCAGCCTCGAGGCCTACATGTGACCCTCTAGGTCCTCAAGTGCAGTCTTTCTCAAAGGGCTGTACTTGAGGACCTAGGGGTCCACATGTGGGCCTCGAGGCCACCGGTTCCCCAACCCTGTTCTAGTTACCCAAGTTTCCAATCTTGGTCCCGTCCTCACAAGTGATTCCTCACTCTCCCTCACTTCACATGTCCTATCAGCTACCGGATCTTATTAAACCTATCTGTACAACATCTCTCACAGCTTTCCTCTTCTCTCTATTCACAAGCCACCCCCACCCCACTCCCAATTCAGGCCCTTACTACTTCTTACCTAGACTATTCCAATGGTTTCCTATTTGGTCTCCCTGACTCCAATCAATGCTCCATAATAGCTGCCAGGGTGATTGTCCTTACCTGCAAATCTGGCCATGTCGCCCCCAAACACATACGTAATAAACTCCAGTGGGTACCTATTACCTCTAGAATTGAATGTAAAATCGTCTGTTTGGCACTTAGAGTTTGTCATAATCTGATCCTTTCCTATTTTTCCAGTCTTCTTACACATTCCTTCCTACCACAGACTATATGGTCCAAATATATTGTGCTCCTACCTGTTCATCACCTTTAACACTAAATCTCTATGCCTGAAGGCTCTTCTTCTGGGCCTCCTCCTCTTCAAATCCCTGGTTTCCAGCAAATGGAGCTGCCATAAGAGGGACACTGATAAACTGGAGAGTGACCAGAGGAGGACAACCAGAGTGGTGGGTGGCCTTAAGTTTATGTATTATGGAGATCAATTGGAGAAATTGGACATGTTTACCCCAGAGAAGACTCATTATGTGTGTGTGTGTGTCTGTGTGTGTGTGTGTGTGTGTGTGTGTGTGTGTCTGTAGGGGAGGACTTGGTAGCTATGCTCATATATTTGAAGCATTGTCATGTAGAGAAGGGATCAGAATTGTTCTTTTTGGCCCACAAGGGCAGAATGACGAGCAAAGTTGCAAAGAGGCCATTGCGTTGTCTGGAAAAACTGCCTAATAACAGAAGCCCCGCAAACATGGAATAAGCTACATTGAGAGGTGGTGGCTTCTCCCTCCTTTGAGGTCTTTGAATAGGGTCAGGTGTGTCATAGTAGGTATCCCTTTCACATATCCCTTCCAACTCTTAAGTTCTGTGATTCATACTGAGGTCCTCCTGACTCCAAGACTAATACTTACCCCACTCACCCCATTGCTTTCCAATATCCCTCCACAGAGAATCACACAATACAGATGTTGGCAGTACGTGAGCTGGATAAATACATCGAGGTGACGAACCAAATCCATATTGCCACAGATGGGGAGGATTTCTTCCAGGTAGATGATCAAGTTGGCCATTGGGCTTTCAAAAAGCCTGTGGCAGAGCAACTCCACCTTCTGAAGGAGGCTTTTCCTGGTCTCCTCCCCACCCCCAATCAATGTCCTATTCAAGGTTAACTTCTGCCTGCTTTTTGTGTGTCTATATGTGTGTACCTGTTGTCTCCCCTTAAAATGCAAGCTCTACGAGGGGAGGGGACTGCTTATCTTTTGTCATTCCATCTCTAGGGCTTAGTAAGGTGTTCACCCACACAGTAAGTGCTTGCTGATTGATAGATTACCTGAACTGTTTCATCGGTAAAAAGGGAATGATAATATTTATTTCCAGAGGTTTGCTGGTAAATGTTTAACAACCAACTCTCTTTTAAAAAATGTATCCATGTCATACTTTTAAGTTTAACCCTATTATTATTTTCTCCATCATTTTCTTAAGTCTAAACAATCAACAAAATATTACATTATACTATGATTTGTAACACTTGCAGATAGATACCAAGGTATAAATGCTCAAGATGAAAATTTAACAATCAGCTCAGGTGAGCTAATAAAAGTTGGCTCCAGGGCATTCCTACTTACTCCTAATCATAGCAACTACTATTCACAAAGTAACTTTGAGGTTTGTGAAGTGCTTTGACATACATTATCTCATTTGATCCTACACCCTCTTCAGGGGGACATCAAAGAGAAATAAAACAATAAAACAAACAAAAAATAGCCTTTGGGTCTTCAAAGGAAAGTCAATATATAAATTCATACTATCATTGTCATTACTGTTCTTATTATTCAAAGCAAAAATCAGTTTTCGCTGCCTGAAATATATACTATTAGCTCCTAGGCTAAAAAGAAAATAAATACAGGCCATAGTTGGAAGGTTGCCACCCTAGCCAGCAAAAAGATTCCTTTAAAAGGCCTTTATTAATTGGAAATCAGCAAAAGATAAGGAAAATAAGTTTCTTTGTTGCTAACAAAATGAATAAAGTACTCAGATAGTCCAACTATTATCAAAATAGTAGTTTACAGACAAAATAGTAGTTTACAGTAGTTTACAGAGGAAAGGATACTCACAAAATTAGTTGCCAACCAAATGGCTATGGCTGGTAATATTCATCACTATTTATGACCTTTTACAGGAAGCCTTTCCAAACTCCTCTTAATTCTAATGCCTTCCTTCTGTTAATTATTTCCATTTTTTTCCTGTATATATCTTGCTTTGTAGATATTTTTTTGCACGCTGTCTCCCATATTCGATTGTAAACTCCTTGAGGACAAGGACCATCTTTTACCTCGTTTTGCATCCCATGCAGTTCCTCAGTTTTAAAATGAGAATCCCCCAGTACTGGGCTAAATTGCAGAGATAGCATTCTCAATAGCAAAAAAAATGTCTATCACTATTCTCTTTGGTTGTAGAATGTTTTAAAGTCACTTAAATGATAGCTAAGTCTCTATTAGTAGAAATAATGAATCCTTTGATTCACACAGTGGCTGGTATGTAGTAGGCACTTAATAAATGTTTATTGATTGATTGACTATTAAAGGAATATATAAAGTAGCCAACTGCAGCATACAGGATTGACCAGAGCAATAAAAGTAACTAAGACATCACAGAGCTGACTGCCAATGGTATTTGGCTACCAGCTTCACCACCGACTTGTTCTGATATTGCCACCTATTTCTGAAACATTTTACAAAAAACTCTTTTTATCTTGACACTGGTCTGGCATGATGCTCTTATGTCACTGGTAAAAAGGCACCGAGCCTGCTCCAAATGCGAAACAAGATTTTATGAGAGGCAGAAAGGAGTAGTTCTAGGCACCTTCCTATCTAATAGAAAGCTTGTTGACAGATGAAAGTGGTATTGGGAGAATCTGATATAATACATAGAACACTAGACTTAGAGTCAGGAAAACCAAAGTTCAAATCTTCCCTCTGATACATAATAGCTATGAGACCATGAGCAAGTCATTTAATACAATGAACATATCTATTATGTTTCAAGGAACGGTGCTGGGAGCTGGAGATATAAAAACGAAATAAAAACCAGTCACTGTTCTCAAGGAGCTTGAATTCTGCTAGGGAGGATACAACACATAGAGACATAAATAATTATCAGAGAAGAGAGAAGACACTAACAATTCAAGGGATCAGGAAGGTTTCCCTGCAGGTGACATATGAGTTAAGCCTTGAAGAAAGCAAAATATTCTAAAAGGTATTGGTTAGGGGTGTGATCCAAGCCTGGGACACAGCCTGGGCAAAGACAGAGACAGGAAATGGAATATCCAAGAAACAACAAATAGGCCACTTAAATTTTCCAAGCCTTAGCTTCCTCGTCTGCTAAGTGGGATCTACCTATCATACCTACTTCATGGGGTTATGAGGCTCAAATGAGATACAGTATGTAAAATACTTTACAATGGTATTGTAATAGGTCTCCATTAGTACTAATAATGAATCTCATGAAGTGATTGCAGCATTTGAATTCACATGACATAGTTCCATTGGGCTGGAACCAATTACCATATTTTACATAATTATAACTTCTAATAGTGTCAATTAGAATGCAAACAACTACTTCAGAGGATTCATTATCTATACTAATCGAGACTTAGCTGTCATTTAAGTAACTTTTAAACATTCTACGGCCAAAGAAAATAGTGAGGAGAGACTTTTGCTACTGAGAATCCCATCAATGCAGTTTAGCCAAGTACTGGGGGATTCTCATTATAAAACTAAAGAGTTCTAACTACAAAACTAAAGACAAGAAACAACCGATCAGCAAATAATTCAGCTATGAAAACTCGAGCCCATTCTGGGTCAGACTTCGGTGACAGATGTGCTTACTTTGCCGGATAACCACCAATAAATAATCTTTTTGGTAATGCACAGAAATGATTACCTTGTATAAATGTCACACTCCTAGATTTGTACAGGACAAAAGGGGAGATTCATTAATAAGGAAAAATTAGACTCCGAGGACAACCCAATAGAGAGAGATAAATGAGATATGAACATTGCCCAATCTATTGTGTACCATTTACAAAGAAAGCATTCTCGGTTTTAAAAATATAATTTCCCTACTCATTTTTTTTTATTTTACAAAATGCACCAAAGCATACTTCAGATATGGTCCTATGTAGCTAATAGGGGAAAAAAAGAAGAAGAGGCACTGAAAAGTGATGATAATATTACTGTGCTTTGCTTCTATCGTGATGCCTTTCATCTAAGGATCTTTAACCCTTAAAAATAATTGATTATGTCCTACAATATCCTTCCATTAGTTAGGTATGTATCTTCTTATGAAACTGGATGGAAGAAGAGAGAGGTTGAGTGCATTGAATCACCCAAGTTCATGCCACAAGACTCGGGATTAGCCAGAAATAGACCCAAGAGACTGGGTTCCCATTCTCCTGCTTTAATCACTGGGAAATATTCTATCCCCAAGGAATTGTTTGCAATGCTGCTTTCGTTCTTGGCAGTAGCTACATTTTTCCCCTATTTGATTACTTTCTCTAATATACACCTTTGACAGGATCTTTCTAAGATTATTACTATGGAAATGGAGAAAGGGTTGGCTGTGACATCCAGACATGGTAGCCTCCCTATTGGCTGTGCAGAAAGTCTGAAGGTGATGCTCATCAAACCCCGATCACTAGTGGGAAGAGTACAAGTGGGACAGAAGGGAGAGAGGCTGTTGCTAAAGTACTTTCATGCTCACTAATTAATCTCTAGTAATTAGTACTCCAACGTAACAAGTGTCGCATTCAAGCAATAGAGCAGTACAAATAAAGTCTGTTCATTCAGATATTTGCTACTGAATCTGATTGCTCTTTTCAGATAAATCAGGGCAACAAGTTCGCTCATTTAAATACGAATGAAAACGTATTTTTCCACCCTTATGCCAAGCACCAGGAATCATTCCTACAAATATCTTGGGGCAACATGCTATCAGGATGGAGTACTGGACTTGTAGTCAGAAAGCCTTGAGTTCAAATCCTGCCTCAGGGTAGCTGGGTAACCCTGAGCAAGTTACTGGACCTCTTTTGAACTCAGTTCCTCATCGGTAACACGAGAGGGTTGCACCTACATGGCTTCCAAGGTCCTTTCCAGATCTATGATCCTATATTATTTCATTCAGTTTTAAAAACAGCGGCATAGGAGAGACAACTGGCCTTGAAATCAGGAAGATTTAGGATAAAGCCTAGCCTCTAACACATCCCAGCACACTGTGTGACCCTGGGCAAATCGCTTAACCTCGCAGGGCTGTAAGCAGCTCTGAGATGTTGCAGAGAAGATACCAATGCTCACTGGTAAAGGGAGTTTCCTCAGTGAAATTACATAAGGTCTAGTCCCTGATTTGATCAGTGTTACAGTGTTATTCTCTTAGACATTGGTTGGTCAGATTCACAATCTTTCATACCAAAATTATACTTCTCCATCTTCTTCATCAATTGAGAACAAGGACCCCATCAAACCAAACAATCGAGCAAGCAAGCGCTTATTAGGTGCTCACAAGGTGTCAGGCATTGTGCTAAAAAGTGCAGGGGAGAGAGACAAAAATGAAACAGACCCTGCCCTCAAGGAGCTCTCATTCAATACACAGCATCTGGCATGGCATTTAAAATGATGCTCAGATAACAAATGTTTGTAGAATTGAATCAAGAAATGCCAACGGGAAGCAATAGGCCTGGAGCAGGCCTGTAAAACTGTTAGGAAATAGACCTTTGGAGCACTCCTATCTCTACCATCAGAGCTCTTCTCATCCATATTGGTCCTCTCATCATGTCCATCCTCTCCAAATCAGCTGGCGGCAATCCTGTATCTCATTCCTCCAAGGTCATGCTCTTAGCTGGCTGTTAACTAATCCCCACTAAGATGTAACTAGAGTTAGGAAGTACTGATTCTAGGAATGTTCGCATTCAAATAGAAGCCTCTTTAGAGACAAAAAGCCGCCCAGACTTAAAAGAAAGTAGCCACAATGATGGAATGATTTGGGAGAGAAGGGAGGATAGTGCTACTGTTTGGAAAGGCCTTTGCAATTCACACCAAATTGTTATCATATGAACACCAGTAAGGGGCTGCTACGTGGTTCAGTGGTTAGAGGGCAGGGCTTGAAGTTGGGAAGACTCAGCCTCCTGAGTTCAAATTCTGGATTCAGACACTAGCTCTGTGACCCTAGGCAAGTCACTTAACCCTGTTTGCCTCAGTTTCCTCCTCTATATAATGAGCTGGAGAAGGAAATGGCAAACCGTTCAATTATCTCTGCCAAGAAAACCCCAAATGGGGTCACGAAGAGTCAGACGTGACTGAAAATGACTGAATGATAGCCACGGTCAGTGTCTCATATAAGGGTAGCCCTACTGATGAGGAGTGTTTTTGTTTTTCTGGCTTCAGCAGAGTACGGTGAAACATACCTTTTTCATAGACCTCTCCTTTTTTTTTCCTTTCCTCCAGCTTTTTCCCTCTGCTCCTTCTTCCCACCTTTTATATCTTTAACAGCATCAACTAGGTAAAATAGTGATAACAAAGTAAACAGGCATCAGGACAAGGAAGAGGACTATTCCTGTGTGTTTCTGTGTGTTCTTGTGCCCTCTCCTCTTCTGTCTCTAAGTTATCTCCCTTTGTTGGTCATAGAAAGAGTTTTTATAGTATTGTAAGGGATCCTAGGGACCATCTAGTTCAATCCTCTCATTTTAAATGAGGAAACGGAGGCCTCTAGAGGATGAGTGATTTGACTAGAGCCAAGATTCAAACTCAGGTCCAATGCCCAAGTCCAACAATTTTTTCATTGCACCTCACTGGTCTCATCCACTGCCATGTATTCAGTTATCACCGTATCTTTCCCCTAACCTGCCCTATTTCTATGAAGTACCTACTATCCTCCTTGTCACTCATCTGCTATTTCAGAGTCATCTTTGAATTTTCCTTCCTCCCAGCCTAGCCCCAATCTCAATCAGTTGCCAAGTCCTGTCAACTGTATTTCCACAGTCCCTTTCCCATCCATGTGCTTCTCCCCACCCAAATGTTCCCTACCCTAAATCAGTTTCTCATCCCCTCCCCTCAGGACTATTGTAATATACTCCTGATTAGTCTCACTGCTTCGAGGCTCTCTTCTCTCCAATTAATCTTCCATGTAGCTGACCATGGCACTGCTCTGCTCAAAAGCTTTATATGACTCCCTATTGCCTTTATGATAGTATATAAACCCCTCAGCCTGGCATTTAAAGCTCTCCATAATCTTACTCCAACTTATCTTTCTGGATTTTCTCTTTTTCACAATGTTCTAGCCAAATTGGCCTGCTAGCTTCCCCCTGATCTCTGCATTCCACCTTCCACATCCAAGCTGTGTCTGATGCCTAAAATGCACATCTGCCTTATCTACACCTGAAAGAATCTTTGTCTTCCTTCAAAGTTCAGTTCAGATGCCATAAAAATTACTTTTTTTGGCCACCACCTCCCTCAATCTGCCCTCCCTTTGCCCCCCCCTTCCCTTTCCCCTTTCCCTTACTACTTCTTCCCACCTTCCGCCCCTCCCTTCTGTCAACCCCCTCCCTTTTCTTCCCTCTTTCCCCTCTTACTTCCCATACGGTAAGATAGATTTCTATACACAATTGAATGTGTATGATATTTCTTCTTTGAGCCAAAGCCAATGAGAGTAATGTTCAAACAATGCTTGCCTCCCTCCCTTCTTTCCCTCTCCTGTAATAGGTCTTTGTGCCATTTCATATGATATAATTTACCCTCTTCTGCTTCCTCCTTTCCTCTTCTCCCAGTACGATCTTTTTTTTCCACCCATTAAATAATTTTTTTTATCATCACATCAAAGTCAACTTACATCCACACTCTGTGTCTATGTACACACCTTCTAAATGTCATAATAAAGATACAGCAGGAGTTAAAAGTATCATCTTCCCATGTAGGGATGTAAACAGTTTTTCTTTTCCTTTTTACCTTTTTATGCTTCTCTTGAGTCTTGTATTTGAAGACTAAAATTTCTGTTCAGCTCTGGATTTTTCATCAGGAAAACTTGGAAGTTCCTTTTTTCATTGATTCATTCATGCATTTTCATTTCCCCATCTCCTCCCCTGAAAGATTATGCTCAGTTTTGCTGGGTAGTTGATCCCTGGTTGTAATCTAAGCTCCTCTGCCTTCCAGAATATCATATTCTAAGCCCTCTGATCCTTTAATGTAGAAGCTGCAAGGTCCTGCACAATCCTGACAGTGGTTCCACAATATTTAAATTCTTTCTTTCCAGCTGCTTGCAGTACTTTCTCCTTGACCTGATAATTCTTGGATTTGTCTATAATATGCCTTGGCATTTTCAATTTGGGATCTCTTTCAGGAAGTGATTGCTGGATTTTTAGATGACTATTTTACCCTTTGGTTCTAGGACCTCAAGGCAGTTTCCTTGATGAATTCTTGAAAGATGCTGTCTGGGCTCTTTTTTTGATCATGGCTTTCAGGTAGACCAATAGTTCTTAAATTATCTCACTGGGATCTATTTTCCAGGTCAGTTGTTTTTCCAATGAGGTATTTTACATTTTCTTCTATTTTTTTCATTCTTTTGATTTTTTTTGACTGATTCTTGATGTCTCATGCAGTCATTAACTTCCACTTACCCAATTTTAATTTTTAACCATTTGTTTTCTTCAGTTTGTACCTCCTTTTCCATTTGACCAATTCTGCTTTTTAGGGTGTTATTTTCTTCAGTGTACTTTTTGCAATTTTGTCAATTGTATTTTTAAAGGAATTGTTCAATTTTTCTTAGACCTCTGTAATTCGACTTTTAAAATCCTTCTTGAGCTCTTCCAATGAGGTTTTTTGGGCTTGAGACCAGTTCATATTCCCCTTTGAGGTTTCAGATGTAGGTATATTGACAATGCTGTCCTCTTCTGCATTTGTGTTTTGATCTTCCCTGTCCCCATAGTAAGAATCTATGGTCTTTGGTTTTTTATTTTTATTTTTATTTTTTGCTTATGGTGTTTGCCTTTTTTCCTGGCTTTTAAAGTTGTTCTGTGCTTCTGGGGCACAGGGGGCCCTTCTTGTGCTGGGGTCTAGAGGCCTAGTTACTGGCTTTGTGTGATGGGGCCTCAGGTTCTGTCTGCTGAAGGCTGTAGAGGCTGTAGCTTACCTCGTGTTGAGCTGGAACTGGTGATGGGGCTAGTGTGTGCCAAGGCCAGGTGCTGTTTTTCTGCATTTCCCCAGGGTTACACTAAAACTCAAGGGGTGGGGTGTGGGGTTGGGGGTGGTCTGGCTGCTGGAGGTCACCTCCTCACCAGGGGCTGTGGTAGAGCATGGGCAGGCTCAGCCACTGGTGGATCCCAGTCTGCTGCACAAGTGGCAGTTCTCCATGCTGGCATCTGCCAGTTCCCCTGGATGTGCCAGGGCATGTGAGGGGTCCTGGTATTGGCGCTTTCCTATTCCACTACCCTGGGGCTCCGGAACTCCCAGTGATTTGCTAAGGTGGGGCTTGCCATTCCTCCTGTCCTATACTGGTCCCCTTCAGCCACAGCAAGAGGGACCTTTCCCATTAATCCCCCTAGCCTCACAAGCTAAAAAACTGCTGCACCCTGTCTTTCTTCTGCCTCTACTGTTCTAAGCTTTTCCCTGGGGGAGTATTTTCTGGGTTTTTCAAGGTCAATAAGGGAGGGTGAGAATGACTTACTCCACCATCTTGTCTCCCAGAAGTCAAAATCACATACTTTCTCTCCTCCCCTTTGGATTCCAGCGTTCACTTTCCCCTCAAATTATCTTATATTAGCTTATTCACACATATATTATTTCTCTCCCTTCCCCATTAGAACATGAGCAATTTGAGAACAAAAAATATTTTGCTTTTGTCTTTGTGTCCCCAGTATCTAGAAGCTGTACCTTACAGGTAGAAAGAAGATGCTGTTAAACTGAATTGTGTGGCCTTAGACAAGTCATTTAATCTCTTTGACCCTCAGTTTCTACATGTGTAAAGTAACGGTGGCGTTTGTTAAACATGTTTTCTAAGGTCTCTATCCAGGACAAAGTATTGACTTCCTTATCAAGAATCTATATTAAGGGCTCCCTTGTACAGTACTTATACCTAGCTTTAAGGTAATAATGATGCTCAGATTTTGCCCCAGTTGGAGGGTCACCTCTAATTATTAATATTTTTATATGCCATAACTATCTCTCAGACCTAATCTGTATACAATTCCCCGACAGGACTCTGGCCAGGTATTATGCTAGACATTGGGATCAGCCTCTTCCACACATGACAGATGTTAGGATGATAAGATCACAGATTTAGAGCTATAAGGGACCTTAAAAGGCACTGAAGATTTATAGATTGTTAATTTTAATTTAATTTAATTTGTAGATAAGAAAAAAGAGGTGGGGGAAGAAGGAGCAAAATATGCCTAGTAAGTATCCGAGGCAAAATTTGAACCCTAGTCGTCCCATCTTCAAGTGCAATTCCTTCCTTATTCACTATGCCATGAGTTACCAGCAGGCAATGACATCAGTTGATTTCTTCTATTTTAAACTTGCCAACTTCAGTTTCTACACCTGTGAAATGAAGAAATAGGACAAAAATCTCTAAGATCTATTCCAGCTCTACTGGTTTCCAATTTCCTCTTTTTTTTTTCAAACCTCTTCTGAAGAAAGGAGCCACTCATGTAAAAATCCCCCAAATAAGAAGCAACCTGGAGAAGTAGTTAAAAATATTCTATGAGGGCGGTAATTCAATAATGATTATAATTGCATTGATAACCAGCATTATTACAAATGATATTGATTCCTAAGGTCAAATTGCTGACCAAGCTTTCCCTCAAATATCATCAGTTATTGTTAGGGGAATGCTTCCTTTCTGGGAGGGGATTGTGGGATCACCAGGCTGTGAGGATACGATCTCCTTTCTCCAGGGACTCAGCCTCTCCTCTTTCACAAAATGCCAAGAGGAAGCGGTGGAACTCATCAAAACCTTTCCCATCCATTTAATAAAAGCCAGGCACAAATGAGAAGGAAACTGTGGGCAGACTGGGGAAATTCCAAGGTGTTTCTGGACACCTATGAAATGTGACAGTCCCCTCGGCGATCTGACAGCCGACTCAGTCCTATCACCATCAGGCCCCCCAAACCAATGAAGAGGAAAATAAAAGCACTCACAAACATATTTAAAATGATTCATCTCCTCATTGTTTCACTTTGAAACCCAAAACCAAAATGGAAGCATCCCTATTCCCTACTGAAAGTAATCACAGCTTTATATCCCTTGGTGTTTACATAAAGAGAGCTGTTTATTTAGAATCCTTGGTGATAAGGATGCCAGGAGCTCATAACTTATTATATATTCTCTTTCCATTTTGTCTTTTTTGGGGGGGGGGTGAAAATTATGTATATTTTATGATAACCCAAAATGACTTATACATAAAAAATACAGACTTTAAAGATAAAAAGGATTAGTAGCAGGTAATGCATTTTCCATGAGTGGCTATAGGGCTCTCTGTTCCAAGATGTACAGGCTGCATACAAATGAATTGATAAAAGTCTGAAGCTGTGGATGGCTAGGAAGGCTCATGCTTTGCTGGAGATGATTCTTAAAGTTACAATAAATCAGACAGACAGTGTCGGCCTTTGAGGATAAACCTGTGATGGCTTGTTGTGCCTTTTTGAATCGCCTCAGAGGCCCAGGGACTAAAAAGTGCCTAGATGTCACATTAAATCTACCGGGAGGATGGAGCACTTCAAAGAGAAACGCAATCAGATCTGATGGAAAATACATTTTCTGAAAGCTACTGACAAAAAAGTAATCTTTGATGTGGATGTTGAATAACAATTGATATTGTCTTTCCTGACATTTTTCATTATTGCCGTCTTATACAGCCTACTTCATGTATTAAAGCAATATTAACTGTTTGACAGGGACAAATCCTCAAACTATCACATAAGCAATTGTTTCTGAATTGTCTTAGCCCACTGCCTGTAAAACCTGTCCCAATAACTGCTTTTAAATATGATGGTACACTCTTTTCCCTGACTAGCTAGACAGTGTCTGAGCTCTGGCATAATACAAGGGAGTCTAGGGGATATTAAAAATGGTTAGGTGGTTATGAGGTGTCACTTGATTATAAGGAAGGAGCAATAGTGTTTTTGAAGGTGACTTTTAATGAGAGAGGTCTATAAAAGTTAGTCCTTATTATTCCCCGTGTACAGTATACATTTACATCAAGTACATCTATATACTCAAATCTCAGATCTATGGCAATTCTTACAGCTCAGAGGGGAAAGTAAAGAAAAGTACGGGAGATCCTTGTTATTTATGCAATGAAATAAAGCAAATCTGTGCCTGTCTCCCCCCCCCAAAAGAAACATAAAATATACTGGAGTTAAGTCCCTGCAATGTTACTATAAAGAGATTCAAGCAGATCTGGAAGACACATGTCATTTTCACAGCCCAGAGATACCCCCCTGGGGTTTGATGTCTTAACCTTACACTGTAAATATGTTTGGTTTCATCATAGACACTCGCAAAGCTTAAGTCCCTAATTTTCCAATGACCTTGAGCTACTAGTGGGGGTGAAAGGCTGGGGAAATGGAGAGGAAGATCTATGAAAAGACAGCTGGAATGTCGAATCTGTTTTCATATTTAAGGACCTAACTGCATGCCACTAACAAAGGAGCTAAGAACCAGTATCCCACCTACGACACAAAGTCACAACATTGAGACTACTGAGCACTGCTAGTCTCTCCAAAGTTGTCATTTGCGGCGGATAGCAATGTCACACACATCTTTCATGTTATTATGTTAGTATGATTTGCCAAAACCCTCCAGGGCTTCCAATTTTCATATTTCTTCACGATATTTTTAACTTGTCTGTATTTTTATAATGTAGAAGTTTTATGCAATAGATAGCTCTTTGGGGACATCTGGAATGAGGGTCTTTCTCCCCTCTTAAACTCGAAAATCAGAGTGATGGTGCCTTTGTGAAAGGAACGCTGGACTGAGAATTAGGAGAATTTAGGAGCTAAGAGCTGCTCCTTAGTAACTGTGTGACCTTTACGAAGTCACTTGAACAGTCTGCATTTCAGTTTCCTGAACTTCATAACATCTGCCTGTCCTTAACTCAAAGGGATATTGTGTCTAATAAAGGCTTTATAGCAATGTTTTCAGTTCTGAGGATGAAAGGCTGTAGACAAAATCCATAATACTGTAGTAATAGCAACAACTCACATTTACATAGCAATTTCAAGTTTACAAACCAAAAGGCCCCATAGGATAGGGATATTATCTCCACTTTACAGATGAAGAAACTGAGGCTCAGAAAGATTACGTGACCACACATATAGCTAGTGAGAAGCACAGTTAGGCCTAGAATCCAAGTCCATTTTTCTTTCCATTACTGTATCAGCTGAGATTCACTAGGTCTGGCAAATGGTAAATGATGAGTAAATGCTTGTTTATTAAGTCAATGGGAAAATGGCATAGTTGGCCAGAAAGAATAGCATGTTAACCTATTAGGCCGGGTGTTCTTAACCAGGGGTCTATTAACATTGGTTTTTTTTAGCATTTTAAGAACTATATTTAAATATCATTAATTTCCTTTATAATCCTGCATCTTTCATATTATGCTTTTAAAAAACATTATTCTAAGAAGATTTCACCAGTCCCCAACAAGATCCAGGATGAATATACATACAAAGGCAAGAACCCTTATAGTAGGCTAACTGGTTGTTGTTGATTATAATTAGAATTTAGGTATTCAGTGCGGCAATCCCAAAAGCTCACATGAACCCAAGGTTAGAGACTCCAGTGTAGGAAGGACTTTCTACTGGTCCCCTTCTTTTAATCTCCTTTCCATTTATCTACACTTAGCACTTTACCTGTATAGAATATTCCCACATACAGATTAGAAATTTCAGCTATCTTTTCAAAGCTCTCATTAGATGCTCACAACAACCCTCTGGCATAAGTGGTGTGAGGATTATAATTCCCACTGTACAGATGAAGAAACTGAAGTCCAAAAAGGTAAAAGGATTTGCCCAAAAATAAATGGCAGACGTTCTTGGCAAGATGGTAGAGTGAGTGAAGTGTCTGCCATACTTGTTCTTTCCCTCCCCTTTTTCAGAGCCTGGGCCTCTCAAAATTGGCCCTAAGAAAGGTCTAATATAAAACTTTTATCCTTCAACAGAGATTTAAGTCAATCTGTTGCCTTGCCCAGAAGGACTTAAAATTCCAGCCTGACCCATATCTAAAGTGAAAGGCTTTATCTCTCAAAAGGAATTTCTGATTTTGGAAGAAGGCAGGGAAGATAGGAGGCTTTGGCTTCTTTTTTTCAACTAAATGAAAAGAAAAAAAAAACATGACTAGTGGCCATCTACTTCTCCCTCAGGGGTAAGGCTGGCTCTCATCACAGTTCTTCACTCAATACTTTGGCTTCAATCAAGACTTTTTTTGTCCTGGGAAAAGAGCTAGCCAAAAGAGCTAGGGGTTTTCCATGACCACGCTTCCCTCTCTACAATCCTATACTTTCTTAGAGATGCTGACATCATTACTGTCCTCACAAGGATATGGCAGCTAGCCACCCAGCTTGCCAACACTGGCCCAGGCTTCTTTCAATCCAGTGACAGCTTGTCAGGCCCTCCGGATATTCGCAATGTTCTTCCCTCCTCACTCTTTCCTCCCCTCCCTTGCTCCTTCCCAGAGACAGCTGGTGTGTGTGTACTTCACATCCAACAGAGATGGGAGGGATAGGGGGTGCGAAGCAGGAAACCTTCTCTTGGCTGATTCATAAGTGATAAATGGTTCCACAAAAAAAAAAAAAAAACAGAGATAGAGAGAGAGAAAGAGAGGAAGGGGAGAATTGAATGTAGCCTTGCCATCTTAAGCACTTTGGAAAGGTTACTTTTTCTTATCTCTTAATCCCCCCTAGACTTACTGCTTTTTGTTATTTCACAGGCCGAAGAAGACAAACATATCCCTTGTGTACATCTGTCTAAAGTTCATTCTAGGCCTTTCAGCACTCCAGCCTCCTTGTGCTGCTGCTCCAATCTCTCAGAAGGAATTCTGTCCCTTCCCTTCCCTCCTCCCTTCCTTCCCTAATGAAAATCCTTCCTACTCAGGCTCAGGCTTCTTCCTCAGACTATTAAGATGTCCCCGCACCTTGGAAAACAAAGTGACCCTCCCCCAACTGACATTTCTCAGGAATGACCCTGTTATTGGTAGGCTGGCGAAAACCTCTGAAGTAAACCAAAACTAACAATACAGAATCATCTCACTCTATAGAGGTATTCCACACACTAAGCTTATTTCTCGAGTTCTGAAAAATGCCGAGTTACAAAAAGAACCCAAGAATTTCATGAAGAAAAGGAAGATCTCTGTCTTCCTCTTTGTATTCTATTATGCTGAAATAGCCTCATTCATCAAAGGATATTTATATATATACATATATATATACACATATATATATATACATATATATGTATATATACATATATATATACACATATATATGTATATATACATATATATGTATATATATATCAGTGACAAATGGATAGAAATGGATTGTTGCTTGATGTTAACTAAGAGGCACCACCCTCTAAAGGACACCCAGCCCCTTACTGCTAGTTACTTCTCTACCAAAACTACCTAGTGTGTATTTTATTTATCTTCAGTGTATATTTATCCATGTATACATTTATCCTCCCATTCTACTATAAGTTCCTTGAAAGAGGGGACTGTTTTGTCTTCATCTCTATCCCCTATGCTCAGTACCATGACGAGCAGGAACTTAATAAATGCTTGTCGGTTATTTGATTAATCGATGGATTGAATTCAACATGGGCCGGTACAGTTCACAGAGGAAAGGAGTGAACCAGCTTTAAAAGTTCATATACTAACAAAAGACAGGAATTGTCAATTATGGAAGGAGTTGTAGAAAAACAGACATACCAGTGCTGTGAATTGGCAAAAACAATTTGGAATTCAAAAGTCAACTAACATTTATTAAGTGCCTTCTATGTGGCAAAACTATGCTAAGCCCTAGGGATACAGAGGAGCTCACACTCTAATCGGGATATAATATGCCAATAACTATATGGAAAAAAATACAGAGAGGATAAATTGAGGATAGTCTCAGAAGTAAGGCACTAAGAGGCTCCTTGAAGAAGTTGATGCTTCTGCTGAGACTTGAAAGAAACCAAGTAAGCCAGGAGATGATGAGAAAGGGAGTTCTGAACAAGGGGGACAGTCAGTAAAATGCAGCCCAGGGGAGGAGAAGCTGGAGTATTATGGTCAAGGAATAGCAAGGATGCCAGTATCAGTGGATCACAGAGTAAGTAGAGGGAAGTAAATGGAGAAGACTGGAAAGGTAGGAAGGTGCCAACTTTTAAAGGGCTTTGAAAGCCAGAGAGTTTTATACCTGATCCTGGAGATGATAGGGAGCCACTGAAGTTTATTGAAACAGGGGTGATATGGTCAAATTCTCATTTTAGGAAGATCAATTTGACAGCCAAATGGAGAATGGACTGGAGTGAGGAGACACTTATAGTGAGGAGACCAACTAGCAGGCTATTACAATTGCCTATGCAAATAAAGTAACTAAAATGTGCATGCCCTCTGAGGCAGTGATCCCAGAGGGATCAAAGAAAGCACGTGTACAAAAATATTTATAACGGCTCTTTTATAGTGGCAAAGAATTGGAAAGTAAGGGGGTACCCATCAATTGGAGACTAGCTAAACAAATTATGGTATATGAAGGAAATGGATTATTATTATTATATCATAAGAAATAACAAAAGAGATCATCCCCGAGAAACTGGGGAAGTCTTGTATAAACTGATAGCAAAGTGCACAGAACTTGGAAAACAACTTATATAATAACACTGAAAAGACAAACAACTTCAGAAATCTCTCAAGGCATTGACTAGCCACTATTTCAAAGGGACATTGATGAAGCATGCTGTCCACCTCCTGAGGGAGAGGTGATGGACTCTAGAAACCAAATGAGATATACATTTTCGGACATGGTCAGTATGGGAATTTGTTTTGCCTGACTATGCATATTTGTTATAAGTGTTTTGTCTTTCTTTTCCTTGGGGGAGGGAAAAGGAGAGAAAATAAATGCTTATTAATTTTTTAAAAATAAAATATAAGTTAAAAATAGCTCATTTATTGATAAAAAAATAAGAATAGCCAATGTTGGAGGGATTGTGGAAAGATAGGCATGCCAATATATTACTGGTGGAACTGTGAATTGTAAATTCCAGAAACTATTCAAGAAAACAATTTAGAATATGCAAATAAAGTTACTAAAATGTCTGTACCCTATGATCTATAGATTCCATTGTTAAGTATATTATGTCAAGAAGATCACTGACAAAAAGAAAGTCTCCATATTCATAAAAATATTTTTGGACTGCTTTTTATGGTAGCAAAGAGCTGGAAACAAATTAAATGCCCATCAACTGAGGAGTAGTTAAGCAAATTGTGGTACATGAATGTAATGGAATATTACTCTTCGGTAAGAAATGACAAACATGACAAATACAGAAAAGTACAGAAAGCCTTATGTGAACTGATTCAAAGTATAAACACAGCCAGGAAAATTATGTACATGATCATCACAACCACATAAGTAGAAAGAACAGCACTATAAAGCAATAAAAACTGAATTTTGTGAAATTATAAAGTTGGACCCCCAAAATGTAAGAAAATATTTTTCTCCATTCCTTTGTGGAGGTTTGGGACCAGGGGCATGGAATATTGCTTTTAATGCTATATTTTTTTCAAAGTGTCATTTGGTTTTGCTGATTTTTTTCCCTTTTTAAAATAATTCTTTGTTATAAGTGATGGTCTTTTGTGAAGAAAAGGGGAGGGATATAAGAGGAAAACAAAAAATCAATGAAAATGTATTTTTAAGAAAAAATCTATTAAGATATTTAATTCTATTAAAAAGAAATCTATTTTTCATATAAATCTTTAATGAAAACATTCTTTTTTCATTTTAGTTGTTTGATATCTTAAAAAGAAAGACACCCCTCACTCCTGAATGTGTATATAATAATAGAAAGTCAAAGTTAATACCTTTAAAAAAAACTGTGAATCACAAAGCAAAGTGAGCAGATCACCTCTGCAGGAAAAGGGAAAAGACAATTTTGTGCCAATTCAAATATACAAATGTTATCAAGCACTGGAACTACAGCTAGGATAGGGTGACCAAGCCTTGTCCTAGGATGAGAAATTTAGAGGCTAAACAATCCTTGGGGCATTGAAACAAAACTTAGCATGAATCATTAATTTTATAAAGGAAGGCAAATGAGGGCTCGCTCTCATGAGACATCCTGTTCTTCTCCCTGTATCACCCAGATTCTCCTACACCCTAGTTTTCCCAATCAGTGGCCAGAGCTAGTGTCCAAAGCTTTCTATCTTCTTTCCCTGGGTAGCCATGGTCTGTGGGTTCAAAAATTCCTCCAGTGAGCACAATTATGAGCAAGGACTATGCTAGGTGCTGGGGATAGATCAACCACCTATAATTTCATCACTATGGAACTCACTTACCCAAAACAGATAGCAGGCAATCTATAACCATCTTAGAAAGCTGATTTGAGGCTGAGAGAGATTAAGCGATTTGCTCATCATCATACAGTTAGCAAATGTCACTGACCATATTAGAACTCAGGTCTTCCTGATGGCAGGTCCAGCCGCCTTTCATGCAATGGGGATATAAAGATGAAAAAAGCCATGATCCCTGCCCTGAAGATATTTGAAATCTAGTATAATAGCTAAGACACATATGGAATTTTCCCTCCCCACCTTTGCCTCCTGGCTTCCTTCAAGTCTCAGCTAAAATCTTGCCTTGTGTCAAAGCCTTTTTCAATCCCCAATAATGCTGGTGCCTTCTCTCTGTTGATTTTCCCTAGTCATCCTGTATATATCTCGTCTTTTGTGTGTCATCTGCTCCATTAGACCATGAGCTCCTTGAGAACAGGAGCTGTCTTTTGCCTTTCTTTGCAGCCCAGTGCTTGGCACAGTGCCTGGCACATAGTAGGTGATTTTAAAAGTACCTGATATTTTGGGATACAAATTAAAAGAGGAGATACAGAAAGAAACACTGTGAAAACTTCCAAGAGTTAGAGATTACTTCCAACTGGAAATACCAGGAATGGCTTCATGGAGAAGGTTGCCAATTAACCGCATCTTGAAAAAGGGAGCAGTATTTCAACTAACCAATAGGAGAGGAGATTCCATTCCAGACATGGCAAATAACATAAACTAAGATAGAGGGAAGGGAGAAGGTCGGACTAGACTAGGGGACCCCAAGTACGCTGACTTGTCTGAAACATAGTAGATGTGAAGGAGGTTAGTACATATTCAGACTGGAAAGATAAGGGAGAATCAGAACAAGGAAGAGCTGTGCTAAGGAGTGGGCACTTTATTCAGAAGGCCAGCGGGGAACCACTGAAGTCTCTGGAGTAAAGAAGTGGTAATAGTAGAATAGCTTATGTTTTAGGGCATTTTAAAGTTCACAAAATGCTTTTCTCACAACAACCCTATGAAGTAGTATGAGTACTATAAGGACTGTCGTTCCCATTTCTCAGGTGAGGAAACTAAGAACCAGAAAGAGTAAATGACTGATCTAGAGTTACGTAGTGTCAGAGCCAGGCCTCAAATACGGGCATTTTGAATCCAGGCCCCAAGCCGGATTCACAACAGAGTTCACAGGAAATAAAAACACCCACCTGTGAACAACTTTCCCTCAGAAGCCTCTATGGAAGAAGCTCTTAACCTTTTTTTCATGTGTTATGGGCCACTATGGCAATCTTGTGAAGCCTCTGGACCCCTTCTCAGAATAATGTCTTAAAATGCATAAAATAAAATACACTGGATTACAAAGGAAATTAATTGTGTTGAAATACAGTTATCAAAATACAGGATATCCCAAAAGTCTTTAGTGCAGCTTTCATAGCATTAATACCTTTAAAAGCTCTATTATCTTAGAACAGCACTAAGATTTTTGGACCAGTCTGTGTTCAAAAGCCCAAATTCATGGCTTCCAGTATGAGAACCCCTGAGTAGGGGTCAAGCCTGGAGAGGAACCCCAGATGTTGCCTCAAGTGTAGCTTCCCAGCATGGATCTCCCATTGAATCTTTCTGGAGTTCCTTCAGGAGGCAAACTTGGTCACTCCTTGGCAGTCCATCTTTTACTTCTCAGTGGTGTAGTCCTTCACTGTCCCTATACCATTTTAAGCTTCCAGTTGGTGGTATCACTCTAGCTGCACACTGGACACTCCCAGTCTTGGTTCCATCAGCCATCTCATCATAGGAGAACTCGGGAGTTCTTATCCTGGAGTCCATAGATAGATTTCAGAGTGTATGAACTTGGATGGGGGGAAATGACATCTTTATTTTCACTAAGCTTTAACTGAAATTTAGCATTTCCTTCAGTTATTTTAAAACATTCTATACACACACACACACACACACACACACACACACACACACACACACCCTGTTATAATTCTTCAAGCAAAACCTTCTCTTAGAGAGTCTGTTCCAGAGCTTCCAGAGCTTCTTTGTCTTAGCCTAGTATACTTGGCCTCTTTGCTTTCAGCTCTAACATGCCAAAAACAAAGGATGTCCCCACCCCCACCCCCAACTCTGTCTTGTACTATAGCTCCTGCCAATCTCTGGCCTCATGAAAATTTCCCCAGAAATCAGCAACACAACTGACCTTCTTCTCTTCCAAGCAGGTGTCCCAGGTCAGATCAGGGTGATTCCCACTCCTGAGTTTCTCTTCCCTAGCACCAAAATAACTCCCATGGGTCTAAAGAAGAGGTTCCCAAATTTATTTTAAAACAAAATTTACTCAGTGCCCCGCCATACTTTCTTCAACCCTCTAACAGATTTTTTAAAAATTTGCCTCATTTCAGAAAAATACTGCCCCCCTGGATCATTCCAGAGCACCCCAGGGGTTGGGAACCTATGGCTGAAGTCTCAGTAGATCTTGCCATAATTGTACCTTGGGACCCAAAGTTCCCTCTGTGGCCTACTATGTGGGGTTGGTCACATTACCTGGGACTGTTTCCTGTATAATGCAGAGTAGGAAAATTGGTGGAAAGAAACTATCCCTTTTACAATTTCCCAGAACACAGAAGGGGATAAATTTATGATACCTAGTAAAGGAGATAAATAGGTAGCTAGACAGACAAATAGATAGACAGACAGACAGATAGATGGATGGATAGATAGATAGATAGATAGATAGATAGATAGTAAGATATAGATAGGTATATATAGATATATACACACATACATATATACCTACATACACATATAGTATGTGCATATATGTATGTTTGTATATATGTACATATATGTGTGTATGAGAATATATGGATATGTGGATATATATGCATACATACATAAAGCTGCATGTATACATGTATATGTATATGCTATATATATGTTTGTACACATATATGGGGAGGCAGGCAGTGTGATGGAGGATGGCTTGGAGCAGGGAAAGATACTAGAGGTAAGAACACCAATTGTAAAATTGTTCCAAGGGAAAGATAATGAACTAGAGTGGTAGCAATGGAAGAGGGAAATGGGGAGCTCATCTATTACAAGGGCAGAGTTAACCAGACCTCAAATCTAAATACGAGGCACAAAGGACAAGGGAGAGTCAAAGATGATTCAAGGGCAGGTTCTGCAGGAATGATGACAAATGATTGGATGTATTGAATTGGAAGTGCCAGAGGAACAGAGAGGCACCAGAGTGGAGATGATAAGGTTAGAGATTCAGAGCTGGAAGGGACCTCAGAGGCCATCTAACCCAACACTCCCAGTTTACAGATGAGTCCCAGAGAGGTGACTTGCAGCCCAAGGCCATATAGAGAGTAGAATCAGGCCACACAGAAGTGATAGAATCAGGATTCAAACCCAGGTCTTCTAATGGCAAACAGTCAAATCTGCCTTTATAACTTCTCTAAATTCCATCCCCTTCTCTCCATCCACATGTCTACAAGCCTATTTCAGGCCCTCATCAATAACACTCATCTAGACTATTGTTAAGTCTCCTAATTGGACTCCTGCCTTCCAGTCTCTCCTCTCTTCAACCCCTTCTCCACACAGATGCCAAAAGAATGGCCCAAAAGCACATACGCCAATCCCCTGCTTAAGACATTTCAATAGCTCACCATTGCCTCTGGGATACAATGCAAACTCCTCGGCTTGGCATTTAAAGCCCTTCACGGTCTGGCTCCAGTCTACGTTTCCAGGCTTATTACATATTACTCCCCTTCATACACTCTCCATTCCAGCCAAACTGGCCTGTGTGCTTGTTTCTTCAATTTGGCACTTTATCCCCATGCCTTGGCAGAGACTTCCTCCCATGCCTGAAATGGGCTCCCTCCTCATTTTCACCTGTTGTCGTCCCTAGCTTCTGTCAGTATTATCTCCTATGGGAGACCAGTCATTGAGCATGATGTAGGTATAAATGTGTAAACAGGAGCTAATCTATTCTTTAATTCCTCAATGAAGTTGGATCCCCTTGGTTGATTCACAGAGGGAACAGGAATGATTGCTTATCAAATATCAAGTAACTGTGGATATTTAACCTATAAAAGGAGACTCTGGAGATGTATGATAACTGTTTTCAAGTACTGGAAGTCATATAGTAGAGAAACTAGCCATATTGTTTGATCCCACATGGAAGAACTGGATGTAATAGTAGCAACTGCAGAGTTAGATTTTGGCTTAATACAAGGAAAAATTTCCTAAAAAATTGGAACTGTCTCCAAATGGAATAGGTTATCTAGGGGTATGGTGGATACATATCAGGAGAGGACTTCCCCTTGTCAGGAACATTATACAGAGTAATAGATGCTCTTATAGAGATACAGAGATGGTAAATAAAGAGTTGGACTAGAACACCTCTGAGGTTCTAACTCTGAGATTCTTCTCCTTTTCAACCTATGATTTTGTCAGTTCAGGAAGCTGCCAAGCAGAAACTCCCTTCATTGACTCAGGTTGGAGAATTGCCTGGGGCACTTTAAAAATTATCTTATATCTTAAAATCACATATCTTATATCTTAAAAGTTTGACTCGAACCCATTGTCTTCCTGGATCCAAGGCTAGACTTCTAGCCCACATTGAAATTCTATTATGATAAAAAAAAAATAGCCACTGGACTTGTTGACCTTGGAGAGACCATTTGATCAATTGCTCTGTGACTCTGCTTACCATCCATGCAACTTCCTTGACCAAAACATTCCTCTGTAACTACCACTTTTCTATGTGTATTATCTTCTCCTATTAAAATATAAGCTCCCTCACCCGGAGATTCCACTACTAGGAATATATACAAGGAAGTCATCAATAAAAAGAAAGCCCTCATATACACCAAAATATTTCTAGCAGCACTTTTTGTGGTAACAAAGAAATGGAAACAAAGCAGATGTTTATCTTTGGGGGAATGGATAAATGAATTGTGGTACATGAGCGGAATGTAACTGTGCTATTAGAAATGAGGACTATGATGAATACAGAAAAGCATGAAAAGACTTACATGAAGTGATGAGAAATTAAGTAAGCAAAGCCAAGGAAACAACATACACGATGACTACAATATAAATGGAAACCAACCACCACAAAAACAAGTTAACCCTGCAAAATAACAAAGAACATGCATGGCCTCAAAGAAGAGATAAGGCACCTCCTCTCATTCCTTTGCAGAAGTGGGAGGGCCACTGGTGTGGAATATTGCATATATTTTCTATTTCTTCCATGTAACAATTTGCCAATTTTGTTTCCTCTTTTTTTCTCTTTAAACATATATATATATATATATATATATATATATATATTTGTTATATAGGATATCTCTCTAGGAAGCGAAATAGGACGTATACAGGAGGGGAAGGAATTTTAGGCCATGTGAAAACAAAAGATATTAATAAAATGTATTTTTTAATGTAAGCTTCTTGAGAGTAGAGAGACTATCTTGCTTTTTGCATTTTTATCCCTAGTGCTTATCACAGTATCTCATACACGACTGAGGGTTTAATAAACACTTTTTAATTCATTCGTTCATTCCTCTATTGTTGTCAAATCAGTGAGGGATACAGAGGAAGCAAAAGACATTATTGTTAAAAACCTATAGAGTAGAAGGAACAAGATTTGCATACAGGAAACCAATGAAATACGTTATTTATGTGGTATTGACCATGAGTGCAATTAGAATTCAAGATCATGATGGCGATAGAAGTTCAGAGAAGAAAGGAAGTAATTTGGCATGAGAGGACCTGGAAGGAGTCCATGGAGGACATGGATTTAAGTAAGACTTTGAAGAGAGGCTGGATTTCTATAGGTGCAGCACCCTCTCTGGACCAGCCAACTCGCAGGTTGGGTGACCAGAGGGTTACAGACTAGTAGTATTTTCAGAGTGTGAGGAACTGGATTTCTAGTATCGTGGCTCACATGAGCTCCCATAAGTGTGCTCCCCATTAATAACAGCCAGTAGACAGCTTTTTAACAAAGGCAATAAGTTAGTATATTAAGAACAATTGATGTAGGTCTGTGGAAAGAGTGGGCTCAAACTTAAGAGTATAATGGTAGTGAGGAACATGTAGGATACACAGATAGCAAAGGGGTAATTCACAATGCTTGGTGATTTATGGCCTGGAAGTTCTCTCTTGAGTTAATAGTCCATAATCTCCTTCCATACAAAGGGTTCTAGTCCTTGAAGCTTCCTCCCTTTTCAGGTGACTCTTTTTACTGCATCTGTTCTGCATCTCATTGTCCTCTGGGTTCCTGTACTACCATCTAGATGTGGTGGCTCCTACTGTTCTAATCTCTCTACTAAAATGGCCAAAGGTGAACCAGAGTGGAGAGTCTCCTCTCCCCGAAAGCAAGTGGAGTCTTTGACTCCTAAGCTTGGGAGACATCCACCACGAGACTAACTCACTACTCGACTACATTGCTATACTGAGATTCCTTCAGCTTTTTAAAGACCCCATAGGGATGTTTAGCTGGAGGGATTGGTGTAGCTACACTTTTCTGGGATTTCCTTGAGGTGGGCATGGAATCCCATTCCTTACATAGGTAAAAAGGAGGGAAGACTTTTCCTTCTAAAGGCCAGGGGTTGGATTGTTGATGGGAGACAGAATAAAATGAGTAGCATTAAGTGGGGGATGATTATACTTTGGAATAAGGGAGAATAATAAGGGTCTGGTCTGACTAACGATGTTTATGTTGGAGGATAGCGCTAAATAATAAAGTTAAACATGCCGCATTTGGAAGGGCCCTAAATAATATTTTCCAACTAACAAAATAGATGTAAGGGTAAGGAGGAGAGAATAAACTGCATGAGGGAGTGACGAGCAATGCTTATGGATCAGATAGAATAAGTGAGAAATGTCAGGTCTTGGGCATTTTGTTCAATGGTCAGATGAGTTCTGGGTATTTTTTATTTTTCACAGCTCTCTACCAAAATC
The DNA here is from genome assembly GCF_011100635.1 of Trichosurus vulpecula. Taxonomy (NCBI): domain Eukaryota; kingdom Metazoa; phylum Chordata; class Mammalia; order Diprotodontia; family Phalangeridae; genus Trichosurus; species Trichosurus vulpecula. The sequence goes on from NC_050581.1 coordinate 71,162,523, forward strand.
TCAAAAGCAATAACTGTGACAACTGACAATTTCAAATCAGATAAATAGAACTAGCAAAGTATCTCCAAATCAGACCTGACTAAAACAGTAGCTGTTAGGCAAATAAATGAATACTCTGGTGAAAAATTCATTTTGTGAGCCTTCATCTTTTTATATGTTCCCTATTGTTTGTATTTTTTCAGTAAGCTCTGAGTGCAATAACCTTAATTTAACTGTTTCGAGAGGTGGAGGGTAGTTGTTGGTTTTATAAATAATCCTTTAAATTCCTTAGGTATTTTTTAAATCTCTGAAAGCCAAGTTCAGATTTTCCTGTTATTTCCTTTTTGGGGGTGTACCCAGGGGATGCAAAGGCCACAGTGGGGTATCAATAGGGACACCTCAACAGTTACTGTATGGGAATACTTTAAAAAAGAAATGAGAGGCATGTTTTCAACAAAAGATCCTTTTCCTTAGGTTAAGGAAGTTATTCTCCTTGGTGGAGACATCCATCTAATTCCTCCCATGATATATATATATATATATATATATATATATATATATATATATATATATATATATATATATATGTATATATATGTATATACATATATATACATATATACACATATATGTGTGTGTGTGTATATATATGAGAGGCATAACATTCATAACATTCCCGACAAGCCTCAGGGACTAACCTCTGTGCCCTAGCAATCTGCTTCATGCCTTCACCCCCGGGGAATGAAACCTCTGCTTCTAAACTCCTCATTTCAGTTTTTATTTCAGCAGGCCTGTTACCCTGTAATTAATTCATTACTAATTAGGTGATTACTTTCATTTATGGTAGCAGTTAGAAAAATGAAATGACATTCCCCATTCTCCTTTGAAAAATAAATTAAGCCCATTGTTACAGGATTTTTTTCCTCCTTTCTTTTTTCCTTCCTTCCTTTAAAAAGAAAAATCAAGCAAATTAGCAGCTTGGCTCATTTCTTCCCAGCATCCCTCCATTCATCCTGCAGTAGACGGCAGCATTATGGAATGTTGCTGGGAGCTGTATGGTCAGTGTGACTGTTTTGTGTGGTTTTCTCCCAACAATGGGAGGAGAACTCTGGCCTTCCAAAGGTTACTGGCACTTGGCATCCTTTATCTGTGAGAGCGCCTTTGAGCGGCCTGCCTGCTGAGTGCTTATCAAGAAGATTTATACCGTCATCTAGTGGAGGTCCCAGATAACTACAATCCTTTGATTTCTTGTTCTAGTCTGGTTTCTACTCAGAGCCTGAGACAGAAAAGAAGAGGCAGTGCTGTCTTCTTGTGCAGGTTACTAAAAATAGGACAGATTTTTGACATCTCCCAGAGTGGGATAAATTTGCCATAACTGCTGTAATTAAAATGCTACTCAATATTTGCCTAGCGTTGCGCTGAATCCTTGCAATGCTCTTTTTTTCCACCTGTATCTCTTCAGTGTTCTTTTTCAGATCTAGAAGCCTAACCACAGCAGCTGCCATGACACCCCTGTTAAAATTCCCACATCTGGTCAGAGGAAATGGGAAACCTGGAGTCAGGTGAGCAGGTTTTTTTTTAATCCTGACTGAACAGCAAAGACTCCAATTAGAAGGTGGACTTCTTAAGTCTCTTAAAACATGAAAAACTCTCCTCACACCATTCTCACCCCTGTTGCCCACAGCTGTAGTTCATGTACATTCTTACTCAGATCTGAAGTAGCATAGTATAATTGTGATTACCTTAATCAGTCAGCAAGCATTTAGTTACCCAGGCACCTATCCTTCTGAATCCTGAATATTCAATATTATATTCAATATCCTCAGTGTCAACCATGTATTGATTCCATAGGCAACCAAGATGTCTCCTTTACGCCAGGGCCACCAACATTCTCCTTTCTGGCTCTCTCACAAGGAACTGAATTCCAAAGAGCAGGAGAAAAACAAACAAAGCCAGGGGCCTCCAATGCAGCCAGCAATGGAACTCCTGCATCCCACTAATGAAACTCATGAACAAGAAAACTGAACCCCAGTCTTTTGAGAATCGAGTGACTAGAGTGGACTTACTCTCCAAGACACAGCAAGGTATTATGTGAGCCCCTCAGTCATTAGTGATTCCCTTGCCCCTCCCCTCCCTCAATTTATAGTCCTTTCGCCTACATTCTACATCAGGGATGTAATTATCTTGAATTTTAGAAACAGGACAATGGCTCCTTAGTGTGGTAACAAAGTGAACCTGTGACAGGGAGAAACACACACACACACCCAGTATATAATGAGTTATGATAACAATGATTGTTTTTAAATGATCTGTATCACAGACGCTTTTAGTTGCTTCATTAAATCTTGTCAGTGTTTACCATCCACTCTTAGGCCCCCTCCGTGTTTAATGATCATTTAGTCCAGTTTAAAATCATAGCTTTCTCCTTTGTCTTTCCTCGCTTCCTCTTTCTTCCATCCTATCTTTCTTTCTTTCTTTCTCTCTTTTCCCCTTCATTTCTTTATATTTGTTAGGGGAGTGGGTGGGGAAAAGGAGAACAAAAAGGGGGGGGCATAAAAGCCATGACCTACCTCTGCTGGAGAAACTAGTTGCATTCCTCTCTCAGATGCTCCATGTGACAGAGCAATTCCACAATTAAAAGCACAATAATTTGCTTGTTATTCAAGTCAGGCATTAGTCCTGGTAATGGGGTGCTTGGTGGAGAGATGGATTTCCTTGTTAGGAGCTAAGCACAGGATTAGCTGAATTCTCCATGGAGAAATCTTGATTTGTTCAAGGTCTTTCATGTTTTCTACAGAGAAGGGATTATGTCTTCTTAAAGAGGGGCCTTGCTTAAAAAGCTACAAAGTATAAGAAAAGGATTTAGGGCAGCGGGGCCTGCGGTTAAGTAGCTGAGGGGTAGAGGGAGTTTTAGAGCAGAGGATTATTTAAAGCCATAAAGTTCAAAAAATAATTGGTTTAGCACTACTGGGTCAATGCAGGGTAACAGGCTGTAAAGGCAGTTAAGCATAAGCTAATATTCATTTTACTTTGGCTAATTATTGCATGGATTCAGGAGAAAATGGGGAAAAGGAAAAGCATTCCCTCACCCTTTTCCTTGGGACCTAAATCACGGGTATTTCTTCTCTTTTTTGGCTCCCTATGTGAACATACTTCTTTGTGATATAGGTTAGTGTCAGCAGAATCACAAAGGTCTGGTTGTTTAAAATAAAGAAAAAACTCTCAGAGTAGAGGGTTCTACTACATGGCTATACCAGGTACTATACCTGGCTTTCCAAGGGACCCAAGAGGAAGACCCTCTGTAGCCACTATTATTTTTAACCCTGCAGAGTTCATTAAGCAGAACTGATATCAAGGCCCACCCCTTCCCCTCATAAATCTAGACAGTGGTACTTCTCTTTCCTGAAGCACAGATTTTTAGAACTACACACACACACACACACACACACACACACACACACACACACACTCCCCCACCCTTCATAATTAACTAGATGACCATGTTGAACTTTGGCTGACAGACACTTCTTTCTTTCTCTCAGCTCAGCTCGGCAGGCAGTTTCACAATGAAGGAAATAAAATAACCTCCAGGGAAAGTGGTCCCCAGGGAGAGGTTAAGCCAGGGATACTCCAGGGACTGTTGGGTTTTCCCACCCTCCCCAATACTAATTCACACACATTCTTGATCAAAGTCCAAGACAGAGAAGAAAAAAGCCTCTTCAGGCTTTTTAGTCTCCCCACACACCGTCACCCTGGGTTTTCTTGAAGATTCTTTTCCCCAGGCAGTTGGCTCCCTGGCTTCCAGCATGAAGAGTCCCCTTTTCCTACAACTATGAGGCTGTGGGTGGATGCCCCCAGGTGTAAGACATCCATTTTGTCCCTAGTGACTGATGATTCTCATCCTGAGGGAGGCTAACTTATGGGACAGTAGTTTCCATCAAACTAGTTAAAGCAACTAGTTAAATCAACTTAACCCAACCTCTCACTCTCAGGGAGACTAGGCAATGCAGTTAACCTCCCTTTGCAAAATAAGGAGAACGAAGGGTATGCTAGGGTTAAGGCTATCCATAATTTCTTTGTCTACATAGAATTACCTCAGGGCTTATCCTAGACAATATCAGTAAGGTAAAGAAATGTGTCACCTGTTATGATATGAGCTCCTTAAGAGTAAAGATTGTTCATTTACATCCCTAATGTCTGGCGCAGCTCCTGTCACTTAATAAATGCTTGACGATTGATTGCCCGATTGTTCTCGAGACTTTGTCCTTTCCTTTTTTCTGTCTCCCTATCCCTTCAGATATCCACCGTACTCATTCCCAGCAGTACCTGAGGCCAGCCTTTCCTCTCCTACAATACCAGGGTTTCAAAATTAACCCTCCCCTCTTCATCTGAAAATAATGTGAATATTGGCCTCTCAGTTGCCTAGGAGATAGGCATAGTGGCTGGACCTATGGTTTCACTGGTATAGGGAGCTCTGAAGTTGGGTAGCTCTGACTACCAAGAAAATAATCTAATAAACCAATTCAAATTGTCACTGTTCATCCTTCATCCTCAAAGAGGTCCAGTCAATCAGGAAGATGATGTCCTGACTTGCGAGTGAATTGGATTTAAGTGAGGGAGGGCTGTGTAAAGTCACCAGCCTCACTCTCTTCTCTGGAGCTGTCTGGGTCCAGGGACAAGATATAGATATATAGATATAGATATAGATATAGATATAGATATAGATATAGATATAGATATAGATATAGATATAGATATAGATATAGATATAGATATAGATATAGATATAGATATAGATATAGATACAGATACAGATATAGACATAGACATAGACATAGACATAGACATAGACATAGACATAGATAACCCTGGATACAGCTGGAGACCTTAGCCTTTTTAAGCAAAGGTCTTTCTCAGGTCTCAGTTTGCCTGAGACAACAGGCATTCAGTGATTAATGCTAAATAAGAAATGAGGCCCCAAAAAATGGCTTCTTTTACCTAGTCAAAAAAAAATCAATCTTGGGAGGGAAGACTCTCCAATTCACACAGATGTGTGAAGAGTTGGTAATAGCTTGGTTTGTTATCTCTTCTTGGAGTGTTTGCATTTTAAAAGAGCTCCTAAATATGAGGGTGTGGTTGACAAATGTATTCCATTAAGCTATCCTGCTCTACTTAAAGTAAAAGATAAGATGCCCTAATAGTAGGTGAAAATAATCCATCAGTATGAATCAAAAGCTTTAGTTTCAATCAATCAGTCTCAACCATAAGATTGAGGACAGAGTTCAAAAAGTCCTTGGAACTGAAATGAAGTTACACAGGAATCCTGGTAACACAGGCTTAGGAGATTTGGTCAAACCCTAGGAGTGGTCTATAAAATATTAAGGTAGTTTAAAACTGGAATTATTCCAGAGATCAGTGTGAGTCTTCCAAGAAGCCCCACCCCCACCCAAGAAGAATCATGTAGTGAGAGGGGGAGGGAAAAGAGAAGATGCTTCATCTTTGGCCTAGTCTCCCTTTCACTTCTTTCCTCCCTTTGGCCTGAAAAGGATCTTGCAAAGTTTTGAAGGGTTTGGAAATCTCTGAAGTTCCCATCTTACTATCAGGGCCCTAACAATATCCCTAGGTCACTGAAAACAGCATTTTCATCAAGGGCCAAGGACAAACTAGAATTAGATTCACAGCTCCATAAGGAACCCAACAAGCTATGCCTAAAGGGAAATTCTTGTGCAGCTCATGAATGGGGGAAAAAAGACATCCAGAAATCAGGTGTTGTGAGTTTTCCCTTGGATTTTGTAAGCATTGATGGAAAAGTGTATCACAGACTGTCAGAGGTGTTCTGCACTCCTTCATCTGAAAGCTACTTCAGGCCGGCTGACTAAATTGATAATCACTGGACAACCTTGGTAGAGAACACAACAGAATAGGGGCTCCTGCAATAATACTAGAAAAGATAGCCTCAAGTCCTTCAGAGGGTACTAAGGGCATTTAGTAGCCATTTCTGGGTATGTGACTCATCTTTGCAAGAAGTTGGGATATTCCCCCACAGAAGCATGTGCTTCATTAATCAAGGTGAACTCATTTCTAATGGTAGGATCTAAGTCTGCTTAGCTGAAAAGAAAACAAGATACAGAAAGTGGAGACCCAAACTTCCCAGTGCCCTTCAAACTATAGTGTGTGGGTGATTAATTGTGTACTTCATATATACATGAGTCTGACCTAGATTGTCATCATGAGGTTAATAGGCTAGTCACCCTGCGATCAGTGAAAGTAGAGTCAAAGTATCACAGAAGACATTCAGGCATCTTCCTTAGGCTCTTCAAGAGCTCCTGGGCTATTTCTGGGCCAAAGCACAGTAGGGCATTACCTGGCTGAATTCTCTCATTCTACTTTGCTCAATATGACATAATCAAGATGTCACCAATCTTCAAAAGTTCTTTCTCTTTTCTTCAGAAGCTCCACAAACTTTATCTGATATGATCAGTGGTTTGCCTGATTTAGTGAGTTGGGAAAGTCCAAGGCTACCTAAATCAATCATTGAGTCCTGCCACAGCAGTAGTCACAGTGCCAGTTCTTATGTAGAAAGTGTTTTCTTCAGAGAAAATGTGAAGAAGGTGTTTCACCCTCATTTGGCAGATGAGAAAGGTAGGGTTCAAAGAAGTGGTGATTGGCCTCCATCATGAAACTATTTAAGAAGTGTCTGAAATGGGGCTATGACCTAGGTCTTCTGAATATTCACCAAATCCTCATAGCTATGGGATAAGGTCCAATATCCTTGGACTTTTCAAAATTCTTTCATTTATGATATACTTCCCTCTTCAAGGCATGCTTCGTTAAAACAGTGAGCCCCCATAGGCGTTCAAATCAAGAATTCCCAGGACAGGCTTTTTATGAGACGAGCCATGTAAGTGATTCAGCAAACAGCTAAGAGCCAGAGTAGCTCAGTGGGAGAGACAATTGATCCTCTAGCATCAGAGGACCTGGTTTTGAATCCTGACTCTGCTATTCATTACCTATATGGCCTTGGCCAAGTTATACAACCTTGGCCAAACCTCTCTGGGCCTCAGTTTCTTCATCTATAAAAGAAGGGCATTGTATTAGATAACCTGTAAGGTCCCTTCCAGGTAATAAATTAATGCTTCTAGGTTCTCACCTACGTCCCTCCATCTCTCGAACTACAAGAGGTAAAATCAAACCTGGATTGCTTCTACATCTTTGGGATGTCTCTTTCCCTAGGGTCCTACGAACAAATTTTTTTTTTATGATGTACACCGAAAGCTTCCTTCAAAACACCTTTCAAGATATCACTTTGAGTTGTTACTGTTTCTTCCTTCTTGAAATTACTTTGTATTAGGCTTTGTCTTTCTTTTTCTTCTCCCCCACCCCTTCCCCAATGTGAGGTGAGATATGGAGATATGGACAAAGGAAAGGAAATCAGGAAAGGGAGGCGAGGGGAAAGATAAAAGGGAAAGGAGGGTCATTGAGGTATCTCTCAATCTCTCTCTCTCTCTCTCTCTCTCTCTCTCTCTCTCTCTCTCTCTGTCTCTCTCTCTCTCTCTCCAATGGAAAGAAAAGAAGTAAAGACAAGTAGGACAGATTTGAAAGCTACAGGTTAAACATTCCATCTAAGTTAAAAAGAAAAGCAAACTGTACATAATGGAGATCTGCAGTTCCATGTACTTTTTTCATGTACATTTCTTCAGCTACATTTCATGTACATTTCTTCATGTATATTTCACATACATTTCTTCATGTACATGTCATAGTACATCTACTATGTATACGGAAATGCCCATTTCATTTGGTTCTTAAGTTCATAATAAAAATAAAATTTGAAAAGAAATTCCCTTTGCATTGCTTTGTAAGGATTTATTTGTCTGTATGTAGTATCTCCCTTCTCTCGCAGTAGAATTTTAGCCTCATGAGGGCAAGAATTATGTTGTCTTTGCGTTTGTATCCCCAGTCCCTATAACAGGACTTTACCCATAGAATACTTAATGCTTAATTGTGTTTAAAAGTATTTAATATCCGTTCGTTGAATTGCTAAGGCAGAAAGTTCACTGGACCTGGTAACAGAAGACATGAGGTCTAATCCCAGCTGTGCTGCTAAATATTTGCAGGAAGAACCTCAGTTTCCTTGTCTTTTAAGTTAAAGGGGGACTAGATAGCCTCTAAATTCTTCTTCTTGTTGTTCCTCTAACAACATTTCAAATTCCTATGAAATTACTAATGCAAACCCCGTGGGATGCTACCAAGTGCTTCATATCCCCTGCATCTCAGCTTTCACATGCACAGGCTGGGCAAGAGGGGTTACCTAGGTTAACCAGAGATGATTTATGTAGTACTTTGAGAACATGGGATGAGAGATGTTCCAAAGTCGGCCATATATCACTACTTTAGGGGGAGAAGAGGTTGCATTGAATAAAAGCTAATGATAGCTGTTCTTTTCCTCTCACCTCTGCATTCTAGAGATAGATTTATTTTCTATTTTTGTAGTATCATCCTTCTGATGTATCAGAAGAAAGTTATACCTCCACCCTGAAAATTAGAGCAAGGTAGTAGAAAACTGAGGTAGCTAATACTCAGTTTTTCCACTAGTTCTTAGGTGTCCAGTCTTCAAAAACGCAAGAGTTGAAGACCCAGGCAATGGCGCAACACAGGTTTGATAGATATGCAACACTTTCACCAAGATTCTTTCATTTCAAAGTATTGATCGCATGCCTACTACATCATAGGAGGCAGCACGGCATGATGGATAAAGTGAGGACCTTGAGAAAGCCCCAGGTTCAAATCCTACCCACTTCTGTATAGTTCTTTATAAACTGCCCCAGAGGATGATATTGGAGAGGTAACCGGAGGCTAGATTATAGAATATGTTGAATATCAGCCCAAGGAGATTGGACCTTATCCCATAGTGATGAGGATTTGGTGAATGTTTTTGATTAAAGAAACGATAAGTTACAAAGTGGACTTTAGGATAATGGGACAGCTTGATTGAATGGAAAGAGCACTGGCTGAGGAGCCAAAGGACCTGAGTTCTAATTCTACCTCTGACACTGCCTGCGTGTCCTTGAATAAGTCATTTAATCCATTTAAGTCTCAGTTTCCTTATATGTAATATGACAGGGTTGGACTAGATGACCTCAGAGGCCCCCTTGAGGTCTTGATCTAGGGTCCTTTGTCAAGAACAAGAGGTACTAGGTGACTGATTGAGAATAGAGGTGAAGGAGAAGAATGAGCCTAGGTGGAATCTTTCTTACATTGGAATCTTTTCTGCCAGGACACATTATGCATATTCCATTGCAAGAATAGCCCATTCCTCTGTTATATGAGGATTGTTAGTAGCAAGCATAAAACCTTTTTAGGGCTATGCAAGGGACTCTAACTAGAAATGATGGGATGAAATTAAATGAAGGGAATTTAGGCTTTAGCAAAAAAGGCCATAATATTAAGCTCTGTTGGGGATTAATATTCAGAATCTCAAAGGAAGAAAGGGATGTCCCATCCCTTCAATGACCTAAAGCCTGTCTCCGAATAGTACCAGAGGAGGCGTGCCGAGCCGGCTACGGGCAGATGGTCTTGCAGGTCCTTTCCATCCTCAAAATCTGAGGATCTGTAGTTAAAACCTGAGATCTCTAATCCAATAAGGATCATTTGTGCACCACTGGCAATGTTAGCTAGCATCTTCTGCCAAGCTGTCCCAGTTACTCTTCATCAGTAATGATACCTTATGCAGTGCTTTACGCTTTTTGAAGGGCTTTTATGTACAATATCTCATTTGATTCACACAATGGCTCTACAAGGTAGATTGGACAGGTATAATTTGTGCTCACTTTCCAGATGAAGAAACTTGAGCCCACAGAGGTTAAACAACATGTTTAAATCAAAACCGTAAGGACTAATCTCAAACTGGAATTAGAACCCAGATCTCCTAGCTCCTACTCCAGCACCTTTTCCTTATTTTCTATTGCCTCCTAGATAACATAACGGATATTTACTAAAGATTTACTAAAGACTTACTATGTGCAGGGCGCCATCTTAGGCACTGAGGATATAAAGACATAACAAAAATCACCTCCTACCCTTAAAGAAAGTACATATAACTGGAGAGACACATGTAAACAGAGTCCGTTAGGTGATGCAGTAGATAGAATGTTTAGACGGAGTGAGAAAGACCCAAGTTCAAATCCAGACTTATGCACTTTTACTAGCTGTGTGGCCTTGGGCAAGTCACTTAGCCTTTCTAACCTCAGTTTCCTCATCTGTAAAATGGGGGTCATAGTAGAAACTTCTTCCTAGGGTTGTCATGAGAATAAAAATGGGATAATAGTTGTAACGTGGTCTGCAAACTTTAAAGCACTATATAATTGCTATCACCATCATCATCATTATTATAGGTATATATACATGATAATTTGAGGAAGAAGGCATGAATATTAACATTTAAGGAACTCTGGAAAGGTTCTCCATAGGACAGAACATATGAGCTGAGCCACAGAAGAAGCTGGAGGTTTTAAAAGGCAAAAGAGAGAGCACATTACACGTACTAATGACAACCTTGTGCATGGGGACATGCGCTAGTGGGACAGTTTGGCTAGAATCTAGAGACAACAAAAGGAGTTATGTGTAGTAGGCTGAGAAAGGGTAGCTGGAGCAGACTGAGGGGCTTTAAATACCATTCTAAAGAATTGGTTGTTTATCCGAGAGGCAATAGGGAGCCATTGAAATTTTCTCAGCAGAGAAGTAGCTTAATCAGATTTATAACTGGGTGATGTTATTTTAGCAGCTGTCAGGAGATTGGGTTGGAGAGAGGAGAATTTGGAAGCCAGAAGTTCAATTAGGAAACTGTTACAATAATCCTGAGGATACAAAGAAAGGCAAAAAGAGTCCCTGGCCTCCAGGAGGTGAGAGTGTGTGAAGCAGGCTGGTAGCCTGTTGTTGTCGCTGTAGGTCCTTCATTCTCAAAGAGGACTAATGACACCAGGTGGATGATGTCTTGACTCGAAAGTGAATTGGATTTAAGTGAGGCAGGGCTGTGCAAAGTCATCAGCCTCCCTCTCTCCTCTGAAGTCAATAGTCCAGCGGCAAGACGTAGGTCAAGACGACAGGAGTAGAGAGAAGGGGATGGATGTGAGAGGTGTAGAGATAGGAATTACAAGAGGTAACTGATTAGATATGTGGAGTAAGGGGAAGGGAAGAGTTGTGAATGTAGGACACTGGAAGCATGATATATAGTAGGGAGCCAATAGAAATAGGAACGTTTGGAGGAGGGATGGTTTCAGTGGGGGAAGTTAATGTTATCGAGTAGTGAATACTGATCCTCACAACACCACTTACTGCCCATGCCATCAGTAGTATCGAGGGATTTCTTCCCTGGTGTCAAAAAAATGGCCCATTTCAAAGAGTCGTCGCTACCTTTCTTCTCTCAAACTGGTATCAAATGAGATGGCTGCTGATGAAGAGGCCTTTTAGATAGAAGGTAATAAGAAGGTATCTAGGAAGTCTCTAGAAGTGATATGAAGCTAACAGCCAGTGATAGCACTGGGGGAACATGAAGTCTGGCTGCATTACTGGGTGTCACTTTTTTAACTGTGATTTTTGTGTAATTTCAAGCATTTCCTCCAAGGATATTAAATTGATTCAGCTGTCAGCAAGCAGAAACTTTTTAAACATATGCAGGGCTGTCTCCTTCACCTCATGATCAACACAAGCCAGCACCAGCTAACACCAACAGACGTCAAGTCCTCCCCATGGGAAAATAGCAATCAGGAAAAAGATCAGAATGCTAGATTTATATCCCTAGTGGAAGAGTTCAGGAAGAATCTAGCTAAAAGATTGCTCTCCGTTCTCCCACCTTCGAAAATCCTGGGCCACATTCTTCATTTCTCTTGTGCTAGTGTTTCACTCTAGCTTTTTTTTTATTAGTTTTCTAATCTATCCCAGTTTCTCCATAGACTTGGTCATTCTCTCAAGTGTGTGGGAAACAGTGTGCCATACAGATTCAATCAGAATGCTGTTTCCCCCAAATAATGACGATAGCTGACGCATTTTACATTTGCAAATTGTCATCTCACTTGAGCCTCAAAACAACCCTGTGAAGTGGACACTGCAGATATCTTTTTCCCATTTTACAGAGGAGGAAATTGTTTTCCTGTCTTTGGGTTTGTCCATGATTACATGGCAAATGCCAGACAACAGAGATATCCCAAACTTACAAAATCGCACCTCCAAAAATGGCCACCGTTAAGCGTCAGTTTCCACCATTTCTTTCAACTCTATGGAAAGGGATGTCTCAGTGCAAAGACTACATAGGTAAAAGAATGACTCTGAAAACTTTAGACCTTACTTAGTAGAGTCACATAAAGTGAAATGTCACAAATGAGTAAAGGCAAATGAGAGGGTTGTTTTAATAGAGAGCAAATGCTCCAGGCAACATATCCATTTTGCTTTACTTTAGAAAGGGAATATGAACCATAATTCACATAAAATATTTGTCTTTGTAATTGCTTCCCAACCAAGTATCAGATTTCATTGCAATTTGGTAAAATTGCAGATAATACGCCCATTTGGAAATTTTCATCAAGCCATAATTTTATTTCAAGATGGTTGACTCACAAATTAAACTTTAGCATTGTATCTAACTTGGAAGAGGAGTCATCTAATTTGATCAGACTCTGAAATTTCCCTCTGGCAGCAAACTCCTGTCCTTCCACCTCTCCCATGCCCTCTAACCTCCTAGACTGCTGCTCATCTTCATTTTAATCTCCAGTCTCTTAATACATACCTATTCTCCTATTACAACTGTTCAGACTTCCTTTATCTCATTGTATATTCTCTTAGTATTGGGGTCAGAATTTTAATGATACTTTTTCCTCAAGCAATGGGGAGCCACAGAGAGTTTTTGAATTGGGTAAGGGAAACGATGTGTGACATGATCAGGACAACCCTATGTGTTAATAAGATTACTTTGGCAGGAATGTGAAGGTAAGACCAGTTAAGAAGTTCTAATGTGCAAAATATTTCCAAATGACAGCAGGATGAGCTGAGCAATCTCTAAAGTTCCTTCTAGCTCTGACATTCCATGATTGTTTGTACTTCCTTTTTCTCCATTTGATATGATACTTGAAAGAAAATGCCTTGGAGATGGAAAGAACCAATATTTTTTGTGCAATATTTGATGATTTCTAAAGGACCAAACAGCTTCCAAATACTTACAATTAAAAGCACTTGCTTGAATCTGATCCAGATTCTGGATTACAGAGGGTGAGAGTGGTTGTTTTGAGGGATTTTTTTAAACTTTTCACAATTTTTGAACGCACCTACTGAATGCATCCTGGACTAAGCCTCCGTGATTTTAATTTCTTTCCTTCCTGGGTAAACAAAAGGACTTACTTCATCGAGTAGAGAGAATCCTGCCTGAAGCAATACTTATTTTGTCTTTACAGTCAGACCTGAGCATGAACTTGGCCGAATGACAGAGTACTCCAAAGCCAAAGGTGATAGGGCAACCATTTCATTCTTTATTGAGCTGTGGCTCTAAAAAAAAACTTCAACCAAGGCCCACTGAATAAGCACACCACTGAAGGAGCTTGGCTCTTGATGTTTTGTGACTAAACACCACTCAGCCTTATCCCAAAGAGCTGTGAAACAGGAATCCTTTGCAAAGCTCTCGACTAGGATTTGTCTTGCTTACTTTGGGTGTGGTAGATAGATATTATTATATGTCTTTTGAGGAAAAATTAACATTAATCAGGAAAGGGGAAGTAGCCAGATGGAGGTCAAAGAAATTTAGATATATTATTATTTGTATCTTTAGCTCCTAAAACAGTATCCTACCAACTTTTTTGTTTTATCAGAACTGTGATTTCTTGATGTGTAAACATCTGGTGAGGACTTGTAGGAAAGCAGATCAGTGCCTTCTCTGCAGTTGGTAGTCTTAAGGAATAGCCTGGGACACTGAGAGTTAGTGACTTGTGCAGGGTCACACAGTGCAAGACTTAAACGCAGATCTTCCAGGCTACAGGTCAGATTTTCTACCTACTAAGTCAAGCTGCCTCTCATCCTGCACATATTAGGTACTTAATAAATGTTTATTTAATTTAATTAAATTGATTTGGAAAAAGACCCAAGAATTTTGACATTATTTAAATAATCAACTAAATTTAAATGGTGAATCCCAAGGGAGAAGAAGCTTTGCTCATTTTCCCAGCCAAATACTTGACTTTTTAACTCTTCGTTAAGGTAGGACTCTGCTGCCAGCATTCAGGAGTTTTGTGCAGCTGTTTTCAGAGATACTTCCAGGGGCCTGTAAATTTTTAGTTCTTCCAAGGTGGCATGATCAAAGGAGAGGTGTTTGCTCCTTTCCTGTCCTGTGCTCTGGTCTGTGAGTGACCACAAGCACTCTTTTCTGCCTTGGAACTGTAAGAAGGATTCCCTCTCTACCACAGCCACAAGTTCCGCCATGCCAGGGCTCCTCCTCACTGCAGGATTGCCACCCAGGACTGCAACCCAGATCCATGCAGGGGAAAGCAAGAGAATCCTGCCTCAGCACCAATAAAGAGATCTCTGCAATCCCCCTCTGATCAGCTGCTCAATCCCCCCAGAGTCTGTGGGCTAAGAGTTGCTGCTGCCACCACCCCCACCTTTGCCAACCCCAGGACTGGGGCCAGACCTCACTTCTCTCTCACCCAGTTCCAGAGAGATCTTTCCCACTCACCTGCTAAGTTGTCTTTGGCATTTGTGGGTTGAGAAGTCTGGAAACTGCCACAGCTGCCATTCAGTGCCTTGAGGCCTGCTCCAGCCCTGTCTGTGCCATGCAGCCCATGCTGGACTGCACTCTGCTTCCAGCCTGTGCAACAGACCTTTCCTGTTGACCTTCCAGGTTGTCTTGGGCTGGAAATTTGTTTCACTCTGTCATTTTGTGGGTTCTGCAGCTCTAGAATTTGTTTAGAGTCATTTTTTACAGGTTTTTGGAGTGGTTTGAGGGAGAGCTCAAGCAAGTCTCTGCTTTTATTCCACCATCTTGGTTCTATCCTATTTAAGCTAAGTCTTCAAGTAGTGGAGAGGAAGCTTTGAAGAGGCAGCATGATACAGAGGAGAAATCACTAGTATTGGAGTCAGAGAACCTGAGTTCAAATCTGCCTCTAATGATTACTATCTCTGTGACCTTAGACTAGTCTTTTAATCTGCCTGGGCCTCCGTAACCTCATCTGTAAAATGAAGAGTTTGGATTGGATGACCTCTGAAATCTGTTCCAGTTCCAGTGGTATAGTGAAAAGTATAGTATCTCTGGGATCAGAAGACCTGGGTTCGAATCTTTCCTCTGAGGTTTTAACATTTGTCTGACCTTAAACAAATAACTACCATTCTCTGGGTCTCAGTATTCTAATCTGTAAAATGAGAGTCCTGGATTAGATGGCTCTACATGGACTTGGGCATAGGTACATATGTACCTATGCCCAAGTCCATGTTTTATGTTGTTTGTTGTTTTTCAGTCATGTCTGACTCTTTGTGACCCCATTTGAGGTTTTCTTGGCAGACATACTAGAGTCATTTGCCATTTCCTTCTCCAGCTCATTTCACAGATGAGGGAATTGAGGGAAACAGGGTTAAGGGACTTTCCCAGGGTCACACAGCTAGTAAGTATCTGAGACCAGATTTGAACTCAGATCTTCCTGACTCCTGGCCTGAAGCTCTAGCAACTCAGCTCAAGAAATCATATTAGATCATGCTCATAACTTTCACCTGAAAAAGATACTACCGCCTTTAGATAGCATTTAGTGTGAAGTTGTAAGTTCCTGGAGGGCAGGAATCATGTGCTACTTATCTTTGCTTTCCTCCCAGTGCCTAACACAACACACTGCGCATAGTAGGTCCTTAATAAATGTTTGCCAAATAAATAGGTCCAAGAGTGATGAAAGTTGATGAATTGATAATGCAAAAATAACAAATAAAAACTTCAACCCTGAAGTACATTACAAACCCAGACTTTCAGTCCTTTCTCAGTTATCTGCAGGCAGCTATTTTATTTTGTGGAATATTTGCAGTCAGTCTCAGACTGGCTTCCCTTTCCTTTATAACATGCCCCCTCATCCTATATTGAGGCTGTTTTCTCTGTACATTCTGTATCAATCTATCTAGCACACATCAGAACCATGCCTCCACACACATTTAGATGGTCAGCTTCCTTAGTATAAGAGGGTAGAGGTAAAGTTATTGTAAAACACCCCCTCATCCTATATTAAAGCTGTTTTCTCTGTACACTCTGTATGCAATCTATTCAGCACACATCAGAACTATGCCTCCACACACATTTAGATGGTCAGCTTCCTTAGTATAAGAAGGTAGAGGTAAAGTTAGGTAATAGTTCATGAGGAAAAGATCCATACAGTTTTGAGCAATGAGTAGAAGTGACAAAGAAACAAATTTAGACCTGACGTGGGGAAAATTTCTTAACAATCAGAATTATCTGAAAAGTAGAACAGGATGATTGAAGGCATGGTGGGTTCCCCCTCCTTGGAGATCTTCAAATAAAGATTGGATGACCATTTGCCAGACATATTATAGTGGGGATTCCTTTCAGGTACAGGTTAGAGATAATATAGCTTTTGAGGTTCCTTCCAAGTTCCATGATTCCATGATTTTTCTGGCAGTCTAGAAGTGGTTTGACCTGGAAATACTATAAGGATGAGAGAGAATGTGTGTGTTTCTACTGTATGTATGTATGTATGTGTGTACACATAGGCTTATGATAAAGAGAGAAGAATACTGGGTTGGGAGTCAGAAGACTTGCATTCTAGTCTCAGATCTACCAAAAATTAACTTTGTGACTTTGGACAAGTCATTTCATCTTCTAGGGTTTCATTTATTAACCTATAAAATGAGAATTTTAAGACAGATGTTTTAACTCTATTCATTTCAACATAAATTTACAAAATACCTACTATGTACAAGGCATCGTATTGGTACAAGGGATAGAAAGACAAAAATAGAATAATGCCTTCCCTCAAAAAGCTTACAAACCAAGAGGATATAATACATCATTTCCCCATTCAATTAGTTCTTTAACTAACTGAAAGTGTCATCCTCAACTCTTTGCTCACGTCCCAGTAAGAATTTTTGCTTGTGTAACAATGTGGAACACTGGAACTATGTCCTCCAGTGTGGGGTGAGGTTTGAAGGAACAAGGTAAGGAGTTACCCATGCTAACCTACAATCGGGTAGATTACTACTTTAACTAATCATTCTTATTAAGTAGGTGCTAAGATTTGATGCTTCTAGTGCCAATGAAGAACTAAAAGTTCAGACAGTGCCCTGTAAATCTGACAAAGAATTGGAAATCCTGGGGCAAAATCCCAGTAATGCCATCCTAGTTTTAGCTCTACCTTCAAAGCTAACCAGTTGCCAAGTTAAATTGACTGGACATCTACAATATCTCTCAAAGACCTCCTCTTCTCCCTGCTCTTAGGGTTACCATCCTAGATCAACCACTCTTTACTTACTGCCCAAGATATTATGATAGAAGCTAGCTGGCACAGTGGATAGAGTGCTGACCTGGAAACAGGAAGACTTGAGTTCAAATCCAAGACATACTCACTATCTGTGTGACCCTAAGCAAATCATTTAACCTCTCTGCCTCAGTTTCACTAAAATGAGGATAGTATTAGCAACTACCTCCTACAATTGTTTTGAGGACAAAATGAGATAATATTTGTAAAACACTTTGCAAACCTTAAAGCACTATTATTATTAATCACTTCCTGGTTGGTTTTTCTGCTTCCAGTCTCCTTTCCAGTCTATCCTTCCCACAACTCCACAATTATGAGCATGTTACTTTCCTCCTGAAAAACCTTCAGGCACTTCTCATTGTCTCTGATATAGAATACAAAACTTCTCAACTGGGCATATAAGACTTTCCATAATATGGTTCCAACATATGTTTCTAGCCTTACTTCCTATTACCCCTTATAGCTCCATTTCATTCACTTTATGTTTTAGCTAAACCAGAATGTAGGAACTATCTGTTCCCTGACCTTGACATTCCCATTTCCTGCCTGTCTGCCATCTCCCAAGTCTGAAATCCATTCCCTTTTCATCTCTACCCTGAAGAATCCTTATCCTCCATAAAGGTTCAGCTCATGTACCACCTCTTCCATGAAGCCTTCCCTAGTTCCCAAGTACTGTGGAGAGGTAACACTGAGTTAGGTGGCTATGAGAGTTTAGGGAGTCATTATAAAGGAAAGGAGATTCCACCTTAGCAGATGCAACCCTGAATCACAGCGACTAGTGGAGCAGGAGGCAGGAGTTTCCTAGACACATCAGTTTATCTGGGCCCCCACCCTAGGGGGTCTTGTGATGATAAAGGACAGATTATACAGGGGGACTATAGCACTGGTTTCTATAGTGTGTTCTCTCTATGAACATAAAGGACCTTGACTAGAGAAGGTGGGAAGTTTATGCTGGAGCATTGGGTTAGCAAACAGTTAATGATTGGGTCCCCAGGGGACAAGTGATGTCACTGAGTTACATCTTGATTCATTCTTGAATTGGATTTAAGTGAAGCAGAGTTGAAAGAAGTCATCATCCTCACTCTCTCTTCCAGAGTCATCTAAGTCTAGTGGCAAGAAAAAAGTCAAGACGATTGGTGATGGCCTGGGGTGTGATGCATGACCTTGGTGTCTTAAATGCCTGACCAAGCTCTAAGTGCTCCACAGCACCTGTTTCAGTTGCCTCTGGCTTTTGGAATAAATCGTTCTCATCTGCCCATTCCACCAGGGGAAGTCTTCATTTGCTTAGGGTAGACATCCCCTAACACTGAGTTTGAGGTATGTTGATTACCCTCAGCCTGGTCTAGCCCATCTGCCAAGATGGTTTTACTAGGGTGTGGCCTCTGCACATGCTACAGCTTCTTAGAGCCACAGATGAGAGTTGAGTGATGGATAGATAGCAAAGGTGGGTGAGTAGCCCTGAAAAAGGCTCAGCAAGCTGTCTTTTGTTTTGGAGTGCTTCTCATCACTAAGGCAATGGAATGTCTTTGATTGAGTCTTGCCTTTGTTTGTAGAAAGGCCCATACCCTTTTGCTAATTAGGTCATGAGAGGTGTGAAACCCTGGAGAGGCATGAAACCCTCCAGAGGTGTGAAGTGCTCTGACCCTGATGAAGTGTGTATATACTCTGAGGTCAGCATTTTGTTTCAGGCTCACTCATTGGAAGAGTGTTGGTAGGGAGACTCAGTAGCAGTTAAGGAGCCCCGAGGCTTTGAAAACCCAGATGCTGGTGCTCCTTTCTCTGGTAACTATGTATGTATAGCTTTGGTCAGACAGCTAGAAGCCTGTCTATTTATTTATGTTATTTTTTCTGTTTGTAATTTCTGTTTGTATTTGCTCTGTCTAGCTTGTTTCTTTGTATATCCCCATCCAATGGGATAGTATCTTACACATGACAGGTACTTAATATTTATAGAATTGAGCAAAATTGAGTTGAAATCTAATTCAAACCTATCATCTTTCAGATGAGCTAATTAGGGACTTGTAATATCTGGATTTTTCCATCACAAGCATTCAAAACATTTTTGAATGTCATATGACTCACCCTATGAGTTTTATAAGATCTAGCCTAGTCCTGTGCCTCTGGCAGGTTAGCATTGAAGCCCATCTCAGACAGAGTTGCCCATATTTTTACCCTTAAATATCTCTGATAAAAGGCAGTTCACTGAACCTTTTTTTATTCAGTGGACTGTTTCAGTGTTTAACAACCCTCTCGAGGAGATCTTTCTTTCCTACTTCCTTTCTTTCTTTTTTTCTTATGTCTAATCTAAATCCTTCTTTTCCTTCTGTGCTGCTTTCTACAGAAATGAAATACATTTGACTACAAAATACTTCCTATATTTAAAACTAGTTATTAGCTCAGCTTCCTCTTCTCTGGCATAATTCTTTAACCTTTCTACAAAGGTCTTATTTTCCATTATTTCTATCATTTTTCATTGCTATTCTTTGGTGCCCTCTTCAATATCTCTACATTTCTTTAAATGTAGTAGCTAAAATTGGATATAGTGCCATAATATAGACCTGAGCCATATTAAGTATAGTAGACAAATCACTCACCAGTGTTTTCAGATCTCATATCTTAGGATAGTAGAGGAAGCAGTGAACCAGGAGTCAGGAGCCCTGCGTTCCAATCCAACCTCCCCTATTAACCATGTAAGCCTAGACATGTTATTGTGTGGTCTTCATTTTCTTTAGCTATCAAAGGGAACTAAGATGACTGCTCAGATGATAGCCTGTATTTTGATGGAAAACTATAGAGCTTATCCATTAGTAGGTATATCTGGGACAGATCACACAGATGGACAAGGAGCTTGGCCCAGAACTGAACAAGGAGAAGAGTTCAGGGAGGATGGATTACCTTCAGAAACTACAAAACTTCTCTAGTGATCCCAGGCTTCCCCTAGAAACAAAGACCTATGGCAATGGACAAACTGGATAGGCACCATGAACAGCTCACAATCAGCATCACTGAAGGGAGCTTTCAAAGTGAAGAGATCACAGATGAATATTTGATTAGCCTTCATTACAACCTTCATTGACTGTAAGGATAATTGGATAGTTAATATTGTGAAGGTAAATTAAGTAGTGAATGGAAAGAATAAACATATGACATAAGTATATAATGCTCCTACCAATAAATTTCAGTATCAGGATATTTATTTCAATACTTCAAAGATCCATTTTTTCCACCTGTGTAAATCCTCCCTCCACAAATATAGACTTCAACTCCTCTTAGTAGGCAGTCTCTCTGAGCTAATGTGAACAGAAAAATTCATCACCTCGTGACCAAGTTTCTGATAATGACACTCTATGCCCTGGAACTATAATCAGTGAATACTGCCATTGATACTAAAAAGTATTGGTCAATACACTGACATCCCTATAATTTTCCAAACCAAAGTTCCCCTCCCTGGCCACCAGACAAGTTGTCTCCTCCTATTACAAGGTAAGCTGCTCAAGGGAAGGAACTGTCTCTGCTTCATTATTTATATTTCGCAGCTCTTAGCACAATGCTCAGAACATAGTAATCGATTAATAAATGCTTTTCAATCACTCACAGATAGGGAAAGGGGAAGGAAATAAGCCTTTTTAAAAAGCACCTACTATGTGTCAGGCACTATGCTAAGTACTCTACAAATACTATCTCATGTGATCCTCACAACAACCATGCAGGTTAGGTCCTGTTATAACTCGCATTTTTATAGTTGAGGAAACTGAGGCAATCAGAAGTTAAGTGATCTGCCAGGAGTCACACAGCTAGTAAGAGGCCTGATCTGAACTCAGATTTTCCTGACTCCAGCCCCAGTGCTCTATCTACTGTGTGACCAAGACCATGAAGTCCTTCCCATGTGCCAGGCACTGTGATAAGCACAGGGGACACATATAGAAGCAAGGCAATCCCTGCCCTCAGGGGCTTTCTAAAGCACATGCAATTTCAGAAGTACTTTCATACAGATCATTTCATTTGATCCTACCAACATCGCCGGGGGGATAAATAGGACAAGCATTAGTATCCCTATTTTGTAGGTGAAGAAACTGAGGATCAGAGTGGTATGGTGAATTGCCAAAATTCACAGACCTATCAAGTGAGAGAGAGAGAGAGAGAGAGAGAGAGAGAGAGAGAGAGGACTCAACCCCAGGTCTTCCGGCCCCATGCGCAGCGCTTTTTCTACTGTTCCTGTCCCCAAATATCACCTCCTCCTGCTAAATGGCTTGCATGATACCATAAATTCATTTTTTTTCTCTGGATGAGTCCTTATATCAAAGGGGAAAAAACCTTGGGAATGATAATTCCTTAAGTCTTAGGAAACAGGAGAAAGCATTGTCAAAAACAAGCTCTAGAGTGTTGCCTAGCACGGCCCTCCAGTGAGATCTACATGACACACAGAAAATTGAAAACAAGCCCAAAAGATAGTGTTGACATCCATGCACAAGGTTCATTATTTCCAGCTAGGTTCTAAATTTCTCACTGACCATCAAGACCAACCATGTCATCCCACCACCTACTCAATAACCTCCAGTGGCTCCCTATTACCTCTAGAATCAAATATGAGTATCTCTGTTTGATACTTAAACCTGAGCACAACTTGGAAGCCAACTTGTTTTTAAAAAATCTTTTCTTTCCAGTATTCTTAGCCATTATTCTCCTGTACACACTTTGCAATCCTAACTCATACATGGAGCTCCAATTACTATCTCTGTGCCTTGTATAAGCTCTCCTCTATGCATGGAATGTTCTCTCTCTTCCCTTACCTCCTTATTAGCTCTGTTAAAGGTATTGCATAAGCTAGCCAAAGCAAGGACCCTGTGGTATCTGCCAATGCCAATGTGGGACTCTCAGGGCATCTGGCTATCACTCTCTCCTTGATTCAACTCTTTTGTGGTGTTTCCAGTTTCTTACATTAGTCCAGAGGTATGCCTGCATTTTCCAACCCCAAATCTTATATTTTATATGACATCCTCCCATCCCCCTGGCCACTCCCATTTGTCTTTTACCTGCCCATCAGATGAAATTCAGTTTTACACTGACAGCAACATTCCAAAGTGTTTTTATGATGCCTTGAAGGCTATTTATGGGCCAAATACCTATGGCACATCTCAACTATTCAGTACTGATGGAACCACAATTGATTCATGATAAGGACATGATCCTGGAGAGAAGGGCTGTACACTTCCATAGTGTTCTCAACAGACCATCATCAATCAATACTGAAGCTATTGACCATTTATCTCAGGTTGAAATCAATCTCTCTCTATCCAAATTTCCAATTGAGAAACCTGGAAACTGCCACAGCTGCCAGTGATTCAGTCCCCTGAGGCCTGCTCCAGCCTTGCCTGTGCCACACAGCCCATCCTGGACTGTGCTCCTCTCCCCGCCCATTGCAACAGACCTTTCCTGTCGACCTTCCAGGTGGTCTTGGGCTGGAAATTTGCTCTACTCTGTAATTTTGGGGATTCTGTAGCTCTAGAATTTGTTTAGAGTCATTTTTACAGGTATTTGGAGGGTTTTGGGGGAGAGCTCAAGCAAGTCCCTGCTTTTACTCTGCCATCTTGGCTCCGCCCTGTGTTTGGGAATTTCCAAAGCAAAGTATGGGAGAGGAGAGGTTTTAGACTGCCTACCAAACTGAAGGTCTACAGAGCTGTTGTGCTGACCTCATTGTTATGTGCCTGTGAAACCTGGACAGTCTACCAGCGCTATGCCAGGAAACTGAATCACTTCCATTTGAATTGTCTGAGAAAGATTCTGAAGATCACCAGACAGGATAAGGTACCAGACACTGAGGTCCTTACTCAAACTAAACTGCCAAACATTCAAACTCCACTGAAGAGAGTGCAACTCCAATGAGCTGGCCACATTGTTTGAATGCCAAATGTATGCTTGCCTAAAAGACCATTTTATAGAGAATTCACGCAAGGAAGGTGCTCACATGAAGAGAAGTTATACAAGGGCACTCTAAAGGTCTCTTTGCAGAACTTTGGAATTGATTGTGTGACATGGGAGATGCTGGCAAAGGACCACACAGCATAATGTGCCTACATCAAAGAAGGTGCTGTGCTCTATGAGCAAAGTAGAATCACAATAGCTCAAAATAACAAAATGTGCAATGCATACCTTTAGAGACATCTCCACCCCAAATGTTCACATGGACTATCTGTGCCTGACCTGTGGAAGAGAATTCCAAACTCATATTGGTCTGATCAGCCACAATCAGACACACTATAACTTGACTACAACATGGGGATGTCATTTTGGTCCTCTTCAAGAACAAAGGACAACAACCACTACCTGCCCATGTTTCATTAAGGGTTATTTAAGAAGGAATTTGTAAAGCAGTTAGGTGACTCAGTGGAAAGAGTGTTGAGTCTGGAGTCAGTAAGACCTGAGTTCAAATTTGACCTCAGGCACTTGCTAGCTGTGTGACCCTGGGCAAGTCATTTAATCTCTATCTACTTTGATCTACCAAAGAAGGAAATGGAGAAGCAAACTACTCCAGTATTTTTGCCAAGTATCTTTCCCCATGGACAGTATTAGCATACTATGGCCCAAGGACCACAAAGAGTTGGACACGACTGAACAACAACAAGCCCATCCCACTGGCCACTCCCATTTGTCTTTTATTTACCTGCCCAAGTTCCATTAAGGGTCATTGAAGAAGGCATACTATTAAAAAAGCTTCAATTATAATGATAGAAATAATTCATAGCTCATTAATATGTATACATCCAGTACACATTCCCAATCTCTCCAATACCTCTATCAATACCAACTCTCCCCATCCCCTCCCTCCCATTTGAAGTGGGCTAGTAGATTGCTCCAAGTTCTAAAGGCTTTGTATATGGGTTTGGGATGGACTATGTTTCTGTCATCCAAGGACCTGGCTAGCTAAGTTCAGATGGGCTCATAGCCCAAAGCTTGACTACCAGCTGTTTCATCTTTTTCATCAGTAGTAGTTCAGAAAGACCCTCTGCTGAGGCTCATGTGGTTCCAAAGTCCTCTAATTAGAAAGAACTCATGAGATTATTGGTTTGTGCCACTGAACCCCACTTCTGCATTTACAATGATCTTTACATCTGAGTCCATTTCTTTCACTAATGTGGGAAGATGAAGGGGAAATGTACTGAAGCACATTTGGATATGAAAAAATGGGAACCAACTCTTTTTTTAAAATTCCGCCAGTAGTGGACAGCTGCATTAAGTCTGCTATGATGAATAGAAACATACAGAGCTATGATGAAGTTTTGATTAACTTCTCACCCAAATAGCCTCTGGAAAGGGAGTAAAGGAAATCTTTTACTTTGAAATTTCATTCAGGCTAACACTGAGCACCAAAAAAAACCAGTTCATTTTGAGGACTATGTGAAGGTAGAAAAGTATGTGCCCAGTGGCAGAGTAAATGTCTCTTGTATGATGTGGGAAGAATAAGAGAAGCCCTTTCCAGCTCCAAAAATCACCTAGGCCAATCTCCCACTGGCCAAAAGATGAAGATCATAGAAACAAAACTCATTTCAAAGATTCTCAATGATGAAATCCAATGCCCTCACTTAGATAGAAGGAATATATATGGTCTTTGAAATCATCACCCTCCTAAAAACAATCTAGATGATCTCAAGAACTGACATCAATTTAGTTGTCCAATTCACAAGGTGACTTCTCAACCTTCTTTAAAATGCAGAGCTCGAAGACGCTAAATGACTCATCTAAGGTCATACAATTAGGACTGGAAGTCCTAGAAATAAATTTTAGGTCCTCAGACAGGTACCCTACATCATAGCCTTGGAATATTCAAACCACCTCCAAACACTTAAGCACTTACTCTTTTTGTGAAGATCTTTGTAGCTGGATATCCCACTGTGATGAGACTACATCAAGTTAAATCTCTCTCTCTCTCTCTCTCTCTCTCTCTCTCTCTCCCTCTCTCTCTCTCCATCTATATATATGTATGTATGTATTTATATATTTGCCATTCACCAACACCAAAGAGATACCACCATGGTAAGTAGAGAGTGTTTGTGTATGTGCGTATGTCTACATGTATGCTGTATTGTATACATATATACTGAACCTACATATGCAGAATTCAGATGAAATTATATTAAAACCTAGCTAAATATATATATATACATATATATACACATATATATACAAACACATACATAAACATATATATGTACACACCTATTATATCACAGACTTATAATTTATACATACACATAAACACACACTCTTAGCTAGGTTGTAATATAATTTTATCTGAATTCTTCACCTAAACTCTAAGCACTAAAACAGACTACCTCCTAAGACCAAACTTCCCAAATGACTCTTAATGATTCATTCCTGATCGCTGAATGACGCAGGAGACTATTATCCTTTTGAGAATAGGTGATATGTATATGTATATTGTACATGTATAAATATACATATATGAAGAATTCAGATTAAATTATATTACAACCTAGCTAAGTCTTTGAAAGACAGTGAAATAAAGTAGAAAGTATCCCTGATCTTAAAGTCAGAAGCCTGGGGTTCAAATCCTGACTTTGGAAATGACCATATCAGGAGTGGAGCACCTGCAGCTTTGAGGCCACATTTGACCCTCTTGGTCCTCAACTATGGCCTTTTGTTTGGATTCAGTCAAAGGGCTGTACTTGAGGACCTAGAGGGACTCACATGGCCTTGAGGCTGGAGGTTCGCCACCCCTGGACTAGATATATGACCTGGACAAATCATTTGATTTCTTCATGTGTAAAATGGAGATATTAACACTTATACTACCTTCCCTGACAGGGTTCCTTTGAGAAAAGTCTTTATAAGCCCTAAAGTAGGGTGCAGAGCCAAGATGGTGGCTGGAAAGCAGGAATTTGCCTAGGGCTCTCCCCTACGACCCTCCAAACACCGATAAAAATGGCTCTAAACAAATTCTAGAACTGCAGAACTCATGAAATAGCAGAGGGAAGCAGGGCTCCAGCCCAGGACAGCCTGGATGGTCACTGGGTAAGGTCTATCACACACGGAGCTTGGAGCAGAGCGGAACAGAGTCCAGCATGGCCTGCAGCAGGACCAACCA
Source organism: Trichosurus vulpecula (assembly GCF_011100635.1). Lineage (NCBI taxonomy): Eukaryota > Metazoa > Chordata > Mammalia > Diprotodontia > Phalangeridae > Trichosurus > Trichosurus vulpecula. The sequence continues at coordinate 71,189,109 of NC_050581.1, forward strand.
GACAGGGAGTTGGGTGGAACAGGCCCTAGCACCCTGAATCAGTGAGCTGTGGCAGTTACCAGACTTCTCAACCCACAAACACCAAAGACAACAGAGAAGGTTAGTGGGAAAAGCTGCAGGGACAGAGTGAAAGGAGTTTGCAGTTCAGCCACTTCCCTGGGGGCAGCAGAGGTGATGCAGCTACAGAACTATAGCTGCAGTTGCTTCTGGCCCTAGGCTAACCTGGTGGGAGGAATTAAGTGGCAAATCTGAGCTAGAGTGCAGAGTCTGCTTAAGATCTGAGTTAGGTCCGGGTTGGCAGTTCTTGGGGAAGGAGGAGCACTGGTGTGGCAGAGCTTGCTGTGAGAAATAGCTGTGAAAACAACAGCACATCCCCTCAAGCTTGTCATACCCTGACAAAAAACTCAAGGGTCAAGTAGTAGGCTGGGAACATGGCCAGGCAGCAAAAACTCACTCAGATTCAGACTCAGACTTTGGAATCTTTCTTTAGTGACAAATAAGACCAAAATATACAGCCAGAAGAAGTCAACAAAGTCAAAGAGCCTACATCAAAAGCTTCCAAGAAAAACATGAACTGGTCTCAGGCCATGGAAGAGCGCAAAAAAGATTCGGAAAAGCAAGTTAGAAAAGTACAGGAAAAATTGGGAAGAGAAATGAGAATGATGCAAGAAAACTATGAAAAAGAAGTCAATGACTGTTTCAACAATCTGGCCAGCAGCTGTTGCGGGGGTGAAAGACCAACACAAGCCCAACAACAAGCACACTACCAGCATGCTGCAAAAGCCCAGGGTCTTTTGATCTGCTTTAGTAAGGAAAGCAACATTAAGGGGTTAACAAGCTTACTTTAATTCAATACCATTCACTTAGTTCATGGGAAAAAGCCAGCACCCTGAAATTCAGAGCAAATTCAAACAAATTACAAACATCGACAGACAGACCAAATACAATTCATAGTTACCAACATCTAGGTTCAGCCTGGGAGCTCATAACAAGGACTGGCTCAGAGTCACGTGCACCACAAAGGCTGTGGGTAATAGCTCGGAAAAAGAGAAAGCCAACCCCTGGTTTTATATCTTTTTCAGGGTCAAGGGTGAGTCACACATGCGACTCACCCACGTGACCTAAAATTGTCACAAAGAGGTGACTTAAACCCACATGGTCTAAAAGCCTCTGATGTCCCAAACATGTCACTCAAATTCATGTGTAAACTAGGCCCTCCCCTGAGGCAAGGAGGTCACCAAGGCCCCAATCTAATCAAGGAAACAAAGGCCAAACTCCTCAAGGGCATTTGGTTGGACTGAGTGCTAAGAGCCCATTTTGTTTACCAACACAATGACTTCCTAAAGGAGACCCAAAAAATACTGAAGAAAACAACACCTTAAAAAATAGACTCACTCAAATGGCAAAAGAGCTCGAAAAAGTCAGTGAGGAGAAGAATGCCTTGAAAGGCAGAATTAGCCAAGTGGAAAAGGAGGTCCAAAAGACCACTGAAGAAAACACTACCTTAAAAATGAGATTGGAGCAAGTGGAAGCTAGTGACTTTATGAGAAATCAAGATATTATAAAACAGAATCAAAGGAATGAAAAAGTGGAAGAAAATGTCAAATATCTTATTGGAAAAGCACTGACCTGGAGAATAGATCCAGGAGAGATAATTTAAAAATTACAGGACTACCTGAAAGCCATGATCAAAAAAAGAGCCTAGACATCATCTTTCAAGAAATTATCAAGGAGAATTGCCCTGATATTCTAGAGCCAGAGGGTAAAATAGAAATTGAAAGAATCCACCAATCACCTCCTGAAAAAGATCCCAAAAAGAAAACTAGGAATATTGTTACCAAATTCCAGAGCTCCCAGATCAAGAAGAAAATACTGCAAGCAGCCAGAAAAAAACAATTTGAGTATTTTGGAAACACAATCAGGATAACACAAGATCTAGCATCTTCTACATTAAAGGATCGAAGGGCTTGGAATATGATATTCTGGAGGTCAATGGAGCTAGAATTAAAACCAAGAATCACCTACCCAGCAAAACTAAGTATCATGCTCCAAGGCAAAATATGGATTTTCAATAAAATAGAGGACTTTCAAGCTTTCTCAGTGAAAAGACCAGAGCTGAATAGAAAATTTGACTTTCAAATACAAGAATCAAAAGAAGCATGAAAAGGTAAATAAGAAAGAGAAATCACAAGGACTTACTAAAGTTGAACTGTTTTATTTACATTCCTACATGGAAAGATGATGTGTATAATTCATGAGACCTCAGTATTAGGGTAGCTGAAGGAATATACATACATACATACATATATATACATATATATGTATATGTATATATGTGTATATATATGTATATAGATGGGGGCACAGGGTGAGTTGAACATGAAGAGATGATATCTTAAAAAATAAAATCAAATTAAGGGGTGAGAGAGGAATATATTGAGAGAGAGAGAAAGGGAGAGATAGAATGGGGTAAATTATCTCACATAAAAGTGGCAAGAAAAAGCAGTTCTGTTGGGAGGGAAGAGGGGCGGGTGAGGGGGAATGAGTGAATCTTGCTGTCATTGGATTTGACCTGAGGAGGGAATAACATACACACTCAATTGGGTATCTTACCCCACAGGAAAGAAGGTGGAAGGAGATAAAAAAGGGGGGATGATAGAAGGGAGGGCAGATGGGGGAGGAGGTAATCAAAAGCAACCACTTTTGAAAAGGGACAGGGTCAAGGCAGAAAATTGGATAAAGGGGGATAGGATAGGAAGGAACAAAATATAGTTAGTCTTTCACAACATGAGTTTTGCATAATGATGCACATGTGGCCTATATTGAATTGCTTGCCTTTTTAGGGAGAGTGGGTGTTGAGGGAAGGGGGGAGAGAATTTGGAACTCAAAGTTTCAAGAGAAGATGTTCAAAAAATAAGTTTTTGCATGCTACTAGGAAATGAGATATACAGGCAATGGGGCATAAACATCTATCTTTCCCTACAAGAAACTAAGAGAAATGGGGATGGGGAGTATTGGGGTGACAGAAGGGAGGGCTGACTGGAGAACAGGGCAGAATATATGCCATCTTGGAGTGGGGGGGAGGGTAGAAATAGGGAGAAAATTTGTAATTCAAACTCTTGTGAAAAGTAATGCTGAAAACTAAAAATATTAAATCAATAAGTATTGATTTAAAAAAATAAGCCCTAAAGTGCTATATAGATGTGAGATATTAATATTTGTTGGCACCAATATCAACTAGACAGCAAGTACTTTGAAAATAAGTATATATCTGTATTAGAAGTGCTTAGCCTTGCATATACTTCACAAGTTGTGGTTCACCATGGGTTTTGTCAAGATTCGCCGGGATTTCTCTGAATATGGAAGAGGAAGTAATCGACAGAACCAGAGTGTAACATATCGGCTACTCACCAATAGTAAAGGACATCACCATGTTAAGTACGGTATTGCTTTACATGCTTGCAATAAGATTTGAGTTAGCTGGAAGAAAGTGCTTTGTATAGGAGAATTTATTAATATCCTTTGATTTTTCACTTATCATCATGCTGGCAGTAATAAATGGAAGTTGACAATACAGTTTGTTCATTCATTTGTTCAATTTTATTTTGGTAAAATACAGATTCCTCAGCTTGACATATAAAGCCTTTCATAGATTGGCTCCAGTTTGCATTACTTTTCTGGGTTTACTCTGTGTTATTGCTCTTCATCCACTTTCTTTACCAGACAAAGTGGTCCACTTGTGGCTCCCCAAATCCAGCATGCCAGCTCCTACTTCCATGCTTTCACAAAACTGCTTTAAGATCATAGATGTAGGGTTAGGAAATCTATTTCTACTTCCCTGATTTTTAAAGATGAGAAGAACAATACCTGGAAATGTCAAGAGGTTTGCCTAAGGTCACATAGATAGTAAATCATTCCATAGAGCATGGAATACAATGCTTCCTCATTTCCCACTTCTTGGTATCCTTCCTTTCTATCAAGGTTCAACTCAGGTGGCACGTCTTACAAGAAATCTTTCCTGTTAGTACTCTCTCCTTCTTCAAAAGAGAAAGGAAGGAAGGAAGAAAGGAAGGAAGGAAGGAAGGAAGGAAAGGAAGGAAGGGAGGGAAGGAGGGAAGGGAGGGAAGGAAAGAAAGAAGGGAAAAGGTGAGAGACAGATAGAAAGAGAAAGGAAGGAAAGAAGGAAGGAAGGAAGGAAGGAAGAAAGAAAGAAAGAAAGGAAGAAAGAAAGAAAGAAAGAAAGAAAGAAAGAAAGAAAGAAAGAAAGTAAGAAAGAAAGAAAGAAAGAAAGAAAGAAAGAAAGAAAGTAAGTAAGAAAGAAAGAAAGAAAGAAAGAAAGAAATAAAGAAAGAAAGGAAGAAAGAAAGAAAGAAGAAAGAAAGAAGGAAGGAAGGAAGGAAAGAAGAAATAATTTAACTCTAGACTTGGGTAATTCTATCCTGTAATAAACTTCTTATAATTACTGGATTCCAAAAAGTGAGACATCAGACTGAATGGGTTTGCTCTGTCCTGCAGAGTCTATCAATCACTCATTTCCATTTTCCCAAGACCCACTAGGTAAGTATCACAGAACTCCATATACAGGTTTGTGATTCTCCAATCCTCTTTACTATTAAAAAAACCCAAAAAGGTGGAAAGGAGAGGCAAAACACTGGTGGAAAGAACAGCCTTAAAGCAGAGACACAAACCAATAAAAGCAAGTAAGTTCTGTGTCAAGGCCGCCACGGAGTCTTAAACCCAGGCCCAGTGTGCTTTGATATTGCGGAAGCACATATGGTCCTCCATTAGAGGGTCTCAGAGCAGTGGGCAATGTTACCATACCATATGTGCTGATTGGAACAATGGGGCTGATTTATGTTAGTATGTGCAGGGCTTTTTCTTTGTATTTCATCTCCTTGTTATTTCAAAAGAGAAATGTGCTGGTAGATTTATTCCGCCATTAGAAATGGGCTTCCTAGAGTTTGTTTGTTAGTTTGTTTAAGCTGAGAGTTTCCAGTAAGGCAAAGCAGTCCCATACCCTACAAGGGCTTGGAGAAAGCTCAAGGTTCCTGGTGCTCCTTCAAGTGGAAGCAGTTTCTCTCCCACTTCATCAACTTCGCACTAAATCTGTGCCTAAGTTCAATAGACATTTATTAAGCACCTAGGATTTGCAAAGCATATAGAAAGGTGGCACCTTGGTTAGAGCATAGGCTTAGAGTCAGGAAGATAACTAACTAGTTCAAATTCTGCCTCAGACACTATTGCTGGACCGTGGCCAAGTCACTTAGCCACTACCCGCCTCAGTTTCCTCAGTTGTAAAATGAGAGAGTCAATGGCCTCTAGGGTCCTTCCAGCTCTAAATGTATGGCCCACTGTTCCGGGTGCTAGGGACATAAATGTGAAAATGCAGCAGTCCTTGTGTCCAAGGAACCTGGGATTATGATATGCACACAGATAAATACGATACAAGGGAACCTGAGGGGAGAGAGAACACTAAGGTAAAAGAGAGGAAAGGGGAATCAGGAAAAACTTCCTGGAGGAGGTGGCACCTGAGTTTAGCTTTGAAGAATGTTAAAGAGTCTGCCCAGTGCAGACAAGGAAGTACATTTCAGGCATAGGAGGCCGGTTGGGCAAATGCATAGAGGTAGGAGATGACAGTGATGATGATGGTGATGATGATGATGACAAAGACGACAACGATGATGGTGATAGCCTTTGTGCAGTGCTTTAAGGTTTGCAAAGTACTTTGGAAATGTTATCTCATTTTATCTTCATGACAACCCTAAGAGGTAGATTCTATCATTATCCCCACTTCACAGATGAGGAAACTGAGGCGAATAGAGATTATGTGACTTGACCAGGGTCACACAGTTAGTAAGTGCCTGAGGCAAGACTCAGACTCAGGTATCCTGACTCCAAGTCCAAATCTCCATCCCTTGGGCCGCCAAGGAGTTCAGAGAACAGTTATTCAGTTTATTCTGTGTCAAGGCTACCACAGAGTCTTAAACCCAGGCCCAGTAGAACATATTGTATATGAAGGGGAATAAAGATAGAAAGGTAGGTTGGAGCTGAGTGTAGAAAGCATTAAATGCCAGAATTAAGCATTTGTATTTTATTATATTAAAAATACATAGGGAGCCCCTGAAGGCTTTAGAACCAGAAAGTGAGGTAATCAGACCTGTGCCCTGGGAAGATCATCTGGCACCTGTGTCAAGAACCATACTTTAAAATATCTGATAAGTAAATGAATGAATAGAATGTCATCTTCTAAAAATAAAAGATAAATACATTGGAAAGGAAAGAGCCTGGAAACAGGGAGACTAATGAGGAGAATATTGCAATCTCCAGAGCAAGAAGTGATAGCGTTCCGAATTAGGATAGTCATCGTGTAAGTGAAGAGAAGGGAAAAGATTCAAAAGATGCTTTGGAGATAGGTTGGATAGGACTTGGCAAATGATTAGATTTACACAGGGAGAGAGGGAAATGGAAAATGTCCTTGAGGTTATGAACTTTGGTAGATTATGGTACCCTTAATAAAAGCAGGGAAATTTGGGGGGAGGATTTGGGGAAAAGATGATGAATTTTCTTTCTGATATGATGAGTTTGAGGTACTGACAAGACATCTAAATAGAGGTGAGATAGCATAGGCAGTTAGAGGCATGAGAATGGAGTTCAAAAGAAAGATCAATGCTAAATATATAATGTAATTGTATATTATCATGTATTATATTATATATGTAGCACATTATATATTTAGTACCATATATGTGTGTATGTATACATGCATATATATACACATATATAAAGTCATTTATGTAGAGATGATAATTGAACTCATGATATCAAACCCATGAGATCACCAAAGAAAAGCATATGTACAGAGAAGAGATCACAAAACAGAGCCTTTTAGTGCTACCCATGCTTAGGGCATGAAAGATGGGTGCTTTGACACAAATCAGTTTCTTCATCTGTAAAATGGGACAGGTGGTGATCCAGAAAAAGAGCCTAACAAGAAGCAGTTAGACAGATAGGAAAACCAGGAAAGAGCAATGTTATGGAAGCCAAGAGAGGAGAGAGTATGTCAGAGGGGAGGGAATGTGAAGGGCTACAAAGATCAAAGAAGATGAAGGTAAAAGAGGGGAAAAGACCATTAGATTTAGCATTGAAGAAATCATTGGTAACCTTTGAGAGAGAGCAGCCTGTGCAAAGTGGTAGATTGAGAAAAAAATAGGTGATAAGCAAGTGGAGGGGGAGAGTTCAGACTCTTGTTTCTGCCGTTTGTCAGCGAAAAGGAAGAAAGACATAGGGTGATTGCTCAAGAGAATGCATCAAGGGGGGATTTTAAGAATTAAGAAAACCTGAGCATATTTTATGCACCAAGGAAAACACAAATAGACAGAAAAAGAGTGAAGCTAAGAGAAAATTTTCCGAGAGTCAAGCTCCAAGTGGAGAGGCAAACAGAGAGGATACAAGTAAACCAGTTAGAGGAGGCAGGATGAGTGAGCTCATGAGAAATCCCCTCAATGTTCTCAGCAAAATAGTGAGGTGACCTGCTCTGAGAGAGGAGAGTTAGGGCTTTGGGAAGAGAGGAGAAGGCTCGAAAGAGGCCTTGAAGCAAGTCTAAGAGTCAATCAGGGAAGAATAAAAGTGTTGCTGTACAGCTGTGAGGGTTCAGTTGTTCAGTCGTTTTCAGTCACGTCTGACTCTTTGTGACCCCATTTGGGGTTTTCTTGGCAAAGACACTGGAGTGGTTTGTCATTTCCTTCTCCAGCTCATTTTACAGACGAGGAAACTGAGGCAAACATGGGTAAGTGACTTGCCCAGGGTCACACAACTTATAACTGAGGCCAGATTTGAACTCAGGAAGATGAGTCTTCCTGACTCCAGGCCTGGCATTCTATCCACTGCACCACTTAGCCACGAATGTAGAGATCCTGTTGGCACAGTTGCATGACTCCTTCCATTCAAATGCTTCAGATCAACAGTGGAGAATGTAGATAATAAGGGTATCTCAGGTTCATCAGGTATGACCAGCAGAAGAAAAAAAGAGGCAAGGGATTTAAGGGCATTAGCCCAAACGTGAAAGAAATGGGGCCCTCCATCCTTTCCTTGGAGAAAAGGGGAACTATGGGTGTGGAATCCTGTATGTCTTATCAGATAAGATCAGTAGGTTAGGCTGGATTTGCTGAACTGCTTCTTTTTTCTTCCTTTTTTTGGTCTATGTCATAGAAAAGGGCTCTCTCTGGTCAGGGGAGAATGTATTAGGAAGTGAATGTGTTGTAAACACAAAAGACATCAATAAAATGAAACAAAACAAGGATCCAGACAAGTTGATAGAGAGAGGACGAATGAACCTCAAAGGAGGAAGCTTGTTCCTCAACAAGGAAACTTGTTGAGTAATGACAGCAGAGAGTCTACAAACAACAGCGAGGGGCGAGGAATATGTAACTCCTCCATGCCCGGGGTGTTATGGGGCATGAGGGGAAGCACAGCTAGCCGTGGAGATGATGGCCAGGCATAAATTGTCTTCTGGAAAAACCTGTTTCTCTGAGTATCACCATAAGAATAACTCACTTTGTAGTGAAATAGGTAATGCAGTTCTTACTATCTATTCACCCTCTTGTATAGATGAAGGAACGGAGGATAGGGATGTTCTATATAGACATAGATGAAATAAACCTCAAAAGAGGAAAGTCTGTTGTTGCCCACGATGCATGCCTAGTAAGTATCTGAGGAAGGCTCTGGATGCAAGTCTGATTCCCAGGCCAACACCCTACCTCTTCTGCCACCCTGCTCCATAAGCCCAAAGAAGTGGCAGATCCTACAAGATAATCTGAATCAAAGGCCTAGTTTTCATCAGACCAAGAACTAGAAGGGATCTTAAGGATCAATTGGTCCAATCCCTCACTTTATAGATGAGGAAACTGAGGCCCAGAGAAATTAAGTGATTTGGCTAGAGTCATATATGCCTGGGCTCTGACAAGCATAGAGTTTGATATTATATAAATCTGAAGATTCTGCATCCAAAGAATCCATTTTCTTATCAAAAAGGGGAAAAATGGATTTGCTCAGTAATTCATAGCATGTAAAATCACTTTAAATCAACTTTTGATCCTTTCATTTAGAAGCATGCGCTAGAGGTTTCAGGGCAGTGCTTAGACACCACTATTTGCTCTGTCTGTCTCCTTCCCTTCCTTTCCCTTTCTTCCTTACTATGGCATCTCTGTTCTCTCTTTCACTTCTCCAAACTCAAACAAAAAGGTTACTAAGTCCCCTCCTAACTTCCCTATTACTATAGAGACCCATACCATTCTCCCTCAAGCTCACGATCTAGAAGTCGTCCTGGACTCCTCACTGTCTCTCGTGCCCCACTCACACTCCCAACATATGCAATCTGGTGCCAAGACCTGTCAATTTTACGTTTGCAATGTCTCTCAAGATTCCCCCTCCTCTCCTTTGACACAGCCACCACTCTAGGGCAGGCCCTCATCACCCTACACCTGGACTATTATAATAGCCTGCTGGTGGGTCTGCCTGCCTCACATCTCTCCCTGTTTCAATCCACGCTCCATTCAGACACTAAAATGACTTACCTAAAGCACAGATCCAATCATGTTATCCCTGCCCCACTCCTACTCAATAAACTCCAGTGGCTTCCTATTGTCCCCAGGATCAAATACAAAAAAGCCCTTCATAACTTAGCCCCCTCCTACCTTTTCAGTCTTCTTACACTTATACCCCAGCACTTACTCTTCCACCTAGTGACACTGGCCTCCAGGCCAATATTTGGCTTCAGGCATTCTCTCAGCTGTCTCTGATTCCTGGGATGCTTTCCCTCCTCTTCTCAGACTACGGACCTCCCTGGCTTCCTTTCTATCTTCTACAGAAAGCCTTCTCCAGCCTCTCTTAATGCCTATGCCTTCTCTCTGTTGAAAATTCTCTATTTATCCTGTATATAGCTTGCTTTGTAAATATTTGTTTGTGTTCTCTCTCCTATTGGATTATAAGCTCCTTGAAGGCAGGCGCCGTCTTTTGCCTCTTTTTGGAAAGGGGAAGGCAAGGCGATTGGGGTTAAGCGACTTGCCCAAGGTCACACAGCTAGTAAGTGTGTCAAGTGTCTGAGGATTTGAACTCAGGTCCTGCTGACTCCAAGGCTAGTGCTCTATTCATTGCTGCACCTACCTGCCCCTTTTGCCTCTCTTTATATCCCTAGCACTTAGCACCATGCCTGGTACATAGCAGGTCCTTAATAAATATTTACTGATTGAGATTCGATGAGAGCTCCATTGTAAACACACATCAGAACTCACCACCGGAGAGACTCCACTTATTACAGTCACACACTCCATGGGGAGTGGGATTCAGTGAGGGCATAGTGTAGGTAGGGAAAACTCAGAAAGGATACCGTTTTCTAGACTCTTCTTGGCTGTGTTCACCTCCCCTTTGGCAACAGTGGGAAGAACATAGACACAAGCTACTACGGGTGATGCTGACAGAGTTAGGAACAAGGGGAACCCAAAAATAGAAGGAAAGTGATCAAGGGGTCTTAGTCACTGAAAAATGTTATGCCAAAAGTTTGGGAGTCACGTAGGACAGTATGACTATGCTAGATGTAAAGTTAGATGGTCTGAGTTTAGAAGGATTAATCAAAAAATATTTATTAAGAGCCTACTATTTGCCATGTGCTGTGCTAGGCATGCCACTAGGGATGTAAAAACAAAAAAATGAAATAATTCTTGTTCTCAAAGAGCTTACATTCATGCTAAAAGAACTCTGATGCCCTTTTCAACTCTAAATCTTTGCTTCTTGTTTGTAAAATAAAGGAGTTAGACCAGATGACTTCTGATATATCATTTCTGGCACTAAATTCCTAATTCTAATTAGTAAGGCTTCCATGCCTTCAGCTTCTAGCCCTTTCCTCTTGTGGACATGCTATTTCCTCCCCATTTAGCCTTCAGAAAGAACCTGAAACTAATTCATACTAAAGTGTAAATGACTAACAGAGGCTTTTTGGGGGGTGATAGCAGGTGGAGAAAGGTCTCATTTTAACAAGAATGAAAACTTCAAGCTAAAAAGACTAGCCTTTGCTGTAGTATTTCCATCAACATAGAACAGAGCAGGCCAGAGGGCTATTTCAGAGGCAGCAACAAAACCTTTCTCAATTATATCACCGAGTCTTTGAGGGAAGCCCCCGCTGGAGCCAGCCAAGGGAAATGAATGAGTAGGATAAAGGAAGCAGGGAAATAGACTAAACTGGTTGTTAGCTCGGCAACGTTTTTCTCATTAACCCCAAATTTGCCCTTATACTTTCAAAACTAGTTCCAATTAAAAATCCCCCTCTTGTGAAAACTCAAAGCCCTAGGGTACATGTATATATGGTCTACATGACACTTGATTTCTGACCAGATAAGTAAACCCCAAATAAGTTGACCTTATCAAGCCCTAAATCTGAAGCTGCAACAAAATCCGTTATTTCAATTAGACTGTAATGGAATTGTATATAAGTGGTCCATTTGCCTGGAAAGAAAGTTAAAGTTAACTGGGAGATTTTGGCTTGTAGCCAGTCTTTCTTCACAGGGTTTCAGTAAACAATCCAACCAATATGTCATTAAAGCCCAGAATGATTCGTTAAAGGAGATAGAAAGCATTCTAAGCTCATCTGACAGATGGGGGAAAATAGACACAGAATAGTTAAGTCATGGATATAAGACCACACAGCAAATCCGTGGCAGAGTCAGAAATCAAATCCCTACTTCCTAACATTCCATGCACTTACCAGACCCTGTTATGCCTAGAGCCTTCTTTGACGTGTTTGTTACACAGGGGATAGGAGGGAGGTGAGCAGGGAGGGATGGAGAGAAAAGCATCCAAATATCTGCAACCCATTACTTTTGTGATCAAAAAGAAAATAGCCAGGTTCAAACCACAACACTCTCTTCCTGCTTTATATTTTGGAAACACAAGATCAGAAGGAAATATAGATGGATAGATAGATATAGATATATACACACACATATACTTATATGTATATGCAGACATGTACACACGTGTGTAGATGGATATATATGTGCGTATATACATATACACATATATATGAGTGTATCCGCACATATACGCACACATATGTATATATATTCTCTGGCAGTTGCCTCAGCTGCCACCAATAGGACCCGATGACACATAATTAGAAAACAAATGACAGATTAGTTTAATAATATTCATTAGCAACTAATGAAACTGACAGTGTTTCCTATGGAAAGCAGCTTGAGTTGATAGTTGGTTTTAAGTAAATTCTGATTTTTGCCCTTCAGCTAAATGGGGCCGGGCGGGGGTGTAAAATAGCGGGGAGAGAAAGAGAAGAAAACACAGAAGAGAGAGAGTGGGGAGGATGGGGGTGAGGACAGAAAAAAGAAAGAAAAAATAACAGGGCTGTAGGGAAGAAGGGCTGGAATGAAGGGAAAATTGGGGGCGGGGGAGGCAGAGAGAATTTAACTCTTTCGCTTCTAGTCATGTTTAGTGGCTGTCAATAAGTTTTCCCCTGTGCTTAGAGAGGAATTGGTGAACAGGGAAAACAATGTTTCCTTTCAGGCTTTGTTGTTCTTTTCTCTCCTTTCTTTTCTTCTCCCCCCAAATTATCCTAAGTAAGAATTTTAACGATATGCAGAAATCATAGCTGTCTTGCCGAATCGCTGTCGGACTGACCCCCCTTGACAGTTCTTAAATTATTCAGCTATCAAGGGCCTGCTAAACATTAAATTAAGCATCCTCTCTCCCCTGTCCTAAACCATTAAGTTATGCAAATGCACAGATAATGGGGCATATGACAGCTGGAGGCATTAATCAAGCCGCTCTGTCTCTGGGCTGTTGTTATGTAGAAACTGCATCTGCCAACAGACAGAACCGACACAATTAGATCTCACTTAATGGAATGAGAAGAAACTACCTAGCTCTCTGCACTCGTGTTAGGTTGGAGACCTGGGAGTGAATAAGACACTTGGGAGAGCCGCCTTGCTCTTCCTCCCTCCCTCTCTCTCTCTTTTTAATACCTGCTCCTCCAATTGAAATGAAAAATTACCTGTAATTGTTATCATTTGCAAACAAAGCCTGTCAAAAGACAAACCCGCTGTTTACAATGGATGTTTTTGTTGTCCCCTGGTAAGGTTCTTTGGGGAATTTTCTTCGTTTTGTTTTTTTTTTTCCTTTAATTCTCTTTTGGAGGAGGAGGAAGAAGAGGAGGGAGGGGGGGAGAGAAGCAAACAAACAGATCTCCCATTACAGCATCCAAATTACTGCCTTAAAGATGCAGACACAATCAAACAGAAGGTACTTGCTGAGGCACTAGTCAGTTTACCAGTTTGACATTTGTGGCTATTCTTCTCTCAAGAACACCTAATAATTAATGACAACTGGTGCAAAACATAGCCTTACTCTGTCACTCTACTGCCTTACTTAAAAAAAAAACCAAAAACCAAAAACACTCAATTTGGAGAGGACAGGGCTCGAATTCCAGTTTGCTACTTAATCCCTCTGTGACCTTGGACAAGTCACAATTTCTCTGGACCCCAGGTTCCTAAACTATAAAGTCAGAGGATTGATCTAAAATTAGCAGTTTGTAAAGTGTGGTCTGAGGTCTCCTGGGGGTCCCCAAGACTCTTTCAGGGGATCCTTGAGGCTAAAGCTATTTTCATAATAATACTAAGACATGTTAATTTCTAACACAGTAAATTATCAATACCTATAGCCCACATAAACAAAGACTTCTTAGGAGAGAGGTTCTCAATAATTTTAAGAGGGTAAAGGGGTTATAAGACCAAAAAAGTTTGAGAACCACAGGACTAGAGGATGATCTAAGGGCCTTTCCAGCCAAAGACTCAATGATCCTTTCCTCCGTGTTCTATAATGAGCTTAATGAACTATAATGTTCCATTCTTTTCCCCCAAAAGCTTCAGATACTTAATAATAATAGCTCACATTTATATAGCACATTAAGGTTTACAAAGCCCTGTGAGTTAAATGGCTGGACCCCTCAGCATTTTATGGACTCAGTTTTTATTATAATAATTTGTACCTCAATTAAACAAGTTCCTGCAGAACACCTGCTAAGATACTGGCCAAGGCTGTGCTCTGTGGGGTTTACAAAACCTCATGAAACATCCCTGCCCTCAACAAGCAAAGCATTCTAGATGGGGGAAACAGAACTGATGGAGTGAATAATAAAAACTGGAATTTATGAGATCCTCAAGGCTTACAAAACAGTCTTCTAATCTTATAGCCTTCAGGAAACGGAGGCTCAGAAACCTGAAGTAAAATGTCCTAATACATTTTAGGGCTAGGGTTCAAAATCACATCTCTCCAAATTTCTCCAAATCCAGGCATCGTTCCACTCCCCCACCTTGTCTCTTTAGCTCACACATGTATCACACTTTATATACATTATCTTATTTGAGCCTCATGATAAACCTGTGAAGTAGGCACCGTACCAAATTTACAGGAAAATGAAGTTCAGAAAAGTTGAAGACTTTGCCTGGAAATCTCACAAGTGGGATTCAAACTTAGATCATCCGAAAATAAGAGTAGGACTCTCTCTAGCCTACGATTTGGTCTTCAGGATTTAATATGCTCAAGTTAAAGACTATGAATGAGAGGCTGTGTGATGTAATGGAGAGAGAGCTGACTTTGAAACTAAAAGACTTGAGTCTGACCTCAGACACATAATAACTTTATGACTCTGGCCGAGTTATTTAACCTCTTGCTGCTGGAGGCAACTATAAGGCCATAGATGGGAGAGGAGATGCTGACCTGCATTAGTGGAGGGAACTTCCTCACCTTAGAGTACCCTATAGTAATGAAATGACAGGGAGAGGGAAAGAGTATATGAGGGCCATCTGCTGATCTATATCTTGCCACTGGACCCAGATGGCTCCGGAGGAGAAAGTGAGGCCGGTGACTTTACCGGGCCCTCACTCACTGAAATACAATTCTCGTGCATGTAATCTCATCATGTCCCTGATGTCATGGTCCTCTTCAGGAAAGAAAGACAAACAACAAGAGAATACCTGTTGAGATGGCAAAGTTGCTTTAGAATTCTGGCTATTTTTTTTACTTGTTTTAAGGATATGTGTATTATGTATATCACAGAGAGAGAGAGAGAGAGAGAGATCCATATATATGAATATACAAACAAATATAACTAACAGACTAGATGGAAGAGAAAACTTGTAGTTTTTTATATAAAGGAGCAATGGATAGAGTGCTGGGCCTGGTGTCAGGAAGACCTGAGTTCAAATCTCAACTCAGATGCTTCCTACCTGGGTAACCCTGGGCAAGTAACTTAACCTGTTTCTTCATCTGTAAAATGAAGATAATAATAGCTCCCACCTCCCAGGGTTGTTGTGAGGATCAAATGAGATAATAATTATAAAGTGTTTTTAACAAGGCACCTGGCACATAGTGGGTATCATGTAAGTGTTAGCTATTATTATCTTACTATTAACATTTTTACAGGCCTTAATTGAATCACTATATTTAATTGAATGACTTTCCCCTTCTTCCTTTCTTTCCCTTCAAAATGAAAAAGAGAAATCATAATCTGATCCATAGCAATCCTTAGCAACCTTCATTCATCTGTGTGTATGATCTTAGTCTAATCCCTTGCCTCTCTGGTCCTCAATGTCCTACCCTGTGAAATGACGGTGGGGTAAAGAGAATTATACTACTTAAGAGAGTCTATGAAAGAGAGAGTGAGAAAAACAGATAAAACAGATGGAGAAACAAAGAGGGGAGAGAGAGAAGACAGAGAAATGTCCAACAAGTCATCCAAAAGCTTGATACCTATTAGGGTCAATTTGTTTTGAACCTCATGCATGGCCTAATCCTTGGCCAACCATCTGAAAAATGCATGCCTTCCATTACATGAAAGACTAAGCAAGAAAGTATGGACTGCCCAATGCAGTAAACCACATATACTAGGGGAAAAAATCAAATTACCCAATGAGGCAGTAATGTCTTCTTTGTAGATGGAGCAACAATATATGTTTCTGCCGCCAAGTCTTCAATGGCTAAACTGAATTACTCCAAATTTCATTTCATCCTATTCTTATATTTTCCTACTCTGTAAGGCTTACCACTACTCAGTTGATGTCATCAAGAAAAAAATACCGATGGACTGGCTACATTTTTCACATATGAATACAATAGTATATCACATATCAAAAATCATTACAACCAGAAACCATACAGGCAACAATCCAAATAACAAGAAATTCCCTACTTGGCTCTGCTTTAGGACCCCAAGCTGACTGGGCCACCAGATTTCCATGACCATTCCTTACTACCCGTGAAAGCTCTGACAATCCTTATAAACAGGCCTCCCAACTCTCAGTCTCCTCCACCTCCAGGTAATACAGGTAACACAGGAAAGTAATCAGGCAGGAGTCAGATCCAATGTGAGATTCCACAAACTGAAACCATCACCTCTAAGTATTCTTAAGATATTGGTCCATCTCGATACAGGTTTATCAAATGAGACCTCTCAAATATTTTTCACGCCAGGTTTGTTTTAAGAAAACCAGTGCCCTTTAAAAATAATCCCTTAGAGTAAAACCCCAAATCTTCCTTTTGCATCCAGACACAATCAATGGTCTTCCTTCTTGAAGATCCCACTACCTGCTGTGCACTTAACATCTGTTCTACAGCTGTACAATGTTTTCCTCTTTGGTTTAGAGGCGTAAATCTTACAGAGGCTGATTAAGAAAGTTCCCACCCATGACGTTTGGCTCCAGGTGAATAAAACTAGAGGACAATTTCCACTAAGATAGTTTTGATCAGTAAATTTAGAATAGTGCTTAAAATACAGCAGGAGGGGATTTAGGTTAGCTACCAGAAAGCAGTTTTCTGGCAATAAGAACTGGTCCTGGAACAAGTTACTGAACACAGGTTTGATATTTCTTTCACTAGAGATCATTAAAAAGAGGATAGATACCTACCTCTGTGAAGTGTTTTAACTGAAGCCAACTCAGAAACAAGGGAAAGACCAGCTGACTCCTGTTGGCAGTTGCCAGCCCTATATTTCAAAGGTTTATAGGCCATTAGAGTTGAGAGGGACGTTAGAGATCATCTCTTCTAACCCTATCATTTAACTATGATCCTGTATTAAGCATTACTAGACTCCCTCATCACCTCCAGTTTTCATTTGGCTGTTTATGGTCTATAATTGGACTGAATTTTAAAGAAAATGTGGTTGAGGGAGGGCTAGCCAGATGGATGATGCATTTATTCGCTCACACCCTCAGGCACCCACTGTCAGGCTTCTTCTGAAGTTTCTGAATACTACAAGCTAGATAACTTATGACTATTCAAGACAGGAATTTTATAAAAGATCTTTTATTATTTCAAGCCCCCCACCCCCATCCTCCCCACATACACAGTTGTTAGGCTATCCTCACCTCGTGCCAGGTAGAATTTACTTTGAATTTATTTCGCCTATATTTTATTCAATGAGCAGTGTGGTATAATGGATAGAGAGAGCTGGCCTTACAGATAGGGAGACCTGGATTTAAGTCCCTTATCTGCTACACACTGGCCTGTGTGACCTTGGACAAGTCACTTAACCTCTGAATACTTGAAGCAACTCTAAGACTATTAGAATTTTTTTTGAAACTGGATTTCTCCATCTCATCCAGGCTGGAAGTGAAACAGCTATACCTCCTTAGGTCCCACTCCCCAGAGGCTTATCATATTGGTGCCAGACTTAGTGTGGACACTTTAGACCTAATGGAGCTTGGAATTCCCAAAGTCAAGCAATCCACCAGCTTCTCAACCTCCCTAATAGCAGGGATTACAGATATATACCACCACACCCAGCGAGAGAGAGAGAGAGAGAGAGCTATATAACTCTATATATGGATATGTTATATATTACATTATATATTATGGTAGACATTATTATGCTAGACTAAACCACTGATAAAATCATAGGACCACAAAATGTTAGAACTGGAAGGAACCACAGAGAACTGAGTATAATACCCTCATTTTATAAATATGGAACCTGAGACCTAGAGAGGTCAAATTAATTGCCTAAGTCATATGGCTAAGAAGTGGCAGATTGGGGAACAGAACCAAGGTCTTCTGGCTCTTAATCCAGTTTTGAGTTGTTTTGTTCTTAAATGTAGGTAAATTCTAGTGGCCTTGAACAAGTTGCCTGATCAACCTTTCTAGGTTGGGTTTGCTCAATTACAAAATGAAGGGTTTGGACTAGATCACCTAATATATCCCTTCTCTCTCTCTAATTGTATATTTACTAGTTAAAGGTTTGTGGGGCAGGGGGGAAGCAGAGAAGGGAAGGAGGGAAAGAGGAAGAGAGACACAGACAGACAGAGACAGAGAGAGAGAAACAGACAGAGAAAGGGAGAGGGGGAGAGGGAGAGAGAGACAGAGACAGAGAGAGAGAGCGAGAGAGAGAGAGAGAGAGAGAGAGAGAGAGAGAGAGAGAGAGAGAGAGATATTCCCTTTTTATTTTATAAATTTCTCAAAGTCAGGGCCTTATACCTTATGTTTTTTTATATCACCCACAATGGCTAATAGTGTCACACACATCGTACCAGTTCCTCAATAAATATTCATTGAACAAATGAAAAAACAGATGATTTAAAAACAACAGATCTCTTTCTATACTAAGACAACTTCCTGTTAACTGGCTGAACACATACTAGAGAGATATTGTGGAAGGAATATTGTACCTCCTTGTTTAAATACCAGGAGTTTATCTTGGGTATTGGAAGACTTGATGTCTAGTCTAGGTCATATGATTTTGGACAATATTTATATAGCACTATAAGGTTCACAAAACACTTTACATACATTATCTCATTTCATCCTCAAAACAGTCCTGTGAGAGAGGTGCTATTATCCCCGTCTTGCAGATATGAAAACTGAGGCACAGAGAAATGGACTTGCCACAGATCACATAGCTAGTAAATTTCTGAGGCATCATTTAAATGCAGGGCAAAGTCCAGTGTTCTTGTCACTAGCCTCTGGTACAGCTCTGCTACCACATAGAGTAATTTTGAGAATCCAATAATGTGAAAGCACTTTGAAAATTGTAAAATGCCATATAAATACAAGGTATCCTTACCATTTCTCAGAAACTCTAGGGTATGCTTTCTATAGCTATATGAAAACTATTGACATGGAAAATTCCACTGCTACAAATCATGCATTACTATGAGATTTTTCTCCTACCTACAAAAGCATGCCTCTCCATTGCTTCCATAACTCTGTCTCACTATTTAAAGATATTTGATACAAGTGTTAGAATCTTTCTTAGTCAATAATTCGTTTTATCAGTGATCTCTAAAATAGAACCACAGATCACCAAATGTGATGTAGCAACAGCTCTATCCTTTTTATCTCATGCAACCAGGAAGTCAAACAGCAACCCAGCATACCTATTATTGGATTGCTGCAAAAGCCTTCATGGTATATGGCTTCCTACCAGTGCCCCTGTGGTAGTTACTTCCTGTAACTCCCTGTGATCCTAACTCCTCAGCCCGACTTCCACTTTCTTTCACTTCAAAAGGGAAATAAGTGGAGACAATTAGGAGTAAAGGAAGGAAAAGATGTTGGATTAGTGGCTGGACAAATTGTGGCATTTGAATGTACTTATAGCACCATGAGAAATGATAACTATGAAGGATTCAGAGAAACCTGGAAATGCTTATATGAACTGATGCAGGGTAAAGTAAGTGAAATCATAAAATATCTAGATACACACATATATATTCACATACACACATATATAATATGGCTATAAATAACATGAAACAAAAACAATATTAAAAGAGAGCCAAACTAAGATTAATTACAGGGACAAATCTCGATCCTAGAGAAAAAGACAATGAAACACATTTCTTTCTTCTCTATACAGAAGTGAGGGACTACAGGTGCTAAATGTTGCATAAATTGTCAGACCCAGTGACTTGGTCAGCCAGTTTTTTCTTTTTTGCTAATTTCTTTTCTTTGTTAGAAGGTAGTTTCCAAAGAAAAAATGAAAACAAAAAACAGTGATAAAAAAAACAGAAGGCATCAATAAAGTATTTTTAAAGGGTGTTTGACTAAGGAATAAGATGTTTGCCTTAAATGAATTCCAAATTTTACAGAAAACACATAAGGAAAATGTGACAAAAGTTTATTTATAAAATAAGTGTGAATTTTTATCAGTGCTAAAAATAATATTAAATTATTTGGGTAGTGAATTTATTCTCTTTTTATTCCTTAAAGGAGTAACATGTGTTATTATAATGATATGCTTAATGCCACAAGGTTTGTTAGCATTTTCTCGTTTCATTACCAGTTCATGAAAACTATTACTGTCCCTTAGGAAGTTAGTTTGTGGTGAACTGCTACTTTTGTAAAGCATACATGGAAATGTGTCATCCATGTCTATAGGAGAGTGGCAAGATGGAACATGACTGAATGATTGATTGGTCTGGTTTTTCATTGTCATTTTCAGTGGCAGAGAACAGTCCTGATACTCACAGAACTATCTTAGTTTTTAAACGTATTTGTTTATTTTTCCATGAATCTGTCCCTCTTATTATCCCCCCCACCACTGGACAAAAACAACAAAATACAAGGGGTGGGGGAGGGGGAGGGCAACCTTATCATAAACAAAGTCCCACAAAACAGATTCCCACATTGGCCATGCCTGGAAAATAGATGTCTCTCTGCATTTGTAGATTCATCACTCCTCTGTCAGGAGATCAACAGAATGCTTCATCTTCATTCTTCTGGACTTATGGTTAATCATTGCATTGATCAGGTTCTAAAGTCTTTCAAAGTTGTCTGTCTCTGCAATGCTATTTTCATTGTATAAATTGTTCTCCAGGTTCTGCTCACTTTGCTCTGCATCAGTTCACAGAGGTCTTCTCAGTTTCCTCTGAAACCACCCATTTCATCACTTTTAATCTACAAGCTGTTTTAAGGAATCACAATACACTGGATTGATTGGTAATATGCAATATCAGTGTGGCCTTGAAGACACTTTTGATGAAAACCTTCCGAAAAAATATAGGCCAATCAACTTTGTTTGGGTTTTCACACTCTATGAAGCACTGTGAATCAACAGTTAAAAGCCAGAGAAGCAATCAATCAATCAAGATTTATTAAGCATCTACTATGTTTCAGGCACATGCTAGAGATGCAAAAAGATGCAGAAGATAGCCGCTGCCCTCAGGAAGCTTAGAATTTAGTGAAAGAGACATAGGTCTATAGGTAAGCAGACACAGGCTACGCAGCCCATATGGAACCTATCCACTTGCTGGTGAATAAATGTCTTTTCCCCAGAGTCATTGCAGCTAAATTTTCAGGATATCTACGTCTCCTCTTATCCTTTAATAATGGATTCACTGTTTGTTCTGATCAACTCAAATGAAGGAAAACCTGCCATTTGCGTCACCACCATTCTCATTTTCGAAATGTGTTCTTAATGATCCAAGAGGCTTTGAGAATTTTTCATCGAAGAATATAAAAATAAGATTCTGTCAGAGTCCCAACAATCTATGGGGCCACTCACAGATGGGCAGTGATATCTCTGAATGGACAGGTTTCATATATGGACAGGAAATGATACATTAATGCATTCTGGCTGGATTTTTTTGTTGACTGGCTTCCCACATTTTGGTAGAATTTATGAGAGATTGTTTGATCCTTTCTCATTATTATCAGTTCTTGGCATTCTGAAATATCAGGCTTGTCATCTGAAGCTTATCTTGTGCTTGTCAAATTTATGAATTTATGATAACTCTGTTTTCCTCACCTAACACAGGATCTTGATGTCTCAATAATTACTCTTACCAGTCATGAAAGAAAACATATGCTGTTGCCAGTTGTTTTCACATCAGTCGCTCTACACACAGTTTCCCTTTGCACATCAATCCAGTAATATGTCAGTGTGTTACCATGACTTTAATTCTTTCCTCTATCTCACCAGTCTGCATTAAAAGAAAGGATGAGCCTGGAACTGCCCACGTACCATTGGGACCTTTGGAGACAGCCTTACCTAAGTCAGTCAATAAACATTTATTAAGCAACTACTATGTGCCAAGGCACTATGATAAGCAGTTAGGATGCAAAGGGGAAAAGGGGGGAAAGACAGTTCCTGCCTTTGAGGAGCATATAATGCAATACAGGAAGACAACACAAAAAAAAAATATGAAAAGTAGGTGTAGGGAGAAATACCTGGAGAAATCCAGAGGAATGCAAATGAGAAATGAAGTGATGGCTGGCTAGGTGTCCTCCTTAAATGAGGCTATGGGAGTAGATCTCAGCTCTCCACCCTCTAATCACAGGGAAAGGAGGGGCCCTGAGGGACAGGTGGTATTGGGCAGGACCCCCCCCGAGGGTCTTCCCCTCCCAGTTTGTTTGTTTTTTTGAGTTTTGATTAAAGGGACCATCTCTTGATTAACTTCTTAAAGAAGCCTATTCACTGAATGGATGTTACCTCACTCACAGTGAGCACCTGAAAAGACCTTATCTTGAAAGGGCCAGGGTTTCCCAATGCATCCTAGGCCATCTCCAGTCATCCTGCTGAATATCAGGCCACTGGACCTAAATGGCTCTGGAGGAGAAAGTGATGCTGGTGACCTTGCACAGCCCATCAAAGTCAACTGCAAGTCATGTCATCGTTCTCCTGATGTCATCGTCCTCTTCGAGAATGAAGGACAAATGCAGCAACATGAGTTCCAGGGCTGTGATCTTGCAAGGGTCCTTGGTCAGCCTGTGCCTAAATCTGACCACTGGGACATCATGTCCAACCTTTGCTCCTTTAGGCTACCTTGGGGTCAGAAGTTCTACAAAACCCACAAGTGACAAAATAGTGAGAAGGGAAATATTTAAGATACTGAACAAAACTCTCAGAATTGAAACCTGTAATCTGTTCCCTGCTTACCTCTACCTACCTCTCAGAATCTTTAGTTTCCTTCCTTTAATTAGTAGATCAAAAAGCATGTATTGTACTATGTGCCAGGTACTGTGCTGGGCACTGGGGATACAAGTACAAAGAATCAAATGATCCCTATTCACAATGAGTTTACATCCAAGCCTCAGTTCAGGTGCCACCCTTATAAGAAGCCTTTCCTAATTCTCTCACCTCCAATAATCTTATAGTGATTGATCCACCTATAAGATTAATCCCCAGTAGAATCTCAGCTCCTTGAGGGCAGGGGATTTATTTTCATTTTTGTCTTTATATTCCCAGTACCTTTGACAGTACGTTGCACATAAAAGGTGCTTAATAAATGTTTGCTGAATTCAATGCAAAAATGAATTCATAGTTGAATGTATCAGTCTTTCAAGGTTTGATGCCAGTCCCACCAGGAAACCTACCCTGACCACCCCATGATGTTCTTTCTTGTATGTCCTCTGAACTTCTAGGACACATTATTTGTAGGATTCTTTTGACACCTAACGTATGCTGTTTTAAGTTCTTCCTTACATTCACATGCCCATCTTCTCTCTTTCTAACCAGAATAGAGGCCTTTAAGAGCAAAGATATGTCTTTCATCTCTCTTTATCTCCCACTTTGTCTTGCATATAATAGTACTCAGTGATATTTATTGATGAATTGCCTATTCTGTTCAACATTTTTAGCACAGACTTGGATGAAGACAGAGATAGCATGCTTATCAAATTTACAAATGACACTAGGCAGGGAGGGACAGCTAACGTCTTGGATGGCAGAATCAAGATCTAAAAAGGTCTTGACAAGATGGAATAATGGACCAAATCTAGTGATCTGGACTTTAATAGAAATACACTGAAATTTCAAGCCTGGAGTTGAAAATAATCAACTGTACAAGAAGAAGTACCGAATGGGGTGGGGTGGGTGGGAAGCATGAATAGATAAGAGTTCATGTGAAAAAGGCATGGAGGTTTCAGTCAATTGCATGCTTTTAGAGAGGCGGTGTGGTATAATGGAGAGTGCTGGACTGGAAGCTAGGAAGACCTAATTTCAAGTCCCATGTTTGGCACATACTGCCTTTGGGGCAGATCATTTCATCTCTAAGTGCTCTAGACAGCTCTTTAAGACTATACGTTACAGAGATGGTACCAGCCTGCAATGGTAAAGGGACTTTCCTCGTCCAAGAGATCTCTATACCAAAAAGTCATAGGCTCAATCTTTATCCCATCCCTTCCACATGGCAGGGCTTAGAGTCTGGAAAAATCTGCATAAATGTTTTTGGCCCTCCCTTTATATCAGAGAAGAAGTCTGAATTATTATGGTATTAAAAGATAAAATATGTTAATATTATGCAATACTATACATATGTTTTATGTATTTCTGGGTTTCTAAACTTTTTCTATGTCATTTGTTGGTCTTTGTGTGTCCTCTGCAGCTTCCACAAAACTTCCCAAAAAGTCCTATTTAATTTCTTAAGCCAGCCTGTGATATATTAAAACTGCAGTGGGGAAGGTCACGATGTAGAAGGGCTAACTGTATGTAGAAATTCAGAATGAGTCAGCAGTATGACAAGGAAACCAAAAAGTCATTGCACTCTTAGGCTGCCTTCATAGAACACAACATCAGCATCCAGACCAAACAGAGTGATACTCTTGTTGGCCTCTACTCTGGTCAGACCATATATAATCTTGCATCCATTTTAGGAAAAATATTGAAAAGCTGAAGTGCCTCTAGAGGAGGGTAAGTAGACTGGTGAGGGGATCCAAAACCATGTCATACAAGGATTAGCTGAAGTAACTGGGAATTATGAACCTGGAGAAAACTCAGGGAGAAGACAACAATGGTCTTGAAATCCTTGAAGGGTTGCCATGTGGAAAATAGATTAGGTTTGTTCTAGTTGACCTCACTGGACATAAGTAAGACCAAAAAGCAAATGTGAGAGGCATATTTCAGCAAACCAAAAGCTGACTTACTGGTAATATCTGTAGAGGTTATTCCCACTGCAAGTACGGGACCTCTGGGCTTCCTTCTAGATTGAGATTCTATGATTCTATTTCTACCTGCTGTCACTCAAAAGAAAGTTCTCTTCTAAATAGGTGGCATTGTGACAAAGTAAAAAGCATGCTGCACTGGGAATCAGAGGACTCTGGGTTTAAATCCTAGCTTGACCACTTACTACCTGTGTGACCTTGGACAAGTCACAATCTCTAGGTCTCAGTTTTCTCATATGTAAAAAATGGAGAAGTTGGACTAAACCTTTAAGATCCCTCCTAGGTTGAAATCTGTGGCTGTTTCCATAAGTTACTAATAAAAATTGTTATTTAACTTTAAAAGTTGGAAAACCTTCAAAGTTCCTTACTTTGTCTTGTTCTGTCCTCCATAATCTGTTACTTTCAGCAAAATATTGTATGATTACAAAGTAATGTGACTGACTTAAATAGGACACACAAGAACATCTGCCTCATTGCTTCACACTGTATGTAACAACAATTTTGTAATATAATCCATTTTCTCCAACTCTGTGGGAGATTAGATGTTTTCCAAATATCTTCTAGATGAAGCCTTTTCCTGACCCACCTAATTGTTGGGAATCTCTCCCTTTTAATGACCACATATGAGTATATGTTGTACATTCCCCTCCCAGTAGAATGTAAGCCCCATCAGGGCAAAGGCAGTTTTGTGTTTGTCTTTGTATCACCATCCTCTATCATAGTGCTTTGCACACAGTAGGCATTTGATAAATGATTACTGAGTTGGGTTTAGAACAGTTCTAAGCTCCTAACAAAAAACACGCGACATTTTTCAGTCTTTGGCTATGTTCAAGGTCAATCCTAGAAAAGGAGGTCAGAGTATTTCTGAAAACATCTGACAATTTCAGCTAATCACAAATCAATAATCTAGGAAGTCAGAAATATTAGATGAGCAGTCCCCAGGACCACCTTTGTCAATCATTGACTTTATAGATCATCTCACAAGGGACAAATCAACCCATATCCACTCTAAACAGAGCTCCAGAAACCACTGAGTAGCTCCTGAAGTGTTTGGGGACCCATAAAGAAAATTAGAGAAACTGAGCTAGAATGGCTTTAGGGGTCATTGGGTCTAACTTCTGACCCACCATAGGAATCTCTACAGCATCCCTGATAAATGGGTGGCCAGCCTCTGTTTAAATACTTTAGTGATAAGTATCTCACCATTTTATAAGAGATTCTATTCCATTTTTACATGGCTCTAAAATACTTTCTTGAATTAATCTTGAATCTGTAACCCTAAAACTGCTTGTTGGTTCCAACTTTGCTTGCTGGAACAATACAAATGATCTTTTTGTTGGTTTTGACCTCAATTCTCCAGATGGTTTTTCACTTTGGTTCTGCCAGCTCTAATATTACAATCTGTCCCTGCTTTGTACCATATTTCAAAGGATGTGTGATCTCCTTAATATGGGCACTCTATCCATGATGCAGCTCACAATCCATCCTCATAGAGTGAGGATGCTCTCTCATCCTATGGGACTCTGGTTCATGTCCTCCCATAATCCTTTCACAGAGGGAACCACCTTCTATTATAAGAGCCTTCTTCAGTTTCTGTTGGCATTGCAAGAGAGCAGTCATCCCTTGATCTTGACACATAACACCTTTCTTCTACAGTCACACATCTCTCATAGCAAACTTTTCACTGATTCTTTTGCACAGCTTTGGCTGGTAATGTGCGACAGCTCACTCAGACCCACCATTTGCTTGCTTCTTCACTGGTATTTGGGAGACACACAACTTTCACTCCCTGGAGACTGTGCTATTCCATGACTTGTAGCCTGCTTTGTTTCTCTGCAAAGAAGATAAGCATATCTTCTCAACACAAGTCACTGATAAAAAGTGTTTAGCAGAGCATGATTGGGGAAGAGTTTTGTGGTATTCCTCTACAGAACAGTATAGATTACCATTAATCTGTACTGTTTGGGGATGTAGTTATTCAATAAGCTATGGTTATACCTAATTGTATTATCATATGACCCACATTTCATAATCTTATCTGCAGGAATATCATGAGAGGCTTTGTGAAATGCTGCCTTGAAATCAACATACAACATGTCTATTGCATTTCCTTAATCCAGTTACCTAGTAGGAATTATCTCCTATGCTCCAACAGAATATGGAAGGGTTATTTCTGAGAACAGTGAGCTGGGGGCAGGGGGCAGGGAATGAGGGAGTAGAAGAGGGGGCAGGGGGGAGGGGAGGGAGAAAAGTCTTTACCAAGTTTTTCTTGGCATTTCAATTTATAATCCTAAACTCCAGGGATTACAAACAAACAATATGGCACCAAAATGACATGACAACAACAAAAAATGAAGACTGAGAAAATTTTCAGTGAAGTAACTATTGCTATATATTTTTAATATTATGTTGTAGGGACAACCAAAAGAGGAATATACATTATTAGAGGAATGAATGATCAAATAATTTTAGTCGTACAGACCTTTAGGTAATTGGTTAAAAAAAACTTCTGGTTGGAGCTAATTTTTATCTTTTTGTCTCCTCAAATGATCAGTCCAAATCTCGGTCATTGTCTCTAATTTTATGTCCAGACATATTGTAAATGTCAGTGGTCACTCAGAGCCTGCTTTTAACCGGCTGATTGATTTCTATAATGTTCCAGGCAATTTCAAGTTGTCAGGAAGAACTAATTCTATCTCGTTACCGGTTTCACTCTTGGCATCTCTGTGACCACTTATTGGTTTCTGACTTCAATGTTCCATTTTCTCCTGCTAATTCTAAAGGCTTTTTTTTTCTCTTCCACCCCATTCAAAGGTTTGATGTGATAATCAGAGGGAGCCACCAAAGACAATTATAGGTAATGGCATCAGCACTTCTCATGTGCTCAAAAGTTGAACCCTGAAGCCACATACATCACGAAACCTTCTGCCAAACCAAAATCCATTACAACCCGTGGCCTGTGGTGCTGTATTACTTAATCAATCCACCTCCTCCAGAGCTGTATTCCTCTCCTGACTTGACTGGATATTAAAACAACTTGTCAATCTGTAATTGTAGAACTCTCTGTTCCCTTCTCATCTTATGTACCTTAATAATATTGAATCTGATCTTGACCAGCTGCACCTCTTTATATCCATTTTCTTAATACCTAAAATAAAAACATTGTATGAAATGCTTCATATGGAAGAAATTTGGTTGCTTGTTGATGTCACATAACCATATGAGAACTCAATAAATGCATTATACAACAGCAGTAATTATTAGCTATCTTGCATATAGGGCTCCAATGTTCAAAATAATTTTGTCATTAAACAGAATAATAAGTGATAACTTCAATTTGTACCACATGCATGGAGATGTTTATTGTGCTAGAAATCACTTTGGAATTATGTAAGAAAAGTTACTAAACTGTTCAATACCCTTTGAGTCAATGAACCCAATGAACCCTGGGCATTTTCCTCAAGGACAGAAAGAAAAGCCCCATATATACCAATATACTCATATTTATGGTAGCAAAAAAACTGGAAACAAAACAGGTATCCATCAATTGGAGAATTTGTTTTAAATCATATAGCATATGAATGTAATAAGGTAATTTTCTGGCAAAAGGGATTAATAAACATGAGGAATTCAGAGAAACGGGAAAATATGTATGAACTGATACAAAATTAGAAAAACAGAACCAGGAGAACAATATACAGTATAAAATAATATAAATAAAAAACACTACAAAAACCCTCAATATATTGTATGTAGGGAACAATACAACTTAGATATATTGCACATACGGCTTAAATTTTTATCATTAAGCATCATTATAGGTGATTATTTCAACCTATACCACAAATACTTCTCAAGCACAAGAAACAAAACTAAAACTAAGAGGGAGTTTCAAAAATAAAATTAAAAGTCGACTTTACAATTCACAAAAAGCCTTTCTGTGCTTTTTCCCTTGGACAATAAGAGCTATGCTTTCCAGAAACTAAAAAAGAATGGGTTTTTAGATCTCCCAGACATGCAAAATACCTAAGATCACTCTCTTCTTAATAGAAATCACTTTGGAGTTAATAAACTGTTCAATTACTCTTGACTCAATGAACCCATGACAAGAGCCAAAAGTCTTCTTAAAACAACTTTCTAATCTTTCCTTCCTCCAGAATTTATTCACATACCTTCCTGTAAGTCAATTGTTTAGTCAATATATTCAAAAGGGCAAAAATAAATAAATATATTCAAAAGGGCGAGGAACAGAGAAGACAGCTTAGTTAGTGAGTTTTAGGGTGACTGGAACCAATGCTCTTTTCCTCATACCATAAAACCTTTAGAGGCAGAGGGATAACATCAGTGGACACCCATTTCCTTGATACAGCTGACTGTCTTGGCTATTATCCAGATCAAATGAGTTTGGGTTGAATTCTGAAACAGCCTTCAGAAAAACTTAGGAGGCAGTAGCTACTGCCTGTTCAACCCAATTTACCTTAGCTACCTAAAAAGTCCAATAACAGAGTAACAGATATTACTGCTTCCAACATTCTAAATCAACAAAATTACATTCTGACTGGAAATCATCTTTTTCTTCCCTAATATCAAGATGGCATGGTAGATAGAAAACCTGTCTCAGACTCAGAAATAAATGGGTCTACG
Organism: Trichosurus vulpecula; assembly: GCF_011100635.1. Lineage (NCBI taxonomy): Eukaryota > Metazoa > Chordata > Mammalia > Diprotodontia > Phalangeridae > Trichosurus > Trichosurus vulpecula. The sequence goes on from NC_050581.1 coordinate 71,218,683, forward strand.
CTCCACCTCTGACACATACTGGCTCTGACCTTGTGCAGGTGATTTAACTTCTCAGTGGCCAGACAACTCTCTTAGGTGGAAGAGTAAGGGCTGAGCATGAGTCAGAAGTCTTGGGTTCAAATCCTTCCCCTGACACTTTACTGCCTGTATGACTGTGTTGTCACTTAACCTCTCTAGGCCTCAGTTTCTTTATCTGTAAAATAAAAGGGTTATACTGAAAGTCCTCTGAGACTCCTTCCAGGTGTAGCTCTATGATCCTATGATCTGCAGTGATAGGGTTTCATCATGGGAGTTCTCTACCTCAGTGAAATAACAGGTCTGGTAGAAAAAAAAAGTTAGACAATGTTAGTGATAATACCGGATACCACCCTTAAGCTAGGTTATTGGACTTGGTTATGAATAAAAAAATCCAGGCACTGTTGCTGGGACTATTCCAGCCCAGGGATCCCTAAGGACCAATGGATCTCACCATTTACAGAAGTAAAGGAGTCTTTCCAGCTTCCTCTCTTTCTGGGCCACTGATTTTCCCATTGATTGTTTAGGGGCCCCTGAGGTGGCAGCAGGAGGACCAGAGAGGCACCATCTTCTTCCCCCTCTGGGTTCTGGAGTTGTTGTCCCGTCATTTCTCATGACCCCATCCGGGGTTTTTTTGGCAGAGATACTGGAGTGGTTTGCCGTTTCTTTCTCCTGCTTATTTTACAGAAGAGGAAACTGAGGTAAACAGGGTGAAGTGACTTGCCCAGGGTCACTCAGGTAGTCAGTATCTGAGGCCAGATTTGAGCTCGGGAAGAAGAGTTCCTGATTCCTGATTCTAAGGCCAACGCTCTACCCATGGTGCCACCAAGCTGGCCCCAGGTTCTCAAGGATAGGTGCTCTTACCATGAATGCAAGGGAAAGAAGGATAGAGGTTCTGTAGAACCTACAGAGGTTCTGTAGGATGGTACTGCAGACCCCCTGCAACGTTCATCGGAGCCGGGACCAGGAGGAAAATGCCAGAGAAGTCAACCAGGGCTACCCTGTTTCCTCCTCACTTCTAGCAACTTTCAAAGAACCAGAGGAGACTCCTTATCTCCATGATCTTGACAATTCAGTCTTCATCATCATCATTCTCCTCATCCTCATCACCACTAACATATAGGGCTTTAAGGTTTACCAATTGCTTTAAATATATCTGCTCATTTGACCCTCTCACTACAGGGAGGTGCAATTATCCCCATTTTTCAGACGAGGAAACTGAAGCTGAGAGATAATGACTTACCCAGGGTCGCACGGCTAGTACATTCCTAAGGCAGGATTTGAACTTAGGTCTTACTGACTACTTGGCCAATCCTCTATCTATATAGTAAGCAGCTGGATGGTACAGTGGGTAGTGCTAGACTTAAAGACAAGAAGATGTAAATTCAAATCCTTTCTCAGATAGATATCCTAGCTGCATAACCCTAGGTAAATCACTTAACCTCTCTTTGCCTCAGTTTCTTCAGCTGTGAAAGGGAGATAGCAGCAGCCCCTTCCTCAGAGAGCTGTTGTGAGATAACATTTGTAAAGTGTTTTACAAATCTTAAAGTGCCACATAAGCTACTTGTTCTTATTGCCCACTATGCCAGTCTGGCTGCCATAGATCAAAGGTTAAAGCCAGACGGGAGCCTCAGAGGCTAATCCTAGCCTTCATTTTACAAATGAGAAAACTGAGGCCCAGGGATACTTATACAAAGTCATGCAGGTGACTGAAGTGGGATTTGAACCCAGGTCTTCTGAGACGGAAGGGATTTGTCGGGATTCTGGGGCCTAAGGGCCCCAGTGAGTCAGTCTGCCACTGTGACCACCATAGACCACAAATGGTCCAATCTCAAGGTCACTTGTGCCACAAGCTCCCACAGGCCCCTGATGAAGGCCATAATTCTCCGTCAGGTGTGATGCGGACAAGAAAGCCTGACGGCTGGGCCTAAAACTAATGTTGTTGTTGAGTCATTTCAGTCTGTCAGACTCTTTGTGACTCTATTTGGGGTTTTTCTTGGTAAAGATATTGGACTGGTTTGTTATTTCCTTCCCCGGCTCATTTCACAAATGAGGAAACTGAGGCAAACAAGGTTAAGTGACTTGCCCAGGGTCACATAGCTAATAAGTGTCTGACACCAGATTTGAACTCAGGAAAATGAGTCTTCTTGACTCCGAGCCTGGCACTTTATCCACTCCCCTGCTAGCTGCCCCCCTAAGACCACTAGTCCAATCTTTAAGGACCACCATACAGAGCCTGGCTGGCAGGGACTTTGGCTGGTTCTTGACAGGGGACAGATGTGACCAAATGCTTTCTATTCTGGCAGTCATCACTATCCTCATCCCCAGCAGCATTAACCTTAGTGCTCCTACCCTTGCGTCTGCCTGTGTGGTCTCTGAATGGCATCCATTTCTATAGAGGAAGAAAGGATGAAACCCTGGAGAGACTTATGCAATTGGAAACCTCACATTCATCTTGACAGATGATGGAAGCACAAGTAAACGAAGCCCTAGGCTGTCCTCACCAAAGTTCTAAATATGATGAACTGTACCATCCATGCCATCCCAGAATAAAAAGTTCAGATAAATCAGGTTAGCAGCCTTGTACTCTCTCCACCTGAGTGCAAAAGGATTCTGCACCTGATTTTTATTTATCCCCATTTTTGCAAGCTGCTTCCAAGGCACGATTTGCAAAAATCCTGATGTTCTACTTTCAGGTTTAAGCACTCCTATGTAAACTTTCCCTTTTATTGTGCTGCTGGAGACAAAAAATAAAATCCGTTACAAAACAAGCTAGATTGTGAAGTTCTCATCGATGACGAAGCCAGTGGGCTATTTCTCTCCAATTCACCTGCATCCTTTACGTCTTAGAATAATTCTCTGTTATGCTGTGAGAGCAGGGACTATTTCATTTCTGCCTCTGTGTCCCTGGCGGCGAGAACAGCCCTATAATAGGCACTTAATAAAAACCTTTTCATTCATTGGTGGATACTTTTTTCTTTTGTTTTAGAAATGGGGTGTCCACTGATATCAGTGGACACCCGTAGATGACAAATAATAAATGGCAGAAAACCATCCACCCTACCTTTGGCAAGAGAGCTCTAAGAGATTAAAAGTCAAGGTCCTGGAGTCTCCAGTGGTTCCCTATAAACTCTGTGTTCCTGTTTTGGTCACTTTAAGCCCTTCATAACCTAACACCAACCTCCTTCTAGCCTTATTATTCATTGTTCACACACTCTTTGGTCCAGGTCAACTGACTTCTTGCTGTTTCCTTCACATGATGCTTCATTTCCCATCTTCTTGGCTTGACACGGGCTGTCTATGCCTAGAAGATCCTCCTTCCTCCCTTCTGCCTCTTAGAATTCCCAGTTTTCTCCAAAGTTCAGCTCAAGCTTGGCATCTTACAGGAGGCCCTTCTGATAGCTCTGATTCTTCCCCCCGCCCCAAAGTCACCTTGTTTGTGCTTTGTACATACTTACATGCAACAATGTTCTGGTAAATGTAAACTCCCCCCAGCTCTCTGGGGGGGAAATGTACACACTACACACGTTCAAGTTTAATCCCCCTCATTAAACATTTTCTCCACCACTTTATTAAGTCTAGACAATCAACAGAACAATGACTCAAGCCCTGATTTGCAGTCTTTGCTGATTTCTGAGATGCAAACAAATGCTCACACTGAATGTTTAACAATTGACTCTTAGGCTACTTCTAGCTGGCTCCAGCACATTCCTACTTACATGTATATATGTTGTCTTCCTTGCTTGGAGGCAAGTTCTTTGAGGACAGGGACTCTGAATGCTGAGTAGACCAGTCTAGAGACTTAAAGAAATCAGAAAGTCATGTAAGAGCCAGAAGTTAAGCCATATCTCATGAGGGAACCTTTCACCCTTTCTGAAATGATAAATGAAAAATCAGTTGCTCTGAATGACAGTGGCAAGCTAGTGCTTCCAATTTCTGAAGGATTAAGCAAAAATAGTATATTTCAATATATTTATTGTTAATAATAATACCTAACATTTATGTAGCATTTAAGGTTTGCAAATCATTCTACAATTAAAGAGAGAGAAAAAACACATTCATTAAGTCCTGGCTATGTGCCCAATGTGGGCAGCTAGGTGATGCAGTGGATAGAGCACTGGGCCTGGAGTCAGGAAGACCTGAGTGCAAATCTAGCCTCAGGTACTTACTAGCTGTGTGACCCTGGGCTAGTCGCTTAACCCTCTTTGCCTCAGTTTCATCATCTGTAAAATGAGCTGGAGAAGGACATGGCAGACTACTCCAGTATCTCTGCCAAGAAAACCCCAAATGGGGTCATAAAGAGTTGGACAAGACTGAAACAACAGCAACATGTGCCAAATACTGCGCTACGTGCTAGAGATATAAATATAAGCAAGCAAGAAGGTACCGAAACTCAAGGAACTTATATTCTGTTATTTATTAACTCATTTGATCTTCAAAATAACCCTGTGATGTAGCTGCCACAATTATTCCCATTTCACAGAAGAGGAAACTGAGGGTGCGAGAGGTTAAACGGCTTGCCCAGAATCACCCAGCTAGTTAGTGCCCAATGCTAGATTTAAACTCATCTCCCTCAATATAAGTCCAACATTCTATCCACTCTGGAGTATTTTGTCTTTTCCTTTCTTATTCCCAAGACATTCCTCATTCATTTTCCTACTGTTGCTACTGCTGTCACTTCTCAGACCCCCGAAGCAGGTCCAATGTGAATCCATGACGGGCACTAATCTATGCTCGATTGAATGTGAGTTTACGTCAGGAGACTTTCAGAATGCAGAATCCATTTCTATGTGCTCTCCTGTTGCATGGATATCTCCCGAAGGCAATTTTTTGTATCTATGGATACAACTTGTACGTCAATCCCTTTTCTTCAACACCTCTCCAAAACTCCCTGAGTAAATTTCCCTTGCTGAGTAAATCTGACCCTATTGCTTTTAATCATGTCCTAATAGAGACCACTGATATAACAGCAGGAATGGGTTCCATGTCTTTGTTGTGGTCCATTGTCCTGACTAATATCCCCTTTGCCTCCAGGTATCATCTTTTGAAGGCTCTACTGAGGGTTTTCTTTGGATCTCTCCTCCTAGTGCATCGCATGCACTAGTCCTGTGATGTCTAGTGCCTGAGGCAGACTGGTAGAGGAGCATGTCAACAGAAACTTAAAATGGAGCTAATACAAGAGAACTGACAGATAGGAAAACCAAGCCTTTAAAAGGTAACTCTCAAGCTGTCAGCGATAGAGTCAGATGGAGTTGACCTGCCCACCGCAGAGAGTTATTTGGTTACCCAAGCCTATCGTCCCATCTCTGTTAGTTTGCTCTCAGGTTGATTACATTCACTGGAGTAAAGAAGATCGAGAACATGGCATGCACTAGGTTTCTCACTGAGTGAGTAGAATAGAAATCATTTGAGTACATCTCTGGAAAAAAATAATCAATTTTTCATAGACTTGTTATAGGTTTCATAAAATATATTGCACATATATTTTTAAAGCTATGAAAATGGCTTTTTAATGATACTTAAAATATATGGCATGGCAAAAAAATTATTTAAAATATGCTTCAGAGGCCTAGAATTTGGTGCTGCCTGCTAAAATATAGATGATTTGGATAAGTCTGTCTTCTTCAGATAGCTGTGAAATTTAGTTCGTCTAGTTATAAAGATAATACAAAAGGAACTAGGTGGCCAAAAGGTTTAGTGATTGGTATAAATCCTCTCTGTGTAACAGTTCCTCTAAATTTTTACCATTTAGCAGCTGTCCACTGTATGTAAATTAAATTACTAGTCATAAACCAAGTCACCAGCAAAAAAATTATCCAAATTGGAAAAGTTACCATAGTCAAAGCTTCTAGGGGTAGGCATAGTAGTCAGAAGACAAAGAGATAATGTCAAAAAGGTAGGCTCCCTTCTGTTCCAAGCTCCTACTCTACCAATTAGCTTAGCTCCTTAGAGTATGGTGTTCACAGGACCCAGTTGCCAGGCTCAATCCCATGACAAGCCAGAAAACTTTGTACATAGAACAACTCTTTCCTAAGGCTCCTTACCATCTTGCAAATATAGATTAATGGTCAAAAGAGGGAGCAGGCACAGGAAAATGGCAGGTCAATGGCAGGTAGTTTGTTAGCTCTTAGTACAGGGTATAGCCCTTGAGAACTCAGGATCACCATGGCAAAGTTCCACCACCTTTCTCAGCCTTGATAAATTTAAAGGTTCCATCATCAGAGGGTTGATAAGTAGGTGACAATTGGTTGTTTTTTTCTTCATATACAGCCACTCATGGAGATCATCTACTGAGGCACAGAAAGAATGAGATAAGAATCAGTGGAGGAAATCTCTATACTGTAGCATCACAGATACTTCAAGTATTGAAGAACATGCAGGATACTGTGCTAGTAATAGATCTAATATAAAAGCCTTGAAGGCAGTGTTGTGAGTGAAATTTAGCAAAAAGGTAAACTGAGGCAATTCTCTGAGCAAGATAACACTTATCAGCAGGAGCATGCTGCCTGTCAATAAATGGGTCAATGTATTGCCTCTATGTATGTCAAAGACCCCAACCAAAAAGACAATTTCCCTTTTATAGGTTTTGGAGAGTACAGAACAAAGAGAAGAACAGGGTAGATGACATCACAGGATTGAGGCCAATATGATTAGTTACAAAGTTACACATTATTGGTTAAAAGTTTAGTAATGAGGGCTAGCAATGACCCTACCTCCACCCCCTTCTTCTCTCATGAGACTACAAAGTGTTCATTATTGGAGTCAAGATGCAAGGTCAAAAGATAACAGGCCAGTCTCTTTGGGCAGCAAACCAGACATCCTTGAAGGATGCTTTCGTGGTATAAAGTTACTAGACTTGACTCCCTTGTGTTCACACACGCATCCTCCAAGGTCAGCTAAATTCTCTGAGGCAAGAATGAATCAGTAATTACCAGGAAAGCTGAATTTCTAAACTTAGCTCATTCCAGACCAGCTGAATTCTGAACCAAGTTCAGAGACAAAGAGCCATGATTTAAGCAATTACTGGACAAAAGCAATTAACTCCAAATGGAATCAATAAGAAAACGATACAAGATCAATCTTAATTTTCTCAGCAGGCATTATTTTGATTTTCATCACTCTCACTTGTACTATTGTAATAGCCTTCTAACTACTCTCTGCCTCGAGTCTCTCCCCACTCCAATCCATTCTCCGCACAGCTACCAAAGTGATTTCCTAAGGTATAGGTATTTCACCTCCCTACTCAATAAACTCCAGTGACTCTCTATTATCTCTTGGAAGGAACAATCTTCTTTTATGACATTTAAAACTCTTTATAACTTGGCCGTATTCTTATCTTTCTCGTCTTTTAACACATTACTCCCCTCCATATACTTCACAACCTAACCATTCTGGCCAACTCACTGTTTCCCTCATGCTTCTAAACTGGCTACACCAAAGCCTGGAAGAATCTCCCTTATAACCTCCACCTCTTCCAATTCTTGGCATCCCTTAAGACTTATCTCAAGTTCCACCTGCTCCAAGAGGACTTTCCCAGGCTCCCGAGCTACTGGTGCCTTCCCACCTAAGGATACCTTCCATCTACTCTACATTTATCTTTAATGTGCTGGTTTATGTATATATTATGGTGTCTACCCCATTAGAATGTAAGCTCCTTGAGGGCAGGAACAATTTTACTTTTTCTTTGCAACCTCAGCACTTAATACAGTGCATGGCACATAGGAGGTACCTAATACTGATTGACTGCATCTGAAGTATGTAGGATAGTGTCCGTGACATCCTAGATGCTTAAAAATGTTCGCTGATTGGTTGGTTGATTGCTAGGCACTAGGAATATGAGGATGAAATGCCATAGGCCGTTTTCTCAAGGCAAGTTATATTCTATTGGAAGGTAAAACCTGTATTTTTATTATTATAATAGTATATAATATTATTTTGAATATCATTATTCTAGTAATAACAATACCTTAAAACATGATAAATGAATAGGAGATTTTTTAAAAAAAAGGAGTGAGAGATTAGGGAGACTAAGATCACTTCTACTGGAGGGAAATTATGGAAGTCATCACAAGAGGACATGGCACCTGATCTGGGCCTTAAAGGAAGAAAAGAATTCCAACAGGTAAAGATTTCCAACAGGGGAAATCTATTTCACATAAAGCAGATCATGTACAAATAACAGGGCAGGGCAGAGAGCCAGAGCAGTGACGTGAATAAGGCACTGCTCTTAGAGTCAGGAAGATCTGAGTTCAAATCCCATTTCTGACACTTTCTCGCTAGGTGATCAGTCACTTGACATCTCAGTTTCCTTATCTGTAAAATAAAAGTGTTAAACTAGATAGCCTCTAAGGTCCCTTCCAGTTCTAAACTTATGATCTTACGATGTTCCACAGATAAATGAATTGGGCAAGACAAGACTGGAGAAGAGCCTTCGTCTAGTTTTGCTGAAACACAGTATGTGAAATAAGACTGGAAAGACAGGCTAAAGTCAGATTGTGAAGTCTTCAATGTCAGTCTGAGTTTGTATTTTGTTTGGTGAACAAGAGGAAACCTGCAAATAAAGGGGAATGCCTTTGTGAACTTTGGTGGTGATCTGCTTGTCAAGATGAAGTCTGATTTTTTTTTGAAATAATGATAACATGTACCAGTTTTGAATTTCCTTGGTTTTCCCTTCATAGAAGAGTAGGTGAAGTTAAGGCAAGCAGAGAGGGAAAATGAACAAATCTAGAACACTGAATTTGGAATCAGAAAACCTGGGTTTCAGTCATAGCCCTTTCAATTACTAACTTCTGACCTGTGGCAAGTCATTCTCTGGGCCCTGTTTCTCATCTGTAAAACAAAGAGGTTAGACTACATGAAGCCCGAGGTCTGTTTTAGCTATAAATCCAGTGATCCAAAAATGCATAGTAATATTGGTGGAGTGCCACAAATCCATCATGCATCAGGATGCTTCCTGATTCATTAAAAATAAACCAGGGTTTGCAAGAATGGACCACTGAGGGTCATACAGAAAATTTAAGTTGGCCAATGCCCAAATCAGATATTATCAAGAAAAGATGTCATTTTCCTTTGATGCCACAAATGAATGGTTTCCAACTTTAGAGAGAATCACCATCCAGCTTAGACCTCAGCATCTTTAGTTAAAGATTAGGTCAAGTGGGAAAATATGTATGAAATGATGCAGAGTAAAGTGAGCAGAAACAGGAAAACAATTTATATGGTAACACCTTTGTTAAAAGATAAACAACTTTTTGAAAGACTTAGGAACGTTGATGAATGCCATGACCAACCACAATTCTGAAAGACCAATGATAAAGCATACAACCCAACTCTTCAGAGAGGTAGACTTTTGAACTACATGAACACAATTACAAAACACTTTTCACACAAATAAACAATCGATCTAAACAATTGGAAAAATATAAATTGCTCGTGGGTAGGCTGAGCTAACATAATAAAATGACAACTCTACCTAAACTAATCTATTTATTCAGTGCCTTACCAATTAAACTACCCAAAAATTATTTTAGAGAACTATAAAAGTAGTAACAAAATTCATCTAGAAAAACGAAAGGTCAATAATATGAAAGGAATCAATGAAAAAAAATGTGAAGGAGGTAGGCTAGCCATACCAGATTTCAAACTGTATTACAAAGCAGTAATTGTCAAAACAATTTGATACTGGCTAAGAAATAGAGTGGTGGATCAGTGAAATAGATTAGGTACACAAATACATTATAGTAAATGACCACAGTAATCTAGTACATGATAAAGGCAAAGATCCAAGCTTTAGAGACAAAAACTTATTATTTGACCAAAAAAAACTGCTGGGAAAACTGGCAGAAACTAGGTATAGACCAACATCTCATATCATACACCAAGATAAAGTGAAACTTGGTACATGACCTAGATATAAAGGGTGACACCATAAGCAAATTAGGGGAGCATGGAATAGTTTGGCTGTCAGATCTATGTATAAGGGAATAATTTAGGATGAAACAAGATGTAGAGAGCATTATCAAATGTAAAATGTATAATTTTGATTGCATAAAATCAAAAAAGCTTTGCCAAACAAAACCAACGCAACCAAAACAAGAAGGAAAGCAGAAAACTAGAGGAAAAATTTAATAGCAAGTATCGCTGATAAAGGCCTCATTTCTCAAATATATAGAGAACTGAGTCAAATTTATAAGAATTCAAGTCATTCAGTTCCAAAGGATTCATGATGGAAAATGCTATCCACATGCAAAGAAAGAACTGATGGAGTCTGAATGCAGATCAAAGCATACTATTTTCACTTTCTTTATCTTTTCCATGGTTTTTTTTTTCTTTTGATGTGTTTCTTCTTTCACAACATGCCTGATATGGAAATGCTTTACATGATTGCATATATATATATATAAAACCGGTTTAAAATTCTTACCTTTTCAGAGAGGAGAGGGGAAAGGGAGAAAAGTTGAAATTCAAGATTTTTTTAAATGAATATTTAAAAATGTCTCTTTACATGTAATTGGAAAAATAAAATACTATTTAAGAAAAAAAATACAACTTTTCCCAGGCTCCCCTGCCCGGCCCACCTCTAGGTCTTTGGCCGGCAACCTGTTTCCCTGCTCCCGCTACCTGGGCCTGTCCGCTGCCACCGCCTCCATGCTGCCCAGTCCCCTGGTCTGCTGCTGTGACCCTGCCTGCTGCGCCAAGCCCAGCCCCTGTGGCCCCTGCGGCCCCTCCGGCCCATGCCTGTACCAAGGCCGCCCCGACCAGATGTTCTTCACTATCACCTCCGCAATGCAGGTGTATTTCAACGTAGCCAGTGTGAAGCAGGTGGATGTCCCAACCCAGAGTGGGGCCTTTGGGACCCTCGCTGTCCACGGCCCCATCCTGCAGGCACTGAAGCCTGGCGTGGTGACCGTGCACACCGAGGATGGCACCACCACCAGGTATGTGTGAGCAGTGAATGCCGATTCCTCGGTGCAGCTGCTGGCAAAAGAAGCCGTGGCTCTGGACATGTTGGACCTAGCAGCCGCCAGATCCAACCTGGAAAAGGCGCACTCAGACCTGTTGGGGGCATCAGATGAGGCAGCCCGGCCCCGAGGTTCAGATCTGGATAGAAGCCAATGAAGCTGCGATGAAAGCGCTGGAATTATGAGCTGGGGAGTAGAACCCTTGGAGTCGTCCAGAGATGGTGTGAGCATTCTGCTCCATAGCATTCACCCTGAGCTGAGGAGACCAGGAAATGTCCAGGAAGGAAGAGGATGCCTACCCACCAATCCCCATGCCCCCTACCCACAGATTAAAAATCACAAAGTTTCTGGGGGAAAAAAGCATTCAAGTCATTCCCCAATTGATAAGAGGTCAAAGTATATGAACCAGCAGTTTTCAGACAAAAAAAAATCAAAGCTATCTGTACTCATACGAAAAAAAAATCTAAATTATTATTGATTAGAGAAATGCAAATTAAAACAACACTGAGGTATCACCTCACATCAGATTGGCTAAAATAACAAAAAAAGGAAAATGATAAATGTTGGAGGGGATGTGGGGAAAACGGAACACTAATGTACTGTTGGTGGAGTTGTGAACTAATCCCACCATTCTGGAGAACAATTTGGAACTATGACCAAAGGGTTATAAAACTGTTTACCTTTGGGCCCAGAAATACCTCTCTTGGTCTATATCCCAAAGAGACCCAAAAAAAGAGAAAAGGCCCTACTTGTACAAAAATATTTATAGGAACTTTTCCCCCCATCAATCGGGGAATGGCTGAACAAGTTGTGGTATATGATTATGATGGAATATTATTGTGCTATAAAAAATGACAAGCAGGATGATTTCAGAAAAACCTGGAAAGACTTACATGAACTGATGCAAAGTGAAGTGAACAGAACCAGGAAAACACTGTACCTGGTAACAGCAAAGTTGTAAAATGGAGAACTGTGAATGACTTAGTTATTCTCAGCAATAAAATGATCCCACACAATCCCAAAGTACTCATGATGAAAAATGCTATCCACCTTCAGAGAAAGAACTGATATTGTCTGAATACAGACTGAAGCATACTATTTCTTTCTTCCTTTCTCTTTCTTTTTCTTTCTTTCTTTCTGTCTTTCTTGTTTGAATCTTCTTGACATATGACTGATATAGAAATATTTTCCATGATTGCATATGTATATTCTATACAGATTGCTTACCAACTCAGGAGACGGAAGGGCAAGGAAATGGAGGGATAGAATATGGAACTCAAAATTTTTTAAAAATTTTTAAAAATTATTTTAACATATAATCGAGGAAAAAAAATATTATTTTTAAAAAGAGGTAGACTTTAAAGGTGCAGAATGAGACACATCTTTTGGACATGGGAGAATTTGTTTTGATTGCATGTTTGTAATGAGTTTTGTCTTTCTTTTTATTCTCCAACTGGGGGAGAGAGCAGGAGGAGAGGAATGAGAGAGAGAGAAAATAGATTTTTCTTAGTAGAAAAAATTAAATGAAAAAATAATGATTATATTAAAAAGCTTAGGTAGCATTCAGTCTGAGACTGGGTACATTTCTTTTATAAAAACTTCTAATAATGATATGACAATTAAAATTTATATAGCAAAGAAGATGTATGGCATAGAGGAAAGAGGATCAACATTGGAGGCAGGAACACTTGGGTTCTAGTCTTGCCTCCTAAACACACAAACTGAGTGACCATGAACTTGTCATTTAACTCCTCAGCGCTCCCAGCCAACTCGAGAATATAAAGGGAAGGTAAGAAGGTGATTTGCATCCACGGAGAGATTTTGCCCCATATTGATAACTGGACCAAAAATGTAAATATATGATAATAATAATTAATAATAGCTAGCATTTATATGGTGCTTTATGATTTGCAAAGCACTTTGCAAACACTGTCTCATTTTATCTTCCCAACAACCCTGGGAGGTAGATACTATTATTATCCCCATTTTACAGAGGAGGAAAATGAGGCAGGCAAAGGTTTGATGATTTGATCAGGGTCACACATCTAGTAAGTATCTGAGGCTGTATTTGAACCCAGATGTTCAGGTCTTCCCAACTCTAGGGCCAGGTATGTGTGTGTATGACTCTAAAGTTCACAAAGTGTTTTCTTCACAATAACCATGGAAACAGGTAGCACAAGTATTATTATCCTCATTTTATGATGAGAAAACAGGCTCAGGTAAGCTACCTGCAAGAGCCAGAGCTAAAATTTGATCCAACCATTCCCAGACCATGCACAAGACTTTGGGGATAATTTCCCCATAGATCTGGGATGCACTTTGCATGGTAAACAAACCCTGCAAAATGTACTCTCATGGTCTAGAATGTGGGGAAAACAGAGGTAGAAGAGAATGAGGAAAGTGGGCGTAACCATTATGGCTTCCAGAAATCTAATAGCAACTGAGAACAGAAAATGAGGATTTGGTTTCATCACATCTTGAAAATGAGTGGGCCAAATTGGCTCATGGGTCAGGAGGTTAAAGGGGCTTTGTGTCTCCTGTTGCAGTTGAGCAATCAGGAACGTTTAGAAAGCCCTGAAGGACAATGAGTCCCCTTGATCGGTTTCAAGTGTGGTAAGATGATAGCCAAGAAAGCAGAATGCCAGGAAGTATGGCCTAAGGCCCCACAGCTTCATCCTTCAAAGAGTCGCAAAAATTATTGAAGTATATTGGGTTTGGGCATGACATGATGTGAATGACCAGATTACCCATGTTTTAGAGAAATCACTTTTGGCAGGGCTATGCATCAGGGAGCTGGGACGAGGAGGAAGGATACATCCTGATGAGTCATTGAGTAAACTGGTCTTTGGGCCCCTGGCAAGAGGGAAAAGGTGGTTTAGGGACATTCCTTAAGAGAGGTCACCCCTCCACCCAGCCCACCTAGCTCTGCCCTGGACCATGAAGGATGCCAGAGTCTCAAGCACCTTAGAGCCAGCTAGAATTCAGTGGACAGAGCACGGGGCCTGGAGTCAGGAAGACCTGAGTTCAATTTTGTTCCCAGATACTTACTAGCTATATCATTATGAAATGGGGATCATAAAGCACTTATCTTCTAGGATTGTTGTGAGGGTCAAATAAGATAATAAGATCACAATACCTGGCATGTAGCAGATGCTATAAAAATGCTAGCCGTTATTATTTATTTATATTGTTTTATGTTATATTTAAGATAAGTATTATATTACATATTATATATGATTGTGTTGGGTGTTACATTTACTCATTATTATCATATGGTTTACAAAATGCATCTCTCACACCCATCCTACAATGCAGGCAAGGCAAACATTAATTAGTATTCTCACGTCACAATTGAGAGACCTCAGATTCAGAGAGGTTAATTGATTTGCTCATGGACTTGAGTGTAACTCTCCTGACTCTAGGTCCAAGCTTTGGAGTGAGGATTAGTCTGCTTACCTCTGTAAAATATTGCCCAAGGTGGGAAAAGGACAACTCTGAAAATGTTCAGGCAAGAAGAGGGTACGGTCCCTTCTCTTGTTGACCCTGAGAAGACGGAACAAGGGCATAAGGGGAAATCTGAATTCCTCATTGAGGAAGGATGGCAGCTCTCTGATCTGACTGCATAGGGAGGGGGCTAATCCAGCTCAAAGGATTGTGTTCCTGGTAAATTGTAAGCCTCTTTCTCATTCATCACCATTCAAGAACACCAAGATCACTTGAAAGTCATCAGCTCCTCGTAGCCTATGGGGGGAAGAAAACCAATTCTCAGAAATGTAACTACCCGCAAGTAGCTGAAACATCTTTGTCAAAAGAAATTGTAAAAAAAAAAAAAAAAAAAAGAAATCACATTTGCATATCATCCTTTGGTTTCATAAGAATAATAGACATTTATAAAGTTTGCAGGGTATTTTACATATAATATCTCATTGGAGCTTCATAATACATCTGTGAGGCAGGCATTACTGCCATTTTGCAGACCAGAGAACAGAGGCTCAGGCTGGCCTTGGGTCACATCAGAGGTAGGATAGGAAACTAAGTCTTTTTTAATACAAGCACAATACTTTTTTCCACTTTACCACACTATATCCCCAGCACCCAGAACAGCACCTGGCACGTAGTAAGTGTTTTATAAATTCTTGTTGCCCAACTGACAACTAGTCCATGGGGTAAGTAGTGAAGGCAGGGGAAAGGGAAGGAGGCTTATTGTCCAAGGGCCTTTAGAAACTCTCCCTAATACCTAAGAGTGCTAGGGATTTTCCTAATCCCCCCCAACATGTTGCAGTAAAAAAGAATGCCGGATCTAGAGTAGGAGAGCTGAGGTTCACCTCCCAGTTCTGCTCCTGATTAGCTGAGTGACTTGGGCACAGATTCCTTATCTATAAAATAAAAGGGTAAGACTAGATGACTTCTGGGTCCCCTCCAGCTCCAAATCTGTAATCCTACAATTAGATTAGAATATTCACTGTGTTGGCTATGCCTGCAATCCTCTTCTTCCTCATCTTCGAGTCTTGAAGTCTCTGGCTCTCTTCAAGGCTCAACTCCAACATCACCTCTTACATGAGACCTTTCCTAATGTCCCTCCCTTGTTAGTGTCCTCCGCTCCCCCATTCCCTTGTATACATTTTGTATTTATTTATTTGTATACATATTTCACCTTAGGTAGGATATGAGCCCCATGAGGGCAGGGCTTGTTTTTGTCCCTGGATCTCCAGAACCTAACTCAGTGCCTGGCAGATAGCAGACACTTAATAGATGCTTGTAGCATCAATGTAGGAAGCACGCACACAGGATACTGCATTGAATAAAACTAGAGAAGTTTCTGCTTTCCTGATCTGGGCAGGGTGGCTCCCAACTGGTGATTTAGAGAAGAAAAAATAAGGAGACAAAACATGCATAGTGTTTGCTAGTTGCATTTTGTTTGGGAAACCCAAATTATACCCAGCAGACAAATCCTGTTCCAAGTCTTCCTGTGTTTTCATTTTGAACAAGGAGGCTGTCTCTTCCTCAAGAAAGGTTCCTATTTAGCCAAGCTTTTGTCTCCCTCTTGTGCTCAAACTATGAGTAGCACTGAATAAACCCAAATTCTAAACTTGAGGAAACCTGGAAAAAGAACTGAATCCTTTGATGTTTACACAAGCTGTGTAAAGTGATCTTAAAGAGGGTACGGTATTGTAGTGTTGTACAGATAACACTCAAATTAATACTTTCCCTGTGAAAGTAAAGTTCAAATCAGATAAGATCAGATCAGTATAAATTGCAAACCTACCAGAGCAGCATAACAAAATCAATGCAAGAGCTGTATGATCACTAGGCTAAAAGACTCAAGATTGATTTTTCCCCCTTTTAGTAAAACACAAAACTCCTCGGTGAACTGAAGTCATCTTTGAGTTCTGTATCTCACAAAGGTTTGTGTTGTAAAAAATAGAGCGACTTATTAACAACAACAATTTTCTTCCAGTAGCTATATAGACATCTGGATTTGCACGATCTCATTGGGCAATGATTTTTTAAAGCATTAACCTTGGGGAAAAAATTCAGGCCAAGCACCAGGGTTAGCAATTGCGGGATTAAATACACTCCGGGAAACTTGGCTAAATCCTAAAATGTTCAATTATCATCTTCTTTAAAATTTGATCTTCAAAGAAAGTTGTATTTCTAAGTGGCCCTGTGCCATCTTTGATTTCTTTTATTTTGGAGTTGACTCCACCCAGTAGTAAAAAGAGGATTAGATTTGGAGTCTGGAGAGATATAGGTTCAAATAGCATCTTCTAGCACTTACTGGGTGAACCTAAACATATTAACTCCTATGAAACATCAGTCTCCTCCTCTATAAAATGGGCTAATAATATACTGCTTGTCTCATATATTTGTTGTAAGGGAAGCACTTTAAAAATCTCAAAATGCTAATATAAATGTGAGTTATTATTTGCTAGACTCAAATACTGGATCAGCCGGTATTTGCTAAATACCCACTATATACCAGGAACTGTGCTTCCAGAAGAAAGCTGAATACAGAAGAGAATACAGGAACATAATTCCAGTTTCCTCCTACCTTGCCCCTCTCCAATTCATCCTCTGCACAGCTTCCAAACTTAAATTCCTAAAATAAATATGTGACCATGTCACTTCTTTGGTCAAGAAGCTCCAGTGGCTCCTTCGTATGGCTAGGAAAAAGCCTGGCTCTTTTGGTTTGTATTTAAATCTCTTCATAATCAGGCTCCAACCCATTTTCCTAGACATATTTCACATGATCCCCTCTCCAATCTACACTCCAAACAATATTTGCTCTTCCCTAGGCATAATATGAGGGCGGCTAGGTAGCACAGTGGACAGAGTGACAGGTCTGGAATCAGGAAGACTCACCTTCCTGAGTTCAAATCAAGCCTCATATATTTCACTAGCTGTGTGACCCTGGGTAAGTCACTTAACCCTGTTTGCCTCATTTTCCTCATCTGTCAAATGAACTAGATGAGCTCATTTTGAGAAATTTGAGAAGAAAATGCCAAACCAATTCAGTATCTTTGCCAAGAAAACCCCAAATGGGGTCATGAAGAGTCAGACACAACTGATAACGACTGAACAGCAATAACAAAAAGGCATGATATGCTGTATCTTAATACCAGGTTGCCCCCAAGCCTGATGTGTGCCTCCTCCATTCCTCTTCTTGGAAGTCTTCATTCTATTCAAGGCTCAGTTCCAATGCCACTTGTTACATAAAGGCTTTTTTAAAAATCTTCACCATTGTTATGGTTCTTCCTCCATCCCCCAACTCTGGAAAAAAACCACTTTGAATATTCCTTGTATATATGTATATATTTTGTATTCCTAGTATCAAGCCCAGTGTCTGGCACATAGCAACTGCTTCATAAATGCTCATTGAATTGGGTTAAGCTGAGCATCATTAAAACTCAAGGTTGTTTCTGAGAGATACAGTCGCTGGAATCTTCTGCTGTGGACAAAGGGCCTGGTTTTCAAAATGTATCCCCCTTATCCTTCAGAGAGAAATGTCTGGGTACCTTTTATAACACCAAATGAGGAGACATTATTTCTTGCTTTCTGCTATCTCAGTAATGAATCCAAGAACCTCTGATAGAGATGGGGAAAATAGTGAGGAACGCAGAGCACCAGTTATTTTCAAGGGACTAGGTCAAGTTCTGCCTGTTCGTTCTATCGTGTGAATCTCAGAAGCCTAAGTGGGAAGAGATCTTAGAGATTGTTTGGTCCAGGGTGCATGGCTTTTACTGTAGAAGCAGATTCTCAATCATATCATTCTTTGGTTACCCACTGTTCCCTTTCCTGTTACCAGGGCATCAGATGGTACATTAAGTCAGAAGCACATGTACAGGTTGGACTTTCAACCCAGAGAGTGAGAACATAGGTGGACAGGTTAGTCATGTACCAGCCAAGGCTTTGATGTCTGAATTGTATTGTTTCTGAAATACCAAAGATTCCACTTTAACAAGTTTATGAACCTATCGTACGGCAACTGATTCAATTTAACAAACCTTATGTAATACGCTATAAAAGGCTATGCTGGGTGTGCAGGAGACTCAAAGATGGCATGGATCCCCCAAATTATGATCAATTAATTAATCAATCAACCAAGTATTAAGCACTTACTATATGCCAAGTTTGGCGGATACGAAGAAAGTCAAAAATATTTCCTGTTCTCAAGGAACTTACATTGTAATTGGGAAGGCACCATGTTAATAAATAGATGCATGCAATATAACATAATAGCTACCCTTTTTGCTATCCTCAGTATTCATAGCAAGCCTCAACCCATTCTCAAGTAGGTTGACTAAGATATGGACACAGATAACTAATACAGAGCAGAAAATGACAAGTACATAGGAGAGATGTTGAGTACTGTGAATTATATCCTTTTTTAAAAATTCTGCCTGAATACTAATGTGAAACAGGCTAGTTTGAAAAGTTCCATTTTATAGATGGAGATACTGAGACTCTAAAAGCTATTATGATTTGCCCAAGGTAAAGGAATTAATCAGGATCACAGTATCATGGATTTAGAACTGGAAAGGACTTCATTGAGTTCAACCCCCTCGTCTTACGGGAGAGGTAACTGAGGCCAAGAGAATTGCCCGAGATCAGATTTAGTAAATGGCAAAAACAATAGATGAACTCTGGTGCTCTCACTCCAAACCCAGTGCTCTTCCACTGCGCCATATTTCTGGCATGGAAGAGTGACATACATGAAGAGAGTCATGTCCCACCCCCTTCTAAACCATCTGTCCTGGATTTTTTTCTACTCTCCAGGTACGTGATGGTCCAAGTGCCATGATCCAGTCCAGAAAAGCCTTTGATTTACCTTCCCATACTTTGGGCCTACCATTGCTGATGCAGGGAAAAACCACTTAAGATCAAAAGAATCAGTCAGCTAAGGCCTGAATGGTTTCTTCTGTTCAGCTTGTACCTTACAGAAGGAACAGTGCCCAAAGCCCTTAAAAAATTGCCCAGTGACAAGTGTAGAATGCTGGGGGAGAGGTGGTTAAGGGATGTGAACTCAATCCATTTCCATTTCTATTGGCACCAGTTCCCAAGCAGCCTTTTAACAGAGATGTTTAATTGATCTTTATTGAGCAGAACCTTCCCTTCTGCTTGTAAAAGAAATTATCGTTTTCCCCCTCCAGTTCAATCTGGTAAAGTTAATAGCCCCAGTTTTCCCTTACAGCAGAGATACTTAATGACCAGAGACTATCATAAATAGAGTTTATTGTCTGAGATACAAGCCCATTTCTAATCAGCCATCATGACTCAGACAGCCTCACCTGAATTTGTTGACTTTTGGAGGGACTCCTTCCGGTTGATGTGGGCTGTCACTTGGTTTCTGTTACTCAATTAGTCAGTGCCTTCAGGAAAGTGATCTATAGGCTTTTGTGCTAAGCCCTTGAGAAGACTGTAATGTCTATTGATTGGACCCGCTCACACAACCACTTTGAGACAAGGCACAAGAGCTCTGAAGTCATCTGTTGCACACATTTTGCAGGAATACGTGTAGGTAGAAAGAACACAATTACGATACTTCCTGAATTCAGAGATATATCTCACACAGGCTCATACTTTGGCAGCTGGGAGAGGAAGAAATTAGATGGAATGAATGAAGAATGAAAAAGTGGAAATGTAATTAAAAGGAATTTTTAAAAAAACAGCAACTAGGTGAGGCGTCCCAGAAAACTTTCAACCGTGGACATCCTGCCCTGTGGATATTAGCATCGTTCTTCATGAAGACTTAATGAAAGCATGAGGAAACTAAGATTCCCGTTTTGTAGATAGGGAAAATAGGGTTAAATGATTCTCTTAATTAGAGAGGCCCAATTTAGAAATGAAGTAGAGTCCTACAGTCAACTCTTGCTTATTTGGCGATTAATTATCATCCTCCTCCTTTTTACTAATGATTTTTGCTCAGCTAATTCCCCTCCATGAGCCATGCCAAATATTATCCCTTAGATACTAGCTCAGCAATTGGACAAGGAGCTCCTCCATGTCCTGGCCCAAGAACCCCTTTGCCAGAATGGGACACCTATGCACTCACTGGTTAGGCTACTGGAATGTGAGCTCTTTAAAGACAGGGATCATACATCACTGTATCTCAGCCAGAGACTAGCCTGATGGTTTGCATAAAAAAAATGCTGGACGTATTCTGAGCCAAGGAACAGATGAATGAATCAGAAGGTTCTGTGACCCAGGTCACTCAAACAATGGAGCCAGTAGCAGAAGCTAGGCTCAGACTAGGCCCTCCAACCTCACTTTGGTGCAAGATGCTGCAAAGCAATACAACATCTCTCATTTTAGAGACCGTCCCATCCCCAAGCAGTCACTTGGTGCGGACAGAAGAGAAAATGCAGTGAAAAAAGGAAGGCTAATCTTCCAGTCATGTGCAAGGGAGGGCCCGATAGCACTCTCTTTGGTCCAAACTGGAAAATTAAGCTAATTGCCTTACCCTTTGGCCTCTGTCTCCTTATATCTCAAGCTTCTGAGATTATATGAGGTTCCCAGAAACTGAGGATATCGTCAAAGTTCATGCTTTCGTAATTAAATAATGGATTTGGGTTGGTTTGCTTCTCTCTCTCTCTCTCTCTCTCTCTCTCTCTCTCTCTCTCTCTCTCTCTCTCTCTCTCTCTCTTTCTCCTTTTCCTTTGGCATTGGGAGGTATAAAAGAAATAAAATCCAAGCACATTATTCTAGTTTCCTAGTCTAACTATTAATATATGACAAGCATGAGGTGCTAATAATTTTTTTCACCCTCATTGCTGAAGCAATAGATAAATCCAATTTATAGCATCATTTTCTTTTCCCTAAAGCAGGCAATATTAATTAAGAAATGAGGATATGACAGGGTGTGCACTAATGGGCTATTAATGTATGCCATGGGCTCCTGGCTTGGTACAAAGCCAAAGGCCGAGTGACTTCTACCACCCCATAAGTTCACTAACAGCCAATTAATGCACATGCTGAAATGGCTTCTCTTGGACTCACCAAGGTGCTTCTATTTTAAAACCCATGAAGTTTCTAAGTTACTTGTTTCAGTGCTTGCTGTTTTGTTGTTTGATTTGTTTGGGTTTTTTCCCCTTTTGCAGCAGAAAGTGAATCCTCCAAAAAAATTAGGGGGAAATTACCAAAGGTCTGGGACCAGATGAACTGAGCAAATGGCCACAGGAAATGTTCACTTTTTACTCTTTGGACACATTTACAGGAAACAAATATATCCTAGCATATTCTGTTATTTGTTCCCAGAGACTCAATTAGCATACTGCAAAGTGGGGTTTTGCCTCAGGTCACTGATATTTTGGGGCAGGAAATTAGAGGGATACTTCTCTCCTGTTACAATCATCATCATCATCCCTATGTCCCTTCCAGGGTCCTATCCTTCTCCAGGGCTCACCTTCCCCTCCCCAATTCCTGCTTGAGTGAAGATCAGCCCCCATACCTACTCCCACCCCCATCAAAGTGATCGCACTTTCCAAGGTCTCCTAGGACAGTCCAACTCAGACTGTCCCTTCTCCACCTGCTTTTGACTCAGGTGAAACAATTTCTTCTTTTCTATTTGTAGAACATCCACAGGGTTGTTTTCTTTCATGTTCTGCTGATATTGCTTGTCTACCTGGTACAGAGCACAAAGGTTTTAGAGAAAGCAGTTTACAAGCATGTGTTTGTCTTACAACCTAAAAAGATATTGGGCACATGCAGGCTAGATCGCACTCTGCTCCTTGGGCAGCTAGGTGGTGCAGGGGATAGAGGTCTGGCCCTCGAACCAAGAAGATCTGAGTCCAAATGCAGTCTCAGATACTTCCTAACTGTGTGATCCCCGACTTTGGCTGCCTCTGTTTCCTCAACAGTAAAGTGGGGATAGTGATAGCATCTACCTACCATGTTAAGATAATATTTGTTCAGCACTTAGTGCTGCTGCCCAGCACATAGCAGGAGCTTTTAAAATGTGTGTTTCCTTTCTCCTAGTTGTAGTTCAATCATTTTTCAGTCACGTCCAAAACTTACTGACCCGATTTGGGGTTTTCTTGACAAAGATCTGGAGTAGTTTGCCATTTCCTTCTCCAGCTTATTTTACAGATGAGAAAACTGAGGCAAACAGGCATAAGTGACTTGCCTAGGGTCACACAGCTAGTGAGTGTCTGAAGCTAGATTTGAACTCAGGAAGATGAATCTTCTTTATTTCTACTTGGACATTCAATTCACCGTGCCACTTAGCTGCTCATAGATGCCTTTCCTCCCAGCCTGGGACCAAAGTGTGCACATTGACATACAAAGATTTTGGAAATAGGGATTAAAACTTCTTTCCTTACTATCTCCAGGATAAGGAATCTCCCATTGCTAATCCAGGATAGCATCTTCAAAAATTTTAGGAATTTGCCCAGGGGCTCTGAGAGGTCTTGCCCAGGATCCCACAGCTGGCACGTGGTCAGAGGCTGGATGTGAACTCAGGTTACTCCTGGCTCACACTCCCTCTCACAAAGAACTTAACAAAGCTGAAAGCTCTATTAAAATGTTAACTATTCTTAGTATTGGGACCTGAGGTCACATTTCACTCAGGCCTCTTCTGTTTCCCATATTTTGGGGCAGTTTGACATTTTAATTAACTTAGTAAGATTTGCATTTTCTTGCTCCCAATAGCGGGCATACTTTTACAGAGATGGCAGCAAAAGGGATGAGATCACTATGGACCTGAGTTCCCTATGCTTAGAATTCGTTGGGATAAGCCAGATTACTTTCCAGCACCTACTCTGCAGATGCTCAAATGGCAAAAGGAAAAACAAGTTTAAAGTGAAGGCTGACTATGCCTGTGGAGTTTCCTACTCTGTAGATTTCTTTCATTTAGTAACAGTAACTATCTTCCTTTATTGGTTAGAATGTGGTCCTGAAAGGAGACACCAAGATGGAAGCCAGGGCCTTCCATCCAAGGTCCTACCGAGACCTAAAATTCAAAACTTATTTAAAGACCTTATCTTGATGCATTTGGTCTTATTTGGGTGAAGGAGTTGCCCTGGTATCTTAGAAGCTCAAGAATGGATCTCTATCTTCTCTTTGAGATTCTCTTGTAAATTTTTGAGAAACCGCTATCTTTGGTTCTCTTCCTACCAGACTGACTGATCCTTTTCAGTGTCCTTTGCTGGAATTTCAACCAGGTTGTGCTCACCAATTAAGGCTCTGTCCTGGGCCCACTTCTCTTCTCTCTGTATACCATTTGTTTTAGTGATCTCACCAATTCCCATGTATACAATTATGATCTCTTTGCAGATAATTCTCGTATCTATTTAGCCACTTCTAACCTCTCTCCTGACCTTCAGTCCCACATCTCCAGCTGCCTGTGGGACATCTCAAACTGGATATCACATAGACATTTTTAATTTTACATGTGCAAAACTGTAGCCATTTTCTTCATCCCCTTCTCCAGCACCACCCCCCTTCCAAAGGCCCCATCATCCTCCCAGTCACCCAGGCTCATACTCTGTGTGTCAACCTAGGTCTCACCCCCTTACTTAATCAGTTGCCAAATCATGTTGATTCTACCTACTAAATATCTCTTGCATGCTCCTTTTTCTTTCTTCTCACACTGCTACTACCCTGGTGCAGGCCCACATCACTCCCATCTGGATTACTGCAATAGCCTCCTGGTTGGTCTGCCTGCCTTGGGTCTCTTCCCACTCCAGTCCATCCTCCACTCAGCTGTCAAATTGGTCTTCCTAAAGTGCATGTCTGATCATGTTACCCCAATAGTCAACAAAATCCACTGGCTACCTATTACCTCCAGGACCAAATACAAAATGTCCTGTTTGGCTTTTAAAGTCCTTCATAACTTTGCTGCTTCTTACATTTCCAGTCTTCTTACACTTACTCTCCTCCACGTACACTGTGATCCAGTGACACTGGTCTCTTTGCTGTTCCTCACACACACAAAAATTCTGTGCATTTTCACTGGCTGTCGCTCTTACCTAGAACTCTTCCTCCTCATCTCTACCTCCTGGCTTCCTTCAAGTTCCACCTTCCTTAAGAAACCTTTTCCAGTCCTCATTAATGTTAATGCCTTTCCTCTGATATTATCTCTAACTTAATTTGTATACATCTTGGTTGTACGTAATCATTTGCATGTTGTCTCCCCCATTAGACTGTGAGTTCCAGGAGAGCAAGGGTTGTTTTGTTTTCCTCTGCATCCCCAGTGCTTGGTATAATGCCTGGTACTTAGTAGGTACTTAATAAATGCTAAATAAATAGACAAATAGAGATAGACAGACAGATAGGTAGACAGATTAGATAGAGATGGATAGATAGATAGAAACATAGATAGATATAGATGGATAGATAGATAGATAGATAGATAGATAGATAGATAGATAGATAGACAGACAGATAGATAGATAGATAGATAGATAGATAGATAGATAGACAGATAGATAATTACCAAGATAAAAAATGCTTGGGCACTCCAAGAGCCTAACTAGACTCTGTTTTTACCTCTGTTCCTCTCTAACTTTAAATTTAATATAGTATCATATCTTTATTTTTCTTAGGGTTTACGTTTCTTGGTTTGTGGTTTTGTTTTGTTTTTTGGTGGGGAGGAAGTGGGATGAGGATCATATAAGGATTTTCTTCCTTGGTAAAACTTCTAGGCTTTTATATTACACTTTTCTTAAAATAGACTGGAGCACATCTACCCTTCAGAGGATGATTTCTTATAACTGAAATTTCTGTTTTAAGAATTTTGCTGGCGGCTTATGTGCCCTCAGTAATAAAAGGTATTTTCCAGACTCATTCCGAGGAATGAAAATCTGAGTTTCTAGAGAGCAAGAAAATGAAAAGTCCAGAGATTTGTTTCTTTTACTACTTTTAACCTGATAAAAGACTGTCCCAGGTGAAAGACATTCTACTATAAATTGTTATTGTCCATAGGGCCCCTATACAATTAACTGGATTATTCAAATGGGTCACAATTTGAGGGGAAGTTTACTGGACTTTAACACATTGGTATCAGTGAGACATAGTAGAAAGAGTGCTTTTAGTTACAGTGCCTTCCCTTTGTTGATTATTTTCTATTTATACTGCATGGAGCTTGTTTGTATATATCTGTTTGTATGTTGTCTCCCCCACTAGATTGTAAGCTCCTTGAGGACAGAGACTATTTTTTGTTTTTCTTTGTATTCCCAGCACTTAGCACTTAGTGCCATGCCCTGTGCTAAGCACCAGGGACACAAAGACAAGAGTAAAGCAATTCCTACTCTCAAGAAGCTTAGGATCTAGTGGAAAAGACAATAGATAGATAGAAAGATAAATAGGCAGATAGGATAGATAGATATGGTGAGGAGAGAGAGAGGGGGGAAGACAGGATGGATAGATAGATAGATAGATAGATAGATAGATAGATAGATAGATGGATAGATAGATGGATAGATGGATGGATGGATAGATAGATGACATATGAAAAGAAAATACAAGACAATTTTAGAAAGGAAGGCACTTAAACACCTTCTTCAGAAATTGGTACTTGAACTGAGTCTTGAAATAAATTAGGAATTCCAAGAGGCAGACGTGAGGAGAGAGTACATTCGAGGCATGGAGATAACCAGTAAAAAGTCACAGAAATAGGAGATGGCATATCATGTGTGAAGTAGTGTTAAGTAGACCTGTATGGCTGGACCATGGGATACCTGGAGAACATACAAGAATATTGGAAAGGACTGGACCCTGAAGAAAACATGGAGCGATTGGAATTTACAGAGTGGGGAAGGTTGGGTGAGGGCGACATGATCAGAACTACAGGAGGAAAATCACTTTGGTGGTGGTGTTTTATAATAGCACAAACACTAATCCAAGGGGACTTTCTTTAGCATGCTAATGTGAATGACGAATCCTGGAATGAGAGTATTATAAAAGCGGATAAGATGACCAGGTTGCTGAGAAGACAATACGCCTAACTGGAATACAAGTGGGAGGATATCAAAGGACAATGGTGTGAAAATTCTAAAGGGTATGTGTGTGAACAAATAGGAAGAAAGGAAGGGGTGGGAGGGGAAGATAGAGAAGAATCCAAGATGATTAGAGAGAGAGGCTTAGAGAAACCAGGAAAAAAGAGATGGAATATCGATTCCTGGGTTAATGGATATGGACAAAAAAACTTTACATTGGTGATGAAGGTAGCAGCACTAGAAGGCATTCCAACCAAAAGCCTAACAGATCAGTTCCTGGGACACAAGGAGGAAATGCCTTTTATCCCTCAAAAGGCTAAAAGGGCAGACCACTCAGGACTACTGAATAAAAATGGTAGACTCATCTGATAAACCATAACGCCAAAGGTAAGAGGCCTAGTCGATAGACCTCCAAGACCAAAGGAGAGTAACATCAGAGAGCACCTGCAAGGCGGTGTTCTTCAGTGAAGACTGTTGCAAAGCTACCTGGGACACAAGCAGTGTCAGATATAGATGCAACAGCCTAAGTTTGTACTGTGAGATTCTTCAGAGTGGTAAAGTTTGGCTGAGCCATCTTTGTGTGTTGGATAGTAATTTACAAGGGAGGGTTGGAGGTGGGTGGGAGTGATTTTACTACCACTGGAGAAACCAAGAAAAGGGGAAGAAAAGCCAGAATCTAGGGACAAAGTCTTCCATGAAAGATATCTGTATTGATCCCCTCCAGTGTTGGAGGCAAACAGAGAACATGAGACCTAACAGGCTAAAGGATACAGGGTGGCAGACCCATGATCTTATAATCAGCATGAATCTTCCTACTTAAAGGAAAATAGATGGTGTTAACAGAAAGTATGATAAACTGTGTCCAAGTTCTCTCACACAGACAGATTTTGTTAACTCTCAGAGTGTTATCAAGGTTCTCTAAGTAAGAAGATTCCAGTGGTAGTCAATGAATAAACTATTGGCTATTCTAAATCTAGCCTGGATGTTATTGGAGTTTTGCCAAGTGACCGTGCAAGCAGTATCTTCTCTTGGATATTCTACTCAGTAGGTTTCCAACATGTTATCTAAGGAAACATAGAATACTATATGAATAACTGATACCTAACATTAAAATATAGAAACATCCCAGTTAACCAGCAAATAGAACGGAGTCTTTGTTATCAGGAGCGCCTAGGTTTGGTTATTATGCTGACCCACTGTCCTTTGCTTTCTGCTTCCATCTTCTAAAGAATTCAGTTCTGATGTCAGAGGGGGTTAAAAGGATTCAGCCTATAATCTAAGTTTATTCTGCAAGGTAAAATACGGAGAGAAAACTTCAAATATGCATTTAAACCACTGACTCCTTTTACATCTGTCCCATTGCTTTCAGTACCAGTTCTAACCCAATTTTATTTCTAAAATACCTATTATTTCTTAGGGACTTATAAAGTTTTATGCTTCCTAGGTGGGTGAAGTTTGGTGGAAAGGATTTGTTTATCTAGTTGGGGTTTGTTTTGTTTAAAAAAAGTCACAAGAGACAACTTTAACATCATACATTTTAATGAAGTTTCTTCTGGAGGTGTGTACATACTATTCTTTGACAGTCTGGTTAGCTAGACTGAAATTTGTGGTGGGGGAAATTCTAATTTTCTAAAATACACAATTAAAATACCAATTAATATAATTGAGCATATACTTGAAAAGCAATTATAAAATTTGGGAACAAAATGGATGCCCATTAGAGAATGGCTGAATCAATTGTGATCTGTGAATGCAATGGAATATCATTGCACCATAAGAAATAACTAATAGGAATTCAGAGGATGAACTGATGAAAAGAGAAGAAAGCCAAATCAGGAGAACAACATACACAATAACTTTAATAATGTAAAGGAAAACAACCTAAAAGCAACTGAACTCTGCTTAATTGTAATGAGAAATTTGGGTGCCAGGAACCAGGCAATAGAACAGATGTCCCACCTCCCAATAGAGAGGTGAGGGACAATGGGAGAAAAATGTTGCATATGATACCAGAAATGATTGCTTGGGTCAATTCTTTAGTTGTTGGGTTTTTTTCTTTATTAAAAAGGAGAGTTCAATGTAAAGGAGAGAATAGCTATGGGAAACTGACTATAAAGTTTAAAAAATATAAATCACAAAGGAATGCCATATCTTGCTTGAACCCTTATTCAACCTAGACAGATTTAATGGAAATTTTAGCCATCTAGAACATTCTAGTCCCTCACTTCTCAACTTCCAACTACCTATTTTTGTTAAAAACCAGTTCCTCTCCCCACATAACAAAAATGCTTCAAGACTAAGTATGTTATTCCTTCTTTAGCAGGAAAAAAGGCTAGAAAATTACTTAATTAGGACCCTGTTTATACCTCCACAATCAATTCTAATATTTTTTCTAGTTTGAATGAAGCTAATCCAACCTCATTAAACTCATTAGTGTTTGTCAGTAACTAAGAACATATTTTCATCTTCACAAGCAAGTCCAAATTTTGTACATTTTGTACATAACTAAGACCCAAGCTGAGTCAAGATTTTCTGACATATTCACAAGCAAGGCACACGTAATTGTACTTAAGTTAACCTTCACAATTGGACAATAAAAACAACTGTGCACACTGAATTTGTTAATCATTGTTCCCCGACATTCTATACTGTGGAAATTAGTTGTGAGTCAGCCTTCATTTTCAACACAGATATATCAACCAAAGTATATGAATGTCATATTGGTTGTCTTACTTAAAATGACCTTCAATTCTCATGATGATCCCTTCATACACTTCTTTAAGTATGATTTCATTCCATTAGTATACCCAATTTTCTCTTTCCCCATACTATACTTTCCTAGAAAATCCAATTTTATGTACCTAGAATTTCAAATACCATAGAGCTTTTGTTTTCACCACATCAAACGAACAATTTTATTCTTTAAAAATCCAATATACCTCTGCAAGCTACTAGTTTTTCTATATATTTCTCAATATCTCTTTGATCAAGCTTCCCCAACCATTCAGAAGTAATCCATGGGTAATTATAACTTCTTAGCTTCTTAGCCTAAAAGGAGCCAATTTATCACAAACTGTCATGAATTCCAATTTTAAATTATCAAGAGCCCAATTACCAACAGAAGTAAGGGATCCTTCTTTCCAATTAAAGTGATTGATTTCATAGAAGACCCAGTAGCATTTCACTTTTTAATTATGCTCACTCTGATCAAATGTGAGAAGATTCTTCCTCGTTTTATTTTCCATTCTAAGAGTGAGATACAACAAACATTAATCATATACTGATATGATGCCAGACCTGATAATGCTTTCAGCATAATTGGACAATATTCAATCTATTAAAGTGTCCTGTCTATTTTTATGGAAATCCATGGTTTCTTCTACTAATGATTACCTGAAAATATTAACAGTAGTAACATAAGAAGGGGGAGTAATAATTATTTGCTACATAAAGCAATTCACCTATTTTTAAAATCCCAAAGTTTTTTAGGATGAGGGCAAAATAGAACATAATCAAATTATATTAATTTTTCTACGAAAATACAGAAAAGCTGAGTCAAAGGTAAAACCCAGTTCTATTTCTCACATTAGGGTTTAAATGCAGAATCGTAGCACTACAACTGTGGGCCTCAGTTTCCTTGTCCTTAAAACAAGAGGGTGGGAATAGAGATGTTAAGTTAGAATCACAGACTATTAAAGCTGGAAGGAACTTTTAAGGTCATCAAATCCAACCCCTCACCAGACAGGAATTTCAGTATCTTTGACAGATGATTTAGCCTTTGCTTCTAGTGATAAAGAACTCATAACTTAATGACACAACCAGTTCCATTGCTAGACACATTTAATTATTAGAAAGGTCTTCCTTAATGAATCTGAATATACCTCCCTGTACCTTCCACCCATTGGGCATAGCCTTGTGCTCCTCTAGAGCAGAAAATAATATATTTGATTCCTCCTTAGACATCTAGTGACAGCAAACAAGAGTTAGTCTTTTCACCTTCAGTTGCAAGTTTAGATTCAGACTTTCTAAGGTCATTAATATTTATAGGAAAGATGGAATTTGGATGGGGAAAGGAGAAAGAGTACAATACAGAGTATTACCAGCTAAAGTAATTTTTTTATTTTTCCATAATTCCAGGCTACAATACAATTTTATATACATTTTAGCAAGACACATCATAAATTTCACATTCCGCAACAGAATGAAAATGAAGCCATCCTCTTTAATTAACTTTCACTAATGAAGAGACTAAGCCAAATCTGTCTCAAAATTTTTAAGTTACTATACTTACCTATGCCTTTGCAAGGAGATCATATAAAAGTCGAGAGCTTTATCTGCCATCTCTTCTGTATATTTTGTGTGTTTTATATATCACATTTGTGTGTACCTATTTATTTACACATTTTCCCTATTAGAATGCAAACTCCTTGAGGGCAAGGACAATTTTGATCTTTCTGTGAATCTCTAGTGCTTAGCACAGTGCCTGGTACATAACAAGTACTAAATGCTTACTGATTGATTAATGGATATCAAGAAGCCCCTTTTCTAAAACATGGTGTCCCTTGGCACTGTCAACTTGGAATGGGAGAATCATTTTACTTCTCTTCCTCAAGTCCTGCTGGCTCTAACATGCCTTGATTCTATTGATGGGGCTGCCATTATTTTGATGACCATGTATTCGGAAGTCAGTTTTATTAAGTACACTTTCCCTGGATGTCACAAGTTCATATAACCTAGAGTTGGGAGTCTAGGGGACATTTTGTCTGTGCCTCTCATTCTACATATGACGAAACTGAAGTTCAGAGAGGTACAAAGTTATACAAGTAGCGAGTGGCATAGCTGTGATTCAAACTCTGGATCCAAGTGCAGTCTTCTTTCCTCTTCGAAAACGGACAAACGCAACAACTAGTGGAAGGGCACACATGGAAACCCCAAGCCTCCCTGCAGCCCAAACCAAGTAAGTTTAATTTGTGCCCATGATAGACTATTTACCTGCTACAGTGGTTGTTTTTAATGAATGGGCAGTGGAAATGAAGGAGATATGTTTGGGTTTTTTTAGTGTATTCTGCCTGTTGATTTTTAATCATTGCCTTTCTAATGGTTAACTTCCCCCATCAAATTGTTAAGAAAATATAAACTCTTCCCTATTCTCCTAGATCTGGAAAACAGAAAACCTAAGATTGTTTTCTTCTTGGCAGTTAGGTTTGCAATATTTATCAAAAATGACTTTTGTCACTTCCCTCCCTGATACGCTCCAGTGACTCCTAAGGCTTCTAGGATCAAATATAAACTTCTCTCTTTGACATTTAAAGTCCTTTAACACCTTGTGCCAATCCCCCACCCCGCCTCCCTTTCAGCCCTATTACATATCACCTCCTGCTACACATGCTGCGGACCAGCCAAACTGGTCTTTTTGCTGCGTCTCACCAACAATGTTGTTTCCTTTCTCTTCTCATCTTTGCACATCTTGTCTCCCATGCAGAGGCAGTGGAATGCCCTCCCTCCTGATTTCCAAGGAGGCCTTTCTTGTTCCCCCCAGTTATTAATGCTTTCCACACCAAAAAATTACCTTGTACTTTACTTCATACATATTTTATATATGCTTATATGTACTTGTGTTATTCCCCCTGATAAAATATAAGCTCCTTGAGGGCAAGATTATTTCATTTTGGGCGTTTTATCCTTAGCACCTAGCACATAGGTGCTTAATGTTAATTGTGATAACAGATCTTTTCCTGGATAGAATCCTAGTCTTGGTGTCAGAAAATCCTGAGTTACCCCCCTTACACACACACACACACACACACACACACACACACACACACTTACTAGCCATGTGACCCTGGGCCATTTACTTAACCTCTATCTGCCTCAGTATATGTATCTGTAAAACTGAAATGATAATACCTATCAACATGATAAAACACATAGAAATGCATAGGAAGACTTCCCTGAACTGATGCAACGTGAGGTAAGCAGAAGCAAGAAGACAATATACCTAACTATCAAAAAATGGAAAGCACAAAAACCACAAAACAAATGAAAGGGAATGTGACAAAATGACAAAGAACAGGCTTGGCCACAAAGATGAGATTTGAGATGTTCCCCCACCACACACACACACACACACACACACACACACACACACACACACTCCTTTGTGGAAGAAAGGGATCTATGGGCATAGGATATTGCATAATTCAGATTTTTTTTAAATGTACTAACAGATTTTACTAACACTTTTTTTTCTTTTTAAAAAAATTCTTTTTTAAAAGGCTTGGTTCCCAGGGAGGAGGGGCAAGACGCAAGGAAATTTAGGTGATGTAAAAACAAAAGATATCAATAAAAATTATTTTTAAAATAACAATAATAGTATCTACCTCCCAGAGTTGGTGTGAAAATAAAATGTCTGTAATGATGTATAAAGAGATTTACAAACCTTAAAGGGCTATATGAATGCTATTTATTATTTTATTATCCTTATTATCATTAGCTTCTAAGGCAGTTTTGGGCAAGAATCACAAAGGATGAGAAGGCATGTAAGGGTTGCAAGCTACAGTATCAACGTAACTAGTAGAGTAAGAGTTATTAAGTCCAATAGTGGAGTCACTCGGCCTTTTGCTCAAGACTCAATACTCAGCTCTTCCATGCACTATGATGCTAAATTCTGAGAAGTAAAGCAAGATAAAACACCTTTATCCCTGGAGACCAGTTCAGTACTAGACCAGCCCTGGATTTTGTGCCTGGGCCAGGCTGTAGTCTCAAAAGGTTCTATGCAGTCCCATCTACTTCCAGTCTAGAGAATCTAGAAAACTCAAGTCAGTCAAAATACATTAAAAGTTTTGTCTAGAATTAACTTGGGGCTGAGGATTTCCAGTCAATGAAAGTACAAGCATCTCAAGCCAAGTACATTCTTAGGCCTGCCACGAAGCCAACCTCACGATAACCCCAGATTCCAAATCTCCTGCTAGGCAGCCAGGTAGAATAATAGCTAGGACCTATGAAAGGCTGCTCCAAATGATTAATGATAGGAGAAAATGCAAATGAAAACAGCTCTGACATTTCACCTCACATGTAGCAAATTAAAAAAGATGACAAAAGGTAGAAATCGTCAATTTTGGAGAAGCTGCAGGAAGACAACCACACTAATTTGTTATTTTGGAAGGTGTGAATTGGTTCGACTCTTCTGGAAAAGAATTTAAAATTATGAACAGTCACTCAAATGTTCATATCCTTTGACTCGGAGATCTTACTGCTAAGCATAGACCCTAAGATCAAAGACAGAAAAATTAAGCCTAATATATGTTATAATATTAATAGCAGCATTCTTTGTGGTAGCAAAAATTCTAGAAACAAAATGGATCCCCACTGATTAGGGAATAATTGGATAAATGGTGACATATGAATGTAATGGAAGGCTAATCATGCTAAAAGATAACTACAAATTAAAACCCTTCGGAGAAATGTGGGAAGAATTGTATGTACCGATGCAGAATCAAGGAAGACCATTCTCATGGTGACCAAAGTAATGTAAACAAAAAGAACCCTAAAATGATGTATAGTCCTATGCAATTGTAATGACTGGTCTTATCCTTGGAAAAGAGATGAGGAAATAGGTTTCCCTCCTTTCCTTGGACAACCTTACCCAATGCTCCTAATTCTAGTGCCTTCCATCCACCAAATAGCTTGTATTTACTTTGCATATGCTTATATGTATATATTATCTCCCCTGATAGAACATAAGCCCTCTGAAAGCAGAAACAGTTTAATTTTCATCCATGTATCCCTAGTGCCTTGCACAGTGCCTAAGAGAATGCTTATCAACTGATGGGCGTGGAACATTGTGTCAAACAAAGTCACTGTGTATACTGGCTTTGCTTAGCTAACAACAGTAGCTAGCTTTTATGTGGAGTTTACAGCACACTTGTTATTTCATTTGGTCCTAGCAACAACCCTGGGAGATAGAGCTATTACTTTCCCCTTTACACAGGAGAGAAAACTGAGGCTAGGAAATTAAGTGACTTGCCCAGGGTGATCACACAGCTAGTCTGGCAGAATTTGAATCCAGGTTTTCCCAACTCTAAGTTCAACACCATCCACTGTGCCACCTAGCTATTTTTTTTTGTCACAAGTGAAGGTTGTCTAGGTGATAGAGACAGGAAAATTATCTGGAAATGATTATGATATAAAACGAAAAAGACCAATTTACCTTTATCGGACATCACATTGCAACTAGCTTTTATATAATGCTTTAGGGTTTGCAAAAGCACTTCAGAATGTTATTTCATTGGATCCTCACAACAACCATGGGAGGTTTATGATCCCCATTTTACAGATGATCTGAGGCAAACAAAAGTAAAGAAACTTAACTAGGGTCACAGAGCTAGAGTCTGAGGCTAGATTTAAACTCAGGTCTTTCTAAACTTCAGGCCTAGTGTGCCATCCACCACACGCAGAGGTATAGGTATTTTATCCACTTTCTCTGACCCCAAAAACTACGAAAAACAGCCAGTGCTCAATAAAGCAGGAAATGAAAGATTTATAAGAGGGACAAGTTTTAATACTTTCAATGTGGTTTAATATGTTCAGTATCATATACTGATCGACACAGTTAAAAGAGGAGGAAAAGGTTCTTCACCAAGCAAATCTCCAGAAGTCAGAGTGTTGACCCATCAAGAAGAGAAAAGTGAAGAGCTAAAGGAATAAAGGTTCATGGTATTTTAATAAAGGTTCTGGTTTGAACTTAACTGGCAGGAAAGGTGTTAGGGAAAACTGCAAATCCTCCTGTCTGAGAAGAGAAGCAGAAAAAAAAAATACACAAAACTGCCAACACACCATAACCCCTTGTTAATATACTGAATAAGGCTTCTTGCATAACAACTGTGACTATGAGTGTACATTAAAGTATTGACGTATACTACAAAGAACTGTTACTTGAAATATAAATGCATAGAGAAAAATAGTATGATATTAAAAATAGACCTTAATAGAAACAGTCATATCAGTTTTGTCTCTTTAAGAGAATATATAGTACACAAAGGTTTGCCTTGGGCCTTGAGTCTTTGAGCTCACAACCAGTGATGAAGTTTAGACTTAAATAAATGGAAGCAGACCATCAGTGAAGCCCAGGCTATGGCCTGCAGGCCAAATCTGGCCTGCCAGCCTGGAAGCTAAGAATGGCTCTTCTATTTTAAGATAAAGTTTTATTGTATGTGAAAATGTAAAAAACGTTCTTAGCTAGCCTGCTGTAAAAAACAGGGAGAAGGCCAGATTTGGCCTATAGTTCGTTGACTCTGGTCTACAGTATCCTTGGCACCCCAGGAAGTGTCTGGTCCCTTCCACCATTGATGTGTGTCCCTATAGAAGCCAGGATATTCAAAAAACTGAATTCAGCACGCAGTCAAATTTGCATACTAAGATCTAGCAAGGAAAAAAAAGCAACAGGAAAGGAGAAAAGTGAACCTCGAATAAAACATAGGAAGTATAGCTTTAAAAGTTTTACAGTACTAGTCAGAATGGAGATGGCAGCTGTCATTGGCTTTGCAGTAGCAAACTATCTTGTAACAGTTTTGTTATTTTTTTAAGAGTTATAGTAGGTTTGTTTACCAGGAAAATAACTTAATTCGTTAAATGCTTATATCTATGTAGGCCACAATTATTTTAATAGGCTGCCCAATTTTAAATAGGCAGTATATAAACTGGCACCAAAGTATTCACAGCCTATGCATTTCCATAAAGGTCTTCATAAATGCAGCCAGCTTCTGAACATCTTCCATGGTGACTGCATTGTACAGAGAAGCACGAATTCCTCCAACAGACCTAGAAAAACCAAAGGAAAAATGTTTGACAGCCATACATGAGAGAAGTTTACTGAATATACCACTTTCATTCACCCTTTTCTGAAGGACATTTTCAGGACTGGAATCAGACTATGAAGGGTTATGAAGTCCAACCTTTTTACTCAATATAGGGAATGGAACATTCTTCATAGTCATCTAAGCCTTCACTTCTGGTGATGAAGAACTTGCTAAGTAATGACACAGCCAGTTCCATCATGAGACAGTTCTAATTAAAGAAATATGTCTCCCTGTTGCTTCCATTCACTGGGTGTAGATTTTGACCTCTGGAGCAATAAAAATCTAATCCCTTCTCTAATACTATCAAGTCTTCCTTAAGTCTTTTCACCCCCAGCTTATAACAACAATGACCTCTGTGCCTGTTCAGACAGCCATTTGGTTTCATAATAATTCTGGATTTAGACTATCTAATGCCACTGATATTTATGGAGAAGTTGGGATTTTGAAAAAAAAAAAAGGGGGAGGGCGAGAGTACAACGCAGTAGAGCATTACCAGTTAAAACTGTTTTTTTTTTAACCATGATTCCAGGCTACAATACACAATTTACATGCATTTCAAAAAGAAAGGCAAGATGTCAATTCCACATTCCACAAGAAAATTAAAATGAGGATGATCATTTCTGTAATGATGGTTCTTTCTCAGCAAATTACATAGTTGGTACTCTTAAAAAAAACCCAACTCTAAAGGACAGGTCCCTCCCCGGCCATCTAACTCAATTAACTTTTACTTTTTCCTTCAAAGGCTAAGGCAAATCCCTGCCTCAAACTTTTGAGTCATTATACTTACCTATGCCCTTTCAAAGAGATCATGTCAAGGTCCAGAGCTTTCTCCAGAAACTTCTTTTCCAAATGCTCATCTCCCTTAACACTACCAATACGGAAAGGGATGTTCATTTTACTTCTGCTCTGTTTCTCCACTGGGCATCTGAAAAACATTGCATTGGTTAAAGGATGTGTTCTGGAACATGTAGATCGTTACCCACAAATTATGCCTTGAAATCTTCCTGCATGTACGGCATTGTTCTCAAGACATTTAACAACAATCTCGTTGGGGAGGGATGTCAGGAACACAAGAAAAGGTGATATACGAGGAAATAGCAAATCCATCAGTCAAGTAGCATTTACTAAGCACCCACTCTGTGTCAGACACCAGGCTAAGCACTGGACAGAGAAAGGCAAAAGGAAAACACAAACAGTCCCTGCTCTCAAAGAGAAAACAGTAAGTGTTGTAGGAGGGTAGGAGAAGAGTTCCAAAAAGGGAGAAATCACAGTGGGCTGGGTGGGGGTAGTTAGGGCAGGCCTTTTACCGAGGAGGTGGTGGCATGACTTGAGCCTTATGGAACTGAAATGATTTCAGCACGCTAAAGAAGGGGACCCTGCATTCTAATTAAGGGTAACAAAGCACTGTGTTAGAATTAGGCTCTTTCAGCCTATATCAGATTGCAGGCTGTCTTGGGGACGGAGGCGAGAGGGAGGGGAAAAATTTAAAACTTGTGGAAGTGAATGTTGAAAACTAAAAATAAATTAACTGATAAAAAAGGAAAATGAAGGACAAACAACTAGATAATGTGTGAGATAACGTATCCTAAGTGCTTTGCAAACTTTAAAGCAGCATATACATGTTAGTTATTATGACTAGCCCCTCCCTATCTTGGGAGAAGTTTTCATGAATTGCTGTGGCCAAATAAATTCAATCCCTGGCAATCAAAAAAAAAAATAAAAGAATTAGGCTCTTTCTGTCTCTGTCTCTCTCCCTATCTCTTTCTTCCTCTCTTTTCCTCTCCCTCTTTCTTCCTCTTTCACCTCCCTCTTCTTTCTCTCCTTTCTTCCTTTCTCTCTTCCTCTTTTCTTTCTTCTTTCCTTCCTTTCTTTCTTTTACTTATCAAATAGATTTATTATTTGGTATGCTTCCACTCCCCTCTCCCCACCAAGAAAAAAAATTACCTTGTACTTATTTTGTAAATAATTAATTTGTGTATATGTTATCTCCTCCAATAGAACATAAGCTCCCTGGGCAAGTGACTGTTTCATTTTTTTCTCTGTATTCTTAGTATCAGCCTCAGTATTTGGCACACAGTAGGTGCTTAATAAATGTTTGTCGATTAAGTGATATAAAGTCTTGCACTACAGTTCTAAGCCAATACCTCATCAATCACACCCGAGATGGGGATAACTCTGGGTCCCTGAAGGCAGCACTAGCACTGGCAGGTGTTACACCAAGCTGGAAAGGCCCTGAGTCTGAGCCCAATTATAGGTAATACCTCCCTTTTGTTTAGGGACCAGTCTAGCTAGGTTCAGAGAACCTCAGTGCAAGGCTGGCTGAAGGTTGGGAGCATTTTCAGCTCCAGAATCTCTCAAAGAACATCTAAATTAGAAAAAGGTGGGGAACTGTGCAAACAGAAAGAGTACTGACATCAGCAAATAAGACTTTCTTAAGGTATTTATGCAATACAGCAAAACCTCATTATTTTGGACTCCACTAACTTAAAATCTCCAATAATTCGATCTGGGCTGAGCTGAGGTTTCTCTTTGCACAATCTGTGAAGAAAGGGTGTAGGAAGTAAATGAATAATTTAAATGAGATTATAGGAAGCATGATTCATCTACTGGAGAGAACAAACTGTTTTTCAAGGCTTCAGCGTACAAAACTGTTTAAATGCAAATAATGCCAATTATCACAAACTTCATCTATTCATTATAGCAGGCCCAGCAGGGGGCACTTTGGTATAGCAGGCCCAGCAGGGGGCACTTTGGTATAGCAGGCCCAGCAGGGGGCACTTTGTCAGCAGTTACTGTAGGTACTTAAAAGTAATAAAGCTCCATTTCTTTAAGAATATTCTATAATTTCTGTGGCTCAGCGTTTTGTCTAAGAAAGGTTCCTTGGTGAAGCAGAATGGGGCCCACTCTGTTTAGCCAGCTACAAACTAGATCATGCCTCACATCCCATCTAGCCACCCAGCTGCCCACTTGGGTCATCTTGGATCTCACTCCTAACCCCCTTTTCTACCTCTTGCTCCGGGCAAAGTAATTAAATCAATACTATCCTTGCTTTGACTGATTATTCACCATAGCTCCTTTCCCTGGTGACTGTTCCCCTACAAACCACACATGTGGATGCACAGGGAACTCCCTAACCAACTTAGAATATTAAAAGAAATTTAGAGATGATGGAAGCAAGGCCAGGTAGCAGTGGCACGGACCACACAATGCAGAAGGGCAAAATAAGCCAAAGCTTATTTCAGAAAGCTAAGAACCACAAAAATGGTTTGTTGTTTTGGTTTTTGCTTTTAGGCTAGACTGAGAGAAAAAAAGGAGGCTTGAGAAATGGATAGGACCTCTGTTTGGGCTGGATGGAACAACAACTGACAACAGGAAGACAGCAGAAGTGTTTAATTATTTTGTTTCTATTTTCTCTGTGGAGGAGAATGACGTTCACATTAGAAATAACAGAGAAATACTGACTAATATGGAATTGATAGCTGTAGTAAGGAATAAGAAAGCCTCCGATGAATCCCAGTCCCTAACCTAGATAAAAACTACTTCTGGCCCTAAAAGAACTGGCTGGTGTGATCCATGAGCCACTATTGGGAAGATTTACAAGATCATGGAAAGGAAGAGAAATACCATGAGGCAGGAGAAGGGCAGTGCTCCTTGGCCCTGTCTACTGCTGTGTGAAACTTCTCTGCTTTATCTGAATTCATGACCAGGTGTGGAAGGGACCAAGGACTTGGCAGGCAAGACAGGAAATAACTCTTAGAGAAATCTGATGAATTTTGTGAATGCAGACACCAGAATGTTATTAGCGAGGGGCAAGTAGTGACAGTTGGAATCTGAATGGAATTCCCCATCTAAGTAGTTCTATCCACCAAGCTTGGCTGTAGGGAGCTCAGTGGATATGAAGGAAGCTTACTGACAACCAGCAACTCTTGCCTAAGGGGGAAAAAAGTCACAGTTGGCTCTTGGGTTCTGATTTTGAAAATAATGAGCAACTGAGAATATTTTCCAGGGATACTAGAGAGATATAAAAAAGAACAACCAAAAGCTCTGTTCTAGGAGGACAAAACCTAGGTGTATCATGCAATCATTCATTTACTTATTTATTTATTTTTAAGCAGAAGCACATTCCATTTTATTTGAAGTCCCTGCTAGGTGGGATTCATTAAAATTAAACTGCAAATAAAAGCAGAGGAAGGGAAGTTCCCATTAAAAGTTATACTCTCCCCTAGAGGCACATACATAATTCCTATGAAAGTTAACAGGAGTCAAGCACACACCTTTAAGGCAGGCTAGATACTAAAGGGAATAACCAAATACCCTGTAACAGGCTTTGGATCTGAATTGCTATCCCCTCTTTTCCATGAGATGCTAGGTTATTTCATAGCTGACATTTAAATTAAAAACACCACAGCTATGCTGTTTAGACATTCTACTGCTGGGAAAATGCAGCGTGCTGGTTCTGGTCTTGATGTTCAGCAATTAAAGGTACATCTTATTTAGAAAAAGGAACAGCTACCATGTGGAAAATTGGTGTTTAAGGCTTTTTCCAAAAGAAAAAAAATCACTCTTTCTACAGCAGTACGTGTGGTACAACGGATAAAAAGTACTGGCCTTGAAGTCAGGAAGACCTGAATTCAAATCCTCCCTCAGACACATACTAACAGTGTGACCTGGGGAAAACAGTTAACTGCTCTCTGCCTCAGTTTCCTCTTCTGTAAAAATGGGAATAATAGCATATACTTTACAGGGTGGTTATGAGGATTGAACCAGATAACATATGTGAAAGGGCTTTGCAAACCTTAAAGCACTATTTATATCTTAGCTATTATGAAGGAACATAAGAGTCTATTAGAAATCTTTGAGTCCTGCT
Source organism: Trichosurus vulpecula (assembly GCF_011100635.1). Classification (NCBI taxonomy): domain Eukaryota; kingdom Metazoa; phylum Chordata; class Mammalia; order Diprotodontia; family Phalangeridae; genus Trichosurus; species Trichosurus vulpecula. The sequence goes on from NC_050581.1 coordinate 71,259,817, forward strand.
GCTGGCCTACTGTGTGACTTTGGAAAAGTTGCTTCACTTGTCTAGGCCTCAATTCTCCCATCTGCAAAATGAAGAAGGTGAATCAGATGATCCTTAAGAACCGTTCTAGTACCAAGCATCTACAAGGTTTCTATGAAAATGAAAACCTAAAGTTCATATAACGCAGGAAGGAATTTTAAAGGCCCACTAGCTGTCACCATGGATCCGGATCACATTCAAAACATCTCAGATAGGAGGGAAATGCCAAGGACTAAAAATAATAAATTTAACCTTGAAATTTAATCTTCAGAAATGAGTTCACTAAGGTTCAGGTCCTCAGTAACTTCATTTATGATGGCCAGGAGGTGCTGGACTGGGAGCAAGGGTTTAAACGCAGCTTCGCACACTTACTAGATGTGTGACCCTGGGCAAGTCACTTAACCCCTCTCAGCCTCAGTTTCCTCATCTGTGAAATGGAGACAGTAACAGTCCCCACCTCTCAGAATTGAGAGGATCAAATGAGATAGCCCACATAAATCATTTATAAATGCTTTTTTTGTTTGTTTAGTCGTTTTCAGTCCTTTCCAACTCTTCCTGATCCCATTTGGAATTTTCTTGGCAAAGATACTGGAATGGTTTGCTGTTTCCTTCTCTAGTTCATTTTATAGATGAGGAACTGAGAATGGGGAATGCTGCATATGCTATCAGAATGAGTCAAGTTTTTTTTTCACCCCCAACAGTTTTGCTTTGTTGCAAGGGTGGGTTCAGTCAGAGAGGGGGTATTTAGGGAAATGACTGGGGAAAAACAAAACAAAAAACAGAAAGCACCAATAGAACTTTTTTCTAATTTAATTGGCTGCATACACTGAAAGATGATGGCATCTGAGGTAAGTTACAAAGGGCCCCAGTGTAAGAAAACAAGGTTACCACTCACTACTGTACATTCTAGCCTAGCGAAGGGGCTGTAACTCCACCAAAATATCACAATGAACCAGAATCATGGCATGGAAGCCGACCTAGCACTCCTAAAGGATGCATCAGTAAGTGTGAGTTATGGTGGGCCCTACATAGCTGGAAAGGCTTAGGACATGGGCCAGGAAATAAACTGCCCTCTCCACCAGCCTGGCTAAATTGACAGAGGCTTATCGGCAGAGGCTGGCTTCTACAGCGTGGATTTTCTTGGTAACAATGATAACGATGACGACAATGATGATGATCAGTAAGTAGCACTTATATAGCACTCAAAGGTTGGCAAAGCATTTTACAGATATCATCTCATTCGCTCCTTACGACCCTGGGGAATAGGTGCTATGATCCCCAGTTTACAAATGAGGAAACAGAGACATATCGAGGTTAAGTGACTTACCATAGGCTAGTAAGCATCTGAGGCAAGATTTGAACTCGGGCTTTCCTGACTCCAAGTCCATTGAGCCACCTAGTTGACTCTAATAATGATCATGATTAATAATAATAGCTACAGATTATAGATACATAGCTATAGATTAATAACAGCTATTACATGGTAATTTAAGGTGCCATATGATAAATAATATCATAAATATTAATAATATAAATATATTATAATATATAACTATATAAATAAATAATATAAATGATAAACATTATCTCATTTTATCCCAACGACAACCCTGGGAGGTAGGTGCTATAGGAAATTAATTAGGTCAGTGATCTCCTGAAGTTCTGAAGAAGATGGCTCTCCCAGGCACCCCCAGTGTTATGTACTGTCTTCCATGATGAAGCATGGAAGTCCAGAAAATATTTCTGGACTAACGTCTTAACCATTAGCCACTATAGACATGACCTAGAGACAGGAGTAAAATAGTATACTCTGCTTTAGAGAATTCAAAAGCAGCCTGTACTCTGGGCAGGACCCCCAAGGCTCCTATACACATCATGTAGACCCAAGCTCACATATTCTAATATTAAGAGATCAGGGATTCTAAGATTGATTCTCTGATTAGGGAAACTAAAGAAATCATACAATAGTAGAAACTAACCACTTTGGATTTAGCCAGACAGTATTTCCTGGATTGTTGTTATTTTCCTATGGCCTTTGAGCTTTTTGCTTTAAAATTGGGCAGTCAGGGATACCTGGTGTACTGTTGGTGAAGCAGTGAATTAGTCCAATCATTCTAGAATCATGCCCCAAAACTCAACTAGCAATACTAGGCCTGTACTCCAGAAAGACCAGCGAAAGAGAAAAGGACCCATATGTACAAAAATATTTATGACAGTACTTTTTGTCCTAGCAAAGAACTGGAGAACGAACAGAACACCTATCAATTTAGAATGGCTAAACAAATTATGGTACATGAACGTAACAGAATACGATTTCACTGAGAAAAATGATATAAACCTGGGAAGACCTGTATGAACTGATTCGGAGTAAAAGGAGCAGAAACAGGAGAACCTTGTGTACAGTAACAACACTGGAATTGACTTTGGAAGATATAAGGACCCCGATCAATCTAAGACCAATCAGGACTTCAGAGGATTTATGAGGAAAGATGCTTCCTACTTCCTGAGACATACTGGACTGAAGGGACAGAACTAGACACATTTTTAGATTGGGGTGGGGGTGGAAGTGGAGAAGTTTGACAGCCATCACAAAGATTCTAAACACAGGCCCTACTTGATACTGTTCCTTCCCTTATAAAGATCAAAACAGCAGACTTGGGACGTATGCGTGTATGACCCTGGGCAGGTCTCTGAACAGCTCTAAACCTCAGCTTCCTCATCTGGAAAATGAGGTGGTTGGACATGATGACCTCAAAGGTAATTTCCAGCTAAAAATCTATGATCCTATGACCCCACTAAAGTGAAGAGTTTGACACTGACACTGCCCATTAGGCAGTGCAGCAGCACAAAGGTGGGCATCTGTCTGTCTTCTTCAGATAGGGCTCCTTCTCTTGGCTTCCATAAGTACTTTTGTCCCACTTCAGTAACTTTTCATGCTCAAGCTCTCAACATACTTCCCTAACTAGCTTCTACTAGTATGCTCGTGTCTCATAAAATTCCCAAGAGCAGATGCCAAGGAGTTCCATTCATCTCTGAATAATGTGCTTAAACTCCCTGAAATATCAATGTAAGATCAGCAGGAGGTAGGTGTAAAGAGAAAGCAGCATCCCAAGGGAACTGAGCTAAAAAGGCAGCAGAAGTACAGGATTCAGAGTACCTTAAGAAGGTGAGAATCAGAAAAGAGGAACTTTGGCGCTTGGCACTCCTCTAATGGCTCGAGACCATTCTGGACTATTTGAACAAGGCAGTGAGATGAACTCAGGGGAATCACGTACTTGAGTGCACATCGTTCCCTCCTACTAATGACTGCCAAGTTCACTGGAAAATCTACAAATAATGGCCTAACTGGAAATCCTTTTACTCAATGAAGCTCACCCGGAATTACATAAGAAGGTAGATAGAAAAACTGTCAAGTGGCATGTAATGAGTGCATCCAATCCGTGCTAATTTCTGTTCTAAGGGAAGAATACCTCGACACCAGAGTGAATCCTGAGTTCAAAGAATGTAAGGAATGACCTGAGGAGTCATTTAGTCCAACCCCTACCAGAAACACGAATCCTCTTGAGAATACTAGATAACCTCAAATTGAATACTATCAGTAATGGGGAATTCACTACCTACCAAGAGAGTCAATTCCATTTCTTCACTACTCTGACTGTTAAGTTCCTTTTTATACTGAGTTGACATCATTTATCCTTTCTAGTTCCACTTCTACCTACTGGATATAAGAATAAGGCTAATTCCTTTTCCATATGACAACCCTTTAAACATTTAAAGACAGCAGTGATGCAACCCTTGCCAAATCTCCTCTTCTGGGGGACAAACATTTTTGCAGTTCCTTCAACTGATCTCTGAATATGAGATGGCACCTTGTCTCACTTTTTTGCAGAGCTGGGAGACTCTGGGTATAGGATACTACCCATATATGTACGTATGTGTATAAATTATAGTATATTTGTATATATTATACGTGTATACACACATTACATATCCTACCTATATGCACACTATATATTTCATTATATATTGTGTGTCTCACATACGTATACAAATAGAACATATATAGTGAAAAAATCTGACATTTATATGTGTCATACTTTTGCACTGTTTTAATTTTGCCAATTTTTTCTGTCTTCATTCTGTGTTTTAAGAGATCTTCTCTTAGATGGCGAAGGAATACATCAGGAACTACAGGTGATGCAAAAACAAGAGATAGCAATAACTTTAAAAAACATTACTGAGAGAAGGCTTCAAAATATAACATTAGTGCAATGTAATTTAGGTTTGGGAAATAAACCCTTCACGTATCTCCTGCTATGTTCTAGGTTCTGGTCCCATGATCCTGGGCAAGAACCTGGCACAAGCGCAGAAGAATTATTGCGAAGACAAAAGGGAAGATTTGGTACTCAGAATTTCTATAAAAATTGCTTGGAATGGTTTGGGCTATTTGAACTGGGCGGTAGAAAATAGACAAGGGCATCATGGGCAAAAGAGCCCCCATTCTGATCCATGAACTACTACCAATGTCACTAAATAATCTAGAAATAATGGCCTAAATGGGGATTCTTTTCTTCGATGAACTCCCCAAGAACTATGCTTCCCAGTCAATATCCATCACCCCTAGTCACTGAAATGGAGTATAGTCTCTCTCTTTCCTAAACAAAAAAATCAACGGCAAGAGGGGGTGTTGATTGCACCTGGAAAGTAACTTATCTTATCCAAAAGTCTGATTTCCAACCTCTGGGTTGAACCACATTTTGTCCATCCCTCTCTTGGGGGCTAGATTACCTGTATTGTCTCCTAGACAGAGAGAAAAGAGAAATTTTCAGAACGGTTCTCGGTAGATGCAGGGAAAACACTGGGGAGTTGCCAGGAAGTTAAGCGCTGGCCATTTTAAGGCAGCATCAACAACGCAATCTGTTTCTGTCAGAAGAATAATTTTGCAAGAATATTTTGAATATAGTAAGGCAAAGGAGATCAAGTGGTGAATTTGCATTCAGAAAGATCCAGGTTTGAATCCTACTTGTAGTTACTGACTGTGTAACCCTGGGCAAGTCACTTAACTTTTGAGTCTGTTTCCTCATTTGTAAAACGAAAATAACGATGCCTATAACAGTAATATCACAGGGTTGCTGTGATGCCACAATGAGATAAAGGACATACAGTGCTCTACCAACCTTAAAGCAATATACAAATGTCAACTGTTATATATTATTAATGTTATAAATGGAATTTCTTGGGACAAGAGTGCTTAGAAATTGCAAAAAAAAAAAAAAAGCTTATAGTTTATTCTATATGAGATGAAATGAAGCCTAGAATAACACTGTTTATAGGTACAGAAATCTGAATGGGAGGGGATGTTCTAAGGGGACAGAGATCTCAGGACAAGACTGTCCCATATGCCACACTTTAATTGACAACTATCTACCAGAGAATGAATGCCCTAACTGCAGTCTAACTGTTAAGGTGTATCATGGGAAAAAAGATGTATGTAGGTGCTCAGAGGTTCCCCTTCCCTTTAGCTCCATCTATTCTTTTCAAATTTCATTTTTTCCTACCTTTTTCCAAGATGTCTGCCTTTTCCCAGAATCATTCCCTAATCCTTTTACATATTCAATTTTGACCATATGCTCATGTATTTAAAAATACATAGGCTTTTGAGGTTTTCTTTTCCTTTTAATTGTCCATTTCCTTAAAAAAATTATACGAGGGAAGTCCAATGAGACAGCAGGGGAGAGGGACGTCCAGGAAGTATTACCATTGGGGAAAGTTTGTGTTCCACAAAAAGAGCAAGGTGTTTTGAAATAAGAAAGGTTTAATGGCATTATTTGAATGAAATCAGGGTTTCTAAAATGGGCATTTGGAAATAAGAACCATTCTGGTAACATTTTTATTCCAGAGAAAAAGGTCTTAATGGAAAAAATATATATGTATATGTATGTATGTATGTACTTGTGTGTATCCTGGGTAGGGAGAGAACATAGCGGACAATTCAAAGAGACTGGGAGACAAGAATAGAATAGGTTTCAAGATAAGAGCCTGGGGAAAATTTCAGAGAACTATGCCATATTGGATTAGATCAATGGTTCAATTATCATCAGGACCACTATGCTCTTTACAATTGGTCACTACCCACCACCAGGAGGCAAATCCAAGGGTAAGTGGATTAAAACCTTTATATTCCCAGATGGTTTCCGCAGGCCTTGTTGCAAAAATTGCGAAAATGCAGAAAGGTCTCAGTATATAATGGGGCTAAAATTATAGGCTGCATCATTCTAAGAGCTCGACTTTTCCCACTTAGGCAGAGTAGAGCTACAGATGTATACATAGGTAGTAAAGATCATGGTAAGACCCAAATTCCTGCTTTTAACTATGCCTTGTCACTAAAAGCTTTATGGTAACTATATTTGTCTACTAGCCTTTGGAGAAACAGGTCCAGGCTGTTGAATGCCTAGGATGGTCACCTAGCATCAGGCCCTGGGGGAGGCAGAAGGGGAGTATTGGTGGGCTAGAGACCTTCTCCCTCTAACCTATTACAATTCTCATCACCTTAAATAGACTCATAACCTTCTGTCCCCAATATGTACTAGGTTTATTCCTGCTTCTTTTGATTTATTTTGCTATATTGTCTTCCTGGAATTCCCATCCTTCAAGACCCAGCTCATTTCTCACCTTAATCACAATATCTTCTGTTTGCTCCAAGACACAGCAATTTTGCCCTAACTCTAAACTCCGAAATCAGTTCCACACATTCCAAAATTTGATAATATACTGTCTTGTATCAGCTTGTTAATGGGTCACAGTGGGAAAAAATGCTAGGCTCTCAGACACTGGACTTAATGGCTAGACAAAATGGCTCTGCCATTTCCTGGCCCTAGATTTCCTCATTTGTAAAATGAGGGAGATGGAAGGATGACCTTTAAGGTCCCTCCCAGATCTAAATCTATAATTTTATGAATATAAACTGCTTAAGGATAATAATTAGATCTCATGCTTTTGATTCCTCTGCAGCACCTGGTATGGTGCATTTAAATAAAGGGTGATCAGTGAAATATATTGTTTAATTGATAATTTGATTTCATAAATAATTGGTTGCAGGCAACTAATTTGTCCCCAAAGCTCACAGAGCTAGTTCGAGGAAGGTAATATTCCATCTTGTGGTGTAGAAAGCAGTTTACCTTCTTAAGACATAAATACCAGGTGGAAGGGTAACCTAAGAGAGGCAGTTAAAGCCCAAGTAATGAAACAGGTGTGTCTGATATGTATTCCCAGGACAAAAACATGGAAGTCTGTCCAAAGGGCATACAGAAGAGAGGCATGGAGTAGAATGGGATGTGTTCCTTAGAGCAGACCTTCTCTTTTTGTGTGTCCTGGACCCCTTGGACAGTCTGGTGAAGCCTACAGACCTCTTCTCAGAATGATGCTTTTAAATGCATAAAATAAAATGCATAGGATTACAAAGGAAGCCAATTATACTGAAATTTAGTTCCCAAGATTAAAAAACAAAAATTCTCAGACCCTAGCTTCAAAACCCCTGCCCTAGAGGGAAAAAATAAGTTTTGGGTTTTTGTTTTGTTTTGTTTTCTTCAAGGACATGTCTTTGGAGGTGAGAGGCATCTTATAAGCTCAATTTCCTTTTCCTCTTCCCCTTTTTACTCTACCCTACTCTTGCCCGCGCCCTTCTCTTTATATGAATTTCTCCTATTTCTTCCCTCTTCTGAATCCCACTTTGTGCAAGTTGTCATGTCTACTGGGCCATTACGAAGAGGCCAGGTAGATGACCAAAGGAAGAGTCCAGTTTTGTTACCTCTTCAAGTAAATGTTGTTCTCAGGCTTTCCACGCCCATTACTATCCCCTTTGCTAATGGAAACCCACAAGTAGTTCTGTGGTGATTTTCTTTAAGATTAAGGTTCCTTCCTTCTTACAGTATAACTTGTTATATGAACTTATGGCAAGAAGATCCGCTTTGGCACAGATTATTCCCTCCCATCCTCCCTTCCCCCAAAAGAAAATGGTTTCAGAATGCACCACTGTTTTTAATTTGACTAACTGTTAAATTCATCTGCATTTCTCCGTATGCCCATGACAGGACAGCAGCCCAGAAACATTCCAGCAGTAGGTGATGCCAAACTCAGATTAAAAATCTGCTGTAGATAATCTATAAAATAACAGTGTAATGGAAAGAGCACTGGTCTTGACTTCAGAATTTCCTACCCTTACTAGCCATGGAAGCCTGGACATGCCCCTTAACCTCTTTGGGCTTTGGCTTCCTCAGATTCAAAGGAGGAATAATTATATGTGAATTAACTACCTCATGGCATTGTTATGCTAAAAGTGCTTTGTGAATCTTAAAGTGCCATAGAATTTTATGATACTGTTATTACAAACTGGAGAGCCTATGCATGAATTAATTGTAATGATACATTAAACATAAAGTTGGCAAACGGACTTTATGGCTTCAACCACCGTAAATGAATCATCATCATCATCATCATCATCATCATCATCCAAAGATAATTAAGGCAGACTCCCAGATCCTTGGGTACATGCCCTATAGTGAACCAAAGAGAGGGCATGGGAGGGCCAAGGATGGATGGGTTATGATCTATATCTCTGGCAGTAATACTCATAGTACTGAGAGCACAGATCCATTTGAGTACAAGAATGGCAAAGCGGATACTCTATACAACAACAGTGATCACTACATAATAAAAATAAAATTGGTGTCTATTTTTCCCATTCCCCATCCCTTTATCCCCCAGGCCACCAAGACCCCATCTAGGGCAGCTGGGCAGTAAAAGTGACATGGCTGCTAAGGACAAGCTAGGAATAATCTTTCTGGTAAGATGGAAAACCACCAGGCCTTGCCAACTACCTTGCCACTACATCCTAAGGTCTTTTGGGCCCTGCCATCTACCCTGGTGGTATGCCCTTCCAACTGCTGGGCACTACCATCTTACTTGTTGATGTACCCTAAAGACCCCTAGGCCTTGCCATGACACTGACTCCCCTGCCACTTTTTTATGCATTATCTCTCCCAATTAAAGAATGAGCCCCTTGAGAGTGTAAATTGACTCACTTTTTCCATTGGTATCCCAAGTGCCTAGAACACAGTTCTTGATACATAATAGGCCCTTACTAAATACTTCTTCATTTGTTTAATTCGTTCATCATTACTTCAAGCACTTGAAAGCAGTATGGCCTTTAGTGATTAGGGGAAGAGAAAGCTCTATTAAAAAAGCCCTTTAATCCAACTATAGTAGTTTGTGATACCAGAAAAAAATCCATTTGCTGGTATGTTAACAAGTATCTGTTCATTGATTACTTTTGCTTGCTGCCAATAGAATAGGAGAACATGTTTTAAAATGACAAGTAGATGTTCAAACGCCATTATCAATTTAACTTACATAATCTTACTTTCAAAAAATTTTAGTGAGATTTTCCTCTTAAATAGGTGATGTTTCCTGTCTGAGGCTATGGATGAAGGAAATGTGGGCAGGTTAGACTCATTCCCATTACAGCATAGTAAGAAATTCCCCTTGTTTCCCATTTAAAGCCCTTTGTAACCTTGGCTCCAGCTTTTCCCTACCTTTTCAGGTTCATTCTTCATTAATCACCTTCATGTAAGTTACATGCAGCTAAAACTGGCTGATTTTGTCCCCCAACAGAACATTTTCTTCTGTTCCTTAGTATTAGCTGTCTGTACCCTAAACCTGGGATGTTCCCCCTCTCCTATCCTTGGTTTTGCCACAGTATCTTGTAAGTTCATGGCCACCAATGTATGAAAACAAGCCTCTGAGGGCTGGGAACATTTCACAGAATCCAGTCAAGGCAATGAGAGATAAATCTCCTAATCTCTAAGTGTACAAATCAAACATCATTCCTGGATTAGATTGAATCAGACTCTCTCCCACTTGTCTTTCTCCCTCCCTCAGAATACGAACCAATTACAAGGCTCACAAAACATGGATTTTGTCTTGGAGGTAGCAGATTAACACCTTGCTTCCCATCACTCGCTGCCTCAGAATCCCTAGGAAGCTGAGGAAAATTGGTAACACACTACACCAGTAATACACATTAGAGATGGGGTCTTTCCTGTGCAAAAGAAGAAAGCGGAGAAACCACTTTTGGAGCTTCTGCCTTCTTCTCTCCCCTTCCACCTTCCTTCCCATGTTAGTCTGATACAAACGTGGAGATTGATAGTATCACCTATCTCCAAGCTAGATGTCAGTGAGGAGACAGCTAGGTGGCTCAGTGGATAGAGTGCCAAACCTGGAGTCAGGAAGATCTAAGTTCAAATCCGGCTTCAGACACCCACTAGGTGTGTGACCATGGGCAAGTAAGTTACTTAACCTCTGTTTGCCTTAGAGGCAGCTAAATGGCTCAATGGAGAGAGGCTGGGCCTGGAGTCAGGAAGACCTCAGTTCAAATCTGGCCTCAGACACTCACTAGCTCTGTGACCCAGGGTAGTCACTTAACGTCTGTTTGCTTTAATACACTGGAGAAGGAAATGGCAAACCACTTCAGTATCTTTGCCAAGAAAACCCTGCACAGGGTCACTAAGAGCTGGTAACTCTAACAGCAACTGTCTCCAGCTATCCTGGAGCAGGGCCCTGTTGGCTGGAAAAATTATCGTTCAATAAATCTCATTGGAAGAGGTAAGTTTTGCACATGGGTTCCTCCTCCTCTTTTCTCTTCCTAGCATGAATGCTGACTTACCACAAAATCACTTATTTGCAAAGGCATTTTCTGCCAAATACAGGAATTACAACGGGTAGGAGAATTTAATGAATGCTTTTCATTTTAAGGGGAAAAAATCCTATGAACACAGAAAAACAGCATAGATTCTAATACTCAGCTCTGGTAGAAATTACAGAGCTTGAAATGGCAATAGAGCTAAACTTAATGAGGGGGATTTTCTAACCTCTTAGAAAGTCTAAGAAGGAAGTGATTAGTCTTTTTTTTTCCCCAGAGGATTGTGGGCACTTAATTAAAAAACACTTTTCATTAATGACATTAATACCAGTGATGACATTAATGACATTAAGACCAGTGATGACATAAATGTCAAATGAATGATGTGGTATCACATACATACACTTTTAAATTAACAAGAAACACAAAAAACACAAAACAAGATCACATCAACTTACACATAAAATCCTTGGGATTCATCGATGATGTTGTAAATCATTTGAGATTTCATTAGGCTAAGTTCCTCCATAGCCTTAGCACCACCATTGTTCTTAATCCATTCCAGGACCAAGCCCATGATGTAGATGCTAAAATAACGACAAAAGAAGCTTTTTAGTTTAGCTCTGGTAAGCCAAACAGGACACATGCAGGTGGCATAGTAGGAACTGCTAATAAGGCTTAAACATATTTACTTACTTTCCTCTGCTTGAAAGTCCTAAAAATACTACTACTATCACCACTACCACCACCATTACTACTACCACCACCACTACTAAAACTACTACTGATTAATAATAATTTGAGCCTTATAATACTGCAAGGTTTACAAAGCCCTTTCTTTGCAACAACCTTGTAGTAGACAGCACAAATACCATTGTCCCAAGTTTACAGATACAAAAACTGAGGCTTGCCAATCCATCTAGGAGCCAAGATTCACACCCAAGTCTCGTCTTTAAGGCACTTCTGGGCCTTTAGGACCCTGGTAGAGAAAGGTTTATAGAACGGAAAACAAAAGCAATAGCATTTTGAACATTTACAGGAGTGCTAGCTGAAGAAGCATCTCCAGGGACCCACTCTAATCTTGGAAAGCTTTTTTTTTTTTAAGAAAGAGAGAAGTGGCACACTTTCACTTTGCAGTTTGTCCTTAAAGAGAGTGGGAGAAAGCCAAGTTGTTTTAGGGAGAGGGACAGAGTGAGAATGCAATCAAGTCCAGCTACTCATAGGCACATTGTCTTCGGTAGATCTGGGATGATGGTACTTGACCCCCTATGCAGAAAAGCCAACTCACGCTAAATCCTAAAAGGATTCCTGATGGCTATGCAGGATTGAGCCCCATGTAGTCAGGTATGATGACAAGAGTACTGAATTTAAAGCTGAAAGGGCTGGGTTTGAATTCCCATCTCTACCACTACTCTGAGCCTCAGTTTCCTCACCCAAAAATGGGGATCATAATAGCTCTGCCTCATAAGGTTGCTGTTAATAATATAGGTAAAAGAATACTCTAACCTATAAAGCACTTAAAGATATTATAACTATAAACTCACTGCTGTGATCAAGTCACCTGTGTGCCTGGACAACTTAGACCTTTATCCCACTTATTTCTTCAGACACAAAGGAAATTTGCCCCAATCCCCCAAAACACCATCGTCAACCACTCAGAAAGGATCAGCTCTATTTATCAAAAGTTATATAAATGTGAGATATTATTATTATCATTCATCAACACTGATGTTTTTAGAAGATGAAGCCTGGCTACAAACAACACACCCTTCTACCCCCACACTTTATTCCTCCTAGTGGTGTCTTTTGGATACTTCTTTCTGATAGCTTTAGTAGAAGTTGTTATATCTCCAAACTGGTCTGCCAATCAATCAATAATCATTTATTAAGGACTCACTAAGTGCTAGGCATGGGCAGTATAAAGACAGGAGTGAAACTGTCCTTGACCCCAAGGGCCTTCCATTCTAGAGGGGAAAATAACACACATATGTATATTGTGTACACACACACACATAAGTATATATGTATGTGTGTACATATGTGTGTGTATGTATATATATATATATATATATATATATATATATATATATATATATATATATATGTATATGTACTCAGAAAAGTATAGGTGGAAAAAGGCCCTAGCAATCAGGGGGGAGGGGAGAATCAGGAAAGGCTTCATGAAAAAATGTGGCCTTTGGCTAAATCTTGAAAGAAACTATGGATTCTAAGAGTCAAAGGTGAGACTGAATGATGAGTGGATTCCAAGCAGGAGGTCCCTTGGTAGGACAAGATGGTAAGAACAGAATAAGAGGTAATCTGAGTTTCAGGTGCTTCCATATTTAAAACCACCTTATACACCTGTTTTCTCAGGGAACCTGAGCCTTATTTGGGGATATGGATTCAAGACGGAGCTACCCAGACCTAGCTCATCATCACAGTCTCTCTGTAACTGGGACAAGAGGACAGAGTATCCTCTGAGAACCAGAAGATTACAATGTAATAAAGACAAGCTTCTCAGGGAGGAATCCTAGTCTGTGACCCTGCTCCTAGTTCCTGAGAGTCTTATAAAAGACCTTTTAAATGTTCCAGGCCTACATAAACATCTTAGGGCCATATACATTTACATGTTTGGGGGTCAAGGGAGGACAAAAGCCTTATAACATATAGCCTAAAAACGTCTAAATGGTTTTATAATCTGACCCCAAATCTCCCTAATACCATTTCAAGAACTTAGGGGCCCTCTTCACTTAATTTTAAGTGGAAAGAACCTGAGATATAGGTTAGAAAGCCTGGGTTCCAGCATCAGCTTCACAACTTGCCAGCTATTCAACCTTACACAAATCATTTAACGCCTCTGTTTCCTTATCACTAAAACCAGGAATAATAATGTTGGCCCTACCTCTGTCAGAAGACTATTATAAAGATCTAATGAGATAAGTATTATAAAAAGCTTAAGAGATAATTATTATTAACTTCAAGGTTCATTATTTTCTTTTTACACATATTATGTTACCAACCTTAAAACCCCATTTGCAAATCAATCGCCCTAAACTGCTTCAATTTCATCTTTAACAAGGTTAGCACGTAGGCCTGGAAATGCCCGGGGCCTTTCGTTTGACTTGTTCATCCTCATACTACTCAAAGCAGAATTTATTATTTTAAAATCACAAAACCAACTAAAAGTATCACTTTTTCATATACCATACACTAATAATAACTAATAATAACAACACATTTTACACATATACAAACAATGTCATTCTACCACCTTATTAAGTTCTTCACAAATAATCCTACGAGCTCTGGGAATTTCTCCATGAGTGCTTTGATGACTGATTATGTTAACTCAGCAGCTCGTCCAACCAAATGGATTTAGAACTTTGTGATTTGGTTACATAGCCCTCCCAGCAACAGCTAAGAATTCTTGTGTTCAGCACATTCTGAGGAAGTACGGGTATAGCACTGGTACCTTTGAAACTAGCACTTCCTTTCCCTTGACATAATCTTTGTTATTATGTAGAAATCTCTAGGGGATAATCATGTTATCTCTGAATAGTATTTGATTTAATATTCCTTCCCTGAAATAGCCTCCTTCCCATCTTGGATGAGATGACAGAAAAGGTACCCAACTGGGGGTAGGGTGTGGTGGGGCAGAACCAAGATGGTGGAGAAAAGGCAGGGACTTGCCTGAGCTCTCTCAAATTTCCCTCCAAAAAACTTTAAATAATGCCTCAAAACAAATTCTGGAATGGCAGAACCCACAAAAGAACAGGGTGAAACACTTTCCTAACCCAAGACAACTTAGAAGGTAAGCAGGAAAAAGTCTATCACACAGGGGCCGGAGCGGAAAGCAGTCTAGCACAGGCCACAGTAAACCAGCAGTAAGCCTTGGGGGTGACTGAATTGGCCGCTGTAGTGGTTGCTTCTGGAACTTTCAGCCCACAGACTGGTCAGACAACTGGTCAGCAGGAAATTACAGGAGTCTCTCTGCTGGCACTAGGTGAAGGACTCTGTTGCATTATCCATACTCAGATCCAGGTCATAGTCTTAGGTGGCATTCCCAGGGTGAAGAGGAGCACTAGCACACCAGAGCTTGTGGCCCCAGGGGAGCAAGGACTCTGGTCACAGCTCCAGGGCAGAAAAGAGTGCTTGCGCTTACTCACAGACCGGAGCACAGGGCAGGAAAGTAGCAAACACACCTCTCCTTAGATCATACCACCTTGGAAGAACTGAAAGCTTATAGACTCCCCAGAACTAGTTCTGAAAACAGCTTCATAAAAAACTTGAAGCTTGGGACAGTGCCCCCTTCACCCTGGGAGCAGAGATCAACTTTAATATAAGCTAAAAGCAAAAAAAAAAAAAATAGGCTGGAAAATGAGCAAACAACAAAAATTCCTGACCGTGGAAAGTTACTATGGCAACAGGGAAACTCAAAACACAAACTCAGAAGAAGACAAAAAAGTCAAAATTGTTATATCCAAAGCCTCAAAGAAGAATGTGAATTAGTCTCAGGCCCCCAAAAAAATTCCTGGAAGAGCTCAAAAAGGATTTTTAAACTCAAATAAGAGAGGTAGAAGAAAAATTGGGAAAAGAAATGAGAGTGATGCAAGAAAATCACGAAAAAAAGAATCAACAGCTTGCTAAAGGAGGCACAAAAAAGTACTAAAGAAAATAACACCTTAAAAAACAGAATAGGATAAATAGTGAAAGAGGGACAAAAATTCAATGAAAAGAACTCCTTAAAAAGCACGGTCGGCCAAATGGAAAAGGAAATACCAAAGCTCAATGAAGAAAATAATTCTTTAAAAATCAAAATTGAGCAAGTGGAAGCTAATGACTCCAGGAGACATCAAGAAGCAATAAAACAAAATCAAAAGAATGAAAAAATGTAAGAAAATGTGAAATATCTCATTGAAAAAACAATTGACCAGGAAAATAGATTCAGGAGAGTTAATTTAAGAATTATTGAACTACCTGAAAGCCATGATCAAAAAAAGAGCCTCAATATCATATTTCAAGAAATTATCAAGGAAAACTGCCCTGACAGTCTAGAACAAGAGGGTAAAATAGAAGTTCAAAGAACCCACCAATCACCTCTTTTCCCAAAATGCAAACTGCCAGGAATATCACAGCCAAATTCCAGAGGTCAAGGAAAAAATATTGCAAGAAGCCAGAAAGAAACATTCATATATCATGGAGCCACAGTTAGGATAACACACGATTTAGCAGCTTTTACATTAAAGGATCAGAGGACTTAGAATATGATATTCCAGAGGGCAAAGGGGCTTGGATTACAACAAAAATTCACCTACCCAGCAAAAATTGAGTATAATCCTTCAGGGAAAAAATGGACTTTGAGTAAAACAAGAGGACTTCCAAGCATTCCTGATGAAAAGATCAGAGCTGAATAGAAAATCTGACTTTCAAATACAAGACTCAAGAGAAGCATAAAAAGGAAAAGAGAAAAGATAAATCATAACGAATACAATGCAGTGTGTGTGTGTGTGTGTGTATATATATATATATACATAGATACCTACAAGCAAAGAGAGAGAGAGAGAGAGAGAAAGAGAGAGAGCACATGTGTGAGTTGAATGATGGGATGAGCTCTAAAAAAAAAAAACATGAGGGATGAGAAAGAGGAATGTACTGGGAGAAAGGGGAAGAGACAGGTAGTATTTCCACTATGGTCATTTACTACGTGCATTGTGTACCTAATCTATTCCACTCATCCCCATCACACTTTTTCTTGGCCAATACCAGATTGTTTTGAAGATGAGCCCCTTAAAATATAGTTTGAGATCTGGTACAGCTAGGCCACCTTCCTTCACATTTTTTTTCATTGATTTCCTTGATATTCTGGACCTTTTGTTCTTCCATATTAAACTTATTACTATTTTTTTCTTGCTCTATAATTCTTTGGTAGTTTGATTGGCATGGCACTGAATAAATATATTAACTTAAGTAAAATTGTTATTTTTATTATATTGAGTTGGCCTACCCATGAACAATTAATATTTCTCCAACTCTTTAAATCTGTCTTTATTTCTGTGAAAAGTATATTGTATAATTGTGTTCATATAATCTTTGGATTTGTCTCAGTAGGTAGATTCCATCTAGGTCCAATTCTCACCTGAGGTAATTCTTTACAGAGTAATTAGGTTATAAATTTGGAGTGGAAATTTTGAAAAACTTCAACTATACTCACCAATTTCCCAAGTTAAAGCAATATTGTACCCTTCACCTGATTTCTTAGGAAACCTAAGATTTCTTTGGGTATGTGGATTTAAGATAGAGCTGGTCTCTGCCTAGGACTGAGCACTAACAGGTTAAATAATACCAGACTGAGGCCCTTTATTCTAATCCAGAGCCCAGACATATGGTATGAAAGTCCATTCAGTTCCCATGGCTACTGATCAACTACTTAAAGGCCATTTATCCACTGCAACAGATATATATATATACATATATATATATGTGTGTGTGTGTGTGTATGTATATGTATGTATATATGTATATATGTGTATATGTGATATATATGCATATGATATATATCATATATATGTGATATATATGATATATATTGTAATGTTGCAGTGGATAATTTTTATATACTATATATGCGTGTGTGTATGTATATACGTGTGTGTGTGTGTGTGTGTGTGTGTGTGTGTGTGTGTGTATGTTCAAAGCCTCCTGACCTTCTGTTTTGATTACCAAAAAGAAAACTCACCAAAGGCCTTACATCTTTTCAAACTAGTGCGTTTTCAAGGGCTGCATTGTTTCATGTGATGACATAGAATGTTCTCTAATTTTCCAGGTTTCTAATAACAACTCTTATCTCAAAATGATCAGGGAAAAATCATGCACTTAGTCATGCATCCCTTTCTCATTCCCCTGTTAGGCCTTGACTATTCATCTATTTGCTTTCTAAATGTGAATAATTTAACTTTTAACTTTCTAAATGTGAATAACTTTTACCTTTATGAATATGAATAATAAAATATATCATATACCCTTCTAGACATTTCAGGTAAATTATGGTAGAAAATTCAATTAACCAGAACATAATTTTCCTATATTCCACTTTTAGAAGGGGAAAGCAAACAAAACAAACAAAAAACAACTTTATAGAAGAACGTCCTAAGAAATTGGTATACATTCAATCCAAACTCTAACATGATAAGGTTAACACAAATGATAAAAAAGCCCCCAATTAAAATTCTTATTGGATTTGACAGTCCCAATTGACAAATATCTAATTATGTACACTGCACTCCGCTCTCTAAAACAAGAAAGTATACTTACACATTTTAGAAACATTTTCAACAAGTATAAAAACAAAACTCAAAGGAGTTTACGTCATAATATTAGTTATGCAGATAAAAAAAACAAACCTAAAACATTCTAAACCCCAAATGTTTCAAGGTTATATTGTACTTATCCCAACTGTTTATATCATGGAAACACTGAAGAAATCTTCCAGAAATGCTGACTGGATTGTAAACTCAACCAAGAAAAAAAATCACTTTTTAAGAGTGAATTTAGAAAGTCAGCCTGGCTTTAGTGGATAGAGAATTAGCCTCCTAGTCAGATGTAGGCTCAAGTCCTTCCTTTGGCAGATATATATATATATTCAGTGTCTCTGGGCAACTCTCTGAGACCACCCAAACTTCTGATCAGTCATCCATCTGCATTGGTAGAGGAAAGCCCTTATTTTGTTCCATCAAAAGTAAAAACTATTAAAAATAAATATTAAAAGATATAATAAACATAAAAATAAAATTTAAAATAAAATAAAAACTAATCTAGTCTGAAATTATTTCCTACAGGAGTTTGCTCTTGGAAACTATACCAGAGAGTTTAAGTCTCTTTGCAGGTGTAGGAAATGGATATGTAAGAACTGCCACTATGCATTTGTGACTAGCCAGGAGGAACTGGTCAGTGATGTGAAAGGATCTTCCAGGAACCCCGGAAAAAGTGACCACCTTATCTGTGATCTCCAAAGAATTCATATCAGACGCAGACATAATATCAGACTCTAGAGTTCAAAAAGTTTATAAAATGAAAAGAATGGTACCACCTTTGGCAAAAGTCATATAACAACAAGTAATAAGTGTTCCAAAATCAATTACATCCTTTCATTTAGGGATCCTCTAACTAGAATGTTATTAAAAATGAGGGGGAAGGAATATGAAGTCTATTAATACAAAAATATTAACAAAAAAGTTTTTTAATTACAAAAAAAATCACAAACAAACTAGAAAATCACACTTTGGGGAATGGCTGAGCAAGTTGAATATAATGGAAAGTTGCTACACCCTAAATTATGAATGAGGAAATACATGTGAAGAAAAAGATTTTTAGATAAAGTGATGGGGAATAAAAGCAAATGTATATGAAAACACTCAGCTTTTGGCAGGGTGGGGCTTGTTCAGAATAAAATTTTAAAAATAGAATTAGAAAAATTAGCCTGGGCCAGGGCTACATAAAATAACAAAAGCGACAAAATCTGAAAACAATATAAAGAAGAAAAATATTACCAAAAGTGGTGGTGGGGAAGGAAATGACATTTTTATTACTGTTTCATTAAAGTTGATATACGCTTTTTGAAATTTGTAAACACTGTTTTTACAGATGGTCATTTTTTATTTTAGCTGAAATTTTGTTTTTGTTGACGGCTACCAAGCTAAGAATTTTAGAAGAAAAGGTATGTCTTAAGGAAATAAGGGCTTAAGAAGGATGGATGGTAGACTCTCAGAAATGATATTCTGACGATAAAATCACCAATTAACCCAGTGAGAAAATAACAGAAGGCACCAAAAAAAGTCAAGCTGGCTGCTTAATAACTTGATGGGTTCAGATTTTTAAAGGACATGGGCAAAAAGATGAGAGAGGCCCGTAAGAAAGGATGAGTACTACTTGGTGGCATAGACCTTTGAGAATATCAAAAGGCGCAATATTAAGCTGAGACTACAGAGGGCAGAATAACAAAAAAAATGTTCACTAAGAAGAGTAAAGAAGAGGTATAGTGCTTGGTAAAAGTGGAATAATTTTAATAATAGATGAGAGGATACAAACTATATAATCTTTACCATTTTTTCTTTATCTTCTCTATAAAGCAAAATGAGCTTAAGGCTGAAATCTCAAAACAGATTAGGTGACAGTAGCAGTTCTGTTTATTTCCTTTGGGACCTCCCTCAGGTCACTCCCTCTCGGTGTCTGTTTCCCTATTAGTAAAATGAAGAGATTAGGCTAGATCAGGAATTCTTCACCTAGAGGCCATGAATTTGCTTTTTGTTTTTTTTTTAATATATTGATAATTGTACTTTGATATAACATTAGTTTGAGAAGGGGTCCATAGGCTCCACCAAACTGCCAAAGGGTACAAAGAAGGTTAAGAGTTTCTGGATTAAAATGACTTCTAATTTTCCTTCTGGGTCTAAATCCTGTGACAGTTGTTTTAAAGGAGTTCACATCTCTAGGCCCAAATGAATACTATCCCAGGCATTATCATGAAAGATTTTGCAAGTGTTACTGCTGAGCCCATAATCTTCAAAGACTGTAGAGAAAAAGAAAGGCATCAAAAAACTTGTCTATGTCTAATATCCTACTTTTCAGAAAAAGGTAGATTCTGAATAGTAGAGATTAGTGAAATGTTTTGTGGCCACTTAAAAAAGTAAGCAATACTGGCTAAGAGCCAATATGGGCTCAATCAGAAAAAGTTATTGCAAAGTAATCTAATGTCCCTTCAGTGGGATTCCAATGGGCCAGTCCATCAGAAGCATGAGATATCAATAGATACAGATAATCTGAATGCCAACGATAATGTGGAACAAAGTTTCCTTGTCAGGTTCAATACTTTCATTACCCATGATTAAGACAAAAAAACAGAAGGTTGACCAAATTTGCTGATATCATAGAATTATGGGGGACAATCAACATACTTCAGGATAGAATCATGCTTCCTAAATATTGATAGATTAGGATAGATCTAACAAGATGAAATTTAATACAGATAAATAAAGTCTATTACTTAAATTGAATAAGTACAATGCACGAGTTAAAAAATTCAGAATTCCTGACTTGAGAGCAGTTCACATCGAAAATACTTAAGAGTTTTATTTGGCTGTAGGCTCAATGGGTCTGCAAGATGCTGTGGCTGCCAAAAAGGCTGATATGATCTTGGGTTTTCTTTAACAGAAGTATAATGTCCGGAAAAGTGGAAGGAGCCCTACTATATTCTGTGTTAACAAGATGACACATGGACTAGTGTACCTATTTCTGGAAACCAAAACGACTGGAGTTCAACCAGAAGGGAACAACCACGACATAAAAACTATTCCATAAGAAGAGTAGAGACCAAAGATTTGGGACTGAGATAAAAGGAAATTTAGGGGGCCATGACAGTTTCCTTTGACTATCTCAAGGGCTATTATATCGAAGAAGAATTAAACACTCTATAAAGCCCAAAGAAGGCAAAAACTAGTACCAATGGTGGGAAGTGACAGGGAGACAGATTTAAAGTCAATATAAGGAAAAGCCTTCTAATAAATAGAATAGTGTACAAAGATGGAAACTATTGCCTTCCCTGTTAGCAGAGTTTAAAAATGTATTGGAGATCACGTGTCAGAGATGTTGTAGAACGTTGGGTATGATATACTGGACTAGCAGTAATTAAACTCTTCCAACAGCAACTACAGTGGACTTTTTGTAGTAGAAACAGAAATCAACTGAGGAGCGGCTAAAAATGTTATGATAGATGAACAGTGTGAAATAGTGTGGATATATAGCTACATGCACATATATTATGTATTCTATATATTTACATTAACTCTCTATATATTACATGAACTATAAGAAATAATGAAAATTATGAATACAAAGAAGCATGGGAAGACTTCCATGAGCAGCTGCACAATGAAGCAAGCTAAACCAGGGACAACAGAGACAGAAAAACAAATAGACATAACGACTATAACAGAGATGGAAATAACAATCAAAACTGAGTGCTGTGAAATTATAACTAAGCCGGGCTGCCAAATACGTGTGTGTGTCTATGTCTATATCTATACCTATTTCTGGTGCCCAGGCTTAGTCATCTACAGACAGGCTTATCTCTATGACGGTACATTCCTGCCTTCTTTGGAGAGATAAGGGAGATAGCTGTGGAATACTACATAGAATAACAAATTTTTTCAATGGGCTGCAGTGAAGTTTTTCTTTTTTATTCTTTGCTATAAAGGGTGGCTCACTGTGAAAGGGGAAGAAAGAGGGGATTATTGGGTAAATTTGTTTTATAAAAATGGGTTCATCACTTTTGAAAAGGGACAGGGTCAAAGGAGAAAATAGAATAAATGGGGGGTGGAACAGGATGGAGGGAAAACTGGGAAATAAGAAACACAGGCAATGGGGTATAGAAATCTATTTTGCCCTACAAGAAAGTAAGGGGAAAGTGGATAAGAGGGCAGGGTGCAGTGACAGAAGGGAGAGCAGACTGGGAGAAGAGGTAATCAGAATGCATGCCATCTTGGGGTGGGGGTGGGAGAGAGATGGGGAGAAAATGTGGAACTCAAAATCTTATGGAAATGAATGTTGAAAACTAAAAATAAATAGATTAATTTTTTTTTAAAAAAAAAGGGTTCGTGCTGGGAAGTTTTGGAACAAAGCAGAGTCACTGGTTCCATAAAATCAAAACTCCTACTGCTAGGAGAATTTACAGGATCTTTCCTTTTTTCTATCTGCCTATCCTTTGCCACTCTATATGGTCATTTGGTTTTAAAAGAAAAATCCCATTGAGTGGAGGTGATCCTCCCAAAGTGGGCACTACCCTCCTTCCACTTCCTGCCAAGCTATATATCCCTACTCAAGGGCAGAGGGAGATTCTATTCACGGCTTTTAGCCATGCTATGGCTAAAACTTTTCCTGAGTGACCTCTCTCCTAAACTACCTTGTATTTAATTATTTTGCACTTATTCTTTTCATATTTATTCTGCATATATTTACATATATAGTTGCCATTGCCATTATTAAAATGGCAATTTTATAATTATAAGTAGGAATACAAAGTCATTGTATTTATATCATCAGTGACTAGAGTCTAAAACATAGTAGGTGTTTACAACTGATCATGCAATGTCTACAACTGAATCCTTTAAGACAGAAGAAATCTGCCCTGAGGAACTTTCTTCTCACTGCTTCCTCATTTCTCTGACAGGCAACATTGCTTTTGTCCATTTTATTAATAAATGAGACTGTCTCAGAATGAAAGGATAAATCCAGCTATCCACACACTAAGGACCTAAATCTTTCTTTTCCTCTCTCCTACCAGGCTTTCTGGAGACTGGTAGGTAGTTAATAAATCCTGAGTGCCTGGAGATTTCCATAAGAAGAAACCCTTGAGCACAGAGTTGAAAAGTTGAAAAACTGCTACTGAATGGTGCCACTGTGTGAGCTCTCATTCAGCTAGTTTGACACTTAGATGGAGAGTCCCCTGCAGATTTAGCTAAAAAAGTAAAATCGCATTCCGAAGCCAACAGTTTTGCTCCACAGGGCTGCCAGCTTTCAGCAGCTCAGGGTGGGGGGAAGAGAAGGAAGGGGTAAAGAGGTTCAGACTTTTCAAGTCCTTCACAAAAATGAAATGGTTAATGGAGTGTGTGGGGAGGGCAGAAAAAAAATGAGAAAAAAAAAGAATTTTACATGATATTTTGTTGTATATTTGAAAGGAATAGCGTGTTGTACACAGATCTGCAGTTCCACTGCAAATATCGTACTATGCCATAGAAATGCTTGTTTTATTCCATAAATATATACTAATGTAATTTTCAAAAGGGAAGGGAATGAAAAGGTTACTTTAAATGCAAGTCACAGTAATGAGACCCTGAACAATTTGTAGGTTAATAGTGAATGTTGGCCAGCAACAAATAAAGAATCAATACGAGGGCCAAAAAAGACAAAAGGAGAGGGACTGAGGGAGGTGCCATTAATAAAAGATCTGGGCCTATTAGGTCATTAGCCAACAGAAATATTTCCCTACTTAAAAAAAAGGCATTTCCATGTTTGTTTTTAAAAATATCGTCCCCAAAGTCCCTTTTCTTAAATACAAAGTCAAAACAGTTACCTGAAGCATGGAGGAGTGTTATATAAGGAGTTGTTCCCAGCTTGGACTTTGTAGTCTAACACAGATGGGCATTCTTTCAGCGCAAATCCCAGTAAGTCTTCCCTCACTATCACCACGGTAACCCCAGCGGAACCAACATTCTTCTGAGCACCGGCAAAAATCACGCCAAACTTAAAAAAAAAAAAGGCAGTTTTAAGAGGTCATGCAAAGGGAGAGCAGGATGGGGTCTCAGAGGCCATCTAATCCAACTCATCATTTTACAGATGGGAACCTGTGACCTTGGGAAAGTCACACAGTAAGCAAGTGTCTGAAGCAGGATCTGAATCTACGTCTTCTCATTCCAAGCCTGGTACCCCACTCACTGCGGCCCCTCCTTGTTTGATCCTGATTCGTAAAGTCAAGTAAACTCCTGACCCCACTTTTCATTGATATGTATTTGTTTCCAAACATCTATAAATGACAACAAACCAATCATCAGAAAATAAATACAGAGCAAATTTCAGAGGCCTGTGTGCTTTGTTTTCAACAGATAAGTGGCCATACAAGTGAACTCAGATAAATTATAAGTATATATCTGTAAATATGTATAAATGTATATTATATGTATCTTCATTCTAGAGTCAGACTATGGACCGAAGATCTGAAGGGACATCGAAGGCTACCTAGTCCAATGCCCTCATATTTTACAGATTTGAAAACTGAGCTACAGAGAGGCTAAATGACCTGCCCAAGGTCACAAATGTAGTGTCAAAGGCAGGATTTGAACCCAGGTCCCCTGATTTAACATCCATTACCCCTTCCAAAATACCACTTTGCCTCTGATGTTTTTTAATAGCACTTTGTCTAGATTAGATTTTTTCTTTTGCTTTAATTACCCTATTTTATTAGCTATTAAATTTACTTGCATTTATATTTTCCTTCCATCTAACTCTGTGTTCCTAGAAGAGACAACATATTGGTTTTTTACCAGGCATCCATAACGGGCACTTAATAAGCATTTGTTGAATTCAATCAGATATAGGTTCAGATAAAGACTTTCTTTAACATGGGGCAATTATATTAACATATTCCATATATGTTATATATTCCTGCTCTTTATCTCCTCTGCCTCAAAGCAATAAAGTGGTCTTGACATCTATTGTTCCTGGTAAACCAAAGAAAAGGCAATAGGGTTCATGCTATTGTGTTGAGAAGAGGCCAAGCCAGCTTTATGTTCTTTTCACCTTTGTGTGTGTAGTATATTGCCTTGGCTTCACATCCAGCAGAATCCAGAGATAAGTGAAGATGAAATCTTATTTTGTGTCAAAGCCACGCACAGTATAAAAGATTACACCTGAAGTGAGTGATACGATATTCCCAGGTGAGACGCTCTTCCAAAAAAAAAAAAAAAAGACTGATTTTCCTTATTTTCCATGAAAGCACAAGCTATGCATCTACCCAGGTGTGTATGGAATATAAGCCTTCTTCTAAGCATCTACCTCAGTTCCTCACCATGTCCACTGCTTTCAGCCATGCTTTGGCTAATGCGATGACCAAAAGAGTGGCCTTGCTCTGAATGCTGTCGAAGCACTTAAAGAAACAAAAATATAGAAATATAGAAACAAAAATAAAGAAACAAAAAAAAACTGAAAATATTAAGAAATACTATTTTCTCCAGGCTAAAACCCTTTGCAGACTCTACTCCATAAAAAAGTGGGGAAAACAAAAGCTAATGGGGAAATGGAATATGGATGAAAACCAAACTTAACTCTTATCTAGTTAAGGCCATTCGTTGCCTCATCATCCCTGGAAGTTATGGCATCTAAAGTTACGTACCATCTAAGGATAACATTCTCTTTTGCATTAAGAAAGGGGTAAAAGAGAGAAACCTTTTTCAATCCTTGAAAGGAGAAGTCCATGAAGTAAGAATTGAATAATCATACTTCTGGAATGCTAACCCCAAACTCTGTTTTAACACATTATAATCTTCACTTCAAGATTCCTATAAATGTCACCTTAAATCATTTCAGGGTAGACATATCTAAGGGCATGAGGGAATGATGGTAGTTCAGGACGTCTCCTTCTCAAGGCTAGAAATGTTGAAATTATAAAATAGCATTAAATTAAATAAAATTGTTTCTGGCAGATTTGCGCCAAAACACAAGGTATAGTATAGTCTCTATGTATGTATGTATGTATGTATGTATGTATATATGTGTGTGTGTGTGTGTGTGTATGTACACACACACGTATATATATATATGTTTTTTTTTAATTTGACAATATACAGGTGGACAAAAGCACAAGATACGCAGAATCACCTGGAGGTCAAATTCACACCTTCTTCTCAAAGTACCGAAGGGCATCCCTTTTGGATAATGCTCTAATAGTCTCCCTGTGCTCTCTCCTCTTGCCTAACAAATACATGCCTAAGACATATATAGGCCTATATATGTTTTTTTTAATTGTCTCTCACAGAAAAACGGCATGCTTTGTTTCCCCTCAGAAAACTGGAAAGAGCACTGGCTCCATGCAACGAGGATGCTTAAGGAAGGGACAAACTGGGCCATGTCAGAAACAGAGACAGTTGAAGCTCCTGTGCCAATCAGTATTGGATTGGTTGTCATGAGTAGATGAGTAGCCCCTGAATTTTCCAGCCTGGGTAAGATAGGAAGACTTGGTCTTTAAAAAAAAAGAAAAGAAGAAAAGGAGAAAAAAGAAGAGAAGAAAAAGAGAAAGGAAGGAAGGAAGAAAAAGAGAAAAAAAGAAAAGAGGAAAGAAAGAAGAAAAGAAAAGGGAAAATAACTAGAACACTGGGTTTCCCTCAAATGGTATTTTTTGTTCTGTACCTTAGAAACATCCACTGGCTTGGATAGGAAGTCTGAGGACATGTCACAGACCAAAACTGCTCCTTTGACATCAGGTACAAAATCAAACTCCACACCATGGATAGTCTCATTTGCACAGTAATACACATAGGATGCATCTGGGTTGAGGTTCCATGTGCTTGGATCAGGAATCTCTAGCATTAAAAAAAAAAGATTCAAGATAGGGTCCCATTTTTACTTTACTGGTTCATGATTTTTTTCACCTTTTTGGTGGAGAGCAGACCCACAAATCCTTCATCACAATAAGCGTAATTACGCCACTCTACCTCCCACAACATTTGAGGGGAGTCAAGATTCAGTCAGTCAATAAGCATTTATTAGATGCTTCCTATGGGTGAAGCACTGAGCTAACACTCTTTCCAAAGTACACTTCACCCATCATATGGTAAAGAGGCAAATTTACAAAAGAGATACAAAGAAAGGCAAAAACAGCCCCTGTCCTCAAGGAGCTTCTATTCCAATGGAGAAGGCAACATGTACAGGTGCATACTCTTGTATTCACAGCAAGTCTCAACTCATTTTAGGCTTCAGCATTCTCGTCATTCCTATAAGGCTGTTCCAATCCTTTGCCATCATCCTAGTTACCTTCTCTCCATCTTCCATGCATTTATTTTTAAAATCTGAGCTGAATAATGAGCTTTCTATGCAGGCACATTGGCTTCTTCCATTTTTCTTCACTGGAATCACTTATGTTTATGTAGTCTTTATTACAAAACATTCCATATACAAATTATACTATACTGATATTTTAGAATAATTTCCATCCTAAATAATAATAATCACCACCCTAAAGAATACTTTGCACCCACCTTTTATAGGACAGATTAATTCTCAAAAAGCAGATGCTGTCCTCCAACTATATTTAGGAAGTTTTCAAAGGCTCACTGACTAATCAGAATTTAATGATGATGTAACTGATAATGAGAAGGAATTAAAAATCTCTGGGTTGTCCTAAAACATGAAAGAGCCACTGGCCAGAAGCAATTTGTGATGTAAAGAGTTTTTCTGCACTTTTCTGCACAGAACTCAAACCCATTCACTTACTTGTATAACTCTCAAGTTTGGGATGAATGATGTTGACAGTAGCAAACTTTTTGGCCTCTTCAGCTGCCTTGGCAGACCAAGCGCCGGTCACTACATAATCAGCATACCTTCCTTCTTTGAGTCCAATCAAGTTTAAGGGGACGGCACTAAACTGGCCAGTTCCACCTCCTTGCACAAAAATCACCTTGTAGTTGTCAGGAACATTTCTGTATCAAAGCAGAGGTAACATTTAATACAAAGCCACATGGGGTAGGGGATTCTTACTGACTCACTTCTAGGGAGTTTATGTGTGATGTATGAAATGAAAAAAAAAAACACTGAACTGAGTTTCAAGAGAATGGTCTCTACTACCTTTCTGTGACTTTAAATAGCTGTGAGACACTGAGTCCCTTCCCCTCTGCTTCCTCCCCTGTAAAATAAGAGAGCTAAGACAGAGGATTTCTAAAGTCCCATCCTGCTTTATAATTTTAATCACACTAAATAGAATAAAACCTGCATTGTAAAATCACCTTCTTATATGATCAATTTGGTTATACTCTGGATCTCATCAGGTGTCCCTTGTACGTACACATCAAGCCAATCTCTCTAATCTTAACCTCTATTCACCAGAGAAACACAGGGGTTCCACTGTACTACATAAAATGTTACAACATTCCCCTTTACCTTTGCAGGTTAAAAATATACCAGGAAATCAATGACTGTATGTATACTTGCTATTATCTCTTTTCGAACAATCTACTGAAGGACAAAAAATCTCCATGACATTGGAAATCTTCAGAACACCAAAAACAGTGGCATACCAGCATTTTATAAGTGACTAAGCTGTGAATGATTTTTTTTCACTATAAAATTAGTTTTAAAACAAATTACTTTTTCCAATATGACTTGAGATTTTAGGAAAGTTTAATTATTAAGTATTAATAAGTATTATTAAGTAATTATTCTATTAATTCATGAGCAAACAGTTCCAACTGCCATCCTTCATAAAAAGAAATATGAAATTAAAACTACCCCCAAAAACCCCACAAGGCTGAGAACAGGAAAAAGAAATCACAAAGTATTGTGATGAACAAAATTCAGTGTTTAAAAATAAAACTTACAGTAATTCCCGTACCAGATTCTCTGTTGTTTTTACAATTTTAGCAAAATCAGACGATCTATGGCTCATTTCTGTGGGAAACAGGAATTGATAAACACACACAAATAAAAGATTCCAGCTACAATACATCTTTAAGTATGGAAAAACTAGATTGTTTCTAGTTAGATGCAAGTTTCAAAACTGAAATGTCTCACAAAATATAGGAATCTTACCAAGAACACTAATTCCAAGTCCTTTGTAGTCTAACAACTCTTTTTGTGCTTCTAGCAATACCTAAAGGAAAAAAGAAAATTACTTTATACTAGCATTTCTATCTACCCATCTCTAAATCAAGTAACATACACCCAAAGAGCCACATGTAGAGGCAGATACACAAAATATTAACAAATCTGGTTCAAATAAATAACAATTTAGCTCACAAGGGGTTATGTCTAAACAGTATATATGTGGTAGGGAGGGAAAGGAATGCCTGAGATGGGTATTTTTAATGAAAGAATAAATGGGTATAGAAAGATAAAGCTAGAGGTGTATGCTGGCAAATGTTTAACCATCAGCTCTCAAAAATATGTTCATTTTAAAATTTAACCTGCATTATTAATTAACATTTTCTCCATCACTTTAAGTCTGTACAATCAACAAAACAATACATCAAGCCCCTATCCATAGCATTTACTGATTTCTGCTGATTTCATAAATGAGCAGCTAGGTGGTTCAGTGGATGGACTGCCCAGCCTGAAGTCAGGAAGACTCATCTTCCTGAGTTCAAATCTGACCTCAGATACCTACTACTTCTGTGACCTTGGGCAAGTCACTTAACTGTTTGCCTCAGTTTCCTCATCTGTAAAATGAGCTGGAGAAGGAAATAGCAAACCACTTCAGAATCTCTCCCCAAGAAAAGCCCAAATGGGGTCACAGAATCAGACACAGCTGAAAAATGACTGAACATTAACAACATGTTGTAAGAACTCATACTGAAAATTTAACAATCAGTTCTAGCCTGTCTAAGTTGGCTCCAGAATACCCTTGGATACGGCCAAGTTTGTCTTAATGTCCAGAAACTCACTCTTGCCACTTTATGCTAATTGATCATCCTCTTGGTTTACGGGATTTAGAACCAGAAAGAACCTTGGAGATAATCTTTTCAAACTCTCCCAAAGTCACTGAACCATTTCAGCTAAACTGAGAGGTATTTAAATACTTAAAAAAATAAGACTTAATTTTATACATGGTATGGGGGGCAGTTTACATTTTAGGGAAAATTGCATAATAGAACTACATTCCAAAAATACTCACCGACAGGTAAACTTGGGGCAAAAAACTCCACTATGCAGCAAAAAAAATCTTCACTAATTGCTTTCACACAGTATCTACCTCCAGAGTTCATTTGCCACATAACACAGTTGATGATACTGGGAACAAAGGCATGGGCTGGTGGGAGGAAGTGCTGATCTAACTAAAATATCCCAGCCACAGGCAGCAGGAGGAGATACTTTTCTACTGACCAGCTTGGTTTCTGCTTATGCTACTCACCCAAAAGTTAACATTTTAATTGTGAGATGAGACTGAGGCTACAATTCTCCTAAGGCATAAATTCAGATATTAACTATGTTTTTTTTTAAACAAATTGCCAAGTCAATACTTTCTTAACACTCCCATAGATGTTTGTTGAGTTGAACTGAAGATAGGAGCACTTGGGAAAAAAACAACCCATGCTTTATTCACTGGGATATATTGGTTAAAGACTTCCATTCTAAAATGTAAAAGTAATTCACAACTCTCTCAGAGCAAAACTACAGAACTCATCATCCAATCGAGTGGGATGTGGTTTCTATATCTGCAAAAAAAAATAAAGTGGTTGGATTCAATACAGGCAAGTATAATGTGGCAGAAAGAGGATTAGACAAAGCTCCCATCATTTCTGCCTCTATCCCTAGAATGCTGATACACTGGAAAGAACACTGACACTGGGATCGGATGATCTGGGTTCAAATCTAACCTCAGATAGTTACAACCTGTGGTCTTGGGCAAGTTCCTAATACGTAAAATAAGGGACTTGAACTCTCAGGTCCCTTCCAACTCCAAATCTATCACCCCACAAGCTCATGAATGATCTAAAAGTAACTGCCTCAGTAATCTATTTTGGATCATTGATGATGCTTACAAGAGAGAAATTAAAAATAATTATCAAAGTAAACCTGGTATATATTTAGGATGTAAATACAGTAAGAAGGGAGGCAGGATTGCCTAATGGATAGCGTCAAACATTTTGTGTGGGGCCTACCCCTGTTACATACTGGTTTCATGACCTTGGGTAAGCCACTTAAC
The DNA here is from genome assembly GCF_011100635.1 of Trichosurus vulpecula. Classification (NCBI taxonomy): domain Eukaryota; kingdom Metazoa; phylum Chordata; class Mammalia; order Diprotodontia; family Phalangeridae; genus Trichosurus; species Trichosurus vulpecula. The sequence continues at coordinate 71,290,989 of NC_050581.1, forward strand.
TTCTTCTACACTGGGGAAAGGAGTCTCCAAACCAAGAGTTCCTCACACAGGTAAAAACATGGGTCTGGATCAAAAAAAACCCCAAAATCCAAAACAACAACAAAAAAAGGACAACAAAACCACCTGCACTGAAGGGGCCAGAAGCAATGAGATTTATGACCTATCTTCATAATGAGTACAAAGAACACACATAAGTACACAGACCTCCCCTTACAGGTTAGGTTTCTTTCTGTGGGAGCTCAGCCATGCAAATAAAAGCAGTTGCTCAGGACAGCATGAGGCTCAAATTCCAAATTTGCTGCTAACTACCCTGGTGACTTTTACCTCTCTGAGCCTCAATTTTCTCATCTGCAAAAGGAGTGGGCTGGACATTGTGATGTCTAAGGTCCATCCTAGCCCTAATGACCTAAAACCCTGAGATGGATGTCTTAATCCCTCTGACTCACGAAGGTCAAGAAGGAACATACCCCTCTACCACTTATGATCTGAAGTATCTGAGAGATTAAAAGAATTCCTGAAATTCAGCATTTTTCTTGCTTCATCATGAGATGAGGATGACCCCTAGACTCTCAATGGCTATGCTGATGGAACAGAAATTCTGGTACATCCTACCAGGCTGGAAAGTATTCCAGTTCAAACCCAAATGTTATCCGAGGCCCAGATGTGAACCACATAGTAATGAGTTTTTCAGATATAGCAAACTCTCAGACCACCTAGTAGATTATAGGGAGATACCATTTAAATCACAGATCCTTGAATCTGTGATTCATAGCTCTAAATCTATGCTCATATGAACCTGCGTATTTCTATAGCTAAGCCCTTTTCTTATAATGTTAAAATTCTGGTAATAATTCTACAAGTAAAATATTAAGTCTGTTACACAAATAACACCCTGGAACTAAGCCATGTCCCACTCAATAAAAATGTTGCAAAAATTAGTAAGTACACGAGTCTGGCAGAGGAACTAAAAGTAATGTCAAAACTAAGGAATAAAGTAAAGCCTGTTATCTCAGCCACAGAGATAGTTAATCATTCACTAGATGGACATCATCCTCTGAGGAAACACTCCGTGCTCAAATTCTCTGGTCTTTCAAAACTGAGGATCTCTTTTGTATCTCTACCACTACAAAACTGTGTTCTTATCTGTCACAGCATTAGATCTTGTGGCACAGGAGACAGGAATGCTTCATAGCCTGGGCCTCAAGCAAAAATTTAACAGTGAGAAGAACTATCACTGTTCAACTACTGGACATGAGTGTTACAATGTCTCAGCAGGCTTAATATCAACTATGTCACTGCTGCAGAGTTAGCCTTTTCCTCAGAGAATGCACTTTACACCAAAAAAAAAAAGCCAAAACCTCAAGTATTTGTTAAAATTTAGTTTTGAATTGACATTATTCCTTACTTTTTTGTGTCTTATTTTTATGCCTTTAAAAAAAAAGTATGGACTTGGACAAGAATCACATAGGATAAGACGGGTGGGCACAGTTGAGTTTCAGATCCAAAGTGACTAAGAAATACAGGATTATTTTTAATTAGAAGGTACTTTTTTAGGCGGGAGCAACAAGGGCCACTCTGCACCTCCAAGAGTTCAAATAAGAGTTTTTGTCCCAACAATAGATTAAGCACCTGGCTAAATTTCATTTTTCTTAGATGATACTACTGGAACTCATTAGTTTGGCAGGAGAGATTCACAGTCAGAGACTGCTGCTTTTTGCTTTCTTCCTTTCCTTCTATCTTCCTTCCTTTTTTAGGGGGGTGGGGAGAGGGGAAGGGGGAGAAACCAGTGATTTCAACAATTTAATTAGGAAGCACCTGCAGAGGCAGCTCTGGTTTCTGAGAGTTGCCCAGGGCACTGAGAGATTGTGACTTGCCCAGCCAGTCTGTCAGAGATGGGATTTGAATCCAATCCATCAAACTTCAAGGCCTCTACTCTATCTCCTCTCATCTGACTTGGAAAAAATAAAAATAACCTAGCAAAAGCAGCAGTTTGTCTTTGGACCCTTTATTTGAAGAACGAAAAGCAGTTTTATCAGTTGTGAGGGAAATGAAAGCAGAGTATTAACCTCCCCTTATTTTTTTCCCCTCTAGTCTGTCCCCACTGTGCAGTATCTTCTAGAGAACAGAGTGGAGAGGGTGGGTGGGATTTCCCCTTGGAAATCTTTGACCAAACAGATCCCAGATCCGTTGAGTTCCATTCCAAACCCAAAGTGGTTGAATCACTCCCTTCCTTCACCCCCCCCTTAGAGCCTCCCCTCCGAGATCATCGACAACCGTGACAAGTGTCGTTCGCACGGAGTCTCCCCTCTCTGAACGCAGGGATTGAGTTCTTAGCCTGGCACGTGGTGAGCGCTTAATAAATGTTCAAAGATTGGCTGGACTGACAGACGGACTGAGCCAGGATGAAAAGGGAGAGAAGCGGCCGACAAGCCATCCGCAGACCAGAGCGGGATGGAGCGCTAACCTTGGACAGAGCCAGGCGTGAACCTCACCTGTGTCCCTTAGTAACAGGTGACCCCGGGCAGAGCTGCATCGGGGGACCTTCCACATCCGCGATTTATGTTTCCCCGAGCCCCCTCTCCGCCCCGATCCACCATCACCCCCCGCCCAAGTGCACAGACACAAGTACGCGATGCTGGGAGGCCGTCCTAGCTCGGCCGGGGCGGGGGGCGGGGGGCGCTGCCGCAGATAACCCTCGGGGCGCTGACTGCACGCCCGGGCAGAGCACGGAGCCCTGGCGGCGAGTCAAGCTAAGGGCCGGGGGGCGGTTCTGCACCGCCCTCGAGCTGCTCCGGCGCCAGCCGCAGCTTGGCAGGGGCCTTGACCGTGACCGTGACCGTGACATCCTGGTTCGCTCGTGCATTTCGAGTTCCCTCGGGCAAGGGCTCTACGGCTGCAAAGGGGGGCGGGGCGGGGGCGCAGCGGGAAGCCCGCGGGAGCAGGGAGGGCGGCTGATGCCAAGGGGGCTACAAAACTAACGCCCCCGCCGCCTCCCCCAGTCCTCCCGCCCACCTCGGGGAGCGCCGGGCACTTACGGAGCGGGGCAGTTTGGCGGGTCCCGGGCCGAAGTTGGCCACCTGGCGTGGGGTGTCCATGGTGCTGAGCGCCGCGCGAGCTCGAGCCCAGGAATCAAAGAGGAGAGGCCGAGAGAGATCGCCGCGCGAGTATGCGAGTAGCAGAGAGCCGCACTGCCTCCTGCCAGTGCCCGTTCGGCGCCCCCCGCCCCACCGGCCCTGCTTCTTTATTGGCCCCTTCTGGACACAGCCCTCCGCGGATTGGTGGGGCCCGAGGAGGCTCGCGTCTCATTGGCTGAGACGCGAGGTGGCGGGCGTGATCGCCCCTCCTTCCATCTCCTCGGGCTCCCCCTCTTGCTCTTTCAAGTTTCAGCCCCTTTCTGTGCAAGGTCGGCTAGAGATTGCACCATCTTGACAATGGCGAAGGGCGGTCCTGCTCTCATTCTCCCTCCTATAGCTCCCAGACTGGGCAAGGAGAGGACTGAGGGAGACCGAGGACTGTGAACCGATGCTTAGTTGTTTTTTTTAAAGGGGTGTGTATGTCAGTAAGTCAATCAGCAAACATGCATTTATTAAGCGCTTGTTAAAAGTCACTCCCTTTGCTAAACTCTGAGGAGACAAAGAAAAGCAAAAAACACAGTCCCTACCCCCAAGGAGCTTAGATACTAATGAGAGAGAGCCCTTATAGAAGAAGGATCTTTGGCCATGAGCTGTAGGCACGGTTAGATAACACAACTAATTTAATTAGGCCTTGGCCTACTTTGGAGCTATCTTTTTCTTTGTTTTTTTTTTTTGTTGTTTGTTTTGTTTTATGTTTTTTTAAGAAGCCTGGTACCTTCTGGAATTTAGGGGAAGGGCCAATAGAACTTCCATTGCAACCCTTCTTCATCCCTCACCTATGAAAAGGTCAGGGGTGGGGTCGTGGGGGTGAAGAGACTGCAGGCAGAGGGCACAGACAGCAGTCTCCTGGAAGGTGCTCCTTTTGCAATTAATAAAGAGAAAACTGATTCTAAAAGCCTTGCTTTGGGGCCCAGAATGTAAATTTGTGCTAATTTTGCTGTTTTCTTAATGAAGAAGTAACAAAAAATATTCTTAATTTAACATTTATTTAGTGCAAGTTATTATCTCATTCGATCCTTCTGTGAGGAACAAGCCTGTGAGGTAGGTGCTATTATTAACTCAATTTTACAAATGAGGAAATCGAGGCCCCAGAAAACTAAAATGACTTGCCTAAGGTCACACACCCAGTAAGCTGCGGGGGGGGGGGGGGGGGGGGGGGAGGCAGGATTTGAAGGTGGATTTTCCTGATTCCAAGTCCAGCGCTCTGTCCAAAAATTGGAGAGCCACGATAGACTTGTTGAATAATTTAGTCAGCCTATGCATATGCCTTTAAAGGCTATGCCATCAAATCTATCATGAGGAAGCTCTCCAGATAAAGTTTTGTAACTGTTGTACTTACTATTAGTTCACCTTTTTTCCACCTTTTATTTCATTTTCTGTCATCTGTCTTTGACCCAGTCTGCTCCACCAGAAGTGCAGCTGTAAATCAAAATGGAGGAAGGAGCAGTAGTGAATGATTGAGTAATTCAGTCGACTTGAATAGGGAAAGACAGTTCCTAAGCTTTGCTGACGTTTGGTAACCCCAAAGGCAGACATTGGAGAGAGAACAGCGCTCTTGAGGAAAAGCTACGGCACTGGGCACCTGCTGTCACTTTAAGTCCAGTTGGGCTGTTATTCAGATTCTAATGAGCCCTTGCCCTAACAACATGTTGACAAGATATTTAGATTTAATAATGGATTTTATGTCGATGTTACTGAAGCCTTGAAGCTGCAAGATTACTTAATGCGGACCTCGCCTGATTCAATTTCCTTGCTAACTAATTAAATTATCTCATTTTTAACTAACTCAAACTCTTTCATCAAACTCTCCAAAGTGCACTGAACTGCCGAGAAAGAGATAGAGGGGAACAGAGGTTATTTGTGCAAAGTTGTTGGGGGCTGGGGTATATCAGTTTCTCAAACTCGAAGGGTTTTAAGAAGCTGGAGTTGTCAACTAGTGTTATCTTGGTATTTTTAGGCATGTCTACAATCTTGAATTTCTGCAATGAGACCTTTGTACAAAGCAGGAATTACTGCCGCAAGGACTTTGGAGTAGAAGATTGTATTCTACAAATCTGAGAAATGTAAACAGATAAAAAATTAGTTCCTCTAAAAAAACATCTTTTGAGACCATATTTCCCTCTCACCCTCACTGGAAGTACTCATGGGCTAATCCCGCTATTGATTGACACAGGAGCTTTGACGTGCTTCATTTTCAGCCTAGGTAAATGAAGAGCTGCCCTAAGCCTGGGGTCCCTGGCCTGGGGGTTCAACAAATTGATCTTCAGACTCAACACAGACACACTTAATCCAGTGCTTAACCCACTGCAACTGAGAACTCTAGAGCTCAATATGCTTTGCACATAAGTACTTAATAAATGCTTTATTCATTCATTCATTCATTTCAGCCTCAGCCTCCCCCAGTAGCAGCGATTGCCGGCATGAGCTACCATGCCCGGAAGAAATTAATTCTTATAGTCCTGTAAGCGCTTTCATTAACTGTAGCATGAGAAAGTCAAGAGAGAACTGGATCTAAAATCAAAAGGCAGGTTCAAATACTGGCTATGCCACAATGTCTGTGTGGCCTTAGACAAATAACTACTCCTCTGATCCTCGATTTCCTCATCTGGTGGGTGGGACTAGAGCACTTCTTAAATTGTGGGTCAGTTGGCAACAGTAAAATGTTTCTGAACATGAAATGACCAAAAATTAATGAATCTGAGGTGTTTCCCTCAGCACTCACCCATGTCACATCACACAACTTCACTGCAGCCGTGGTTCTGAACACAAAGCATGTGCACTTTGCACTGTGCAAGCCGTCATGCCAGACAATACCAACAAACGCTGCCAGAAACACCTCATCTCAGATTGAAAGCTATTATATGTTATGAATTGACTGGGCAGAAATCTGACTTTGTTAATTTTTTTCATAATGACATGGCTTTCAAAACTGCATTATTTGTCAGATATTTTTGGAAAACTCAATGATTTAAACATGTCGCTTCAAGGAAAAAATTGTAACATTTATGTCAAAAAATAAAATGGAAAGTTTTACTTCAAAAGTTAACATATGGAAGAATAGGGTGGAAAATAGTTCTTTAGAAATGTTTACAGCTACAGATGATTTTAGAATTGAAAATAACCTTCCCAAAGATTTTATTGTAAGAGTTATAATTGATCATCTGAAGTGCCTGGAGACAAAGTTTCAGAAATACTTCCCTTCAAATTTTGATTTTAAAAAAACTAAGTTGGGTTCATACACCATACTCAGTTGAAATCAGAAATGTCACTTATCTGTTCAAGGAGAATTTGCTGAGTTACCAAGTCACACAGGTTTAAAACTTGAGTTTCGTAAAAAAATCATTAAATGAATTTTGGCTTGGGACTAGAACAGAATTTCCAACAATTTCTAAAATGGTCCTAAACATACTTTTGCCATTTTGTACTACATATTTCTGCAAAGCAGCATTCTCAGCATTGACATTTATAAAATCCAAAACATTGAAGATGCTCTACATCCTGCTGTATCAAATATCCCCCAAGACTTCAAGCACATCCATCTCAATTGTATGCAAATTTGCTTTCACCTCTAATAAATGGTAAAATTATATGTATACCAAAGAATTGTTTTAAAATAAATTTCTCTATGATTTATTATCAGTAAATGTTTGATTTGTATACCTATTTTACATACCTATATACCTGGAGTTGTGGAAAATTTTCTCAGGTGAAAAGGGGTCACAAGTGGAAAAAGTTTAAGAAGCTGTGATCTAAGCTACCTTTTAGTTCTAAATCTAAGATCTTATGATCCTTTCAAAGGGGGATTCTTGGTAAAGCAGAATGAGTAAGGTGCAATGGACCTAGAAAGATAGACTGGCATCAGATTTGCAAAGGATTTTAAATGCCAATGAGAGAAGTTTATATTTTATCTTAGATATGAAGAGTATCAGCTACTGGAACTATTTTTTCGTTTTTTGGCAGGGCAATTGGGGTTAAGTGACTTGCCCAGGGTCACACAGCTAGTACATGTGTCAAGTGTGTGAGGTCGGATTTGAACTCAGGTCCTCCTGACTCCAGGGCCAGTGCTGTACTCACTGTGCCACCTATTTGCCCCTGGAACTTCTTGAGCAGGGAAGTGATATAGTCAGACATGCATTATAGCAATATTGCTTTGGCAGCTATGGAAAGGATGGATTATTTAAAAGGGAAGAGCCTTGAAGCAGGGAAACCAATTAAGAGGTTATAACAGAGCAGCTAAGTGGCATAGTGTGGATAGAGCACCATCCCTGAAGTCAGGAAGACTTGAGTTCAAATATGTCCTCAGACACTTACTAGTTGTGTGACCCTGAGCAAGTCATTTAACCCCAATTGCTGCCCCTCCTCCCCCAAAAAAAAGGTTATTGCAAGTCTGGATCGACAGTTCTTAATCTAGGTCTGTAAACATTTTTTAAAAAACGTTTATAACTATCTCAATATAATTGGGATTTTTTTTGGAATCCTATGTATTCTGTTTTATGCATTTAAAAGCGTAATTCTGAGAAGAGGTCCATAGGCTTCACCAGATTTCCAAAGGAGTAGATGACACAAAAAAGATTAAGAGCCCCTGGTCTAGGTGAAAGGTGATGGAGGCCTGAACTAGTGGCTGTGTAAGTAGAACTGAACTGCAGTTTTGTAACATTCAGATGTAAGAAATGTGGAGAAAGAAATAACAAAATTAGGCCATTGATTATCTATATGAGATGACAGAGTTAAGAATATAAATTTGAATGACTGGAAGGATGATGGCTTGACAGAAATAGGGAAGTTGGGGAAAGCAGTAGATTTTATGGAGGAGAGGGGCAGAGAGGGCAAAAATTAATTCTGTTTTGGATAAGTTGAGTTTGAGATACTTATGTAGGAAATGTCCAGTAGCAGTCAGTTAATGATGCAAAATTGGAGTTCAGAAGAGAAAGTAGAATCAGATATATAGATTTTCAAGTCACCTTTGTAGAAATCATAATTAAACCCATGAAAGAAGATGATGTCACCAAGAGAGAGAATTGAATAGGACACAGTCCAGAGTTTTGGGGCATACCCACAATTAGGGGGCAGCAAAGGAGACTAAGAAAGCAAGGTCGGAGAAGTAGGAAGAGAACCAAAAGACAATCAGGTCACTTTGGCTTGATATAAGGAAAAACTCCCTTTTAATTAGAGCTATCTAAGAGTAGAATGAGCTGCCTGAAGAGACAGTGGATTCTCCTTCATTGGAAGTTTTCAAGGAAAGTGTGGATAACCGTATCTCATGTCTGTTGTAGTAGCAATTACTCTTTTAGGTATAGGTTTCAGTAAATAGCCAGTGATATCCATTCCAACTCTAAAATTCTGTGATTCTATGAAAGAATTGGCATACAAGTTGCTGTATAACTCCATATGACGAGTGTGTGTCCAGGTTCTGTGGAATTGATCTAATCCCAGGGGTTAAAAGGAAAGGTCCCAAGACAGCAAAAGTATCATAACTGGGGCCCTTATATGACCATTATCTCAATTTGGGGTTCCAATGGAAGGGATGATTCCCTTTCATCGTACAATGCTAAGGGAACAGCTCCAATATTCAATTTCTATCATTAAATTCATTGATGTCATTTCATTCCTGATTCAGCTACTAAGAATTCCTCCATGTGGTTCTGTCCTCCTAGATTCCTGTCTGTTGTCAGAGGTTTGTTTCTCATAGGAACAGCTTTTACATAATTCTACTAGCTTCCCCTTCCAACACTCTAATTCACATAGTCCTAAACTTTGGAACAGTTTTATTTGCAAAGTAAAGAATTCAAAGGTGTAGCCTGGAGTCAGGAAGATAAGTTCAAATCCATCCTCAAACACTTATTAGCTATGCGAACCTGAGAGAATTAGAACAGCAAATAGTTCGGTAGTGGGAACTAGGTGAACCACACTGGCTCCATCTTGTGACTCAATTTTGTAGATGATATAAAATACTTGGGATATAAAATACCTGCCAAGAAAAACCCAGAAACTACATGAACACAATTACAGAACACTTTTCATACAAATAAAGTCAAGTCTAAACAACTGGGAAAAACATGAATTGCTCTTAGGTAGGCTGAGCAAATAGAAGAAAAACTACAATTCTACCTTAATTTACTTATTCAGTGCCATGCCAATCAAACTACCAAAAAATTACTTTATAGGGCCAGAAAAAAAGGTAACAAAATTACTCTGGAAGAGCAAAAGGTCAAGAATATCAAGGGAATTAATGAAAAAAAATGTGGATGAAGGAGGTTTAGCCATAACAGAGCTCAAACAGAATTACAAAGCAGTTATTATAAAAACAATCTGGTACTGGCTAAGAAATAGAGTAGTAGATCTGTGGAATAGATTTGGTATCCAATACACGTTAGCAAATGTAATAGTAATAAGGGAAGTAATAAGGGAAGAATTTATTGCCAAACAAGAAATATGGAATATTACAGGATGTAAAATAAATATTTTGATTAGATTAAATTAAAAAAGGTTTTGCACAAGCAAAACCAATGCAGCCAAGATTAGAAGGAAAGCAGAAAACTGGGGGGGGGGGGGGAAGGTGGCGGATTTTTGCAACAAGTTTCTTTGATAAAGGCCTCATCTCTCAAATATATAGAGAACTGAGTCAAATTTATAATATGAGTCATTCTCCAATTGATAAATAATCAAAGGATGTGAACTGGCAGTTTTCAGAAGAAGAAAACAAAGCTACCTCTAATCATGTGAAAAACTGTTCTAAATCAATATAGATTAGATAAATACAAATTAAAACAACTCTGAGGTACCACACCACACCTATCCCATTGGCTAATATGGCAGAAAAGGAAAATGATAAATGTTGTAGGGGGTATAGGAAAATTGGGACACTAATACACTGTTGGTGAAGTTGTGAACTGATCCAACCATTCTGGAGAATAATTTGAAACTATACTCAAAGTGTTATAAAACTGTGCATACCCTTTGACCCAACAATACCACTACTAGGTCTGTACCTCAAGGAGATCAAAGAAAAAGGAAAAGGACCTATATGTACAAAAATATTTCTAGTAGCTCTTTTTGTGATAGCAAAGAATTGGAAATTGAGGGAACACTCATCGACTTGAATAAGTTGTGGTATATGATTGTGATGGAATACTATTGTGCTATAAGAAATGATTATCAGGATGTTTTCAGAAAACCCTGGGAACTGATTCAAAGTGAAACGAGCAGAACCAGGAGAACACCGTACACACTAAAAAATAACATTGTACAATGATCAACCGTGAATGACTTAGCTATTTTCAGCAATACAATGATCCAAGACAATTCTGGACTTATGATGAAAAGTGCTATTTACCCTTCAGAGAAAAAACAGATGGAGTCTGAATGCAGATCAAAGAATACTGTTTTTTAACTTTATTTTATTTTTTGGATCTCTGTTTTCTTTCACATGACAAATATGGAAATATGTTTTGCATGACTGCCCATGTATAACCTACATCTAATTGCTTGCCTTCTCAATGAGGAGGGAAGAGAGGAAGGTAAGGAAAGTAGAACTCAAAATTTAAAAAAATCAAATGTTCAAAAAATTTACATGTAATTAAATTTTTTAATTTTGCCTTTTTCAATGTAATACATATTTATTTTTATCATTTTTTTTAAAATTGAGTTCCAAATTATCTGCCTCACTCCCACTCCTCCCCACCCATTGAGAAGACAAGAAATACCATATTGATTATACATACAAAATTATGGAAAATATTTCTATATTAGCCATGTTGAAAAAAAGAAAGAAAAATGAATAAAGTGAAAAAATATATAGTTAAATTTGTACTGAGAGTTCTTTAGTTCTCTTTCTGGAAGTGAATAGCATTTTTCATCATGAGTCTCTAAGAATTGTCTTGGATCATTGTATTGATTAAAGTAGCTAAGCCTTTAACGGTTGATCATCCTTACAATATTGCTGTTACTGTGTGCAGTGTTCTCCTGCTTCTGCTCATTTCACATTGCATCAATTTATATAAATCTTACCAGGTTTTTTTTTTCTGAAACCATCCTGCTCATAATTTTTTATAGCACAATAGTGTTCCATTACAATCATATACCAAAAATTGTTGAATCATCACCCAATTGATGGGAATCCCTTCAATTTCCAGTTCCTTACCAACACAAGAAGGCCTGCTACAAATATTTTTCTACAATTAGGTCCTTTTCACTTTCTTTGCTCTCTTTGCAATACAGACCTAGTAGTGGTATTTCTGGTTCAAAAGGTATGCACAGTTTCATAACCCTTTGGGCATAGTTCCAAATTGTTCTCCAGAATGGTTGGACCAGTTCACAACTCCAACAGTATATTAATGCATCTATTTTTCCACATCTCTACATTTGTCATTTTTCTTTTCTTTCATGTTAGAAAATCTGACAGGTATGAGGTGGTACCTCAGAGTTTACCTTTCTCTAATCAATAGTAATTTAGAGCATTTTTTCATATGACCATAGATAGATTTGATTTCTTCTTCTGAAACCTTCTAGTTCATATCCTTTGACTATTTATCATGCAAGAAATGGCTCTTGTTATAAATTTGACTCAGTTCCCTATATATTTGAGAAAGAGGCCTTTATCAAAGAAATGTCCCATAAAAATTCTTTTCCCAGTTTCCTACTTTTCTTCTAATTTTGGCTAAATTAATTTTGCTTATGCAAAACCTCTTAAAATAGTATTTTATTCTGGAAAAAATAAAACATTTTAAAAAAGATAGTTGGGCTTACTTCACTGTCATGAGTCAAGTATATCACCAGGTAAAACTAATCATTAAATTACATACATAACACCAACCAGACAATTGATAATATTGAGTCATGGGTGAAGATAAGCCCAATTCTCTCCAGCACTCCTTTATCACAGAGGAAAATATTATAAGGGCTTAAGAAGAATAAAACAATAGATGATAACATAATTTTCCTGCATTAACGTTCCCTAAAGTTGTATTGGTTGGCTACTTCATTTTAAATTGTTTTTTCTTCTTTCTTTTATTTTTCTATGATTTCATCAGTGCAGGGAATTCCCCCTGCAGAAGTCCCCTCTATCAACACAGGTCAACAATTCTTACACAGCTATCTGGGACACTGAGAGGTTAACCCACAGTCACACAAGTAGTATATATCCAAGGCAGGATTCGAACCTGAGCCGTCCTGTATTGACAATACCAGAACACCTCTCTTACTACTCTATTACCTCTAAGAAATATGGAGCTGGAAGGAGACTTAGGTATAACCTAGTCAAATCTACCTACTCTCTCCAATTTACTGATAGAGAAGCCGAGGCCCAGGGAAGTTAGGAAACTTGCTCAGAGTTACAATGGCCGAGTTACTAGTGCTTTCTCCTTCCTCAAATAATCAGGCTTGTATGTTGTATCTCCCCAGTAGAATGTAAGTCCCAAAATCACTGGGACTGTTTCTCATTTTGTCTTTCTAACAGTATCTATAATAGTGTCTAAAATAGTGGCGATTAATAAATAGTTATTGGGTTGGATTAGAATGCAGACAACAATCCAGGTCTCCTTATTCTATGCAGTCAATGTTCTTTCTGCTATGCCAGGCTGATTAGGGTTATTCTCCCCATTTTATAGAAGGGAAAGACAAGGCTCAGTTGTGATTTACCTAAACCCACAGGCATTAATGATTAATCTTGAAATAAATCCCTAACTGTTTGGATAACCCAGAAAAACCACTACATTTTGTCTGAGGCACGTTCTTCCAGCTGTAGTGATTTAAAGCAAAATGAACGCAATCTTTTCAAAGGAATCCATACTACAAATAAATAGAAGAGACCAAAGTACAAAACTTCACAGGATGAAATTTAATGCATATTAAGTGTTCAAGGAGATGAAAATGCAAGAAAATACATGCCTTACCTTGCCCTGAACTTTTTACAAGACTGCCGCTCCCTTCATAAAACAGGCAATCATTTTGTCTCACTGGGTACAGCATTCCCCTTTAAATGAGTATTAGTGGGCGGGATAAAAATAAATCTCTATTTGACATTTCAATGGACAGAGCCCCAGACCCTCCTATTCTCACTATTTCTGGGCTAAAGGATAGAGTAGTAAAGTCAGGGAATGATGCACTGAAATCCTGCTTCAGACACTTCTAGCTGTGTGCCCTGAGCAAATCAAGTCTCCTTGTCTTTCAAATGGGGATAACTCCTGTATCACATGAAATAATGCATGTAAAGGCGTTTTGCAGGCCTGGAAGCTTTCTATAAATGTCAGCTACCAAGATTCTTGATGTTGGCTCCATAATCATAAGCACCTTTGGCTATAGGGTGTCTCCTGCCTCTTTTACATAACCTCGTGTTTCCCTATGTTTCATCTCCAAATAGGTCATGCCCATTACTTTTCCATGCTTAACAATTATGAGCAACATTAGCTCTGTTTCACCAATAATAGCATCATTATAAATGTGTCACTATTTGTTATAAATGAATAGTAAGAAGAAAGTAAAGTGTATATGGAAGAAAGGCAGAATGTCTAGTGACTAGAGTGGTCCACAGAGTTAGGACACCCTGATTTCAAGCCCTGCCTATGGCACATAATTGACTCAATGAACATTGTCAAATCACAACCTCACAGTGTGCCCAGGCAACTCTCTAAGCTCCTACCCTATGCAAGAGCTGCCCCTGTGTGTTGGAAGGGGGACTTTCCTAATGGAGAATTCCCAACACTAAAGAAATCAGTTTCTCTCCCCTTAAAATATTTATTTTGGAATTATGTCCACAGAAAACAGAGGAGACCAACAGATTACAGTACAGAATCTAGATGCATGGTCATGATATGTGGGAGACAGGTGGGTCTGTTGGTAGGCTCGGCTCTTCTTTCCATTCTTCACCCAGACCTATGATTTAAGATGTTTACAGGCTCTTAGTCCTAATGAGATATAATACATTATCCCTGATTGTCTGCAGCTACTGTGATAGTTTTTCCAAGCACTGGAAAAAAGATTCCAAAAGTCTTCATATAAGAGACTAGGATTGAACGAGCTTCACAGTTAAAAGTACAGGAGGCGGCACCCAGCAACCCTTTCAATTTATCTTGAACCCTTTCCTTAAGTGTAAAAGCAATACAGAGTGGTTTAGGGAGGGCGTAGAGTCGTTCAAGTGAGATTAGTGTCAGAAATAGGGCCAGATGCCAGTTAGGAACTAAAAGTTAGACCAAGTAAACTATAGAAGGCAGTGAGGTGGTGCAGTAGGTGGAGAGCTGAACTTGGAGTCAGGAAGACTCCTGCTTCAATGTCTGCAATCCTGCTTCAGATGCTTAACTACCTGCGCGACCTGGGCCGAGTCATTTAATCTCTGTTTGCCTCAGTTTCCTCAACTGTAAAATGGGAACAAAAGCAGCACCTACCTCACAGGATTGTTGTGAGGATCGGATAAAAGATATAAAAGGGAATGGGGAGGGAGCAAGGAGAGGGAAGGGAGGCAGGAGGAGGGAGCCAGTGTAAGGGTAGGGAATCTATCTAGAGATGATTGTGATATAAAAACAAAAAAGATCAAATTTATTTTTTCAAAAACTCATGTCTACTAGTAACAAAACAAAAATGGATAGAGCTATCTTTTGGATGGCTTAGTTAAGTACAAACATTCCACTCTTGTATTTGACTGGTAGAAAATAAAGAATTATATGTGAGGTTTTTTGTTTGTTTTTATTTTGAGTTTTACACAATCTCAGTGGTGCTCTTTGATTCGTGAAAACAAAGGTCTATTTAGCTACTTACCTTTCCAGTGCAAAGTTGAGTACAATAAACTGTGGATTACAGGCACTTTTCACTTATACTTTGTTGGTATTCCCTAGTCCTTCAAAGTTTTCCTAATCGTCCAGTTATTTTGAGGTAACATGGAGAGAAGCTGCTTGATTAAGCTGTATAAGCTACAAAGAAAATCTACAAAAGCGTAACTTCATGCTTTGTCCATTCAGACTACCAAAATACTCTAAATTAACTTTCATGTCTTGACAGTCAAGGATGGGGATAAAAAAAATCCTCTTTTTAAAATGAAAAAAAATAAGAGAAAGGCAGACTAAATCTATGAATAGTAAGCGATCACATGGAAGGAAACTTTTCAACAATCATGGCATCATGGGGAAAAAACAATATTAAACCTATTTTAGTTGCTATGCTCTACAAAGTCTTATTCTGAAGCTTCATCATGGTTTCCCTGTTTTTGCTTTTCATCAAAGCATGAGCTCTATTGTGTTTTCTACCATGCTGGAAATACTTTGAATATCATCCCAGAAATGGACTGTTATCTATTCCAAATTGTGATGAATATTTTTGCCACAACAAATCATGAAACACAGCACAACAAAACACAGCAAATATCCCTGGAGTCCTATGCAGCACCCCTCATGCTTCTACAGGGATGGTAGCAGAATATCAGGAAAAGGGTCAGGGAGAGTAAGAATCACATGGTTTTTGGACTGTCAATAAATTTCAATTTGACTATTAGTGTTTTGCTGGAAAAGTTAAATTATATCAATCTTGACATTCTTAATGAAAACAAAACCAGAAGAAAGAATTTGTAGCTAAATGGACTAAATGAAAGGATGGTTTATAGGTACTCAGTAGAAAACCAGATAAAGAGGGGGCGGAGCCAAGATGGCAACTAGAAAGCAGGGACTAGCGTGACCTCCCTGCTGAGTCCCTCCAAAAACCTGTAAAAAATGGCTCTGAACCAATTCTAGAACTGCAGAACCCACAAAACAGCAGAGGGAAGCAGGGCTCCAGCCCAGGACAGCTTGGATGGTCTCTGGGTGAGGTCTATCCCACATGGAGCTGGGAGCTGGGAACAGAGTGGAGCAGAGCCCAAGCAGACCAGGAGCCGGGCGGAGTGGGCCCTAGTGCCCTGAATCAGTGAACTGCAGCAGTTACCAGACTTCTCAACCCACAAACACCAAAGACAGCAGAGAAGGTCAGTGGGAAAAGCTGCAGGAGTGGAAGGAGTTCTCGGTTCAGCTTCCAGCCCCGGGGGCAGCGGAGGTGGGGCAGCTACAGCTGTTGTTGCTTCCCGGCCTAGGCCCACCTGGTGGGAGGAATTAAGTGGCCGATTAGAGCAGGAGTGCACAGCCTGCTGAAGATCTAAGCCCAGTTCAGGTTGGGGGTTCTTGGGGAAGGAGCAGTGCTGGTGTGACAGAGCTGGCACCTCCCCCCAAACATGGAACATAGAACTCTTTAGTCTACAAGCAGTCATACCCCACTGAAAAACTCAAGGGTCAAGTTAGTTGGTTGGGAATATGGCCAGGCAGCGAAAACATGCCCAGATTCAGTTTCAGACTTTGGATTCTTTCTTTGGTGACAAAGAAGACCAAAACATACAGCCTAAAGAAGTACAGCAAAGTGCATAGAGCCTACACCAAAGCCTCCAAGAAAAACATGAACTGGTCCCAGGCCATGGAAGAGCTCAAAAAAGATTTGGAAAAGCAAGTTAGAGAAGTAGAGGAAAAATTGGGAAGAGAAATGAGAAGGATGTGAGAAAACCATGAAAAACAAGTCAATGACTTGCTAAAGGAGACCCAAAAAAATACTGAAAAATATACTGAAGAAAACAACACCTTAAAAAATAGACTAACTCAAATGGCAAAAGAGCTCCAAAAAGCCAATGAGGAGAAGAATGCCTTGAAAAGCAGAATTATCCAAATGGAAAAGGAGGTCCAAAAGACCACTGAACAAAATACTGCTTTAAAAATTAGATTGGAGCAAGTGGAAGCTAGTGACTTTATGAGAAATCAAGATAATATAAAACAGAACCAAAGGAATGAAAAAATGGAAGACAATGTGAAATATCTCATTGGAAAAACCAGTGACCTGGAAAATAGATCCAGGAGAGATAATTTAAAAATTATTGGACTACCTCAAAGCCATGATCAAAAAAAGAGCCTAGATATCATCTTTCAAGAAATTATCAAGGAGAACTGCCCTGATATTCTAGAGCTACAGGGCAAAATAGAAATTGAAAGACTCCATTGATTACCTCCTCAAATAGATCCCAAAAAGAAATCTCCTAGGAATATTGTCACCAAATTCCAGAGCTCCCAGATCAAGGAGAAAATACTGCAAGCAGCCAGAAAGAAACAATTTGAGTATTGTGGAAACCCAATCAGAATAACCCAAGATCTGGCAGCTTCTACATTAAGAGATCGAAGGGCTTGGAATATGATATTCCGGAGATCAATGGAGCTAGGATTAAAACCAAGAATCACCTACCCAGCAAAACTGAGTATCATGCTCCAAGGCAAAATATGGATTTTTAATAAAATAGAGGACTTTCAAGCTTTCTCAGTGAAAAGACCAGAACTGAATAGAAAATTTGACTTTCAAACACAAGAATCAAGAGAAGCATGAAAAGGTAATCAAGAAAAAGAACAAGAAAAAGAAATTGCAAGGGACTTACTAAAGTTGAACTGTTTTGTTTACATTCCTACATGGAAAGATAACATGTATGATTCATGAGACCTCAGTATTAGGGTAGCTGAAGGGAATATGCATATATGTATATATGTTTATGTATATATGTAAGTGAATGTGTATGTTTGTATATATCTATGTGTGTGTGTGTGTGTGTGTATGTATATATATATATATATATATATATATATATATATATATACATAGAGAGAGAGAGAGAGAGAGAGAGAGAGAGAGAGAGAGAGAGAGAGAGAGAGAGCAGACACAGGGTAAGTTGAAGATGAAGGGAAGATACCTAAAAGAAATAAAATCAAATTAAGGGATGAGAGAGGAACATATTGAGAGAGGGAGATAGGGAGAGATAGAATGGGGTGGATTATCTCGAACAAAGGTGGCAAGAGGAAGCAGTTCTGTGGGAGGAGGGGAGAGGGCAGGTGAGGGGGGAATGAGTGAATGTTGCTCTCATCAGATTTGGCCTGAGGAGGGAATACCATACATACCCAACTGGGTATCTTACCCCACAGGAAAGAAGAGGGAAGAAGATAAAAAAAGAGGGGATGATGGAGGGGAGGGCAGATGGGGGTGGAGGTAATCAAAAACAAACACTTTCAAAAGGGGACAGGGTCAAGGGAGAAAATTCAATAAAGGGGGAGGGGTTGGGAAGGAGCAAAATACAGTTAGTCTTTCACAACATGAGTATTGTGGAAGGGTTATACATAATGATACACATGTGGCCTATGTTGAATTGCTTGACTCCTTGGGGAAGGTGGGTGGGAAGGGAGGAGGGGGGATAATTTGGAACTCAAAGTTTTTAAAAACAGACGTTCAAAAACAAAAAAAAAGTTTTTTTTACATGCAACTAGAAAATAAGATACACAGGCAATGGGGCATAGAAATTTAGCTTGCCCTACAAAAAAGGAAGGGAAAAGGGGATGGGAGGGGAGTGGGGTGACAGAAGGGAGGGCTGACTGGGGAACAGGGCAACCAGAATATACGCCATCTTGGAGTGGGGGGGAGGGTAGAAATGGGGAGAAAATTTGTAATTCAAACTCTTGTGAAAACCAATGCTGAAAACTAAATATGTTAAATAAATAAATTAAATTAATAAAATCCTTCCATATTATTGAAATCAAAAACAAAAGAAAAGAAAAACCAGATAAAGAATTGACTGAGTGGGTTTTATCATATGCCCAAAGACAGCAAAACTAATTATTTCATGGCTTATTTGGCCAATACATGTTACAGTAGTTATACAAATATTTGCAAAAAGACTACCATGAAAATAGCTTGTTGCTTAGAAGAAAAGAGGTAGATAAATTCCATGAAGGACTTATAAGATCTTCCAAACCAAAGGAACATACACTCTAATGCTTGGTGACTTTCATGCAAACGTGGAGAAAGATGAGGATAGGGAGGTGTGTGTGTGTGTGTGTGTGTGTGTGTGTGTGTGTGTGTGTGTGTGTGTTTATGGAAAATCATGGTTTGGGGAAAGGTAATGAGAGAAAACAAAGGAAGATTTGAAGATTATGCAGAAACTTCATGTTTCATGAACATTTTCTTCAGGAAAAGAAATGATAGATGCTGGACATGGCAAGCACAAAGAAAATTATATTAACAGATAGGAAAAAATTTGTTATCAAAGTGGGAGTTATCCCTGAGTCAGCTGTCTGCGTAGTCAGACCATCAACTTGTCAGATACAAGATCAGAATTAGTAAAAAGCAAAAAGAAGAATTATGAGAAAAAGAGACATGGTATAATTGAAAATTCAATCCTAAGCTATTTAGAAAATTGATCATCAAAACTGGGAAATAATCAACATAAATTGATGCTAATTATAATAATTCCATGCAGAAGTTGAACCAATTGTTACGATAAGGATTCCAAAAAAGTTTAGAAAGCATCTTAATCAGCAATATATGATTTACTTGCCAAAAAGAGAAAGATGTCTGCCAAAGGCAATGCTGAGTTAGAATAGAAACTCATTTGTGAGGAGGAGGATAGGTGATTATGAGCAGCATTGCCTCATAAAGTAGAGAGAAATGGTTTCAAGACAGCTTGCCAAGACATCCAACTAAGCAAAGTAATCCCAAGGGCGTTTAACAGTGAAAATTGGGAGGTGGGGGAGAACATCAGAAAAATGGAAGATTGGTAAAAAATTATTATAATAAATTGCTTTCTCTGTCAAAAATGGTGGAACTTTCACACTTGGCCCTTAAAATCACAGTCCCAGATAGAGTTCCCCTTATAGAGAAGGGAAAATGGCACTATAGAGAATGGAGATGGGGAAAGCAGCCCAATTGCACCAATACAAAGGAAATCCATAACTGATGGGACACAACTGTGATGATGTTGAAGGACTAATAGAAGGTACCTGAAGGAGAGGAAAATTCCAAAGACATGGGAAAAATCTCAGACTCTATTAATACCAAAAATGGGTGACCAAAAGGACATCAATAACTATTACTGTTATTGTTAAATGTTATTAACGATATTGTTATTGGCATTGATATATATAGACATTATTAAACTATCATTTTATTAAATTAAAGTTAAATTAAAAATATAGTATTAAATATTAAATAAAATAGATTATTATATGTAATACTAAAATGTTATCTTATTAACTATATTATAGTATTTAAAAGATGCCTAAGAGGACATCAGTGACTGCTGACTTATATGCCTACTCTCTCCTCTGCATCAATACCTTATGAAAGTAATCTATACATGGATTGGGGGCATCCTCATTAAGGGTTTTGGTAGGGAGCAAGTAGACTTCCACAAGTGTCTTACCTAAGGTCACACAGGTATTTACAGGGGTTCCTAAAGTCTGGACACATAGGCAAAAATACACATTTTCAAGAAATGAAATGAATGAAATTTTCAACAACATTTTATTTCATTGGTATATTAACAATTAACATCTTCAATATGATTTCCATCATTTGTGATGCAAAGGTTGATGTGCTTTGCAAGATTCATGTGAACTCGATGCAATAACTCCACATTGCCGTCAATTTTAGCACATTCACTCCTTACACATTCAATCAAAATGTGTTGCATCTGTGATTCTCATTGAGTACACCTTCTCCTTTACCATACCCCAGAAAAAGAAGTCAAGGGGGCTAAGGTCTGTTAATATTCCAAATATTTCAAAATATGCATTTTTTCCCTATGTGTCCAGACTTTAGGGACACCCTGTAGTATAAAGGTAAGATTTAAATCCTGCTACTAACTTGGAGTTGAGGTCCCCCTGAGAAAAAGAGAAAATACAATGCCAATTTTGGTAGCTTCTTATCACTTTAAAAGTAAACATGTTATAAAGGTGAAGGAAAAGTGAATGTTAGAATCAACCATATCAGAAAGAGTCATATGAAACAAGTTCAACTGTAAATTACAAATCTGCAAAATTAATGAAGGTTGACATCAATTTGTTTTAAACCAACAGAAGTATTGATATAGAATTATTAGGACGACATATATCATGAGTAAGATAATGGTTATTAGATTGTGATTTAGAGCTATCAAAACTGAATGTTCGGACAAGGAGCTGTGAACATGAGGTCAGATAATCTCTAAGCATAAAGGATTAATGTAAATGCACCACAGCGGGGAGATCATAGATTTGGAAAATTTGGGCAAAATTCTTTGGTGTCACCAAAAACACTCCCTAATAGTACTACAATGCTCAGCATACCATGACCCAGTGAAAAAAAATGAAAAAAAATATATTATTGGACAACATTGATGGACTGACATTGGTTTTATCAAGTACAATGAATCTATGCATTTTTCTCAGCCACGTAATAAAAAAAAATCCCTTATTTTCCCACACTCTGCGAATCTAACTAGACTTGAATGCATGCATTAACAACATCTTCCAGGCTAGGTTTTAAAACTTTTCAACAATCTTGGTTGTAGGTGACTTAAAGTCTCTCTGGTAAGGAGTAGTGGATTTTCTTCTCACAAATGATACACACATCAGTTCTGCAAGGAACAGAGCACAAAACCAGAACCTCAGAGTTGGAAAATACCTCAGAAATTCAACTTTGCCTGAACAAGATTCCTGTCTTATGTCACTAGTGATTATTTCACCTCCAAAAGTGGGGACCTCACTACTTCCCAATGTAACCCATTTTACTTTGTGCTCATTGCATTCCCCATCCCCCATATTAGTCCAAATTCAGCCTCTACAGAACTTTTCTCCATTGCTCCTAGCTCATAGATTCACTTCTAAAGAAAGGAAAAACAAACTAAACCTACCTTCTAAATGACAGCTCTTCAAATATTTGAAGGTAGCTAACTATTAGGCAACCTCCCATACCATCTAAGCCTTTCTTTCTTTAGGAAGACTTTCTTTTGAGCTAGAGCTGGAGAGGACTGGACTTCAGAGGCCATCTAGTCCAATCCCCTCATTTTATATAGGAGGTAAATGGGGGCTAGTGAGTTTAAATAACTTGTCCAAAGTCAAACCGATAGTGTGGGAGACAGAATTTGAACATAAGCCCTTTGATTCCAGAACTGATGTGTCTGAGTTTTTTTTTTCTTTTTCCACCTGTATTATACTGCCTTATTGATCCTCTCTTACAGATAAGAAGACAGTAGCTAAGAGAGACTAACAGATTTCCTAAAGGTGTTAAGAGATGGGATTTGAAGCCAAGTCCTCTGACTCCAGAGCTAGAGCCCTTTCTACTATACAAACTGTTGGTTACCTGAACAAGCCCCAGTATGTCGGTATCCTTCCTAAGACGTAACAGGAGTGTAACTTCTCTTGTTCGGGGCATTATTTCAATGACTATTATCTTGTAAGTGTGGGTAATTTCTCCATCAGCATGTGTCCCATCTAAGTCTTCTTATCAAGTATGGCTCTTTATCCACGTTTTCCCACAAAATAACTAAAGAATATCTTCCCGATGCACTTGTGGTTCTCTTCTGAGTGTTCTGATATTTTTCAATGACTCCAGTGCAACATTGTCATTGTCCATGTGTTAATGTCGATTTGGTTTGGAGGATTTTGCCAAGCTCTTTGTAGACTTTAATTTTTCACCTTCTGAAATAGATGCTGATGTTTAAGCTGCAACTATTCTCATGCTGGTTCCTTTATGTCTAATCTAAGCATTTCAAGATAAGGGATGATGATTAAATGTGTCATGGAGTGATGTTTTTTCTTGTCCTTGGGAACATAATGAAACCAGACCCACCAGCACCTACTTTGTTCACCTCTTTTGCTGCTGTTCAGTCATTTCAGTCATGGTCTACCCTTTGTGGCCCCATTTGTGGTTTTCTTGGCAGAGATAAGGGAGTGGTTTTGCCGTTTTCTTCTCTAGCTCATTTTTACAGATTTTTTACAGAGGAGGGGAACTGAATCAAACAGGGTTAAATGACTTGCCCAGGTTTCACCTCTTGGAAACCCTGTAAGCTGCCCTTCCATTAGCTGCAACAAATGTATGTTGTTTGGTTTTATTTACACTTGAAATGTCAATATGGAATTGATGGTGATCCAGGAAAGAAGACTGAGAGATCAGAGAGGTAGGAAAACCAAGAGAGATCAATGACACACAAACTCAGAGAGGAGGAAATTTACAGGAGGAGAGGGGCTGAGGAGTGTTGAATACTGCGGAGAAAAAAAAAATATCAACATTAAGAAGGCCAGCAATGAAGCCCCAATAAACACTGCTGAAATTCTGTGTCCTTGAACACGAGACAGCTAACCTTGGTGAGCTGTACTCAGAGAGCAGCTAGATTATTCTCTTACTATCTCTTCATTTATTGTGGATTGCAATTTTCTATTAACTATTTTTGTTCTATCTTCAGTCCATATACCAGGAAAACTGGGGTTCAAGTCCAGTCTTAGACACGTACTGGCTATTTGGCCTTGAGCAAGAGCCTCAGTACTTCAAGTGACTCTAAGTTACAGAGTAAGTGTGGGTCTATATTTATAGAGGCAGTTCCTTATTCTTCAATAAATTTCTTATGGTGTAGGAGCACCCCTGCACTAATCACATGACTGGTTTTAAAAAGAGGGAGAAAATAATAGGAATTCAGAGAAATGTGTTAAGTTTAATATGTGTGTTTAGCACACTGCCTGGAACACAGTAGGTATTTAATAAATGCTTATTGGCTGACTGAAAGAATTGCCACCTAGTTAAAGAAACAAACAAGGAAAACAATATATACAAGTACAACCTTTTTTTTCACTCTTTCCATCTTCTGGCTCTTACTGAGAGATGGCTTTCTCCTGATGACCTGATGACAGTGCTTCCCTCTCCACTCTTTCTAGTAATTCCTACACTTTCTCTCATACTACTTGAATCCCTGGATATGGTGAGGGAGTCAGAATAATCCTTATTCCCCATTGACTCTTCCAGAAGAGTCCAGCACCTCTCCTCTTTTGAGATTCAATTTATCCAAATGTATCCTAGCTTCTATATACTAGTGGCCATCATCTATTAATCCTCAGGGTGTTTATCTTCCTTGGAGAATTCAGGGCCCTTAATCTGATCATGAGCTTCTGTCATTCCATTTTTCCCTATGCCTTATGACTCTAAAGCCTATGTCCTCTCAGTGGGCCCCAATCCTTCCACTCCTTGATTCTTTCCCAAGTTACCATCCCTACATTAGCTACACTCTCTTCCCTTCCCTATCTCGACCCCCTTCTCCTATGGCTAATCATGTCTTGCAGAACTCCAACCCTAAATTATTTTTATCACTTGCTTCCTTCATTCCTATGCACATGCTGCTGAACAGAACTGTAGGAAATCATGAAACCCTGCTGACAGTGATCCACTGCTAATATATCTTATCTAATCTCAATTGAGCCTTTACTGTAGCTAGGCAAACCTTCCCTTCCTCCTAATGGATACACTATCTCACTCTTCACAGCAGCCATTCCAAACATTCTTATCTCTCTTCACTCCTCCCACCCTCTCAGTTGATGACCTTGCCCCAAATTTCATTGAAAATTTTGAAACAATTTGATAACTACTCCCCCAGATTCCCGCCTGCTCATCTTCCATTATTCAGACATCTCCCCCCAACTATGTTCTCCTTTAGTCATCTCTGACAAAGAGGTGGCCCTTTCCTTTGCCACTTTGCCCTTCTACATTTACTCTTGATCCCATCTGCTCTAGCCAACTGCCTCTACTATTATTGCTATTCTTCTATCTTGTATTGCTCTCTATTGACTGGATCCTTCCCTGCTACCTACAAACACACCTATGTCTCCATTATCCAAAAAAAAAGCTCTTTATTCTCTCATCCCTGATAGCTATTGACCTATATCTCTCCTTCTACTTGCTGCCTCCAATTCTCCTTTTATTCTGTTTAAACCTTCTGCAATATGGCTTACAACTTCTTCATTCAACTGAGATTTCTGTCTCTAAGTCACCAAAATTAATTTTTAATTGTCAAGGTCTTTATGCTCCAATACATAGTCATTTTTTGTAAAGGTGCCATGTACAGCCCAAAATTATGTAAATTTTTTTTTGCTATGTACATTCAGTAATTGCCATAGATCTATCATCTTTATTCAGGTCCTTCTTTCTCATTTATCTTTTGGTTATATTTCTCTACATCTGTAAGGGGTACAATGAAGTCTTCTAGTGTTATAGTTTTACTGTCAATTTTACCTTCAAATCCAATTAACTTTTTCCTTAAGGTATTTGAATGCTCTGTTAGTACATGAGGGATAGTTCTAAACTTAATTTTTGCCAGACTGTTGTCCAGTTTTCCAAAATTTTTTTGTCAAATAGGGAATACTTTCCCCAGTATAGTATAATCTTTCTAATATGTTGTTGCAGTATGCTTGTTAATATTTTATTTAAAATATTTGTTTCAAAATTAATTAGGGATATTGATCTGTACTTTTCTTTCTCTGCTTTATCTCTCACTGTTTTAGAGAGATATATAGAATATATTTGTATCATAGAGAGTAGAAGGGTACCTTCTTTTATTATTAATGCAAAATGTTTATATAACATTGGAATTAATTTTTTCTTTGAATCTTTACTATAATTCAGTTGTAAATACATCTGGTACTAGAGTTTGGTATTTTTTTCCCTTTCAGAGTTCATGTATAGATTAATTTCTTTTTGCTCATATTGGATTGTTTAAATAGATTATTTCTTCTTTTTTCTTAATCTGGGTATTTCATATTTTTATAGGTATTTATCTGTTTCCTCTAAGTTTTTTTTTGTTCTGTTAACATATATTAGATAAAAGAGTTTCTGGCAATTGCCTTTACCTCTTCAATTGTTGTTGGTTCCCCTTTTTCATAATCGATACCAACAAGTTAGTTTTCTTCTCTTTTTAAAAAAAAAATCAGATTAGCTATCTATTTCATTATGGCTTTTTGTTTGATTTTACTTAAAAATCAATGTCTAGTTTTTATCAATTCATTGGTCTTTTGGGTTTCTTTTGGATTTTGTTAAATCTCTTCATTAATTTTCAGAATTATTACATTGTTGCTTAATTGGGTATTTTTTATTTTTTGCTCTTTTTAAATTTTTAATTGTGTATGCAGTTCATTGATTTGTTCTTTCTGTCATTTGTAAGTGAAAGTATTTAGAGATGCAAAATTTCCCTCTAGAATTACATTAGCTATGTCCCATAAGTTTTGGTACATTTTTATTTTCTTTGATGAAATTTTGTATTGTTTCAACATTTTTTTCTTGGACCCGCAGTTATATTATTTGGCATCCAATAATTTTTAAAATTCTTTCTTTAAAGAACTGTATTTAATCAATTAACAGTTATTAAATGCCTAGTATGTGCCAGGCACTGAGCTAATTTCTGATGACAAAACAAGAGGCAAAAGACAGTCTCTGCCCTCAAGGAGCTTACAATCTAATGGGGGAGACAAAATGCAAATACATGTGTATGTGTGTGTATTTTTGTGTGTATGTGTGTATAATTAAAAGAAAGAAAGCACTAGAATTAAGAGGAATTTCAGAAGACTTCTAATAAAAGATGGGATTTTAGTTGGGACTTAGAGGAAGCCAGGGAAATTGGTAAGCAGAGCTAAGGAAGGAGGGAACTCTAGTCATGGATTATAGCAAAAGAAAATGCCTGGAGGTCTGTGGAATGCCAGCAGGTCAGTGTCACTGGATCAAAGACTATGTGGCAGGGAGTAAGGTACAAGAAGACTGGAAAGAGTGGAGGAGCTAGGTTACTAAAAGCTTTGAATGGCAAACAGAGGATTTTGTATTTGATCCTGGAGGCAATAGGGAACCATCAGAGTTTATTGAATAGGAGGGTGATCAGACCTGCACTTTAGGAAAATCACCTTAGGAGCTGAATGGAGAATCGATTGCTGGCAGCCCCACTGGGGGCTATTACAATAGTCCAGGCATGAGGTGATGAGAGCCTGCACTTGAATGGTGGCAATGTCAGAGGAGAGAAGAGGGTCTATTTGGGAGACATTGCAAAGGTGAAAGTGACAAGCCTCAGAAAGAGATTGATATGGGTGTGTGGGGTGGGGGGGTGGTGAGAGATAGTGAGGAATACAGGATGATTCCTAGGCTGTGAGCCTGAGGGACTGGGAGGATGGTGTTGCTCTTTACAACACCATTATCAGTAAAAGGTGTATTTGATATTTCTGCTTTTCTATATTTTCTGAGAAGCTTTGTGACCTAATACATTGCAATTTTTTTAAAAGTGCCATGTACAACTGAGAGTGTATTTCCATTTAGTATTTACAAGGAATCCATCATCTTTTTTTTCTAAAGTTCAATTTAGGACTTTAATTTCTTCCTTAACTTTTGGTTAGTTTTGGTTAGGTCTGAAAGAGGTACATTAAGATGCCCCTCTAGTATAGTTTTATCAATGATTTTTCTTTCCAATTTAACTTTTAAGTATTGATAGTAGGTATGCATATATTAAGAATTTATATTGATTCCTTTTTATGGTACCTTTAAGTATAATTTCTATCCCTATCTTTTTATCATATTTATGTATGCTGTAGCCTTAATTAAAATCATGATTACAATACCTGCTTTTTTAAGACTAGCTGAAACATCAGATTTTTCTCTAGCCCTTTATTTTAACTCTATGGGAATCTGTTTCAAGTCAGTTTTTTATAAATAGTATATAGTTGGATTCTGTTTTCTAAGTCATTCTGCTATCCTCTCCTATTTTATGGGTGAATACATCTCATTTACATTCATGACTATTTACTGTTTATTTCCCCCCATACTGCCCTCTTATACTTTTTTCTCTTTGCTCTTACTCCTCATTTTGCAAATAAAAAGACAGGAAAAAGAAAGGGAATTTGCCTGACCCTTGTGATACACTAAGGAAATAACCCATTCCCTCTCTGTTCCTGCTGTTCTCTTCCCTCTTCCCCACCACTGCTCTCAAGATTTTATTCATTTTCTTTTAATCCCTGCTTCACCTCTAACATTTGTGTTGGTTTTGATTTACTATTCCTTTGCCTGTTCTGTAATTCCTCATAGAACCCTTTCTCTCCCAACTTGCCCCTCTCATATCCTATTTCCCTTTTGAATCTAATGAATTTCTATACTGAGAGCTCTAATATCTTTCTATACTGAGATGTGGATGCATGTAATTGTGTTCAATCTTCCTTTATCTGCTTCAGATAAAAGTGAAGTTCATGGGATCCTAGCTCCCCCTACCCCTTCTTCCATAATTATATTCTCTTCATCTTATGGACCTATGTTGTCATATTGATTTCTCTCCTCTTTCTCCTCCTTTCTTCCCCAGTAAGGTCCCCTTTCTCTATTTCTGTCTTCTCCTTAGCCTTCAGTCATTTTTTTTTACCTTTTTCTATGAACTTTAAAGATATTAGGGTTCTAAGAAGACACTTGTTTCTTATCCTCTATTAATATGTAAATAATCCATTCCCAAATTTGTACCTTCATATGTACACACATGCAAATATACACATGTATATATGCATGTGTATATATATACATATACAAACGTTTGTATATACATATATTATATACCTGTAATATATGTTACATATGTAATATATAGCATATATATTCTATAGATATAGATCTCCCTCTCTTCATCCATACAACCACAACTTTGGCTCAGGCCCTCATCACTTCTTTTCTGGGCTACTGCATTAGCTTTCTCATTGGTCTCACTACCTTCTCTTCCCACTCCCAATTCATTATCCAATCTGCTGCCAAGGTGATTTTTTGTTAAAGCATAGATCTACACACTCCCTGCTCTACCATGAGCTCTACTGGCTCCCAATTATATCAATTATAAACTCCTCTGTGATTTAACACTCATTACCTGGTCACTTACTAATTTCCCAGTTGTCTTACTCTATACTCCCTTCCGTATACTTCACAATCTATCTACACTTGTCTACTCAGTTCCTCAACAGGACATGCCATTTCCTGGGTCTGTCTTTGCTTTGGCCATCTCCCATACCTGGAATGCTCAGTCCCTTCACCTCCACCTATCAGTGCCGCTGGCTTTCAAGACTCAGCTTGAAGCCTTTTCTGTTTCCTTCCCCTACCCCCAACTGCTAGTGCTTTCCTCTCTCAGATTACCTCCCATATACATGCTTCTGTATGTCATGTATATACTTATCTACATGTTGTCTCCCCTATATAGGGTATGGATCAAAACAGATGGGACTGGTCATGTGGGCAAGAACAGGGGATAACTGATGAAGAACCCATGTATCCTATTGATATCCTTGTGATGTCGACAGCAAGCAAGGAAGAACCCTAGCAAAGAACTTGGAGAAAAACATGAGCAGGAGTTACACAAGATGGCAAGCCTGAAGGAACGGCAACCTTAGAAATTATCTTGTCTGACATGCTTTTTTTAATAAAAATTTATTTAGTTTCAGTTTTCAACATTCACTTCCACAAGATTTTGAATTCCAAATTTTCTCCCCATCTCTCCCCTCCCCCCATGCCAGGACAGTGTGCATTTTGATTACCCCTTCCTCTAATCTGCCCTCCCTTCTATAACCTCCCACCCCCTTTTCTTATCCCCTTCCCTTCTATTTTCTTGTAGGGCAAGATATATTTCTACACCCCATTGCCTGTATATCTTATTTCCCATGTGCATGTAAAAACAATTTTAACATCCATTTTTAAAGCCTTGAGTTCCACATTCTCTCCCTTCCTCTCTCCCCACCCACCTTCATTGAGAAAGCAAGCAATTCAAATAGGTTATACATCTGTAGTCATGCAAACACTTCCATAACAGTTGTTGTGAAAGACTAATGAGATTACCCTCTATCTTGTCCCGCCCTCCAATTATTCTATTCTCTCCTTTGACCTGTCCCTCCACAAAAATATTTGCTTCTGATTGTCCCTTCCCCCAATCTGCCATCCCTTCTACTATCTCCCCTCTCTTATCCCCTTCCCCCTGCTTTCCTGTAGGGTAAGATAGATTTCCATACCCAATTGAGTGTGTATCTTATTGCCTCCTTAAGCCAAATCCGATGAGAGTAAGGCTCACTTATTCCTTTTTACCTCCCCACTCTTCCCGTCCATTGTAAAAGCTCTTTCTTGCCTCTCTTATGTGAGATGGTGTACTACATTCTACCTCTCCCTTTCTCTTTCTCCCAGAACATTCTTCTCAACTTTTAATTTTATGTTGTAGGTATCATCCCTTCATATTCAACTCAGCCTGTGCCCTTTGTCTACATATATACACACACATACATATACATATATGTACACACATGTATACACACACATATATATACATACACATATATACATACAATTATCGTCTTTCCATGTAGAAATGTAAACAGTTCAACTTTAATAAGTACCTTATTGCTTCTCTTTCCTGTTTACCTTTTCACATTTCTCTTGATTCTTATCACTGAAAATCAAATTTTCTATTCAGCTCTGGTCTTTTCAACAAGAATGCTTGGAAGACGTCCTCTACTTCATTGAAATTCCATTTTTTCCCCTGAAATATTATACTCAGTTTTTATAGGTAGGTGATTCTTGGTTTTAATCC
This sequence comes from Trichosurus vulpecula, assembly GCF_011100635.1. Taxonomy (NCBI): domain Eukaryota; kingdom Metazoa; phylum Chordata; class Mammalia; order Diprotodontia; family Phalangeridae; genus Trichosurus; species Trichosurus vulpecula. The sequence continues at coordinate 71,321,523 of NC_050581.1, forward strand.
CATCTCCTTCGACCTATGGAATATCATATTTCAATCCTTCTGATCCCTTAGTGTAGAAGCTGCTAAATCTTTTATCCTGATTGTGTTTCTACAATACTTAAATTGTTTCTTTCTGGATGTTTGTAGTATTTTCTCCTTGACCTGGGAACTCTGGAATTTGGCTACAATATTCCTAGGAATTTTCCTGTTGGGATCTCTTTCAGGAGGTGATCGGTGGATTCTTTCCATTTCTATTTTACCCTCTGGTTCTAGAATATCAGGGAAGTTTTCCTTGATAATCTCTTGAAAAATGATAGCTAGGCTTTTTTTGATCATTGTGTTCAGGTAGTCCAATAAGTTTTATATTATCTCTCTGGGATCTATTTTCCAGGTCAGAGGTTCCTTCAATGAGACATTTCACATTGTCTTCTATTTTTTCATGCTTTTGGTTTTGTTTTATAATTTCTTGATTTCTCATAAAGTCATTTTCTTCCATTTGCTCCATTCTAGTTTTTTAAGGCATTCTTTTTATCAGTGAGCTTTTGGACCTTCTTTTCCATTTGGTCAATTCTGCTTTTCAAGGCATTCCTTTCCTCATTGGCTTTTTGGACCTCTTTTGCTATTTGGGTTAGTCTGTTTTTAAAAGTGTTATTTTCTTCAGCATTTTTGAGAGAGGGGGGTCTCGTTTAGCGACTTGTTTTTTCATGATTTTCTTGCATCACTCTGATTTCTCTTCCCAATTTTTCCTTCACTTCTCTTACTTTGAAAAATCCTTTCTGAGCATGGCCTGAGACCATTTCATATTTTTCTTGGAGGCTTTGGATATAGGAGCCTTGACCTTGTCGTCTTCCTCTGGCTGCATGTCTTGATCTTACTTGTCAGTAAGTGTGTAAGAAAAAATCTTTTCACCAAGAAAATAACCTTCTATAGCCTTACTCTTTTTCCTGTTTGCTCATTTTTCCAGCCAATTATTCGACTTTTGAGCTCTTTGTTAAGTGGATGGTTTACTGCCTCAAGTTTCAGGGGTTTTGTGCAGCTGTTTCCAGAGATATTTCTAGGGATCTGTAAATTCTCAGTTCCTCCAAAGTGGTATGATCAAAAGAGAGGGTTTTATACCTCTCTTGGCCTATGCTCTGATCCATGAGCAACCACAAGCACTCTTTTCTGCCCTGGAACTGCAAGAAGGGTTCCCTCTCCACAGCTGCCACCAGCTCTGCCACACCAGCACTCCTCCTTACCCCAGGACTGCCACTTAGGACTGAGACACAGATTAGCAGTTTGGTTCTCCCTCTGTCTGTAGGCCCAGAGTTCCAAAAGCATCTGTGGCAGTGACTGCTGCCAGCCTGGGGCTGGACCATGCTCTCCTCACACAGGTGAGAGAGCTTTCCCACCTTTTAAACTGTCTTTGGCGTTGGTGGGTTGAAGTCTGGAAACTGCCACAGCTACCAGTGATTTCAGTGCCCTGAGGCCTGCTGCAGTCCCGTGGGTGCTTGCGCAGGTTGTGATAGATCCTTCCTGTTGGCCTTTCAGATGGTCTTGGGCTGGAAATCTACTTCACTCTGTCATTTTGTGGCTTCTGCTGCTCTGGAATTTGTTCAAGTCATTTTTACAGGTATTTCAAGGAGTCTGAGCTCAATCAGGTCCCTGCTTCTACTCTGTCACCTTCCTAACACGCTCTTTTTTAAGATGCGGACACTAAGACCCAGAGAAGGACTGCCCTGAGCAACACAGTCAGTAGCAGAGATAAAATTATTCTTTCTTGAAATATTTAGGTAGGAACATATTTACAGAAAATTACATAAACTGAAGGCAAGAATGTACAAAGCAATGAAACCTAATTATTTTTCAATTGTTAACTTTCCTCTGCTATCCTGCGCTATTCGGACATAAGGCCCACTGACATGTGCTTTGTTTTTTATATAACCAATGCTGAACTGACCATACATTTAGTAGTTAGGAAATACTACAATTTAAGAACATCTTTTCTCCACAAAAATCCTTCTACGGTACGGTAACATGATGCAGAGCTAACCTGGAGTACACAAAGGCTGTGTATATTGGCATCGAATTTCTGAAAGGTCCTATCACCTTGTAAAAAAATTTCAAGCATGGTATTAATGACAAACTGTATGTTTAATGTTTTAAGTACTGTTTCAACAATCTGGCTAGCAGCTGCTGTGGGGGTGTAAGATCCACCAACAGCCAGCACCCAGAAAGCTGCCAGCACGCTGCAAAAGCACAGGTTCTTTTGATCTGCTTTAATAAGGAAAGCAAGGTTAAAGGAGTTGACAAGGTTACTTTAATTCAGCACACAAATATCATTCACTTAGTTCAGGGGGAAAAAGACCTGAACTTCAGAACAAATACAAACAAATTACAAACATCAACAGACAGACCTTGTCTGATTCAAACCCCAATACATAGTTACCAGAGTTTAACAAAGTCCCAGCATCCGGGTTACAAGCTGGAAGGCCCTGAGCTACAGTTGTCTGGAGTCTCTGCATCAGCACACCAGCACAAGTGGGAGCCCCTAAACAAATTACAAACAGACAGACCCAATATAATTCATAGTTACCAACATCTAGGTTCAGTCCGGGACTGGCCCAGAGTCACTCGTGCCACCACTGCTATGGGAAAGAGCTCCAGAGAAGAGAAAGCCAACCCCTGGTTTTATATCTTTTTCAGGGTCAGGGGTGAGTCCCACATGCGACTCACCCAGGTGACCTAAAATTGCCACAAAGAGGTGACTTAAACCCACATGGTCTAAGAGCAGCTGATGTCCAAAACCTATCACTGAAACTCATGTCTAAACTAAGCCCTCCCCTGAGGCAAGGAAGCACCAAGGACACCCAAATCTAATCAAGGAAACAAAGGCCAAGCTTTCCAAGGGCACTTAGTTGAACTGAGTGCTAAGAGCCCATTTTGCTTACCAACACAAGTACCAGTCAGTTTCTTTAAATTTAGCATGGCTCATCAGGTTGACTGTGTGCTGATGTTTTTAGCTATTCCAATTCTTACAAGTAAGTCTTGCAGAAGTTATGATCTATGTCAGTAAAGGGTATAATTACACCAAGGAAAATATAAAGTATGTTTTTATTTGGTTATAGAGAAGGGAAATTCATAATTCTACTCTAGTAGTCAAGAAAAAATAGAATTTTACTTAAAAGTTTTCAGAAGCACTGGCTGTACCTTGGCAAAAAAGTATAATAATGTCAATGTGCTGTACTTTTAAAATTCATTCAGGGAGTATAGTATTTTTCATTTGTCTTTTAAAGACGTTTTTAAAACAGCACAATCTCCTCCACATTCAAAGATGTTAATGGTAACCTGGGAACATTAAACAATGAAACTTAGCCTTGAAAGAATTAAGAAAACTGAATTACTTATTTTAAGTGATAACCTCATGTTAAAACCATATGTGTTGTTTTCCTTAATTCAAGATAGAATGCATAAACTGGTATGAGAAAATAGAAGCTAAGATTGAAGTTTCCAACCTCTTCAGTACATCATGCAGTTTTGCAAGAAATCAAGAACACTATGTGTGTTTTAGGTGAAAAACTTTAGCAAAAAAGTTGAGTCCTTTTACTATTTAAATTTATTTAGTCCTTGTCCATATGATGTTTTAACATTTCAGGCCATATTAATTTGAAGACTCAAGTGGATTATGTCATAAAGTTGAGCAAAAATTGGGTTTTACTACAAAAAAACCTAGGTGGAAACATTAAAATATCTTAAGACTGCCACGATAAATTCTAAATGGATACATGACCTTCATATCAAAGATTGTTCTATTAAAAAATTAGAAGAGAAGCAGATCACAGACCACTCATAGCTATCGGTAGAAGATATATTCTTAACCAAACAAGAGACAGGTAATTATGTAAAATATAGATAACTTTGATCATATGAAACTGAAAAGCTCCTATGTGGATGAAATTAATGCACTGAGGATAAGAAAGGTAAGAGTAGAATGGCGGGGGGGTGCAAAACTTTGTATCAAATTTTTCTGGTAATTTCTGTGGGATCCAAGATATTATATAAACAATTAACAGATCTATCTATGTCTCTTAGATATAGCTATATAAAAGACTAAAAGCCATTCCTCAATAGAAAGGTGGCCAAAGGACAGTAACAGTTCTCAAAAGGAAAAAACTGAAAAATATTAAGAACCACATGAATGAGTGCCTCAAATAAATAATAACAAAAGAAATGCAAACCAAAACACCAGCAAGGATTCTCCTCATACCCTGCAAATTGGCAAAGATGACAAAAGATGGGAGGGGTCAGTGTTACCTAGGAAGACAGGCATACTGATACACTGCTGATAGAGATGTCAATCGGTGGAAACATTTTGAAAAGCAATTTGGAATTATGCAAAAGAAGAATCCAAAACATGCATACCCTTTGACTGAGATTTTATTACCAGGCTCATCTTCCAAGAAAGCCACTGAGAAGAAAATTTTCCCCATATACTAAAACATTTATAGCAGCACTTTTTGTTGATAGCAAAGGGCTAGAAACAAAAAGATGCCCATTAATTTAGGAATGACAAAGCAAATTATGTTAAATGAATGTAATGGAATGTCACTGTGCTATAAAAATGATAAACATGATGAATACAGAGAAACATGAAAATCTCTACATGAACTGATTCAGAGTGAAATAAAACCCAGAAAACAATATGCAGAAGACAACAATTTAAATGCTAAGAACCATCCTACATACACTAAGAGTTACCTAAGTGGTCATCTAGCCTCTGCTTAAAGACCTCCAAGGAGGGGGAGTCCATCAACTCCAAAGGCAGCCCATTTTTAGACTTTTAATTACACTCCACCCCAACTTATATCAAACCTAAATTGTCCTTTTGGCATCTCCCATCCATTGCTTTTGGTTTTACCCTCTGGAGGCAAACAAGTATTCTTTCCTTCCAGTACTTGAAGGCAATGATAATGTTCCCCCTGAATGTCTTCTTCTACAGGCTAAACATCTTTGGTGATTTAAACTAATCCACTAACATGACAGAAGACTCAAGGCTCTTTACGATTCTGTCAGCCTTTCTCTTCTTCCTTTATTCCATTCTACACATTGCTTCAAAAATAATCTTCCCAAAATACCATTTTAATGTCATTCCTCTATTTAAAATCCTTCAGTAATACCCGATTACCTATAAGATAAAGCCCTCTACACTTTAACTTCACATTACATGTACCCAAACTGGACCACTACTATTCTGACCTCTTTCGAGTTCTACTAGTTCTCAAGGTAGCATGGTATGATAAAAAAAGAGCTAGGATCAAAAAAACATTAAGACTAGGAAACCAAGATTAGTGTCTTACCATGAATGAATCACTTAACCTTTTGGTATTCTAAGCAACCAAGACAATATATTTCAGAAAAGGTGCCAGCAGTAGAAAAAGTTATCTCATCTGGGAGTTCCCTAGAAGTCACAGGCTCAGGTCTCATTCCTTTCCCTATCTAATAGTTATGGCTACTAACAGCATTCTTGATGTAGTATATATTCATAAGCATAGGACCTCTACAATTTGCTTTGATACCTGAATGCAAATGTCAGTTCAGTATTTTCCAAAAATTAAAAAAGTATTGAATCCAACATATCAGTCTGGTGACCTAATTGCATAAAAGCAGAAAAGCTTTCAATATGCTTGAAGCTCATTAATACTTTCAATTGCTTTGCAAACAAAACTGGGGTGAGAGTGGAGTGATGTCTAGCACAAACCTTGCCAATGTAGGCTGTGCCCAACCAAGCCAGCAGCATGCTTTGGGGGCAAGTAAAGCAATGGCAGCCACTTTCAAGAGATCTTATTAGCTCACTGACAGTAAGGTGGTAGGACAACTGGTCAGAAGGAAACTACAGAGGATTTTTTACTGGCACTGGGAGCAGGACTCTGTTACATTGTCCATTAGCAGTTCATGGTCGCAGTTCCAGAACAAGGAGGAGCACTAGCAGAAGGGACCCTGGTTATAGAGCCAGGGCAGAGAAAAGGGCTTGTGGTCTCTCAGAGACCAGAGCACAGGCCAGGAAAGCAGTGACCACACCTCTCCTTAGATCATGCCACCTTGGAAGAACTAAAAACTTAAATACCCACAGAACTAGCTCTGAAAACAGTAGCATAAAAAACCCAAAGCTTGATATAGCAACCCCTCCACCTGAGAGCAGAGCCCAACTTGAACAAAAGTTAAAAGTCCAGAAATAGGCAGGGAAAATGAGCAAACAACAAAAAGGGAACTCTATAATAGAAAGTTAATATGGTGACAAGAAGATCAAAACATAAACTCAGAAGACAACAAAATCAAAGAAGCTACATGCAAAGCTTCAAAGAAAGATGCGAATTGGTCTCAGACCCTGGAAGAACTCAAAAAGAATTTTAAAAATCAGATAGAAGATGTAGCAGAAAAAGTGGGAAAAGAAATGAGAGTGATGCAAGAAAATCATGACAAAAGAGTAGCACCTTAAAAAACAAAATAGGTTAAATGGTAAAAGTGGCACAAAAACCAACTGAAAAGAACTGAACAAATGGAAAAAGAGATACAACAGCTCAATGTTGCTTAAAAATTAGAACTGGACAAATGGAACATAATGACTCTAGGAGACATCAAGAAACAATAAATAAAATCAAAAGAATGAAAAACAGAAGAAAACATGAAATATTTCATTGCAAAAACAATCAACCTGGGAAACAGATTGAGGAGAGATAACTTAGAAATTATTAGACTACCTAAAAGCAATGATTAAAAAGAGTCTAGATATCATATTTCAAGAAATTATTGAGGAAAACCTGCCCTGATATCCTAGAACAATAACATAAAATGCTGAAAAACTTTTTGAAGCATTCCTCGTGAAAAGTCTAGAGCTTAATGGAAAATTTTGTTTTCAAATACAAGATTCAAGAGAAGCATAAAAAGGTAAACAGGAAAGAGAAATAATAAGGGATTTAATAAGATTAAACTATTTATGTTCCTACACAGGAAGAGGATACTTTTAATTCCTAAGAATTTTATCATTATTAGGGCAGTTAGAAGTATACATAGAGGGCACAGGCGTGAGTTGATTATGATAGAATATTATCCAGAAAATAAAATTAAGGCATGCAGTGGGAGAAGGGGGAAGGGGGAGGTAGAATAGGGTAAATTATCTCACACAAAAAAGGCATGAAAGAGCTTTTACAACGGAGGTGAAAACAGGCCGGGAGTTAGGGAGGGGTGGGTTGGGAGTGACAAGCAGGCAATGCTTCACACTTACTTTCATCTGAATTGGCTCAAAGAGGGACAAATATACACACTCATTTGGGTACAGAAATCTATCCTACCCTATAGGTAAGAAGGAAGGGAGGGGGATAAGTGGAAGGGGCAGGCTGATAGAAGGGAAGGAGGATTGGGGGAGGTAGTGGTCAAAAGCAAAACACTTGAGGGACAGAATGAAAGGAGAGAGAGAGAGAAGGCTAAACTGGGGGAAATGACATTAAATTAAAATGGGTTTGCACAAACAAAACCAATGTAGCCAAGATCAGAAGAAAAGCAGAAAACTGGGAAAAATATTTAGAGCAAGTTTCTCTGACAAAAGTCTTTTTACTCAAAAACACAGAGAACTGAGTCAATTTTATAAGAATACAAGTCATTCCCCAATTGATAAACGGTCAAAGGATTTGAGTAAAGTTTTCAGCCTGACAACCTTTTTCCCTAGAGCTCTCTGATGTCTCATCTCTGACCTTTGTACACACTTTGTACCCTTTTAAAGTAGTAATCATTTTATATTACAGCTATTGATGATTTTATATACAGTTATGTTGGAGTAAATATATATGAGTAAATACATATAGTAGTATATATGGGAATAAATATAGCTATATATAGTCATGTTAGAGTAAATATATGTATATATGAGTATATATGGGAATGTATATATAATATGTAGGAGTATATAGAAATACACACATATAGTCATATATAGTTATGTTGGAGTAAATATATGTATGAGTAAACACATACATATCTAGGTGTATGTATACATGTTTACATATATAGGAGTATATATAAACACATATATAGCTATGTTAGAATAAATATACATAGGAGCATATATATATATAAACATACATATATAGACGTATAGTTATGTTGGAGCAAATATATATGTATATATTAGGAAATAAATATTTTATAGGAGTGTGTGTATTCATATGTATATAGGAGTATATATATGAGAAGTGTATATGTATAAACATATGTAATTATATTGGAATAAATATATATAGGCATATTTATACAATATATATTGAGTATGCACACATATATTATATATGTGTGTATGTATGCGTGTATACACACACATATATACACATGCATATATATGTGTGCATGTGTGTGTATGTATACACACACACACACACACATAGTTATGTTGAAATAAAATTGTGCCGTAGTGAATAGAGTGCTAGACTTGGAATTAGAAAGACCTAGGTTCAAAAACTACTCCAGATGCCCTCTGTGTGACCCTGGGCAAGTCACTGAAAGTTTCTGAGTATCAGTTTCCTCATCTATAAAGTTGGTGTAATAATGGCATGTATCTTGTGGGGTTGTTCTGACGATCAAATGAAATAAATTATGTAAACTATTACAAACCTTAAAGCCCTATATAAATGTTAGCTATCATTGTCCATATTATTCCTTTCTGAAATTCACCAAATGACTTTGCACTTACCTGTAATATACTTTACAAACAACAATAATAACACTCCCAATTTTGCAATTGCTTATCTATGTATGGGTTATATCCTTCCAGGAGAGTGAAAATTTCTTTGAAAGAAGGACTGATTTATTTTTATCTTTGATTCTTCAGCATGTAGCACAGTGCCCCATATGTCATAGATTTTTAGATGGAAAGAACCTTCAAGAGAATACAATGAGACTTCATTTTACAGATCAAGAAACTGATTCACTGAGAGGGGAAGCGGCTAAGCCAAGGTCTTGCAGATAATAAGTGGCATAGCCTGGATTTGAGTGCAGACTTTCTGACTCCAGATCCAGCACTCTCTACTACATGTAATTGATGTTTGATAAATACTTTTTGAATAGAATCTTGTCCTGTCCCAACTTTCTCCCTTATTCCCATTAGATTTGGTGTTACCCGAGGACAAGTTTCATATCTCACTTATCTTTGAAATAATAGTTGCTGATGTATAGATAACATCTTTTACTTTATAACATGTCTCACGTGAGATTAGTAGGTACAGAGCTACCCTTGCAGTCAGAAAACCTGGGTTAAGTACCAACTCTGCCACATACTGGCTGTGTGATCCTGAGTACTAAGTGAACTTCTCAGAGTTCTCTAAGGCTCCTGCCGTTGGTATCCATTAATGATGTTAGGTATGGTCTGACTATATTTCAGGCTTGCTAATTGATCAATTTACAAACCTTTACTAAGCAGCTAGTAGCTACTGTATGTCAGACACTATTCTGGGCACTACGGTCCCTGTCCCCAAGGGGCTTACATTAGATCATCAGAGACAAAAAGTACACATTAAATATATGTATACATACACAAAATATATACAGAAGAATTACAAGGTCATTTGGAGGGGAGAAGTACTAACTCTGGGATTTGGGGAAGGCTTCATATTACTCATTTGTACAGACCTTTCTTCTTATTAGTCTGATTTGCTGAGGTTGTGTTATTTTTGGAAGGCTAAATACCATCTGTACAGTTTTGGTCATTAGGGCAATGTTCCACTTACCTGATGTTGAAACAAAGGAGCCATCAGGTGGTGGGTCTGGATTTCCAGCCATAACCTTGAGCCCGATGGCATTCACTTCTGACTGGGTATGAGCCTTCACCCAAGCTTGTACTATAGGATGCTCAATGATGGTGTTTAGCTCAGAGAGATTTATGTCAAGTAAGTCTTTCAGATTTTGAGGACTTAATTTCTATGGATTCAAAATGAAAAGAGAGAACACCTGAGACTGTTGCCTTGGGTCCTACAATGCACATCCTAGGAGACACAGATTGACAAGATAGTACCAAAAGTCTAGGTTAGTTAGCTCAGTGGATTAAGATGCAGTGTTAAGAAAACTATGGTCCTACGTTTGACCATTATCAGTTAACTACTCTTACTGTCATACTGTGAAGCACAGAGGGAAGCAGTATGGTTTAGTGGAAAGGTCACTGGACTTTGAGCCAGAATTGTACCTTGGGTACATCAATTCATCCTGGGGACTTGGGGTATGAATTTTTAAGAGGCAATTGCTTGTTCAAGCTGTGAGCCCATGAATGGTTAGTATGGGATAACATAACAGCTGGCAGTTCCAGTGAGAAGTTCTGACCACGGTGTTTCCCACCTTAACCTCCTCAGGATTGAGGGCAGTAAAGGTGTCCATATCCATCACTGGGGAGTCAGCTGCATATTGGATGAGATCTTCAGCTGGGGCTTCTCCTGCCAGGAGGAAGCAGAGGAGAATTCCCAACTTAAGCCATTAGCCAACTGGCTGGAACTGAGTTTAGTCCAACCCTATTTGCCTGGTTTTCTGGGTCCTTTGCACACCTCCCCCTCCCCAGTATATACACGCATCTAAGATGGGGCTCTCTCCCAATTAAAAGGGACCACAAGCCATCTAGTCCCACCTATACCTAAGCAAGAATATCCCTTTTCCTATTTCTGTTGAGTTTTAGCCTATTAGCCGTTTTCTGCCCTTTTCAGTCCAAAGATCGTTCTCTTTGAGAGGAAGCAAGCCACATAAGAATTGAGTAGTTCTATCTTCTTTCTGGAGTCTATTATTGTTATACTAATTTACCTAGGCCATGGTTTTATGGCTTCTTTGGCCCTTCTCTTTTCCTCAATGTAGCTAAAACAAACCCCAACCTCCCCCATGCCTTTTTTTTGATGTCCTTATCTTTCCTCACCAGCCTGAATTCATTCTGAGCTTTAGTGCTCCTGACACTAGTCGTACAGAGCTATACCACATATTTTGTCTTCATCGCCTAGCTGTGTGACCATGGGCAAGGTACTTAAACACTGTCCCTATGACAGCTTGCTAAGACCTGTTTACTCAGTCAGAGAGGGGTTGTGATCTATACCATTCTACTAGTGGCACAGTAGTGGCCAAGGTTTCTGGATACCTTAACAGTTTTAGCATAGCACTGGGACCAGAGTAGGCATTTAATGTTGATTAACTGATGCTTGGGACCTCGCAGTGAGATCTGAGAAGATGTTGGAAACCATGCAGTATAGTACCATTCACTTCCCCTAAAGGATCATGGATGGAAAACTGGGACCTCAGAGGTCATCTGATTCTTTCCCTTCATTTCACAGATGAGGAAACCTATGCCTAGAGAGGAGAGTGATCTATCATACAGGTTATAAATAGCCAAGTTGGGATTTGAATCCCAGGTCCTCTGATTCCACATCGTGTGTTTTCATTGTAACATTTTCATTGAACAGCCATTCAAATGCCTTGCTAGGCATCGTGCTAAATGTATTACAAATATCATCTTGTTTGGTCCTCATGACTCTGGGATGTAGGTGCTATTATTATCCCCTCTTAACAGATGGGGAAACTGAGGCAGGCAAAAGATAAGTGATTTGTCCAGGGTCACACAGCTACCAAGTCTCTGAAGCCAGATGTGAACTCAGGTTTTCCTAACTCCAGGCCTGGAGTCCACCATGGACCCTAACTACCATGGTCCAAAATGATCGTCTTTGTACATTATTATTAACCAAGGCATTGTTAGGAAATAGATCATTTTTAGGACACTATAGTTTGAGGAAGTGTTAAAGTAAGCTGGGTGGGGTGGGGGAGGGGTTCAAAAGTTTCCTGAGAGGCCCAGCATAGTAAACTAAGCTTTGGACTTCAATTCAGAAGGCCACAGGAAGGGCTGGCACCGTTCTTGACTTCTCTTCTCTGGGCACAAGTTGCCTCTTTAAGAGTAAGATGAGGGGGTTGAACTAAATAATCTATTTTAGGAAAAGTTTATCTAGCTTTTTTATCTGCACTAAAGCAGATTAAAGAGAAGCAATATAGAATAATGGGTAGAGAGTTGGCCTTGAAGTCCAGAAGAGCCGGGTTCAAATCTTACCTCTAGTACATATTGACCTTGGGAAGTTCACTTAACCTTACAGGCGGCTAGATGGTGGGTGGATAGAGTGCTGGGTCTGGAGTCAGAAAGACATGGGTTCAAATCCAGCCCTAGAAGTTACAAGCTATGTGACCTTGGGCAAGTCACTTAAGCTTGTCTGCCTCAGTTTTTGTTGTCTTTTGGTTGTGTCTGACTCTGTGACCCCATCTGGGGTTCTCTTGGCAAAGATACTGGAGTGTTTGCCATGTCCTTCTCCAGTTCATTTTACAGACGAGGAAACTGAAACAAACAGGGTGAAGTGACTTGTCCAGTGTCACACGGCTACTAAGTGTCTGAGGGTGGATTTGAACTCAGGAAGATGAGCCTCCCTGACTTCAGGCCCTGAGCTCTATCCACTGTGCCATCTAGATGCCTGCCTCAGTTTCCTCATCTGTAATAATAATAATAATAATAGTACCTGCCTCCCAGGGTTGTTGTGAGGACCAAATGAGTTAGTAATATTAAGTGAGTCTGTAAAGTGTTTTGCAAACATTAAAGTGCTACATAAATGCTGGCTATTTATCATTATTATTATTAATTAACTTCTCAATGCCCCAGACAGCTCCCTTAGACTATAAATCACCCAGCAGGTACCGACCTGCATCAGTAGATGGATTTTCTTCACAAGGCATTCCCCCACACCAGTGAAATCACAGTTCTTGTAAAGTAGAACAACAAATTCAGGAAAAACACTTCTATTGGCCCAGTAAAATTTCTAGCCTTGATGGTTTATAATCCAGCTCCCTGATAAATTGCAATGTCCCATTGAACAGCGCATTGGCGCCACCTGCAGCTGCTGTAATTCCCTGGTCTGAGCCTCGGGACTTCACAGATCACAGGGACACGGGGGAGAGAGGGCAATATTTATAGGGAAGGATTCATCCTTTGACGAGCACTGCTTCCTCCTTCCCTCATAGACCGTTAGAACTGGAAAGGACCTGGGTGATAATTTAATTTAAATTCCTCATTTTATAGGTGGAGAAGTTGAAGCTTGGACCAGGAGCACGCCTTGCCCATGACTCTGCAGGGACTGGACCCCACATCTGCTCCCTGCCCCTTTGCCACCTCCCATAATGCCACTAGACATGGCCCCAGAGACCTCCTATTATTATGTTGAACAGTTAGGTGTCCCACTCATAGAAATGACTGAGGGCTCCCTCTGGAGTCTGTCAATGCTTCTCTCTTGTGCAGAGAGCTCTCTGTATCTGTTTCTCTGTCTCTGTCTCTCCTGGCTCCCCATTCTTTCTCCCTTTTTCTCTCTCCTTTCTTCTCTCTCCCCCTCCTCTCTCTTTGTCTCTTCTGTCTCTTTCTCTCTCCCCCTCTCCTTCTCTCTCCTTTTGTCTCTTTCTCCCTCCTTCTCTCTCTGTCTCTTCTGTCTCTTTCCTCCCTCTCCTTCCTTCTCTGTCCCTCTCCTTCTCTACTTTGTCTATTCTATCTCTTTCTCTTTTTCCCCTCTCTCTCCTTCTGTCTCTTTCTCTGTTCTTCTCTCTCTATCTCTTCTGTCTCTTTCTTTCCCCCCCCTCTCCTTCTCTCTCCTTCCTTCTCTCTCCCCTCCTTCTCTCTTTATCTTTGTCTCTTCTGTCTTTCTGTCTTTCCCCTCTCTGTTTTCTTTCTCCCTCCTCTCTGTCTCTTCTGTCTCTCTCTCTCCCTCTCCCTCCTTCTCTCTCTCCCCCTCTCCTCTCTCCTTCTGTCTCTTTCTCCCTCCTTCTCTCTGTCTCTTCTGTCTCTGTATCTCTATCTCTCCCTCCTTCTCCCTCTGTCTATTCTGTCTCTTTCTCTCCTCTTCTCCTTCTCTCTCTCTCTCCCTCCTTCTCTGTCTCTATTTTTCTCTCTCTGTCTCATTCTCTTTCTGTCAAGGTGTGTGATCCTCTTGTTTCTCTTTGCTTTCCAGAAAAAAATCAGCAGAGGCTCTTTTGGGGCTTCCTTCCTTATCATCACCAAAAGAACCAATGTTGGAATCATCTGGCTACTAACATAGGAAGAACTAGGAATAAGAGACATTATGGTCTTGTACTAGAAAGAACATAGGATTGGGAGTCAAGAGACCTGGGTTCTAATTGCAGCAGCTTACATTTATACTTTATATGTCACCTATTTGGAAAATTAGGGAAATTGGGCTCACACAAGTGAAGTGACTTGCTCAAGGCAGTACAGTTATAATATGTTGCATCTCTCAAAGCCAGGTCTTCAGTTCTTTCCTCTGCCACTAACTCAGGTTCCTATGGGCAAATCTCTCCCCCTCTTCATGCCTCAGTTTACATTTTTCATATAAGGATATAATACTAAATGAGTTTTAAATCTCTCAATATCTCATGCAATTCTGTAAAATTATAGTTTCAGAGCAGGTGAAGATCTGTATGGATGGAGGGGCTTTCCTGACCAGTAGTCACATTGAAATTACAGGTTTGGTCCAAAAAACAATCCCCATAGACTAAATGATCTTTAAGTCCCTTCTAAATTTAATTTTTAATTTTAATTAAAGCCCTGATATTGCTGAATAGGTGTGGGCAGCCTAGGAAAACTTTATTGTGGCCCGAGGTTTTTAAAAAATTATTGATACTTTTTGCTTTTGCAAATCTGCCATGCCTGCCCCCTGCTGCACTCTACTCCCATGCCTCCCCTATTCTTTTTTGTAACAAAGAAAAATAGTTTAGCAAAAATACCCCAAGCAGGGATTATATCTGGCAATGTATACACTATTCTTCCCTTGTAGTCCCCCACCTCTTTGCAAAGAGGAGGGAGGTACATTTCGTGATTTGTTTTCTTATCTGTTTTTATAAAGCTAGGATCTGTGAACTGGAAGATCAAGATCACCTTTGTGTGCTTTTCAACATCTGAACTCACCAAGCAAGGACTTTAGCATCTGATAATAGGCATTCTGTGTATTCTGGTGCTCCTGGACTGTGGCTTTCACCTGGTGGTAGATGAGACTCTTCTTTCTTTGAGAACATTGAGAAATATCCAAGGATGTTCTCAGCTCCCTGTGCCATTGAAAGATTTGGAACCATCTTAACTTAGAATGTGAAAAACTAGACATCTATCAGAATTCTACCTACACCTGTACTCCTCCTCATGCATGAAGATCTTGAGGTTCTTGAGGGCTATGATAAATGGAGTACAGTCTCTGGCAGGTGCCACTCATTTAGAAAGACTTTGAGTATGAGTCCATTGATGGACTACATTTCTATTTTCTGAGAATCAGCTTAGTTATGGTTGGAAAGCCTCATCCTCAGACTTGTATAGGCTGAGGAGTTCTCTTGGCCACAATAACTCATGAAGACCATCTGCAAAATGACAGAGGAATTGTGAGCCATGTAAGTGAAAGAAGTAGTACCCAAATACCACACCAATGAAATCGCAGATCATTGAAGTGCTGAGTACCAGTAACCTGTTCTAAGGTCAGTCATTAAACATGTATTAAGCACCTACTATGTGCCAGGCACTGTGTTAAGTGCTTCATTCTATAGAGCATTGAATGAATCCTTGTCCAGTGTAAATCAGCTATGACATAGGGAACAGGCACTGGCCTGGGTAGGAGAACTGGGTTCTAGTATTGCTACTGTGGCACCTTGGGAGAGGTCCTTCCCCTTTTCTGGGTTTTATTTTCCTCCTTAGTAAAATGAGGGGCTTGGATTAGAAGATATTTAAGGTCCCTTCCAGTGTCAGATTTTAACCATATCCTCCCTTCCATATTTCCAGACTGAAATATCCCAATTTTTTTTTTTATCTTTTATATCCTAATAACATTCTATCCTCTCCCTAGCTGCACTCAACCCAACCACAAAAGTAGTCATCCTAGAACTGGGCCCCAGACATTTTCACATTCAGTGTTAAAAATCAATCAATTAATTAACATAGTATAATAAAAAAGATGATTGTACATGAAGCCATACATCTATTGTGTTCAACTTGCTATTCCTTTTAAATATATAATAAAATTATCATGTAAATTTCTTTTTTTCTTCCTCCCCCTCTGCCCTAGAGATGGCTACCATTAGAGACAATGTATATATATATATATATATATATATATATATATATAATTATTTTATATCAGTTTTTTCTCTGGATGTAGACAGCGTCTTTCTTCATATATCCTTTATAGTTAATTTGGGCATTTCTAATAATCAAAATGACTTATTCTCATTCTATTTTATGTTTTGAATCAGGCACAGTGAGTGGCTATTTCTGTTTGCATCATTTCAGGCTGAGAGGGTGTCATGGTGTGAGTGGCAATGTGGGACAGTGGAAAGGGCATTGGGCATCTTGTGGTCCCTTGGTTTGTATAAGGCCAAGAACTATTAGCTCTTGCTTGGGTCTCGGGGGCTGAACTAGACACAACCCAAATCCTACTGCACAGAGAGAGCTACAGAGGAAACTTGTTAAATTAGGGTAGTCTTACGGTTTTTCTTCTAATCTTCCCATATCCCAGTCACTCCTCAAGGGGAGCTCTTCAGATTCTCCCAGAACTGGAAGGACCCTTGGAATGTTTGAGCTTAGGACTTAAGGACACAGGCGGTTTAGGACATAGGACATAGATTGTTTGAACTGCAAGGAACCTCATAAATTAATTAGTTTTAGGGTTTTTTTTTTAACAGATGAAGAAACCAAGTTGTCCCAGGGAGGGGTAAGTAACTTGCCAGAGGTCATACTGTTCTTAGTGGAACCATCTGGGATAAGAACACACATCTCCTGATTCTTCCTATGGGGCTCGGGGGGGGGGGGGGGGGGGGGGGGAAAGGCTTAGGGACATAATCCTATTACTTTGCTTAGGAAGAGGCAGCTCTCAGTATTTCAAATCCATGTGAAAAGGAGGGGAGGATCTGAATTCATAGAGCCTAGGGGAGAAAGACTTGGGAACCAAGACACAGATTGTTGGTAGCTCACATCCTCTCTCTAGACATCTGCTAGACTCTTTTGTCTTCTACTTTTAGTGTCTTTGGGCTTACGTGAACGCCCTGAGCACTAATTCAGTTTAGCCTCCCATCCGACATTCTCAGAAGAAGCATGGAATAGTGTCGGACTAAGGGATGAGAAGACTGCGTTTAAATCCCACTTCATGTGCAATGGCCCTAGCCGAATGACCCTGGGCAGGTCACTTAATTTTGGTTGTTGTTGGGTTTTTTTTTGGAGGCAGAGTTAAGTGACTTGCCCAGGGTCGCATGGCTAGTAAGCATCTGAGGCTAGATTTGAACTCAGGTCCTCCTGACTCCAGGGCCACCGTTCTATACACTGTGCCACCTAGCTGCCCCAGGTCACTTAATTTCCATGAACCTCAGTTCTCTCATCTATAAAATGTGGATAATAATAGCACGTATTTCATTCCTGCGGTCAGGAAGACCTGAGTTCACAGCCAGCCTCAGACACTTCCTAGCTGTGGGGAGCTGGGCAAGTCACCTAGACTGTTTGCTTCTGTTTCCTCCTATGTAAAATGAAGATAATAACGGCCCCTCCCTCCCAGGGTTGATGTGAGCATCGAATGAGATAATCATTGGGAAGTATTTAGCACAGTGCCTGGCACCAGCTATTATTATTATTATGGTTTTTATATACAAACTACTTTGCAAATTTTAAAGTGCTACATCAAGGTGAGCCTAGATTATTGTTACAAGAGAGAGAAACTGACTTGAGTTATACCAGATGTCCTCAGTGCTGAGATGCTGCAGCAGATGGTCTTCCAAAGCGCAGATGTGAGGGTCCAGTGCATCGAGGATGGTGCCTCCTAGCTGGGTATGGCTTCCCTTTCAGGTACTGGTTGACCATTGCATTGACCTATGAACACACACACACACAGACACACACAGCACACACAGACACACACACACACTGTTTAACATTCCGTAGGTGTCAGTTGTCCTTTCCCTGTCCAACGTCCAATGTCTCCTCCCCTCTCCTTTCCCTGCAGGGTCTCAGAACTATTGTTGGCGGGTGAAGCAGCTGTTTTGGAGCTGAAAATGAATGGTATTTGTAGGAAGAAGGAAAGGCTGTGTAGTTGAGTAGTTCAACGTCCCATGACTGTTTCCTAGCTGCTTCCTGGAAATGTCTCCTCCCTACATTCAGATGATAAGAAAGACTCTGACTTCTTTCGTATCCTAACATAGCACAGGCCTAGACACGTAGTAAGTGCTCTGTAAATGCTGAAGGGAGAAAAGGAAGAGAGGAAGGGTGAGGAAGGAATTCTTCCCATATCTTCAGTCTTCTCTCTTTGGTGAATGGAATATAGTGGAAAGGGTCTTGGCTTGGTGACTGGGGACTCTGGATTCTGGTCTTAGCATTGCCTTTGACTATCTGTGTGCCCACTGGCAAGTCAGTTCCCCTTCCTGGGCCTCAGTTTACTCCTCTGAAAAATGGAGGCAACAACCCAGGCTGTTGTGAGACTCAGATGAGCCAAAAAAAGGTGAATACATTTGTAAATTGTAAAGGCTGTGTAAATCATAAAGCATTTTTCAAGTAGTAGAGGACTTTGTAAACTAAAAACCCTTGAAAATAAATGATATCTTCACACTTTGTAGTAATAGTAGTACTTTATAATGAATAGTACTAGTACTTTGTAAATAAGAAGTTTTATGAATTGTAAAGTGCTTTGGAAACTGTAAAGGTCTTTGTGAATAATAAAGCGCCTTAAAACCAGTAAAATATTTTGCAAACTGCAAAGCGTTAGGTGACTGTTAAGTACTAGGATTCTAACCCATTCTAGGGACAAGCTCATGTTTGTGGGAGTCTGGCCAATGGGTAGCCCTGCAGCGTTTGGACTAACTTTCAGAGACAGTTGGTGATGTGGCCTCTAGATGTCTCTCCTGCCTTTTTCTTTAGTCCCCTGTTCCATGAGATCATCTCTCCCTCACAGTCCCATCTAAAGAACCTACTGCTCTGATCTGACCCAAGGTTTCTGCTTCATGGTCTGCTAGCAACACTAAAACCTGAAACAATGAATAGGAAGGTTGAATATCTAGAAGCTCATGGCCTCGGAGAGGAAAACCTCTATGAGCCTAACTGATGTGGGGAAGGACCACAGTGCCAGACTCCTTGCTATGCAGTCAACTAAAGCTCCCTGTGCCCTTGGGGGAAACCTGATTAACAAAATCCCAAACTTATAAAAGAGACAGATGAGGGAGTTACTATTTCTATTTAAAAATTATTTTTTCCCCTACTACAAGAGTATGCCTCCATCCTGCTGGGTTCCTTAAAGCAACTAGCTTTTTCAATGTGATTTGAGTTAGAAAAATCCCATTCAGAGGTAATTTATCAGGAATGTTGTGTAGAGCAAGGCACCCGGACCACTGCCACAGCCTAGTGTAGACTCCCGTTACCACCCCACCAGGCTACTGTGACAATCTTCTAGCAGATCTTACTTCCTCTCTCTCCCCGATCCGATCCATCCTCCATATCCCCTTAAGGAAGCTGCTCTGGTCCTCTTAGTTGATGATACTTTTTCCCTTTTGAGATGTCACATAGTACTATGTATGTGCTTTAGAGGTGGCTAGGTGACTCAGTGGATAGCGAACTAAGTCAGGAAGACCTGAGTTCATTTACTAGCTGTGTGATCCTGGGCAAGTCACCTAACCTCTGCCTCAATTTCTTCATCTGTAAAATTGAGATAATAATAGCATCTATTCCCCAGGGATGCTATGAGGATCGAATAAGATGATATTTGTAAAGTGCTTCAGAAACCTTAAAGTATCATAAAAATGTTAGCTACCACTAGTATTATTATTAGGGGCCGCTAGGTGGCGCCACAGTGCACAGAGTGATGGACCAGGAGTCAGCAAAGACCCATCTTGCCCAGAAAAAATCTGGCCTCAGACACTTACTAGCTGTGTGACCCTGGCCGAGTCACTTAACTCTGTTTGCCTCAGTTTCCTCAGCTGTAAAATAAGCTGGAGAAGGAAATGTATCTTTGCCAAGAAATCCCCAAATAGGGTCACAGAGAGTCAGACAATAATAACTTGTAAGCTGATTTTCAGTAGACCAGCCAGGAGAGGAATTTTTCTGTTTTTCCCTCTACATTTTCTTTTTGTTCTGTACCTGTGATTTCAATGGTATAGAGAACTTCCTCTATGAATACAAGTTAGCACTTGCTCTGTAACTTACAGTTTTAGGGAATTTTCTGGGGGCTCTGATTGACTAAACCAGCCCCAAAGGGCTGCACTTGAGGACCTAGAGGGCCACAGGTGGCCTCGAGGCTGCAGAAACAGTTTGCCTGTAGGGTCATTCCAGTATGTGCCAGAAGTAGGACTTGAACTCAGGACTTCACTGTGTCTAAGGCTAGCTCTCCTCACAATACATGCTGGCTCTCTCTTCTTACCTTGTCATCGTGATTTAGCCAAGAAGTTCCTCTCAGGAGGGCTACTAAAGTATCGCTGGCAGTGATGTTCCACCTGGCCATCTCTGCTGGCTGGTATGCTTTGACTATGTGGCCCAGGAGTGGGAGGTAGTCTTCGGGAAGCACTCCAAACATCTGTTTCAAGACATCATATGTCACAGTGTGTCAGCACTAAACATGGCCTCAGGGATGTTCTAGTTTAATGTCTTCATTTTAAAAAATGTCTGAAACTCAGGGCGGTTAGGTGGGGCAGTAGATAGAGTACTGGCCCTGGAGTCAAGGAGGACCTGAGTTCAAATCTGACCTTAGACACTTCCGAGCCTGTGTGACCCTGGGCAAGTCACCTAACCCTGATTGTCCTCAAATAAAAAATGTCTAGATTCAGTAACCATCAACAAAACACAATTTAAAAATGATTATATATACATCCACAAACTGTAAATTATTTTACAATTCGTTTTAAAAATGCATATATTAATGTCATCAAAATAGTTCTATTGTTTTTCTTCCTCCCATGTACTCTTTCTGTTCTGTATTTTTCAATTTTGTTATTTTTATTACATACATATACATATACATATACATATACATATACATATATATGTATATATAGTTGTTCTGATACTGCTTTCTTTGTCCTGTAACATTTCTGGTTTTTCCCATATTTTTGATATTCTTCATACCTGTCATTTCTTTTGGTATAGTAGTATTCCATTAGTTGTTTAATTGTAATAAATGTAGTCGTACAAGAGGAATCTCAGGTACAGAGAGAGAAAGGATTGGCCCAAGTCACGTAGTAACTTGGGAGATTTGGGACTAGAATCTGAGCCTCCATTCACTGTGGCACATCACCTCCTGTCCATATTGGAAAATGAATGGGCTCGACATGGATTTTTGGATTTGTGAATTGTCTTACTAGGACTAAACATACAGGGTGACCTTCCACTCTCACCTGCATGCCTTGCTTAGGCAGTTAGGCTTGCTGATCTCATAGGTTGAAGGCCTAGTTATGTCCCTCCCATGGCTTCCCCTCTCCCTCTTTCCTCACCAATTCAACTCTACCTTATCCAGTTTCATTTTCAGAACCTGGAGCAGGGGATCCTCAAACTCCATGCTCCCAAAGAGCTCCAAGTGGTTTTTTAGGACACCGTCCGGCAAGCAGGCTTCCAGATCACTATTCGAAGTGTATCTGGCAGCTATCATGTCTCTCTCCTTCCTTACTATATCTGCTGTTAGTGGCACTCCAGGACAATCTGCTGAAGCACAAGAGCAAAAATAGCCATGGGTTGACTTTCCAGAAATGCAAAGCCTTCCTTTCCCTTTCTACCCAATAACCCTGTCTAAGTCTCAAGCCCTTGTGCTGGGCTTCCTGAAGAAAGAGACCACTCATTGCACCCTTCACATGAAATGTCCTGGAAGACGTGTGAATTTAGGAGTCCTGGCATTCAACACCTTCCACAATCTGGCTCCAGCCTTATCTCACTCTACTCCCTTTCACATACTCTGCTCTTTCTACTTTTCTCCTATCCCCATACTTTTGCTCACATCCTTTTCTATACCAGGAATTCTTCTTTATCCTTGAGATTTCCCTTTTTTATTTTTGGATAAGTCCAGGTCAGGCGCCACGAACTTCATGCCACTCAATGAAACATAACTTGATCACCATCCTGCCCTCTACCCAACTCCAGCTGAAATGCCCTTCAGGTTCATGGCTAATCATTCAAATGGAATCCTCTTGGTCTTCTTCCTCTGGACACTCTTCCTTCTTGGCAATGTGCTTTTTAAAAATGTGCAGATATGGTCTGACCAGGGAAAAGCACAATAGTAGGAACACTTCCCTTGTTCTAGACTGTATGCCTTTACTAATAGAACATTAGGATTTTTTTTCAGCAGTTCTATTACACTGTTAACTTATATTGACCTTGCAGTCCACAAAACTCCCAGATCACATCACCACTACAACAGTAGATACTTAATACATATCTATTCAATTTAATCAACACAATCCTTCCTCCTCCATTCAAACATTTACTGAGAAACAGTTATGTGGAAGGCCCTGAGCTTGGGATTGTGGGAGAGACAAAAATGAATGACATGGTCCCTCCCCTCAGGGAGCTTATAGTCTAATGGGGGTAGTAGCCGGAAGGGAGAGGAACAGAATAAAAGAGGATATAAGATAGGAATAGAACAAGGTGTTCCAGTAGATCAGAAGATCATTGCCTGCCTAAGTATATAATGGAAAGTTCCCTGAAAGGGGTAGCAACTGAGCTGGGCCGTGAAGGGTGATAATAATAATCACTGACATTTACACAGCACTTTAAAGTTTACAAAACACTTTATATACATTATCTCATTTGAGCTTCATGATAACTCTGGGAGGGAAGCATTACAGCCCCATTTTGAAGATGCAGAAACTGAGGTCCGGAGAGCATTACATGACCTGCCCATGGTTACACAGTCCATGTCAGAGCCTTTCCTGACTCCTAAGCCTAATGATACACACACAATCTACTTCATAGCATAAGTCGCAAAGTACTACATAAATATAAGCTGTTTTACTATTATTATTATTCCTGTAACCTTTAGTCCTGGTCAAAATTGGTCAACATTTTAAAAAGATAATTTGGAACAGACAGATGAAGAAAAAAATGCAAAATACTTCTGAGACATGTTGAAAGAGAGATCTCATTCAGTTTTAGGTAATAAGAGGGAATTCTGGAAGACTTTCCTGAAAAAACTGCAAAGGAAGTTTTCCTATGTCTTAAGTGAGGGAGGTTCATGGTCATAGTCAAAGATTTAGAACTGGGAGGAACCCTAGAGATCATCTGGTTCAATTCCTTCATTTTGTAGATGTGGAAACTGCAGTATAGTGACATGGCCAAGGTCACACAGATCATATGTAGTAGAGCTGAGATATGAATCTGGGTCCCCTGACATCGAATTTCAGGTGCTTTGCATTATACCATTTTTGATACAGTGGAGAAAGCGCTAGAACTAGGACATCTAGATTCTCTTTGGGATTGTGCTGATAGCTTGCAGGGTGACCTTGGGGAAGCCCCTTTTCTTTGGGATGAAGTTTTCCTCATCTGCAAAGTGGGGATGGTTAGGCTAGCGTATCTCTGAAAACTTCTTTGGTTTTGATGGGCTGTGTCTGATTATGTGACGCTTCAGGAAGCAACAACTTTCGAGTAGAATAAATAGAAAGAGAGACAGGGAGCTCAGAATTTCAGCACGTAGACTACCTACCTATGTCTCGTTTGTTCCTCTGGGGTCCTCTGAGTTGTTTCAAACTGTACATGAATTGTTCCTTGCTGTGGATCTTCAGCCAACTCAAGAAATTTGGAAAAAATTGTGTCTTTCGAGGTCTAGTGAGACAAGGGGATGGTGTTAGGGAGAGATGGGTATTTGGGGCAGGAATTTTTTTTTCAGTTGTTTTTCAGCTGTGTCCAACTCTCCATGACTCCATTTGGAGTTTTCTTGGCAGAGATACTAGAGTGGTTGACCATTTCCTTCTCCAGCTTATTTTACAGATGAGGAAACTGAAGCAAAGAGGGTTAAGTGACTTGCCCAAGGTCACACAGCTAGTAAGTGTTTGAGAGTGGATTTGAACTCAGAAAGATGAGTCTTCCTGATTTCAGGTCTGACACTCAATCCACTGTGCCACCCTAGTAGCCCTTGGGGCAAGAATACTTGACTTTAAATAGTAGGCATTTTACTAATCACCTGAGCTTTACAATAGTCCCATGAAACAGATAGGCACAGGGGTTATTTTCACCATTTTACAGATGGGAAAGCTGAGGACCAGAGGGAAGTGACTTGGCCCAAAGTAAGAGAAAGAGCCAGATTGAAATGCAAGTCACCTGACATTATGCCCTGATTAGGGAAATTAGAGGTACTAATTAGCCCCATGAAGTGATACAGAAGAAGCCTGTCTGCCTGTGTGGAAGTGGGGGGGTAGGATTGTCTATTTCCTTCACATCTCCCTTTCCAGCTTCATTGACCTTTCTCTGACTCTTCTCCCAAGTCAAACCTGCTTGACGTGATCTGTCATAGACCTACAAACTAAGCAACAAATGTTAAGATTCATAATGATTGACCTTCATGTAGTATTGTGTTTTATGTGGGATTTGCATGTTGTCTTATCTGATATTATTTCCATTTTTACAGATGAGGAAACTGAGGTTCAGAGAGGTGAAATGACTTGCCCAGGATAACATAAATGGCATATACTAGATGTGGAGTTTGAACCTTGGGCTCTCCCGACTCTGAGTTTATCATTGTTTCCACTATACCATTTACTGTAAAGTATTCTGACTGATAAGGACTGGATATGTGATTCCCACCTCTCCCCTCCCTCAGACAGCTATTTGCATATTGACAAGAATTTGAAAAGTCTCTAAGAATATGCTCGTTAATGGTGGGATTTCAGGAATCAGTAGCTGGCCATTGGTGGAACTTGGAAGTAGGGCTTTCCAGTGCCCATCTCATTCTTCTATGTAATCTGTCTATTGACAGGGAAATGGAGGCAGTCCACAAGTAAAAAAGAAATTCTGTGTTTCTGTGAAGATGAAGTTTTTTCCCGATCAAGGCAATTGCCTTTTGTAGATGATTGCCCCTGGATCCTGCCTCCAACCAGGCTTCTATTTGTTCCTAGAGAGAAGGGAAATGCTGAGGCAGCCTTCTGGGTATTTACCTCTGTCTGGAAATGACCTGAGATGATATCCACATTGACTTTTATAAGATTTTGAATTCCTAATTTTTTTCCTCCCTCCCTCTCTTCCCCCCTCCCCAAGATAGCATGTGATCTGATACAGCTGTCCATGTACTATTATATTAAACACATTTCCACACTACTCATGTTGTGAAAGAAGAATCAGAACAAAGGGAAAAGCCACGAGGAAGAAAGAAAAGGGAGAAAAGAGTACGCTTCGATCTGCTTTCAGACTCCATAGTTCTTTCTCTGGATGTGGAAAGCATTTTTCATCATCAGTGCCTTGGAATTGTACTAGATCATTGCATTGCTGAGAAGAGCTAAGTCTATCAAAGTTGGTCATTGTACAATGTTGCTGCTACTGTGTACAATGTTCTCCTGGTTCTCACTTCACTCAGCATCAGTTCATATAAGTCCTTCCAGGTTTTTCAGAAATCTGCCTGCTCATCATTTCTTATAGCACAATAGTATTCTATAACATTCCTATACCACAACTTGTTCAGCCATTCCCCAGTTGATGGACATCCCCTCAATTTCCAATTCCTTGCCACCACAAATAAATATTTTTGTACATATGGGTCCTTTCCCCCTTCTTATGATCTCTTTGGGATAAAGACTTTAGTAGTGGTATTGCTGGGTCAAAGGGTATGCACAGTTTTATAGCCCTTTGGGCATAGTTCCAAATTGCTCTCCAGCATGGTTGGATCAGTTCACAATTCTACCAACAGTGCATTAGTGTTCTAATTTTCCCACAGTGAGATGATTTCCTAGGGGGAATTTAATTTAGTGGAAAGAGTGGTGGATTTGGCGTCTGGAGATTTGGGTTCAAGTCTAAGCTCTGCTACATAATTGCTATATGACCTTGGCCTAATTATTTTTCCTCTCTGGGCCTCAGTTTCCCCACATGTAAAATGGAATGAGACTAGATGATTTTTAAAGATCCCTTTCAGCTCTGAATTTTTTTGTCAAGGTAGATATAGTCTAGAATATCCTTTGAGATGTCAATATTGATAAAGTCTAATAATGTCCTTAGTTTGACATTCTAGGCTTTCCATGAGCTGGCACCAACCTGTCTTTCTAGGCTTATCTTTTGCTAGTCCCACTCATATTCTCAATGCTCCAGCAAGTTGGGCTCCTTACCTAAAATTCCCTTGCTTTAGCTGGTTCCTTTTCCTATAAGACCCTTCTTCACCTTTCCAAATCTAATCCATCCTCCAAGTCCACATTCCACCTGCTCTGTGAAGTCTTTCCTGCCTTTTGCCCCAGCTAGAAGTGAATTCTTCCTCCTTAGAATTGCCAAGGCATTTTATCTACATCTCTCTTAATGCCCTCATTCCCCTTCTGCATTGTAGCTATCTGTGTCTTTGTCTTACTCTCTCCTACTAGATTATGAGTTCCCTGAGGGCAGGCACTGAACCTTCTTCCTCTCCTTCCTCTTCTACAGGGTTCAGAGCAGGGCCCGGGCATACAGTAGATGCTTAATAAGTATTCATTGAATGAACGGAATTGGATACCAGCAGATCAACCATTAACATCCTATGTTAACTTTTAAGGTAAACTCCCTGAGAGTAGAGATTTTTCATTTGTCTTTGTATCCTTAGCACTTAGCATAGTGCCTGGCACACAGTAGGTGCTTAATACATGCTTATTGATTATCTTTCCCTCACAGGTTTTATGGCAGGAGAGATGTGGGGTAGGGTTGGGGGGAGGTGACCTATGGGGATCCAGGAAGAAAAGGTGGATAGAGGGACTGACTATGACTGATTCTTAAGGCAAAAACAAAGAAATGAGTTAGGAGCCAAGAAAGATCAAGTCAGTCCCACTGATGAGTCAATAAGTACCAAAGATAACTTTCATTGTAAGATCAGAGGTGATAGAGATTCAGAACTGGAAAGAGACCTTGGGGCCATTTAGTCCAATTCTCTCATTTTATATATAATAAAATATGTAATATATTACATATATATCACATATATTACACATAAGAGCAATACCACATTATATATATATACATATACATATATATATACACACATATATATGTGTATATATATATATATATATATATATATATAAATATATAATAAAATTGAGGTCCAGAGAGGTTGTAATTTGCCCAGTGTCTTAGTGGCCACTTAGTGACAGGGATTCAAACCCAGGTGCTCTGATTCTAAGTCAGCATACTTTCCATGGTATCTCACTTCCTCTCCTGTTCAGACCTCCTCCAGTTTTTCCATGTGTGCTATTCCTGCCTCAGTCCAACCTCTCTGCATTCCCTGCTGTCAACCTCTACAGGGTTGAGTGTTTGCTACGGATGAAAGAGGAGATAGGGAGACAAGTTGTCTTGTTCTGTAGGAGGCCTAAGGGTGGGGAGAGATATCCAGGTGGGAACCAAAAGGAAACACACAAGAAGTCCACGAAAGAGTTTAAAGGGTGGATCAAGGGGCAGATTTGGGAGCAAGAAGTGTCCTTGGAGGCTTCCGCTGGCCAGAAATCCCATACCTTGATATCTTTCCTCCAGCCCTCCTTGGTACAAAGCCCACAATAGAACCATTCCCCGAAGACTCTTGCAAGATACCTCAGGGATTCTCTGAAGGACGTTGCTATCTAAGATGCTGGCAAGATGGCCCATCCCCTGCAGGGTGCTGGCTGTCCATGTTGATGGAGATCTATGGGGGAAAGAGACATAGGAACATAAAATCACAGCAGTTAGCTGAATGAGTTCTCATGTTGGTCTTAGATTTTCTATTAACTCCCTGTGTGACCTCAAGCTACCTCAATTTTCTTGTCTGAATAATGGTGGTGAGGATTTTAGCCAATGACTTCTAAGACTCCTCATGTTCTAAGGTCCTTCTGACATACCGTGTTCTGTGTTTTGAAATGCATTGCACATTCTGTGAATAGGTTGTGGTTATGAGACCCATCTAGTCTCTTAAATGTACACCTTTGTGGATGGATTGGAATGGTGAAAAGACTCCTGAAGAAGGACTAAGTCTAGTGTTTTCTGAGGGTCAAAAATCAGTGCTTCAGATTGCTCAAGGGGTATATCCGTGCTGCCAGTCAGCAGATGTGCATGGCCATTGCTGCTACTGATATTGGCATAGAATCAAATTCTTCCAAGTACATACATACCCAAAGATGTCTTCCAGCTTATGCTGAATGGCTGTGATTTGAGATGCAGGGAATGATGAACACTGCTGGAGTACTTGGAGGATGTAAGGGTCAGATTTTATAATTTGTGAGTCATTCAGGGCACAGGACAAGTTACCCAAAATTTGTAGGTTTTTCTTGGAAAGAGAGTTACTTGTAATTCCCTGGAAGAGAATGGGGAAAGGAAACAAACAGAAACACAGAATGGATAAAAATGCAGTTGGGGGGTTGTAGGTCATTTTTCTCAAAGTCTTTTTTCAGAACCTCAGGTTCTATAAATTTCTAGATAGAGACAAAAAGTCACTTACCAGGCAGTGCTCAGCCTGGTCCAAGAGGGTTTCCCATTTTGAAGCCTCCTTTTTCAAGATGTCAAAATGAACCTGTCCAATTTGCCTAAAATATTTTTCAGCAGTTGTCTGGACCAAAGTCTTTTTCCATCCTGGAAATCATAGTAAATAGTGAGGCTTTTAACCAAGAATTGAAATATAGGTCTCAAGGTAGATGGTACATGGGACCAAATGTTGGTATGTATCAGGGATCCCATAGCCTCTAACTGCCAGGATCTAAAGACTTCTAATATAGGAAGGCCCAAGAGAGTAGGGAAAGACTCAGAAGGTATTGTAGAGGTCACAGTTATAATTAACCTAGTGGACATAGAGTCATCGTTGTCCAGGCCTTTCGGTGGTCTCTGTACCAAGATTTCTGGCTGCGAATAAGACGAGCTGGCACATGAGACTTCTCTAAGAGAATACCGAATACAGCAGGGGACAGAGAGACACCCAGGGAAAGCCAGTTAGGAGCAACAAACCCCAGACCATACTTCTTTACCATGTAGAAGTCTCTCCTCTCTTTGGATTTCCTTTCATGACAAATAACTGAAACTACAGCATTATTGGAAAGCCTAAAAGCACCAGGCCTGGTGTCCTGATTCTTTCCAATTTCATCTATTGTTCTGCAGGTAACTACAGCCAATGGACTTCTCAGGGCTATTGCCTGCTTGTCAGTCTCCAGAGCCATAAACTAGGAATTCTTACATCTGGGACAAATTCCTTTGGAGTAGGGCAGAGTGAGAACAGTGTAAGGCCATCTGACAAGTGGATGGGTGGCAGGGAGTGGTAAGTGATAACAGTGGGGCAGAAGATAGCCTGACTATGGGTGAAGGGGCCCTGGAGGTGTAGTCTATTTGCCATAGGTCCCTGAGAAAAGAGATCTTGGAGGTAGAATTATGGAAGGCAGTTGTACTTTAGTGCTGGCCTGGGCTGGTAGAGAACTACAAGGTATTGGCACCCTGGGGTAGAGCCTCATTTGTCCCATTCCAATTACTTCTCAGGCAGCCCAAGAGTTCAGTTGCCCTAGCTACCCCAGTGGGGTAATAGCATGGACAGAAGAGCAAGGTTTGACACTCTCTCTATTTTAATTTATTTATGTGGGAGACTACTCTCACCCCAAATAAAGCAGGACTATCAGCAGGATATTCCTCAAAATCTGATGGTGTGATGAACCCCATCAGTCTTTTGGCCGTACAGCTGAGCTATAAAGGAAATTGGAGAATTCGATGTTGTATGCAAATAATCCTAGTGAAATGAAGACTTTTTTAAAAAAATTATGTTGGTATCATTTGGTTGTGTGTGTGTATGTCTTTCATTTCTCAATATATTCTTCCCTTCCACACCCAGAGAGCCATCCCTTATAACAAAGAATAGAAAAAGAGAAAAGAAAACCAGTTCAAGAAAACTCACAAACAACAGTTAAGGTTGAGGGTATATTCAGTGTTCCATATGCATAGTCCTCCACCTCTGCAAAGAAGTGAGGGAGGTACATTCTTTATCTCTATCTAAGCTTTAGTTACACTGTATTTGTTTTTTTTTTTTATTTTTTTGCCTTTTTATGGAAGGTTTTTTTCCCCACAGCTGAGAGCAAAGTTTGAGTCATTTCCCAAATTAAACCTCTTTGCAATGATTTTCTTATTTGGTCACATGAGAAATGGCAAGAGGACAAACTACTTTATAACATCTGTAGTCATTGATATGAGAACCACAGAATCAGAGAATTGTGTGCTATTAAAACAGGAAAGGACCTTAGAGAGCTTTTATTCCCTCCTCCCTCACCTGATGCATGGAAGACAAAGCCCACTCCTTCCAGCTTCTCAGTCTAACTTGAGCCCTGATTTTAAGCTGTACTGGTCTTGGGTAGAATGACTTTCAGAATATTTGCAAAAAGCTGTTATGAGAGGGGGTGGAGACTGGCATTCATAAATGATTAAAGAGAGATACATCCATCTGGATTCCATCCATGGTTTCATCACACTACACTAGCTATCACGGAGCTGGGTTCCAGGTGATTAGATGCTAAAGCTGGGTAGGAAGGGTGTGTGTGTGTGTGTGTGTGTGTGTGTGTGTGTGTGTGTGTGTGTGTACATACTGGGGCTGGGGGGAGGGATACAGGAGATATGCTCACCTGGCTTTTGTCTATTTTGATATGTTTACTGGCCAAGACCCTGATAAGCTCAGCAAATTGACTCTGCTTCAGGAAGTTGGCTGCTCCGCAGCTGAAGCCCTGTAGCAGACTTGAGGACAGCCTAGATACAAAACAAAAATTATACCATTTGCATAGGACCCAGAATTCTCTACCCTTCTACTTGGGGGTCATGGATCAGTAAGTTGTGGAGTATCTTTTGAATGAGAGGGTAATGCTTGGGAAAACTCCCAAGGAAGGCAGCGTGCCAATATAGGAAAGAGCCCTGGCCTTGGAGTCAGGAGACCCAGGTTTCGGTTCTAGCTCTGACACTTACTAGTCAGTCTGTGTGACTCTGGTCAATCATTTCATCTCTCTGAGCCCTAGTAACTTCATCTGTAAAATGGGAGGAGGGTAATAATCCTTGCCCTGTTTCTTTCAAAGGACATTCATATGGAAAGTGCTTTGTAAGAAATAAGAAATGTATGTTATTATTGTTTTCACTTCTCTTTGGTCCCAGTTTCAAAGGTTTTTCATGGTGACTCTGGTCCTCTTATCAGTGATCATAGCAGTTCCTTCCTCTACTCCACAAACCTTAACTCAAACCTCCTAGGAATTCCCTAGCTTCTGGCCTTCAGCACCAAGGATAGCCACAGGAGACAGGAGTTTTTGGACTTCAGCAAAGCTGGGGCACACTGATCTCTAGCTGCTACCTGGAGTCTCAGACAGTCTTTCATCCACTCAACATGTATTTGTCAAGCATCTACTTTGTGCAGATCTCTGAGTTAGGCACTGGGAGATACAAAGTTAAACAAGAATTTGTCTAGTCTTCAAGGAAGGAAGGAAAGAAGGAAACAAGCATTTTATTAAGCACCTATTATGTGCCAAGCCCTTTACAAATATCACCTCCTTTGATCTTTACAGCAATCCTAGGAGGTAGAGGCTATGATTATCTCCATTTGACAGTTGAGGAAACTGGGGCAAACAGAGATTAACTGACTTACCCAAGGACATATTGTTAGTAAGTTACTGAGGTTGGATTTGAACTCAGGGGCCTGTAGTTTGGTAGGGAAGATAAGACATATAAATATAATGCAAATTAGTTTATAAGTGCAGGGGAGAAGTCCAAAGTACTAGGAAATACATAAGGAAGAGAATATTTCTGGCTGGTGATAATTGGATAAGACATAATGGAGGAAATGGTCTTTGAAATGGATCTTAAAGGGCCCGATGAATGTGGGCATAACAAACTTCTCCTTGCCAGTGCAGGGATAGGGCTCAGTGCCAGTCACTCTAGGTAACTGGTTAAAAGGAGAGCATGTAAGTAAGGGTTCAGAGACAGGCCCCCAATGTGGGACCTGGGAACTAGTCAACTTACTGTGAATACTTTAGAGGAGACTTGAGCACAGCCTGGAAAAGCACTTGGGCCTATAGGAAAGAAAGAGGACAAGCTGTGAGTCAGTGTGAACTCATGCTCATGAGAAGAGGCATCACGGTCTGGAGTCAGAAGACCTAAGTTTGAGCTCAAGTGGCCAAGTCACTTATTCTCTCTGAGCACCAATTATCTCATCTGTAAAATGGGGATAATAATCTTCACACTAAAAATGCTTTAGGGTCACTGTGAGAAAGCACTTAGCTAGCTCTAAAATGCTGCTAGAGAAATACGTGGTGTGATTACCATTACCCGTGAGAGCCTGCTCCAATGACTCATCCAAGCATGAAGGTGACTTTGGGCACTTGAAGTCTATCGCTCAATAGCACAAGCCGGGGTAGATTCCTGCCAAGCTGGAAAGTCTTTGAGTATAAGCTCAGAAACAGATTGTTTGTCTGTCATCCAAGAATGGGCCTAAGTAAGTGTTAAGAGGCACCTCATCTGAGGATTAGCCACTAAGTGGTAAGTGTTTTGGGGCACCCCAACTTCTGAAGATCATCCACTAAGATGGGGGGGTGTTACGGTGATTTGTTTTGTTGGTGGTGGTTGTGGTTATTCAGCAGTTTTTCAGTCATATCTGACTTTTTGTGACCCCATTTGGGGTTTTCTTGGCAAAGATACTGGAGTGGTTTGCCATTTCCTTCGCCAGCTCATTTTACAGATGAGGAAACTGAGGTAAACAGAGTTAAGTGCCCAGGGTCACATAGCTAGTAAGCATCTGAGGCTGGATTTGAACTCAGGAAGGTGAGTCTTCCTGACTCTAGGCCTAGCACTCTATCCATGCTGTATGGAACTATTATCCTCATGCAATGAGAATTATACTTATGCAAACAGATCCTTGAAGTATGGGGTATCCAAAAGTCTTGGTGTAGTTTGCCTAAAACTAGTAGTAGTGAGGGCAGCTCGGTGGAACAGTGAGTACAGCACCAGCCCTGGAGTCAGGAGGACCTGAGTTCAAATTCGGCCTCAGATACTTGACACACCTGCTAGCTGTGTGACCTTGGGCAAGTCACTAACCCCAATTGCCCTGCCTACCCCCCCTCCAAAAAAACCAAACCAACAACCAGTAGTAGCTACTTTTAGTAGTTACTAAAGCTTAAAATGACACTATCACTTTGGGGACACCCTGTATTAAAGTAAATGAAAGGGAGAGGGATTTTGATCTGGAAGGGAACTTCAAGATCATCTGGCCCACCCTCCTCATTTTACAGATGAGGATACGGAGGTCCAGAGTCATTAAGTTATATGCCCAAGGTCACACGGGGAGTAAGAAGCACAGCCTGTGATTTAAATCCATGTACTCTTACTCCAGATCTACCATTCTTTCCTATTTCACCAGTTTAACCCAATAAGCTTTTATTAAGCACCTACTATATGCTATGCCAGGAACTGGATCTACAAAGACAAAATGGAAAAGTTTCAGCCCTCAGGGAGTTTACATTCTAGTAGAGATACAACACAGGCAGGTCTCAATTAGTGTGAATAATGAATTCCCCTGAAGTGGTCACTTAATAGTTGAATTTTACACTATTTGAAGTTATAATTATGTAAAATACGGTCTTTGGTGTTAGCCTAATGGAAATATGCAGTGAGAATTTAAATAATGCAACCACTGACTGGACATATATATGTATGTCTGCCCCTGCAAACATATATATAAACATGTGTGTATGCACACATATACACAGAATTATTTGAAGAGGGGTAAGACAACACTAAGCACTAACAACCAGGGGGACGAGGAAGGGGTTCCAGTAGGAGCTGGCATGTGAATGGATCGTTGGTTACAATGTACTGGCCCACTGAAAAAGTTTTAGCCTTTGAGTCTTTCAAATTCCCTCCCAGGGCATCATCGAGAATCCAGTGAAAAAATATATGGAAAATCCTTTGCAAACCTTGAAGTGTTTTTACAAAATCTGTTATTATTTCCCTTGTTTTTCAGAAAATCTCCCTGGTCTCCTCCCTCATGACAACCTGTCCTGTAGAAACGGAGCAGTGGCTAAATGTATCATAGTTGATGTTTCTACATGTCACAGTTATAACACCCTTTATGTATGTAATCTCACAATAATAATAATAATAGTAATCTGTACTTACATAACGCTTTAAGATTTACAGCAGTATGCTTTTCTCACAACATCCCCCTAGGAAGCAGGGAGAGTGTCATTATGCCCCCTTTACCAATGAGGAAAGTGAGGCAGGGTGATTTAACCATGTAGCCGGTTAATGGCAGAATTGGAATTCTAACTCAGATCTTTTGTACCCAAGATCAATGCTTGCTTCCCTCCCACCCCCATACTATATTACCTCTTCTGGAATAGTCACATTGATGGAAACTACCTGGGCCGGTGTCCACAGCATTTTGTTGATCTCATCAATGTCCATCCGGGAAGAAAGCAGCTGAAACAGGGGGATCTGGGAGGCCAGACCAGCTGGAACTCTAGGAAAAACGTTTCCTTCATTTTTTTGTAAGATCTGAAATATAAAACCCCACAATCTCTCAGGAAAATCCATCCATTTCCTGGAAGAACAGTTGGCTTCTGCAGCCTATGCACATTTCCCCATCTGGAATTCCCTGGGGCCACATAACCGTCAATCAATCAGAAAGCATCTATTAAATGCCTACCACATGGTTGGCAATGGGGATGCAAAACCAAAAGGGAAACTATTCCTCTCTTCAAGGAGCTTACTGTGTCCTGTAATATGGTAACAACATGGTGGCCGCATTAAGAGGCTGAGATTCCTATCCAGTGTGAGTTTCCAGAGCTGAGTCTGATCCAGTGGCTCCATATCTTGCCTCCCTCCAGCTTCCTGCTCCCTTCCCCCTATAAAACTAAGTGGAAATGTTGAGCTTCTAGTCAGTCAGTCAGTATCTGCTACTAAGAGTCTAGTGTTATGCCAACCCTGTGCTACAGTTTGAGGAGAGATAAACCAAAATCTGCCTTCTGATGTCTGCACATTAATCCTGGTGTGTGGAAACACAGAGAGCAAGTCTAGACTCTCTTTCCTGTGACATCCCTTCAGCCATCAAGAGACAGAAATCATTCCTTCCTCCAAGTCTTCCCTTACCTAGCCTAAACTTTCTTGGTTCCTTCTTGTTTTGCATAGTTTCAGGTCAATGTCTCCTCTAAAATACAGTATCCAGAGCTGGGCACAGTGCTCCAGAGATCCTCTGGTCAAGTATAGCAGAAGCATCACCTCCCTCACTATGGACGCCAGACATTTATTAATAAAGCCAAAGCTCACGTCTATTGTTTGGGCTGCCAGGAAACCCCCTCCATTCAGGTCTTTATGTCTGGGGCTGGGACTGATGGTATCAGGGAAAGAACAGGGGTAAGCATCAACATGTGCTCAGGTAGAGCCTGGGACACATGTGCTGATGGCCAGTTGTGACTGAGGGAGCCCATACTCACCCTATGTACAAATGCATGTTGTAGGGACTCTGTGGCCCCTTGAAGAATATTGATGAAATTCTCATCTGCTGCAAGCTGAAGGATGGCATCATCATTTAGCTGGCTCACTTCACTTGAGGGGAGTCCAGATACAAGGGTTCCCAAGGCTAGTACATCTCTAGCTTGTGTGAGCTATAAACAGAAAGTCAGGAGAATATAGATGCCACATTATGGATTAATACCCTTAACACTTTATGGATTAATACCCCTAAAGAACAGGGGTTCTTAACCTGAGGTTCATGAATTCAAAAAAAATTGATAGCTATATCAATATCCTATATATCCTATATATTTTATTTTGTGCCTTAAAAATATTATTCTCTTATGACTTTGTTTTATTGTTTCTTTATGCCTTATGGAGTCATTAGCTTCAACTTGCCCAATTTTTATTTTTAAGGAATTATTTTCTTTTTCCCCTTGGCCAATTCTGCATTTTAAGGAGTTCTTTTCTTTAGTGAATATTTAAGGTGATATTTTCTTCAGTATTTTTTTTCGTGTGCCTCATTTACCAAGTTGCTTATTTTCTTTTCATAATTTTCTTGCATCACTCTCATTTCTTTTTCCAACTTGTCCTCTATCACTCTTATCTCTTTCTTTGACTCCTCTAGAAATTCTTATTGGGTTTGTATCCAATTAGCATTTTTCCTTTGAGGCTTTTCCACCTTGTGGTCTTCTTCTGAGTTTATGTCTTAGTCTTCCCTGCCACTGTAGTAACTTTTTTGTGGTCAAGTTCATTTTTGTTGTTTGCACATTTTTCTAGCCTATTTATTGACTTTGAACTTTATATTAAATTTGGGTTCTGTTCACCTGAGGGTGAGGAGCCCTTGTCCCTAGCTTTAGGCTTTTTTGTGCTATTGTTTTCACAGCTAGTCCTGGGGATCTACAAGTTTTTGGCGCTTCCAAGGTGGTATGACCCATGGAGAGGTATGGTCACTGTTCTCCTGGTCTGTGCTCTGGTCTTAACCAGGAAGAGCCCCTGGTCCCCTGCAGCCACAAGGACTCCTATAGCAGCACAGAGGTCTCCTATAATCTCTTTCTGACCTGTTGCCCAAAGCTGTTGCCAAGGCTCACAGCTAGTGTTGCTACCACCAGACTAGCCCCCACCCCAGTGTCACAGGCCTCCCCTTCTGACCTCCTATGTTGCCTTGGGTTGGAAAAATGTCTTACCCCAACCTTTTGTTGGCTTTGCCCCTCCAGAATTTGATCTGAGGTGATATTTTAAAATTGTTTGGAGGGCAATGTTGGGAGAGCTTGGCTGTAGCACTTTCCCTACTCCACAATCTTGGCTTGACCTTGCTCTAAATATTATTCTAAGACAGAGTCCATAGACTCCAGACCACCAATGGACAACGGGGTCCATGACATAAAAAAGATTAGGCAAATGAATTGATTATTTCTATTATGGCAAAACTTCAGTAGCTTGGACCCTAATTTGGAGTTTGTATCATTCAGACATAGATTGAAGTAGGAGTTACCAGTTCATGGTTGGTAAAAATAAAGAGTTTGCTGAGTAAAAACACCAAAATAAACAAATTATAATTCAATAGAATGCAAGCTCTTTGAGGGCAGGGACTACTTTGTTTTTGTCTTTGTATTCCAGTGCCTAACACAGTGGCTGGTACATAGCAGGTGCTTAATAAATGTTTATTGAATAAAAAGTCTTAAAAGAAAGGAGGAATCATATAGGTCACTGGGTTTAACACTAGAGATTAAAGAGTATCAGGAGGAAATAAAAATGTTACTGAGGTGGCTAGGTGGTTCACAGGTTAGAGCACTGGGCCTGGAGTCAGGAGAACCTGAGTTTAAATCCAGCCTCAGACATTTCCTAGCTGTGCAACCCTGAGCAAGTCACTTCTCCTCTGTTTGCCTCAGTTTCCTCACCTGTAGAATGGGGATAATAATAGTATCTACCTTCCAGGGCTGTTGTGAGGATCGAATAAGATAATAATTGTAAAGCCCTTAGCACAGTGCCTGGGGCATAGTGGGTGCTGTGTAAAAGCTGTTATTGGTAGTCGTATTGCTATTATAATTCTTATTTGGGGGCACTATATTTTATTGATTCTGCTCATGTTCTCTAATATACATGATCACAAGTTTAGAGCTGAAAGGGAGCTTAGAGGTCACTTGACCCAACCCCTCACTTTACAGATGAGGAAGCTGAAGAGCTGGGTTTGGGCTCATGTCCTTTGACTCCAATTTGAGGAGGCCATTTATGAAAAAATGGAACTTCTGAGACTCCAAAACAATATTTGTGATCTGTGGTCCATATACTATATCAGGAATCCCAAGAGAGTTCATTCAAGGGACAAACCAGGTGTCCAACTCAACACTAGACTGAATTAAATGAAATTCAGATGACTACTATCATATTATATATAACTGCTGTGGTTCATTTCTCAATCAAATCTTCCTTAAACATGTCCATTCCCCAAACTTCCATGAACTCTCCATCATTCACCTAAACAGCCAGGTTCACAGATTCTTCTTTGGTTGTCTTTGATTCTTTCCTTTGGAATTACGTGGGTGATACCAGACACATGCAAGCATAGGCAAGGGGCAGGATAGAAAATGAGGTGGCCATGTGGCTTTGTTTGGCTCCTCGCCTTGGAGTCTCCAACCCTCAATCTGAAAAGGAGTGACTTTCCCTAAAAGGCTGGGATCTGTGGTATGAAGGCTGTGGAGGCAGCAAGTCTGAGTGGCCAAGGATCAGTGATGAGTTGGTAGAATGGTGGAAAAAACTCATGGCTGGGAATGAGAAGGCCTGGGCTAATCACTAACTCGGTATGTGACCTTGGAAAAGCCCGTTTTCTTCTCTTTAAAATGGGATGAGGGATTTGAACTATATGCTCTCTAAGGTTCCTTCCAGCTCTATTATTCTGTGGATTTAAGTTATCCAGTTGTGTGACCTCTGTGTTTTCAAAGCATTTCTTAAGATGGTGTAATTTTTAAATTTCTATTCACCTGAAGTCCATTTTGAAGAAGTTTCTTCATAATGATAGAAGCCTGGGCAGGGCTCCAGCCCCTGATGGTGGACAGAACTGGGAGCGTCCTGTTCAGCATCTGTCCATCAGCCTTACCCAGGATCATGGATGGTGTTAACCCAACAGCCAAGGCTCCTAGTGTCTGAAAGTTTTCCTCTGAAATGAAGTCTGTGAAGGCTTCAATCTCCTGAGGAAAAGAGAGGCAGAGGGAAGTGAATGTTCTTGGAAGATCCAATCTCTCCATGTTTCTTTCATGAAGCTCTCTCCTCAGCACTGTTTTAGACCCAGGTCTGAACAGTAGAAGTTTTTCTTGAAAGACTAGGATTTGTGGAGAATTCTATGGTGGGACCCTCATTTCCCTCATATCCTGGGGATATTAATACATAAAGTTGTATTTATAGCCTCTTGCCTTTTCCTCCCTTGCTCACCCAAGCCTGAGATGTATTAGCCCTGAGAACTGATGCTTATATCCCCCCTTCTCTTCCCCTATCAAGGTAGAAGTGACTGAGCGTGATTAGTCTAAGCCCCTCAAAGGACAGAGACAGTTTCATTTATGTCTCTGTATCTGTCATACCTAGCATACTGCCTGGAACATGGTAGGCACTTGTTGCTTAATCTTTCAATTCGCTAAATTTCAGTCCTATCCCATTTCCATAAGTAGTAGGAAGCTGCCTGCAAGCTAAAACTTTGCTAGAAGATCAAAGGGAACTGGGGCTAG
The DNA here is from genome assembly GCF_011100635.1 of Trichosurus vulpecula. Taxonomy (NCBI): domain Eukaryota; kingdom Metazoa; phylum Chordata; class Mammalia; order Diprotodontia; family Phalangeridae; genus Trichosurus; species Trichosurus vulpecula. The sequence continues at coordinate 71,360,850 of NC_050581.1, forward strand.
TCCCAAACATTGGGCTTCAAAAAGATTTTGGCATATTCATTGGGCAGGGGAATATGCTCCTCTCGACAGCCTCCCCCAGGGCTGTGCATGCCCTGTCATTGGGGCACTGAGCCTTAGACACTTACTGCAGTCATATTAGGGTAGAACTTGTCCAGATCACTGAGCGGTGCATCAGATGAAAACTTGCCCAAATTCTTGGCCAGCCAGTCAGCTGACCTCATTGTGTTCCCTGGGCAGGCTGATCTTCCTGAATCAAAGAAATTCAGAATCAAAGGCTGTTAACCTCACAAGTGGCTCAGGAGAATACATTCAAAGTCTATTAAAAATAGCCTTCCCTGTAAACTGCCCATATACTCTTTCCACTTCCTGACACACTCCCACATTGCTTCAAGGCCTTGACCTCGAAAGACTGTTAATCAGCGGCCCTGTCCTGTCATTCACTAGCCCCGTTTCTTCCCAAACCACAAAGTCCTTTCTGGCCCACCACTACCCTGTATATGTTGTCTCCTACTAAGCTCCCTGAGGGCAGGGGCTGCCTTGCTTTTCTGTTTGTATCCCTTTTGCTAAGCATAGAACTTGGGCATTTAGAGTTCAACAAATTATTTTTCATTCGTTTTATCTCTGATTTTTCTGTTTTCATCTGGCTTTGTCATGTGTATATGTACGTGTGTGTGTGTGTGTGTGTGTGTGTGTGTGGTCCTGCAGTAAGAAGTGTACCCCTCCTCCTCCCCCAACCACAAGCCCTTCTCACCTTCCCCCCCTCCCCACCCCCCAAGCTCAGAAAACAGCCCAAGGCTCCCAGGAATGGGATATTTGACACACCTATTGAGCCAGTTTGTTGTAATAAGTATTTCCTCATGTATTCATTGTAGATGTCGCTTCTTGCAGTGGCTGAGAGAGATTCATAAACTGCATCGAATCCTTTCACTCTGGAGAAAAAACAAACACAAAAGGGTGTCTTTGGCCAGGGCTTTACACATAATGGAAACTCCCTAAGTGGTGGAAGCTGAGTGGGGTCTTCAAAGTGTTCTCCAAATCTTGGGATCAGCTTCTCCCTTCTGTCTTTTCACGGTCTCAGTGAAACTACACATCTCTCAGCTTCCAGCTGGTCTGGGTACTCAAGAAAATGTTGCCACGTCACTGAATTTTGTCAGGACCATGCAGACAGAGACGCATCGTAGCAGGTGGAAAGAGAACAGGGTTTAGAGAGGGGAGCAATCACTTCCTTCTCAGACAACCCAGGAAACTTTCTAAAACTCTCATCTGCATGGGGGGAGGGAATTTCCTCATCCCATTGAAATCGTATGTCTGGTCTCCATACCATGCAGAATTCTAAAGTCATGGAAACATAGCACAGGAATGGTGGGAAAGAACCTAGAAAGTAGAGTGTTAGGCTAGGATAGCACTAGAGGGTTCCCCTAGCAGTCCAATGCTTTTGTTTTGCAGACAGACCTGAAGCTTACCACTTCATATCTCATTTGCAGGAGCAGCCCACCAGGTCATCTTCCACTCCCAGGCTCTTTCTGATATATTGAGCTGCCTCTTGGGAAGCTGAAGAAGCCTTGCTATTAGCCCAGGGTATAGGCTGGTGGTGTTTCTCTCTGCCCTTGTATCCCAAGATTCTGGGAAGCTGCTTGACTTGGCCTTGTCCCTACCTAGAGGTCCCAGTGGGTTTCTAGGAGCTGTATGCTCAGAGCAGGCAGCTTTCTCAAGGAAAGGTGAGGAGGAAATACCCATTTGGATAGGCCGGTAGGCAGTGTCCAGGGACAGAAGGTCAGTGCTGCCCAAGCCAAGTGTATGGGAATGCCCATTTGAGTAGGCCTATGAGCAGCATCCAGGGACAAGGAAGTAATGGAAGACTGGACCAGAAGATGCTCTCTAAGTCTACTGTGTGCAACAAGATATGTTTGAACATAGTAAATGCCTGCTAGTTCCTCTCACCATCCCCTCCCGATTTTTTCCTTCTGAAATTAAAGAAAGCCCTCATCAGCCCTCGGACATTTTGTGCAATTGTATACAAATATTAGACTTAGAGTTGGTCCTGGCTCTGACACTTATTAGTCACATGCCCATGGGCAATCAATCAATCAAGAAGCCTTTGTGAAGCACTTGCTATGTACCAGGCACTATGTAGGCACTGGGTATTCAAAAACAAAAAAAAAAAAATGAGATAATCTCTGCTCTTGGGGCAAGTCACATGACCTCTCCAAGCCTTGATTTATTTACCTATAAAATGGGGCTCTTAGTACTTCTGCTACCCCTCCCTCTTAAGGTCTCAGAGAGAATGCATTTTATAAATTCTAAAGCACAATAGGAACATGGGACCAATGTGCGGTCCTCATGAGCAGATGCCTTTAGACATCCTGGAAAACACCTGTATTCCCCTGAGCCCCTCTGGGGACCCAAGAATCTGCTGGGCAGCAGAGGAGTGTCTTGGCACTCACACAGCTTGGTAGGAGTCACAGGAGACATTGGTGCTGAGTCTGGCAAGCGTAGCTGTTGTCACAAATGGGAGGAGCAGGGGCAGCTGATGCTGGAACCACTCTGCCCACACGGAGGCAGGGAAGAGGTGGGAGCTGGGGCTCAGCCTGTCAAGAACAGCCTTCAGGATGGCGGCCCCGACTGTAGCATTGGGCAGGGCATTCAGGTGAGCCTGCAGAACAAGATGAGGTGGAGGGGGGTGGGGAGGGGCTCAGGGTGGTGGCCCCAAACTGAGATCTGAGTGGTACCAAGCTAATGGAGAAAGTTAGTGGAGTTTCTTTGGTGTCCCCAGCCTGCCTTTTGGTCAGTGGTCTAGTCTTTAGAATCAACAAGGATGCTTCCATGGAACAGATTGAATGCAGCTCTTTAGCACAATGCTGCTTGGAACTCTGCTGGAGCAGGTAGGCTGGGTTTCTTTCTTCCTCCCTTCCTTCCTTCCTTCCTTCCTTCCTTCCTTCCTTCCTTCCTTCCTTCCTTCCTTCCTTTCTTCTTTCCTTCCTTCCTCCCTCCCTTCCTTCCTTCCTTCCTTCCTTCCTTCCTTCTTCTTTCCTTCCTTCCTCCCTCCCTTCCTTCCTTCCTTCCTTCTATCCTTTCCATTTTTTCATCCCTTTATCTTTCTTTCTAAGGTTGTATCTATTGTTTAATGGTTTTTAAAAATAAACTTTTCACTCAGTAGAACAAAGCGCATCCTTGAAGGTCTTCCTCAGACAGGGTTGGGTCTGTTTCAGTCATGGTCTGCTTATTAATTACAAGCTCCACGAGGGCAGGGATAGGGACTAGATCTGTGATTTCATTGATATATGGGGTTTCCTGAGGAGGAAACTTCCTATTGATGCAACCTTTTCTACAACCTAGAGTCTTAGTCTTAGTTGTTGATTTACAACGCCAAAGGGCTATGACTTGCCCAGAGTTACACAGCCCGTAAATGCCAGAGGCAGGATTTGAACCCAGGCCTTCCTGACTTCAAAGCTGGTTCTCTATCTGTTATGTCATTCTGTTTCTCCTTGAGAAACAGCTAGCATTTCTATAGCGCTTTAGGCCTTACTAGGTGTTTTACAACGATGATCTCATTTTAATCCTCACAACAAACCTGGGAGTTAGGAACCATACTACACATACTACACTCAGGAAACTGAGGCAGGCAGAGGTGAAGAGCCTTGCCCACAGTCAGACAGCTGGTAAATGTCTGAGGCTGGATTTGAACTCAAGTCATCCTTATTCCAGGTCCAGTACTCTCCTACACTACTTTTAAACTTTCCATCTCCTGCAGCACCTACTATATACTGCATAATTGCTATTGGTCAGTCATTTTCAGTTGTGTATGACTCTTCATGACCGCATTTAGGGTTTTCTTAGCAAAGATACTGGAGTGCTTTGCCATTTCCTTCTCCAGCTCATTTTTACAGATGAGTGACAGAGGTAGACAGGGTTAAGTGACTTGCCCAGGGTCACACAGCTAGTAAGTGTCTGAGGCCAGATTTGAACTCATAAAGATGAGTCTTCCTGATTCCAAGCCCAGTGCTCTATCCACTGAGCCACTTAGTACTACATAATAGGAATTTAATTTAATAATTTCAAAAAAATATTTCTTATTACAGAAGGGCCCTTAGGGTGATAATCACCATTCCCTACCTTTTCCCAGTATGCTCTAGGTAGGAACTTGGTGGGACCTTGACTTTGATTGCATCTAGCCTCGGATGCTTACTAGCTATGTGACTCTAGGCAAGTCACTTTAACCTGATTTGTCTCAGTTTCTTCATCTGTAAAATGAGCTGGAGAAGAAAATGGCAAACCACTCTAGTATCTTTGCCAAGAAAATTCCAAATGGGGTCGCAAAGAATTGGACATGACTGAAATGACCAAATGACCACAAAATGGGGATAATGAGATTGTATTACCTAAGATTGGACCTAAGTAATCACCTTAGATTATTGCCAGGATCAAGTGAAGTAATAGCTATAGAGTGCTTCATAAACCTTAAAGTAATATGCAACTATGAGAGGTAGTGGCATAATAGTGGATAGTCAAGAAACCTAGATTCAGTCCCACTTCAAATACTTCCTACTTGCATAATCATGGGCAAGTCATTTAACCTCTCTGACCTCTGTTTTCTTACCTGTAAAATGGGAATATTAGTTGTACTACTGTAAGGGCAAGCAGAGTGGGACTTTTTGTTGTCTTTTGATTTGGAGTGCTTCTAAGCACTGGGGCAATCAAGTGCCTTTGATTGAGTCTTGACTTTGTTCTTAGGAAGGCCCAGTTTTTTTGCTAGTTAGGTCGCGAGAGGTGTGAAACCCTTAAGAGGCGTAAAGCACTCTGACCCTGAAGAAGTGTATGTATATTCTGAGGTTAGCATTTTGTTTGGGGATCACTCACTGGAAGAGTGTCATGTGATTTGACCAGATGAGATTCTGGGTAGCTTTTAAGGAGCCCCCCCTTGGCTTTGAAAACCCAGATGTTGGTGCTTCTCTCTCTGGTAACTGTGTATGTATAGCTTTGGTCAGACAGCTAGAAGCCTGTCTGTTGATTTATGTTATTTGCTCTTTATATTTTCTCCATTTGTAATGTCTGCTTGTATTTGCTCTGAAGTTCAGGGTGCTGAAGTTTACCCCTGAACTAAGTGAATGATGTATGTGTGTTTGATTAGAGTGGGATTTTTGACCCCTTGAAGTTGCTTTCCTTTGTAAAAGCAGATCAAAGAATCTGTGCTAGCAGCCCTCCTGTGTGCTCCTGTTGTTGGTCTTACGTCCCTTCAGCAGCCGCTAGCCACATTGTTGTTACAACCACATACCTTATAGGGCTATTGTGAGGAAAACGTTTTGCAAACCTTAAAGCACTATATAAATGCGAATGATTATCGTGAGAAACAACCCTTACCCTCTCATTGCCCTAAGCCCATATGACTCTGAGTTGAGAGTTCTTAATCCTTTTTGTCTCATGGACCCCTTTTTAAGTCTGATAAAACTTATAGAACTCTACTCAGAATAACATTTTTAAATAATTGAAGGAAATGTTAAATTTTCATTAGATATTGGTGAAAATAAAGATGTTATTTTTTCCCCATCTAACTTCATGGACCCCAGGTTAAGAATGCCTGCTTTAATCTATAAACAAGTTGCCAATTTCTATCAGTAGAAGGGATTTCCACACTGGAAGCTCACCACACCAAATGAACTCATAGTTCTGAACAACAACAATATACAATTTTTATCATTGAAAAATCTTTTCCTTCCAAGAAAGGGAGTCAGTAGATAGGGGATGCTAGGAAAACTCCATAGAACAGGTAGATTAAGAGGAGCATGATGATGTTGGGGGGAAGGATATACTAGAAGAAAACCTTAGACCAATGAGGGGGCTGGTAACATAATGTGTCCAAGGCTGGAATTGGAATTTATTCAATATATTTGGAAAAAGCCTTTGGGGTCTGGATTTGAATCTCAGTTTTACTACTTCCTAGTGGTGTGACTGCGGGCCTCAGTTTTCTTATCTATATAATGGGGCAATAGTTGTATTATACATCTCTCAGCGTTGTGCTTTATAAACTTTATAGTGCTATGGAAATCTGAGGAGGAGGCAGTTCCTTACCAATCACAGGAGAATATAGATTTATATCTGGAAAAGATTTCAGAGGCCATCTAGTCCAAACCCCTAATTTTACAGATGAGGAAACTAAGACGCAAAGAATGTGACTTGCCTAATGTCTCATGGCTAGTAAGCTTTAGAGGTGGGATTTGAACCCACATCATATAGTTCAATCTCTTTGTTTTTATAGATGAGTAAACCGAGGCCCTAAGAGGGAGCAGGATTTTCCCAAGGTGAAGGTAAAAGTGCTAGAATATGAGCCCAGCTTCAAAACCATTATCCTACACTATACCATAGCAATGGAAAGTTATTTGTAAATAGTAAAGCACTACAGAAATGCAAACTGACATGTAAACAGTTGATGCCCATGGAAGCCCCACTATCTGATAAAACGGGTGCTGATGCCCTCAAGAAAACTGCCCTTGTCATGAAGAAAGGTATAGAGATCAGGGATCCCTAGATGCTGAGATTGTAGCTAGTGCAGATACTCCTCCAGCTGGGCTGGGGCATTGAAGGACAGAGCAAGCAGCCAGTTTATACTAGGAGTTAAGGATAACATCAACATCGTTGTGGTTGCCAGAGCCTTAAAGGGTGAAGATGCTCCCTCTCTGCCCATGGACGAGTTTGGAAGCAAAGACCAAGAATCTTTTGGACACTCACCTGGTGGGCATACTCATTAAACTGGATCATAAATGTAGAGACATCCATGCACAGATCTCTGCTTAGCGCCTCCAAGATGTTGTGGGAGCTCTCCAAGCTGTGCAAATTTGAGGTCACAATCAGATGTGCCATCTGTTTGGGGGTCTTGACATCCAGGCCTTGAACCTAAGGGGGCAGATCCAAGGAGGAGAGCAGAAAACTAGAGATATGCAGATTGGGAGAAGAAGAAACTTATCCCCCCCCCCCCATCCCATCTAAATTCTCCCATGCTTCCAGGCTCACTCTTTCAGACATCCTTCCCTGCCTGGTATTGCTCTCTCTGCTTTGATCTCCTATAACATGGGAGCCCTTCGCTGAAAACATGCAATGTAGCACTTTATTCTAGCCTTGCTATTTTGTCTCAATTCTCTATTTTGTATAGGTAACTCTTAATTTTCAAATATTTAAAAGAGTGTCACAAGAAAGAAGGAATAGATTCATGCTGTTTAACCCTAGATAGGAGAAATTAAGCACCATGTTTCTTCTGACACCTCTTGTCTTCCCTTTTGGTTAAGCATAGGGCTAAGCACACAGCGGAAAGCGGGAAAGTCTTGGTAACTTTTACAGCCTCTTGTTTTAAGGCTGGATCCACATCATTAACAGTTCATGGTTTTGGAATCAGGGAGTCTGGGGACTAGTCCTGATCTGTCCCTAATCTCTGGTCTGACCATAGACAAATCTCTTTCCCTTGTTGGGCCTCAGTTTCCCTACTGTGGTTTTATAGTTTTAGAACTTGGCTGGGTCCCCTGACTGCCAGCCTAGAACTTTCTATTGCTTCAGAAGGGAGAGTTAGGAATGCTGCTGCCTGAGAGAGAAGGAGCCTACCTAGAACTCTGTTTGATGGATGGCCAAAGGCTGTCCTGCCAACCCCAGAGTTTGGGTAACATACACTGGTCTCCTCCCTGGGTTGCTCTACAGGTTTTATCTTGCTACATGCCTGGCATACCGTAGGGATTAGCCAGAGGTAGGGAGGGCCCTGGGGAGAGGCTGCTCCAATGTCCTATCTTGGCCCCATGACCTTGATCGAATTACAGGCAAGTCACGAAGCTCACCTGTTTTCTCTGGCCCAGATGTGCCAATTTTCAAGTTTTCTGTGTAAGATTTACACCTTGGAAACTAGAAAATGCTACAAATCAGGGCTTGATCATCTAGACTTTAAAAACTGGTGGAGACAACATTAATAATGAAGATTAACCTTAAGAGCATGTTATGCATGCATCTTCTCCCAAGAAAGTTGGTTGTTAAATATTTACTAGCACATCTTTGCCAGAAAGGATCCAGAGAGTAACAGCAGTGTGATTTACTCATGGTAGAACAGCCAGAATTGTACTCACTCTAATAGATGTGAAAAGACCCCTTATTGTTAGCACTTTGGTTTGTATCTTTCTGTATAATATACTTACATAGTATTGTGCATTAGAGATTGCTATGCTCTCAGTAGACTGGAAGCTCCTTGAGGGCAGGGACCTTGCTTTATCTAAACTTTGCATTTTACTTTGCTCTGAAACATAGGTGGCTTATAGGGTTTGCTGACCTGAATTGGCTAATTTGTGATAAGGGTTCTCTTTCCCCCACCCCACCCCGCTCCACTCCCTGCAATGGAGAGGAGAGAAAATAGATTTTTGTTGAAAAAAGTAAAATTGAATCAATTTGGCGACTCATCTGGGAGGTCTTCCTATGGTATTTTCTGAGCTTCTTAGACCTTGAAATTGGTTCTGTTGGTTATGTGGATATCCAGGCTTAGCTAGTTAGATATAAGTTCTCATTACTTTTCCCTTTCTTTATGATCTTCATAATTCCATAGATTTAGAATTAGAAAGGATTTCAGAGTTCAGCTAATTCAACTTCCTTCTTTTATAGATGAAGAAATTGAGCCCCAGAGAAATTAAGTATCATAAGCAAGGACACAGAGCTAAGATTTGAAATCACACCCTCTGACTCTAATTCAAGTGGTCTTTTCAGCGTTTTACTCTGGGCTCAGAATGGGCAAGGTCAGGGTGACCAAGGGCAATGTTTGTTGCCCAGGATATGTTGCCTGGGAATGTTGATGCATCCTTGCAAAATCATGGGATGCTGTTCACTGATTGATGGAAGTAAGAGCATAAGCAACTAGGTTCCCCAGGATGTTCTACCCTATAGTTCCCTTTTCCTTCATTCACTCTTACCGATGGTTATAAAGATGACACTATTACATCAGGGAAGCAGTATGGTGTAGTGGATAGAGGGCTTGCCTCAGAGTTGGAAAGACCTGGGTTCTAGTCCCACCTCTGGCAAGTTATTTAACCTCTTAGTATCTTAGGTGACTCTCTAAGACTATAAATTGAATAATAGCTGCTGGTCAGCATTAGCATAGGAAGTTTCCAATGCCAATGAAATCAAATCCAAACCACAAATTCAAGGAAGACTACTCTCTATGTCTTGAAGAAACAGATCATCTATAAAATTGTCACATTTTCTGTTAGACTATAAGTCCCTTGAACGCAAGGAACATCTTTATTACAGTTTTGTTTCCCCAGCACCTAGCCCAGGGACCAGTACCATAGTAGGTGCTTAGTAAGTGTTGGATTTGAATTTGTTGAATTTCCATCTTGGCACTGCATCCTGCAGCAATCACCTGTGTCCTCCTAGGGTATTTTGACAGCATTTCTGGCCCTGGGTTCTAACTCTGATGAGGGGCCCTGATGAGGACAGGTTGTAGGAGAACACGGTTATTCTCTTGGTATTTATCCTTACAGGTTAGGGCTGCATCTTAAACACCCCAAAGCATTTCTCAATCAGTCGGCAGCTATGGATGCATTGTAGAGGGATTTCGTGGTAAAGGGGAAAGAACATTGGCTCTGAAGCAAAAGGATTTAGGTTCCAGTCCTACTTCTGTGTGATCTTGGGTTAGTTACTTCAACTCTTTGGGGCTCAGTTTCCTGATCTGTAAAGTGAGGGAGTTGGATCAGAATCCCTCTGAGGTCCCTTTCAGATCTACGATCCTAAGATGCTTTTGGGTCCTGTTGATATCTCCAACCTCTGCCATCTACCGGGGGAAGGAGCTCACAGTGTTTACTCCCTCTGTGTGAAGGAACATGGCCAACCTATGGTTCACCTGAAATTGTCTCCTTCCAACTTCAAGAGAGGCCCTGGTTCTAGCGTCTGGGGTTTGGTGAACAAGAACCATGATTATGCAAGTGACAATATTAAACCAGGGAGGCAGGTTGGTGTAGTGGATAGAGAGAGGACTTGTCTCAGGCTTCCCTCTAACTCCCTTGTGAGATTCTGAGAGATCTTTTGCACTTCCATGCTGAAAAGTCCTGATTTTAGTGACAGATCATAGAATCTCTGAGACGATAGAGTTCATCCAATCCAACCCTCTTTCTTTCCTCTAACCCTCTATCCCATGTAGGAAGTCCCTCTACAATGTGTCTCTGATAGATAGTCATCTGTCCTCTGCTGAACACTTCCTGTGGTGGTGGAAAACTCAGTACCTCATGAGTCATGCTGTTTTACTTTTGGACAGCTCTGTCAGGAAATTCTTCTCACTTAACCTCGCTCAGCCTCAGTTTCTTCATCTGTATCATGGGGATAATAATAGCATCTATCTCACTGGGGTATTGTGAGGCTCAAATGAGATCAATATATGTTTGTGCTTTGTAAACCTTTAAACACCGTATAAGTTTTAGCTATTATTATTATTAATATTATTTCAATTGAGTGGAAAACTGCCTCTTTAATTTCTCTCCATAGGCCCTAATTCAATAAAACTCCGCCAACATTTGTTGTTGGTTAGTCATTTCAGTCGTGTTTGACTCTTTGTGACCCCATTTTGGGGTTTTCTTGGCAAAGGCACTGGAGTGGTTTGCCATTTCCTTCTCTAGTTCATTTTGCAGATGAGGAACTGAGGCAAACAGGATTGCCCAGGGTCACATAGCTAGGGAGAATGTCTGAGTGTGTATAAGATGAGTCTTCCTGATTGCAAGCCCAGTGCCTATCCACTGTGCCACCTAGCTGCCACCAACATTTACCAAATGCCTATGGGCAGGACACTATCTATGGAGCAGAATAAGTCTAATCTTTCTTCCATATAACTATCTTTACATATAGCTACCTGAAGACTGGCTCCCCCTTCCCCAAGAATCTTCCTTTCTCCATACTAAATCTCTCTAGTTTATTTCTTTGATCCCTGTGTGGCCTAGTTTTGATTCCCTTCACCATCTTGATCACCTTTTTCTGGAAAATCGAGCTTGTTAATAATGCCCCTCCTCTAATGTGGTGCTCACAATACTCCAGAAGTACAGTCTGACTTAGTAAAGCTTTGTAAAGCTTGTCCCCACCACCCAAGTGACTCCTGGTGCCTCCCAGTCCATTCAACTTTCCTTTCTTTGATCAACTCTTTGATACCTCTTAAGTTATTTTAGTTCAACCAGTAGCATGTGGTCTAGTTAAGCTGGTGGCGATGATTTGAATGCTCCTGGGTACAGACTGGGGAGGGCAGCATGTTCTAGGAGAGCTTAAAAGGTGCTAGGATAGGACTAAATTTGTACTTGACTCAGGAAGGCTCCTGAGGGGACAGATGTAGGATGATTGAGGCTGGGGTTCGACTCTTAGAGGAAATTGACTGAAAACATTGAGAAGGGGCCCTAGGTGGCTACTAATATTGGTATTTATTTAAGTAAAACTAAAAAAAACCAACCCCTTAAATAAACACCATTATGAACTTGGCCAGTCAGATTGTGGAAGTAGCTTTATTGGCAAGTAAAGAAACAGTTACATAGTAGAGGGCAGCTCTGTGTGGTACAGGGAACATCTGAGAGGCCACAGAGTTGGCCAGATGTGTGATACACACTCATCTATAGATATAGAATCTTAGAATCTCCAAGGTGGAAAGGACCTTAGAGGTCATCATTGGCCCAATTCATAGCTGAACAGGAATTTTCTCTATAGCCTCCTCCAAAAGTAAGCCAGCCAGCTTCTGATGGAAGGCATCCAGTTCCCTATTTTCTGAGGTTTCCCTAAATTATGGAGGTCTTTTTCATATTGGACCAAAAGCCATCTCCTTATCATTCCTGCCTGCCGATCTTAATTCTCCCCTCTGGAATTCTTGCTGTTGCCACACAGGAGTTTAGGCACCTAATGAAAGAGGGTCCCTATGGAACATTCTATATTGCCCTGTCTGAGGGGCCCCAGCCTCCTTCTTTACCATCATTGATCTCAACTTCAAAATTATCCTTAGTCATGGAATGTTAGGGAAAAATAGATTTGAACTACTAATGAAATCAGTTCCCAGAAGTGATTTGTCTCAGTCTCTTCCCCAATGAGAATCCTTGTTACTCAAGGCCAAGACTACTTTTTCTTCTCTTTCCCTGAAAGTACCCATAACAAGGCTGAATAAACAGCAGGGTTTTATAGGGACTTGTCAAATTGAACAACATTTCAACTGAAGTGGTTTGGTCTCACCAGAATGTTGGAATAACCAAATTCATTGCTACTGATTTCACTAAAACTGCGGGAGATGCCACTGGTAGGTTTGAAAGATGAGTGAGTGGAAGACGAAAAATCAGATAAATGTCAGAAGTGGAAGGTACCTTAATGTGTCTCTAGTCTAACACCTTCCTTTTACATGAGGTCCATGCTGCCTGAAAGTGATTCTTAAAATCTCACTTAGTCTATGAAAATTAAACGATGAATTTAATTCTGGAATGATGGAAAACATTCCCGGAAAGGCTCTATAGCTTGGGCACATGCCTCAGGCCTTAGAGGTGGTCAGCGGAGAGATCATCTCCATCAGACCATGACCCGAGGTCTGTCCTGGGCTCAGAGTACTGGGGACATATAGAAGCAGAGACTGATAAGCACATAATCAAGAAACCATCCTAGAGATGAGACAAAGAAGAATTTCTTGGATAGCTCAAAGCAAAGAAATAACTCTTGTTTCATATGGGTAACCCCTATTCCCTTTGCTACCTCAGTCCAGCCTGATTCTTGCCCTCAAGACTGGTCTGTTTGGAGAGATCCATGCTGAGGCCAGAGGAAGAGTAATACTGTCCCAACCAGGAAGGGGAGAGAGGTGGGACTCTCCGGGCTCTGCTAGGAGCAGATGCTCTTGACGCTAAATGCTGAGACTGGTGCCTTCGGTAAGGCACCGACTAGAAAAACTTACTCCATCGAAGTCTGGATAAAGTGCCTGCAGGTCACTGAGAAGGGCCTGTGAGCAGAATGGGCCTAGGTTCATCTGCAACCAGTCCCTGGTGTCAGACCCTTGTCTGTTACATGATGAGCCTGTGGGACCAAAGATGGGCAGTTAGAGAGATTCCAGTAGAAACAGTGTGTGTGTGCGTGTGTGTGTGTGTGTGTGTGTGTGTGTGTGTGTGTGTGTGTGCCCTGCTGAAATGCTGGCTGGTATCCCTTTTTGGAGAAGAACCTGGGTTCTGGTTTCAGCCTTTTCACTAATTCTCTGCGTAACCTGGGATGTCACATCACCAGCATCATCTGGAAAATGGATGCCATGAGGTCCAATGAGGTGGTATGGGGGAAAATGCTTTGAAAAAGTGTAAAGTGATGAGTGTGCTGAAGTCCCCCCTTTAATCTCAGCTACCAGGGAGACTGAAGCTGGTAGGTCTCTTGGAGCTGCAGCAGGCTATGCTGATAGAGTGTCCTCACTAAGTTTGGTGGTGACCACCGATGTTGAGTAGGGAGAGGTGAATTGGCCCAGGTCAGAAAGCGAGGTTAAAGCTCCCATGACAATCAGTAGTGAGACTGGACCTATGAGGTTGGCTTAGACAGGGAGGGCCAGTCTTACAAAGAAAGGAAAAACAGGGGGGGGAGATAAAAAGAGAGAAGAGAAAAGGGAAAGAGAAGAGAAGGGAGGGGTGAGGGAGAGGGAGGGGAAGAGAAAAAGAGAGGGGAAAGAGGAGAGAGAGAGAAGGAGAGAAGAAAGATGGTGGAAAGAGAGAGGGGAAAGAGAAAGAGGAGAGGGAAGGAAGAAAGAAAGAAGTACTTTATAAACTGTAAACTTAAAAGCACTCTGGAGAATGTAGCTTTTTAAACTAAAACTCTGTTTAAAAAATATTGTTTGTTAGTACTATCATCATCGTTGTGGGCATATGCCATTGAGTCACTGGTTAGAGGTTTTAAGTCCTACCCATCTCAGCAAATTGTGCAGTCAAGTACTTCTTCTGAAATCCATACACAGCTTGTTTCTGCTGAGGTGACAAATCCTGGAATACTCCCCCAAGGGCTTTTATGCTAGAAAACAAACCGCCAGATTGGTGGTCAGGTCTAAGCACCTTACCAAGGTCTTCCTCTCATAAGATGCTCCTAGCTTATCTCTACCCAGCAGGCACCAGAATGAAAAAGCTAAGAAAAATGGAAGAATGAGATTTTTTTCTACCAGGAGGGAAGTTAGATGCCATTACCTCTAAGAACCTTCCAGTTCAGATTCTATGGATCTCCATAGCAACAATAAGCATCCCCAGCTCTCAGGGCCAGTACAGTACTTACAAGGCCTGGTAATGTGAACATGTCATGGAGAGCGGCAGCATTTCTAGGCTGGTGACATTCACCCCAGGGAGCAGGACCTTCAGGCGAGCAAACCACATGTTGGCTTCTTCAGAGGACATGATGGGGACTTCTGGGAAGATCATGTCTGCTGCCTTGAACATCATGACTTCCCGTACTTTGGAGTTGGTTAACAAGTCAGGGCTCTGGGATTGCATCCAGACATGAGAGGAGAAAAAAAACAAACAGTACATAGTAAGCCTATACTTATTTAACCTGGGTCAGACGATGGTACAGCTGTTGTTTGGGGGACATTTGTTAACTGGTCTTGTATGAATGGGTACACTTACCCAGACAACAAGGACATATATTGCAGAATGGCTAAGACCTGTGATATATTCTGGTTACTTGGATATGTTCTGGCCTCCACTTACCTTTGCAGCCATCTTTTCCTCTGAACTTCAACCTGCATCCTCTGTTTCCACAAGGAGCAGAGGCAATACAGCCTCAGCATTGATCCTTCTGGACCATTCTCTTCACTGTTCCCTGAAACATGCTGAGTTCCTTCTTGTCTCTGGACCTCAGCTCAAGCTATTTTCTCCACTTCCCTTCCTCTCTGCTAATTCAAATCTTCCCTACCTTTGAAGTCCCAAGTCATTCATACATCTGGGGAATTGCACAGAAAGAAAAGAATCCGGACTCTGCAACTGATTTGCTGTGTGACTTAAGCAAGTAACCTCCCCTCTCTGGGCTAGGAGTAGTAGTAATAATATCTCCCTTTAACGTTTGCAAAAATACTTCACGCAGGGTGTCCTAAAAGGCTTAGTGCACTAAGCCTGTATAGACTTGTACCGCCTTTGGCAGAGGTGCTAGGGGCATTATTCTTCCCATTTAATAGGAGAGAAATTGAGGCTCAGAATGTTTAAATAAATCGACAGTGGTCACATAGCAGCTAATCAGAAGGGCGATTTGAACTTAGGTTTTCCTGATTCCAAGCCCAGCACTCTCTCCCCCATGGAACCTCGACCAGAGGACTTGTGGATGAATCCCAAACCAAGTCTTGGCTTCTGAGAATGAAAGTCACTATTCATTTTGGATGTCCAGAGGAACTAGACACTCCAATTCTAGCAAGAATTAAGGACCAAGCAAGGCCAGGAAAATGTAAAGGGGTAGAATAGCTTAGAAAGTTTGGATACCATTCTGATTAGGATGGTGTGTTTTTCTTTTATATACACTTCTAATTGCCTTACCCTGGAGTCTTATTTCTGCATTAGTATCTTCTCTTTTCCCTTTTAATTAAACCCTAGGAAATCCATTTCATGATCTGGGATATGCTGCAGACAAGAGCAAGAAGGGAAAGGGGGAACCAAATTAGGCCAATCATAGGGGAGCAGGTGTGGTAGACCTCTGGCTGGCTGCAGGGACTGAGAAGGACTAATTAGAACAGAATATGGTTTCCTTTCTCACTTCATCCTGTTAGATGTGGTATAGACCAAGGATTTTTCACCTGAGGTGCCTGAACTTGGATTTTAAAAATATGTTGATAACTTCATTTCATTAGAATTGGCTTCCTTTGCAAGCCTAAGTATTTTGTTTTATGCATTTAAAAACTTTATTCTGAGAAGGGGTCCATAGGCTTCACCAGACTCCCAAAGGTTTCCAGGACATAAAAACAGGTTGATGGCCCCTGGTGTAGAAAGCAAATGGGAGTGGTGGTGGAGGAAGAAGACAGAATGAAGAGTGAATAGGACAGGACAGGTGCCAAGAACCTAGGCCCCTCCCTGTCTTTGTGGGCCCTGATCTAACGCAGAACACCAATACAGATTTTCTGCTATTAATGACTTGGTAATGGCTGTTAGAGGCTGAGGGCTTAGATTTGAGTTTGTTCATTGTGTGAAGGCCCCTGTTCCCCAAATCTCATCTTTCTGCAAGATCCTATCAACTTGTGAGTGCTCCCTATCCTTGGGGCCCCTCCCTCCCTCTGATTAGAGAGGGAAGGAGGAGAGCTCCTCCCAGATCCTCCATTTAAGGTGGCTGCTCTTGCCAACCTTGTCTTCATTTCCCACCTCATTGCATCCATTAGGACTTCATCGTACCCCTGTGTGGGTTATCTTTTCCCCTCTCCTTTTTCAGCTTTTTTTCTTCTTTAATTTGCTTCCACCATTAGAATGTGAGCTTCTGGAGTACAGACTGCCTTTTGCCTTTTTTTTGGTATCCCCAGTGCTTAACACAGGTCCTGGCACATAGTAGGCACTTAATACATGTTAATTGATTGATTGACTGCTGGCATGAAGAAGGTGAGCACTTGGTAAGTAAGCCCAAAGGGGCAAGAGAGGGGTAATAGGAGAAAATAGAAGGGAGCAGAAGAAGAGGAAATCAGAAGGGCAGGAAAGAGAGAGGTGGGAGTTTTACTTGTCTCCTGGAAGGAAGGTCCCAGTGGAGGGTAATCCAGGCTTACCTTGCAAATGAAGGTGTTAAAGTCTTCCAGGTAGGAGGAGAGGTGGCTCAGTGGGTCCTTCCGGGTCCTGATGGCCTCCAGGACAGAACCAGCTCCAGATGGACTATAGATGGTACCGCTGTGGATGATTTGGGCTAGGACGCTGTCTGAGACGAGGTCCAGGGAATCCAGCTGGAAGTCAGTCATTTGTTAGGACAGATGAGAAGAGCAGCCTCTCTTGAGAATGAGTGTGTGTGTGTGTGTGTGTGTGTGTGTGTGTGTGTGTGCTCGTGAGTGTGTGATTGCAAGAGTGTGGATATGTATATGTATACACGCATCCAATATATACAGATCTGTGAGTATGTCTGTATAAGTGGTTGGGCGTGTGTGGTGTTAGTAGTGCATACATTCCTATGTGTCCCAAAAGTATGTGTGTGGCTGTATGTATGAATTGTATGTACGTATGAAACTTATGTTTGCCCAGCATATGGGCAGGGTCCTTTTCAACCATCCTATCAATAGGTCTCTGTCATGCTTTATTTTACTAATCCTATCATCTGACATATTAACTATTCCTCCTAGTTTCACAAAATTCACAAAACGGATATGTGTGCCTTCTCTGCTTTTTTTCCCCCAAGTTATCGGCCCCGATCTGTTCAACTTCTAAAAATGAATCACAATTAATCACTCCGCTTGATGTATATCCAAGTTGCCATTGGGTCCAGTCACTTCTGAACCTACTAAACTATACTATTTCCATCTTGAAAAGACTATCAAAACACCTTGCTGAAATGCAGGTAAACCAAGTCTATGACATTCCCCTAATCTGTTAGTCTTTGTTGTTGCTCAGTCATCTCAGTTGTCTCCCACTCTTTGTGACCCCATTTGGGTTTTTTTTGGCAGGGATACTAGAGTAGTTTGCCATTTCCTTCTCTAGCTCATTTTACAGATGAGGAAACTGAGGTTAAATGACTTGCCCAGGGACACACAGCTAGTAAGTGTCTGAGGCTGGACTCGAACTCACGAAGATGAGTCTTCTCAGTTCCAAGCCCAGTGCTCTCTCCACTGTGCCTCCTCGCTGCCCTCATCTGCTAAAATCTAGTAACTTGTCAAAAAAAGAAATTGGGGATAATTTGATCTGACTTATTCTGCACGAACCTGGTTCATAGTGATCATGAATTCTTTTTTCAAATCTTCATAAAGTCACCCCTTTAATGATAGACTCTAGCATTCTGCCAGGAGTCCCTGTGAAAACCCATGTTTACACTGCTTTTCCTATGTTATTACATTCTACTTCAGGATTGGCTGATTGGCTGAACTGTTCACCCTTGGGTCCCTGAATTCTAAGGGTGTCAGAATGATACTCACCCCCTGGAAATCACCCTTCAGTGTAATAAGATCTTTGTAAGAGGCATAGGAGCTGAAGAGGCCAAAGTATTTGCGCAACCACAGCTGGTCAGTCATAGCATCCTGGGTGCAAGCAGAGCCTGGAGAAAGAGGGAATGTTGGGAAGGTTCCTGGAGACCGATCTATCCCAGGACAGAAGGTGGTGGCAATATTGAGATTAGCGGCACTGAGGTGTGGGTCAGGATGATGGATGGATGAATGATGAAGCCTGTGACCTAGCTCTTGGATTCTGTAAGGAGAGCCTAGATCTAGAGAGGAAAGGAGCTATCTAGATCTCTAGTAGCAGGGCATGTCTCCCATTTACATTCTGTAGATACCAGGAGCTGTTTTTTTTAAATCATAGCAGAAACTGTTGCATTCTATCCTCCACCTTATTCTTCAAAGCAGACTCCATCCCCAAACACCATGCCCACTGCTTACTGCTGTTGATGGCAGGGAAGAGTAAGCTTACCCTCATGGCCGGTGTTGAGGGTTTGAGTTAGCTCAAAGACGAAGATTTGGTAAACTATAAATCCATTCCTGCTTAGATCAGATTAGAGTCACAGTTCTGGTGACCACATATTAGAAACCCCACAGAATAAGTTGGGCTTGGGGCAGGGAATCTCAGGGCATGATGGCTGCTTTGCCTTAGCAGACCCCCCTTCTGGGCACCTGTGTTTTGTTGCTGGGTCATCAGTACTCGCTGCACAAAAGCATAAATATCTGCTGGATGTTCATATGTTCCATTAACCTTGTGGGTGTCCAGGACTTGGACCCTGGAAAGGACAGGGTTAATTCATTAGGAGACAGAGAGGCAATTTTATTGGCTATCCCTTAGGCTGGGACTAAGATGCCTCACTGATTTTGCTATGCCTGTTGAACTGTCCCCTGAGGTCTCTGTATGTGTGATCTCAGACAAATAACTTAACTTCCCTGGGCCTCAGTTTCCACATCTATAAAATGAGGAGGTTTGGACTAGCTGACATCTGAGGCCCCTTTCCTGTGTAGATCTAAGAGTCTGTGACAGAATCCAAACTCCTTAATCTGGCATTCAAGGCCCTCTAAAATCTGACCCCCAATTTAGCTTTCTATCTCTTACTATTCCTGCTCCATTGTGTTCTATGGTCTGGCCAGGCTGGTGTCCTTTCTCTTTCAAATCCTAATACTTAGCTTTAAAGATTCTTCAAGTCCTTTCTCCCCCAGGATGCAGTGATTCCCCCAACTCTGACCTCATTCATCCCTGTTGTCCCTCGTTTGGTCCTCGGTATATAAGGCCTGGTGACATCACTTATCTATACATTGTCTCCTCAAATAATGAGTCTCATGCTTTGTCTCCCCCCAAAAGTGACTCATATAGGCCTGGACACACAGTAGGTACTTAGTAAGAGCTATGGAATTAGCTGTGCTTGGCTAGCTAAACAATGTCCTGGTCCAAGGTTATTTTCCAGCCCTCATCCTGGCCTCCAAGTTCATCCAGGCTTACAGGGCAGCTAGGGAGTCACATGACATGTCCACGGGTAAAGAGCCAAAGTTCTGAGCATCCAGGCCTGTCAGGAAGAGGGCCAGCCTATCCCCAAACCAGGCAGTGTATTCCTCTGGGCCAAACATCAGCATCGATGGGCTCAGGTGGCAAAGGATTTGCCCCAGGATGGTGCGTCCTACTTCAGCATTTGGAAGCTGGGTGAGGTGATGCTGTGGTTAGGAGAGTCCAAAAACACAAGTGATATTAGGGTTAGTCCGGCCTCTGGGTTTAAAGGAGTGGCCTGGAGCTAGTACCCAAGGCTCAGGGTGAAACAAGCCTGGTCTATAATTGGGGCACTGTCCTGGGGCTAAGATCAGGGGTTCAGTGAGTGAGCTGTCTCTTCCCTGACTGACCCATGTCACTGGATGTAAGGAGGACCAGGCAAAGGAAGCAAGGGCTCACAACCTTTCTAGATACATTCCCCTGGTCTTGTGGGTCAGTACTCAGGGCTCTCTTACCTCCCGGGCCTCCTTATTGAAGGCATCCAAGAATGGCCCAATGTCAGCAGTGTTCAGGGATGCCATGACCTTGCCCGCTCGGATGCTGTCTCTCAGGATGTCACTTGTCACAAAGAACCCTGCCACCTGTTCAGGGCTGAGGGTGCTCAGTGTGTCCATCTGGGGGAGAGGCATGGAAGATGAGGTTAAGAGAGAGTAGGGGTAAAGGAGACGGGGCGTTCCACTGGGGAAATCTGATGGGGAGAGAAAACATGCAAAACTCTTTGTAATTTTTTTTGTGTGTGTGCAATCAGGGTTAAGTGACTTGCTCAGGGTCACTCAGCTAATAAGTGTCTGAGGCCAAATTTGAACTCAGGTCTTCCTGACTCCAGGGCCAGTGCTCTGTCTACTGTGCCACCTCGCTGCCCCTCTTCGTAAATCTTAAAGAGCCATGTAAATGGTAGTTATTATAATAATAATAATAATAATAATTAGCCTCTTTTGAGCACCACAGAAAGGGAAGAGATGTCTCATCTTTTGCAACAAGTCTTTTTTGACCTCTTCCCGCTTAGATCACCTTTCCCTTATGGTATATATATATATATATATATATATATCTTGTATGTTCATTTTTTTGCATATTGTCTCTCCCATTAGAATGTAAAGTCCTTGAGGGGAGGGGATATTTTTGCCTTTCTTTGTATTCCCAGTAGTTAGCGTGGTCTGGCATACAGTAGGTGCTTAATAAATGCTTACTCAGTGACTGACTCATTTTTAGCCAGCTATAGAGGGACACAGGGAATGTCTAGGGAGAGGCCATCAGAGTGACCAAAGTGGCAAAGGGGACCAGTAAGAGATACTGTTAGACAATCTGATGACTTAATGGTTGCGAGTCTTTGCAAGTTGTCCCAGATTCCTCCGGGCCCAGCCAGCCTCATTTTTGTGGCGCAAACTGAAGTAAGGATTGAGTTAGATATATTAGGATTTTCCAGGGGTCAGAGTGGTACATGCTGGTAAGGGAGGTCGAGGAATATCTTCCTGGACAGCTTCTAAAATATGGTCATGATGCAACCAGGAGGCAGGAGACTGACTCACATGGTCTGCTAAAGGGGTCACTTCTGAGAGTCTCAGTACTACTTACAGCGTTGAAATCTTGGTACAGTTTGACAAGGTCATTGTAGGAAGCCAGGGAGCTGAAGGAGCCCAGGTTTGCCTGCAACCATCCAAGGCTGCCCTGGGTATTTTCAGAGCAGGGTGCACCTGGAAAAGAGAGGGTAGGATGTGTGCTAGCAGCTCGGGTATGGGCTTTCCAAAGGCAGGGCTGCTTGTACGTGTCTCTCTCCCTTCAGGCCAGGGGCTCCTTAAAGTAGGGGCTCAGCTCAGACCGGGAAAGACTTCGCTCCCCAGGTGTGGGAATGGCCAGGTGTCTGCTAACCCCTCTCTCAATTCTGGCCCTGAGTTCTCTATGGGACCAACGAACTAATGTGGGCCATGGGTCATTTAACTTCTCTTGCTTCTGAATAGACAGAAGGGTATCAGGCGGAGTCCTCGAAAGTGTCTTTGAACATCAAGAATGCCAACGTGTCTTACCTGTCTGCACTGAGCGAGAGACCAGGTAGCTTTGGGCAAAGTTGAACACATTCTGTCGGGTGGTGGGAGCCATCTGGGAGAAGCTTTGTTCTAGGCTGCCCATGCTGTTGGCAGAAGGGAAGATTCAGGGCTCTGCCTTCTTAGGACCCCTGACTCTTCTTCTGCCCCAATTTGGAGTCAGAAAGCCTTGATTTCAACTCTGCCTTAGCTACTATCTGTCCACATATCCTGCTTGTTCCTGCCTATCATCCACTGACCCATACCCTCGTCTTCCTGCTTAGCATAGTAGGTGCCAGGACCATAAAAATTTCTCCAAAAACCGAGGATTGCCAGGCATGGTGCCTGGGGAATCTCTTACGGTCCCTTTCTCCAAGTGAAGACATGACCATAGCTCCTTTGGGCTGGATGAAGCCCAAAGACAACTTTTGCCCTCTTCTTTCCTGATGAATTAAACTTTATAGAAGGTGAATGGCATAGACCCAAAAATCATGTGGATTTGGAGAGGCAGTAACTGCTAGCATTAGGGGCCTTGATCTATGGGAGAAGTGACTGTGGAGGAGAGTGTGGTTTGAGCCTCTGGGGGTTCCCTTCTCTCTCTTGGTCTCAGGAAACGGGTCGGTCAGCCAGGAGAAAGTTGTCCCTTGCTTCAGGCTGGGCCCCACGGATATCAGGCTAACCTTTTCTCTCTTCCATTATAGAATGATAGACTTAGACAGTACAACTCCTTCGTTTTATGGATAAGGAGACTGTGGCCCACTGGCTCAAGGTCATACAGCTAGCAAATACCTGACGCAGGATTATAACCCATGTCTTCCCCACTCCAGGTCCAGGGCCCTATCTGGTGCCTTTCAAAACTATGCTGTCCTCCCAGGTCACAGGTACATGGCTTCATATACATCCTAACAATATGATTAAATATGGAGAGAAGATAAAGGGGATATACACACATATATGTATATATACATATATATACATGTCTGTATATATATATATATGCATATAAATTTTTTTTGGAAGGGGCAAACCTCATACTTTTTGGGAACCCTGGGAACTGATAGGTTGAGGCTAAGTTCCAGTAAAGAGAGCTCTGGTGTCCACTGGCTCCAGCGCTCGAAAGGAGAAGTCTTAGAGGCTGTGGTCACTTACACAATTTGGAAAATGCCACAGGGCATGTTCTTGGGGAGGCCAGTGAGGGCTTCAGCAGTGATGCTAGGGAGCCAGGGGCTGAGTTTGTGTCTGAACCAGTCCTTGTACTCCTGCGGGCTGAGGCGAGTGAAGAGGTGACGCACTTTGTGGAAGATGACAGCAAACATGGCGTCACGGACAGGCACATTGGTCAGGGCTGAGATTCCTTGCTGTAAAACCAAAGGGAGCCTGGGACAGCAGGACATCACAGACCTGGGCTTTCCAGATTCCTACCCGTCCAGGATCCTGGGCCCAGTAGGGGTGTGTCATAGGGCATTTGTGGGGTCACCTTCCCATACCATAATTTTGAGACTTGGTTATATTCGATTCAATGAGTGATTCTATCCTGTATCATTTCTCCACAAATACAAGTACTATTATTAATAACAACTAGCATTTATGTGGCATTTCAGGCTTTGCGAATCACTTTACACATGGTATCTCATTTGATCCTCACAACATCCCTGAGAGGTAGGTGTTATTATTATCCTTATTTTACAAATGAGGAAACTGAGGCTGAGAGAGGTTAAGCAACTTGCCCAAGCCCACATAGCTAGTAAGTGTCTGAGGTAGGATTCAAACTCAGCTCCTCCTGACTTCCAGTCCAATCCTCTATGCATTGGGTCACCTAGATACCTTCCTTCTATGTACAAGTCTTGTCCTCCCAAACCTAAGGGCAGGGGCCTCATTCTCCCTTCTCTTCCTCTTTTGTCTCTTCCTCCTGTTGTTGTTGTTGTTGTTGTTGTTGTTGTTGTTGTTCTTCTTCTTCTTCTTCTTCTTCTTCTTTTCTTCTTCTTCTTCTTCTTCTTCTTCTTCTTCTTCTTCTTCTTCTTCTTCTTCTTTTCTCTCTCTCTCTCTCTCTCTCTCTCTCTCTCTCTGCCTCTGTCTCTGTCTCTGTCTCTGTGTGTGTGTGTGTGTGTGTGTGTGTGTGTCTCTCTCTGTCCTTTCCTCCCTCCCAGATACAAGTTCTCTGACATCAGAGTCCATTTCTCATCCTTCTCTTGCCCCTCCCAGCTGTGTCCAGCACCAGCTCAGGTACTCAGTTAAATGCTGTTTTTATTTCATTTGAATTTTGGCCCCAGGATAAGGGGGTACCAGGAAGATTGGGTAAATTTGAACAATATAAAGGCTTTTTGCGTACAGAGACATTTTCATTTTTATCTTTGTATTCCCAGTGTCCAGCACAGGGCCTGCAACACAGTAGGTGTTTAATAAATGCTTTTTGATTAACTATTTGAGAGCCCTGCTTGAGGGCAGTAACCAAGACTGTGTAGAAAGTGTGATAACAATGGGCACCTCTATTTGGGGGCATGGGGTGCCTTTCTTGCTTCTGATTCCTTGAATTCTCTGGAAATACCCCAACATCTACCCAGAAGCCTCCAGGACCCCAGGGGTAGCTCCCCCAATCTGCTTGCCATGGGTATTTAGCATCTAGTTGCCCCTGTCCTAGGGCACTTAGTCTTTGGTTACCTGTTGGGCCACGGAGACAAATTCTGTGACAAAAGCAATCATGCTGGACATAGTTCTGCTTCCTAGTGTCTCTAGGAGGGTGCTCACAAGGCCAAAGTCTTCTAGGACTCCAGGAGTGAAGAACACATGGGCTAGCTGTGTTGACGTGAGGTTTTCCTGAACGTCAAACTGGCAAAGAGATACAGTCACTGTACCTTGGATTTCCCCCACTTTCCCCCTTTTATATAAATCATCTCTCTTAGCCCTAAACCATCCCTTGGATGAAGATAGGATGAGAAATGCTGTCCCCATTGACAAAAGGGTAGATGGAGTCTCAAGGAGATCACATGATCTGCTTAAGATCCCACAGTGAGGGAGAGACAGAAATGATACCAGAATCCAGGGAATCACTTAATGCAGACAGAGGTACCTCTAAAGGCATGTTATAATCTGGGAAGGGAGGAGCCAGAAGGGAAAAAAACCAACAAGTCTGGCTCCTCTCACTGGCTGATAGAATGCATATGAAAAGGAAGTTTGAAGTACTTTACCTTTCCAGTAAGCTGACTGTCAGGCTATAGTGGCCTTGCTAGGGGAAAGACTCAGCACAGACCAGGGGCAATCTGCTTACACTATTCACAGGATCATGTCTTAGAGCCTTGCAGGCCACTCAATCCCATCCCCTCATTTTAAAAAATGAGGAAACTGAGTCTCAAAGAGGTTGGGTTACTCGTTAAATGACTGAACCCAAAGCCTGGATTTCCTCCTTCTCCTGACTACCCCATGGGCCCACACTGGCAGCTCAGAAAACCCTTGGTGAAAGGTTGATTATTTGTTGCAGGTTGACTATTTCTCGGCAGGTGATGGGGTATTGGGACTCACACCATTGAAGTCATCCTTCAGTTTCATGAAATCTCCATAATCAGCATCAGGTACAAATGGCCCCAAATTCTTCCATAGCCAAGCCTGACTACTCATGGTGGCTTCCATGCTTCCATCACAGGCCGAACCTGTGGGGATAGGGGATTTTTCTGAAGCAGACTCAAAACTCCAAGCAATTTCATTAAGTCCAGGGTGCCTTCCTATCCAGGGCTGCCATAGGAAGCTTTGGGTAAAACTTCCCTTCCATTGTTCCCCTTCTCTTTTGGGTCCCGAGGATTACCTGTAGTGTTTGCCTGGATTCCAAGAAAAGCCACCAAGGACTGGGCCACACCTCGTCTGTTCTCAGGTGCTATGGAGGAGTAGGCAGCACCAAAAGATGCCACTCTGAGGAAAGAGCACCAGGTGGCATCAGGGCAGGCTCGCTGTCGCACAGAACCCCTGCTCATCTGGCCGTTCCCATGTTCAGCAGAATCTCAGAATCATAGCATCTGCGAGCTAGAAGAGGTCTCAGGAATTACTTGGTCCAACCCCCTCAATTAAAGATGAGAACACTCAAGCCCAGAGAAGGAAGTGATTTGCCCAAGGTCACACAGTGAGTTACTGAAGGAGCCAGGACTCTTGGCTTCTAATAAGGATTGACTCTTTATACTACCAGGACTCCTTTGAGCAGCTCTAGCAAAAAGAAAACTTTCTATTTCTATCTGTGTGACCTTGGCCATGTCACAGAATCTTATAATACGGGTTTCATTCTCATTAGTAAAGAAGAGGGTTGGACCCCATGATTTCCTATGGTCCTTTCCAGCTCTAAACTGTTTAAGTTTCTTGAGCTCCAACGCCTGAAATGTCCTGCCTCCAAATGTCTTACCCATTGAAATCCTTCTCTTCAAGAATTAGTTCCTCTAAGAATCTTGAGCTTTCCCCTCACTCCTACCAAGTTGAAAGTAATCTCTATTTCCTCGGATTTTTCCTAGAGTACTTTAGATCTCTCCTTTGCTCCTATCACACTTTACTCTGTTTATATTTATCTCCCACCTCCATGCATTTGCACTGGCCATGTCTTCTGCCTGGAATGCACTCCCTCCTTACTTCTGCATTATAGAATCACATCTCCCCTCCCCCGACCCCTGTTTCCTTCAAGATTCTGCTCAAGCACCACTTTCAACATGAAGCCTTTCCTGATCCCTCCCTCCCAAACTACCCTGTATTTAATTATTATGTATCATTTGTATTTATTCTTTTTTTTATTCCTTCTGTATATGCTCATTTGGGCAGCTACATAGTGTAGCGGATGGAGTGCCAGGCCTAGAGTCATGAGGACTCATCTTCATGAGTTTAAATTTGGCCTCAGACACTTAGTAGCTATGTGGCCCTGGGCAAGTCACTTAACCCTGTTTGCCTCAGTTTCCTCATCTGTAAAATGAGCTGGAGAAGGAAATGGCAAACCACTTTATTATCTTTGCCAAGAAAACCCCAAATGGTATTGCAAAGAGTTGGACAGGACTGAAATGATTGAACCACAAAATATGCTTATTTGTACGAATGTTTCCTCCATAAGAATACATGATCCTTGAAAGAAGTGATTGTTTCATTCTTTGTATCTGTATGAACAATCCATCAATCAATCATTTATTAAACACCCACTGTGTGCCAGGTATTATGCTAAGCAATAAACAATGCCTGGCGTAGAGTAGGCACTTAATAAATACTTGTTGATTGGTAGTAGATCATAAGCGTCTTGAGAGCAGAAACTCTGCTATTTTTAATCTTTCTCATGCCAATGCCTAGTATAGAACCTTGCACATTGAGGACATTTAAAAAATGCTGGCCAAACTGGTCTATCATCAGGGGAAAAGGTCAACTTTTATCACTGATCTTTCCCCCCTCCAAAGTCCTTCCCCACTGGCGTGCTTTGGCCTAGGATTCCTTTGACAACCACTCACAAAGCTTGGAAGTTGTCACATCCAGAGACGTAGGACAAAAGGAGCTGGGCATCCTCAGCACCCAGGCTGGGAAGGAGAGGCATGAGCCTGGTCGAAAGGAAAAGGGTCCAGTCCTCTGGCCTCCAGCTTACGAATCCCCCTTGAATCTGGCCCACCAGTTGCTTGAGCATCTTCCTCCTGACCACTACATTTTGGATGGCCCCAGCTGACTGATGGAACAGTGAGAAGAGAATGGGAGGTAGAGGATTGGAATGGGAGAAGAGAGGCTTCCTCGGTCTGAGAATCAAAGCCCTCTGGGGGGTGGGGCTGCTTTTCCTAATCTTTTCAGTCACTGATATATCAAAAAGAATTAGCTTATCAAGTCAATTTTCCCAGTGATATCCTCACTCAGGAATATGAGTTTGGATAGGGGTTGGGGGGAGAGAAAGGCAATTTTGGAATCATGGATATGGCCCTGGGAAGATATACTTGGGTGCATACTGTAGAAGTGGCCCAAAGCAGTGGGTGAGGTGAAGGATTGGGCCACTGGAATTCCTGGAAAAGGGAAAGAGGCCAAACCTGCAGGGGACCCCTGGATTTTCCATGCCACCAACCACCCCACTCCAGTCACTTTCAACCTCAGGGTCAGGTGGAGGTCTTACAAGCTGGAGTTCCACGGTGAGCTGGCTCAGGAATTGGTCCACAGCTTCTGCAGGCATGCTCTGGAGCCTGGCAAGGACCAGATCCATGTCTTTTTCAAGGCTGATGGTGCCAGACTGTATGGCAAATGAGGCCAACTGGATGGGAGTCATTTTGTCCAGCAGAGAGAGCTACAGAAGAAGGGACAAAGTGAGCCAGAGGCTCTATGTAGGTAAGATCCTGAGCCTGAGAACTGAGGGGACTCTGAGGAATCTGCAGCCAATGTTTACTCCCCGATGGTTCTGCAGCCCATGTCAACTCCTCCACTCTATGCTAAACTTTGCATTACTCTTAGGGAGAATATTGGAAATAAATGGTTTATCCCAGGCCACCCCTTTTCCTAATATCTGCTTGGGCCTTAAGACAATGTGAGTGCAGAGAATGAAGATTCTAATGTTAATTGATAAAAGAGATAACCAGAAGGAGAAACCCAGTGAAAAGGCTTATGATCATAATGGAAAGGACCTTAGAAGTCATCTCATCCAACCCCCTCATTTTACAGATAAGGAAACTGAGGATCAGAGAGAGTAACTTGTTGAAGTTCTTGTGGTTATATTCTAGAGTTGAACAAGAACTTTTTTTGGTTTATTTTTGAAAAAAAAATTTCTATGCCATTCTGCTCCCTTTGGAACAATAATAATGATAGCAGTAGCCCCAGTGGTCCTAGCACCCCCACCCTGGCATAACCAGATAATTCAGGCAAAACCCCAGAGGTAGAGACATGTGGAAAGGAGGAGAGATTTAATATGACCTTAAGCATCTGAAAGAAGACAATGGAATAGTTTCTGGGGACCCTGAGAAGAATGGGAGAGAGAGCCTATCTTCTCACTGGTTTCATGCCCAACCCACCCGAGCAAGGACCACTCACCCCTTGGAGTTTCCCATTCCAGTACAGCAGGTCCTGGTAGTCAGCGAAGATACTGAAGTTCCCCAGGTATGTGTCCAGCCACACCTCAGAACTGGGTATGTCACGCCCACAGGGAGTTCCTTAAAAGGTACAGGTCTGGGGTAGGGGCTTTGACCTGGCTGTAATCATTCTGGGTTCCTGGGATTCTCTTCCCCTTGGGTATACCCTGTCCATCCTCTGGCTACCTCACTGCTCATGAGTACCTCCCTTCAGGGGCGGGGGTTGGAAACCTAGTCTTCTGGGGAAGGACTGCTAAGACTTAAGATTCTGGAATGCTGTGACCCGAATGGGAAGCCTGGGATTTGTGTATTTCATTTCTCCGGCCGCTAGTGAGCTAGTACAAATGTGGACCAGAGAATTGTACTAGCTGCTTCTGAGTCAAATAAAAACTTTTATTCACCATCCACAAGCTGTCATCACTAGATCCTTAATCTTAGTCCCAGGGTGACTCCTTACCTCTGACTTCAGCCTGACCCTTAAACCTAGTGCTAAATTGACTCCTATCCTAGCTTCAGATTGACTCCCATCCTAGTCTCAGACTGACCCCTAACCTTGGCCCTAGACTGATCCCTAACCCTGATTATAGCTAGAACTCCAACACCGGGGGTGGGGAACCTCTGGCCTCGAGGCCACACATGGTTCTCTAGGTCCTCAAGTGCAGCCTTTTAACTGAATCCAAACTTCACAAAACAAATCCCTTTAATGAAACAATTTGTTCTGTAAAATTTGGCACCCAAGGACACTAGAAGGCCACATGTGGCCTTGAAACCACAGGTTCCCTACCCCTGTCCAGGCTCAGCCCAGTTCTGGATTTGAGAACGCCCTCACCCTCCCAATTCCAGCATCCATCTCTTGAATACATATCCTTGGTTACAGAGCAGGACCTAGAGAGAGTATGAATGACGCAGCGCAGCTCATACCCGCTGCAAGGGACAAAGTCCATGAAGGATGGAACCCTTATTCATAGCTATTATTGTGAAGATACTGGCATGGGCGTTACGGTCATAGTCACATACCTGACTGAGCTCTGGCTGTGAGGAAGGCTTTGCACAATCCATATACACTGGGGGCATTGGGGGCAGGGATGAGCTGGTACACACTATTGAATCCTTTCATTCTGTGAGGGAGGAGAACGCAGAAATGGACAATCATAGAAATGGAGGGCGAAGTGATGAGCCATAGATACGTACAGGGGACGGATGGAGCAATTGAAGCCCGGAGTGTTGGAGTGACTTGCCTCAGGTGTCCAAAAAAATGAATAAGCATTTATTAAATGCCTACTATGTGCCAGGCACTGTGCTAACCTGCCTTGGTGTGCCACACCCACAGCTATGTCCAGGACCCTCGAGCCTTTGTCCCCCCCTGAAAACCAGCTAAGGCTTTTGTCCATAATGGTTTTGTCCTCTAAAGATTAGAGAAGGAACAAGAAATCCCACCCCCCACCTTACTTAACTAGGAAAAAAAATCAATCCTTGTAGAGACATTATTCAATAGCTATCTCCCTCAGCTGGAGCTCCTTCCCTTCTCCCATTGTCTGAGCCTGAGCCTGAGCCTGAGCCTGAGCCGGGCACTCATCACGCTGCTTTGTATTAGGGCTCTGTGTGTATAGTGCTTATACCCACACTAGACTGCAAACTCTTTGAGGGCAGGAACCAGTTCTTAGGATCATAGGATGATAGGTTTAGAGTTAGAAAGGACCCGAGAGGTCATCTAGTTCAAATTACTTCTTTTCACACTTTTCACAGACTTGGCCAATGACACACAGCTAGTAAGTTATAGAGGTAGGATTATATACTTCTGTTTCCTCCCTAGTGCTTGACACAATTCTCTGCACACTGTAGGTGCTTAAAACCGTATGTTGAATGAATGAATGTGATGAGGGGGATTCATTCTTCTGGTCTGAGCTGAAACCAACTTGTGGCAATTTTGTTTTTGAAAAAAAATAAAAACCTTTCTGATGTATGGAACAAACAAGAGTTGCAGTAGCTAATGAGGCTCTTGGAAAACATTTAAAGGGATATTTCTGTCCTGTTTTTGTTTGAGGTTGGCCCGTTCCTTGGGGCCTCTGTCCCTCCCTTTCAGTAAATGAGGCCCAGGAGAGGAAAAAAAATCCCTTTCTCTCTGGGTGTCAAGAGACCATCTAACAGGTTACAGATAGTAGGCACAGACCTGGGTAATCGAGTAACAAAGCCGGTACGCAGGTCCCTGAGTTCTGTCTCCTCCAGTCACCCATGTGAGTTTCCTTAGAGAATCTCAGAACTGAAAGGGATCTAGTTCAGAAGTCAATTATGCCAATCTTTCACCCGATGGGGAAGCCCCCTGGGCTGTGTCTCTGGCCAGTGAGTGAGCTGTGTCTGAAGATCTCCAGCCACAGAGCCTGCACCCCATTTCTGAAGTAAAGTCCATTCCACTCTTGGATTTCTCCAATGGTCAGAAAGTTTTCCCTTAGGTAAATGCATCTCTTTGTGACTCCTACCCATCATTCCTCGTTCTTTCTGCCTTCTGAGGTTTGCTAGAACATTCCTAAACCATCTTCCAAAATATTTGGAGAAGGTAATCAGGTATCCTTCAAAGTCTTGGATTTTCCAGCCTAATCCTCTTTGATTCTTTCAACCACTCTTCATATGGCATGTATTCTAGTCTCCATACTGATCTGATCACCCTTCAGTTTGTCTAGGTCCTTCCTAAAATGTGACATCCTGATGTGACCTGGTCAGACAGAGGGCCATGTGGTGCAGTGGAAATCTCACTCCCTTGACAGCTAGGAAACCTGGCCTTGGTGAAGTCACTTCTTCACTTGTTGCCTTGGCTTCTTCATCTTTAAGTGGGGTTGGACTAGATCATTCCTGAGGTCTCTTTCAGTTCTAAAACCATGATTCTAGATATTTAAAGTCTCCTCCACCTCTTGTGGTCTCTAATTCTGGACTATAGTATGTTAAGTCCTTGAGGGTGAGGATTTTTTTTTTTTGTTTTGGTCTTTTCATCCCCAGCATGTAGCTCTGTGCCTTCTGCATGGTAGGTGTTTAATGAATGCTGATTGAATGAATTGAATAAGTCACTTTCCTTGCTCTGGACACTAAACTTCTATTCTAGGGGTGGGCAACCTGCGTGTGGCCCTTTGGATCCAGTCAAAGGGCCATACTGGAGGACCTAGAGAGTCACATGTGGCCTCGAGGGCACAGGTTTCCTACATCTGTATCTATTCTGTAGTTCTCCATTCTGAAATCAGGTTCTGGTTGTGAGTTCCTTTCCAGGTGGGGGGGGAGGTAACTAGATGTGAGTCTAGAACAGGATTGGGGCACCTGTGGCCTCAAGGCCACATGTGACCTTCTAGGTCCTCAAGTCTATTTGACTGAGTCCAAGTTTTACAGAACAAATCTTTTTATTAAGAGGCTTTGTTCTGTGAAGCTTGGATTCAGTCAAAGGGTCATACTTGAGGACCTAGAGGGCCACATGTGACCTTGAGGCCACAGGTTCCCCACCCCTGATCTAGAAGGATCATAGAAGAAAGCCATGGGGAAGTGGGTAGGTCTGGGCTTGGAGGCAAGAAGTCTTGGATTTGAATCTCACTTCAGATACCTACTAGTATGTAGGAAAAAAAATTAACCTCTCTGAGATTCAGTCATCTTATATCAGTTTTCTTACCTATCTTTTCTTATTTATTATCTATAAAATGAAGGGATTGCACTAGGTTTCTTCTAGCCCTAAATCTATGCTCCTATGATGCATCATAATGCTTCCTTTCCTAGGAAGAGGAGGCCCCTGAGTGTTCTGCCAAGGGTCTTGTCTCCTGGGTACAGGGACAGGGAATAGAGGCAAGCAGATGCTCCCAGCTAGCTCCAGGACCTACATGTTCTGGTAAGCATCACATGAGATGGTCAGGGGGATCTGGGCAACAAAGGTCTCATTCACCGCCTGCAGTACATTCTGGAGGCCACTCTGGAACCAGTAGGCAAAGTCTGTGCTCTGGAACTTGGGAAAGTGGAGAGATAGGTGCTGGAAGGCCAGGCTGAGCAGGAGGCCTGTGTGGATGCTGCCTTGGAGCTGCGCCTGTAAGACCCAGAATGGCTTGTTCAGAGCTTTCTTGCCAAGGCTTAGGACCAGGGCTTCACGGGCCCTGGGTTTGCCCAGGCTTGACTCCCTAACTGCATCTGTGAGGCCTCCAATTATTTTTGCTTTCTTATTCTCACAATAGTAACCACTACCCCAACAACCAAACCAGACTTTATAATTCTTAGAATGATTTCCTAGAGTAGCTATGCAAATTACATGCAAATGATCCCAAAGACCCTTGGGAAAATTCATCCCTTACAGGGATAACCTATGAAGCTTCCTCCCTAACCCTGCCTGGCACTGAGGCCTGAGAGCCAATACTCACCTGGGACAGGGCATTGAGGCTGTTAAAAAATTGTGCCAGGTCCGAAGTTGTATTTATTTGGCCCATGACTTTCAGGATGGTAGCTTCATCAGCTATCATTTCTGTCTGCCAAATGACCTGGGCCAGCTGGCTTGCAGATAGCTCTGTCAGGGCTGAAAACTACCAGTAGAAAACACAGTGTGGTCAGATATGTGACTAGGAAACCTCTTCATCAACATGAGTAAGGCAAATTCATTAGGATAACAGCTTAGGAAGTATAACCCATGGCAATACATCCTGTGATGCTTTCCAGCACCCGGCTGAAATGATGTTCAGATTACTGGTCATCCTGCCATTTTGTTTTGTTTGTTCTTTTGAACATATATATATTTAGTTTTAGTTTTAATTTTCAACATTCGTTTCCATAAGTTTCAAATTTTCTCTGCCTCCTTCCCCTCTCCCCTCCCCAAGACAGCATGCAATCCAATACAGGCTCTACATACACATTCGAATTAAGCATATTTTCACATTAGTCATGTGGTATGTAGGAATTAGAATGAATGGGAGGAACCATGAAAAAGAAAAAACAAAACAAAACAAAACCAAAAAAAAAAAGAGAGCAAATAGTGTGCTTTGATCTGGATTCAGACTCCATATTTCTTTCTTATTCCACATCCAGAGAAAGAAATATGGCATCTGAGTCCAGATTGAAGCGTACTGTTTGCTCTTTTTTCTTGTTCTGTTTTGTTTTGTTTTTCCTCCTACCATATGAATGATTATTTGGACAAACAACTGACATCTCTAGTGCTTAAAGGTTTACCATGTCCTGGGAGTGTGTCAGGAAAAGTGAAACTCAGAAGTATAAAGTGACTTCTTCAGGTAGACAAGGCCAATGGGATTTGAGCCCAGGTGTCCTGGGTGCTAGTTGGGTATTCTTTCCTCTCTGCTATATGCCCTCTGCAGTTTGGACATTCTCTGGTATTTTGATTTGCCTAATCTTTTAGGTTATCTATCGTGTATCTCGTCTCCCCCATTGGCGTGAATAATTAGGAGGTAATGCACTCTTTCCCTCTCTCCCTCTTTGGTATTTGGAGCTGATACTTTGGATGGAATGATTGAGTGTGTGTGTGGCTGGCACTGCCCCCAGCTTTTGTACTTCTTTCCTGCCCAGTGTACACATCAGAGGGTGCAATTGCAGGGGGAAGGTAAGGAGGTTGGGGCCATGGTACCTACCCCGTCAAAATTCAGGTTGAGGGTTGAGAATTCTTCCACGGTGGCAAAAGCCTGGAAACGCCTGTAATTGTGGGTGATCCAGAGGCTGCTGGTAGCATCGGCAGAGCAGGTTATGCCTATAAGGGAGGAGCCTGTGGGTCAGTTCATAAATGCCACCCACCCCAACTGGCTAAAAACTGAGCAGTCAGCACCTCCCAAAGAATGATCAGTGACTCCAGGCTGACCTGTGGCCACAGGCTGTGTCTCCAACCTTAGTACTGGCTTGATTCTCTTACCCTGGTCACAGACTCAGATCTGTCTCTGATTCCAGACACGGTCCTGACTCAACTCCATGCCTGCCATCCATCTGATCCCTAACTTCTAATTCCATCTGTCTCTCTAAAACCCCAGTTTATTCATCTCAGGGCACTGGGTAGGCTCTGTGGGCTCTAAGGACAGAGGACCTTGTGTCTGGAGATGGGCCTCAAGGTAGCTTCGGATCCAGCCATGGACTAGTCTCCTTTGCTCTTCTGTCAAATGGTCAAACACGCCATCTAGGGCAGCCACCCTGCATCGTAGGGATAAGAACAGCAGCAATAAACATTTATACAACAGTTTTATGGTTTATGGAATACTTTGCTCACAACAGCCCCGTCCAATAGATAGTTCAAATATTACTGCTTTCATCTCACAGATGTAGAAAACTGAGGCTCAGAGAAATTATATGTCTCTTGAAAACACACAGCTAATAAGCGTCAAAGCCAGAATTTGAATCCAGGTCTCCTGATCCCAAGCCCCGTGTTTTTTCTACTGTGCTATACTGCCTTCCCACGATTGATGGGATTGAGACAGGCAGGGAGGCAGGTAGAACTAGGGAGGAGAAAGTGAAGAGGTAAAGAACCTTAAATAGAATAATTCCAGGATACCATATTGATCCCAAGTCCTGAGCTCTCAGGTCCTGGACTGGAGCCTTTGTGGATTGATATGATATGCTAAAGGGATCTGGGCTAAGAGGCCAGAGGTAAGCAGCATCCATGTATGACCCCAGAGGAACCCTGGGGCTGGGAGCTCACAAGTTCTGCTGGGCTTGGCAGTCGATGTCCCGGGGAATCAGCAGCAGGAGCCTGCTATTGAGGCTGGGCAGGAAGAGGGGCATCAGGCGGCCAAACCAGAGGTCGTAGTCCTGGGCTGTGAGGGTACGGAATGGGAGCAGCTGGAAGATGGACTCTAGGGCAAGGGCCCGGACACGGGCATCGGGCAGGATGGTGATGCCCCTCTGTAGGATCAAAGCAGAGGGCAGCCCATTTTATGGAGAGGGAAACTGAAGAACGGAGATGAGTGACCTGCTCAAAGTCACACAGCTGGCCAATGACCAAAGCTGGGGCTAGGACCTAGGTCTCTGGACTCCCAAACTAGTACCTTCTCCACTGCATCTTTATTTCACACAGGCTAGTAGACAAAAGCCACGCAGGCACAGCATTTGGTAGGCTTGAGACCTTAAACAATGCCCCACTAGGCCTGAATTTCCTTATATGTAAATGAAACTAGATGCCCTCTAAGGGCTTTCCTGGTGAAAACACTACATAAAACCAGGAATTTCATACTAGTGAGTCGAGAATAGTTTGAAAAGTCCAAATCAATAGAAAACCAGGTTGTATTTAGGAGTGACATATAGAGGGTGAGATTGGTCAGTCAATTAAAAAGTTTGCTGAGTGCCTGACCTGTCTAAGTGTCTGTCATTGACAGTGTCATGTACAAGACTTTGTATAATGATTAGGGGAATATTTTGGCCTATGGGAAAAAAAAGATAAGAAAGGCATTCCTAGAGGCACAGCCTGGGACCCGATCTTTTAAAAAAAAGAAAGGACACACCATGGAAAGGCCAAAGTACTATCTAGGTGTGAGAACTGACAATTTTTGAAAGGGATCAGAAAGCAAAGGCAGGGTTGCTGTTTCCCGAAGGCCCCTATTCAAGTGATGACATTTCTTAGGAGTTGGCCCTCTGCTGTTAGCACATCAGCTAGTATTCATTTATCCTACTGGAGGGGGAAGCAAAAGCTTCTAGTGGGCCTGGGAGAGGCATACTTTAAAGGGCAAGAGGAAGACTGTAGGGGGAAAGGGCAGCCAATGAGGCAGTGGGTAGATGTTGCTAACAATAAAGCAAAGCCAGTTTTGGGAGACAGAGCCAGGGGAGAAGGACCTACCTTCTGAGGGATGGAGCACTTACCAGCTGGGCCACAGCATTGAATCTGGCCAGGAATTCAGCCATGTCCCTGAAGGGTCGCCGCTCCATCTCTACCAGAATTCTGATGGCTGAACGCTCACTTCTTATTGCACCTACTACTAGCATCATCTCCCCAAGCTGCTGGGCTGAGAGCCTCTCCAAAACTTCATACTAGGATGAATGATGAGGAGAGAAGGCAGATTGACATCTTCATGTACCCACTGGAAGTCACACCTCCCCAATCAAGGTGCTGCCTTTTTTATTCCCCATTTGACATTCCCATTTGACAAATGAGGAAACAGGTACAGAGAAACTATCTCCCCGGTCAGTTTTTTTTACTGTCTCCTACACAAACTAGATTCATTTGTGCCTTTATTTTTCTTTTTACAATTTATTATTTTTAAAGAGAAAAGCTCATTTTCTCTGCCATTTCCTTCCTCTTCTTCCCATTTGGGGAAAGAAAAAAGAAAAATAAAACTCTTATAAAAATATGCATAGACAAACAAAACAAATTCCTTCATTTGCCATGTATTAAACTGCACCTAGAGTCTGTCACCTCTTTGCTCACACAGTTTTCCTCTGACTGGAATGCTCTCCCGCCATTGTTTTCCCTCTATCCAAGCCTGTCCTGTCTTTCAAGCCTTAGCACTATGTTCACCTTCTCTAGGAGGCCTCCCCTGACTCCCCAATGCCCCACTCCAGTTCTCTTTACTCCTTTCAAATCATCTATCACCCACTCAATAGTCCTACACTTCAGTCCAGAATCTTGGTCTTCTTTCAGGTCTCAGCTTAAGGGCTATCTCTTTCATTGAGTCTTTTCTACTGGTCCAGTTGTTTAGGCTCTGCCCCTCATCAAAATATCTTATATTTACTTATTTGTGTACATGTTGTGTCCCCAAGTAGAAAGTGGTCTCCTAAGGTGGTTAAGTACCCCAGGGCACTGGTAAAAAGGCCCTTCTTGGTCTCCTTTGCTGGTTCATTATCCAAGTCATAACTCCCAAGTGAGGGTGTTCCCCAAGACTCTGTTTTAGGTCCCCTACTCTTCTCTTTCTACATCCTCTCTCTTAGTGATCTCATCATGTCCCATGGGTTTAATTATTATCTCTATGAAGATGACCTCAGTTTCTTAAGTCTAGAGTCTAAACTTCGCAGAACAAATCCACTTAATACAAAGATTTGTTCTGTAAAACTTGGACTCAGACAAAAGGCCTCACCCAAGGACCTAGAAGGCCACAGGTTCCCCACCCCTGGTCTAGATAATCAACAAAATGATAAATCAAACCCCAATTTGTAGTGATTGCCTATTTCCAAGGTGTCAATGTTCACACTGAAAATTTAATAATCGGCTCTCCCCAGCTGGTTCGAGCACATCACCGGATACAAGTATAAAAAAACCTCAAACCAAAATAATCCCTACTCAATTAGCTTAAATTCTAATGTTGGAGACAACAAGTACATGTAAAATAGCCATATAAAAGGTGTTTACCTTTTCTATGAAGACTTTCCCCAATTCTTTTAACTGCTTCCACCCTGCCTCTCAAGCTTGTAGCTAACTTTGCATTTAACTACTTGTATCTAACTACCTTGTATTCTTTTTATATTTAGTCCTTGTCTCCTCTGGTAAAATGTAAGATCCCTGAGAGCAGGGATTATTCCAATGTTTGTACTTATGTCACCAGTGCTCAGCACAGAATAGGCACTTAATAAAATTGGAATTAATTGGAAGTAAAAGTGAATTGATTGACTAAGAAACTTGCCAAGGGGAGTTAGTGTCAAAACCCAGATTCAAGTCAGTCTTCTCTCAGTATATGTGACTGTAGAGTTTGCTGGGGCCTAAATGAAGGCATCTAGAAACTACTGTCTTCTCAAAGGTCAAGGGATGGGGTGGGAGATAGGGAGAGAAGTCTATGACTAGCAAAGGCTGCTTGGAGGGTCCAGTCCAGGGCATCTAGACTGCTCTGAGCCCCATGGGCCCCTGTGCCTTGAGGACTACGTGGTCCATACTTACCCCATTAAATGCCGGGTAGAAAGTGAGGAGTTCAGTGTAGTTGGCAAAGCTTAAAAATTGGCCAAAGAGCTGAAGATAACTCTGGCTGTTGTTATAGGCTTCAGGGAACACAGAACCTGCCCCACCAGGAAATAAGAGGAAAGGAGAATGGTCAGGATCAGGGAAGGTTCTGTTAATACCAAGGTACCATCACTTCCCTATTATCCAGTGGTTATATTCCTAGCTATACATTATCCAGGCTTCTAAGACCAATGATTTTAAGGGAATACTTTACCATGACCGTCAATTATTCTAAAGTCAGTAAGAGTTATTAATAATGATTGCCCACATTTCTATAGCCCTTTCCAATTTATATTCTGTTTTCATCACAATAACCTATAAAAGTGACCTTTGTTTTTGGTCAGAACCTACAATTTTATCAGGAGAGGGGACTCCCAGTGCGGGAACTGTGTAAGCTAGCAACACATCTGTAACTTAGGGTCTTTTCTTTCTTCTTTCCTTCCTTCCTTCCTTCCTTCCTTCCTTCCTTCCTTCCTTCCTTCCTTTCTTTCTTTCTTTCTTTCCTTCTTTCCTCCTTTCCTTCCTCCCTCCCTCTCTTTTTTCCTTCCTTCCTCCCTCTTTCTTTCTTTCTTTCTTTCTTTCTTTCTTTCTTTCTTTCTTTCTTTCTTTCTTTCTTTCTTTCTTTCTTTCTTTCTTTCTTTCTTTTTCCTGTCTTCTGAGCTCACCCAGACTGGAAGTATTATGGCCACTCACAGGGCTCACCTTGCTGCCAATCAGCAAGGAAACTTTAACTTGCTCTGTTTTTAACTTGGGTGGGTTCACTCTTCCTTAAGACAGCCTGGTAGCCCCCCACCTTGCATATCAGTATCAGACTTAGCGCAAGCACCTGATTGGCTTTAACCTGACCGCAGCTCAGAATTCCTGAACTCAAGTGATCCACTAGCCTCAGTCCCTGCACCACCAAGACTGTATTCTCTCTGAGAATTGCCCAGGGTCACATAGCTCCTCCGTGTCAGAGGGAGTCCTTAAGCTCAGGTCTTCCTCTCTACCCAGTATGTCTAAATCTCTAAAAAATTTCATAATAAAAATTGCTGATGTCTATATAGAAACTTAACGTTTAAAAAAAGTGCTTAATACTCATTGTTTCTGTTGATCCTCACAATAGCCCTATGAGATAAATAGTATAGATATTATCATCCCCATTTTACAGATTGAGACACTGAGGCAAAGAGAGGTTAAGCAATTAGCCCACGGTCACGATGCTTACAGGCGATAGATCCTAGGTTTTCAGGTTCCAAATTCACTGCTCCTTCTGTATTTTACCACTCCTCCCCTCGACTGCACTCCCTCAGGCACCTCACCTAAGAAAGTACACCTAATCAGTGGCAGAGCTGAGATTAGGACATTGGTGCTTGGGTTTGTATTTGCCAGAGACCACACAGCCTCCATCTTCTCCTTGCCCTTCTTCTCCTGTGGTTCCTAGTATGCCAGAAGGAAGGAGTCAGTCCACTTCTTAAAGGATGCTGACTCCTGTGCAGGAGGCTCTAATCTAATCCAATCTGGCACTGTTTTCTTTG
This sequence comes from Trichosurus vulpecula, assembly GCF_011100635.1. Lineage (NCBI taxonomy): Eukaryota > Metazoa > Chordata > Mammalia > Diprotodontia > Phalangeridae > Trichosurus > Trichosurus vulpecula. Next base: position 71,400,882 of record NC_050581.1, read on the forward strand.
CTTTGTGATACCAGGCAAGACCTTTCTTCTCTCTGGGCTTCAGTTTCTCCTTCCACGAAGTGGGAAATTATCCTTTCAACTCTGATATTTTATGATTCTATGACCCCTTCCCCACCACCAACTCCTCTCCCCCTATTATCGGGCAAGGTTCTTAGGACCTGCCCTGGACATGCTGCTGTGTAGCATGTGATGCGATTCCCACCCCCATTCACCCCCAACATTGGGGCAACAGGCAAAGCAGGGATTAGATTGGGTACCTGAGACTCTAAACTGGTGACTCAGGACATTTTGGATGAAGCCGTAGATATTCTGGGACGTCTGATGGGAACACTGAGAGAAGACATCACTGAATGCATGAACACTGTGATGAGGGAGGAGAAAGGGAGTAGAGAGGGAGAGGAGTAGTTTAATATGGTTCTCTAGATGGGAGAAGTGAGAGAGGATTGAGTGATGGAGTTGCCATAGTGACCAGATGTTGGCAGCGAGTTTGAGGCAAGTTAGAACCAATCAGAGAACAGGATGGTATCCAGGTGGGAGAGCCTGACCCAGGGTACCAGAAAAGAGGCAAACCTCCCTCTAAGCTCACCTGTGGGATTATATGCTTCTTGTCTGTTTTTGTATTCCTTAGAGTGTCCACTACTGTCTCTTAAATGTAGTAGCCACTTAATAGGTATTTGTATAATCTGACTGAGATTCAGCCAGGCTGGGAGCTCCTAAAGGGAAGGCAGGACATGCTGGGCCTGGAGTTCCAATCCAATCCCAGGAACTTACTAGCTGTGTGACCCTGAGCAAGTCATTTAAACTTCTCTCTTCCACAGTTTCCTCCACTGTAAAGTGGGGATTATAATAACACCTACCTCCCAGGGTTGTTGTGAGACTCAAATGAGATAATATTCATAAAGCACTTAGCACAGTGCCTGGCATGTAGTAAGTAATAATAATGATAGCTGACATTTATATAGTGCTTACTATGTACCAGATTTACAGATGAGGAAACTGAGGCAAACAGAGGTTAAGTGTGTTGCCCAGAATCACACAGTTAGTAAATGTTTGAGGTCAGATTTGAATTCAGGTCTTCCTGACACTAGGCCCAGCGTGCTGATTCCCTTCCCTTACTCCCTCATTCACTCCTTTGTTCAGCACCTACTGTGTGCAACACTTCGCTAGTCTCCTCTTCCCTTCTGTTTACCACTCCTTGCCTACCCTCTCTCCATCTAACCTAGCACAGGGTTGGTTACACAGGGGCCTTAGTGATTGGCAGGTCTTGTTGCCTGGTGCTTGGTGGGGGTAGAGCTGATGCATTCACCACCTCTTCCGTTTCCTCATTGTTCATGTAAGTTTGTGCCTAGCTGGGGATTTGTGCACCCAGGCCCCACAGGGACTCACATGGCTCTGTAAGAAGAGTAGCTGAGGTCCAGTGGGAGGAGACTGAGGCCCTGGGCATTAATGCCAGGAAGCAGGAGATGCAGGTTCTTGTGGAACCAGAGCTCATAGTCCTTCTCAGAGAAGGCAGTGAAGTGCAAGGCAAGGCTAGGGAGCAGTACATCCAGGATGCTTTGTCTCACATGGGCTGGAAGGGCAGGGCTCTTGGCCTAAGGGGAAGAAGTAGGAAGTATCAGCCTGTGGTCTGTGGGATGCACTGCCTTCTCATGCCCCCTTCCCTAACTCCCCCCTCCTCAGCGATCCCTCCAGGTGTGCTTCCCTTGTATGTACCCCTGCCCCCATTGCTACCCAATGCCTTGGATTCCCTTTTACCACCCCTGTCCCAAATCTCTCCAACACTAAACAGGGAGAACCAGAAGAAATTGTAAGGATCATTTAGTCCACCCCCCTCATTTTACTGAGAAGAAAAATGAGGCCAGGGTAGGGGCCTAAAGTGTCACATAAGAAGAGCTGACCCCAACCCAGGCCTGCAGGCTCCCATCTTAGACTGCCTACATCACTTGCTGATACCCCAAAGGGCTCTGTAAACACACGGAAGGGCTTATTGTTATTTTCAATGACACATTAAGTACCCTGGCTCTGAGCCTGTTGGGCCTACCCACAAGAAGACCAAGCTAAGAGGCTTAAGACCTTGTTGTTCCTTTGTCCCCTAGGGAAGAGTCCCAAGGCAGGGCCCATTTGCCATAGGGTGCTAGGTTTGAGAAGAGGCATTAAAGATTATCTAGGCCAAAGCCCTTATTTGAAAGATGAGGAAACCAAAACCCAGAAAAAGGAAGTGATTTTTCTAGTTCACACAACCCTATGAATGACAAAGCCCAAGATTACAACCCAGGTCTCTGGATCTAATACTGTCTCCACTATTCTACCTCTGCCAGGGAGTCCCATCCCATGAGATCTATAGGTCCTGAAGCCTACACATTTATAGATTCCAAGAGTCTGAAGCATCTCATTTGGACCAAGCAAGGGCCTAGAGGCCAAGACAGGAAACTAACTATTCCCTAGTATTCACTGGCTTTAGAGTGGAATTGCTCACCTTGGAGAGAGCCAGGTTGAACTCTGCCAAGAACTGGCCCATCATGGTCAATGGGATCCTAGCCTGGCTGGACATGAGGCTCTCCAGAACAGTCCTCACTGCAGTGACATTGGAGAGCACATCTGGACTAACCATAAACTCCACCCGCTGTCGGACATCCAAGTAGCTGAGAACATCAGCCTGTGAAGAAGGATGCGTAGATTAGGGACCTTATAGCGGTGGCTGGGGCTGGGTATATGTTAGGTCTGGGATTGAGGCCCAGCCTGGGTCCAGGGTTAAGGGCTCAGCCTATTAACGACTGAACTCATGGTCTGGGGCCCTACAACCCCAGAACTGAATCACTGGGGTGTCCAGCCTGGCCTCCACTGTAACATGGCAGTAAGACGCACATACCGGATTGAAATTTCCACTGAGAGACTTCACTTCCTCCAGCGTCACCTCTGAGAAGAAGGAGCCCCATGCGCTCTTTATCCACTCAATCAACGGCTCCACAGGGATAGCTGAAAGAAGGAGGCGGTCATCTCCCTTAGCTTGGTGGAAAGGAGGGTAGACCCAAAGAGATCCAGGCCTCCTTGCCTTTGTGAGACATCCAGCTAAATCTAGATGTCAGGCCAAGTACATCCCCCAACCACATCAAACAGAGTGGTCTGAACCCTGAAGTCATCAAGGAATCACCTACCATTCAGGGTCCTGAGATGCTGCAGGATCCATAGGGCAACTGCTCTCCGGGAGGCTGCAGGGATGAGGCTGTGAACCGTGTCCAAGCTTGAAACACTGGGAAACAGGGAAGAAGAATGGTAACTTTGGGTTTGATGAGAGAGTTTAGGCCTCCAACAGGTAGGAAAGGACAGCCCCCCTGAGCCTAGGCACCCTCTGTAGCTTGGTGTGCTCTCCCTGGTGGATGTGAGTAAGAAGCAAGTCCTGGACAATACTCTTGCTATGTGCCAGGGACTGTACCAAATGCTGGGGGTACAAAAAAGGCAAAAAACCAGTCCCTTTTCTCAAGGAGTTCTTAGTCTAAACCTGTGATCTTACTTATATAGGGAATACCTGGTGAGGATGCTTTTTCTTCCTATGTAGACAGGCAACTGTTCTACAATTTATAGTTTTAGAGAGTTTCTAGGGCACTGAGAGGTTAGTTGATTTGCTCAGGGTCACACAGTCAACATGTGTTAAGGGTTGGGGTTTGAACCCAGGTTCCTACCTGGCTCCAATATCATTTTATTACCTACCATGTTGCCTCTCAGGTTCTGAGGATACAAGGCCAAAATGAAACCATCCTTGCCCTCAAGAAGCTTATATTCTATCTACATTCCATCATCTGTCATCTTGTCATCTCCAGGCACCATGAGAGAGCATCATGGCTGCCATGATGACATGGTGACATTCAGAGATAGGACCAATCTTTTGGTCAACAGTGTCTGCCTCTGCCATCTAAATACTGTTCCACCTCCTCAGCACAATATTTTTTGGAGCTAAAGAGGGTGGCCAGGGTCTCCATGTACCATCCATCAATCTGAGGATAAGGAAGGCCAATCTAGCCGGAGGTGTCAATCAGTCAGACAGACATAAATACTCCCTGAAGACTAACCACAGGCAGAGTACAGGACTTACATAGTGACCAGGGAGGGGACATCCCGAGGGACAACCAAAGCCAATGTAGACTCATTGAACATGGGCAGAAAGAAGAGCAGCTCTTCCTGGAAGGTGGTATTCCAGTCTGCAGCGGTGAAGGTCTCCCTCTCGACTGATGTGAGGGTCAAGAAACTTGTCAGGAGCCACCTTGCAGGCTCTGCTTGAGGCAGAACTTTGATTTTGCACCGAGAGGAGCCCTTAAATGAGAAAGATGTAAAATTTGGACCAAGGAAAGACATGAGGGTGGGGAAGGCTGTTACTGAGACAGATGATCAAGGTGGGTTTAAAAGAACAAATAAAAAAAAATGAAAGAATAAATTAGTCATTGACTCATCTGTCCAGGAGGGCTTAAATGTCCCTACTAAGAGGCAGGAAAATGATTATCTTTAAAAAAAAGAAATAGATTTTTATTGATATCTTTTGTTTTCACATCACCTAGATTTACCCCTAAATCCCTTCCTCTTACCTCCTGAGAGAGCCATCCCTTATAATAAAGAATTTTTTTAAGAAAAAGAGGAAGGAGAGGGAAAAAAATCAGGTAAACCAATCATTTCATTGAAAAAAAATCTGCCAAATTGTCTTCAGAAGGTGATACCTCCCCCCCTTTGGCACCCATTCTCTCATGTGGGACCTGGCCATGGATCCAAGTAAAGACTTTAAAGAAGAAACCTTAGAACAGTCCTTCTCCTGCATGGTAGACTGGCCCTGGAGCCTACCGATTGGGCAGTCCTGGTGAATGTGGTCAGAATCTGGTGTATGGCCTCTGCAGAGCTTTGCTGGAAGAACCGTATGAAGCGAGGGTCCAGCTTGGTTGTGGTCAGTAGGTCTGAACAGGCCAGAGCATCCCCCAGCTGGTTGTTGGTTAGTATATTCAGCACAGCTCCCTGGGGGCGTAAGGGCTGGTTGAAATTCCTTCTGAGATCCGAGCAACGTGCTCACTTTGGTACTGCTAATCCCCTTCTGTTCTCAAAAGTCTGCCTGTGTCCAACTCAGGGTTCCCTGAGGATGGGGTCATGTCTTTTACATTAGAATGGCAACTCCTATCTTAGTATGGCTGTATCTCCTCCTCAGATCAGGAAATTCACTTTTCTCTGAAACCCTTAAGGGCAGGGCTATTTTTCCTCTTTCCTCCGGACCTCCCCAGCCCTCTTCCCACTCTGGAGCCCCCAAACTCATACCTACCACTTCTTAAAGAATAGGTTCAACCCCCCAGTTACTAGTCTGTTCTGGAAGCTCCACCATGGGACCACTCCCTGACAACAAGACTCACCACGTCAAACCTTTGGTGGTAGCTGACCAACTGGAGGTATGTGGCCTCCTGGGAAAACCTTCCCAAATACTTGGTGAGCCAGTTCCTGGTATTGGTCTGTCGATCACAAGCAGGACCTATAGTAAAGATACCCAACATGACAAGCCCCCAAGAAATAAGGTCTGGGCAAGTTCTGGGTCAGAGTGGAGTCTATAAGGAAAGGGTTATCTTTTGTGAACTTTGGGGGTAACTTGAAGCAGGCATGTGATGATAAATTTTTAACAATTTGCTCTCTGGAAAAAATGTATTTATGACATATGACACACTTTTAAGCTTAAACAGCATTACTAAGGTTTCTCCATCATTTTCCTAAGTTTAGACAATCAGTAGAACATTGAGCCCTGACTTGTAGCATTTGCTGGTTTCTGAGGTATAAATGCTCATACTGAAAATCTAACAATCAGCTTTCTGGCTGGATGGAGCTGGCTCCAGCACACCTTTGCCTGTCCATCAATTGTATAAGATTTTTGAAGTAAGGGGATAATTAAAAAAAAAAACTATTACATGCTACTATTAATCTCCTACCCTTAGTTAGCTAAGTTATTATAAATTAAAATAGAACACCAAATGGGCACCAGTACCCAGGATCCTGATTGGTTGATCATGAACCTAGGATTATAGAACAGACAAACGAGTTTGATTCAATTGGCAAAGGTAAGTCACTCCCTAAACTGGGAGTTGTGGGGTGGTGGAGGTTAGGAGCTGAACTTTGAGAGAATCACGAGCCTCAGGGAACTGGAGCTAGTTAAGAGTAACCTGTATATACTCAATATAGAACTGGGTAGTTTTATATGCTAACTTTCTTTGATATGCTAATTACCGTAGCTTGACATTTATATAGTTATATAATTCTCTTTTAGTACATTTGTATAGTCTCTTTTATATTTACATATTCTCTTTTAGTACATTTTTTCTTAAGTAAATCTAGAAAAGTCACTTTTAGGGTCTGGAGGGCATAACAAACAGGGATCAGGTGGGAAAGAAAGAACAGATACCAGTCTTGGGTAGGCAGTTGTGGTGGCAGATAAAAAGGGCAAGGCAATTAGTAGCTAGGTCTGGTAAATCTCTGTACCCCTGGGGGCCCAACAAGTTCAAGGACTACAAAAGTCTAGAGTTTTAGTAATCTGGAAAGCTTAAAAAGTAGTGAAAGGGGAGAGTCCTGGGGCCAAAGAGAAAGTCTCCTTAGGTTTCTCTAAGGAGGTGGAATCTTTTGGAAACTGCTGCTGGTGAGCCAGGCCTTAGGCCCAGGGGATTAGATTAGGAAGCCAATTAGGAAGGCCTCAGGGGTCAGATAGGGAAGCCATCAGGAAGACTTCAGGGGTTGCATCCGGAAGCCCATCAGGAAGGCCTCAAAGGGCCAGCTGAGAACTAGTCCTCTTCCCCCTATAGAACTTGAGCTGTGACAGCTCCCATCTGAGGGACTGAACACTCACTCTGGTCTCTGTGGAAGGGTCAAACAGTGTCTTGGAACCAAACGGAGAATAAGGGAAAGGGTATGGTTAAGTGGTGACAGCAGGAATGTCATCTAAATAGGGATTAATCATGGAACTTCAGAATCACCATCTCTCAGAATCGTGTTTATGAACTGAGAGGTATTGGTGTTACAAGGAAGCTTGTGACATAGTGGAGGGAGTGCTAGATTTGGAGTCAGGAAGGCCTGAGTTCAAATCTTCCCTCAGACATGGACTGGCTGTATGATCGTGGACAAGCTACTTAACCTCTCTTGGCCTTCATTTCTCCCTCTGTAAAATGGGGAATAATAACAGTGCCTCCCCCTCAGCGTTATTGTGAAGATGAAATGAGGTGATATATAGGAAATGCTCTAAAACCTTGAGGCATACGTGGTAGCAATTATAAATGTTAGCTATTATAAGCTATGTTCCTAACACGTGCAGCGGATACGCAGGGAGGAGTCGCTGCCCCACCTCCCACCAAGGCCTCAGCATCTCACCTCCCTCACCCACTGTATTAAATCATAAACTGTTGAAACTGAAAGGGACCTTTGAGATCATCTGGTTTACAATCTTCATTTTACAGAAGAGGAAACAGATTTGCCCAGCCAGGCCCAGGGCTTAAACCCAGGCCTCCGTCTCTAAATATCCTGCTCTACAACAGTGGCATCAAACCCGAAAAGAAATGGGCTGCTCATTTCTCCATAAGGAACACCGTGGAATGCATATTATCTTAGCCTTAAAATGTAATGCTGTCGTTGTTTTATTGTATTTTTACTAATTTTGTTAAATATTTCCCAATTACATTTTAGTCTGGTTGGGGCAGCACTCTGGGCGGTGTGACTGACATTTCTGCTCTACCACATACACCATGCTTTCTCAGACCCAGAGAAAATGGCCTTTCCTTTTGGCCCTCCTCTTTCCCTCCAGGAAGATCCTCCCCGGTCCTCTCTATTAATCCATATTCATTGGGCACTCACACACATCTGCTTTACCTCTACTAAGAAGCCTCCTCGGGTTGAATCCAATTCCTTGCCTTGGCCTTACTATTCCCCTTCAGTCTGTGCCCCCTCAGGGCTGAGGTGCTGAGTCTGGTCCACAAGATGTATATCTCCATTGGCCTATCCCCTGATGGAGGGGAGGAGGATGGAGAGAAGGATTCTAGAGGAAGTTAGGGTGAGGAGAAGGGTGTTACCTGTTTTCGGCGACTTCTGTGTTAAAAATGATGTGAGAAAATTAAACACATCCATCTTCTGAGACTGGGCCAGGTCATCATACTTGGTGCTGACGGCTGTGACCCTGGGAAGAGGTGAAGGGTCAGGTTATTGTTAGCTAAGCCATGACCCTGTGGGGTCATCTCTTTCAGGCCTCTGTCCCTGGGGCAGGGCTTTCCTGAAACTGGGGCTGGGTGGGCTCCCTAGCCTAATCTGTGCAAATGGTTCCCTAGAAGCAATGTGGATTAGTGTAAAGAGCCAGGAAACCTGAGTGTGAATCCTATTTTTGGCACTTAATTACTGTGTGACCATGAGCAAATCTTCTTTAAGCCTGTTCCCTCCTCTATAAAACACGGATAATAATATCTGCATGACCCACCTTTGGGTTGTTGTGAAAAAAATATTTTGCAAACTTTAATAGAAATGCATATTTTATAGTGCTTAATTGTCTCTGGATTTGGAGATAATGTCTGGCTTCTTTCTAAAAGCTAGACCAAAGCCTAAGGAAACCTTCTATGCTGGCTAAAAAAAATCTTTCAGCCCAATTTTCCTCCTACCCTGTTCTTCCACCAGGGGCCATATGGTAGCCTTCAAGAGTAATTTGAAAAGGAGAGAAAGAATGAGCAAATAACATCTAAGTCCCTGAAAAGACTCCAGGACTCTAGATCATAGATTTACAGCTGGGAGGGACCTTAGAAGCCACTGAGTCCCACCTTCTCATTTTACAAATAAGGAAACTGAGGCACAGAGAGGTGAAGCGATTTGCCCAGGGTCATATGGCTGCTAAGTGTCTGAAGCAGGATTTGAACTCAGGTCTATCCTAATGTCAAGTCCAGCACTCTATGTCCTCTTCCATGTGTTCTTCCCAGTGGGGAGGATCTCAATGATAAAAATACTTCTGATCTTCACTTGTTTAAGGGCTGGCACAGAGGTTATCTAGGACACTTTAATTCCCCTTTTTGTGGCATCAGAGCTTCTCCCTTCACTCACCTCATTGAGGTGAAACTCAGACCCCAAACTAGTTCACCTCTACAGGGATACTCAACCTTAGCTGTAAGTGGAGACAACCTTGGGGAGGAAGGATTATTGGTGATTTTTTTTATTATCCAGGTTCATCTTGTCCTTCACTTTTTCATCCCAACCTATGAGATTTCATCAGCAAAGGGAAGTCCTGTTGTAAAAATTCTCTTCACAGAAGCATATTGCAACCCATCAGCAACAAATAGTCTGGGAGACTTAGAGGTTAAGTCACTTGCCCATGGTCACATAGCAAATAAGGGTCGGAAGAAGATGAAGGGGAAGGGAATAAGCATTTACTACTATGTGCCAGGCACTGTGAGAAGTGCTTTTTGAAAATGCAATATTGTCAGGTAAGTGCTACTATTATCCCAATTTTACAGTTGAGGAAACTGAGGCAGACAGAGTTAAGTGATTTGCCCAGGGTCATACAGCTAGTGAGTGTCTGAGGCTAGATTTTTCCTGAATCCAGGCCCAGCACTCTACCCAATGAGCCACCAGTTATCTCTGACCTTTAGTTGCCCCCAGTAATTGGGAATGTGTTGCCTTTGGTTCTCAATATCAACCGCAGCTTCAGAGACTCATTGACTCCTCCTTCATGGACTTCTCCCCTTTCTCCAGCCAACCCTATCCCAAGTTGGTCCCAACTCACAGAGCTCTGTAGGAACCACAAGGCAAGGTGACAGGGATGTGACGGAGCACAGATGCATCGATGGTGTCCAAGACAGATGCCAGGCGTTTCTCAAGCCATTGGCGAACCTCGGATTCAGCCAGGGTGGACAGCCGGGATCCCAGCTGCTCCAGGGTCCGGACCAGCATAGTATGTTTCACATCCACAGAGACATTCCAGGGCTAAGGGGAAATCAGAGGGCGGTTCCCCTTCAGAAAGTTCCTTTGGACTAGAAGCTTCATTCCCAACCAGCCCCAGAAGGCAAGGTCTCAAGCCTGGGCTGTGGAGGTATTGTGTCATACTGTGAAATAACTTAACTTCTCTGGGCTGCCATTAGTAGGGCATTTTGGCAATGTGGGTTCAGAGTACATAGTTATGGGGACCCTGGAGAGATTTCATAGGATCACAGAACATTGTCTGAGCCGGAAGTAACCTTGACCTTCTAGTCCAACTGCCTCAGTTTATAGAGAAGGAAGTCAAGGCCCATCAGTCTCACCCAAGTTCATACAACTACTTCATGGCAAAGCCACAACCCAAACTCGTGCTTTTTCCCTAAGCACAGAAATGACCTCCCAGTTCAGTGGTCTTTCTCCTACATTGCACATTCCTGTTCAACAAAATGGATAGGATCTACCATATAAACTTAGTAGATAAAATTATATTGCCACCTTTATTCAAAAGAGAGGTGTTTTCTGTGTGACAGCCCCCTGTGAGGATGATTAGTGGATCTCCCCACTCCAGCCCTTGGGGACTAGCTCCCCAGGGCCTTCCTGACCCTTGGAAGCAGAGGTCCCTGCATGAGATTAACCTCTGAATGAGGCACTAACGCTGGGGTTGGAGTTGTGTACTGGTCCCTTTCCCCATCCTTGGTCCCTTTCTCCACCTTTGCCTGGGGGCTGCTGAGCTCATCCCAGAAGTCAGCCAAGATCTGGGCTCCAGGAATAGCTGCCAGACGGTCAAACACCTTCTGAGTAATGGTCACAGAGACAGACCCAGGGATAGTCCACAGCTGGCCCAGCTGAAATGGCATCAGCTCTTCCACTCGCTGTATCTGAAATTGACCAGGTGGGTAGGAAAGAGAAGGGTCATGGCCAGGCCTGGGGTCAGAGGCCGGGTCTTTGGTGTTTCTAGCCTGTACCTCAATGCTGGCCCAGACTCTTTTGCCTCACATTTGTGGTGAGGGATTAATGGACTCTTAGAATTACTGGTCACAGAACATCAGAGCTAGAAGAGACCTTAAAAAACATCTTGGTTCATTGTTACAGATAGGGAAACACAGTCCAGTCAAGGGAAACAACCTGCCCATATCATAGTAAATGACACTTAAATCTGGGTACCTATATGCTACATATATAACACCAAGGAGTGTTTGCATTTAAAAAGGGAAGTCTCTAAAGAAATCAGTGCTTCCTCCAAAGGGATGAGCAATGGCATATTATAGGCATATAGGTATGGGGGAGAAATATTTGGGGCTGAAGAACTTTTATTAAATTTTAATATTGGTAATATGTGTTAGGTGGGCTAGGGGAGGAGATTTCTTCCTTAGATCTGATTTTGAGGAATTGGCCTGGCCCCCTACAAGTCTAGGGGTCCATCCTTACCACATCAAAGTTCTGATCAATAGCTACAAGGTCAGTGATGTTTACAACAGTCTTGAACCTCCAGAAGGTGTTGTCCAGTCCATCTCCTGAGATGCTGCATCCTAGAACCAATGAGAAGGACCAATGGTCCACGAGAAGATCTCAGGGAAAAGAGTTAGAAGCTCCAGGGCAAAGAAATGCTGTGTGGTGCTATGCTTCTTTCCCAAAGCCAAAAGAACCTCCCAATTATCCTTTTCCTTTGGTGTCAGGAACAGTCCTTTGCCCTCTCTGGCAAGCAGTTCCAACTCTATCACCTTCAAGTCTTCACATAGCCTCTGTCTGCCAAACAGAAGATTTCATATTCTGCCCATAGTCCCCCATCTCTTCTCTCTATTCCATGGCAAACCAATGTTACTTCCTCCAGCATTTAATTTCCCTCACTTGCCTGGTCAGATGAGATGTTAGCAACATGTAGGCAAAAATAAGTCTGCCTTTCCCTTCATGGCAGACTGTTCCACAGCAGATATGCACTTGGCAGGCTCAGGTAGGACTGACGGACTGAGCAATAGTATATTGAGTTAGTTTCCCCACTATTGGTTCAACATTTGCTTTGAGGGCTGAGGCAATAGGCAATGCCCATGGCAGGGACAAGAGCTAAGGATTTAAAGAATTTTAGTGCTAAGAAGGAACTCAAAAATCATTTTGTTTTCCTCTCCAAAACAACAACCACCACACACGACACACAAATACACATACACACATCACAGGTTAGGCAATCAGGGACTAGAGGAAAGGAGTGATCTATGCAAGGCCATAGAACCTGCACATTCAGGGAAGCCTGAAAGCTGGCAGGGGGAAAAGGGATAATCTTGTTGGACTTCAGGAACTGAGCCTCTGATTAATACATGGATCTCTCTCCTGAGGTCCCATCTCCACATAGCTTGTGCCCAGAGGAAGAGCAGTTCCTTGTTCAACGCCCATCTGTGGTATCCAAATCAGTGCCTGACCAAAGACTTACTAAAATACTCTGGCCTGGGAAGAAATAGTACTCAGCGAAGTGCCCATTGGGTGGGAAAGACACTCACCAAGGCTCGGGATGACTCCTACCACCCATCGGGCCACATCACTTCTGGTATCTGTGCCCATCTGGTCAAAGGCTAGATCTATGCCTTTGACACTATGGGAGGAAGACAAAGGCGGAGGCGAGTCAGTGCATACAGAGAAGTAGGTATATGCTGTGTATATGAGATTTATTCATGTGTCTCGTGTAAAATGTATGTATCTATATGGGCCTGTGTGTATAAATGGAAACTCCCCTTGTATCCATCTCCCAGGGGCCCTCTCCTCAAGGCCAAACTCTAATTCATTTTTGTTTGGTATGTAATAAATGCATAGTGGTTGAATAATATCTAGAATTTGGGGGAGAATGGCTAGTTCCCCTCTCTGTTCCTTCTGATATGTTACAGATGTGAAACTCCAATCTCTCTCAGTATTTAGTATCAAGCCCTGGCCCTGGGGGTCCTCAAGCACAGAGGATACAGAAGAGAGAAAGAGGGAAGATCACTCACATGGCCTGCAGCTGTTGACAGCTGGCAACAGGGGAAAGGATGGTCAATTCTCTGGAAGTAATGTATGCTAGGTACAAGGTCAAATGTCCACTAAACCAATCTTCAATATTGGCTGGGCTCATGGAGGGTAATTCTGTCCTCAGGACCTGGAAGATGCCTGTGAGGATTGCTCTGCTGACCCTAGCATTGGTGATGGATGCGATGTTTCTCTATAAAAAAAGGAAGGAAAACATGGATAAGTGATCAAAGGATATGAATCAAGTTTTAAGAAGAAGGATGGCAAACTATTAACAACCGTTTGAAAGCTTTCTCCAAGTCACTAATAAAAGAAATGCAAATTAAAGCACTGAGGTTTTACTTGATACCCAACAAACTGACAAAGTTGACGAAAGGGGGAAATTGTGTTGGAGGAACTGTGGAAAGACCGGTACATTGATGTAATGTTAGTAGAGCTGTGAATTAGTCCAGCCATTTGGGAAAGCAATTTAGAATTATCATAAAATAGTGATTAAAATATTAATTTATTTTGACCCAAAGATCCTACTGTCAAGCATATGGAAGTCAAAAACAGGAAAAATAGACCCCATATGTGCCAAAATAGTCATGGTGGCACTTTTTGCAATAGCAAAAGAAAAAAAACTAGAAACAAAATAGTTGCCTATTGACTGCTTAAACAAATTATGATACATGAATGTAATGGAATATTAGTGTACTGTAAGACATAATGTATATAGAGAATACAGAGAAGCATGGTAAGACTCATATGAACTGTTACAGAGTGAAGTAAGAAGAACCAGCAAAAATTAAATATGCTGTGACTACGACAATGCAATTAAAGACGAACAGGGAAACGAAACTCAATTCTAGCTAGGTATAGTGACCACACTTGGCCACAGAGAAGAGTTGAGAAAACATATTTCTTCTCTGTGTAGTAGAGGTTGGGGACTATGGGCATGGAATGTTGTAGATACTATCGGATTTAGTTGATATGTTGGTTGGTTTTTGCTGAACTGTCTTGTTTTTCCATTCTGTTTCCTTAACCTTTGTTACAAAGGAAAGCTTTCCAGAGTGTGGGAAAGAGAGAATGGATATACTTAGTGACATAAATGGATCTGTGATGTAAAATGAAATGCATTAATAACATTTTTTAAAGGAGAAAGAAAAATCAAAAAGGATTTGAGAAAACATGATGCTTAAGTGCATTGTCTTCTCTCGTTCACTTAAACATACACCCTGAAATTTTGTTGGAATAGCAGTGTGGTGGAATAGAAAGGACACATAGGACTTGGAGTCAGACAACATAGATTCAAGTCCGGCTATATCATTTAGTAGCTGGGTTATTGCGTACCAGTCATATCCTCTCTCTGAGACTTGGTTTCTCCATCTGTCTGCTTGTACTACCTACCTAATAGAGCTTTTATGAAGAAAGTACTTTATAAACTACAAGTATGGGTTGCTATTAATGACAATAATAGTTATATTAAAAATTAGTCATAAGATGGGAATGTTAATCACATTGTCATAGAACATGATTATCTCATAAAGCCTATTTTGAAGACGGGATATAAAGGTAAACTTCATATACGCTTGTATGACTCCCAAGTCAGATGACAGAGGTTCAAATCCCACCTTCGATGTGTGGGAACTTGGGCAAGTTACTTAACTTTCCTAAGCCTCAGTTCTTTCATTTTTTAAATAAGGGGATTAGCCAGATGACCCCCAAAGACCCTACCAACTCTAAATCTAAGATCCTATGAATTATCCTAAGTAGATCTATCTGTGAAGTAGATGCCCATTGACAGGGACTGGCTAAACTCAGGATACATAATGTGGTAATACTACTTTATGGTGCTATAAGAAACAATGAATGTGAAGAATATAGAGAAACCTGAGAAAACTTAAATGAACTGATGCAAAGTAGAAGAAGAAGATGAAGAAACATGACTACAACAATGTAAATGAAAGAACAAAAAAAAAGAAAGAAAGAAACTGATTATTGTGGAATTATAATGACCAAGCTTGACCCTGAAGAAGAGATGAGAAAATGAAGCTCCTTCTTAACTTTTTAGAGGTGAGGGAACTATGGATCTGGACCCATTGTCAGCCTTGATTGATGTGTTGGTTAGTTCTGCTGAACTGTTTTATCCTTTCTTCTTTCTTCTTAGTTTTTTTTTTATTTTGTTTTGTTACAAAGGATGACTCCCAGAACAGAGAGAGGGTGATATATTTGGAAGTGAAAGTGCTTAACAACAAAATTATCAATAATTTTTTTTAAAAAAACAAAAAAAGAACAATCTTGGATTCCAAGATCATAGAGACAAAAGTATTAAGGTCTGACTGTCTTCCTGCCCCTAGCAACAACTACTTAGACAAGCTTCAGGGGTTCACCTGAGTAGCCAAAGAGGTCACAGCCCGAAGGAAGATTTGCAACTCTGAAATATTCCTCTGCTGGAAGGTTTCAACCACTTTGAGGGCATTTGATTCTGCATCCGCCTTGGTGGTGTCCATGAGGATGTTGGAGGAGATCAGTAGTTCCCCGAGTTGGGTGGCTGTGAGCAGGTCTGTCACCTCAAACTAGAGGCAGGGAAAGGGCAGTTGAAAGCTCAGTTAGTCACAGTGAGGCAGTGTCTACAGGGTCTGTATTTGGTGGATGGGAAGAAGAAGCTCTTCAGAGAGCTTCCACTCTGATAGTAGGAGGCATGACTCCAACTTCAGACCAGAGGCTCATCCAATTGGAAGATTGTACTCATTTCAGCACCTCTATCCTCTAATTAATTAATGGTTTATTTAAGTGATGGCAATAATCCTTGATAAACCATGGTACATAAGGAGTGAACACAAGCAGACTGAGTCCCTTTGTCTATTTACGTCCTAGCTTGCCATCTTCATCATAGGTGTGTGTGTGTGGAAGTATATTATAGCCCCCAATCTGGACCATTCTCTTTGCTCACCCCTTTGAAGCCTGGGTTCAGCTGTAGGAAGTCACTGTAGTTGGCAAACACACTGGAGAGGCCAAAGTTGTCTTGGAGCCAGATGCGACTATTGGCAGCAGAGAATGTACATGCAGACCCTGTGGGTAGAAGGAATGTAGAGAGAAGTCACTGGCATATATGGGAGAGTTAAGAGGAGATTTAGAAGGGAGAGGAATAAGGGAAGGAATGAGAAGAGAAGGATTTGAGGGGAGATTTAGCAGTAAGAGATTTAAAAAGGAGAGTCAGAGGCAAGACAATTAGAGGATGAGAACCAATAGAAAAGATACTTAGGGAGGTCTCAGTGAGAGAGAGAGAGAGAGAGAGAGAGAGAGAGAGAGAGAGAGAGAGAGAGAGAGAAGGGGAGATAGAGGAGAGAGAGAGAGATTCAAAGGACAAAAAACAGAAATAGGGAGAAGAACTAGATGGGTAGAAACCAAAGGGAGAAGAACTAGTGAAAATATCAGTGGTGACATTGTCAGAAAGAGAGCACCCTAACTCACCACCCCTACACCCAACAGAGAGAATCCCTTGGTGCCCAGCCCCCCCATCACCTTCTTTGGAAGCTTGTTGTTTCAGATAGTTCTTCCTGGCCTGAAACACTGCCTCCTGGGTAGGTGGGGCCAGTACAGCATGCACAAGGTCAAGGCCCTTGTACCTGAGGTGAGAGATTGGCTTTTGGCACAGAGAACATGGCAGGGTAGGACTCTCAGAAGGCCCAAAGGCAGAGGAGAGGAAGGCAAGGCTCAGGTCTGTCTCTTCTCTTTAACGTTCCAGGCTAAGAGCTCCCCAAAGTCAGGGCTCAGGTCTGTTCTCCCTTGGGTTTTCCCAGGCAAGGCCCAGGTCTACTTCTCTTCTGTCTTTCCAGACTGTGAGTTCTCTGAGGGAAGCACTCAGGTCTGTTCTATCTCTGTCTCCCCCTCACCCCAATACTACAAGCAACCTGAGGGTAAGGTCCAGCTCTGCTCTTCCTCTGTCTCCCCAGACTGGGAACATAGTGGCCATGTCTTATCTGTGCCCCAGGCATGCAGGGGATCCCAGGAAAGGTTGGATGGCTTGACTAGACCAGTGCCACTGATTCATTGAGACTGCTGATGAGTGACTAAGTCCTTCTGAGCCTCAGTTTCCCTAGCAGTAATAAGTTCTCCCTCCCACTCCCCACAGGAAAAGGAAAGTATTGCCACTGGTGGTGGTAAGGAGGTGAGGGTGGAGAGGAACTCACATGGCCTGGAAATCTGTGCAGCCCACCTGGGTGGGCAGCAACTTGAGCAATTCCACATCAAAAGCAGGCAGAAGACCAGTCAGTAGCTCTTGGAACCAGCGCTTCAGGGTGGGTGAGCAGAGATCAAGGAGGTTGTGGGCCAGCTTATGCAGCAGGGTCTCCAGCAAGGCTTTGGACTCTGAAGCATTTTGGAGGGGACCAGGAAGGGCTTCCAGGAAGGCCTCTGTGAAGCGGATGTCACTGTGGTTCAGAAGCTGGAGAAGATGAGGAGCGAGCGTGGCATTGGCCAAGGCATCCTGGCTGGTAGTGAACTCTGCCAGCTGTGGACCAGTCAAGGCACTCAGAGCATCTGCCTGGGGTGGGGGACATAGAGCACAGAGGTATGTCAGGTGTGAGGATATCCAGGCCCCCTCCCTCTAACCTCTCCTTCCTGAAGCCAAATCATGTTAGCCCTACACTGAGGGCAGACTCACCCCATCAAAGGCTCGCCAGGTGCCCACCAGCTCGGCATAGGAAACATGGTTCCTGAAGCTTCTCCAGTTGACAATGACCCACTCCTGGGAGGAGCTCTTGGGGCATTCTGAGAAAAGGCACAAGAGATGTGCATTTCAGGTTCTGATTCTTCAGCCTGGTAGAATGGGGCTCTTTGGGGGACTGCATCACTTACCAAAAGTGGTCAGGAAGCGTTTGATCCAACTGGCAACTGCCCACTGTCTGCTGCTGTCCATACTGGGGTACACACTGTCCAAGGCCTGGACTCTGTGTACAGAAAAGGGCCTCAGTAGCATCAGAATGAGGGGGGGTCAGATTGGACTCTTGCCAAAATTTTTCCCAATTTGGAAAGTTTATGATTCTTGGATTATTACACTCATTTTATAGAGGATAAAACTAAGACCCAAGTTTCAACTCTTCCTGAGGAGTTTATAGTCTAGTGGGGATGATAAGACATTTGGAGGGGAGAAGGCAAGGCAATTGGGGTTAAGTGACTTGCCCAAGGTCACACAGCTAGTAAGTGTGTCAAGTGTCTGAGGCCGGATTTGAACTCAGGTCCTCCTGACTCCAGGGCTGGTGCTCTACTCACTGCACCACCCAGCAGCTGCCCCGATAACTATAGTTTTAATCAACATATAAAGTGCTTTAGGATTTACAAAGTTCTTTCTCTATTGGAGTTGGTGACATGAGTTATTGTTATCCTCCCTTTAGAGATGAGGAAACTGAAACTCAGAGAAATTTAATACCTTAGTACAGGATACAGGTGACAAATGTGTGGGAGAGGCCCAGACAATACACTGTGAGAAATCGGATTTTACGCTCCTGGATGGTGGGCAAGGGGTGAGGGACTATCAGGGAAGGCTTCATGGAAGCCAAGTGAGAACTTCAAGGAAGAGAAGGATTTCAGCAGGCAGCATGAGATTGAAGCACATTTCCCTCCATTTTCTTTATTTTTCTTGCTTTATTATTTGCAACATGGCTAATGTGGAAATATGTTGTACATGACTTCATGTTATAATAATGGATATCCTTTGTCTTGCCTTCTCAATGGATGGGGGAGGGGTTGGAGGGAGGGATAGAATTTGGAACTCAACATTTAAAAAAAAGAATATTGAAAATTAATTAATTAAAAATTTTTTAAAAACAGGTAGCATGTGAAATGAGCACTAATAGTGGAGTCTGGAGATTAGGGTTTGGATGTCAGTTGTGGCATTTACAAGCTAGGCACCTGGCCATGAGCAAATCTTTTAATCTCTCCAAGCTCCCACCTTCTCATCTGTAAATGAGGACTATTGATGCTCGCAGTGGCTGCTTCACAAGGCTGTTGTGGGCAAAGTGATTTGCCAACCTTAAAGGGCTGTATAAATGTGAGCTATTAAGAGGCAGAGATGGGGGAGGATACATTCGAGATTGGGGGGCAGGGGTGAAAGCACAGAGAAGGGAGGGGCAGGATGAGTACAAGGCACAGCAAATGGCTTAGTCTGACCTGAACGTATCAGGAAAGCAGAAAGAGATAAGGGTGAGAAGGTGCTTGTTGAACCTGGGATGGAACAGGGGTCTGGGGTAGAGATTGGCTTGGGTTGGGGGGGAAAGGAATAAGACTGGGAATCTCTGGACTGGGATGAGGTGGGGGGGGACCAGGTTGGGAGGGCTAACACTTACATGGCAGCCAGTCCATCACACTGTATGGGCAGCTGGCTCAGGCACTCCAGGATGCCAAGGTCTATGGTTGGGAGGTAGGCATGGAGCGTCTCCCCAAACCAGAAAGCCAAGAAGCCTGCATTCATTGCCTGAGAGTCAGCCTTGGCCACATCCCATGCTGCTGTCAGGATGAGCTGCTTTGTGTCTATAGGAATCTGGGCACTGTCAATCTGTATAAACCAAAGAACTTGAGTAGGGAATGCTCAAGGAAAATATAGATGGGATAGATGAGATGGGGGGATCCTTTGCCCCCTATCCTTGGAGACCCTGGCAAGAGGAACTGAAGTTACAAGGTCTCAAGAGGTTGCTGTGCTCAGGACTGAGGGGGAGGGGCCATTACCTGCACGCTGATGTGATTCAGGGCAAGGCGGAGGGTCTCCACGCTGACCTGGTGGAAGAGTAGCAGGAAGGCATTCTGGTCCAGGGCCATAGCTGGCCCCGTGATGTGGCAGCTCAGGATTGCAGCAAGCTGGCTCGAGGTCAGATTGGTGCTCTGGTGAGAATGGACATTATTACAGGGTTAGTAGGCACCCACAGCTGGGGATTGTTTCCTAACCATACCCAGAGATCTTTCCCACCCTGGAATCTTTGCCCATGCTATTGAATGACGAACTTAGGATGGTTAACTATTTTCTCCTCCCTCCTCCTTCCTTTGCCTATGGAAATCCTATCTAGCTTCCAAGTCTCCCCCCAGGTGCCCCTTCCTCCATGAAATGTTTCCTGTTAGGTTCCTCCTTCTTGAATTTCTCACATCCTCTCTTGTACTCTAGTTATTTGGGTGCATATTTTATTCATATGGTAGATAGTAAGTTCACTTAGGACAAGGGCCCTGACTTATTCATCTATTTCCTCTATAGAATAGATGAGTATAGACTTTCCCACACAATAGGCATCAGGGAGTGTTTATTGAATGAATGGATGAATGAATAAGCAAAGGAATGAGTGAGTGAATGAAAATAGGAAGTTTAAGATGGAAATTTACACCTCCCCCAACCTGTCATTACAGTCTAGGGTCCCTGTACCTTCGCACAGGCGTACTGGGGCAATGTAAAGGCTGTACACAGGGCTGCTTGGTCAGAGGGCACAGTCACATTAGCACTGCAAGGAAACAGGCACCATTATCACAGGAGATTGAGAGAGGGCAGTCTCTGCCTGTGTGTTCCCTGTGCTCTGTACCTGTCTCCTGGAGCATCCTGTTCCCAGAGGCTCCCAAGGCAAAAAGGACATCCCAACCTTTGGGCAGTGGAGTATGGGCATAGCCTTGGGCTATAAGGGTTTCTCTTTCCCAGAGAGATAATTTTTGCCCTCCCCTGAACCCTCAAGGGTTCTATCTCTTACCTGTTCACTGGTGCACAGTAGGTTGGAGCTGCAGGAGAAACAGACCTTAAAGCATCAGTGAAGGAGCCTGGGAGGCTGGGATTGGTATAGGATTGGATAGGAGTGGTTGAAGATTGGGGAAGCAGTAGTGCAGGAGAAAGTATATTCCCAAGGCATATTTACTGGTCCCCACCCCACTTGGTGTTCATTTTCCCTTGTCTTCAAACCCCTCTGACCCCATTCCTTCCCACCCCCTTCCCAGCAGCTTCTAGCCCAGGTTCTTGGAGGCTTGGTCCCTGGGGACTGGGGGAAGGAAGGGATTCACAACCCCATGAGTCCTCCCACTCAATACAAGGTTGACTTACATATGGGGTGAGCGGGGCACTGGGGGAGAAAGGAGAGAGAAAAATGGGTGTTAGAAAAGGAGTGAGGAGGCAACATTGTCCCTCAGGCTTAACTTTCACATGATTTAGAGAGAGCAGTAAGCCATGGAAAGAAAGCTACTTGAGACCCCTGACAAGCCATCCCCATTTTTAGAAAGGATCCAGTATAAAAGTCTATGGTTGCTCAATAAAAACGTGATGATTGATTGAATGGATGAATGCCTAAATCTTCTTTCATCTGGAATATCATCGATTCTCCATTATTAAGACTTGCGAAGGAGAGTCAGTCAATGATTTCTTTATCTCTAACATTAAGTGATCAGTTCTGGGATGCACAAGACCAGCCCTTAGCCAGGGGTGGGACCAGGCTCAGAAAACCAGGTTCCACGATTCCCTGCTTCAGGGTTCTTTCTATCATAAAGAAGGCACAAGGGTATTTACCTGGTCAGGTATCAGAGGCAGCTCTCTGCCTTGCTGGCTCCAGCCCTATTCCTAGTGATATTAACCAGCAGCCCTGTTTCCCAGGCTCTATTCTGATATTGTCAGCCCCACCTGGCTCACATCTATTCAAACATCTGGGATAATGCAAGGGATGAAGGAATAAACAAACCTACCGAATTCAGGGCCTCTGCTCCTGGGGGACCTACGGAGGAATCAAGGAGAACAGAGGAAGGATGGGATCAGAAATGGGGGATTTTACCCTCTCTACATCCACATATTCTCCCAGCTGTCCCATATTCACTTCCCACCCTCCAATGTCTTCAGGACTCACCCCCAAGGAGCCACGTGGTCATAGAAACCAAGGCCAACAAGGACCCCTTCATCTCCCACATGGTATCTGGGCCTCAGCACCTGGAAGAATATTAGGAGAAACTCATTTCTATCCACAGTCCAGCACATGGTCCCTGCCAGCTGGAGATGGTTTTGTGAATTATCCAGACCCTTTGGGATTTTTCTTCTTAGTCATGACCAGCTTTCCTTTCTGTGGGGTGGGAGCAGAAGAGAAAAGGAAACTCCTAGTTTTGCTGGCCTCACAGGTGAAAGCCTGTTGGGTTAGGGAGGGTCCTGACTCAACAGGTTTCCTTTGGATCATCCGTGGTTTTCCATTTTTCAGACCTCTATGGCCCTGGTTACGGTGAAGTTTTCATCAAGAGATTATGGAGAACCTTGGGGGTATCTTGATCTGTGAGCTTTTTTTCAGGCAGCCAGATGATGCAATGGATAGAGCACTGAGTTTGAAGTCAGGAAGACTCAAGTTCAAGTCTGGCCTCAGGCACTTAGGTGATCTTAGATGAGCCTGGGTGGTCACTTAACCTCCGTTTGCCTTGGATTTCTCAACTGTAAAGGGGGTGGGGGGACAATAACAATACCTATCTTGCAGGGTTGTTATGAGGATCAAATCACTTAGCACAGCACCTGGTATACAGTAGGAGACATGTAAATGCTTATTCCATTCCCCCCTATTTCTTCTGGAGGGAGTATGTCCAATTCCTCAGATATAATAGCCCAGAGTTAAGTCTTTTAGAGGGGGCATTCTGCAGAGACTGAGCAACTCTCCATAGTAGGTAATTCAGAACAACAGATAATGCAAAAACCAGGAGATAATTTGTAGAATGACCCCAAATTTATAAGGATGGTATCCTGATGTTATAAACCATGCTACTCCTACAGAGAAATAGAAAATGTGGCCCCAATATTGTGTCCCTAGTGCTTTGAGAGTCTCATTACTGATTTGGTCCATTCCTCTGCCTGCGGCCCTCCCCAGCAGAGCCCTTTCTCCCTTTTTTTGGTAAACCTCTTCCAAGAAGGGGACTCAAATATCATCTCTTGGTGATGTGTCCCTTGGTTATTCTCTCAAGCCTATTAGCCTTGCACCCACAATTCCTGTGTGGGAGGAGAAAAGGAGAATAGATGTAATTCTGAGGAAGTCAAATCATTCGACTTGGACACTCAATGACTATGGATGAGATCACCAAAGGAGAGCATATAAAAAGAAGAGAAACTCAAGGCATCTAGAACTTGGGGCAACAGTCCCATTTAGAAGGTCAGAAGATAGAACTGAGTCAACAAAGGAAGAGGAGCCTCCAGATGTTGTCAGTCTCAGGGGGTGACAGAGAAGATACAGGAGACTAGTCCCCTCCACGATCACCATCCCTTCAAATGATTGTCTTTTATATAGAATATTACAAGTGAAAGGGTTTTAGGGATCAGTTAGACCAGACCCCTCAGTTTGTAAAAAGACAAGCCCAGAGAGAGGAAGGTCACACAGCAAGTCAGGGGCAGACCACAGTTCTTCTGATGTCCCAGCTAGAACTGTTTCCACTACAAAACACTGCCTCTCTACGTTTCCTTTATTCATTCCCCCTTCCCTTTGGCCAGGCCCCTGGCACACTCCTCCTGGGCTAACTGCCTTATCCCCTAGCCAAATACCATCTAGCAAAAGGAAGTAGCCCATCTAGTGACACCTCTATAGCCCTTAACTCTAGTCCAGAGCTTTGATGAGTGGTACCTGAGCCAGAGAATTGTGCCCATAAGATGTGATGTGAGAGGTATTGCTCTCCTAGTCACCTACCACAGTGTCTAAAATTCCACCATTAGAGGAGACTTTTCTTTGAAACATAAAGACTATTCAGTCTTTTCAGAATCTCTTATGAATTCAAGTCCTCCTGGGAGGAGGAGGAAACTTTCTTAGCATGGATTAAGTGATAGCCAATTAAAAACAGAATCCTTAGGGACAAGGGGGTCCTGAATGAGGAAGTGGGGTTAGGGGATTGCCAGGGACAGACTTCCCAGTGCTGCCTCTCACAGGCTGGCCTATGAGCCTAAAGAAAGATGAGGACCTAACCCATGAGGAGTTGGCTCAGATCACCCAGCCTTGCTCCCTAGAACTAACCTCCAGGGTCTCAGGAGTTTCCAATTCTCTCTCCTTCCCAATTTGTGACATTGGATATACACCCTTCCTCATCAACTCTGACTTTCTACGTACTTTTTCCTGGAATGCCTTCCATCCACCTTCTGTTTAAATCCCAGAATCATAGAAGTATAAGTGGAAAGGGATGTAGAGGTCATTGAGTCCAGCCTTATTTTTCAGATGAGTGAAACAGAGGCCCAGAGAGATTAAGTGACTTGCTTAACACAGAGATATAGTAGTTCATGGAAGGCTGTATGAGAGTTTCTCATCCTCCAAGGCTGTATTCAGAGTATTTCCAGGACCTGACACCCTACTAGTATCATACAGCTTAGCCTGGAACTGAACTCTAGTTGATTTTCTTCATGCCACAAGAGATCCCTGAGGGTACCCTCTTGTCTTTCCTACAGTGCCCAGAGAAAGACCAAATACACAAAGGATAAGTTAAAACCTGTTTGATGGGTAACTAGAACATCCATAAGTCTGGAAAAAGATTTCCCCCATCATTCTTCCAAGTACCATCATTCACCCAAGAAAGCTACCTCCCTCTGCGGACAATACCACACCACCAACCTGTCTGGCTGTTGGAGCTGAAGGCAGGTCTGGACACCTCCTCCTGGGTTCCTTGTAAGCCGGGTAGGTCCTTGGCCAAAGTCGCAGCACCTTTTATGCCCAGGAAGGAGGAATGTGGTCATGTATGAGCAGCTCCTCCCCCTGCCCAGCCTTGACCTGGTGCCCCACCTTGCAGCAGAACAAAAATCAGAAGGGGTCATCCCATCCGTATGGGACTCTACTGGGGCAGAATCACTTCCTGTTTGTTTATAGAAAGGGTTGGTGGTTTCTTCTACTTGCACATTCCTTGGGAGGTAGATGGTTTGGGGGATGGTAGGCCTAAGGCTCAGGTAGGGGAGAAGAGTCAGATGTTAGAGACAGAGCAGAGAAGATGATTCTGGAGAAAGAAAGAGGGATGACAGAGTATTCAGTGGGAATAAAGAGGCCCCAACTTTGACCTTCAGGTATACCCTCAGCCTCCACAGAAACGATGGAAGGGAAGTTTCCCACCTCTCCCCTCCCTCTCCCATGCATCTTGGGCCCTTGATAGCTACCATCTTACCTTACTGTCAACTAATCTGGGCTGAGAAGGTGTAAGTGGCTGGTGATAACTTAGCCATTTCCTCTTCTGGAGTGTAAGTGGCTGGTGATAACTTAGCCATTTCCTCTTCTGGAGTGAGGTATCTGCCTTTTGACCCAGGACCGGAAAGTCTGAACTGCCATTAACATCACAGTCTTGGAGAAAGACTCCCAGAAATGCTGAATTGAACAGTCTATGAGTGAAGCACTAATTTTAGAATTCCAGGCCACACTAGAAATATTCTGGACGCATCCTGGGTTTATTTCTCCTGGATGGGCCTTGAGAGAGTCAGCCCAGCTGGGCCCTAGTTGTCTATTCCCATCCCTGGGCCTGGGCTTTTGTGATTTGTCACCCTGCTGGCCCTTGAGAAGAGAAGAGTGACTGTCAGTGTCTGCAGTGGTGTGGGTCTGGAGTTCTCCATTTAGGCTCAGGGAGGATCAGATGGGGAAACTGAGATATAGAGAAGTGATTTATTCAAGGTCACATGGCTAGCTAGAGGCAAAATCTGAGTTAAATCCCAAGTCCCCTTGATAACATCACCTTCCCTACCCCCAGGATCAAGTACTTTCTCTAGCTTCCTAGGGTGTGTGTGTGTATGTGTGTGTGTGTGTGTGTGTGTGTGTGTGTGTGTGTGTATTGGGAGCCTGGGGGTGGGTGTGGGAACTGGATCGGTAATGTCTTAGAGTCAGTGTCTCATTGTCAACCTCCAGGATATAACCCAGGTTGTTATCTTAATACCCCCATAAGATAAAAAAGTTTTCATTAACACCATTGGATTGTAGCAGCAAAAAAACAAACAAACAAACAAACAAACAAACAAAAAACTAAGAGAGGAATGTCTTTGGTCACATGGTAAACTTGGGGATGGAAGTGGGGGAGGGCGGGGGGGGGGGGGGGGGGGGGGGGGGGGGAGAAGTATACCTGGCTGAAGGGCCCCTTCCTAGAAGTGTGATGAGAACCAAACTTGACCTTGGGCTCAGAGAGAGGTCAGCAACACTTTTTCCTCCAGGGGGAACTGGTTCTCCTAGTCTCTCTTGGCATCACTTGCCTGGGAGGGTTCTTTTCAAGAGGAAAGAAACTGGGGAAGAACCAGGCCAGGCAGCCATGCCCAGGGCTTGGGCACACTATGCTTTCTGGGGCTGATAGTGTCATCTCTTTTCCTATCCAGAGACACTCAGCCATGCCACTGGTTCTATAGGCTTTTGTGACCTCCAGGGGGCTTCCCTCCTGAGAGATGGCCTTGCTTCAGGTAGAGGATAAACCAGATGACCCCTAAATCCTTGTCAAAGTCTGACATTCTAAGGTTCCATGATTCCATGATTCCCCCAAGGTATATACCCTCACCATTGCCTGGGGTAACAAAAGTGACTTTGAACTGATGACTACAATTTGTCATGGGCATCACAGCGGCTGAGGGCCCAGTCAACAATCTTGTCTTCTTATTTGTAGAGTTAAGTTCTTCTTCAATATTACTCCAATACGTTATTCCCCACATGGTTTCCAAATTGATATTCTTAAAGCATAGGCCTGACCATGTCAACTCCCTTGTTGAAGAAGTTTCAGAACTCCCTATTTACCTCCAGACGACATCACAAACTCTTGGTTTGGCCTTAAAAATCCTTCAAGATCTGGCTCTACCCTGTCTTATCTGTCTAGACTGATTTCACATTATTTCTCCTCATACATTATAGATTCCAGTCAAACTTGTGTACTTGCTATTCCGTGTACCCAACATTCCATCTCTTTGCCTCTGCAGAGGGTTTTCTCCATTCCTGGAATACTCTCCCTCCCCATTGCCATCTCTCAGAATTAGATTATATTGTAAGCTTCTTGAGGGCAGGGGCTGCCTTTTGCTTCTTTTTGTGTCCCCAGGCCTTAGCACAGTGCCAGGGACATAGTAGATGTTTGCTAAATATTTATTAAACTGAACTGAATTGAGTTCCTAGCTCTCTTCAAGACTTAGCTCAAGTGCTACCTCTTTTCAGGTTCCTTTAGTTGATTGTACCCTCTCCCCTCAATTATTTTATATTCTCTGCTTTGTATTTATTTTCTATATATTTTACATCGACTTATTTGCTTATATGTTGTTTTCCCCTAGGAGAATATAAGCTCCTTGAGGGCAGGAATGGTTTTGTCTTTGTATCCCCAGGGTTAGCATACAGTAGGCATTTAATAAATGTTTATTGCATTGCATTGGACTGAAGCCCTTTCAGTAGGTTCAATTCAACACACATTTATTAAAGGCCTCCTGTGATCCTCCCAATTATTAGCAGTCTTTCCCTCCTCCAATTTTCTTAGAGCACTTTGTTCCCTTTTCTGAGCACAAGTGGCTGAACAGTGATTCTTCGATGGATCTTTCTAGCCATGTTGACTAGAGCTGAGCTCAGAAGTTTAGGAGCTAAGAAAAGTTTGGAAGATGTTTCTTTCAACTGCAACACTACTTAGAGGAGGAGATGACCGTGGATGGGA
Organism: Trichosurus vulpecula; assembly: GCF_011100635.1. Taxonomy (NCBI): domain Eukaryota; kingdom Metazoa; phylum Chordata; class Mammalia; order Diprotodontia; family Phalangeridae; genus Trichosurus; species Trichosurus vulpecula. The sequence goes on from NC_050581.1 coordinate 71,428,395, forward strand.
CCATTCTAGAATCCAAAAACTTAAGCCATGACCTAGCTGGCCAAAAACCTGGACCTGGAATTGATACTTGGACAGTACAGGTTAAAGTAGAGATGAAATCTATTTAGCAGTCCCACAGATTCCCTGAGAGTCTTTACCTCATGGGTCATTATAACAGACATAATGAGCAACATATGTTTCTGTAGTGTTTAAGTATGGTTTTTATGAATCCTTTGAAAGCCTTATGTACTTTCTGTACCTGTTTAAGGGTTCCTGTTAACCCTTTGTGATGGATTATTATTTCCTGTTTAAAATATTAGTCAATGTGTATCTATGAGTCTTTTGTGTTTTCCACTTTTAATTTGTGGTGGAGAAATATATAGCTGTCCTATATCTGATATCTATTACTTCGTATATTGAGTGACTTTTCTAAAAGGGACATCTGATGTTCATTCCTTTTGAGCAGACCCTAGACGTGAGCCATATCTAAGCCCTATTTAAGAGATTTTGTCAAGGAGGCCAGGGGGCTGGAGGAGAGGGCGCCTAGAGCAGGGTGTATCTCTCTAACCCCTAGCCTACTTCTTCTACATGGCTTGAAGATGGATTCTTTTTCTGGTGACTTCCTCTTTCTCTAGCTTAAAAGAACTTGCCCTAACCCAAAACAATCAAGGTGCATATCTGTCATGGACAGCCAGGCAAGTATATCGTATCCTTCCCCCTCCCCACCAGCTCTGGATTCAAGCACACTGGGTTCAGTTTTGGGAGAGCCTGTTCCTCAAAGAGAGTAGTCTCACATTCCCTGGATCATTATGTCTATACCTGTCCTAGGACCAAAGGACCAATGGGAAACCTCTACATGTCCTTTATCAAAGGTCCAGAGCATGGCCGTTATGCATGCTTCCTGGGGTGGCCCTCATATTTGCAAAGCATAAGTCCTTAGGAACCAATATGAAATTACTATATTATGGTAAAGTACAAGTCTTTGTGTGCTTTTCCAGAACCCACTGACCCACCAAAAAGGGCTAGACAGGAAGACAGTGTGTCATCTTTAGTTCTCTCATAGTCCTAGCACCATATTGACACTGAGTTTGCAGCTGAATGTCTCAGTGGATAGAGCACTGGACCTACAGTCAGGAGGACCTGAGTTCAAATGTGGCCTCAGACAATTACCATGTGATCCAGAAGATCGGGGGCACCCAAGATTATCCCCATTACTAAATTAAATATAACCAAAATACGAGACAGAATGTATAAAGTCCAAAAGAGTCCTATGAGGGGAGGGAGCATTTAAGCTGAGTCTTAAAAATGAGTAGAATTTCAAAACTTGGAAATGTGGCATGGGAGAGGTTCAGATTTCAGGTTTGATGGCTTTTTTTGATACATGGATGAAAGCGTTATGGACCTTATTTTTCAGACAGAGACAGTATGGCATAGCTATTTCTGAGCTGACCTCAGACACGAGGAGACCTAGGTTCAAGTCTCACCTTTGACACATACTTTGGGCAAGTCACTTAACCTCCTTTCTTTACCATACCCCAGCAGCCTTTTCACCCTGGAAGATTCCTCAATGACTGTCGTTCCTCTGATTGGTCAGTTTCTCCTGGAACCCCCGTTTTCAGGAAGGGTCCAGGCCAGCCACATTTACTCTTCCATATCTCTCTGGACCTGCTCCTGACTCCTCCAGACTTTTTTTCTTTACCACACTCCTTCTATTGTACCTCCTTCTCCCTCAGCTTCTTTTTAAGTGTTGCCTTCCTTCATTGGAGTATAAGTTCTTTGAGGGTTTAGGACTACCTTTTTACTTCTATTTACATTTCCAATTCCAATTCCAAATGCTTGCTGTTGATTTGACCTATTGTAGTAGGAGGGCAGAGTTTATAATTTCAAAGAGGATCATATATATGTCTGAAAGGTTCAGAACCGCTGGATATAAGAAACTCTCAAAGTAGGAGGCAGAAGAATCAAAGCATATATTTAGGCTCCACAGTAACCAATCCATGAACCAGCATCCCCATTTTGACATATTGATCAAAAGCTTCCAGGCCCAATAAGTACGCCTCGCAAGAGTAACCAGGAGGCCACAGAGAAACATGATGGTGTACAGCAAAATCATATACATGCTTCCCCTCTATGGTAAAAAGATTACCCACTGGCCTCAAGTCCTTGTTCAGCTTCCTCCCGTAGGTCAGCTCTGCTACCGGCAGCTCCTGCTTCAGCTTCAGGTGTGGCTGTAGCTATGGCAGCCTCTGGCTCCAATGGAAGCTGTTTTTTAACCATCCGGCTTCTGCGGGGGTGTAAGGTACACCGGGGAAAGCACAGGTTCTTTAGATCAGCTTAAGCAAGGGAAGCAAGGTGAAGGGGCCTACAAACTTACTCCAATCCAACATACAAACAGCATTCAGTTCGGGGGAAAAAGCCAAACTAGTCAAGGGCACTTGTTGACTAAGTGCTAAGGAGCCCATTTTTGGTTACCAACACACCTATCAGCATCCCCAGGCAACTTTGCCAAGATTATAAATGGTGCAATGGTTGGGTGAACTGCATGGATAAAGGGAGTTTCTTTTCCTGGAGCTCCCTATGCTGATGATATCATAGGTCCAGACCCTATGCCCCCTGGAAAAAATTGTAGTTGTCCAAGATCCCATGAGCAAGACAACACTCAACCCCAAGTTCTCCTGGGTGCCAGTCCGGAGCTCTTCTCATTCACTTCAAAGAGCCGGAAGACCTAAGTTCTGTTCCTGGCACTGCCACTTAGCAATCCTGCAATTGTGAACAAATCCCTTTTTTCTCTCTCTGGGCCTCAGTTTCCTGGTCTGTAAAGTGGAGATAATAATCCTTGCCCTGTCTTCCTCATAAGCTGTTGTGAGGCTCAGGAGTGAAATCATTTCATAAGCTGAAAATTCAATCCATTTTTAAAGATGTTTATTATAGCCCCTACTGGGTGAAGCAGGGGTAAGCATGCTGAAATTGACAGTGACCCTAAACCTGGTGATGTCTCCTATCTGATGTGTGTCACTTAGTGATCTTCCCCTTATCTCTATCTATAATGGAGGATGAATGACTTGCCCAAAGGGTCAATTCGTCACTTGGCAAGGCTAACCTGAGTCCTTCCATGTACTCAGATGCACTGTGGGAAAGAAAGGAATAGAAGGAGGCTGAAGCTATAACTGTTTCTTTCAAGGCCCATCTGAAATCTATCCACGAAGCAGACCTCAGGTTAAGAGGCCCTGGCCTATGGTTGCCTGGCCTGAGGAAAGGGGACCATTTTGCATTTTTCTCACTAGCTATTCTGTTATAGATGTTGGAATCAGCTCACACATGCCCATGTCACATGTCCTTAGGGAATTAAAGGTGACAGCCCCTGCCTGCTATGAGGAAATTCACAGCTAACTGGGGAAGGGTGCTGCTATGAGGGTACTGGGACAGTAGTCAAAGCCTTGCCCTTTCCTGGTGTGAATTTCCTTGTGATTTGTAGAGGGGCAGGAATAACTGAGGTTTGGAGCCCTGGGTCCCAGAGCTTCCACCCTACTACACCTGATGGGGGCTTCCTTTTTTCTATTGCTGGCAATTCTCTTAGTCCCTGTATTAGCAAGGCAATAAACACAACATTGATGATAATTGTGAGTATGACATAAGCAGGTCACATGGGCCTATTAATGGGTGGGAAAGATCTTCAAATTTATATTACCATTATGGTCCCCCAAGCTTGAAAATACAGAGACCTCAGCTCCTCCCTCTCCTTCACATTGCCTTTGCTCTCCATCTTCCCACTCCTTATCTAATTCATTACCAGGCCCTTCCTTGATTAATTCTAAATCTAAAACTTTCCCATTCATCCCCACCTTTCTACTTTCCCTGAAATCACCTAATTCTGGTCTTCATTCTTTCTATTTCAATAGCCTCCTACCTTATCTCCCTGCTTCTAGTCTCTCCCTGCTCTAAACTTTCCTTCACAGACTGTCAAAGTAACATTTCTAATGCACAGGTCTGATGACATCATTCCCATGCTCAAAACCCTTCAAGAAGTTCTACATAAGTAGTACCATGCTGCCTAGGATTGAAAAACAAACCCCTTAGTGTGGTGTTCAAAGCCAGAGAGAAGTAATGGTTCTTTGGGGCTTCCAATTGTGAAAATTGGACTATGACCACAAGGTGCAGAGCAACCTAGTCTGAAATCTCCCTGCTTAGGCCTCGTAGTCATGACAGCATGGTACCAACACACCTTTCCAACCTCATCCCTCTTACTTTATGATCTAGCCAAACTGGGCTTTGAATTGTTCCCTGCTCTCACCCTGTCCTCCTGTAGCCTGACATCTTTGCTGTTCCTTATCCAAAGAACAGATTTTCCTCTTTCCACCCCATCCCTACCTACTAACTTGAGAAAGGATTTGAACCCAACTCTTCTTGAGGCCAAGCTCAACACCATCCACTGTGTTCCCTCACTTGCCTATGACACTGAGGCTAAACCTTGGTTCCCTAGGTTTTTGTGCTGACATCTGCTGCCTGGGGTTAGTAGCCCTGCCCCAGATCTTTGAGGTTCAGAGCCCTCGATCTTCAGGGCCCTCTCTGGCATCTTGGGACAGAGTATTGGGCACCTCAGAGGACTATGATGACCCAAGACAATTGAGGAGAGATTAAACACTATCAACTGGGGAGCTCAGGAAATATTACACAGAGGAAGCATTACTGTGGATAAAAGAGAAGGGGCTATATCATCTTCAACCCTTTCCCTTCACTTTGGGTTGCACTAAGTGGGCCCACCTCTCATTTGTCTCAGACCCAAGGTGGGCTGGCTAACCTTTTGTCCTTAGGAGGTAGGGATGCCTTTAGAACTGGATCAGGCTCTGAAGCCAACCAGGGACTCCAGAGCTGGGATCCCCTTTCCTGAAGTGAGCTTGGGTTCCATAAAGGTGTCCCCATTCTCCAAGGTACAGAGAACTATCTTCTTGTAGCAAGAGAAAGGGGACTGTCCTCCTCTCTGGGAGGTTTCTGGTCACCCTACAGCTCCTAGGCCTCTCTTCCCCTCTTCCCAAAGGACTGCCACAAAGCCTTGTGTAACAGTGTTGCAAGGTAGAAAGACCACTGATCTGGGAGTAGGAAAACCTAGGTTCTGCCTCTAATTCACTATGTGACCTTGGGCAAGTTAATTCCATTTCAATAAAATAAAGCTTTTACATAGCACCTACTCTTGCCAAGAAAACCCCAAATGGAGTCATGAAGAGTTGGACATGACTGAAAACAACCAAACAACCAAACAACAACTATGACAACTCTGCAGCAAAGTGCTTGGCATTGGGGATACAAAGGCGAAAGAGGAGAAAAGGGTCCCTATCCTCAAGAAGCTTTCATTCTACTGGGAAACCAACACATGAAGAGGTAAGTAAACCCAAAATAATTTGAGAGAAAGAAAACACAACTAGGGAAATCAGGAAAGACTTCATGGAGGAGGTAGCACCTGAACTAAGCCTTGAAGGAAGCTAAGGAGGTGAGGAGAGAGATTTTTCCAGGTATGGGGGACAGCCTTGTGAAAAATCATAGAGACAGGAGATGGATCATAAAGGCCATAGGTAATTGGAATGATACTTGTTTCAATGTCTTTCAGAAATGCTGAATACCCAGTTTTTTTTCCTGGCAAGAAATGGATTAGGCTGCAACTGATACCCACTGACTGTGACAGAGTAAGCCACAGAACAGGCACGCACACCTACAGAGGGAGTGACAAGATGATCCTCAAAGAAAACACAGGTAGTGGGGAAGAGACACCTCCAGCTGGCCACTTCCCTATCTCTTAGTTTTGCTATCTGTACAATGGGAACTATATCCTCAAACAAACAACTTCTTCTCTCCCACCCATCCTGATGGCTAATAAGTGCTTGGAGATCATCATTGTGACAAAGTCAGGATAGGGTGGCTGGGAACATTAGCAACAGTGTGTTACCAGGATGTTGGAGATGTCTCTCAAAAATTCCTTGGTGGTGGCCTTCATTTGACTCCTTTCCCACCCACCTCCTTGGGCAAGATAAATTAATCCTTTTAAGGAGAGTAACTAATCCAAGTCTAATCAAGATGGGATACTTGTAGTATGCCTTTCAAATAGAAATAATTTTATATTACCCATTATCTAGTCTTTTTGGGTCATTCATGTCATCTCTTCCCTCCTTAACCTCCCCCACCCCCACCATTAGCATGGGATAATGAAGAGTACCTGAATATTCATTTGAGTCTGAGACCCAAATTCTGCCCCCTTTTCACCTCTGCCCCGCCCTGGGGTTGGCAGGAAATCTGGTCTGACTTCATTTTCAATCATTCTTCAATACCTCAGGACTAGGGTCAGGACTTTGGGTTCGGCACAATCCCTTGTCAAACACCTCTGGATGGTTTGAATTCTTGACTACAGGGCTGGGTAGGGAGGCTGAGAAGGAAGGTGTGATGGACAATCTTTGGAAACACCCAGGTCCCAAACTCTGTCTCCTTTCTGTTGTCCTCCAGCTACCCGGAACAGAGAGGGTGTTCTATGCTTTTCTAAGTCACTAAGTTCCCTCTTAATTCCAGTGCCTTCCCTCTGTTAATTATTTCCTATTTATTCTATATGTAGCTTATTTGTACAGACTTGTTTGCTTGGCGTCTCCCTAATTAAATTGTGATCTTCTTGAGGGCAGGGATGTCTCTTGTCTTTCTTTGTATCCCCAGAATTTAGCACAGTGGTTGGCACATAGTAGTTGCTTAATAAATGTTTGTTGACTGACTAATTGTTGGGAATCCCTATTTCCTTTCAATGATCCTCATATGGCATGGTCTCACTTCTCAGAGACTATGGAGGTGGCTTTGTCTAGAGAACCTTCACCACTTTGGTTTCGCTCCTTTGAATACTCTCTGGCTTATCAGTATCCTTCCAAAAATGTGGCTCACAGAATTGATTGTAGTAGTCCAGATGTGGCATGATCTGGATGATGTACATCAGAACTCATGATCAATTTAGTTGTTTTTCAGTCGTGTCTGACTCTTCAGTGACCCCATTTGGGGTTTTCTTGGCAAAGATACTGGAGTGATTTGCCATTTCCTTCTCCAGCTCATTTTACACACAACAAACCGCAGCAAAAAAATGATTTGCCAGGGATCACAGAGCTTGAGCATCTGAGGCTGGATTTGAATTCATGAAGATGAGTCTTCCTAATTCCAAGCCCAGTGTTCTATCCACTGTGCCACCTAGCTGCCCTCTTCCTGAAAGATATGCTTCTTAGCTTTCTTGGCTACGATGTTGCCTTGTTGACATACTGATTGAGTTTGTAGTCCCCTAAAACCATCTAATCTTTTCAGATAAGCTACAGTCTAGCCATACCCATGCTGGTGAATCTTGTATTAGTGAAGTTGGCTTTTTGAACCCAAGCATAAGACGTTACATTTATTCCTATGAGATTTCATCTTTTTAGATCCAGTCCACAGTTCTGCCCTACTAAGATCTTTCTGAATCCTGATTTTGTCATCTAGTTTGTTAGCTATACCTCCCAGTTGGGTGTAGGCAACAAATTTGCTAAGCATGCTATTTATGCCTTTATCCAAGTCATCCTAGTATAAAATGCCTGGGAAAGTGCATTGGAGACTTCCTTTAACGTTTACATGAATCGTTAATGACTGCTCTTTAAGGCTGCACATTTAACCATAGACTGAACCAACACTTCCCCCCTCCCCCAGCAGTGGATAAAGCTCTGGACCTGGAGCCAGGAGGACCTGAATTCAAAACTGGCCTCAGACACTTACTAGTTGTGTGATCCCAGAAAAGTCACTTAACTCTGTCTGCCTCCCTTTCCTCATCTATAAATGGAGATGATAATAATACCACCTCTCAGAGCTGTTGGGAGAGTCAAATGAGACAACATTTGTAATGCTCTTGCCAGGGGTGGGGACCCCGCAGCCTTGAGGCCACAGGTGGCCTTCTACGTCCTTAGCTGTGCCCAAGTTTTACAGAACAAATCCTTTTATTAAGGGGATTTGTTCTGTGAAGTTTGGATTTGGTCAAAGGGCCACACTTAAGGACCTAGAGGGTCACATATGACCGCTAGGCTGCAGGTTTCCCACTCCTCTATGGCAAACCTTAAAGCATTCTATAACTGCTAATTATAAATTGGAGTGCCCAAGGATTCCATGTTGTAATTCTGAAAGTGAAGCAAAAAGTAGCAATTTGTCTAATTGTAGAAATATATAGCCCATTTCTCTTCATCATTTCCACGAAATAGCATGAGACATTTTCAAATGCTTTATTAAATCTAGGCTAACTATCATTTTCCTGATCTACCAGTTTAGTAACCTTGACAAAAAAAAAGAAATAATGTTTGTCCAGCACGACTTAACTTTGATGGATGCCATGCTTCCTTTTCGAGGTATTCATTAATAATACTATTTAGAATTTTGCCAGGAATCAAAGTCAAACTCAGTAGCCTATAATTTACAGGCTCCAGTATCTTCCTTTCAGAGTTATTTGTCCAAATCTAATCCTATAGTACCCTTGTCTTTCTCCACAATCTTTCAGAAATCACAGGAGTGGTTCTACAATCACAACCAGTCCTTCTCTTAGCATGTTGTTTCTCTGGGCCAGGTGACTTGAATTCATCAATAGAGCATCTAGGTACTTATTTATGTTAGGTATTGACTCTCATTTGGTCATTATTTGTTCTGTCTTTTCCAGTTCCCAAATAATTATCTTTGGTAGGGAAACAAATGCATTGTAAGACCTGAACAGCTCTTCCTTCACTCAGTCCTCAGTTATTGTAATCCATATACTCCAAACATCGGTCCTATACCTTCATTAGAGAAGGATTAGGATTAGAAGAGAATTAGACCTCCTTTTTGGTCCCAATGTAATTTAAGAAAAAGCAATTCTTACTGTCCTTAGCTTTCCTTCTCAGGGTTGTTGTGAGGATAAAATGAATTTAAAATGCTAGTTCTCCTCCTCCTCCTTCTTCTTCTCCTTCTCCTCTTTCTTCTTCTTCTTCTTCTTCTTCTTCTTCTTCTTCTTCTTCTTCTTCTTCTTCTTCTTCTTCTTCTTCTTCTTCTTCTTCTTCTCTTCTCCTCCTCCTCCTCCTCCTCCTCCTCCTCCTCCTCCTCCCTCCTCCTCCTCCTCCTTCTCCTCCTCCTTCTTCTCTTCTTCTTCTTCTTCTTCTTCTTCTCTTCTTCTTCTTCTTCTTCTTCTTCTTCTTCTTCTTCTCCTCCTCTCCCTCCTCCTCCTCCTCCTCCTCCCTCCTCCTCCTCCTCCTCCTCCTCCTCCTCCTCCTCCTCCTCCTCCTCCTCCTCCTCCTTCTTCTTCTTCTTCTTCTTCTTCTTCTTCTTCTTCTTCTTCTTCTTCTTCTTCTTCTTCTTCTCCTCCTCCTCCTCCTCCTCCTCCTCCTCCTCCTCCTCCTCCTTCTCCTCCTCCTCCTCCTCCTCCTCCTCCTCCTCCTCCTCCTCCTCCTCCTCCTCCTCCTCCTCCTCCTCCTCCTTCTTCTTCTTCTTCTTCTTCTTCTTCTTCTTCTTCTTCTTCTTCTTCTTCTCCTCCTCCTCCTTCTCTTCTTCCTTCTTCTTCTCCTCTTTCCACACCCTCCTCCTCTTCATCCTTCATGTTCTTCTGATATTTCTTATGGAACTTTGACACACTTTTGTATTCATCCTCCTACCTGACCTTGCTTCCATCTTCTACACATCTTTTTCACATTTAAGTTAATTGGGAAGTTCTTGGTGAATCCACATCAGGCTCTTTAGATTATTCCACTTTTTCTTCCTTATTAGAATTATTTCCCTTTGTATCTTCAGATCTGTTTTGGGCATACATCCCTTATGGAATTTTGTTCCATGGGCTCCTACTTATTCTTTCTCTGAACCTTTTGAAATATGTTCTCCCCAAATCTAGGGGGCACATCAGACAATTCCCAGATTTACCTCCTTCTCTATCACAAATTACAAGATAGAATGATCACTTCCCTCCAAGACTTCCATTCCTTCCACCTCAGAAGCCAGTTCCTTCCTGTTGGTGAGAATCAGATACAGAATATAATTTCCTCTTGTTGGCTCCTCACCTTTTGAAGGACAAATGTTTCAAGGAGGTAAGCGAAAAAAATAAACAAAAATATCAACTATTCTGTTTTTGGCATAGAAAGTTCAAGGAGATGTTGAGATCATTGTAGCCCCCATCACTACTTTCTCATGATTCTGTGCCAGGCTTGTGATTCATTTCCCAACATTTTCACCTATTTTGTCTTTGCATTCAGATGATCTGTTGTATATTCTGATGATAATATTCCTTCTGTTTTTTGTCTCCAATGACCTTTACTCAAATATTCTCCATCATACTTCCTCTGTCTAGTTCCTAGATTGACTGACATGAGTAGATCTTCTCAATATGCAATGCTATCATGACCGTATTAACTACCCTATTCAATATATTCCCTATCACCTCCAGGATCAACTATAAAACCCTCTGGCATTCAAAGCCCTTTATAACTTCCCTTACCCCACCTCCCCTACTTTCCCAGTTTCTTCACATCTCATGCCCTACCATATATTTTGTCATCCAATGGCACTGTCCTCCTTGATGTTTCTCAGACAAGACACTCTATCTCCCTACCAGAATATATTTTGGTATTTTCATTATATTTCCCCCATGCCTGGAATGCTCTCCTTCCTCATCTCCGCCTCCTGGCTTCCCTGACATCTTTCAAGTCCCAGCTAAAATGCCACCTTCTATAGGAAGTCTTTCTCAATCTCTTAATTTCAGTGCCTTCTCTCTGTTGATTATGTCCAAATTATCCTATATATAGCTTATTTGTACATAGTTATTTGCATATAATTGCCTCCATTAGATTGTGAGCTCCTTAAAAGATGGGGCTGTCTTTTATCTTTCTTTCTATCCCAAGTACTTTGAACAGTGCCTAGTATACAGTAGGCACTTAATAAATGTTCATTGACTAACTGCACACAATCCTTTTTCCCTTTCCTGTTTCTTTCAAATAAGGAATTATTGTTGTTTAGTCATGTCCAATTCTTCATGATTCCATCTGGGGTTTTCTTGGCAGAGATACCAGAGTGGTTTGCAATTTCTTTCTCCAGCTTATTTTACAGATGAGGAACTGAGGCAAACAGGGTTAAATGACTTGCCCAGGGTCACACAGCTATAATAAACTTGGGCAAGTAGAAGCTAATGACTCCGTAAGACATCAAGAAACAACAAAACAAAATAAAAAGAGTAAAAGAATAGAAGAAAACATGAACTATCTCATTGGATATGGAATGGAATGCTGATGTGGAAAATAGATTGAGGGGGGATAATTGAAGAATTATTGGACTACCTGAAGGCCATGATCAAAAAAAAAATAGCATACATTTTCAGAGGAAGAAATTAAAGGTATCTATAGGTATATGAAAAAATGCTGCCTTCTTTCTCTCTCTCTCGCTTTGGCCTCTTCCGGTCGGTGGAGCGCCTGTTAGCGCAGGCTGCGGTGTAGAAATGGCTAAGTCTAAGAACCATACCACTCGCAACCAATCAAGTAAATGGCACAGAAATGGCATCAAGAAGCCTAGGTCACAGAGATACGAGTCTCTGAAAGGGGTTGACCCCAAGTTTCTGAGAAACATGCGCTTTGCCAAGAAACACAACAAGAAGGGGCTGAAGAAGATGCAGGCCAACAACACCAAAGCCATCAAGGCCAGAGCAGAGGCCATCAAGGCCCTGAGCACCAAGGCCTCCAAGGCCAAGCTCCTCAGGCCCAAGATCCCCAAAGCCAGTGCCCTGCGTGCTGGCCACGAGATGGCCAGCAAGCGTCCGGGTCCTAGGGTCGGCATCAAACGTCCAGGCTCCAGGATCACAAAGCCTGACTCTAAGATTGCCAGAACCACTGAACCCAAGGGTGCCAGGCCCACTTACCCCAAGGCCGCCAAGTCCACTGACCCCAAGGCCACCAAGTCTGCCACCAAGGTCAGTAAGTCTGATCCTAAGGCTACCAAATCTGGCCCCGAGGCCACCAAATCTGATGCTGAGGCCACCAAATCTGATGCTAAGGCCTCCAAGTCCGGTCCCAAGGTAGCCAAGTCTGATTCTAAGGCCCCAAAGCCCAGTGATTCCAAGGCTGCTAAGCCTACTGATCCCAAGGCCACCGAGTCCAAACCCAAAGATGCTGGGGCTAAAGCTGCTAGTCCCAAGCCTTCAAAGTAGATGCTTCAGGACAGAAGGACTTATTTAAACCCCAAACCACCGATTTTTCCTAGCCAGGGTATGATTATTCACTATTTTGTACAAATAAAGGAAATGGTGAATCATAAGAAAAAAAATGCTCTAAATCACTACTGATTAGAGAAATGCAAATCAAAACAACTCTTAGATACCACATGTCTCCTGTCAGATTGGCTAAAATGACAAAACAGGAAAATGATAAATGCTGGAGAGGATGTGGGAAAATTGGAACATTGTTACATTGCTGGTGGAGTTGTGAACTGATCCAGCTATTCTGGAAAACAATTTGGAACTATTCCCAAAGGGCTATAAAATGTTCATACCCTTTGACCCAGCAATACCACTTCTAGGGCTGTATACCAAAGAGATCACACAAGTGGGAAAGGGACCCATACGTACAAAAATATTTATAGCGGCTCTTTTTGTAGTAGCAAATAATTGGAAATCAAGGGCATGTCCATCAATTGGGGAATGGCTGAACAAGTTGTGGTATATAAATGTAATGGAACACTATTGTGCTGTAAGAAATGGGGAAGATACGGACTTCATAATAACCTGGAAAAATCTACATGATATAATGCTGTGAGTGGAGCAGAACTAGGAGAACATTATACACAACCACAGATACATGGATTCTGTGATACTAACCTTGATAAACTTTGCTCTTCTCAGCAATACATGGTTCAATTCCAAAGGACTCATGATGGAGAGAGCTATCTATATCCGGAGAAAGAATTATGGAGTCTCAATGCTGATTGAGACAAACTATTTGCTCCCCTTTCCTCTCTCTTTTTTTTTTTTTGGTTTTGTTTCTTTCCCATGATTCATAATTCTTCATTACAACTTGACTATTGTGTAAATACATTTAATGTGAAGTTATATGTAAAGATATATTGGATTCCATGCCATCTTGGAGAGGGAGGGGGAAGGGGGAGGAAAGAAAATCTGGAACTCAAAATCATGCGGAACTGAGTGTTGTAAACTAAAAAACAAAAAATCTTAATTAAAAAAGAAAAGAAAAAAAGAAAAAAATAGCCTAGACTTCATCTTTCAAGAAATTATCAAGGAAAATTTCCCTGATATCCTAGAATCAGAGGGCAAAATAGAATTTGAAAGAATCCACTCATCACCTCCTGAGAGAGATCCTAAAATGAAAACTCCCAGGAAAATTACAGCCAAAATCCAGAGCTCCCAGGTCAAGGAGAAAATATTGCAAGCATCCAGAAAGAAACAATTCAGACATCATGGAGCCACAGTCAGGATAGAACATGAATTCCCATGTAGGAATGTAAAAATGATACTTTATCATTATTAGGATAGTTAGAAAGAGTATATATAGACAGAGGGCACAGGTGTGAGTTGACTATAATATCATGATATCCAAAAAAGAAAAATTGAGGGATGAGAAAGAGGGATGTACTGGGGGAAGGGAGAGGTAGAATGGGGTAAATTACCTCACATAAAAGAAGGCAAAAGAGCTTTTACAGTGGAGGAGAAGATGAATGGGGGTGGTGGGCAACCCTTGAAATTTACTCTCATTAGAACTGGCTCGAAGAGGACATACATACTCAGTTGGATATAGAAATCTATCTTACCCTATACGGAAGTAGGAAGAGAGGGGGAATAATAGAAGGGAGAGTATACTGGGGGAGGCAGTGGTCAGAAGTAAAACACTTGTGAAGTGGGACATGGTGAAAGGAGAGACAGAGAGAAGGATAAATGGGGAAAATAGAATGGAAGGAAATACAATTAATAATCATAACTGTTAATGTGAATGGGATGAATTCACCCATAAAATGGAAGCATAGTGCATCAAAAACCGTAATCCTACAATATGTTGTTTACAAGAAACACATCTGAAGCAGAGAGACACACACAGAGTAAAGGTAAAGGGCCAGAGAATAATCTATTATGCTTCTGCTGAAGTAAAAAAAAGCAGGGGTAACAATCATGATCTCAGACAAAGCAAAATAAAAAATAGATCTAATTAAAAGAGATAAGCAAGGAAACAACATTTTGCTAAAAGATACCATAGACAATAAAATAATATCAATGCCAAATATACATGCACTAAATAGTATAGCATCAAAATTCTTAAAGGAAAATTTAAATGAGTTACAGAGGAAATAGACAGTAAAACTATCCTAGTGGGGGAACTCAATTTTCCCCTCTCAGAACTAGATAAACATAACCAAAAAACAAAACAAAATAAAACAAGAAAGAAGCTAAGAACAGAATTTTAGAAAAGGCGGATATGATAGAACTCTGGAGAAAATTGAAGAGGAATAGAAAGAATATGCCTCTTTTTTTCAGTGGTACATGGCACCTACACAAAAATTGACTGTGTATTAGGGCATAAAACTCTCACAACCCAATGCAGAAAAGCAGGAATATTAAATGCCTCCTTTTCAGATCATAATTCAATAAAAATTAGATTCAATAAAGGATTGTGGAAAGAGAATAAAAATTAATTGGAAACTAAATAATCAGTCCTAAAGAATGAGTGAGTAAAAGAATAAATCATAGAAACAATAATTTCATTAAAAGAGAATGACAACAATGAGACAACATACCAAAATTTACGTGACATAGCCAAAGCAGTACTTAGGGGAAATTTTATATCTCTAAACACTTACATCAATAAAATGGGGAAAGAGAAGATCGACAAATTGGGCATGCAACATAAAAAAACTATAAAAAGAAAAATTAAAAATCCCCAATTAAACACCAAATTGAAAATCCTGAAAATAAAAGGAGAGAGTAATAAAATTGAAAGTAAGAAAACCAATGAACTAAGAAAAATCAATCAGCACACATTTATTAAGCACTTTCTGTGTGCCAGACCCTGGGCTAAGCACTGGAGATGAAAAGAAAAAGCAAAAATCACTTCTGTCCTTCAGTAGCTTACATTCTAATGGGGAAGGCAGCATTTATAAACCAGAGTATGCAAGATAAATACAGAGTATATAGAAAGTAGCTTTAAAAGATACAGCACTAGCAGCTGCGGGGATCAGGAAAGAACTCCTGGAGGAGGTAGAATGTGAACTGAGTGTCGTAGGTATGTTAAAAGAGGTACAAAGCTTAGATGATGTATAATGAAACAGGGCTGCAAGCCAGATGAGTGACAAAGTTGGCATCTTTGTATAAATTGTTCTCCTGGTTCTGCTGGCTTCACTTTTTATTAGTTCATACTAGTCTTTCTTCACAGGTTTCTCTGAAACATTCCCCTTTGTCATTCTTATGAAACAATAGTATTATTATATAGTATATTTCACATGAACATACTACAAATTATTTTTAAACTGTTTTAAAAATTTTATATTTTCAATTCAATTTTATTGTATTTTTAGTTCTAGTTCAATTTTGTTGTATTTTTAGTTCCAGGGTCTCTTCTTCCCCCACTCCATCCCCACCCATTGAGAAAGCAAGAAAAACAAAACATGTGCAAATATATTTATACCACAATTTATTCAGTCATTCCCCAATTGAACTGGACAAGGAAGTGTGGATGACTCAGTGCTGCTCACCTTCACTGCTGGAAACACAACTCCCAATGCATGCATGCATTCTCTGCTAATCTGGGGTTATTTTCATAGAAGAAAAGCCAATGGTTTCTGTTTCCTGGAGTCTTCAGCCCTTTGATGATCTAAAACAGAATTCTAGAAGATTGGTCAGTGGCCTGTACTAAGACCACATGCGGAAAGATGAATGTATTTGGTTCCCTGAAGCTAAGTCAACCTGGTATATTAGGGTACCCTGGCTTTTTTTTTTAAAAAAATCATTATTTAATTTTAATAGTCATTTAAAAACTTTTGAGTTACAAATTCTCTTCCTCCCATCAGTCTCTTCCCTATCCATTGAGAAGGCAAGAAAAAACAATACATGTGAAACCATGCAAAATATATTTTTATATTAGCTATATTGAAAAAAAAAGCAAAAAAAAATTAAAGTGGAAACTATTACACTACAATTTGTATGCAGAGTCCATCAGTTCTCTCTCTGGGACTAAATAGCATTTTTCATCATGATTCTTTTGGAATTATCTTGGATCATTGTATTGATCAGAGCAGTCAAGTCTTTCAACTGATCATCATTACAATATTGCTGTTACTGTGTATCTCTTGGTTCTGCTCACTTCACTCTGTATCAATTTATATATGTCGTCCCAGGTTTTTCTGAAACCATCCTGCTTATCATTTCTTACAGCACAGTAGTACTCCATCACAATCATAAACCACAACTTATTCAACCATTCCCTAATTAATGTTCATCCCCCCAATTCTTTGCTACCACAAAAAGAGCTGCTATAAATATTTTTATACATACAGGTCCTTTTCCCTTTTCTTTGATCTCTTTTTGATATAGATTTAGTAGTGGTATGGCTGGGTGAAAGGGTATGTACAGTTTTATAGCCCTTTGTGTATAGTTTCAAATTTTTCTCCAGAATGGTTGGATCAGTTCACAATTTAACCAACAAAGCTTTAGTGTCCCTCTTTTTCCAAATCCTCTCCACTATTTGTCATTTTCCTTTTCTGTCATGTTAGCCAGTCTGATAGGTATGACATAGTACCTCAGAGTATTTTTTTATAAATTTATTTTTAATTTTTAGTTTACAACACTCAGTTCCACAAGTTTTGGGGTTCCAAATTTCCTCTCCCTCCCTCTCCTCCTCCCTACCCCCCAAGATGGCATGTAATCCAATGTAGGTTCTACATATACCTTCACATTGAACTTATTTAAAGGAGAATTATAACCAATGGAATGAATCATGAAAAAGGAGAAATGAAACCAAAAAGAAGTAAAAGAAAAAACAAAAAAAGAGAGCGAATAGTTTGCCTCAATCTACATTCAGACTCCATAATTCTTTCTCTGGATGAGCATAGCTTTTTCCATCATGAGTCTTTTGGAGCTGTCTTTGAACCTTGCATTGATGAGAGGAGTCAAGTCTATCAAAGTTAGTCCTTACAGATACCATGTGTCTGTAATCGTGTATAATTATCTACTGGTTCTGCTCCCCTCACTCAGCATCAGTTCATATAGGTCATTCCAGATTTATAATGAAGTCCATCTGCTCCTCACTTTTTATAGCACAATAGTATTCCACTACATTCATATACCACATTTCATTTAGCCATTCCCCGATTGATGGGCATCCCCTTGATTTCCAATTCTTTGCCACTACAAAAAGAGCTGCTATAAATATTTTTTGTACATACTGGTGCACTTCCCACTTGTGTGATCTCTTTGGGATATAGCCCTAAAAGTGGGTCAAAGGGTATGCATTTCTATAGCCCTTTGGTCATAGTTCCAAATTGCTCTCCAGAATGGCTGGATCAGTTCGCAATTCTACCAACAATGTAACAATGTTCCAATTTTCCCACATCCTCTCCAGCATTTATCATTTTCCTGTTTTGTCATGTTAGCCAATCTCAGAGTTGTTTTGATTTGCATTTCTCTAATCAATCATAATTTAAGGTATTTTTCATGTGACTATAGATAGTTTTGATATCTTTTTTTTTTGGAAAACTGCCTGTTCATGTCCTTTGGCCATTTGTCAATTGGAGAATGGCTCTTATTTTTATAAATTTAACTCGATTCCCTATATATTTGAGAAATGAGGCTTTTATTAGAGAAACTTGCTGTAAAATTTTTTCCCTAGTTTCCTGCTTTTCTTCTAATTTTGGCAGTTTTGGTTTTGTTTATGCAAAACCTTTTTAATCTCATTAATTTAATTAAAATTATCCATTTTATTTTCCACGATCCTCTTTATTGCTTTGGTCATAAACTATTCTGTTATCTATATATCTGTTTGGTTTTTTTGTTTGTTTTTTGACAGGGCAATTGGGCTTAAGTGACTTGCCCAAGGTCACACAGCTAGTACATGTGTCACGTGTCTGAGGCCAGATTTGAACTCAGGTCCTCCTCACTCCAGGGCAGGTGCTCTACTCACTGTGCCACCTAGCTGCCCCCTATTATCCATATATCTGACAGGTAAAATTTTCCTTGCTCCCCTGATTTGCTTATGATATTACCATTTACCTATAAATCATGAACCCATTTTGACCTTATCTTGGCATACTGTGAGATGTCAGTCTATGACTAGTTTTTGCCAAATTGCCTTCCAGTTTTCCCAATAATTTTTGTCAAATGTTGAGTTCTTGCCCTCAAAGCTAGGATCTTTGGGTTTACCAAACACTAGATTACAATGGCAATTTCCCACTATATACTGTGTACCTAATCTATTCTATTGATCCACCCACTCTATTTCTTGGCCAGTCCCAAGTCATTTTGATGATTACCACTTCATAATATTGTTTGTAATTTGGTACTGCTAGGCCATCTTCCTTCATATTTTTTTCACTGATTCCCTTGATATTCCTGACCTTTTGTTCTTCCAGATGAATTTTGCTATTATTTTATCTAGCTCTATAAAATATTTCTTTAGTAATTTGATTGGTATGGGACTGAATAAGTCAATTAATTAAGGTATAATTGTCATTTTTGTTATATTGACTTGCCCTGTTCATGAACAATTAATATTTTCCAGTTGTTTAAATCTATCTTTATTTTTGTGAAAAGTGTTTCGTAATTGTGTTCATCTAGTAGCTGAGTTTGTCTTAGCAGACAGACCCCTGAGTGTTTTATATTGTCTGCAATTATTTTAAATGGAATAACTTTATTTTTCTCTTCTTGCCATGTTTTGGTAGTAATATACAGGAATACTGATGATTTATGTGGGTTTATTTTATATCCTGCATCTTGGAACCCTGGCTTTTAAATCCAAAGCCCAAACACTAATGCCTGCATTGAATATGTCACCTTATATGATCTATAATTTCACTCATGTGCCTCACTGGGTGCAGATTGTACCCCATCCACACCTTATCAGCCTTTTCATTCATGTCCTTCTGTAAATTTCCCACAGAGGATTAGCCAAAATTGCAGAACTTTTCCTCTAAATCTTTTAACATCTCCCTGGGAACCAGTAAAGAAATCCATCTGTCACTTCTCGTGATTGCTCCTGGGCCTGCTCACCTCTTTTTTTTGAACATTTCCCCAGATAACTTCTTCTATACCTTTTGAATAAATATCCTTGTTCTCCTTTGTCTGTTTAAGTCTTCCATAGCTTTCTCCATTGCCCTTTGCATCACTCACAAATCTGGTTCTCTAGAGATTATTATGTTTCTATGATTCACAATCATCCAGAATCACCAGAAGATTTCTGATGTTGAAAAGATGAGTTTTGGCACTCTGAAACAGCTTGAGATCACTGAAAGTATTACACAATTTTCCAAAAGCTAGCCTGCCTATACCTCCTGCAACCTTGGGTCCCTTCAAGGGTCAGCTCAAAAGTCACTTTCTTCAAGAGGCCTTTATTAATTTTCTAGTTGTTAGTCCCACCTTCAAACATCATTTTCCACCTCTCTATCCATTTATCTATCCATCCATCTACCATCTATCTGTATTTATATATATATATATATATAACAAATGTTTAAAAAATTGTTTTTACATGCAACTGGGAAATAAGATATACAAGCAATGGGGTACAGAAATCTATCTTGCCCTACAAGAAAGTAAGGGGAATGGGGATGTGGGGGAGGAGTGGGGTGATAGAAGGGAGGGCAGACTGGGGAAAGGGGCAATCAGAATACATACCATCTTGGGGTGGGGATGGAGGGTAGAGATGGGGAGAAAATTTGTAACTCAAAATCTTGTATAAATGAATGTTGAAAACTAAAAGTAAATTAAAATAAAGTATAAAAAATTGAAAAAAAAGATTTGCAAAGTGCTTTATAAATGTCAGCTCATTTTATCCTCTCAACAAGCCTGGGAGATAGGTGCTATTATTATCCCCATTTTCCAGATGTGAAAAAATGAGACCTAAGTGGGTTAAGTGACTTGCTGAGGGTTACAATACCAGTAAGTGCCTGAGGCAGAATTTGAACCCAAGTCTTCCTGATTTCAGATCCAGTGCTCTCTCATTGTCCCATGTCATCTAGCTCATATATGTCAGAATTGGAACTTGCATCCAGTCTTTCCCAATTTCAAGATAGTCTCTTTCCACCATGCCAGGCCACCTTGCCTGGTACATAGTAGGGGCTTAATATATCCTTGTTGATTGATCAATCGATTTGTTTCTATTCAATTTGGGGCCTGGTTCATCGTCCATCAGCAGTGCCTGTCCAATATAAATGAACTAATAGGTTATACATCCAATTGCATGTCACAATCTAGGAAATAAGCATTCTTCATCCATTTGGTTTTTCCTGTGTTCATTGTTAACCCAATCTTTTTTGATTGACTGTGAGTCTCACTGAAGAGACTGGTAGCATCTGCGGCTTAAGGCAATTAGTGCAATTCGATTAATACATTTCTCCAATTGTACAAACAAGCCACATTAAAAAAGAACTTTCCCCATCTCCCCCTCTCTCCCACCTCCATAAAAAATTTTTCCTATGCAGCTGAAGAAGAAGCTGCTGTTGCCTCAGGAAGGGAAACAGAACTGGGCAGGGTACTGACTCTAATTAGCCGAAGTGCTTGGAGCAAGGGCAGCTAGAACATTTCCGATAAAACCTTAGAGTTTGCACAGATCCTGGTATAAACTCATAGATTCTGGATTTTGTATTTCTGGCTTGTTTTTACAGAAGTATCACCCCCATTATTGAATAGGTAGAGGAAGCTGGGGGCTGATGTCAATCTAGTAGAGAAGCCTTCCTTTCTTCCTTCCTTCCTTCCTTCCTTCCTTCCTTCCTTCCTTCCTTCCTTCCTTGTGAGTGGGGAGAGATAGAAAAAAAAACAAATGCACAAGAGTCTTTCAAATAAAATTTTATTTTCTTAATAAAGTAAGAGAAACTTAAAATGCTTTATCAAGGATGATGTTAAATACAGAATGATTATGAATTAGTGTTCTGTACCATATCTTGATCCTTTAATATTAGAAATTGCTATAGCAGTACTCATTACAACTTACCACTACAAGAGACTTTAAAAACTCAGTTACTTAAAAAATAGCTACTTTCAAAGTAAGCAAATTCAGACATTTAAAAAAATTTAATAAAAAGCTAGAGTTTGATAGCTTCAATCTTAGTGATCTTTTCTTGTACATTCTTCATTTCTTGAGTCACTTCCCAAATTTCTTTGCCTTGTTACTAATTCAAATAAGAAGAACTAGAACACAAAAAGTTCTCTTCAGTTATTTCCAGAGTCAATTCAATTTGTCCCTCTGTCTATCAGGCCCCTTCTGAGACCCTAACCCTCTCTTCAAGCCCTCTCACCAGCTCAAGGAGCCAACCACAATGTAGGTTTATTCAGTCAACGCAACTAAAGCACAATTTACAAGCCAGGATTGAACCAGGCTGACTGATTCCTGTTACCTGAAGGCAACTCCTTATCCATCAATAACCTCATGGGCACATCCAAGATCTGGACATTGAGTATTCAGTGCCAGGGTGGTGGTTGCCACACATTCGTTGTTTCATTATGGGGTCTATACCCAAGGCACCTAGGCTAGAACCACCAGGGTGGAACAATAGCTAGGATCATCCTGGTCACTAATATCACGTTCAAGATTAGAAGTCATTTGTTAGTTCTGAAGAAGGAATTGGTTGGTTCAACAGAAAGATGTTTCTTGTAATCCCATGACCAGTCTTCAGCTACTTGGAACCACTCAGTGACTGCATGGGCTCCCACACTCTCCTCTCTGCAATTAAGTAATTCTGTCAAAGGAGCAGCAAGTAACCCCTTCTGTTCCAATACCTTCAGCTGCTTCCTTGTCCTAGTTGAGTTTGCAAAGTACCCTTACTGCTACTCTCAGAATATTTTCCATGAAAGAGTCTAGCAACTCCATAAACCATGCAATGATTTTTAGAATGAATATCATGTAGGAAGGACTCCCTTGAGACCTTCAACTATTTTTGCCTATATGCATTGACAGAAGAAATTTTTTTACTGGGAGTTCCCTAATGAAATCACAGGTCTAGGCCAAAAAAAAATTTTTTTTAAAGAAGAAGGAGGATGTTTATTGCTTTAGGCCAAAATCTAATAGTTTGTAAGGGAGGGTTGGGGGGGGGGGAAGGAATAAACATTTATAGAGCACCTATGAAACACCAGGCACTGTGCTAAGTGCTTTACAAATATTATCTCGTTTAATCTATGAGATGATATGAGAATGTACTTTGTCTCCTTTAAAACTTGATCCACCTTCTTTTTTTAATATAATGAAGCATCACTTGGTAATCAAAGTTAATAAAACAGTTCACGCTATCTGGACGTGGGTAGGCACTAAGGAGAAATGCCTCCTTAGTTAAAAAACTAGATATCGTAGTGATGCAGGAAGACCCTGTGTTTGGGGCAATGCCAAAAATACATAGGATCTCTCTGGGGTTTTGTTCTCTTGTGGAGCTCCTCTTATCTGTCCAGCCATGGCATTCCCACTAATTGCAGGTGTGTTATAAGGTTCTGTCTAGGGCTCCCTTCTCTTTTTGGTTTAGGGGGGAACCTACAGCCTTGAGTCCACATGTGGTCCTCTAGGTCCTCAAGTGTGGCCTTTTGACTGAATCCAAACTTCACGGGACAAATCTCCTTCATAAAAGAATTTATTCTGTAAAACTTGGATTCAGTCGAAAGGCCATCCCCCGGGTCCTAGAAGGCTATATGTGGCCTCAAGGCTTCAGGTTCCCCACCCCTGGACTCTACACTATCTTACTTGGTGATCTCATCAGCTCCCGAGGGTTTGATTATCATCCTTATGGAGATGATTTTCAGATCTCTATAACCAGCCTCCCTCTCTCAGTCATGCATCTCCAATTACCTCTTGGACATGGCAAACTGGGTGTCTTGTAGGCTTTTCAAGTTCAATATGTTCAAAACAAAGCTCGTTCCCTTTCCACAAAGACACTCTGATTCTGAAATTTCCTCTTCCTATGAAGAACGCCCCCATCCTTCCAGTCATTCGGGCTTTTCAAAGCTCTGCTTCATTTAAATCCAATTCATTCAAAAGTGAAGACATCACCCTTGGTATGTCATTGGTCCTCTTCCAGAGCGAAGGATGAACAGCAATCACTCAGATTCACGCCTCAGTCTCATCCTCAACTCCTCATTCTCCACTACATATCCAATTTATTTCCAGATCTTGTCCTTTTTGGCTTCAGAACATCTCACACATGTATCTTCTCTTTATGGATACACAGTCCTGGTTCAGGCCCTCATTGCCCCTTTTCTGAACTATTGCCACAGTGTTCAAACTGGTCTTCCTGCCTTGTCTCTTTCTCCACTCAGGTGCCAAGTTGATTTTTCTAAACTGGAGGTCTGACCACATCACCCCACTGCTCACTGAGCTCCAAGGGCTCCTAATTACCTCCAGGATCCAATATTAAAGTCCTCCTCTATTTGGCAATTAAAACTCTTTGATAAAGACACTATTTGTTATATGGCATGACTTTCTGGGAGGGAGGGGAAGAAGGGTATTGGGGAAAACTATGATGATGGAAAAAACAGCTGACATCAGTAAAAACTTATTTTGAAAACAAAACACCCAAGTCTTTCAAATCTGGCCTCTTCCTTCTTATGCTATTTCCTTTCCTATAATCCAACTATAATGGCCTGTTTGTTCATTGAATACAACACTCTATTGCTTAGCTCCATATATTTGTCGTGGCTGTCCCATATGACTAGAAAGTTTTCCTTCCTCACCTCTGCCTTTTGGTTTCCCAGGCTTCCTTTAAGACTCTACTCAAACACCACCTGCTGCAAGAAGCCTTTCCCTGTCTGCCCCACCACCCCATGTCTACGCCTTTCCTCTTCGCTTGTATATTTTCTACACCTAATTATTTACATATTATCTCTCATTAGAATGTTTGCCCCCTGAGAGACTGCTTTCCCTTCCTTCCTTCCTTCCTTCCTCCCTTCCTTCCTCTCTCTTTCTCTCTCTCCTTCTTTCTTTCCTTCTTTCTCTCTTTCCTTTCTTCTTTTTTCTTTCTCTTTCTCTTTCTTTCTCTCTTCCTCTTTCTTTCTTTCTTCCTTCCTTTCTTTCTGTCTTTCTTTCTTTCTTCCCCTAACACTTAGCACAGTGCCGGCTACAAAGTAGGTTCTTGATAAATGCTTATTGACTGATCAACTGTCTTATTGTTTTGATTTTAGGCCACTAGTCCATCTTCATCATCACCCTATTAAAAAAGGACTAAATAGGGCCTATTTCTTGCCCTCAGAACCCCCAGAGCCGTGGTCTTATGAGGAAGACATTCTGATAAGGGAGCTTGCCTGATTTGTATTCCAGGCCTTCCATTAAATTGGGCAGATAGGTAGCAAAGTAGAGAGAGTGCTGGTGCTGGACTCAGGAAGACCCCAGTTCAAATCTGGCCTCAGACACTTACTAGCTGTGTGGCGCTGGATAAGTCACTTGCCTCAGTTTCCTCATCTGTAAAATGAGCTGCAGAAGAAAATGGCAAACCACTCCAGTATCTTTTCCAAGAGAACACCAAATGGGGTCACAAAGAGTCGGACTTGACTGAAACAACTAAATGACAATAACTTCCATTAGATAACAGGAAAGCAGAGGAGATAGTGAGATCCTTGAGTGTGGCCAGTTGTAAAATCTGTCCTGGAGGATCCAGGGACAATCCTGGAGGCACCGAAGACAGGGAGCAGAGAAGGGGGGTGGGAGAGAACATGGCAAGCAAAGGTAGTGGAAGGTAAAAAGACTGGCAGATGCACCAGGAAAGGCAGATCAAAATTTTGACTATTAAAAAAAAGAACAGACTTGTCATTAGGGCAGGGTGACAGCCGCTCTGTGTAAAACACATGCTCAATGTGTAAAAGTTCAAGGGCTCAAAAATGTAAGAAGCGCAATGCCTCAACAGAAGTAAAAAAGAGTGGAGAAGCTGGCAGAGGAGGTGGGAAAGGAGGTGCGGAGTGAATCAAGCTAATAGGTTTCTCCTTCTACTCTCCCCACCTCTCCTTCCCCATGACAGTAAGTAGCACCTGATGACCCTCTGCTCTTGTTCATGGGCCCCTCCGGTTCTCTGGTCTCAGCAAGGAGCAGGGAGAAGTCAGGTCAAATACACCATCCCTGGAAATCTCAGCAATACGAATGGGGAGTTAGCACCAAGACAGGAAATCTACAGAACTAGACACCCATGTGCTTGGAAAGCCTTTGACCCTGCCCCTACTTAGAATCTGTTCTCAATCTGTGTTCTGCCTGGAAGATCTGGCTTGGTTCTCTCACCCCTGGGAATAGGCCCTAGTAAGGGAACCCTCTTTCATTCTGGTCTGTTCAGGGGTCAGTATATTCCATACCCCCGAGGGTCCCCTCAACTGAGCTCTGTTTGGTGAAGGGGAGGTGGGTGAAGTGGCAGAAAGGAAACAGGATGGAAAATGCTACCTACATCCAGAGAAAGAACTAGGGAGTCTGAATGCGGACCGAAGCATACTATTTTCACTTTTTTTGGTTTTTTGTTTTTTTCTTTCTTGTGGTTTTTCTCTTTTGTTCTGATCCTTCTTTCACAACATGCCTAATGTGGAAATATGTTTAACATGATTATACACATATGGCCTATATCAGATTGCACACTGCCTTGGGGAGGTGGGAGGGAAGAGAGGGAGGGAGAAAAATCTGGAACTCTGTCTTGGAGCTTAGAACAAAGAATGTCAGAGCCAGAAAGGGATCTTAGATAAAGGACCAACACCTTCATTGTACAGATTAAATTAATTGGAATTCAATAAAGATTCATTTAGCTCCTACAATATGTGAGGTGCTAGGGAGACAAAGGCAAAAAAAAAAAGTCCTTCAAGGAGCTGAAGGGGAAAGGAGGTCTAAGGAGGAAACTAGAAAAGAGAAGGAGAAAAAAACTTAGGAAAGAAAGGAGAAGGGAGGTAGAGTCTAAGGAAAGTGAAGGAGGAAGAGAAAATGCAGCAGATACTCAATAACTATGTATTGATCACGCTATATGGCCAGTATTGCGTTGGGTGTTCCTTTTGGGAGAAGCGGTGTGATATGCTGGAAAGGATGTTGGATTTAGATTTAAGAAAACTGAGTTTGAATCTGAGCTCCTACACTTATAAGCTATATGACCAAGCAGCTCATTTTAACCTTTTGGAGACTCAGCTTCTCCGTCTGTAAAATGGGAATACTTGTACTGCTTCCCTCACAGGGTTGTTGTGGGGAATGTCTTTTTTAAACCTTAAAGTCACAATGGAAATGTGAATTGCTGTTATTATTGTCTTTATTACTAAAAATATTACAGGTAACCCCATCTCACTCTGAAATACTGTGAAAAATTTCCAGGACTATGTTTCTCAGGAGTCTGCAGGTCTGGAGGTGGAGTGGTTGGGTCTCAACAGGAAGACTCTGATTGATGAGGAGTCTTCTGAGAGATAGGGATTCCATGTGGGGTGTTTTGGGTATTATGATTGTGCAAATATGTGGCTTGAGTCCTCACATTCCAATGAATACTTTACCTAGGAAAGAACTCCAAATCAAATTAAAAAAATACTTGAGACAGAATAGCAAGGTTTTATAATAAGGGAAAATCAACAGGTAGAATCCTTCTCAACTCTCATTATGCAGATGAATACTACCAAGAAAAGTCACTAAACCACTATTGGGCATAATACAACCCAAAGACAAAAAAGTTCTACCTATTCCCAAATATTCCTAGCAGCACTTTTTGTGGTGCAGAAAACTATAAATCAGTAAGGTAATGGTAGGTTCCCCACCCCTGGGCTAAACCAATTGTGATAAATAAACGTAGCATTATACTGTTTCTTTCTAAGACATGATGACTATCAGAAATGTAGAGAAACATGTCCATGTACCATTGGAGATGGTCCTTTTGTTAGCCGGGCGTTCTGCTTACCTGTTTTTCTTTATTATACCTCTCTTAAAACAAAGATGAGGAAATGTCTATGCTCCAAAAAATAAGTCACCAAATGCAATTTTAAAAAAATTAGGTGTAAAATAAGATACACAGGCAATGGGGTGTAGAAATTTATCTTGCCCTACAAGAAAGGAAAGGAAAAGGGGATGGGAGGGGAGTGGGGTGACAGAGGGGAGGGCCGACTGGGGAACAGGGCAACCAGAACATACGCCTCTTGGAGTGGGGGGGGGAGGGTAGAAATGGGGAGAAAATTTGTAATCCAAACTCTTGTGAAAATCAATGCTGAAAACTAAATATGTTAAATAAATAAATTTTAAAAAAAATTAGGTGTGATCCTTTAAAGGCTCCCAAGAGATTATACTCTAAGCTTTCCTTAATCTCTCCTAATCCCTCATGTGGGGGGGGGGAGGGAAATAACTGCCTCCAAAACTCACATGTCTGATGTGGAAAAAAACTGGGGTTTCAGTACAGAAACTGCTGAAGCCTCTTGGAAGAGGTATTTGCTTTCTACTGGTTTAGATTCATTAGGATTCTGTAGGTAAATGTTTAACAACCAGCTCTCTGAAGGGAAAAAAAGTACTCACAGCACACTTAAATTTTTTCCCATCACTTTCTTAAATCTAGATAATTAACAATAAATAATAATACATAAACAATAACATAACAATAAATCAAGCCCTGATTTGTAGCATTTGCAGATTTCTGAGGTATAGATGTTCAAACTGAACATTTTTAACAATTGGCTTTTATCTGAGCCAGTCCCAGCTGGCTCCAGCACATCCCTGATTCTGCCAGTAATCCTGGTTTCAAGGATACCAGGGCAGTGTCATTCCACTTGGCTCTTCTTTTTTCTTCTCCCTCTGACTACAACCTGCCTTCTCTCCTCTATCTCTGCCATCTCATTTAAACCAGTCACTCCACTTTCAAAAATTCCCAACTCTCAGAAGACTCGTCATCCATCAGAGTCCTTCTTTTGAGACTCAACCGCTCTACCTCCAGACCTGTAGACTCCTGAGAAACAATCTTGATGGATATTCTCTGTGCCCCAAGAAAATCATGGAAAATAAAGTCCTGGGGATTTCTCCCTTCAACCATTTACACTATGTTGCTCTAGGAGGCAGCTGGGTGGCTCAGTGGATAGAATTCTAGGATTGGAGTAGGGAAGACCTGAGTTCAAATCTGGCCTCAGACACTTACTAGTGGTGTGACCCTAAGCAAGTCACTTAACCCGTTTGCCTTAATCTACTGGAAAAGTAAATGACAAGCCACTCCAGTGTTTTTGCCAAGAAAACCTCATGGACTATATGGTCCATGGGGTCATGAAGAATTGGACATGACTGAAGGACCCAACAACAAAGCTATACTATAAAGATGCATAAGAAAATAAGACGTAACCCTGCTTAAGAGATTGGCATCAGACGTTCCATTCAGAATGCCCCTCCTTCGATCTAACTTCATGCTCCTACATCCCGTGGACTTGCCTTGGCCCCTACATCTCTACCAACTCGTGCATTCTAGCTTTTTAAAAAATTCTCATCTGTCAGATTGTGTAGATGCAGACATGCTTCTAATCCTCTTAGAAAGACTCCTGGAGGGGGTGTCAGGGCTCCTGAGAACCAGGCCTGGCTTGGCTACTAACACAATTCTCTCCAAGAACTTTGGAAAGACACTGCTTTGCTTAGTTTACTCTGGAGCTGAACTAGATGATTTCTGAGATCCCTTTTACTTCTGACATATGATGATTTTCCCTTATGGAACCTCAAGCTTCCCAGGCTACTGCTATCCATCCCTCGTGGGTCTGCTGCCCTCTGCAGTCACTAAGGAGTATCCCAAATGCCACCTACCCAGTACAGAACTGAACACTCAACCATGCCTGACTGACTGGTAACTCTTTCTAAATCTATGATGCTATGATCGAAGAAGTCAGCTTGTTGTAATAAATAAAGCATAGTCCCTTCTATCCAGGGGTGCACTGGTAAATGTTTAATAACCAGCTTTCCATGAAAAAAAAAGTACTCACAGCACTCTCTTGAGTTTAATCTGAATTATTGACATTTTTTGTACTTTCTTAAACCTAGACAATCAACAAAACAGTAAATTTGTAGATTTGCTGATTCCCAAAGTGTAAATGCTCACACTAAAAATCGAATAATGGCCTCTCCAGCATATCCCTCCACGTATTTCACAAAACCAGAGCTCCCTCTCTTCAACCCCACCCTCCTCACCCAGAGAAACCCATCTGGCAAAGGCTTCTTTTATGATAAACAGTTTTATATTGAACAGTCTTCCATAACAGGATTTTTTAAATCTAGGGTCCGCAGAC
This sequence comes from Trichosurus vulpecula, assembly GCF_011100635.1. Lineage (NCBI taxonomy): Eukaryota > Metazoa > Chordata > Mammalia > Diprotodontia > Phalangeridae > Trichosurus > Trichosurus vulpecula. The sequence goes on from NC_050581.1 coordinate 71,457,769, forward strand.
TTTAGATTTCAGGGGGTCTATGAACTTGAATGGGGGGGGGGGGAATGACATTTTAATTTTCACTAACCTCTCACTGAAATTTAACATTTCCTTCAACGATATAAAAACATGGTCCTGAACTTTTAGTCGATGGCCAATAATAACACATCATAGACCTCAACAAAAATCTGTGAGTAACCATATCATGTCAGAGTGGGAAGGCACTTTATCGATCCTCTAGTCCAATTTCTTCCTTATAAAGATGAGGAAACTGCATTCCAGAAAGGGCAGAGAGAGTTGCCTAAAGTCACACAGAACATCTGTGCAAGAGCAGAATCCTGCTCTGAGAACCCTGGTCACCTGACTCCTTATTGGGTAATTTTTTCCATGCTGCCATCCCCTTTTCCTCTAAGCTTGGCACATCCATGTTGATGGGTTATTCCTCAGTGAGTCTATTTCCCTGGAATGGAGGAAGTGGAGTCCAAATCTACCCGTATCTTCCCCTGAAAAATACTCAATGGTCTGTATATTTTCCCCACATGCCTTCATCCAGGAGTCCAGTAGGCAGGATGGGATAGACACTGTCAGGGCCCCTTGGAGATATCTGATCTGCTATAGATGAGAGGAAGCAGGGAGAGGGAAGGAGGTAAGAGAGATAGTGCCAACTTCAGGCTGTGCCAGTTTAGGGACACCTCCCCTTGGCCAGGGCTTTTTCCTCCCTTGGCATTTTCCTTGGACCACCCTTAGGTGACAGAAGAAAATGAAAAGTGTGGAAATGGTTGCCTGGAGCATTTATATTAAAAACAACTGCCACAGATTGTTCTAATGTCCCACTATGACAGGCGAGTTTGAAAAGATGTCAGAAGAGGACACATGAGTATCAATCTAGAGGTTTTGGAAAGGAGATGGGCCCAGACCTTGGGCCCTCTGGAGACCAGTTTGCGAAGCAGCCAGGAATGCTTTATCTTGCTGCTGGTTAGAAGCTCTGAAGACCCTATGAATGCAAAGAGCAAAGGGTGGTATAGGAGCACACAGAGTGGGGGGTTAATGTGATGAGTCCAAATGGAATGCCTCCATCCTTTACAATACAGACCTAAATGCCCATGAGGGCAGGCATTGATAGCATATTAACAGCAAGCCTGGATGGGAGAAGTTGACATTTTAGATCTTACTGGAAACAGTAAGTTGCCACACCTCAGAAATTTTATTTTTCTTTTCTTTTTATTTTTAAGTTAATTTATTTATTTTTAGTTTTCAACACTGACTTTCGTAAGTTTTAAATTTTCTCCCCTTCCTTCCCCTCTCCCCTCCCCAAGATGGCATGCAATCTGATATACACATACATTCCTATTAAACATATTTTCACATTAGTCATGTTGTATAGAAGAATTAGAATGAACGGGAGGAACTATGAGAAAGAAAAAACCAAAACCAAAACAAACAAAAAAAAGAAAATAGTCTGCTTCACTTTGCATTCAGACTCCATATTTCTTTCTCTGGATGTAGATGGCATTTTCCATCATGAGTCTTTTGGACCTACAACAGTAGGCCCTTGCATTGCTGAGAAGAGCTAAGTCTATCAAAGTCAGTCATAGCCCACTGTGGCTGTTACTATGTACAGTGTTCTCCTGGTTCTGCTCACTTCACTCAGCATCCGTCCATATAAATCTTTCCAGGTTTTTCTGAAGTTCTCCTGTTCATCATTTCTTATAGCACAATAGTATTCCACAACTCAGGAATTTTAAAACCAATATAGTTCATTTCATTTTCTCTTTCTATATGCAGATGATGGATTCTTTCAGTTCATGAAAAGTTAGGAAAGGGATTGAAAATCTCTGAGAATAAAGACAAGGTGGAGCATTGGATAGACAGCGGAGCCTGGAGTCAGGAAGACTCATCTTCCCAAATTTAAATATGGCCCCAGACACTTACTAAGCTGTGTGACCCTGGGCAAGTCATTTAACCCTATTTGCCTCAGTTTTCTCATCTATAAAATGAGCTGGAGAAGGAAATGGCAAAACACCCCAGGATTTTTGCCAAGAAAACCTGAGATGGGGTCACAAGGAGTCAGACACAAGTGAAAATGACAAAACAGCAACAAAATGTTAAATTATTACAAGATTAAATATAGATAAAAATAATCTTTAGACATAAACCCAAGAAAAACAAATTGGGAGGGGGAGGAAGGGGAGAAGAAGGGGACCGTGCTCTGAATATGCCAAGTTGATAGTGGTCAAATTGGGAAACTGAGGTCTACAGAGAGGAAATGACTAAGCCAGGATCACATAGGTCTGAGAGGAGAGGAACAGGTGGAACAAATTGAATTTCAGGGAAGCTCACATATGTGTTAAGGGGAGAGTGCTCCCAAAAAGGTATATGTGTGTTCATTTTTGTTCATGGAAATTCATGTCCTCATACGACTCTACATATGGGTAGTCTTAAATCCTCATATAAATGCATATCTTCCTGGGCCTGTGTGCCTATATACACACACACACACATACATATACACACGTATACATACATATATACCCACACACATACATGTGTGTATATATCATGTGTGTGTATATGTGTATGTGTGTTTCTTCAGATCCATCTGTGTGTCTGTGTGTACCTTCAGTTGCACCCACGCATACATATGGATTAGGATTGGGACCTAGAAGTTGCTCACACATGCGTAGTAGAAGTTAGCAGATGCAGATGTTTTGTTTCTCTATGGACTTTTAACTGTGGTTGTTACCAGAGTCTGATGTGGACACCTTGAGGTTGCTCAGGACTCACTGAGATGGAGTCAGAGGTAACCCAGGCCCTGGGAGAAGTGGGATCTCTAGACTGGAAGGGGGAACTGGGGCCTTTTCTAGAATAGACCCTCTCCTCCTCCTTCCATCCCACTCCCCATTTACAGAAAACAGGCTGCAGGGTCTCTGTGCCCAGTTTTTCCCCCCTCTTTCTAGGCTTCCCTGGGGCAGAGCCCTAAGGCTCTGGGTCCCCTTCTAGGGAGTGGCTTAGGGGTGGCACCCTCCTGCCCTTCCCACCAGGGGAATGTGGTTTTGAGTTTCCCTGGGGAGAAAGCAAAAAGGCATATGAATGATTTTTTCTTATTGAAAGAGGGCATTGAAGTGTGAACAGGAAACTAGGCCCTAGGCCTTGAGGGCACCCCACCCTGGATGCCTCCTTCAAGCTGTCCTTATCCCTTACCACCCTTCTCTTCCTCCTTCCTTGCCCCCTGCAGCTTTCTCCCTTGCCCCCTCATTCCTTCCATATTTCCCTTTATCTCCTTTCCCCCCTCCTCCCCCACACCAGCCACCACCTCTCTCTATGATGAAAGAACTTGGCCCTTGGACCCTTGGCCATTCCAGCGGTTCCATCTGCCACCATCCAAGGATCCCTTCTTTCCTCCTGTGCACCCCTGCTTGACCTCTAAAGAGGCCTTAATAATCATTGTTTGAGTGTGTAAGAAATGGGAGGAGGAGTTTTGTTTACACAGAACTAAAGGCGTGCTTCTCTGCCCTCCCCCACCCCAGCTTTAGCAGAGACCAGGCCTCAAGGTCGGTCAGGTGAGAGGTCAGAGGCTTGTACACATGTGCATACTTTTTGAGAAGGCAGTCTAGGGAATTAGAGAGGCCAAACCCACTTGAACCAGTTCAAGCTTATCTAGGGTCTGGTCTTGGTCAAGAATCCAGGCCTACTGATTTGCATAATTTGCATATGTTAAAGAGGGAAAGTAGGGGAAGTAAAAGAATATAGTTTAATCCTAAACTAAGACAAGGAAAATCTAATTAACTTGACTTTTGCTTCTGTATCCTTATTATCCTATTTATATAAACTGTATAACCTAGGAAAACTATGTAAAAAACAAAGATTGTAAACTAACCATGACTTTAGCAGGAGTGGAGGGAATGGTTACCCCTGCTCCTGCAGCTGTATCAGTGTGAGTGTTCCCATGAGCACTACACCCACTCTCTCAAGGAGTGTAATAAAATGCCTTCCTCTGCCCACTGTGGTCTTGAGTTCTTTGGGTGAGAATGGGCAAATCACATGGATCTTCCTAAGGTCAAGTGAAGGGAAGCAATAGGCAGCGGAAGCTCACTGGGCTTACTCCTGGATCTTGTCTTGGGGTGTCCTGTGATCCCCACTGCGGTGTTAAGAGGGCTACCACTCAAGGGGACATCACTTGCGACTTCCGGCCCTGTGATCTTACCGCTGTTCTAAGGGGCCATCACTTGGGTCTTCCTTAGGGTCTGACCCCTAGGAGGCCCTGTGATCCGCACAGATTAAGGGGTGGCTACCACTTGGTCTTCCTCTGGGAGTCCTGTGGTCTGTACAGCCTTCCCTAGGGATTATCACAGGGTTCTTCCTCAGGACTTTGGTCCTGCCTAGGAAGTCCAGTGTTCCCCAAAACCACGTTTCTCACAAGTGTCATTAGAACAGGGCTACAGGAAGGAAGCAAAGATTATCTATATTTCTTCCAGAGCATTCTGGAGAGAATATGGTGATGGAACTTCTGGTTTCTAACAAGTTGGTGATAAATTAAACCATGGGATAGAGGTGGAAGCTTCTAGCGGCATCATCTCTAGTTATACTATCTACCATCACCACTACTACCACTACCACCACCACCACTGCTCTCCTTGCCCTGAGAGTCCAGGTAGGTGAATAAAAGGACAAACGACCCAGAATCACTCAACTCAAATTCCCCCCAAATCTGTCTCTTCTCTCCTCCCTTCCCCTCTCGTCTCCCACAGGGGCAGATCTCTGAGAATCTCTAATACAGACCCTGTACTTTCCAGAGAGAGAGAGAGAGAGAGCAAGGCAGGAAGAAAGAGAAGATGAAACTGGAAAAGACTAGCCCAATCCTCTCATCTTATAGATTGGGAAACTGAGGCCTCCAGAGTGGAAATGGCTAAGGCAGGTTCACATGGGTCGGAGAAGAGAGGCACAGGTGGATTTTGGGGAAGTTTCCCAGTCTTAAATCTAGCCCGGATGCTCATACGTGTATTGAGGAGAAGAGTGACCTGTGGGGGTGTACATGTGTTCATTTTTATTCATGGATATCCATGTCCTCATGAGACCCTACATATGCGTAGGTGTAAGTACTCATGTATATGTCCATAGCTTCCTGGGCCTGGGTATGTATCTTCATGTGTGTGCCTACATATATACGGGTTTCTTCAGGTCTGTCTGTGACTAGGGGAGCCTCCAGTCATATGTCTGATTTTATATATATGTGTGTGTGTGTGTGTGTATACATACATACATACATACATGTGTGTGTGCAGAATATGTGTATATATGTACAGGCACATATATACACACATATATATTTAAAAAGCAGCTAGATGATTCATTGGATGGAGCACTGGTTCTAACAGCAGAAAGACTTGAATTCAAATCCTGCCTCAAACATATAACAGCTTATGTAACCTTGGGTGAGTCACTACTGTTTGCCTCAGTTTCCTCAACTGTAAAATACAAATAATAATAGCATCTACCTCCTAGACTTATTGTATATGGATCAAATGAAATAACATTTGTAAAGTAATTAGCACAGTGCCTGGAACATAGGTGCTATATAAATGTTAGCAAATATATGTATATATATATATATATATACACACACACATACATATATACATACCTATGTGTGTAAATCTATCATTCATAGATAGATCAATGGATAGATAGATAGATAGATAGCCTTGTGTGCTGTGGAGTATTGGGGACAGTTCTAAGAACCAATTATTAAATTTTTGGTGTAAGCATTTATACCTTAGAAATCTGCAAACATTACAAATCAGGGCTCAATTTCTTATTTTATTGGTTGTCTAGAGTTAATAAAGAGATGGAGAAAATGTTAATAATACAGATTAAACTTATAAGTGTATCTTGCAGTCTTTTCTTTTTTTTAGAGATCTGGTTGTTAAACATTTGCCAGCACACTCCTGACTGTGTGACTGCATGTCCACCTTCACCTGTGAATCCGTGTGTGTGTGTGTGTGTGTGTGTGTGTATTTGTCAAACTATACCTGCAACCCTTTCTCCCCATGATTGTATCGATGAGGATATAAGCATAAGTAAAAGGTATGCACAAAAAGTGTGTTTATATTCCCTCCAAATGCATTTAACACTACGCCTACTATGAGGATCATGGGGTCATAGATTTGGGGCTAGAAAAAACCTTAGAGATCAGTTAATTCAAACCCTAATTTTTGCAGATGGGGAAACCAGAGATTTGCTTGAGGTCCTCACAGGTAGCAGAGCTGAGTTTTGGATCCACATTTTCTAATTCCAAATTTAATACTCTTTCTACTATGTTAGGGAACTTTCCAGGCAAGGCTGAGGCAGAAGAATAAGGTTCATGAGGTTCTCGGCACCAATCCTTCTTATCCACACACCAAACCCTGGCTGGCTGGATAGATGGGGCTAGGGTGGGAAGGGTTGGAGTCAGCAGGCACTCAATTTCTTTCTGACAAAACTAGGTCTTCCTGAAGGCAGTGGGGGAACAGGAGAAGTTGGGGACCCCAAGAGCTGAGGGCATACCTCCACTCTCCCCCTTCCAAAGCCAGAATCAGGTAGGAGTTCTGGGGCCACAGGCATGCAAAAATTTTCAGGTGGGCCCTTTCCTCAGCATGGTATATTCCAAAGCATACTTGATTTGGAGTCAGAAAACCTAGGTTCATATCTCTACTGTCCTATTTACTATGAGTGTCACTTTGGGCAGGTCACCACCTCTCTGGACCTCAGTATTACTGTGTGTAATGTAACAGGGGATCAAGTCCAGACTTTCCAGTAGCCATATGGTCAGGACTCCCTTTCTCAGGAGCCTGGGTGCCTGTTGCATTGGGGAATTACAACTCAAGGAGAAGACAGTAGTGAGATGTGGAGGGGTTAATTAAGTCAAGAGTGAAATGGAGACTTCTAGGCTAGATAAAGAAAAAGAGGGAGGGAAGTAAAGAAGGAGACTACAATGACAGCGGTCTAGGAGTCCAAGAGAAGTGTAGCCATTTTATACCCCTCTTACAGATGAGGAAATAGAGGAAGGAAGGAAGGAAGGAAGGAAGGAAGGAAGGAAGGAAGGAAGGAAGGAAAGAAAGAAGGAAGGAAGGAAGGAAGGAAGGAAGGAAGGAAGGAAGGAAAGAAGGAATGAAAGAGGGAAGGAAGGAAAGAAGGAAGGAAAAAAATAAGAAAAGAAGGAAGGAAGCATTTATTAAATGTTTACTGTGTGCCAGGTACTGTGAGAAGCATTTCGTTTGATTCTCATGACAACACTAGGAGGTAGGTCCTATTATTATCTCCATTTTACAGTTGAGGAAACTGAGGCAGACAGAGGTTAAGTGGAATCCCAGAGAGGTTAAGTGATATATGTTGTTATTGTTTGTCCTTCCTTCTCTAAGAGGACCATGACGTTAGGGAGGTGATGCCGTGACACTCGAGTGAATTGGATTTGAGGGAGGGAGGGCGTGCAAAGTCCCCAGCCTCACTTTCTCCTCTGGTGCCTTCTGGGTCCAGTGGCCAGATATAAATCAGGATGACTGGAGATGGCCCTGGATGCAGTGGGAGGAGACCCTGGCCTTTTTAAGCTAAGGTCTTTTCCAGGTCTCAGTTTGACTGAGGCAACACCCATTCAGTGATTAAGGCTATGTAAGAAATTAGGCAGAGAATGGCCTCTTTGCTTAGTCAAAAAAAAAAATCAATCAATCCAGGAGGGGAAGACCTTCAGGGTTTCTGGCCAAAACAGAAACAATTGCTATTTACATTCACTCTGAGCTCACCAGGGCCCAAACAATGACCAAGTGGGGCTCGGCTGTACCAAGTGGTTCGAATCCTGGCTCTGCCACTTATTAGCTGGGGGTGACCTTGGACAAATTATTTACCTTTTCTGTGCCTCAGTTCTCTCCTCTATAAAATCACAACAATAATACCTGTACCATTTCCCTCAAAGGACTGTTGTGATAGTCACATGATTAGATGCACGAAAGTGCTTTGTAAACCATAAAGTACTCTCTAAATCTCTAAATAAGTATTAGTTATAAATAATTTATAAATTTAATCTGTAAATACAAATCTCTAAATAAGTATTGTTTATAAATAAATCTCTAATAAGTATTAGTATTTCCAGGGAGAACAAACCATCTAGGGCCTGAATTATTGGACTCTCTGCTCTATGACCTGGCACTGGGGATGGACCCAAAGGGCCCTGGGTAAGGAGGAAATGTCATTCTGGCAGTTGGTCAAAGACGCCATCCTTTGTGGCCTTTCTGCTTCAGTGGTCTGTCCAATGGTGGGGACAGACAGATGGCAGCAGGAAGAGGTAGGAGATAAGGATGATCTGGTGGACAAGTTCCCTGGAGCATGATTATGGGTGAGACTGACTTACAAGAGGCAAGCTCTGGGCTCAGACAACGATGTCCCCAAGGGTTCCCAGACACTCAATCTTTTGTCTGAGGCCTTGGTATATAGTCAAGGAGGATATTCACTTGGGAAACCAGTCTCTTTATAGCTCCCATCCAGGAATCCAGGCAGCTGTGGTGGGGAATCTGGGGGCAGCTTTCCTCATTTGTAGTGTGAAGGAATTGACCTGATGGCCTCCAAAGACCCTTTCAGTTCTAAATATACAATCCTATGAAAACAATTATTAGGAGCTATTTCACCTAATTATATGCCAATAAATTTGATAATCTAAGCAAAATGGATGAATATTTACAAAAATTTAATAGTGTCCCTATGGGAAAAGGCCCATGTGTCTAATTAGATCCTTATGAATGCAGGAGCAAATGAATGAATGAATGAATGGATGGATGGATGAAAAGAACAGTTATTAAAGATGTATGGGATGGAAAATTAAAATAATGGGAGAGACATCTTTAGGAGAAGCAAAGCAAATTTATTTTATAATAAACCTTGTGAGATTTGGGCGGTCGCATCCACTAGGAAACTAGTGGAGGGAGGCAAAGTACAAAGGAAATGCAGCACTAGATATACTCGTCCCGCCCACCTCTATCCATTCTCACCATTGGCTGGGAGGTGGGCTTACAATCTAGGTGCAAAAATACAGAGCCAAACCATACATACTTCCCATATTAGGGCTACTAATGTGGCGATGATATGGCTTAAGAGAAAGAATGAGGAAGGAGAGGGGGACCTTCCTGGAGCAGAGAACAAACAGCTTACAGGTAGTCCATTATCTCCCTATTTGGTAAAATTCTTGTGCTAGCACCCAGAGAGAGGGGGGAGGCAAGGGCACCTACAGTTTCAGGCCCTGACTTTCCAGAAGTTAGCTAAGTCACTACAAGGTTAAATTCCAAGCCTCTCCTACTCCCTCAGACATTCCCCATTCCAGAAATATGAGAAGAGAATAGCCCCTATATTCTTACCCTGTGAAGTCTTCACAAATTATCCTTCTCACTCAAAGAGCTTAGCCCTACAGTAAGCCTTAGGATACAAAAATTTAAAGCAAGACAATCTCTGTCCCCAGGGAGCTTACATTCTATTAAGGGATGAAGAAGCTAGACTTGAAGATGGGTTAGGAAGAAGTGGTATGATGAGCTTGGGACCAGGCAATATAAGATGAAAGCTCACCAAGTTCTCTGAATTGGGAGTCTGAATTCTGGGGGGAGGAGGAGGAAGAACAGAAGGAACAGGAGGAAGAGGAGGAAGAGGAGGGCAAGGAGGAGGCCAGACTGCTGAAGTATGGTTTGGAGATAGCCAGGAAGGAAGTAACGACTACCTTTTTCATAAGGTCTAGGATTGGTTTGAATTTGACATATTCTGGAGATCTTGGATCCTACTCTACTTCCTCAGTCCAAAAAGTGGCTATCCTTCAGCAGGCCGATGTATCCCTGTCCTCATCCTGGGCATTATGAGAAGGTTGCCTTGGGTTCCCAAAGCCCTTATGTTTGCTGATCTACATGACATGGATCACCTCTCACCTCTGAGAACCCTGGTTCTGGATCTCCATGCTGCTTTTCTCAAGTTTAGTGTAGCTGTTCTGAGTAATCCATTATGTAAATCATAGCCTGAGCCCCCATCCTGTACAACATTCTGTTAACAGACAATGCAAGACAACGCAATCTAACAGGAAAAGCATTTAATTAAGACAAAATAATATGAATAACAAAGGGAAATCAAACAGTTGAGTCATTCTCTGGTCCATACACAAATGAGTGCAGTCTCCTACACCTCCTGAGGTGGCAGATGCAATAGAAATCTCCTGGGGAAAACTTAGAAGGCCGTGGAGAGACCATTCCTTTGGACACAGAAAAATGAGTTAAGAAAATTGTCAACTGGTACTCTGTCTCCTTTTGTGGCATTTCTGATGGATGGCACAGAGATCTGCTAAGCTCTCTAAACAGAATGGAATCTTCTAAACCCTCTCAGCTTGGCTCCAGAGTCAGGCACCACAATGCCATCAGGACCCCTTCTCCATTCCCTACTCCAAGTACAATCCAAAGTTTGCTTCTCTAACTCTGATCCCTCTTGGATCCCTCCCAAAGCCTTGCTCTCGGGCAGATCCCTCTGCTCCCAATTTCTCAGAAATATCCCAGGATGTGCTGGATACAAAGTCTAGTAACCCTCATTCCCATGCCTCTATAACCCTCATTTCCTTTGTCTTTTTTTCCATGCAATACCTTGGGCTCTTTTTTTCCAGCTGATGCAATCCTGAAATCCATGTGCAAACTCCTATGGGAATCCAGCTTCCTGGAAAAGTCTCCAATGAACAACAGCTTTCCTGCCTTGTCCATGTGGATACCTTGAAGCTGCCCTGGAGACCTTCCTTAAAGATAGGCAATCCCTGACTTTATTAGTTCTGATAAAATGATGCAGTTAAATGACACATTCTCACATTCAAATTCTACCTTTCCCAAGAAGTCTTCTCACTCTCCCACTCCCATATGAATTGGCACAGAGTGAAGTGAGCAGAACCAGATCATTGTCCACAGTAACAGTAATATTGGAAGGCTGATCAACTGTGAAAGACTTAGCTGTTTTGGTCAATACAATGATTCTCCAGAGAGAGAGTTGATGAACTCTGAGTACGGATTGAAGTATATTTTGTTAAACTTTATTTTTCTTGGTTTTTTTTTTTTTGCAGTATGGCTAATACGGAAATAATGTTTTGCGTGATTTTACATGTATAATTGATATCATATTGCTTGTTTTCTCAATGAGTGGGGAAGGGGCAGGAGGGAGGGAAAGAATTTGGAACTCAATTTTTAAAAAAAAGAACGTTAAAAATAAATAAATAATCAAAGATGAAGTCTTCCCTCATTTCCTTCCATAGCATGTTAGAATCCTATAAAATTAGTGGTGGGAGGGATCTATGCTGATGCCCCTCTATTATACTGGATAAAAGTTTAGCAGTGATAACTCAAGGTCTCAGGATTGGGAGTCTGAGTTCTGATAGGAGAGGAAGGAGAAGGAGGAAGCAGAGGAAGAGGAGGAGAAAGAAGGAAAGACCAAAGTGCCGGAGTATGGATCGTACATAGACATTTTACAGAAAGGGACAATGAGGCTCATTCATTCATTCAGAGGCAGCTAGGTGGCGCAGTGGACAGAGCATTGGGCCTGGAGTCAGGAAGACCTGAGTTCAAATCCAGCCTCAAACAGTTAGTGGCTGTGTGACTCTGGGCAAATCACTCAACCTCTGTCTGCCCTCAGTTTCTTCATCTGCGAAATGGGGTGGGGAGGGAGGTGATAATACACACCTACCTCCCAGGGTTGTTGTGAGAATCAAAGGAGATAATATTTGTAAAGTGCTTTGCAAACCTTAAAATGCTACATTAATGCTTGCTACCATCTTTATTCAATAAACATTTATTAAGCGCCTACTATGAACCAGGCTTTGTAGTTGGTCCTGGAAATACAAAGACCAAAATGAATCAGTCTCCACCTTCAAGGAATTTACCTTCTCTGGGGACCTAGATCCGAGGTCACACAGCTAGTCAGAGATAGAGTCTAGTCAAGAAGCCAGATCTCCTAACTCCCTATCTAGGGCTTTTCCCACTCTATCCAAGGAGCAGGCCTAAACAAACCAGCCACTTCGAACCTCTTCCTTTCTTTCCTATTCTCCACCAGCCCAGCTGAACTGCTCCACAGGCTACATCATGGATAGAGGCCTTGATGTGGACTCAGGGAAACCTGGGCTTTAATTCTGCCTCGGACATTCATTTATTAGCTGTGTGATCCCGGGAAAATTACTTACCTACCTTTTCCTTCCCTGTAAAAGGAGAATAAGAATTCCTGGAGCACTAACCTTGTAGGATCATTGTGAGGACTACAAGACAACATGAACAAAGCGTTTGGAGATTTAGTAAGAGTTATAAAAAGCAGTTATTGTTCTTGTCCGTCAGTATCCCCTCAGACAGCATCCTGAAGGTCAGCAGGGTTCCTTGGCCAAAGATGAGATCTCTCTGATGCTCAAAGGTTTTCCATTCTTCATCTTTTGCTCCCTGTCTAGAACCGCCACAATCCATCTGGCAGATGTGGGGCAAGGAGATGACAGTCAGAGGTAGGAGGCTAAACTCACTAAGCATTAGGCCAGATCCTCTAAGGTGAGTGGGATGAGAGTTAGAGAGATTCCAGAGTGGTAGCTGCAGGATAAGACAGCTGGGTCATCAGAGCTAAGAGTTAGGGCTTGGATCTATAATTTAATTAATATAGGGGACTCCCACATCAGGAAATTCCCTTTACAAGTTTGCAAGTTGGCACCTCCTCTGCAATTTAAAGTCTTAGTGAGTTGCCTAGGGCACTCCATGTTCCAACATTTACTAGGTGGGTGTCCATGGATAGGTCACCTCATCCCCTTAAGCCTTAGTTTCCTCATCTGTAAAGTAGAGATAAGACATGAATAATTTACTTCACAAGGTGGCTGGGGAGAGAATATTTTGCAAACTATAAAAGTGTTTTAGAAATATATATTATCATTATCTGTTTAATGACATGTGCAGAATAGATGCAAATCAAGACTTCAGTTAGCCTCTTGAGTGTGTCCCTCTCTAATGCATCTCCTTTTCTGGTCACCTACTTTATAAGTTTCTCAAGGACAAGGACTGAATCTTGTTCCTTTCTATCTCTACTACGGAGCCCGAGACATTGGGGCTCAGAAAATGTTAACAAGGGCCTTCAATTCTCCAATGTTAAGGACTGAAGTTCTAAGGGTGGGATTTTAGGCATGCAGGGAAGACATTTTGGGGTAGGACTGCCTTCTTACGATACAATATATGAGCCAAATAAGCAGCTACAAACTCTACCAGTATTAAGGACTAGCTGTGTCCATGGGGCTCAGGGCTAGCTCTCCTGGATGACTAAGAACTATTGAACATCTCCCCCTCCCCTTCTGAGTCACAGGTGTGAGTCACAGACCTAACTTTTGATTCTCATGGGGAGAGACCCAAAGAGGATTCAGGGATGCCACCTGGTGGGTGGGGTCAGCACACCTGTTCCTGGCTGGGGCCTGGAGTAGTGTTGAGTGATCCCTAAGGGAGCCTAGGTTTCTCCTAAACAGCTAAGTCTTTCAGTAATAGAAACCCGATAGTGAGAGGTGAAGCAGAGAAGAGGGCCTTTGTTTAGGGGCCTGATGGGGGCTCCTGGTAAATGGATTTTGCCTCTTTTTTTACTTCCCTCCAAGCAGACCCATAATGTCAGAACGCCTCTTCCCCCCACTTACCATGTCCAACTTTCTATTTAGACAGAGTAGCGTAGAAAGGACATCAACCAGGCTGGACTCATGCCCAGGGAAGATTGCTCACCCACAGATTACAGGAGTAGGGGAGAGGAGGGGAAGGAAAAGAATGCCTGCTCCAGAGATGGGAAAGTGGGACCACTTCTATCCATTTATTGTTATACTTGTTATTTTTAATCATCATCATCAGTCATCATTATCAGTTCTGGTCCAAGCCGCATTTCAATGTCAGAGAGAACTTTAAGAGAACACTCCCGGTGAAGAAATCCCCTCTCCCCATGTAGATGTATAGGCATGCAAGAGGCACTGAGAGGTTAAGTAACTCACCCAGGGTCATGCCAGCAGCATTCTCTCCTTCGGCTTAGCCTCCCGGAGGTAATCTACTGAGTGGAGCATCCATCCATGACCCGGGCCGAGCCCAGGCTGACTTTCTTCCACTTCATCTCTGTCCTCTTTCTTTACCTCACCAGTCACCCTGCTATGACCAGAGCATACCATTCATTTACTATCTTTTAAAATCATCTGTTATTTGGGCTGACCTTTAAAACAGCATTTGGAGTGGGAACAAATTATGTCATTTTTGGATTATCCACAAATTGCCATTAATTGGGAGTCAGTCAGTCTATTCTTTGACCCAGCAATACCGCTAGTAGGTCTGCTTCCCAAGGTGATTGGGGGGAAAGGAAAAGAAACTCAATGTTCTAAAATATTTAAGGAGCTCGCTTTGTGGTGGTGAAGGACTGGAAATTGAGGGGATGTCTGTCAGTTGGGGAATGGCTGATATGATTGTGATGGAATACTGCTGGGCCATAAGAAGTCATGACCTGGTTGATTTTAGAAAAGCATGGTAAGGCTTGCATGAAATAATGGAAAGTGAAGTGAGTAGAACCAAGAGAACGTCATATGTAGTAACAGCAATATTGTTCGAAGAATAAGTATGAAGAACTAAGTTATTCTGAGTACTATAAATACTCAGATCCACTTTAAAGGAAGATATTATCCACCTCCAGAGAAAGAACTGATAAATAGAGGTATGGTTTTGCATATATCTATAAATCTGCATCAAATGGTTGCCTTCTGTAGTGCAGGGTGTGGAGGGAGAGAGTGATGGATACAATTAAGAACTTTAAATGTAACAAAAATAAAGAAAGAAAGAAAAATTAAAATTAAAAAATTTTTAAAGAGTTAGACAATCAACATATATTAAGCACCTACTATGTGCAAAGCACTGGGCTAAGTGCTAAGGATACAAAGAAAGGCAAAAGACAAATGATTAGAACTCATTTTTAGCAAAAGAGTCCTCTTATATTCTTCCTCACTCTCTGTTTACATTCCTACATGGGAAGATGATACTTTATCATTAGGGCTTTTAGAAGGAGTATACATACATAGAGGGCACAGGTGTGAATTGACTATGATGGGATGATATCCAAAAAAAAAATTGAGAGGTGAGAAAGAGGGATACATTGGGAGAAAGGGGAAGGGAGAGGTAGAATGGAGTAAATTATCTCCTGTAAAAGAGGTGCAAAAGAGTAAGGGAAGATAGCAGGGGTGGCAGGCAACTCTTGTACTCTACCCTCATCCGAATTGACTCAAAGAGGAAATAATATACATACTCAGGTATAGAAATTCATCTTACCTTACAGGGAAGTAGGAGGGGAGGCAGATAAAAGGAGGGGTGCTGATAAAAGGAGGGTATATGGGGGGAGGTGGTGGTCAGTAGCAAAACACTTTTGAAGAGGTACAGGGTCAAAGGAGAGACAGAGAAGGATAAACAGGGAAAATAGGATGAAGGGAAATACATAGTAATCATAACTGTTAATGTGAATGGGATGAATTCACCCATAAAATGGAGGTGGATAGCAGAGTAGACTAAAAATCAGACTCCTACAGAATACTGTTCAGAAGAAACACACTTGAAGCAGATAGAAATACACAGAATAAAATTAAGGGGATAGAACAGAATCTATTATGCTTCAGTGAAAGTAAAAAAAAAAGTAGGGGTAGCAATCATGATCTCAGACAAAGCAAAATCAAAAATAGATCTAATTAAAAGAGATAAGCAGGGAAATTTCATTTGCTAAAAGGTGAATTTGCTAAAGTCATAGACAATGAAGCAATGTCAGTACTAAACATATATGGACCAAATGGTATAGCACCTAAATTTTTAGAGAAGCTAAATGAATTACAGGAGGAAATAGTAAAACTATACTAGTGGGGAAACTCAACTTTCTTCTCTCAGAACTAGATAAATCAAACCACAAAATAAGCAAGAAAAACGTTAAGGAGATGAATAGAATTTTAGAA
The DNA here is from genome assembly GCF_011100635.1 of Trichosurus vulpecula. NCBI lineage: Eukaryota > Metazoa > Chordata > Mammalia > Diprotodontia > Phalangeridae > Trichosurus > Trichosurus vulpecula. The sequence goes on from NC_050581.1 coordinate 71,473,739, forward strand.
ATGTTAGATATGATAGACCTCTGGAGAAAATTGAATGGGGATAAAAAGGAATATACCTTTTTCTCAGTGGTACATGGCACCTACACAAAAATTGACCATGTATTTATTAGGACATAAAAACCTCACAGCCAAATGCAGAGTGGGATGGGGGTTCAGGGACCCTGTAGAGAATGTAGTGAGTATAGGTCTTCCCATAGGCTAGCTCCCCCAGGGTAGTGAGGCACTTCCCAGGTTGGAGGGTGGGGCTATTTCCTGTGTTCCCCTTGGATTATGAGCCCACATAACAAGGCAGGTCCCAGAGGAAGGGCCCAGTTCATGCCCTACTGCCCCTCCCCAAAATAAAAACTGGCTATTTGGTGTAGATGGCATTTTAGTTACAAAAGACTTTGCATCCATGATCTCATTTGATCCTCAGGACAACCTTGAGAGGGAGAAAGGGCAGGGGTTTGTCAGAGAAGATAGTGGATGGGGAAGAACTTTACAAGCTTCAGCAATGATGATAAGGATGAGGAGGAAGACGAAGAAGAGGCAGAGAGTGAGAGAAGAGGCAGGATGGTGGAAAAGGTAATGAGCCAACAAGCATTTATTAAGTACTTATATACTGGGCGCTGTGCTAAGCACTGAAAGATACAAATCAAGGCAAAAAGCTGTCTCTGCCCTTGAGGAGTGTACCTTCTACTAGGGGAGATGACCTTTAAATAACTAGGTAAATACATTACATAAGGAATATTCTTTAGAACCAATGTTCTAAACCTGAGTCTGTGAACATTTTTTTCATAAGTGATAACTGTGTTTCAATATCGTTAGTATCCTTTGTAATCCCGTGTATTTTATTTTCTGCATTTAAAAACACGATTCTGAAAAGGGGCAAAGAGGCTTCACCAGACTGCCAAAGGGGCCCAGGACACAAAACATTTAAGAACTCCTGTCTTAAGACATCATTGTAGTAATGATAACAGACGTTTATACAACTTTTAACGTTAGTATAGTGTTTTACGGGCATCATCTCATGCGATCCAGGGCTTAGGACAGTGCCTGGCATATAGTAGGTGCTTAATAAATGCTTATTTATTTGACTCGACCCTCATAGCCACTTTATGAGGCAGGTGCTACTATTATTACAGCCTTTTTATAGAGAGTTAACTGAGGCTCAGAGAGGTTGTCAAAAGAGAGAGTCAGAACTGTAGGACTTCAGAGGAGCCTCAGGTCCTTCCTAGACTAAGGGGAATCTGGATAGAATGTTGTCGTTGGTCTTTTTTTATTTTTTATTTTTTGAGGCAATTGAGGTTAAGTAACTTTCCCCAGGTCACACCACTAGTAAGTGTCTGAGGTCAGATTTGAACTTAGGTCCTCCTGACTCCAGGGCAAATGCTCTATCTACTGCCCCTTGGTCTTTAGTTTTTGAAGAGGGCCAATGGCATCACAGGGTAATAGGATAGAATGAAATCAGAGAGGAAGTCATATCTTAGTGACTCTTTCACTGTGTGCCCCAGTGTCTGAAGGATGGAAGGATTGCAACAGAGGAGCATGGGAAGTTAAGTCTCTCTCTATTAGATGTTCTCTCCAAGTCCAAGTTCTTCTTCAGTCCGCCCAGCCCCACCCTGCCCCATTCTCCACCCTCTAGCCCATACTCCCCCTTCCCAGCCAGGGTACAAGGCAGGACTAAAGCTTCCTGCCTCAGGCGGGGCTTTGGAGAGAAAAGGCAGCCACACCCTCTGGCTAAGGACTGAAAAAGCAGGTGCAGGGCCCCTGGTCAGGCTACCATAGCTCCAGGAGGGAATAGCTCAGGTATTTGGGTAGACTGGCTCCTTGTCCTTCCCATCCCTCTCTTATCTTCTGGCCTAATCTTGCTCCTTTCTCCAACGCTGTCCAGGGTTTCTCCCTTTCCAGCCCCAACCCCACACCCTGCCTTTCTCCTCCTCTAGTGCCTTGAGTTTTCCTTGATCCAAGAGTCCTAAGCTGACAGCTTCTGCCTCTTCTGTGGGCTGAAGCTTCCCTGCCTCTCCCCATCCATTATTATTTTCCCTCATGCCAATATTACAGACATTCCCAGGACTTGGCTTGGGAGTCTCTTCATGGTGAGTAAACCATCAGGGAGAGGGGTAGGCAGTCAGCAACCACTCACTAAAGGAAAAAGGGAGAGAAAGCAGTACTGGATGGGGGTAGACATAGGAAGCCTCTTTCTTAAGAGGGTGATAAATAGCTGTGTTGGTCTGTAGTGGATTGTATCATATCTTGTGCTGTAGTGTGCATGAGTGTGTGTGTGTGTGTGTGTGTGTGTGTGTGTGTGTGTGTGAAACACAGAAAGAGATAGATAGGGAGGGGGAGACAGAGAGAGAGAGAAAGGAAGGGAGGAAGGAAGAAAGAAAGAAAGAAACAAAGGAAGGAAGGAAGGAAAGAAGGAAGGAAGGAAAGAAGGAAGGAAGGAAGGAAGGAAGGAAGGAAGGAAGGAAGGAAGGAAGGAAGGAAGGAAGGAAGGAAGGAAGGAAGGAAGGAAGGAAGGAAGGAAGGAAGAGACATACAGAGACAGAAAGTCTCCCACAGCCCAATTGGGAGGTCCCCTGGAGTGAGTCCCAACCTTTCTTCTCCTGTCTGCCCCTCTCCCAGGGTAGTTGAGCACACTCAGAGAGGCTCAGGAAAGATGACTTGGTTAATAGATTAGCTGTCACATGTGACCTTTATCGGGTGCAACTGTAGTGTTTTGGGGAAGATGTAGAGAAAACTTTGCAAGAGAAGGAGCCAGGATTGTGTGGGATGAGGAGCCTGTGCTGTCTCTCCTAGGTTTCTTGTGGGTAGGAGCTGGTGGGGGGGGGCGGGGTGGAGAATGAGAAGGAAGTTGGCTGGTGGCTATTACAGGTCTGGATGCCTCCCTCCTGGTTGGCTGCCCTTTCCTCAGTACTGAGTCACTGTCTCCCAGGGCAAGGGTGGGATTCTTATCCATGCCTCACAGAATCCTCCCTATTTTCTCCCAGGATAAAGATGGGATCGGGCCTTAGCTCCATAGAATTCCCCCGTTACTCCTCCCAGATCACAGCTGGAATCTGGTCTCTGTCCCACCAAGTCCCCTTACTCCCTGTAGGTCAGATCCCTTCAGTCCCCAGAGATCAGATCCCACCAAGTCTCCTCATTCCCTCCCCATAGACCAAGTAGACACTATTTTCTCCCCCAGATGGCCTCTCAGCGAGCAATGGGCTCCCTCTTCTGTGGTCTGGGTATCTTCCTCCTCTTCACGGCACTGGGTGAGTACAGATGGACAGATGAACAAAGAGGGCTGATGGTGTACTAACTCTGATTCTTTTTTTTTTTCACCAGAGGACAGGTGTTTTCTTTTCTCTGCCCCAGGGATTTCCTTTGGCTGGTCCTTGGAGGGTTTGGCCTCAGTAGATTTATGGTCTTGGGGGCAAAACCACCATACTCATTGTCACTTATGAAGAAACTGAGGCCCAGACAGGGGCAGTGACTTTTCTAAATTCACCTAACAAATTCATGGAGACTTAAGTCCAGCTCTCTGTTGTTCCAGGTCTATTATTTTTCTTCTTCCTTCTGGGGCTCCTGGTTCTATTTACTAGTCACCAGCTTTCCCTGACAGAGCCTTAGGAGACCTGGGTTTTGATGCCTGGCTCAGCCACTAACTCACTGTGCGACCCTGGGCAAATGACTTGCCCTCTCTGAGGTGGTGGGGTGGTGATGGGTGACTATGCTGAGGGCTGCCCGTGCCCTAGGGCTGTTGTGAGGATCTGATGAAATTAACAGAGGGGAAAGCATAAGGTTTATTCACTATGATCTCTAGAAAAACCAAACTCTCTTCTTAACTTCTCTTTCCCTTGGTTTTCTGAAGCCCTGCAGTGAGGCTCCTCCAGCCCCCAGCCCCCAACCCAGCCAGATTATTAAGGTCTTGGGCCGGCCCAATGAGACCGTAGTTAGGGATTTGGGAAAACCCTAATGTGAGCTGAGCTCAGTTAAGTGACCACAGAGTCTGGGCCCCTCAGGCATCCCCTGGGAGATGCTGGTAAGAAGGTCTGCCAGACCTCAATCGGACTGTGGGATGTCTGACCCAGGCCTTCTGCCCAGATGAGCATTTAGGTCTGGCTTCCAGACCTCAAAGAGAGCTGAAGCACACAAATAATTCAGCTCATTCCATCCACCTCTCTGCTTCCCATGATGAATGAGATGGTGTAGGCTCGCTCTCAGCCTAAGAAGAATAGGGGAGAGAAGAGCCCGAGTAACGGAATGAGGAATCACCTTCTTACCTCAATAGGATCATAAACTTAGATGAAGGGGCCTTAGGAGACCACTCATTTACTTCATATATGAGGAAACTGAGCTCCAGAGAAGGCACACGTTCACCCAGACGTTAGGCAGCAGGTCAGCAATTTGAACCTAGGCCTTCCGGTTCAGCTCCAAATCAGCATCCTTTCTACTTTGCCCATCTGCCTCAAACAATCGCCAGCTGGATTTTACCCAGACTGCAAAATCTCAATCTGAACATATAGTGGGAAGAGTGCTACCCTTGAGAATCCAGAGATCTGGGTTCAAGTCACATGTCATGGGATCTCAGAAACGGAGGGGCACTTGGAACATAACTAGGCCAAACTGTATCGGAGCAGGAATCTTCTTCTTTTTTGAGGGGTGGGGAGGCAGCTGGGGTTAGGTGAGTTGCCCACAGTCACATAGCTAATAAGCGTCTGAGGCCAGAGTTGAAGTCAGGTCCTTCTGACTCCAGGGCTGGTGTTCTAGCTGCCCCTAGAAATTTTCTTTAAAAAAAAATTGTTTTGGCCTTTTTGTTCTTACATCACCTACATTTTCCTCCTTTATCCCTCCCTTTTGCCCTCCCAGAGAACCATTTCATATACCAACAACAACAAAAAAAATTAAAGAAAAAGAGGAAGAAGAGGAAAAAAAATCAGCAAAACCAATTAATACACTGGAAAAACATGACAATGCATGCAATGTTCCACACCTGTAAATCCCCCTACCTTGGAGCAGTGTCCTTGATTAATAGTTCTGCTTGAATACATTCTGTAATGGTGAACTCACTACCCCTGTGCCAAGTCACTCAACTTTTGTTTGCCTCTGTTTCCTTATCTGTAAAATGAGAGAATTAGATGATTTCAAAGGTCCCATCCAGCTCCAAATCTGTAATTCTATGAATCTTTCAAATAATTGAAGACAGTGATATACCACACCCCACCCCAATCTTCTCTTCTCTAGGGCTAAACATCCGTCATACACATTTACACACGAGAAATGTGTATATGAAAAGTTATCATGCTGTTTTGTATTTAGTCAGAGCAATATCATTTATAAACTATGTGTGGCCTTGGAAAGGATATTTCACCTCTGTGGGCCTCAGTTTCCCTATGTTTAAAAAGAAAAGATTAGACTAAATGATCTTTAAGGTACCTTCCAGCTCTGACATTCTACAATACTCCCATATCTCCAGGTCCTTTTAGAGGGGAGGTAAGGGTAGAGATTGGATTTTGAAATCGTGTCTTCAATGATGCCCTGATTTTATACACTGAATCAGGCTCTTAGACCTTAGCCATTTGCCTCTTAGACCTCAGCCATCTACTATCTGGTCCCTGTGAGCAGAGGGCTTCAAATCCCGGTGGGGTTGTCTTGCCCCCATACCTGGAGTGCAGAGTGAGAGACAGCATGGAGAAAGCCCTGGGCTGAGAGGCTGAATACCTCTTCCCTTCACTTCCTGGATATGGGATGAAAGGGTTAAATGATAAGAGTGTGAGGCTGAAGTGGCTTTTATGGTGTCCGTTGTGGATTGTGGGCTGGGCCACTACCTGCTTCAGCTGGGTCAGGGGGGCAGGACACGGTAAGGAAGTGGTCTTCTAATAGTCTCAATCAGACAACATTCCCCACCCCTTCTACGTGGACATAGGGACAGAGCACAGACTGAGTGGGTATTAGGACCCAAGTCACAAATGAGGGGAGGTCTCTATGGTCCAAACTTTGAGCTCCAGATTGATGGACACATGATCCGGTTTTGAGTATATGAAGAGCGGTCATGCAGAAGGGACACTAGACTTGTTCTTTGTGCCCTCAAGGACAGAAGTAGGAGTAGTGAGTAGAAACTGCCAAGAAAATTTTCAGCTGGAAATCAGATTTCCCAAGAATTAGGGCTGTGCAAACATGGTATGGGCTGCCAAAAGGTAGGGAGTTCCTCATCACTGAGGAGTCTTCAAGCAGAGGATAGATAACCATTCAGGGGTGATGTAGAGGGGCATTCCTAATCGGGTACAGATTAGACTAGATGGCCTCTGAGCTTCCCTCCAGTTCTGAGACGATAATTCTGTGACATGAATTTTACTAGAGAAGTCTATATCCTGAAACAATGACTTGCTAAAAATAGGAGAAGTTTCAGCCATTTTTTGGTGGAGGGATTGTGAAATCAGAAGGGTTCCTTGGGATGGTGACAGTAGGAAGAGGTGACTAGACCCCTCTGGTTCCTTTGTGTGTTGGGAGGGTTACATCTATAGAGAAACCCACAGCTGGCCCTGCCCTAGTCACCTCTCCAGGGGTGGGGAGACTTTGGCCTCGAGGCCACGTGTGGCCTTCTAGGTCCTCGGGTGCGACCTTTTGACTGAGTCCAAGTTTAACAGAACAAATCCTTTTATTAAGAGGATTTTGTTTGTGAAGTTTAGATTCAGTCAAAGGGCCGCACTTGAGGACCTAGAGGGCCACATGTGGCCTCGAGGCTGCAGCTTCCCCACCCTGCCCTATGTCCTTTCCCAGGCAACCTTTTCTCCAGAAAAAGATTGTTTCAGATATAATACAGGGTCAGAGCCCCAGGCTACATACATCACTATTCTCTGTTCCTTGGTACTCACACCACTCAGAGAAGTAGGCACTAGGACCCAAATCACAAGTCACCTCCCTCAAGCTGTCATTTTCAGAACAGCGCTCTGGGCCTCACCAGCTCCCTCTCTGCCCTGGTACTTCCTGAATTCCTTCAGTGTCCTATGGAATCACTGAAGCCTGTTCTCTCAGGACAACCTACTCTCTCACTCAATAAACATGTATTCATTCATGTACCTTCTCTGTCCCACACACTGTAATAGGCACTAGAATTACGAATAGAAAAGAATTACAAATAAGAAAATTACAAATAGAAAAATGGCAAATAAAAAAGAATGAAACAACTTCTTCCTCAAGAAACTTACATTCTGGGGCAGCTAGGTGGCACAGTGAATAGAGCATCGGCCCCAAAGTCAGGAGGACCTGAGTTCAAATCCAGCCTCAGACACTTGACACACTTACTAGCTGTGTGACCTTGGGCAAGTCACTTAACCCCAATTGCCCTGCCTTCTGCCCTGCAACAAAAACCACAGAACAAAAACAAAAAAAGAAACATTCTAGCAAGAGAGACATAAATATGTTATATGCGTATAGATATAGATATATTTACACATATACGTACATGTGTATATGTATATATGTACGTGTACACACTATACGTAAAAGCATATGTGTGTATAAATATATACAATACTTGTTTATGCATATATGTGCATATATAATGTATATATTCCTATACACATGTATATACGCATGTATATAAACATATATGTATATGCACACACACAGAGACAATAAATACAAAATCAATAGTCAAAAGCAAGAAGCATTTATTAAGTTTGCTACGTGCCAGGCACTGTACTAAGGGCTGGAGATATAAGCAAAAAGAAAGGCAATCCCTGCCCTCAAAGACCTTATGTTCTATTGAGGAAAGCTACAACACAAAAGGGAGCTAAAAAGGTAGGTGAAAGGTACCCAGAGAGGATGGAAGAAGAATGAAGGATGGCCGGCCCAGGGCCCTCCTTCAAAACTAAGATTCTGGGAGGAATTCACCCGTGGGAAAAAGGGCCAAGGGGATGATCCAGGGCAGCTGACGTATGGTGGCAAAATCCAGGGAGTTAACAAGAAGCAGAATCAAAGCAGTTTAAAAAAAAAAGGAGGGAGCTACAGAAGGAAGGAGACCAAAAGCAGATGAAAGGTGAGGGCAGAATGGGGGAAGGCTTCATGTAGAAGGGAGTGCCTGAGCTGCATATTAAAGGAAGAGAGGGAGTGCATTCCAGGCATGGGGGAAGGCCAGTGCCACGGCATGAAGATTTCATGTATGCAGTACACAGAGAAGGCCAGTTTTGCTGGATCAGAGTGTGGGAGGGTGAGGAATAAGGCTGGAAAGATAGGTTGGGAAGGGCTTCAGAAGCTAAATAGGGGTGGGAGATGTAGTGTAGCCCCTTATGCCCCTTCCTTTACCACCCCCATGTTCGTTTCCCAGAACCAACCCCAGCCATGCCTTGATGCTCCTAAGTCAGATGACCTATAGGCCTGGGCCTCTGAAACCTCAGGGGCTCAGCTGCTTCTTTTCCTCTGGCTCTGCAATCAAGCACAGCTGTTGACCATTCCTTTGACAAAGAAGAGTCCTAGAGATGCTGATACTGTAGAATCCCCCTTAGCAGAATATTAGGAAAGAGGAGGACATGAAGGGGAGACAAAAGGTAGAGAGTAAGCGGGCAAGGGGGCATAGGTGTTGACTGTGCTCCCAGGCCTTTGCCCTGTCTAGTGGGCTCATGAGTTAGACAGACCCAGGCACAGAGGGGAGCCAGAACCAGGCCTTTTGTCTTCCTAATAGCCTCATTTCCTCTTCTTTCTTCTAGGCTGCATGGCGACTTCAGGGACCCATCTGGTAAGAAGGTCCCTTTGGGACTCTTTTTGATGGAGTTAGGTCTTCTTTGGCCAGGGAAGATCCCAGGTCACGGGAAAGGGAGATTCTGGGCAGTGGATTCCGATACCTCTTTGTAGCTTTTAATTTAGTAGGTCGGAGGAGACACACATACTGAGAGAGATACTTCCAAAGATCTAAGCGAGGGCAGCATGGTGTGTAGCATAGAGGTATCAAACTCAGATGAAAATGAATTCCTGCAGGTTGCATATTGACTTAGAAAACCACAAATTAACATTATCTATGTTGTATTGTATTTTTGTTAATTTCATTAAATATTTACTAGTTACATTTTAATCTGGTTTAGGCCTCAAGTGTAGTGGCTAGAGTGACAAAAAGACCTGGGTTCATGTCCCACTTACTAGTTATGTCACCTTAGGAAAGTCACTTAACCTCTCTAGCCTCAGTTTCCACATCTGTCAGATCAAGGACTTAAGCACCTCAAAGCTCTCTTCCAGCTCTGAATCTATAATCTGTATATAAGGGGGATATAAAGTGTTATCAGATCAGTGGACTGGAGGGACCAGGGAATCAATTGACAAGTATTTATTAAGGGCCAGCTCTGAATTAGGCACTAGGGGTACAAAAATGAAAGTGAAACAAACAGTCCCTACCCTCAGGGAGTTTACAATCTAACCAGGAAAGACAGTATGTACAGATATAGGTACATAGATACAGTGACAGGTGTATGGGGTGAGGGAGGCACTAGCAGGTGGAGGGATCAGGAAGGGTTCGGGGTAGAAGTCTGCACTTGAGTTTGAGCCTTGAAAGAAACTGGATTTTGAGAGACAGAGGTGAGGTGGCAGCATATTCCAGCCAGGGAGCGCAGCCAGCACAAAGGTATAAAGGCAGGAAACATTAGAAGGCCAGTTTGACTGGACAGTAGGATATGTGTCAGGGAGTAACGTGTAGCAAAGTTGGAAAACAGCCTGTGTGTGCTAATGGTATGTACCTTTTTGCAGTGTACCACGGGATCCATCGATGGTAAGTCTTTTTTGTGTCTCACCCCTGCAGGCAAGCACTGCCCTTAGAGCACTGCCAGACTGCAAAGTTTCACTTAACAGAGAAAGCAAGAAAGAAACACCTGTTTACACTTCTATTCCCAAAGCAATTTGATTTGATTACATAAAGCAAACAAGTCAAGTGAAAACATCGGGTCCCAGAGGTCACTTCGTCCAGCTCCTACCTGAAACAGGAATCTTTAGTAAATGATGATAATGGATTTTGCTTTTAGATAGTTTTAGTCATTAAGATTTAAGTATTAATTAAATATTAATTATTAAGATTATCCCAGCATGGAACTGAAATCTACCCTCTGGTGACATCTGCTCCTTGCTCAGTGTTCTGCCCTCTTGGGCCAAGCAGAACAAATCTTGCCCCTCGTCCCCAGTACAATGTTTAAATGTTCTTTTCTCCAAGATGAGCATCCCCAATTCCATTAGTCAATGGATCCATGACATCTTTTCAAGGCCTCCCACCTTTCTAGTCTCCCTTCTCTAGGCAAGCTCTGGCTTTATTAAAAATGTGGCACCAGACCTGACCACAGTATTCCATAAAAGGGACCTTAAAGATCACCTTGTCCCACTCCCTCATTTTATGAATTGATAAACTGAGGCCTGGGAAGGTTAAATAATTTGGTTAAAGTCATATAGGTAGTGAGTAGTGGAGCCAGGATTGAATTCCAGATCTTTTGATTTCAGGTCCAGTGCTTTGTAAGTGTGACCTAACCAGGGCAGAGGGCAGTGGAGAGGTTACTTCCAATTATAGCAAACTGAGTGTCCTACTTTTTAAACTTTTACCTGGGTTGTAGCCATAAATAAATAAAAACAACCTCGCATTTCTGCTTCTATCTCTGGATTTCACAGGGGTGTGCTGGTAAATGTTTAATAACCAGCTCTCTGAAAAAATGTAAGGACTGTACACTTTAAAGTTTAATCTGCATTATTAACATTTTCTTTATCATTAGACAATCAACAAAACAATAAATCAAGCCCTGATTTGTAGCCATTGCTGCTATGAAATGTAAATATTCACACTGAAAATTTAACAATCAGCCTTTGTGAACTAGTTGGAGCTGCTTCCAGTATACCCCTGCTTATATTTCTTGCCAAGAAAAAAGCTTTGTGTATCAATGCCCCTGATAAAGGCAAAAGACCTTCCTTTAATGAATAATCAGCTTTGAGAATGAAAGTATAAATGGTAGCACAATTGATAAATTTGATCATTTGTCTTCCATGCTGAGAACATTAGCAGGTAACACCAACCTATTGTCTCTTTGAACAGAAGCCACCATCTGTGCCTCGGTGCCAAGGTGAGTATCTGGCTTTATTGAAGGGGTTCCATTTAGAAAATACAATCTCCCACTCCATGTTGTATACACTAGACCTAGTGCATTCACTACCACCATCTTCACACTGGGCTGGATCAGGGGAAACCAGGGCGATGTTGTACGTGGTTATGAGGTGCTGGATCTGATTAAAACCACCTCTTTGTTCTGCAGCATCAGTGAGGAGGAAGTCAGGGCAGCAGCCAGTGGGGACCATTCCACCTGTCACGTGACATTGGCCCAGTATGCCTGCATCCCGGTAAGGACCCAACTTTGCCTGTGTGATTGAAACCCTACAGTGATCCAAAAAAGCCTCATTATGCACAATATATTTCAGTATCTCTTCCCTTTCTTCCTTCTAGCCTTTTCCTAGAGCTTCTTATCATGTGGTTTTCTGGCCATAGCTTGGGCTTTACCAGTAATTCATTATGTGACCTTTTTCTCTCTCTGGACCTTAGGTTCCTCATCTGCTAAATAAATCATTGATTTTCCTTCATTTTATATAGAGAGAAACTGAGGCCCAAAGAAGGAAGTAGCTTGTTCATTCTTTCAAGACATGAGTTCAGGCCTTAGTCTCTGGGATCGGAAAGACTCCTTAATGAATATTAAAAGTTGACAGCATACTTTGTGTGTGAAGATGACACTCAAAGTCCCACCCCATCCCACCCCCAATTCCACAGAAATAAGCAAAGGGCAATAGATATATCTGTGTCCCCAGAAGTGAGAATGGGCTGCACTGAATCATCCATACTCTTCCATGGCTGATGGGGTGAGGGCATAGCCAGAGGGCAGGATTAGAAGTCATTCTGGGGCTTGGGTTAGACATCATTCTGGGGCTTGAGTTAGAGGTCATTCTGGGGCTGAGGTCAGACATCAATCTGGGGCCAGGTTTGGGTTCACTCTGAGGTTCCAAGCTGGAGTGGGACTAGGGTGTCAAGCTAAGGGTTCTCCTTCCCTCAGAGGTCATGGCCGCGGGTCTGGAAGGAAGATTTTCTGATATCCTTATATCCTTGCCTGGTGGCCAGTGGTCTGCCCAGTGACCTGGATCCTGTATACTCCACCCTGCTCTTCTCCAAAATTGACCTCTCTGTTCTTAAGACTGCACTGGAGAGGTTTTCCCAGCAGGTAGGTGGCACTGTGGGCTCCAGCCCCGATGTATAACAAAGGTCAGCTTTGATGGTGAGAAACCCAATGTTACAGATAGGCTCCATCAGGCTGTGTATCCTCTGTGAAAACACCTGACTTCCTCATCTTCCCGTCCCATTTTTCCCTCCGACCTCATGTTATCAGTATGATAGGAAACACCTTTATCTAAATTCCTCCCCACCAGGGGCCTGGTGTAGACCCCACAATCTCTCAAGGATAGCCCCTTGTCCTACAAACTGAGGGATAGTGCTAGGCCTGTGGATCCCACATGTACATCCCAGGCCTTGGATATCAGAATAGAAATGGACACCCAGGTGTGGTCATATTGTTCAGTAACTATTGGTCAATAGACTGATTAATCCTTCCTATGTGACCAGGACATTGTCCTGGGAGTCAGGAGTCCAGGGTTTGAGAGTCAGCTCTGCCCCTACCTGGCTTTATGGTCTTGGAAAAAGTTATTTCTCTCTGGACCTCTCTTTCCTCATCTTTAGAATGGAAATCGTAACTGATGTCCTGCCAAACTTTCAGAGTTGTTTTGATGCCTAAATAGGATAAGGGATTTGAAAATACTTTGTAAACCATTCTAATGGGAGGTGGCATCATCATTACTATTTTTTTCTCTCTCTTGGAGTAGTTCTCTCCAGTGGTGCTCTCACACCAGTGGTCAGGGGTGTTATTTAATGGCCTATGGGGGAGGCTGGGGCCAGCATTCCAGGCCAGGGAAGCCCAGGCCACATGGTCGCAGTGGCTGTCCCAGCTCCAGCCCTTCCTCCTGTACCCCGAAGCATTCAACTGCCTGGCTGCCCAGAACACATCCTGCGAGACTTTCCACAGCCTGTAAGTGACTTCCAGCTGAAGGGATCCGTCTCTTGCTTTAGTCGATAGACGTTCTGCTTAAGAATTCTGCTCCTAGCTTAGGCAGAACCAGGACTGACAAACATCAGTTACAGGGAGACAAATGTTAGCTTCTTAGAAGGAAAACCCACCTAGCAATAATTGCTGTCCAACTATGGGCTTGGCAGCAGTGGAGTGCAGGGAGTGGGATGAGCTTCTGGTCCCTGGGGATGTTCAAGCAGAGGACAGATGACCCCTTTTCAAGGATGCCAAGGACGGGATTTCTGTACTTTGTAAGAGTCTGAACTAGATGAACTCTGAGGTCCCTTTCGACTCTTGGAGTCCACCAGTCAGTTTGGCCTGCTCCTTTCCCCAGCACCTCAGCCCTGAATGACATCTACTCAAGCCTGGCAGAGGAGAAGCAGAGGAAGATTTTCGAAGGCATGATGGCCTTTCTCCTGCAAGAGGGTAGGCTAACATTTCCTTAAGTTCGAAAGCACCTGGGAAAACCTACCTGGGGCAGGGCTGGAATTATACAGTCCCAAAGAGAGAAGTCAGTTAATCACATACTCCTTTTAGGTGTGTGGGCCTCATGCTCTATGGGCCTCAATTTTCCTCCCCTATAAAATAAAGAGATTGGACTCCATGACCTCTAAATTCCCTTTGAGCTCAGAAGTTCTGTCTATGTTCCGGGTATTATCCCTTATTAACTGTGGTATAATGAAAGCACATGAGACTAGAAGTCAGGGGACCTAGGAGCAGCTAGATAGGTCAGTGGGTGGAGTACTAGGCTTGGAGTCAGGAAGATCTGAGTTCAGATCCAGTCTCTGGTACTTACTAGTTGTGTGACCCTGGGCAAGTCCCTTAATGCTCTGTTTGCCTTAATCCGCTGGATAAGGAAATGGCAAACCACTCCTGTGTATCCTTGCCAAGAAAGCTCCACAGATGGCATGGTCCAAGGGGTCACCAAGTCAGACACAACTAACAACTGAGTAACAAAATTCTCACAGCAACCTTGGAAAAGTTATTTAATCTCAGTTTCTTTACCTATAAAACAGGGCTAATAATACAGTCAAAACTGATGTCTACCAGACAGAACAGATAATTAGCAGGCTAATGTTATGTTTCTTTTTATAGTTTATTTATATTTTATATGTTAAATATAATAATTAAATACAATCCCTTTCCTCTCGTCGTTGTGGTAAAGCACCTCTGGGTCCTTTGTGGATATTTATAAACAATATGTTTGCATTTCTAGTGTATTTGGATTTCATGGGCACTTGGCTTCACAAATATTTAAATAAGACAGTGCTCTTGACCAAAGTAGGAGACCTTGAACAAGGGTTAGCTTTGAGCCTAGAGGAGTAAACAAGTGCAATAAATGACTTTACAAATTATTTTCACTTTGGCCATTAGCTGGCAATTAGTCTGTCTTTAACCATAATATGTTAAGCAAAATATACCATCTGCCATATAATAATGATATTTTAGCTCATTTTTATATAGCACTTTACAGTGTACAAAGTATTTCCCTTATTGTAACGCATTTTACAGACGAGGATGCTGAAATTAGTCGCCTAAGTTCACATAATGAATTAGCATCAGAGCTGGGTTTTGAATCCAGGTCTCCTGACTTTAAGTTCAGATTTCTTTTTAGCAGCCCCATCTACTTCACCCCTGTGTATGTAAAGAATACCACTGCCCCCGCCCCACCCCGCTTTACTTCCATGATATGTTGAGCACAGTGGAGACAGCACATACTGAAACCTCCTTTATCCAGGCCTCTTCATGACCAAAGGCAATGTGTGTCTCAGAACAGAGTTGGAGTGTGATGGGGTGGGGTGGGAAGGAAGGGAAAGGAGATGAATACCTGATACCCAGCCCTTCTCTGCCCCCTGTGTTGTCAGACTCTGGGACCCACTGTCAGGATGAGGCTGTGCCAGGCCTAAACTCATCATCCTGGTTGGCCAATTACCTGGGCTTCTTCCTGGAACATGCCACTGAGGAGGAACTCAAGAGATTGGTAGATGAACCCAAGGTAGGTGGAGGAGGTTCTGGCTGGTACTAGGGTGTCCCAAGAGGTTCTGCGGATCATAAAATGAATCTATGAGCTCCTCTCCCATCTACCTCTTATAAAAGCCATTCCTCCTACCCTGGATTCCAGGGCTTAGGACATTGTCTGGCATGTGGTAAACACTTAATAAATGCTTGTTGACTGACTGACTCTTCTCACAGTTCCTTCTTCTCTCTCAGCTCCAGATGTTAGCAAGAGATTCTGCCACCCTTCACCTGGTTAGCCAGCTCCACCTGATGCCAGACCTAGCCAACTTTTATGCAGCACTACTCACCTCCCCACCTAGCCTCAACCTCTCCAGGTAAGATGGCTCTCACTTGTTTCTCTACTAGCACCTTCATCCCTGGGCACTCTAGAGTGTGATAAATGGAGGAGGGAACCACGATGTGTGATATGGAGGAGCTCTGATGGGCCTTGAGTCTCTGTCCTTGATGCTGAACTCCCAAGGAGAAGGCCTTTTGTAGAATCCTGTGCAGCCTTAGAAAAATGCCTGCCCTCACTCGGGTCTTAGGGCAGGGCTTTCCCCTAAGATATCTCTGAGAATTAGAGGAATAGCTAGGCTTCTCCCCACCCCCTGAATCACTGAGGGTACATATCCTTTCTGGGCCAAGGAATGTTGGCATCTCCTCTCCCTTCCTTTCAAATTCACCTCAAAAACACCATGTTTTGCATGAAGCCTTTTCTGACCCCTCCCTCCAGTAGCGTCCTGCCCAAACTGCCTTTTATTTGATGCTTTGTGTATATTTGTATTTATTTACTTCATATTTAAGCTGAATATATTTTTACATGTACTTGCTGTCTCTTCCATTAGCACGTAACTCATTGAGAATAGGGATTATTTCATTCTTTGTATTTGCATCCCCAACACCGGGCACCATGCTATAAGCAGGCCCTTAAAAATACTTGTTTGCCTGATTGGTTGATTCTCTCACTAGCATCCCAGATACCCTCATCTGTCACCTCAGTCCAGAGGCCTTGAGAAACATAGAGGTTGAAGATGCCCTTGCCCTGGCCCAAAGACTCAACGAGGTTTGCTTTAACCTACCTCCACAGCTTGACGGAAACAAGTCAGTTCCTGAACTGCCCTCTTGGGAGGCCGTACAGGTAGTGAGTGCCCTGTGGATTGGGTTTTCCTTGGGTGACCAGCTGGTGAGGATGAATTTCCCCTTTGTCCCTGGACTTTACCAACACCAAATGAAATAATGTCAGTAAAAAGCTTGGCAAACTTTAAAGCTCTAAATACATTTCAATTTTTTTTGGTGGGGGGAGGTAATTGGAGTTAAGTGACTTGCCCAAGGTCACACAGCTAGTAGGTGTCTGAGGTCAGATTCTAACTCAAGTCCTCCTGGCTCCAGGGCTGGTGCTCTATCCACTGTACTGCCTAGCTGCCCCTACATGCCAATTATTGTTAGCCATGATGGTGCTAATGACATTATCACCTTGAGGCCTATATTCAGAGAGCAGTCCAGTGGTTTTGGATTATTCCATTATCTTCTTAATTAACATATAAGACAGCTCTGCCCTTCATATTACTGTTGGTGCCTTTCTGGTGTGTACCTGCCCCAGGTGTGTCTGTGTGGGGTATGCCAAGGTTCAGGGCCTCAATCCTGTGCCTTGGTCAAGACTTTACTATCCTGCAGGTGGCATCTGGGCTGCTGAGTAGCTTTGGGAACTTTTCAGAAGCTGTGCTGCGCAAACTGGGTCAGACAGCCCTAGGACTGTCAGTGTCACAGATTGAGGGGCAGATCAGCAGCCAGGACCTAGTGGCTGCTCTGCCCACCCTGGCCCAGGTGAGGGCTTGGAGCCCTGCGCAGTCTCGCACCCTTATCCACAAACTCTTGGACTCTGGCTATAAGGTAACTGGGTCCAACGTACAAGGGGAAGAACAAATCAAAACAGGTAGCACAGTGCCTTCTGTGATGTTTGCTTCTGTTCCACCGCCCCCTCCCCCCCACCACCCCATGTAGGTCTTGGATGGCCAGAGTCTAGCAGCCCTGGGAAGCCTGGTGGGTGGCCTCAGTAGTGCTCGGCTCCAGAGCCTGGCCCCAGATGTAGTCTTGGAAGCTGTGAAGGAGCCAGAATTTGCTCAGCATCTTACCCACATCCCACCCATACTGAAAGCTGCATTTGTGGACCAGGTGAGGCTCAGGACCTGACTAGTATATGGGTCATTACTTCTACTTAAAACATAGAATGCCTATTATAAGGAACATGGAATATGGAATATAGACTAATCAAGCTAGGAGGGAATATAGGGAGGATCTAGGCTGTGTTTCTCATTTGACAGAAAAGGAAAATGAAGCCCAGAAGGCATTAGTGACTTTGCCCAAGCTATAGTGACAGAGCCAGAAAGAGAACTTCAGGTGTCCAGGGGTGGGGATCTCTCACCATAAAGCCCCAGCTTCAGCAGCCCATTCTCAACCTGGCCTCCTTCCTCCCTGTGCTCTCTCATTAGCTGGCTTTGGCTGTTCCGAGCCCTGGTGCTCTGGTGCAGGCTGTGCCAGACACACTCACCGAGGCCATCCCTCTTGCAATGCTGGCCTTCAGCCCTGATGACCACCCCAGATTCGATGACCTTAACAGCCGAAGATGGACCCGAGTACAGGTGATCCATCTGGACCTCACTTACCAAGGTTACCCCTCCCTGTGGACCTGATGGATCTTTAAAATTGGTTCATGGGAAATGATCTGAGGTCCAGAAGCCCACCCTGCTGCATTTTCCCTATGGTGATCTGGGTTCTCCAGAGGAATCAGGAGGGAGGTATGATACCTTCTGAGGACACTGGTGGGGTCATCTCACTTTCTTCCAAGGGAAGCAACTCTTTAGTAAGCACTTTCCAGTGTCCCCTTACTCCCTATCTCCTACATCCTCTGAGAAACCTCCCAAAACCCACCAATTCTATCCTATCCCCAGAAGCAGTAACTGGTGACATCCTAAGAATTTGTCTGGCCAGTTTGTCAGAGGTTGCCCAGCACTGCCAATTGAATCCCATCATTGGAGATGGGGAGACATTTGTCAGGAAGATGGAGATCCAGCTGGGGTGCACAGGGAGCAGGGAGGAGAGGGTGGGGCATTTGGTGTTTTGTTGCAATAAATTTTTCCTATTTTCTCCAGGCGGCCATGTTTTTCGATGAAGTGGTAAAGAACATGTCTGACTTTAATAGGTGGGTTCCCCAGTCTCCCTAGGCCTGGTCATGGCCACAGGAGGCCCTGATAGGTGCTTATGAATAATCCATCTGCTCAAAAATGGAGGCTATTGATGTCAAATGGGCATGCTATTGTGGTGAACGTCGCTATCATCAGGTCTTCCTATTCTGGTGGATATAGCTTTCTTGCTCACTGTCTCCTACAAACTCATTCCCACCTTGGCTCCTGCCAAGTGTTTCCCTAATCCTGGGATTCCCTCTTCCTTTTTCTTTATCCATCCTTTTAGCCCAACTTATGCTTCACCTCCTCTGGGAAGCCTTCCTTGGTCATCCCAACTCATACTATTCTCAGATCAAGCCAACAAGCATTTATCTACTGTCTTCTATGTGCAATAGAAGCATCATGATATAGTGGACATCCTTGGAGTCTGGAGGACCCTGGGTTCAAATCCCATCTCTCACGCATGCTAGCTATGTGTCCCTTAACTCCATAGGGCTAGGCAATTCTCTAAGATCAGATGTTGCAGATGAAGTGACATTGAAAAATGGTGTTTACTCACTGTGGAGTTTAAGCCACCGAAAAGATTCAAAGTTCTGCATTGGGCAAACAAAGATGGATAAGACACACACACACACACACACACACACACACACACACACACACACACACACACACCCCTCTGTGCAGCTCTTTACTATGTCCTCCTCTGTGGCATCCTCTAACTTTTCCATGTATGTATTTCATCATCCCAGCCAGTGCATGAGCTCCTCTCAGCCAGGCCCAGCCTTAGGTCTCCTCCTCCTCCTCCATCTCTTCTCAGCCCATCACCTCCTCAAAGCCAGGGTCACAGAAAAAGGACACAACAGAGTGACGTAGAAACCCTGCATTTGCAGTCAGACAATGTCAGTTTGCATCCTAGCTCTGCTACTATACTGCCTGGGAGACCTTGGCCAAGTCCCCCGGGCTCCAGGTCCTTCATTGAATCAGCACCTACATCAGAGGGCTGTTGTGAGAATCCAATGAGATTTCGTGTGTGTATGTATGCACAGCATACACATAAAGTGAGCATATGTATGTGTATACATATATAGTCCTTTCATATATATGTGTGTGTTTTTATATTTATAATATATAATATACATGTATATATATTTATACATAAATATATAATATATAAAATAATTACATATATATACATATATACATACATTCCTAGATGCGTACATAGCCTTAAAGCTCTATGTAACTGTTAGCTATAAGATGAGTGGGCTTGGATTAGATGATCTCTAAAGCCCTTTCCAGCTCCCAATCCCCTGATCCCTTTCTGTCTCCTTTTCCCCTCCTACCTCCCAGACTTTGGGTTCTCCTCGGTCAGAGCTCCAAGCCTCCTGGAATCCCCTGTCCCTTGTGTCTCCTCTTGCTCCATATGCCCAACACCAGGATGAATATGCAGTAGTCAGGCTGAGCTGAAACCCCACACTCCAGGCAGGGGCTTGCTCAGGCACGTAAGGGGAGCCCACTGTTCCAAGAGTCATTGCGTAGACAGCCTGGCCTCTTTATCATGGCTTCTCCTAACCATGGTCACAGATTTGGAGCTGGGAGAGACCTTGGAAGCCTGACCTGTTCATTTTACAGATGAAGAAACTGAGACCCAAGAAAGTGAAATAACTTGGCTAAGGTCATGCAGTAGCATCAGAGGCAATATTTGAACCCAGGTCCTCTGACTCCCAAGACCAGAGTGCCCTTTCCACACTGCCCTAGGAGACCTCCCTCTACTACTTGAGAATTTTTAAAAACATGACCAATGAGGGAATTTGTTTTTCTGACTGTGTATTTGTTACAAGAAGTTTATTTTTATGTTTTTTTTTATTCAGTGGGTTGGGGGATAGGAGGGGAAAATAGATTTCTGTCAATTAAAAAAAAACTTTAATAAAAAATCGTATCACTAATTGGTAATTAGCAACTACTGAGACATTATAAAAGAAGCCCAATAGGAATGTCTGCTCCTTGTGATGCAGCTGGTGCTGCCCAGGACCAGGCTCAGACTGACCCAGCCTCTTCTATCTTCCTAGCCTCTCCCCTTATATTTTACATGGCTTCACATGTGCGTCAGCCTCTAACCTGGATGTGGAGCAAGTCCAGCGCCTGGCCAAGGTCATGGAAAGGAAGAACGTCACACTAGGGGCAGAGCAGGTCGGTGGGTCTCGTCCGTCCATCTGTCTGTCTGACTGGAGGTGGGGGTGGTGGATGGGTGGGAAAAGCCCGCCGACCAAAGGGACCACCTTACTACCGTGGACATCCTCAGCCGGCCTCAAACCAGGCAGAACTGCGAAGTGGAGGAAGTTGGTCTTGGGCTCTCTCTGGTGTCTCTCTCCTGCCAGGCACGCCTGGGCAGTGCCATTCCTGGCCACAAAGCCTCGATCTCTGCTAGGGCTAAAAATAATAATAATAGCTGTCATTCCTATAGAACTTTAAGGTTTACCAATATCATCTCACTTTACCTTCCCCACAACCCTGGGAGATCAGTGCAATGAATACCCTGAGACACAGAGAACTTAGGTAATTTACCCAGGGTCACCTAGGTAGTAAACGTCTGAGGGAGAAATTGAACTCAGGACTTCCTGACTCCAAGGCCAACATTCTGTCCACTTATGTCACCTAGTTTTCTTTGATTCTTTGATGAGAGAAATAAACTCAAGCCACGGTGTTGGCTTGAGTGACTCATACCCAGTGGATAGTGCATTGTATCTGGAGTTAAAAAGTCCTGAGTTCAAATCTGGCCTCGGATGCTTATTAGCTGTGTGATCTTGGACAAGTCATTTAGCTTCTCTTTGCCTCAGTTTCCTCATGTGTAAAATGGGGCGTTATGAAAGCACCTAAATTCCAAGACTATACAGAGGATAAAAGGAGATGTTTGTAAAGCACTTTGCAGTGCTTTTAATGCTATGTTTTTTGTTGTTGAGTCATTTCAGTCACGTCCAACTTTTCCTGACCCCATTTGAGGTTCTCTTGGCAAAGACACTGAAGTGGTTTTGCCTTTTCCTCTTCTCCAGCTCATTTTACAGATGAAGAAACTGAGACAAACAGGGTTAAGTGACTTGCCCAAGGTTACACAGCTAGTAGGTATCTGAGGTCAAATTTGAACTCAGGAAGAGTCTTTTGTTGTTGCTGTATGACCCTGGGAAAGTCACTTAACCTGTTGGTGCCTTAGGCCAGAGGCGTCAAATATTGGTCAGGCTGCATGCTGAAGCAATGTCTCTCAGTGCTGTCTGTACCAGAATAAATTGTAATTGGGAAATAATTAACAAAATAAGTAAAAATACACTAGAACATAAGTAATGTTAATATGTAGTTTTCTAAGTCAATATGCAGCTTCAAGGACCCTTACATATGGCCTCCCCTTTTATCTGAGTTCAACACCACTACCCACGGCTACTCTCTAAGAGTCCAAGAGTTGCCATTATTATGATTATCGTTATTATTAATAAAAATACTATACAAACTGATGACATGTGAACTGAGCCTGCAAATGCCTTAGTTAGCCCTGTAGAGGAAAGCTCTCTTGGGAGGATTTCAGGCCAGGGAAGGAGATGTTTGGTCCCCCTCAAATGATTCACAGGGAGAGAAACCTTAGAGCCTCAGGTAGAAAATTTGCTCTCTCTGCAGCTGAGCTGTCTGGCCAAGAGAGTCACTGAAGACGGCATTCCTGAGGACCTGGACAGCTACCCCAGGGACATGCTGCTGTTTCTAAGGTGGGTACTTGGCAAGATGACTCCTCCCCAGCCTTTACCCCTGCCACCCTAACCCAGGAATCTATGGCACCAAGGTAATGATGATGAAGATGATGGTGATAACCGCTAACATTTACGTAATTCTTTAAGGTTTGAAAAACTTTTTACATATAGGGTATCTCCAAAGTTGTAAGGACAACCTATATATTACTTCATTTGCCATGGTGGTAAGCAGGAGTTGAACTTCAACTCCCAGGGCACATGTGACACCATTGTCACAGCTATCCCGAGGTCACAGCTAGTAAAGTATCGAAGGGCGGATTTGAACCTAACTCTTCTCGACTATCTAGCTGTGTGACCTTGGTCAAGTCACTTAACCCTGTCATCTTTGTTTTATAGCCCTAGCACCATGCTGATATTGTGTTTGCTGCTGAATGGCTGAGCAGAGAACAATACTGGGCCTGGAGTCAGAAAGACCTGAATTCAAATCTGGCCTCAGGCACTTATTAGCAGGGTGACCGTGGGCAAGTCACTTAACCTTGTTTGTGTCAGTTTCCTCCTCTGTAAAATAAGGAAATGACAAACCACTCCTCATATCTTTGCTAAGAAAACCCAAAATGGGGTCACAGAGAGTCGGACATTACGGAAGAAGGACAACAAAACCTCTTGACTCCAGTGCCTAATCACTAGGCTCCTAGGTGTCTAGCGTATGATCGATCCTATGATCTAATCTCCCCAAGGGTGAGGGAATTGCACCATCAATTCTTGGGTGGGTCCTACCACGCCACCCTGGTGGATGCCATGAGTGCCAGCTTCTATGATAGACTCATAGAACGTCAAAGCTGGGAATGGCCTCGAAATCTATTTGGCCCATTTCATGTGTGGAGAAACTGAGACTCAAAGAAAGGAAGTCCCTTGTGCCATATCACACTGCAATTTGGTGATAGAGCTAACATTTGAACCCCAGACTTCCTGGCTTCCCAATCAAGTAAATGCAGCAAGAATTTATGAAGCGCTTACTGTATGCAGCATATGGTGCTAGGTGCTGAGATTAAAGATAAAAAAGACAAAATGGGCACTGTCCCGAAGGAAGTTAAATTCCAAGGCTGCTTCTGCCATAACATATGCCCTGAGATAGCAAGGACACAGCATTAGAGATGGCTGTCAGGTCTCAGAAGGCTGAAGTACCTCAGGCTAGATTCAGTTTCCTTCCCTAGAAAGTGTGGTGGTTGGATTATGTGATTTCTAAGACCCTTTCCAGCTCTAAGATCTTATGAATCTGCCACATTGACACGGTTCCCTTCATAATGAATGGGCCCTACCTTGCCATCCCATTCCCCCCCCCCCATAGGGGTATATCTATATGCCCAAAGTTCCACAGATAGTAATGTGCAGTCAACGCCATAGATGATTCCTACCAACACAGAGGAAAGGGGCATTTTCTCTTTGGCTTGGAAGTTCATGTTGTCTTACTACCAGTTTAGGGCCATACAGACCATTTGTGACCTGGCCAGACTATAAGAGTGACAAGGACAAGCTAGAGTGTGGTTAGAAGAAGGCAGCCAGGATATTGAGAAGACTAGGGACCATGACATCTAAGTATTGGTCAAGAGAGATGGGGGATGTTTTAACTGGGAGAAGAGAAGACTTGGGGAAAATACCGTAGTTCTGTCTCCTACCATATTAAGAACAATGAAGCAGGCTTGTTTTATGGGATTTGAAACTGAGATGGGGGACACTAGAGTCAATGGAATTATGAATAAGCAGTTTGGGTTCAATATAAGGAAAAACTCTTTTTTTGGGAGGGGAGAGGTGAGGCAATTGGGGTTAAGTGACTTGTCCAAGGTCACACAGCTAGTAAATGTCAAGTGTCTGAGGTCAAATTTGAACTCAGGTCCTCCTGACTCCAGGGTGGGTGCTCTATTCACTGCTCCACCTAGCTGCCCCAGGAAAAACTTTCCAACATTAGATTGTAAGCTACTTGAGGGCAAGGATTGTCTTTTGCCTCTTTTTGTATCCCCAGCATTTAACGCAGTGCCTGGAACATAGTAGGCTCTTAATACATTGTTTATTGATTGAGCGATAACAATTATAGCTGCCCAACAATGAAATGGCCTGTTTTTTGAAAGATCATGAACTTCTCTTCCATGGAAGTGTTTGTGAAGAAATTGGAGGACCAACCTACTGATCATGAACATTATAGAGAGGGACCCTTCACGCACATTATAGGAGATGAGCTTAGATATCCTGGGAGGTTCCTTCCATCTTTGAGCATCTATGATTCTGTGAAATGTTCCTGAGGAGTTGATGTGAAAATATGCTATTGGTCCCTTCCAGCCCTTCTGCCTATACAAAGACTGGAGACTGCAAAAAGTTCTTCATTCGGGTGGGAGAGTCCAACCAGGATGTTCTCCAGAAAGATTCACCTCTGAGATCAAAACTGCTATCGGAGGCCCTGACTTGTCTGGTAGGGAGCTTAGAGCTTGGGGAGGGGAAAGGAGGGACAGTTTGGCAAGGATGTGAAGAAAGCCAGGGAAGGTTGGGCTGAGACCCACTTATTGGCCAGGGCCAGCCCTGCATTTTATTGCCATCTGCCAAACTATGTCTCCGAGGCTGCTTTAGGTTTTGAGTTCCACAGGGTGCTGAAGGGGCTGGCCTTGAAGGTGGGCTAGGAATGAAAAGGAATATCCAATCTAAAGCCCCTACCAGCACCTGTTGGGATGGTGGTGGGGAAAGAACACTGGACTTGGAATTCCCACTCTACTGACTGCTTGCTGTATGACCCCAGGCAAGTGACCTTGGCTTTCTGTGTTTCGGTTTCCTCTTCTGTAAGGACAGTATCATAATACTCATTTTACCCACTTCTAAGAATTGTTATGAGAAGACCCCTACAGAAATGTGAACTAAGCTTCTCTCTTCTGTCCTTCAGAGAGCGGGGGAAGGGAAGATTCAGACTCAAGAGGAATTTTTAAAAAGGTGGCTGAGGGAGGGACACCAGGAATTGAAATTAGTGATTTTCAGTAATGTGTCCTGCATAGAAATTCTGCTATTTCCCATCTATGTAACCATAGGCAAGTCGCTCAACATTCTTGAGATGTAATCTCCCGATCTGCAAAATGAGGATGTTGGATTAGATCGGGGGTGGGGAACCCGCGACCTGGAGGCCACACATGGCCCTCTAGATCCTCAAGCGTTGAAGTTCAGTCCAAGGGCCACACTTGAGGACCTAGAGGGCCACATGTGGCCTTGAGGCCGCAAGTTCCCCACCCTTGTATTAGATGGTTTCTAAAGTCCCTGAGGGCCATAACAGATAGTGATAGATCATATTTATATAGCCCTGTAAGGTTTGCAAAGTGACTTGTATACATTATCTCAATTACTCTTCACAACAGTCCAGACAGCTAGGTGCTATTATCATCTTCATGTTACAGAAGAGGGAACGGAGGCTCAGAGAGGTTAAATGATTTATTCGCCCAAGGTCACACAGCTAGGAAATATCTGAGGCTGGACTTGGGCCTTCCTGACTCCAAGTCAGGTACTCTATCCACTACCTCTCCCCACAAACTATGAACTATGAACAAGAGTCACAAGAGATTGAGAGACATCAGATTGTGCTCCAAAGCCATGTCTGTGAAAACTGGTTTAATTTTCAGGTGTAACTCTATAACTTCACCTGTATGCAATTCTGTTTTTTTCAAGACATTATTCAAGATTTTATTTTTTAATTAAAAAAAGGAAAAGAAAAAAAGAGAAAGCATTGGGGTTATCTATCACGCTCTAACAATAATGACCCAGAAGTTAAATCTCACTGCTCCATGGCTTTCTTATAGTAGGGTATTTCCAGGCTACAGCACCCTACTAAAGCATAAATTTTTGGCCACAAAATTTACTTGAAAATAATAGGCCTAGGTTATTAAAGTATAAGTTCCACAGAAAGATAGAATTGACAAAGCCAGCTGGACAGAAAAAAATCAATTTATGATATGTTTCATATTCATATTCTAGAGCTCCATGGGAGCTTGGCGTTCATTACTCTGATTTGTAGGGTACCCGAGAACACCTAGTATACGGGATCCTATGGATGTACAATACATATTAGTTAACTTAAATAGATTATTGGACAATATACATACAATCAACATGGCAGGTACCCTTGGGGATGAAGTTATTTTCAGTAATATTGTTAAGTACAGGAAATAACACTGCCACCAGTGAGTCTTAGAATATTAACAACAAAAGGAATAACAGTTAAATATGAATCTTAAACATAAGATGAAAAACTTGTACATATCATGTTTTTTTAAAAGGTTTCTGCCAACTTGTAAACTCAGATAATCTTGTAGTTCAAAAATTAGAAAAATCCAAATGAATAGCACCTCACCCTTCTCCCCTCCATCATCCTCCCAACACAGGTCTGCTCCCTACAGTCAGAAACTGTCGGACCCCTTAGCAAACAAGCACACTGGCCATTTCTGTCCCATTTCACAGTTTAAAACCAATGTTCTCAAAGCAATTCTGGGAGAGAGTTTATTAGGCCCATTTTACTGAGGAGAACTTTGAGGTTTGGTGATGGGAAATGGATCACACCAGCAGAGAGAGACAGAGCTAGACTTAGGTTTTCAGAGTCCCATCTTCTTTCCCCTACATCACATTATCTCTCCAGTAGTTGCTGGTGTGCCCACAAAGACTCAGAAATTTTAGACTGGGCATGCCCTCCTTAGAGCAGAGCTGCATCTAGAGGTAGGCAAGGTGGGGAGCCACCTAGGATGCCCACAGTGGCAAGAAACACTTCTGTTTTTAATGTGAAAAAACTCTTTTCTGAATGGCTTAAAGTAGTTACTTGGAGATGAGCCAAGTTGAATGTGATATAGAAAAGGCCCAAAGCATAAGCTGGATATCAATAATTAGGTTAAGTTTTAAGATTTGAGCCCTGCTCCAGAAGGATGAGTATTTGCCCAGAGACAGGGAAAAGAATGGTCAGGTAACTGTCCCCAACTGTCAAGAACTTCAGCTGATATAATTTAGAAGGCCCCCTGTTGGATATGCTGTGCCAGGGGTCCTAGATTGAAAGTTGAGAGGGCTGGGTTGCTGTCACAGGGCATTTGGGGCACACAAGTCAGTGAGGAGGACATTCGCATCCTGGGCTGGTTGGCCTGTGACCTGGACGGACGCTACATAGACAACTCTTCAGAGCTACTCTTGCCTCGGTTGGAGCAGTGCGGTGGCCCCTTTACCCCTGACCAGAAGGAGGCTGCCAATCTGGCCCTGCGCTCTAATGATTCTCCATATGGGTAAGACTCCTCCCTCAGAGCCTATGGAAGAGTGAATGAGAAGGTCTGTGTGTGTACATATGGCACACATACAGGAACATGTGTGTGGAACATGTATAAGTCAGCATATATGTGTATGTATACATATGACCTTGCTTCCATCTTCTTGAGGGCGTTATTATCTGTTTCTAGCCTGAGTGAGAGGTAGCTGGGCCTGGGTTAGGCTAGATCAGGTACCACCCCAGCCTCGATTGGGTTAATCTTTTCCATCTGACCATCTTTTGACTTCCGCCTGTCCATCTGTGTAGACCCCCCTCCAGATGGTCAGTATATACCCTGAATGCTCTCCGGGGGCTGCTGCCGGTTTTTGATAAGTACATCATCCAGAACATCCCCCAGGTAAGCCCCTTACCAAAAGGAGACAAGAGAGGGATATCTTTGACCACAGAGTATGGGGGTGATGGAGGGAGAATGGCTGGATGGGGGAACCAAGATCCAGACATAGAAGAAGGCAATGCCAGTCTCTGAGGAATGGAGCAAGAGCCACAGCACAAACGGACACATTAGATGGCATGAAAGTGATGCCTAAAA
This sequence comes from Trichosurus vulpecula, assembly GCF_011100635.1. Classification (NCBI taxonomy): domain Eukaryota; kingdom Metazoa; phylum Chordata; class Mammalia; order Diprotodontia; family Phalangeridae; genus Trichosurus; species Trichosurus vulpecula. Next base: position 71,501,599 of record NC_050581.1, read on the forward strand.
TTTCATCATTAGTGCTTTGTCTCTTTGGTTAAAGGCCCTGAGGCCTATAAGAATAGCCATCTGTCATTCTTTCAGTCTTTGACTTCTCAGTGTGAAATAAAATCTAAGAGCAGTTCCTAAAGAAGATGGGGGGAAAGGGTCCAGAAGAAGCCCCTTTGTGGGGACAAAAAACAAACTTTGCTGAGTCCTCTACCCTCTTTTTTCCCCTTTACACTACTGCTGCCCTTCCAACCCTCCCTTTCCTCTACCCCCATCCTCCAAAAAAAAAAACCTGACCTCTAAACAGAGGGCCTGAATGAGACTGTCTCCACCTAACCAAGGGCTTTTGCATTTTATTAGGACTCCCAGGGGCAGGGCAATGCTTACTCCCAAGGGACAGAGCCCTAATAGAGGAATGTTAGGTGATGGGGCAGGGGAGTTTGGGGGATGGGAGATGGGAATCCCTCACATCACACCTGATAGATAAATGGGTAGGGCTTGCCCTGGGCTTGGTGACTTACCCCAAATTCCACAGCGAGGCAGGGCAGACTCAACACCACTCCAGAGTTGTGTTGGACACAGCCTTCCTGCCACTCAGAAATGGCCCTTTCCTCTCAGAATGTTGTGACTTCCTGGCTGAGACGTACCCTCCCAGACCCCTCCTGGGCCAGGCAGAATTTGAGAACCTTCATCCAAAACCTCCAATCTTCCCGATATAGACGGGCTGTGAGTAAGTGCCTGGGGACTCCTGGGGGGTCTGGTACAATGGGCCCAGCTATCAGAAACTTCCCAACGTGGGATCCTGGCTTGCCGACCCCAAGGGTGGAACAAAGGCCAAGCTTGGAAGTTACTGGCAGAGATGGGAAGGGGGAGCATTTCTAGAAGTGGTCAAGGCCAGTAAGAAGGTGAACAGGGACAGGGAGGAGAAAGGCCAATGAGGTATAAGGGGAGAAGTTTTCTTGACTAGAAACTTACGACTCTCATGTGAGTCAAGGAGAGAAAGATGGAGGGGAGAGGAGTGGGAGAGACAATTGGGGGAGGGATAAAATAAGAGAGACTGAGGGAAAGGAGAGGAAAAAAAAGGATGGGAGAAAGAAGGAGGAAGAAGGGAAAGAAGTGGGTGAGAGACAAGGGGAGGAAGAGAAGGAGTGAATAAGGGAGAAGAGAGAAGAAGGGAAAGAAGATAGAAGAAGAGGGAATGGGAAATCCTGTCCTCCCAAGTCTCTACCAACGACCAGCATGCTTGACTTTTGCTCCACGCGGGGAATAGGAGAAAGTGAGAGCAAAAAGGAAAGAAGGGAGAGAGAAGCAGGCAGTTGAGGGAAAAGAGAATGCTGGGGAGGGGCAAAGATGTAACAGGAGGAGCTTTCAGGGTCTAATTTGTGTGGAAGGAGGGGAAGAGGATGAGAAGGGTGCCCTGGGGCTCAGACTAACGCCCGCTAATGTGGTGCCCACAGCTCAGTGCCCGAAAGGGGAGATCACAGAGATAAACGAAGAGCTCGTTATTTACTCAGAGGAGAAGCTGCAGGAGTGTCTGAATGCGTCGGTGCTGGCAGCCAACATAGACAAAATAAAGAACTTCCCCTTCACCTACGAGCAGGAAAGGATCTTCAAGGCCAAACTGGATGAGGTAACGGGGCCTCAGTCTCCTCCACCCCCAAATGGACATAATCATCATCCCTCCTTCTCCAGACTCTCATCGGACCTGCTGCGGAAAGAACGCTAGGCTTGGCGTTCAAACCGGGGTTTGAATTCTGCCTGTGACTGCCACTTAATTTCTCTGCACCTTAGTTTTCTCATCTGTGAAACGGGAAAATTAACAACGGCCTTACTTCCCTCACAGGCCTGGGTGAGAACTGAATGACATGATGGGTGTTAAGCAACCTCTGACACGCTGTCAGTGTCACCCATTGTCATCCTCCTAAAGGTGCTGGGAGGTACTATTTTTCCCATGGGGAATTGAAGGCCAGAAAGAGGAAGTGGTCTATCCCAAAGTCACACAGCAAGTTAATGGGGATGCTGGGAAAAGAACCCGAGTCTCCCTTTCTTTCCACTGAACTACACTACTTCCCTATTGCCATTATCCTACTCCTTTTGCTTGTTTTTTATAAGCCTCTATTTAGGAGGCCAGGCTACAGGCCAGAGTTCCCCAGGGGACTCAGGCCACAGTTGATCCCTCTTCTGGAAAGGTCCTACAGGCAATGGCCTTCTCTCATCTGACAGTTGCCTCCTGCTGGAGTTTCTAACTGCTAGCACCGAATAGCTATCCGTCTTACCCCCTAGTTGGAGAAAACCTGCTTAAGACATTGTGGTACAGTGGGAAGAACCCTGGACTGGTCATTAGTCCTGCTTCTGCTTCCTCTATTGTCTATGCGACCCTGGATAAGTTCCTTTGCATCACTGGGCCTCAGTTTCTTCCTTCCTTTATAGAAGTGGAGATCGGACTAAAGACTTTCTAAAGTCCCTTCCAGCTCCGCCATGCTGCCACTCCATTGTGATTGGGTTAGCAGAGGGCACTGTTTCTCGGGGAGAACCCTGGAAGTTGTGATGCCAGTGTTCTTGCTTCCAGACTAGTCACCTGAGAGTGACCTACTTAGTGAATCATCTACAGCCTGGGCTTGTTTCCCCCACCTACCCCTCACCAGTCACTCTACTGTGCCCACGGAATACAACTCATTTCATATTTTCATTATCTCCTGTTTGGGTGTTATCATGGGGAAGATTATCCATCTTAAAGCCACACTCTTCTCTGCTGGCGCAGTAAATGGAGAGTTCATTGGAATTCATTTCAACAAAAGAAATACTCCAAGCTTTCTTACACTCTTCCTCCTTCTCCAGCTCTACCCAAAAGGGTATCCTGAATTTGTGATCAGTAACCTGGGTAATCTTGTTAGACTGGTTACCCCTGAGGAAATCAGGAAGTGGAAGGTGACGTCTGCAGACACTCTGAGAACCCTGCTCAAAACCAGCCATCGAAATGAAGATTTGGTAATCTCTTGGCTTCCTAACACTTAATATATCTGAAGACTTGGGTGGGAGCTCTAGGGCCCTCTAGAGAGGTTAGCAAGTATGGATCTTTCTACAGGCTAGGTGCCCCAGGGTGGGAAGGTATCTCCTTCTAATTATGAGCCAGCAAAATGAGGTAATAAAGGCCCCATTCCACATATTGTTCCTTCTCCCCAAAAGAAAAAAGAGAAATGAAAAAAAAGTCTTATATGCATGTAGCTGGGGTTATAGGTTAGTATACAAAGGGCTTTTGTATCCATGATCTCATGTTATATTTATGACAGCCCTAGGAAGGAGGGAGGTCCCAAGATTATTAAGTAAGAACATAGGTGGGGAAGATATTTGCAAACTGTTATAATCAATTGATTGGTGATGGTCCTGAGGTCTCCCCTTTTTAGGTCAGACACAAGCACTTCTATAGGTGTTCTCTAAGCTGAGCTCTTCCCAGCTCCCAGACCTGAAGTCTCTAGTCAACAGCGCATGGCCTCCTGAAGGCTGGATAGGAGGCCAGACGAGATGGGCTCAAAGTTCCCTCGCATCTCCTAGAATCCTAGGCTCTTCATTTCATAGATTCTGTGAGTCTGAGTTTCTGTTATTATAGGATATGGAAGTGATTAATAGCTACGTCCAGGCGGGGAGCCCCCTCAATGCCACCTTCCTGAACGCCGTTGGTTCCAAATACCTCTGCCGTCTGACTGATGAGCAGCTCAGTACCGTAGAGCCATCCGCACTCAGGTGAGCACAGGGCTAGGAGCCAGCACCCTTCCCCAGGCCCTCTGGGTGGGTTTCTAGGGAGCTCAGAGCATACTGCAAAGAACACAGATTCATTGACTTTTTTTGTATCCCTAGCACCTAGCACAGTGCCTGGCACGTTGTTGTTGCTGTTCACTCATTTTAGTTGTGTCCAACTCCTCATGACCTCATTTGGGGTTTTCTTGGCAGAGACACCGGAATGGTTTGTCATTTCCTTCTCCAGTTCATTTTACAGATAAAGAAGCTGAGGCAAAGAGGGTTAAGTGACTTACCCAGGGCCACACAGCTAGTAAGTGTCTGAGGCTGGATTTGAACTTCCACTAGGGAAAGGCAAAACCATCTTAGCCAAACCTAGTTTTAGGGCAGCCTGGTGGCACAATAGTAGAGCGCCAAGCCTGGAGTCAGGAAGACTCATCTTCCTGAGTTCAAATCTGATCTAAGACTTTTACTAGCTGTGTGACTCTGGGCAAATCACCTAACCCAGTTTGCCCCACTTTCCTGATCTATAAAATGATCTGGAGAAGGAAATGGCAAACCATTCCAGTATCTTTGCCAAGAAAACTGCAAGTGGAGTCACAAAGCCTCAGACACAACTGAAACAGCTGAATAGCATACAGCAACAACATATTCCAAAGCCCAACCAATGTGACTTTGGGGTAACCTACTAGTCTCTATATGAGATAACCATTGTCATTGTGGGTTGGTAAATTAATTCAGATAATTGAAAGGCTGTAAAGAAATGATTCTTCCTTTGGTACTAGTGGAGAGGGAATTCCATTTAATTCAATTAGCATTTATTGAGTGCCTACTATGTGGAAGGCACAGTGCTCACTGCTAGGGAATCTCAGGATACAAACATCATTGAAATCACCATCAAATGACCATCAAAAAAGCTGACCTTTTTTGAGCGGGGTAGGGTTGGAGGTAAACTGTGCTTATTTTCCTGATCCAGAGACTGGGTCTCGGTGCTCACACCGTGGAGTGAGAAGGTACTGTCAATTACTAATGAGGTATTTTCATGGTCTCTCAAAGTTTTGATCCTAGAATTTGGAAGGAGCAGGAGTAGGAGGTCTGATGAAATCATCAACAAACATTTATTAAGCATCTACTCTGTGCCAGGCACTGTGCTAAATACTGGAGAGAAAAAGAAAAGGGAAAAAAAGCAAACAAAAGACAAAAAAAACCAGTCTGCTCTCAAGTTGCAGAGTCTCACAGTTGAATGCAGGAGAAACTATACAAGCAAACAAACAAGATATATACAGGATAAACTGGAAATAACCTAGGGAAAAGGCACTACCATAATGGGGGATTGGGAAAGGTTTCTGGAAGAAGGTGAAGTTTTAGCTAAGACTTTAGTTGAGAAGCCAGGAAGTAGAAGTGAGGAAGGAAAGCATGCCAGGCATGGGGGATGGAGAGCCAGTGAAAAAGACACCATGTTAGGGGATGGAGTGTTTTGTTTGAGGACCATTAAGGAGGCCAGAGTTGCTGGATCATAACAGTACAGAGAGGAGTAAGATGTAAGAAGACTGAAAAGGTAGGAAGGGTACAGGTTATGAAGGCTTTAAAAGTCAGAGGGTCTTCTTATATTTGAGTCTGGAAGCAATAGGGTGCCATTGGACTTTATTGAATAGGAGAGTAATGTGTGACTTGTGCCTTAGAAAAATCACATTGACAGCTGAGTGGAGGATGGATTAAGGTGGGGAGAGACTTAAGGCAGGAAGGCTATTGCAACAGTCTTTATGTGAGGTGAGGATAGCCTGCCCCAGGGTGGTAGCAGTGTCAGAGGAGAGAAGGGACTATATATTAGAGATTTTGCAAAGGTAGATTAGATAGAACTTGACAAGAGACTGGATATAGGGGGAGTGAAGAGTTGAGGGTAACACCTAGGTTTTAAGCCTGGGGGACTGGGAGGATGATGGCACCTTTGTTGTTTTTGTTGGTCCTACCCTTGACAGTAATAGGGAATTAGGAAGAGGGGTGGGTTTTGTGAAAAAGATGATGAGATTAGTTTTGGACATGTTGAGTTTAAGATGTCTACGAGATACCTAGTTTGAGATGTCCAATAAGCAGTTGGAGATGTTAGGAGAGAGGTTAGGGCTGGATAAATAGATCTGAGAATCGTTTGGACAGAGGTTATCATTGTTCCACAGAAGCTGATGAGCTCACCAAGCAGGATAGTGTAGTGGGAGAAGACAAGAGGGAATAGGATAGACTTTAGGGGCTACCCATAGTTAGTGGGTATGACCTGAAGGAAAATCCAGCAAAGGACATTGAGAGGAGACATATAGGTAGAAGAAGAACTAAGACAGTATCAGAAAAACCTGGAGAGATGAGAGTATGGAGAAAAAAAGGTTGTGATCAACAGAGTCAAAGGCTATTAAGAAGAGTGAGGATTAAGAAAAGGCTATTGGGGGCAGCTAGGTGGCACAGTGAGTAGAGCACTGGCCCTCCTCCTGAGGACCTGAGTTCAAATCCAGCCTCAGACACTTGACACACTTACTAGCTGTGTGACCTTGGGCAAGTCACTTAACCCCAATTGCCCTGCCTTCTCCCCTCCAAAAAAAAGAAAAGGCTATTGGATTTGACAGTTATGAGATCATTGGTAACTTTGGAGAGAGCAATTTAAGTTGATGAGTTCAGAAGTCAGAATGCAGAGAGTTAAGAGGAGAGTGAGAGGAAACATCATGGTAGATGGTCTTCTCAAGTTGGTTTAGCCACAAAAGGGAGGAGAGATAGAGGACAATAGCTATCAGGAATGCATGGGTCAAGTGAAGGGTGTTTTGAGGAAGTGGACATGAGTCTCCATGAGTATTTGCAGAGAAGCAGGGAAGAAGCCAGTAGACAGGGAATGATGAAGATTAATGAGGGTGGGGTTGATAAAGGCAGCAATCTGCTGATGAAGACGGATGGGATGGAATCATTGATACATACAGAAAGGACTGCTTTGCCAAGGTGAAGGGCCACCTCATCATGTAAGTTGGGCAGAGGAGAGAGTGGCAGCAGGCATCTGAGTGATATGAGATGAGGAAGCCAGGAGGAGAGGGGACTCTCTTTAGATGGCCTCAATTTTTTCAGTGAAATATGAAGCAAGGTACTTAGCTAAGAGAGTTGGGGAAGGGGAGCCATGGGACATCTGATGAGGGATGAAAAGATTTGGAAAACCACTGTGAGTGGGATAGTGAATCTATTAGGTAGGTGTAAAAGGATTACCTTGCTTCAGCTGAGATCATGTAACATATGGTTTCGTGATAAAAAAAAAAGGGAGAGGATTAAAGTGAGGAAGAAGCTACAAGGTGGATGAATACCAAGATGGCTCCTAAGGCAATGCTAGCCTCAGGGAAAGCCAAGGATAGATGTCAGGAAATAAGGCCAGGCCATTTTTTGTTTTGCGCCTGGTGCCACAGGCCCTTTGGATGTGATTTCCAGGCTCTGTAAAGTCAAAGAAACCCAAAACATCATAGTTGAAGGGTACCTTAGAAGACATCTTGTCTATCCACACCTCACTTCACAGATGAGGGAGCTGAACCCCAGAGAAGGAAAAAGACTTCTCCAAGGGTAACACTGTGAGTTAATATCAGAGCTAGGTCTAGAACTCAGGGCTTTCAACTCCTAGCCTAGGGCTCTCTCTGCTACAGCATACTATGACTTATCATTATTCTATATCTCTCTGAAGCTGAAATTCAAAATTGAGTCAAAACCTTTTGAAATACTTCTGTGTAAGCTCTGGGTATGGAGGGGATGACTACATGATTCTTGTGGATATCTGATAGAACATGGAAGGGGAAGATTCTAGGAAGAAAGAAAAATACACATATATGTATGTACATATGTATATCTGCATATGTATGTTTGTATATATGTGTATCTAAATATCTGTATCTTAAGACAGTACCTTTCTGCCTGACTGTATGGCAGCCAGCCCTGTCCTTGGTGCTGGGTTGAGGTGGGAGGAGTCAGTAACTGCTGATCTTTTAGCCCTTCTCTTCCCCTGCTCTCTGCTGCTCCCAGAATGGCCAACCCCTTGAACCCATCTGCCTGCTCCCAGTCACAGAAGAATATCCTCTACCCAAAGGCCAAGACTGCCTTCCAAGAGATGCCGTTCCCAGTATACTATGTGCTAATCAAGCCTTATCTAGGTAAGGCAGGGATGAGATATGTGCTAGGGGAGGTGTGGGGAAACAGGAGGAAGAGAATAGGGTAAGAGGGGAAGAATTTGTTGGCAGAGGGAGGGGGACACTAGACTTGACATCAAAGGACTCCCTGTCACATTCTACCTCTGTGACTTTGGGCAGGTCACAGAGCTCTCAGAGTGTCTCATCTATAAAATGAAGGGGCTGGACTAAGTGACCCCTCCAGCTCTAAATCCATATAGTCCTATAATCATTATCTTAAATATTGAAAGGCAATAGGAATTTAATTTATTCTGCTTTGCCTCAGAGGATAGAACGAAGGCCAATGGAGAAAGGCCATAGGGAGGCAAATATTAGCTCTATATGAAGAACTTCCCAACAATTAATTTGAAAGGCAGTGTGGAACAATGGAAAGAACACTGGCTATGGAATCAAAGGACCTGGGTTTGAATCCCAGCTGTGACACTTGCTACCTCTGTGACCCTGGATAATCTCTCTCACCTCTGAAACGTAATACCTGTATAATCTTGGGTAGTTTCTCCAAAGGGTTGAATTAGCTGACCTGTAAGGCCCCTTTCAGGTCTCTCTCTATGTATGAACCTTTTATCCCATGAAAAGTAAAATGGGTAGTGAAAAGTAAAAAAGAAGTAGAAGAAGAAGCAAAAAAGTAGTAGAAAAGTAAAAAAAGAGGTAATGAGCTCCCCATCACTGTAGGACTTCAAACAAAGACTGGTTGATACCTGGTCAGAATTGTTGTAAGGTGGGAACTGGACTAGGTGATCTCTGAGGTCACTTCCAACTCTGAGATTCTATTTCAGAGGACCTGGGGAAAGGGAATAAAGAGAAGGGGAGCAGTGGATTGGGCTTGGCTCCTGTTTTCCCACTGCCTCCACTTGATTTTTCTTTGAAATCTAGGCAGGTCTTAGATGAGCCAGGAGTGAAACTCAGCATTTCTGAGCCCCATAACCTCTCAAGGCTACTCTTAAATCTTGACCACCCCCTCCTATCCCACCACAGAGTGGAGTGAGTCAGAGACCAAAAAAGTCATGGAACATCAACTCTGGAAGGGATCTTGGAAACCTAGTCCAACCCCTTCATTTTATAAAAAAAAAGAAACTGAGGTTCAGAAAAAGAAAGTTAGTCATCATTAATCACACAGTGAGTGAATGACAGTGCTGGGACTAGACCTCAGTTCTCCTGAAACACTGTCTAATGCTTTTTCTACCACACCAGACTGCCTTGGGTTCTAATCACAGCTCCACTGCCAATTTGCTATGTGATCTTGAGCAAATCCCTGCCCTCTCTGAGCTTTGATTTCCTCCTCTGGACTATTTTCTTTAAGGTCTCTTCCAGTTCTGACATTTTGCATTTGATTTGATATTCTCAGTAGGGCTGGTATCACTGCCGGTAGGAGGGGCCAGGGGCCAGGGTCTTGCCCTGGACTCAAATTCTTAGGCTGGGTCCCCTCTCTCTCCTCACCTCTGCTTCCCTCCCTTTCTCTCCTCTCCCTTCTCCTCCCCTCCCCTCCTCTCTTCTCCCCTCCTTTCCTCTCACCTCCTCTCCTCTCCTCCCTTCTCCTCTCCTTTCTGTCTTCCTAGGTGGAGTCACGACGAAAGATCTTAAAGAACTCAGCCAAAAGAATGTTAACATGGACATAGAAACATTTAAGAAACTACCAGAAAAAGTCATCATGGTACAATTAGAACCTATTGGGGATGGCCAATGGGGGAGGGAGGGTCTATCAAGGGCAGGAGAACCCTAACACAGGAGGTCAGAGGGAAGCACCAGCACATGGGGTCACTTTGAAGGTGAAGGTGGTGTGGCAATGGCCCAGAGGCTCCAATTGCTTGGTTGGAGACGGTTTAAATTCTCACTCAGTTTTGATCTTGGTTTAAATCCCAGCCCCGCCCCCCCAGACCTGGTTAATTGTGGTTGGTAGTGAGGGAAGGATATATGCATATGTGGACCTCTTTCTACCCCAATTAGATCTAAACTATCCTAGGAGAGGGCCGGGTGGTCTCCTTAGAAATCCCAAGGCTGGGCTCTGGGACCCTCAACAAAATATTGGGTTTGTTCTTCAGCCCCTGACACCAGAGGAAGTGCGTGGACTCCTGGGACAAAACCTAATGAAGCTGAAGGCTGAGGAGAAGAACTCTCCAGTCCGGGGATGGATCGTCAAGCAGCAACAGGAGAAGCTGGATGCCTTGGGCATTGGGCTCACTGGGGGGATCCCCAATGGCTACATTGTCATCAGCCCCAGGAACAAAAATTAGACGTCAGTCTTCCTGCTTGGGGGGCAGGTGGGGGTGGGGAACTGAATAGGGCTTTGGCCCTCTCTCATTCCAGGAAGCTGTAAAAATAAAAGAAATACTTTTAACTCTGAGCCTCGTCATCTCCCTGAAGTTTGGCTCCAACCAAGAACTACTAAAATGTGAGCCTTTAAGCAGGACAGATGGTATTAATAGAATTAGAGTAGGAAGAGATCTCTAGAGTCTTTTGCACCTCATTATACAGAGAAGGAAATGGGAAGTGATCTGAGCAAACTCAAGTTGATAAGAGAGCTAGGACTAGAAACTGGCATGAGCAGAAGTGGGAGGGAAGGGTCAGAATCTGCCAGGGAGTAGACAGGCGAGTGCTCCTGACTCTGACACTCATTTACTCTCCATTGCCTTCAGGTCTTTTCCTCTGCAAACCCCAAGTCCTGAGAAAGCAGAGTCCTGTACTCTAGTCTACAGGTGGGCCCTGCTGGTTCAAAGTACTGTTGAGATGAAAAGTAGGGGCTAACAGGAGCCCTGGAGTCTGCAAAAACCCTTAGGAACAGATTCCCACCCTCAAATTAGCTTTTCAGGCTCTGTCTCAGAAGATCCTTTAACCCCAGGGGCCTCTGAACCTTTGGGGGAATTCCTGGTATGGTGGCTCATTGATAGCCGGTGCTGACTCAGAAAGGGGCTGGGGTATCCCTGGGCACACCTAGCCCTCACGCAGGGAGATGCAGAAGGGGCAGGTGGTGCTGCTTCAGTGTCTATGTGGTAGGACCCTAGGTGAGGAATGGAACTTGGATAAACCCAAGCAATAGCCAGCTCTTTCCTCTCTTATCTTCTTCCCCAATCCTGGACTTTCCTGAGGTTTTGGTTCCTGGCTTGAGAGTCTGTGAAGCCTGCATGGATGGGATATCAGACTCCTGTGAAGCCTGCATGGATGGGGTATCAGACTCCTGTGCTCGGGACCTGACTTATTGCTCATCTAGATCAGTAACCCATACTGACATATCACTGAGGGCCTAAGGCTTTAGCTCCCTGCACCTGCCCCCAGTACTGCTGGACTCAGTTAACTTGTAGGGGGTGGGGGGAGGAAGGGGGAGGACTGGCTGACTCACCAAACGAAGCTTTATGGGAAGTGTCTGATGACCACCAGGGCATGACCTCTACTGGGATCCTAGAAGGACTCTGTCTGGCCCCAGATGGATAAGTTCCTCTGGGAGTCTGAAAAGGGGTCCATTTTTCCCCCATCTAAGGGACCAGGTATAGGAAAAGGAAGGACTAGAAGACAAACTTGAGGAGAACCTCACATTTATTAAAATCAGACCATAAAGATAGCAAAACTTGAGCTTTCCCCACTCAGAACCACAGTTCTTGGCAAGAGAACAGTGAGGCTTCTGCTAGGGGAGGCCTGAGCATCTGTGGCCTTCAAGCTGTTTCTGAGCATGCTCAGCCTAGATATATGCCCTCTCAGACCCTAGAATTCTTGAGAAAGAGAGACTGGCCCAGTTGGTTTGCCCTGTGTCTCCAGTCTGTGGACAGAGGGGAGCTACCCTGCCGAGGGTAGCCCAGCCAGCTCAGGTGAAGAGCCCAGCCATCCGCCAAGGAACTGCCCCAGAAATGGCCTTCAGTCTAAATCCTGTCTGGCTGGAGTCTAGGGGTGGTAAGAGCATTCGTGAGGATGGCCAGCTCCTGGGAGAAGGGAGGGGCAGAGGTCTCCAAGCAAGTCCCTTTGCAGTCCTGCCATCATTCTTCCAATGCGTACTCCCAGGGTTCTGAGCATAGCAGGGCCTCCCAAAGGCCAGGGCCCATCATCAGGTGAGGGCCAAAGTCAGCCTCAGGTCTGCTTAGCACCCTTGTCCATTCTGAGTTGAGAAGTATATAAGGGTCCCAGGTGTAGATTGCATTCCATGTCTTGGGGAAGGGAAATTTTTGATCCAAAGAGGATAGTGGAGTCCAGGGTGAGGTTGGTAAAAGAAGAGAATCTTGTCCGGCAGTATCAAAGGAGCTTCATGAGTAAGATAAGGCCTATCGGGAGGCCAAGAGCACTGAAGACGTGGAGAGGTGCCAGGACACAGCAGCCTAGAAGGGAGGAACAAGGAGGAGAAATTGGCACCAGTTTGAGTCTTGGAAACATATAGGGAGCTCTCAATCATACCAATGTTGGAGGGGGAAGACAAATATTCTTTTTAAAAAGGCATTTAAAAGCTTTTAAATAAAAAAAGTGTTGCTTATTGGGTTTGGAATGTGGCTTATTTCTTATATTTGGATGTGAGTGTGTGATGTTCTCGGAATTCATAACACTCCCAGGAACATGGTGAAGACATGATACAGCTGATAGCTGTTTGCATTCTTGATTCATCCCTGTCCCAGCCCCTTAAATCCATGCCAGCAGTGGATGGCATCACCTCTCAGAATCATGTAAAATACCAGCCTGAGAATAGCAGCCCCTTCTTTCCCTAAATTTGGTCTCTCCCTGCCTCATACCTTCCCTGGTTGTAGAAGAGGAAAGTGTGTGTTACAGCTTAAATAATTGTTTTCCTGGAAGCTGAGGGTGACTGGGAGGCCTTTTACCTCCTTCCCACACAACCCCCTTCTGAATGGAAGTCTCCATGCAAAATGAGAGTTGACATGGGATACTGCAGTGGGGTGGCATAAGGAGACAGAAACAACAGTGCTGTGAGAGGAGAGGAGATGTGAGAAGTTGTGACTGTTACATGGTTGTGGTTGTTGTGGTTTGTCCTTCATTCTCCAAGAGGACACAGGGAGATGATGCCAAGACTTGCAAGTGGATTGGATTTGAGTGGGGGGAGAGCTGTGCAAAGTCACCAGCCTCACTTTCTCCTCCAGAGCCATCTGGGTCCAGTGGCGAGATATAGTTCAGGACGCCTGGAGATGGCCCAGGATGCAGTGGGAGACCTTGGCCTTTTTAAGCTAAGGTTTTTCCGAGTTCTTACTTTGACTGAGGCAACTCCCATTCAGTGATTAGGGCTGTTTAAGTGATTTAAGGAATGGTCCCTTTAATAAAAACCAACAACAGCAACACCAACAAAACACCAAACTATGAAGAATGAAGCACCAAGGAGGCCACAGATGCACCAAGGAAATTGTAAACAAAGAGACTGAGAGCCTGAAGCTTCCCTCTGGATAGTGGTGTGTGACAGTTTAACTTCAGACCTGCAGCTTCTTGCTGGGAGTTTCTGGGGCCTTGGATACCTACCAGAGGTAGTGGTGACAGTGATATGTCCACTGGGTGAAGCAGAGGACTTGTGCCCTTTGTCGGTGATCCAGGCAGGGAGAGGCTTCCCAGTGGTGGCAGAACTGGGGTGCAGCTGCTCTGGGGTCCGCCCCAACCCAAGGGCCTCCAGGGCTGACTGGTTTTGGCTTTGGAGCCAAGAGCTTACAGCTGGGTTGCTTCGGGCCTTCCGAAGGTCGGCCACATTTCGACCAAGTAATTTTGCCACGTTGCTGAGACTCAGATTCTGCATGGGCGAAAAGGCATTTGAGATCCTCCCTTCATCAGGCATTCTCCTGCCCACCACCCCCTACCCCCATAAATTAGAGTACCATTTACATTTAAGCCAATGAATAATAGCATACAAATGAGGTATCACCTGAAATCAAAATAAACTTTTTTTAAAAAAGCTTCATACTGCTTTAATTGAAGGAGTGACGCAATGCAAAGAACCCTGGGATGGCACTTAGGAGACCTGCATTCTACTCCCATCTCTGCCACTATCTAATCCCTGGATGACCTTGGCCAAGCTAGTTCCCTTCCCCTAAGTCCCAGTTTCCTGACCTGTCAGATAGGAATAATGATACCCTTTCTAAAAGCCCTGTGAAGGAGGCTGGGTAAATACTGCATGTCATCTTATGTTTATATAATCCTTTACAATTTTACAAAGAACTTTTATATCTATTTTCAGGGTGGAAGCACATTGTAAATAGTTCAATACTGTACAAACACGAAGGGCTATTATTATTACAAATAAATCTGGTGAAGGGGCCACCCCCATTGACCTTCCTCATGTGGTCTGGCTCAGCCTGACATTAAAGTGGACTCACTTCCCTCTGGGCACAGAAGGAGAGGAGCCTATCTTGTCTTAAAAAAAACCAAAACAACAAAACTTGGTGGATAATCTGCTTGAAAGTAAGGAGAAACTGTGAAAGGGTCATCTAGTCCATACTCCTGCATTTCACCCTAATTCCGGCTTCTGTAACTCTCGTCTGGACAGCCAACATGGGTGCCAGGTTCAATTCCACTCAACAAATATCTTTGGAGAGCCTTCCTTATGTGTAGCCTTGGTCCCCACCCTCTGTTAACATCTCTCAAGCTTGTGCTCTCCTTTCTACCACCACCACAACCATCCTAGTTCTGGCCTCTTCTCATTTGGATTATTTTAATAGCCTCTTAACTGATCTCCCTGCCTCCACTCTATCCTTCTTCAGTTCATCCTTCACCCTGCTATTAATCTTTGTAGGACTACTTCACACAAGTCCACTCCTCTGCTCCAAAACCTTCTGTGGCTCCCCATTGCCTGCTGGATGAAGTACAAGTTCCTTAGCCTGGCTTCTAAGGTCTTCTGCATTCTAGCTACAGTTAAGTCACTGTCCTTTCCCATCCTCATCCTGTATTTGCCAGGCATGGTACATTTGTTCACACTGTCCCCTCTGCCTGAAACATTCTCTTTCCATATCTCTCCCTTTTGAAGTCTTTCCCTTCAAGGCCGGGCTCATGAAATCTTCCTCCATGAAATCATCCCTGATCCTTCCCAGCTGGAAATGATTTCTCTTTTAATCTCATCCACTTCTCTATTTGAACCTTTTCTTGGACATTCAGTATGTGATTTATATTACAGTGATTTGGCTATTTGTCTTCTCTCTCCCACTAAATTATATGCTCCTTATGGAGTGTGACTTTATATGCCTCTTTGTGAAGCGCGACTAGTTTCATGTCTTATCCCCAGAGCCTAGCACAGTGCATTGTACACAGGAGGCATTTAATAAAAAAGTTTTTGTATTGTTTGTACTTTGTTGTGTGGTATTAAGCAAGTCTCCAAAGTAGGAACGGGGGACCCCAGAAACCAAGGCATGACCATGTGATTAACCAGTTAGAGCTGGAAAGATGGGTCCCTGTAACAGCCAATTGTGGGACAGCTTCAACACAATCCACACCTGCCCTTCCTCCATTATCTCCTAATGCTCCCTCACTCTGCCCCCTCCTACCACCCTGCAAGCTCCCAATCTTCTCCCCTTTTGCTCCAGTCACTGAATCCTCCTGGCCTAACAGCTAGCAACAGGTGCCCAGTTGCCTTTGAGAAAATTCACCCTTCCCCCAATATACCTGCCCCTCCTTCATACCCACCCTCTGCTCTATGTATCACTTATGGTTCAAGCAGGAGGCTTTTGGAGAGTGGGCTCTGTGCTCTGGGGCAGTGGCTAGTGAGTAAGAGTCCTCCCTCACTCTCACCTCTCCCCCACTGCTGAGGAGTTAAGGCACTTGGGGAGACCATGTCTTCAGACCCTCCCTGAACCTAAGGAGTCATGCTAGAGAGAAGCAATGGACAAAAAAAAGAGAAAAAAAAGGATCTCTGGGCTATTACAAAGGAAAGAGAGATCAAGATGGGCCAACAGGTCCCTGCAGGAATCTTGGAAACAAAGAATCCAGACTTAAGATGCTGGTTGTAATTGTTTTTTCAAGAACTATGAGAAGTCCATTTCACATCTTTCCTTCCCTGGGTCTGTCCAGTTATAGGTACTAATTATATATTCTTCTTGCTTTTTATTTAGTAATTTCCTTTATCTTGATTTTGCTTTAGTACAAAGAAACCTGAGATACCCCATGAAGGCTTGTATTGTATTATTAATTTGTGCTGAGAAAAAGAGAAGGGAGGAAGCCAGGAGTTAGCTGGAAATGCGCAGCATTTAAATTAGGACAGAGAGCCCAACCTCTGTCCAAATGTTGGTAATTTTCTTAATTAGGGGCTCTGAGCTATTTCATCTGATATAAACTCCAGAAAATTAAAAGAGAAAGAGACCATGTAGACTTGAGAGCCCCTAGGATAAAATTAAACTAATTGTTTTTAACAGGATATGACTGATTAAATACCCAGAGAAGGGGGGCAGAGAGGAAAGGGAAGTGACCAAAGAAGTCACAAGGCCTAGGACGATTTAGTTCCATCCCCCTTTGAAAGGAGTAGAATGCTAGCTGGCCAACTTTACCCTCCACAGTGACATGAACTAGTGTTGCATACAAATAAAACCCACCCAATTAGAATAAGAAGAAAAGGCACAGACAAGAGAAAAAAAAACTTTGCATACAAAATTTCTGTTAAAAGTCCAACATCCAAAATACATAGGGAACATATGCAAATATATAACATTAAGAACCATCTCTAATAGATAAGTATCAAAGGATATGAAGAGGCAGTTTTCCAAAGAAGAAACAAAAACTATCAACAACCACTTCAAAAAGGGTTAAAAATCACTAATAATCAGAGAAGTACACATTAAACCAACTCTAAGGCACCTTACACCAAGGATATGCTGGAGCCAGCTTGAACTGGCTCTCAGCCAACATTTACACCTTGGACGAACACTATAAATCAGAACAATTTATTGTTTTGTTGACTCGAAAAAGTAATAGAAGAAATGTCAATACTGCAGATTTAACTTGAAAATATTTCATGCACATATTTATTTTTTCTGACAGCAGTAATTAAACATCTACCAGCATGCCCCTGCTTTATGTCCATCAAATTGACAGAGAAAAGTTCAGTATTGGTGGGACTATGGGAAAACAAGAGCAGCTAGGTGGTGGCACAGTGATTAGAACACTGGGCCTGGAGTCAGGAAGACTCATCTTCCTGAGTTCAAATCCGGCCTCAGATACTTACAGCTGTGTGACCCTGGGCAAGTTATTTGACCTCATTTGTCTCAGTTTCTTCATCTGTAAAATGAGCTGGAGAAGGAAATGGCAAACTACTCCAGTATCTTTGCCAAGAAAACTCTAAATGAGGTCACAGAGAGTTGGACACGATCAAACAAATGGAAAAATAGGCGTGCTAATTCACCGTTGGCATGGCTGTGAATTAGTCCAACCATTTGGAAAGTCATATGGAATTATATAATAAAAATTTCAACATTTATAACCTTTGGCCCAAAGACCCCACTATTAGGTTTATATCCTAAGGGGTTATTGACAGGAAGAAAAGATCTATCACTATAAAAATATTCATATCGGTTTTATTTGTACTGGCAAAAAGTTGGAAACAAATGACATACACAATGACTGGTGCATGACTGAGTAAATTGTGATGCGTGCTGGGAATAAAATGTTATTAATATTAATAATAACATTTACATAGTGCTTTTTTACTTTAAGCAAAGCACTTTCCTCACAACAATTCTATGAGCTGTAATATAAATATTATTTTCATTTTGCATGTGAGGAAACAGGGACTCTGAAAGATTAATGGATGTGCCTGTGATGCCACACACAGAGCTTAGTAAGATATGAACCTAGGTCTCCAGGCCGCCATATGCAATACTCTGTTCCTGGAGACACGTTGGCTCTCACATACTGTCCAGAACATTATGGTGCCAGGATGAGTGACATATGAAGAATTCAAAGAACTTAGAGGAAGAAGAATTCAAAGACTTAGAGGGAATAATGTGGAGAAAATAAAGCAGGTACAAAAGGGTCTACACACTGACTATAATTATGTAAATAAAGGCAATGTTAGATGACCACAAAAAATTCCATTCAAATACAATCAGTGCACATCAATTCACAATCTCTTTTTTGGTGTTGTTTTTCTTAACTCTTTTCAGGGATTATATATTTTTGTTTGTTACAACAAAATTGAGCAAAAAAAATCCCCAAATTATTACTTGGTACTATAGGAAGGAAACACCTACTATGTGTTAGGTGCTGTGCTTTACAAATATTTCATTTGATCCTCACACAAACCATGGGAGATAGATACTATTTTCTCCATTTGGGGGTGTGATACTTGTTTTACAGATAAAGAAGCTGAAGCACAGAGATGTTAAGTGACTTACACAGGGTCACATAGGTAGTAAGAGTCTGAGGATAGATTTGAACTCATGTCCTCCTAACTCCAGCTACCAGCAGCCTTTACATTTGTCGTTCAGTCATTCAGTTCTGTCTGATTCTTTGTGACCCCATAGACCATAGCACACCAGGCCCTCCATTCTCCACTATCTTCTGGGGTCTGCCCAAGCTCTTGTTCATTGCTCCCATGACACTATCAATCCATCTTTAGATAGCTACAAGTTTATTCATACATGTCTTAATCACCTCCTGTAAGAATAAGCTCCTTGAAGGCAGGCCTCATATCTAATTCATTTTCCTCTCTCTCTCTCAGTACTCTGGACATGGTACACAGTAAGTATTTATTGAATGATGTCTCTTTCCCAGTCTACTGAGTAATGATTTAGGAGGGCCCATGCTAGGCACTTACCTGCAGCACCTCCGGATTGAGACTTGTGAATGTGTCGATGTCCATAGAAATATTGGCCCGAGACAGGTGCTTCAGGTCTTCCACAGGTGCACCACCTAAATTAGTAAGAACAGAGATACCCTCATCACCTCCCTATTTGGGGTTCATGGGCAGAGGGGAAAGAGGATGAGGACATAGCCATGGGGTTAACAGGGTAGGAGGGAGCTCTAAACTCCCCACTTCCCACCAGCTCAGAATTCTTAGTTCTAGGCCATAGAGCAGACACTTAAGGAGAGACAGAGGAGCCACAAACACAGGTCTTGACTACAGGGTGCTCAGAGTCTTGGGGAGACAGAGCAGGACTAGACCCAAGGGCCAGCCTCAAATTGTCCCCAGGGCCAAAGCGGAATGGTCCTGGTTGGAAAGGAAAGTTGTTCTTAAGGATGGAAGCTTAAGCTAGTGCGGACAAGGCCCCTTCCCCCAGACTCTAAAAATAATCAGAGAATCACAGAATTTGAGACCTGGAAGTTCCATTCATCTAATCCAATGCATACACAAAAGGAATCTCCATTATAACAAATCCAGCAAGTGATTTCCAGCTTCTCCTTAAAGACTTCCAAGCAGGAAGAACTCATAACCACTTGAAGTAGTCCATTCCCTTTCTGGACAGCTCTATTGGTAGGAAGTTTTTCCTAACAGCAAACCTAAATTCACCCATTATTCCTAATCCCCAGGCCTAGAAGCCAAATAAAAACAGGGATTCAAAATTGTAATTTTCTTCCCAAGACAAGACTCAGGGTCCAGAAAAAATAGGCATTGCTATAACTAGTCTAACAAACTCCCTGTTATCCTAGATCTATGGATCTCCTGCAGAATTATCCAGATTTCCAGTCCCTCTTCCTGCCTTAGACAGCTCTCTACCCATCTGTCCCTTTCCCAGAGGCAAAATTCAAGCATCCTCTGTGTGGCTCTAGAACAAACACTAAGGAAAGGGACCCAAAACTTCAAGGCCTAATTATTCCTCCTCCTCCTCTCCTCCTCCTCCTCCTCTTCCTTCTGGAAGTCTTCCATCACTATCCAGTCCACAGTGATTTTATCCTCCCCTTAACTTTAACACTGAAAACTTCAACAGCCTGATATTTGAAGCTCACCCCATATGAGGTTCCAGCCTTATTTCATATAAATTCTCCAAAAAACATTTTGTTCCCTAAACTTAACTTGCCATCTCCTGTCTCTGTTCATTTGTACAGGCCATCTTTGGGTCTAGAATGCATTCCCCCATCTCCTATTTTTCTAATCCTCCTCTTCCTCCTCTGAAGGTTTTTCCCTGATTTCCCCAGGGAAAAAGTATTAATTACCTCTTCATATATTCCTTGAATACTTTGTCTGGATCTCTCTTTGGTCCCCATCACCTCCTGCCTGATACTATATTTATCCATTTATATATTGTATTATCTCAGGTAAGCCCCTGGAAAGGAGGCTTTGCATCCCCTGTACCTACACTAATGCCTAGCACTTAGTAGGTGCTTAATAAAAACTTGAATTTGTATTGGTATTTGAACTTGGTTGAATTTGTATTGGTGTTGAACAAGTATTCACATTAATAAATGTTGAATTCAAATTTGGGTTGGTCTCTAACTTTCCCATGTATGTGTCATCTTCCAGTTCTGTCTCCGCCCCACTCCCCTCCAAGACTGTGAGCTTCCCCAATGACAGGACCAGAGTCTTCTTCCCTTATCAGGGTGGTGGCTGAGTGAGTGGAGAGAAGGCATATGAGAGCTATTAAGGTAGAAACAAGACTTGACCATGGGTTGGATATAGGGGGTGACACCCAGGGTGTCCCAGAGACATCTCAAATTCACCATGTCCAATATCAAATCCATTATCTTCCCACCCAAACCCTTCCCTCTCCCAAATTTCATTATTCAGCATCAAAGGTAACACTACCCTTCCAGTTAACAGGGTGTCCTCACTCCTCCCTCTCCCTCACTCCACGTAGGCAGCCAGTAGCTAAATCTTGCCACCTCTCATATTGATCCTTTGCAACACCTCTCGTATTGATCCTTTCTTTAGTCACACAACTACCACTTTTATTCAGGCCCTCATCATGTGTCTGATCATGTAATTTAGGGTTTAGGGAGATATACATGGAGCTGAAAGCATCCCAAACAGGAGCAGCGATTGTGGCTAAGGTACGAAGTTCTCCAGGGGATAGTGAGGAGGCTGGCCTGGCTAGACCGGAGTATGGATCTATAAGGGAATAATAAGAGAAAAATCTAACAAGCTATAAGGTAGGGCTGGACTGTAGGGAAGCCTCAGTATCTCTGACTTGCTTCTAGGGATCTTGGGGAGAGAATGGAGATGTGGTTCTAGGCCAATCTCACCGAGGTAGGGCCGGATGTAGTGGTAGTAGGTGACTGTGCCATTGGACCCGGAAAAGGCCTCCTTGGCTTTCTCATATAGGTCATCCTTCCTCTCTTGAGCACAGGAGGAGATGTCCAGGGCCCCTGCCCGCCTAGAGGGAGCAAGAAGAGTCAGAGTGGAGTTGACAGGTTCACACTCTGCCACCTTTTCCATGCCCTTATCCCACCTCATCCTGAGCCTCATCCTACAGGGCTTGCTAGCTCTGTGACTTCACTCTCTCCCCTGCCCACCCCCGCGCCCCTGCCACTTTGTGCCATACCAGGGAAAGGTGACCTCTAAGTAGAAGTGAGGCAGCCTAGAATAGCAGAAAGCAATAGTATCACAGTCCCAACACCTGGGTTCAAATCCCAGTTCTGACATTTCCTGGCTGTGCAACCCTGGGCAAGTCACTTCAACGTTCTTACCTCATCTATAAAATGAAAATGGTAATATTTGCATGACCTGTACCACAGGGCTTCATAAGGGCTTCATCAATTGTAAATTTCCATATAAATTCGAGCCCTCATTATATGATCAGGGGATCAAAGATTCGGAGCTAGAAGAGATTTTAGAAGCCATTGAGTCTGACCTCATTTTTTCAATGAGGAAACTGAGGCTGAGAGTAGTTAAGTGACTGGACCCAGTTCACACAGCTGGTATCTGAGGCAGGATTTTAACTCCAATTTTCCTGATTCTAATTCCAGCGCTATTCACTGCATTACCCAGCTACCTTATTCATCTGCTACGTGAGCTCCTGGGAGATCTATAGTCATGGCCACATGGGCGTGACTGTGGGCCCAATGGCAGAGCCCCCTTTCTGGGTCTATCATAGAGGAAGCAGAGCTGTCCAAATGTCAGGAGGTACGGGGTTAACTTCTATCTTTTCTGAATCTTCCCAAGAAAAGATCTAGAGGGCCAGGAATATACTCCCTCCACCCCTCCACCTGTAAAATCATGAGCTCTCTTCACAACTCAATATTGAACACCCAGATCTGGGTTGGAATCCCAGCTTTGGCACTTGACTAAGCTGCATGACATTGGACAAGAAAAGTCACCTTCTGGGCCTCAGTTTCTTCCTCCCTAACATGAGGGGTTTAGCCTAGATGATCCCTAAGGTTTCTCCCAAGCTCTGACATTCCAGAAGCCTACAGACTCAATTGTGGGAAGCACACTCACCTCAGTTCCACAGGTCGTATGGCCTCGATCTGCCGTGGGCTCATCCAGCAGAGACGGAAGCCACCGATGGCCACCAGCAAGGCCCCTGTCACGGTGCCATTCAGCTCCAGGTACTTCTTGATGACAGCCTGTGAAAGAGTTACTCCTGTAACAAATCCCTTCATTTCCCCAAACGCTCTCTTATGGATTCTCCAGAGGCAACATTCTGAAGTGGAAAAGGCCTGAGACTTGTAGTTGGAAGTCCTGCCTGCAGTCGGATCCTATGTCTGCCACTCACTGGCCTCATATTTCTACCACTTTAACCTCTCCCAGCCTCAGTTTCCTCACCTGTAAAATAGGGATGCTAGTACTAAATCCTACCACCCTCCCATCATGGGAATAATTATCATCTCACTGGAACCTCAGAACAATCCTTCCAGGGTTGTTATCTCCATTGTGTAAAAGGGGTAATTAAGACTTAGAGAAGGAAAGTCTCTTGCTCAAGATCACACAGTGAGTGGCAGAACCAGAAGGAACAGAAAGTCTGGTCTCCTATTATATGGCGCAAATGAGATCATGGATATAAAGTACTTTGTGGACCTTAAAGTGTTATATAAATGCCAGTTATTATTTTATTACCATCATCATCACCACCACCACCACTACCACCATCATCATCATCATTAGCAGCAGTAGCAACAGCCTCCAATCACTAGGCTTCCAGTCTGGTAATGACCTCATTCCTTGAGCTTCCTTCTGCCCTCTCACTGAGCTCAAGCAGTATTTATAAAGCAGCATAGGAGGTGCCGCAGGACAGCTATGTGGCATGGTGGATAAAGTGCCCAGCCTGGAGTCAAGAAAATTTATCTTCCTGAGTTCAAATCTGGCCTCAGACATTTACTAGCTGTGTGACCCTGGGCAAGTCACTTAAGCCTGTTTGCCTCAGTTTCCTTATCTGTAAAATAAGCTGGAGAAGGAAATGGCAAATCACTCTGGCATCTTGCCTAAGAAAACCCCAAATGGAGTCAGAAAGAGTCAGATGCGACTCAACAACAACAGGGAGGCGGCAGCGTGCTGGTAAATATTTAACAGCTGGGCTCTCCAGGAAAAAAATGTACGAACACACACTTTTAAGTTTAATGAGAATTATTAACACTTTCTTAACAATCAACAAAATAACCAGACAAGCCCTGATTCACAGTGATTGCTGACTGATTCCTAAGGTGTAAATGCTCACACTGTAAGCCAGTCCAGGCTTCTCCTGTCAGGAGAGCCCTTTCTAGGAGAGGAAAGGTACTGTCTCCGGAGTGACCTGCTCTCAGGTATCCAGGAGCATAGGATCAAAAAGGTCTGGAACAGGTAGGGATGTTAGAGGTCACTAAGTCCAACCCTCCTATTTTACAGTTGACGAATCTAGAGCCAAGAGAGGTTAGGGCTTGCTCAGGATCACATAGGGACTAAGCTGAAGAGTGAGTAACTGAACTCAGGTCCCCAAATGACCCCAAGTTTAGCACTCTTTCCACAACACAATGAGGTAGGGAGCAGGATTCTCCTACGTCCTGGGAAACTCCCAACCTCTTCTGTCCTGCCTGAGCCACAAACCCATTTTCTATTTGTTCAAGCAGAGAAAACTCTAGAGTTCTTCTAAAGAAACTTTTAACTGGTTCCAGGAAGAGAAAAGTTTCTACAAAAATGTAGAAAACAATCCATTCCTCTAAGGCATAGTTTTCTGATGCTAACGTTCCAAAGTCTGGTCCTAGCTGGACTTGGCTAGCACAGCTTTTAGGCCCGTCCCCAAGTCACCATTTCAAACCCTGGGAAGTTCGCCCTCCTAGAGATTGAGTCAGGAGTCTTGTCCTGTTTCCCCCATCTCATTCCTGCCTGGGTGAGTTACTTGGTCATTTCCAAGTAGAGGAAGGAATGGTGAATAATACAAGTCAGCATTCAGAAACTGACTTTTCTCCAATCTATCAAGGATAAAACAGTCACAGATTGTCTGCCAATCAATCAGCTGGAGTTTAGTAAGATCCCTACTCCCTATTCGCCACTTCTTGGTTCCCAGTTTTGAACTCAATACAGTAGGGAAAGGAGGAAAGGGAGTGAGTTGTTGTTTGTTTGTGCATTCGTTCATTCATTCATTCAATAAGCATTTATTAAGCAGCTAGTGGTTAGAGTACTGGACTAGGAGTCATGAAAGCCTGAGCTCCCATCCTTTGGACACTTTCGAGCTGTGTGACCATCACTTAATTCTTGTCAGCCTCATTTTCCTCATTTGTTAAATGAAAATAATACCACTTATTTCTCAGGGTTGTATGAATCAAATGAGACAATATCTATGAAGCCCTTTGCTATATAAAGAGCTATATAAGTGAGCTATTATTAAGCACCCATTACGTCCCAGGAGCTGTATTAGGCACCGAGAATACAAAAACAAACAAAAAACCCACTTCAAGGAATTCACATCCTATTAGGAGGAAGCAACATGCACATAGAAAATTAAATACAAAATATATGCAAAGTCCTTACAGCTGGAGGGAATCAGGCCAGGCTTATTCTAGAAGGTGGCCCCTGAGCCAAGCTATGAAGGAAGCCAGGGATTCTAGAGCTACAGATGAGAAGGGGGCACATTCTAGACATGAGGTAGCCCCCGTCCTCAGGAAGCTCACAGACTGACTAGGGGACAAGACATTGAGGGGTGGCAAAAGAACATCTAACCATGCCAGTCCTCTCCTCAAAAACCTTCCAAGGCTAGCTATTGCTAAGTAGTTGTTCAACAGTTTCAGTCGTGTCTGACTCTTTGTGCCCCACTTGGGGTTCTCTTGGCAAAGATACTGGAGTCGTTTGCCATTCCCTTCTCCAGATCATTTTACAGATGAGGAAACTGAGGCAAACAGGGTTAAGTGACTTGTCCACGGTCACAAAGCTAGAAAGTATCTGAGGCCAGATTTGAACTTGGAAAGATGAGTCTTCCTGACTCCAGCCCTGGTACTCTATCCACTGACTTTCAGGTTATCTTCATAAGTACTTTACATTCCAATCCAAATGGATTCCACAGGGGTCCCCCATATCATCCTCCCCTCTCCTACCTTCCACATATTTGTACGCACTATCCCTCACTTTGGCAGCAGAGAAGGTAGAGTCTAGAAGGCCTGAGTTTCAATCCAGTCTCAGACACTTGCTAACTATGTGACCCTGAACAAGTCACTTAACTTCTGTCTGCCTCAGTTTCCTAAACTGTAAAAGGAGGATACTAACAGAATCTGCCTGTCAGGGTTGTTGTGAGGATCAAATGAGATAATTTTTGTAAAGCCCTTATCACAGTCCCTAGCACGTAGTAGGCACTTAATAAATACTGTTTCCCTCCTTCCCTCTCCATCTCTGGAACGGACTCTTCCCATATGTCCATCTATTGACATCTCCTCTGCTCCCCATCCACGCCTTTAGAATTAAAAGAAAACTTCCTCATTTGGCATGACAGAAGGGAAGGTCACAATGGCAGGCAGTGACATAACTGAAATTCCAAACCAAAGTCCTCTGACTCCCAAAGACCAATGGGATCCTTCCAATACAACATGCTGTCTCTCACACTTTCCCCAGGAAATCACGCCTGACAATCTTACCCACAAAGCGCACTCCAATCTCTCATCTGATAACAAATCCTTCCAGGACTACATGATCAAAGATCTAGGGCTTGAAAGGGACTTTGGAGCTGCTCTAGACCAAAGGTATAAAACATACAGCTGAATCATATTAAAATATAATTGGGAAATGTTTAACAAAATAAATAAAAACATCATACAACATAGATAATATTAATTTGTGGTTTTCTAAGCTAATATGCAGGTATCTGTTTCTATTTGAGTTTGACATCCTGATCTAGACCAACCCTCTCATTTTACAGATGACAAAACCGAGGCCTGAAGAGATTAAATTTGTTACAAAGGGAGCAAATTACCAAGCTGGGAATTAAACACAGATTCTCTGACTCTCTCAAAACATTTTATTTCACCTCACTTACCTCATAATTAACATTCTGATTTGTTATTTTTAATTATTAATTATTTTACTTGTAGCTCATCCTTCTGCTGTTCAGTCATTTTTCAGTTGTGTATGACTCTTCATGATCTCATTTGGGGTTTTCTTGGCAAAGACACTAGAGTAGTTTGCCATTTCCTTCTCCAGCTCATTTTACAGATGAGGAAACTGAGGCAAAGAGGCAAACAGGGTGAAGTGACTTGCCCATGGTCATACAGAGGCCAGATATGAACTCAGGAAGATGAGTCTTAGTGACTCCGGGCCTGGCACTCTTTACATATGGTGCCACCTACTAGGTGCATCCTTCTACTAGACTCTAATCTCCTTTCTGGAAGAGACTTTCATTTCTAGTTTTTGTATCTCTAGCATCTTGTACCAAACCTTACCCAGAACAGTTACTTAATAAATGTTGAATTTAATTCACTTGATCTGAATTGAATTGAAGACACACTCTACAGACACAGGATGATGACTTAGACTAGGGGTACTAGACTAGGGATGAGGAAAGCCATCCAGTTCTGGCTTTGCCGCTGACTCATAGTAGGACCTCAGGCAAGTCACTAGATCTCTCTAGGCTTCAGTTTTTTTATCTATAAAATGACAAGGCAAGGGGGAGAGGGATCAAACTTGGTCTGAAAGGTACCTCCAAGCTCCATCACTGTCTAAGACAGGACAATGGAGTCAAACGGTAAGTGCCACACCTGAGTCTGGTTCTCCATAGCTACATCAGAGCTCAGCAAAGCCACCACGGTGTCCCTGGATGTGATGTTCCAGTGACCAATTTCATCATTGGTATACAAGTAAACCAAGGAGGTGATCAGCTTCAGCTGGTCCTCAGGGACACCCCCTGGATAGATCTGGGAAGGAGAGACAGCAGCCCAATCAGTTCAGAAAGGTGTGGGCT
The DNA here is from genome assembly GCF_011100635.1 of Trichosurus vulpecula. Classification (NCBI taxonomy): domain Eukaryota; kingdom Metazoa; phylum Chordata; class Mammalia; order Diprotodontia; family Phalangeridae; genus Trichosurus; species Trichosurus vulpecula. The sequence continues at coordinate 71,528,687 of NC_050581.1, forward strand.
CCTGCCACCCAAAATCTGGTCAATAGACTTCTAGGACAAGACTTCTTGCAGAAATTACATCTCCATATGTGCAAATAAAGGGTCCACTTTTATTCTGCTAGGTATAATTGCACTTATATCATCATACTTCCTTAGTCCAGAGTAGTTCCCCATTGATGAGTTAGATCAAGGTCAGGCTTCTCTGCCTGATATTCATGGACCTTCATAATCTGGTCTCAGCTTCTCTCTCTAGCCTTAAATCTCATTGTTCTCCCACGTGTGTCCTCTACTGTTAAGGCTAGTCTCTACACCAAGGCTGTAACCACATGGACACTTGTGGAAGCGCTGATACATTTGTGGACATGTAAGTCTCTGTCTTAAATATAAAAAAGCCCTCTATTCTGACCCCTCCATGACTTAGGAAGGAGACTTCTGGGGTTATAGGGCACTCTCTGTACTCTGTACCCTTACACTCTGCCAAAGACATTCTTCTTATGTGGTATCAGTATAGGGCGATGAAAGAAGAAGAACATGTCCTGCATCCTTTGCCAGTGGATGGATGCTTAAGCTGTCCATCAGCATTGGCAATGGTGGAACACTCAAATAAAAAACTATCATTGGATGTCTTTATACTGATTGACAGCTTGGCTAGTCAGTGACAAGGGGGGAGAGAGAGACAGAGACACAGACAGAGACAGAGAGATAGAGACAGAGAGATAGAGAGACAGAGACACAGAGAGAGACAGAGTGAGAGAAGAGAAGGAGAGGAGATAAGAGGGGAGAGAATGGTCTTCTTCCTCCATTTTTATTTATACCATCACTCTTTCTGAGATATTGCCAATACACAATTCTTGTGCACATACCTTCATTGTTCCCTAAAGAGATTATATTCATCCTGCCTCTGCTCTGGTAAGATGGTTCTTCCTCATCCCAGACACTGAGGGGTGACATAAGGGTCACTGGAAAATCCCTACACATCCCTACACATTTTCATGCCTTCTTGTCATGGTACCACCATTAGAGCTTCATCCCTTGATGGTAACCATTGCCTTCTTTAATTATTTTTAAAATTAATTTAGTTTTTAAAATTAAATTAATTTTAAAAAATAATGTTCATTACCTCTAAACATGAATAACTCAGGGTTACAATGCGCTGAGTCTAATTGACTTTCCTCATAGACAGAAGGGAGAATGATTAGTAGAACAGCCTAGGGCCCCAGGAGCAAAAGACTATCAAAGAAGAAAAATGGCCCAAAAGAAGGGGGCAGGACAACAAGATTCCAGAGACAATCTTGGCCAGGGTCATATTCCCACCATCCAGGGGAGGCCAGTACCTCACTGAGTTTCCCCTTGACAACACGTTGGCACTCCCCTGGCAGAGGGTGCTGGAGCAGTGGGTTAAGGTTAGCTTTCAGGACCTTGCTTCCCAAGCAAGACTTGAGCTGTTTGCAGTCATAGCGGACCATGAACAATTCATCCTGGATCACCTGAGCTGTGATATTTCCACGACTGCATCTTCTTCCTGGGGTCCAAGAGGTAGATGATGAAAAGAGGTGAGAATTGGTCCTCAATGACAACCCTAGTCCTTCCCAAAACCTAAACTCTGACTAAACTGAAACCTAACTTCAGCCCAATCCTCACCAATTGCAAAACCAACTTCAACTCCAGCACTCTCCAAAAACCCAGCCCTAGCCTCAACCCAAAGCCTAATCCTGATGACAACCAATGAACAAACTTCATCCCTGTCCCAACCTCAGCCCCAAACTCTAGCCCAATATCTAATCCTAAATCGAATCCCCATGTCCCATCAAACCTTATCAGACTCCCCTTATCTAAGCCATTAGATTCCTGACTAGACCCTCCCAAGCCCCACCAGACCCCTAATGCATCAAACCTTTAACCCTAATTCCCTATCTAACCCCAACTTCACCTTAACTTTTCTTCCAACCTGAGGCATAACCTATATGCAACCACGATCCCATATTAACTTCAAAACTAATCTCATTTTTAGCTAACTTCAACTTTATATCTCCCACCTTAACTTTGAACCCCAGTTTCAACCCAAAACTCAACCCCAAATTAATTCCTAAACCTAGCTGGAATCTCAATCCCAATCTCAAATCCAGCTACATTCCCAGTCTTAATCTTCCCCACTCCTCCTCCCCAACAACTGAAAAGCATGAGGTAGTTCTCCTTCTAAGTTCCTAAGCCCTCCCCTCCCTAGGCTAGTACTCAGGATAAGGCTCCTCATGCATGTTAGTCAATTTTTTTGCTAGATTCAGGAAGAGAAGTGGTCATGTCTCCCATAGTCTCCGGGGGCAGGATGAGGGCCTTGGTTTCATGAATATAGAAAACCATCCATGGACAGAGAATGCAAGAACAGAGGGCTAATTCCATCACTGATAAAAGAAATCTATTTTCTTGCTCTAAGTAGCCTCAAGAAAGAGAATTTCAAGTTTTCTTCATGGACAATATCAATTACCTTTCATTTGAGCCCAAAGACTTATTTCTCCATGGGCATGCACTCACCAGTCTGACAAATCTTCCCACAGACTTCTCCTCCTCCTCAAGTTTCTTCCTCTTTTCCACAGCCTACTTCTCCTCATAACCATTCCTCTTCCCCCCAGAATCCTCCTTTGTCACAACCTTCTCTTTGCCAGTTTCTTCTCCCTCCTTTTTATATCTTCTCCCTTCTTCCTACATTCTCCTCTCCCCAGACTCTTTCTTTCATTTTCTCCTTCCTCTCATTCCATTCTCCCCTTCCTCCTTTCATTTTCTCTCCTAGAAAACTGTTTTGAAAGTCAGCTGGTAGCATAGTGGATAGAACTAGGCCTGGAGTCAGGCAGACTTGAGTTCAAATCCAACCTCAGATGCTTACAAGCTGTGCGACCTGGGCAAGTCATTTAACATTTGTTTGCCTCAGTTTCCTCAACTGTAAAATGGGGATAATCATAGCACCTACCTCCCAGGATTGAGATATTAGTAAAAGCACTTAGCACAGTGTCTGGCACATAGTAGGTGCTGTGTAAATGTTTGTTCCTTTCCTATTTCCTTCCCCCTTCCCTATGAAAACCATAAAATATCCAGCATGTATCCAGCTGGCACCCCTACCTTGAGGTCATCCTCATTTCCTCTTGGCCCTGGTCCTAGAGAAATCATTCTTTTGGTTTACTTGTCCAGAAGCAAGAAGTCAACCAGAGAAGGGCCCCATTTGACCCTCTATCAGCCCCACAGGGCTGATCTTAGGGAACCTGGGGAAAGGGGTCAGAGCCTAAGGCCCTCCACTAACCTGTCTCCCGGTTGGCTCTTGAAACTGTTAATTCTTGAGTGAGGAAGGAATCCACAAAGCTCTGGACACGGCTCCTTGGCAGGCTTCCTGCTTGGTATCTTGCAACTACATCCCGAAAGAAATCCTTACTCACCTCCTGAGACAAGAGGGAATTGTAGATGAAATGCCTCTCATCCTTTCCGCCATATTAATTCATCAATGGCCAGAATGGATCAGTCAATCACTCAATAAGCATTTACTATATAGCTGCTTTGCGCCAGGTACCGTGCTCAGTATGGGAAATGTGAAGACAAAACCAAAATATTCCTTGCCCTCAAGGAGCTTACATTCTATTGAGAGAGACAACATATGCATAAATAAATAATACAGATATATATGAAATAAGTGCAAGATAAATTGGGGAGGGGGGCACTAGCATCGAGGAAGATCAAGAAATTAAGAGGTGTTGTAATGGGTGTTGCTTGAGCAGAGCTTTGAGGGACACAAGGAATTCTAAAAGACTTTCTCCCATTAGCTTATGCAGCCTCTTATTCTCAGCCAGGGTCCCATGTCCAGCTACCATCCCCCTCAAGGTCCCTACCTTAGTCACCATCTTCCACAGAGTAGAGTTGATGTAAAATGCCAGTGGTCCAAGACTCCAAAGTCTGCCAAGATTCCAGGATTCAGGAGCCCTGCATCACAATGGGAAAAAAGAAAGGGATGGAGGATTTGGGGAGGGAAGCTCCGTTGACCATGGGACCTGGGCTCCAGCGTTAGTTGGTGGCAATCAGAGCAGGGGCATGAGATATAAGGAAACACCTTGAGGTGGGACATGGATGCCAGCTTAAGAACCCCTCCTCTAACTCTTGGGATAAGCAGTCACAAAACCATAGCTGTTCAATGAGCCGGGTAAGTTCCAAATCCCTGAGTCCTTTGGCACACTATTGGTATGACCTGAGAGAGTCATAGAATGTCAGAGCTAGAAGGGACTTATGGTGCCAAATTCTTTATTGTATGGAGGAGGAAATAGGGACCCAGAGAGAGACACGTGACTTGGCCAAGGCCACACGACTAGCTGGTGTTTGTTGAGTAGATTGCAGTGCCCAGGATGTTCTCAAGCAGAATCAGTATTTGGGCAGCCTACCCCAGCGATGTGGCCCCACTGTGAAGGAGCGCGTTGAGGGCATCCTGCTGCCCTGCTGTAAGCTGGGAGCAGTGCTTCAGGTTGTCCAGGATGTGGGGGTCTGACTCCCGGATGACAGCTGGCTCCATGTCACAGACCAAGCTACCCAAGATGCTCAGGTCCTCTTTGCTCAGATTGGTACCAGGATTTCCCTGTAAAGTCAAAAAATGAAAACAGAGGAGTGAACCATCTAGGGCTAGAAGGAGCCTTCCCTCTTGGTGTCGGCCTGTACAAAGTCATAAAGGCAGTGGGAAAATGGGGAACATCAATGGGGCTAATTTAGTTGGAACATAGAGTACACGAGGGGATATAACATATAATCATCCTGGAAAGGTAGGCTAGGGCCAGACTTTGAAGGGCTTGAAATACCGAACAGAGGAATCTGAATATTATCCTAAGGACAATGGGGAACCACTGTCGTTTCTTGATCGGGGGCATCTTCTGCCCTAATATCGCCAATGGTACAATTCTTCTCTGAGCTTCAGTTTCTTCCTCTATCAGATAAAGAAGTTGAACCAGATGACCTCTCAAGTCCTTTCTAGCTCTCAAACTCCATGAACACAATAATCAAGATGGTGATATGAAGGTTCAGAGGTTACAGTGCAAGTCAGTGGCTGAGCCAGGGCTAGAATTCAAATTCCCTGACTCCTGGCCCAGGACTCTTTTGGTTGCAGTTCTAATTTTTCACTAGGACTCCTCCTTCCTTCCTAGGACCATGTACTTTTCTCTCAGAGACAGTTCCTATTTCCCTCCCCACCTTTGGTGTCCTCGTGGGATATAAGGGGAGAAATGTCTGTACCAGACAAGTCAGGGACATGTTCAGTAGCTCCCTCTTCTGAGCTGACAGTCCAGACAGGAGGTTAAGGTTCCCCTGGGAGGCCCTGCTGATGAACGCCCGACACTTGGCTTCGTCCACATTTCTCAGGCTGTCGGAAATGCAAATCGCTGTGAGTTGCCACTGAAGTCCAAAGCCTTCCCCTTCTTCCCCTCTCCCATACCCAGCCCACATGGAAGAATCTGGGCTTTGGGGGAGGCTGCACCCTAGGGAATATTGAGGCACAGAGGAAGAGTTTGGTGATATGGAATTTATAGCAAAGACTGCTTGGGTATCGCACCAACTATGGAAGACAGTAAGCTCCCCATTACTGGGAGAATTCCATCAAAGACTACACTACTTTCTATTAGGGAGGCTCAGATTGGATGAGATTGGACAATTTCTGAGGTGTCTTCCAGCCCTGGAAATTTAGGATTTTATGATTCTATCTCTTTTCTGTTTCAAGCAGACCCCAGAAAGAGGACAGCCTAATGGTGTGACCTAAAGGAATGGGAGGCTTTCAAACACTCTTATAGGTAAGTTAGAGATAACTGGTGGGGAAGGATTGGGAAGTGTTTCATTTTGACCCTCTCTTTACACTTCATCCACCCATGAGTAATTTGGGTAAGTTCCCATTTGATGCAATGGATAGTTAAACTTGGAGTCAGGAAGGCCAGAATTGAAATCCTACCTCAGACACGTACTAGATCTGTGACTCTAGTCACTTAACCTCTGCTTGCCTCAGTTTCCCCATTTGTAAAATAGGAGTAATGATAGCACTGACCTCACAGGGTTATTGGGAGGAGAATCAAGTGAGACAACGTTTGTGAAGTGCTTTGTGGACCTTAGAACATTCTATAAATGCTATAATAATGATAAGAATAGTAATTATGAATCCTGTTCAGAGGATACTCACTCATAGAAAAGCAGCAGGTCCGGCGGATAGTCAGCAAAGTCGCTTGTCAGGTTATGGAGAGCCAGGAGGTTTGCCATACAACTCAGCTAGAAGAGAGGAACAGGCAGTAGGCAGAGGGGAAAGGCATAGCCACTCCATAGCCATCAAAGGGAATTCACACATTATAGGAGCCCCAGACTGGGATTTCAGGAGTTCTAACCTCAGGGCTGCCTCTAAGTATCTGGACAAGTCACTTTCCCTCTCATCTGCCTAAAGGCTTTGGATGGTCATGCGGGGTGAGAACTTGTGGCCAGAGTTGGTGAGGGGGTGGGGGGCAGGGAGGAGCAGGACTGCTTTAATAGGCCAGGCCCAAGAGAATAACATCTAGTGGAGGGCTGTCCAACCTTAGGTTTTTATTGAAACAGTTGACAATATACTATATTTTGATTTCCCATTTTAGTGAGGGCTCTGGGGTAGCTCAGCTTTGTTTACTAAAGCATTTATGTAAATTTCTATGCTTGTAGGTGGGCCACATAAATCACACTGTGGGCTACATTTTGGACAGCCCTGATCTAGTGGACAGACTTTATCTGGAGCTTTCCCTAACCCTTCACCTTTCTGGGAGCTCAGGGACCCCAGCAGAGCACTAGGAGCAGGGAGGGATTGGGCTGGGTGTCCCTCCCCCTGACCAGGAGGGGAAATGAGCCAGAAGAAACAGCCTTTTTTCAGCACTTAGCAGCCAAAGGCCCCCTGGAAAGGAAATTTGGCCCAGCCTGGTGCCTGGGGATCTGGCCTCATAGGATCTTAGCTTGAATCATATGCTGAACTAGAAACCTGAGAGTATTGCTTGGCACGCCTCTACCTGAGGTGCATATTACCTGGCCGTGTCATTACCTGAATACATTGCATAACACAGCTGAGCTCATTCCCTGGCATACATTACCTGAGCACATACCATCTGGCACAATCCGGTCTGGCACACAACTTTACCTGAATGCATATTACCCGACATGCCTTTACCATGAATGCATTATCCACCTCAGGTAGGTACATACCACACTAAGAGCACACAGTCTTGGCACACTACTACCTGGCCACATCTTTATCTGAATACAGTACCTGGTATGCTTTTACCATGAACATGTTACTTGACACTTAATTGGCACACTATTAAACCTTTGCCTAAATATATTACCTGGGGGCATCGAGGTGGTGAAGCGGATATGGCATTAGGCCTGGAGTCAGGAAGACTCATCTTCCTGAGTTCAAATCCAGCCTCAGACTCTTACCAGCTATGTGACCCTGGGCAAGTCACTTAACCTTATTTACCTCAGTTTCCTCATCTGTAAAATGAGCTGGAGAAGGAACTGGCAAACCACTCCAGTATCCTTGACAAGAAAACTCCAGATGGGGTCACAGAGTTGGACATGACTGAAGTGACCCAACACCTCACTTGTCCATATTGTTGCTACTTGGCCATGTCTTTACCTTGAATATATTAACTGATATATATTTACCTGAACAAGTCTGACTCTGACACTCATGGCTCAGAACTCAAGTGGCTCCTTGTTACTCATAAGATAAAAGATAAACTCAAAAAAAAGATAAAAGATAAACTTCTTCATTTGGCATTTAAAGCCCTTTGCAATCTGGTTCCGTCTATCTTTCCAGGCTGACTATCCATCTTTCCCTCTGCTATTCTAAGTTTCAGCCAAATTGGCCTAGGCGGTGTTCTCCGTAAGGGAAAGTCCTCCTGTCCAGACCCCTCCTCCTCCTGCCTTTGCGTGGACTGTCCCCCATACCTAGAACGCTCTCCTTTCTTACCTTCTCTTGCAGCCCCTGCTATCCTCCAAGGGCTCAAATACCACCTCCTTCAAGGAACCTCAACTCATCCAGATCACTGTGTGTTTATGTTTATGTAAATATCTGTGAATGTGTCGTATTCTCCTAGCCCGGAGTACTTCACCATTTCGGTATCATGGGCCTCTTAGGCAGTGGGGTAAAGCCCGTGGACCCCTTCTCAGAATAAAGTTTTTTACATAATTGAAGGAAATTTTAAATTTCAGTTATAGATTAGTGAAATGAAAGATGGAATCTTTCTCTCATCTACATTCACAGATGCCCTGAAATCTATCCACAGACTCATTGGGAGTCTGTGGATCCCAAGTTAAGAACCCCTGATCAAGTAGAATGTAAATTCCTCAATGGCAGGGATTGCCTAATTTTTGCATTTGTATTCCCAGGACCTGACACATAGTAGGTGTTTAATAAATGCTTGTTGGTTGATTGATTGAACACACATCCCCTAGGACACTATTATCTGGGTACACCGTTCCTGAATACAGTACCCGGCATTCCTTTACCTTACATGGCTACATTATTACCCGGACACACCTTTACCTGGACATTCTTTACCTGGCACACCTTAACCTGAGTAGGGTCCTCCATTCATTCTGTCTGAGGGTCTGTGATTAACAGGCCAGCCATTGACAATTACCTCCTACATCCATTCACAACAGGGAAGGGAGGCATGACTTAGTCCAAAGGGCTCCCCAAGCAGAAAGGGGTGTTTTTCTCATCCCATGTTCCTCAGGCATCATATTACCCCCTCCCAGCTGTGGTGGAGGGTGAATCCCCAACAACCCTCTTCTCCTTGAGCATGAGGGATTGAGAACAGCAAGAATTCCATTTGACAAGCATTCAGCAAGGTATTTCCTTGGTATAGGGGAGAAGGGTGCAGAGGCAGGGTGTAGAAGAGAAGAAAAAAACGGGGGGAGGGAAACAACTCTTCATAGAATGAATCAAAATGAACTTGGGGGTGGTTGGGCACAGAAAGCAGTCTTGCGCTGTCATAAGCAGATTATATACAATTTTTAAATATGCAGAATATATGTTAAACACATGCAAATATAACACCAACCCATCCACTGGGGTGGCACTGCCTACCTGTCTGGCATTTAAGATGGCCTTCTGCTTCTGCGCTTCCCTAACAAGGGAAGAAAACTGAGCCTGAGATAGCTGGCCGGCCTCCTGGCACTGGAAACCTTGTAAGATGGAGGCAGAGAGGCTAAGAAGAGAAACACGGTTATGGGTAATTGGGATCACGAAGGCCAGAGAGGGGAAGGTTTGAGGGGAGGTCAATCACGGTCAGTAAGGAGTGAGGGCAATTCTGTGGGCCAACTGTGGTTCTTTTCACCATTCATTGGTGGGCAAAGCAACAAGGAAGGATTTGGAGCCATAAGTGTAAGAGAAACGGGTTAGACAAAACAACAGTTTCCTGAGAGGGAAGGGATGAGACACACGAATCAGGGGTAGCTCCGGAGACTCCGTCTCTGAGTATTATGGTATTGAAGAAATATTAATACAAATGATGTACGCTGCAATTTAGGCTCAAGTCGTTGCATTTAATATTAATCTATATCCAAGGCATTTCTAGCTCACCGCAGAGTATTCAAACTGGTGCAGTCCTCCATGCCTCCTGACATGACTGTCTGTCCCAAATTATGATTGATAGGGAACGGAAATGAAAATGGAAACGATCATAACATATTAAAACTCAGTTTGGGGTTAACATTCTAGAATAGTGAGTACTCAGTGGCTTCTTGAATCATTTCACCTTAAAAGAATTCCTTCCTCTGACTGATATATCAACCTTGAATTTCAAAAGGGAAGATACTGTCCTAGAGGATAGGGAGGCAATCATCTTATCTAAGTTGGATTTCTTTTTTTAATATTTTTTTTCTAATTACATGTAAAAAATTTGAGCATTCTTTTTAAAAATTTTTGAGTTCCAAATTCCCTTCCTGTCCTTCCCCCTCATTGAGAAGGCAATTAATTTGATATGGATTACATATGTTTTGAAAGAAAACTTAGGTTTGGTTTCAAAAGAAGACCCTAGCTTTTGTTCTTCCCATTTTCCAAAGGGAATGTCTGGAAAGGAGAAAAAATGTCTGGAGAGACAGTATTTCTTAATTTTTTAGAGAAATATTTTTATTAACTAATATTTAATTTTTTAAAAAAATTCTTAACATTTCTAGAGAGACTAAACGCAGGTTTTTAGCATGCTTACGTAATGGGATTACAGATTTAGGAGTGGAAGGAACCGTAGAGATCATCTGGTACAAGCACTTCATTTTTACAGTCAAGGAAATGAAAGCCCAGAGAGAATGGTTTAAACTACATAAATACTTTGTCCAAGGTTAGAGTGAGATAGTGAGAAAGCCAGAACCAGAATGTGGGTCATCTGACTCCCACCCACTCCAGGGCTCCTTCCATTACTCTTTGCTGTCAAATGACTTGTTAAATTGAAAACCAGTGGTCAGAAAAGACACTCCCTAGCAGAAAGTAGTCAAAGGAATGGATGTTCCAAATCTAATAAGAGAAATGCAAATCGAAACAACCCTCAGGTTTCACCTCATACCTAGCAAATTGGCAAAGATGATAAAAGATGAGAATAGTACATGTTGGAGGAATTGTGGAAAAATTGGCCCACTAACACATTGTTAGTGGAGCTGGGAATTAGCACAACCATTCTAAAAAGGAGGTTAGGATTATGCAAATAAAGTAACTGAAATGTCCATACCCTTTGACTCAGCCTGCATTTATTAAGCTCCTACTGTGTGCTAGGACTGTAAATTTGATGGCCAGAAGTTGCCCACTTAACTTGGAATTTACCGGTTAGATTTCTTTCTTTCTCTTTCTTTCCCTCTTTCTTTCCTTCCTTCCTTTCTTTCCTTCCCTCCTTCCCTCCTTTCTTTCTTTCTTCCCCTTCCTTCCTTCTTTCCTTCCTTTCTTTCACTCACAAAACCTTAAACCCAGTTCACTCGGAAGCTCACAGATTGGATTACAATAGGTCACTGCCCAAGATCCACTTAATGGCTGTATTTGGGGCCCTCCTGCCTTAGAGTGAATGTCCATGGTAACTATTTCTCTTTGAACAGCAATCCTGAGCGTCTTCCCCTCCCAGCTTGATTTTTTTTCTTTTTGTCTAATTAAAAGGGCCATCCCTTGACTCACTTCTTAAAGAGGTCTATTCACTGAATGGGTGTTACCTCACTCTAAGTGAGTACAGGAAAAGACCTTAGCCTAAAAGGGCCAGAGTGTCCCATTGCATCCTGGGTCATCTCCAGTCATCCTGATGAATATCTGGTCGCTGGATCCGGATGGCTCTGGAGGAGAAAGTGAGGCTGGTGACCTTGTACTGCCCTCCCTCACTCAAATCAGTCAACTGCAAATCGTGTCATCATTTCCCTGATACCGTGGTCCTCTTCCAAAACGAAAGGCAAACACAAGTGACAGACCCAGAGATTCTACTGAGATTCATATACCCTAAGGAGGTTATTGACCGTTTCCCATAAAGACCAAACTACTCATAACAGCATTTTTGTGGTAGCAAAGAAATGGGAACAAAGTAGATGCTAATCAATCGGGGAATAGCTAAACAAGCTGTGGCATATGAATATAATAAGATATTACTGTGTCGTCACAAACAATGAATATAGTGACTACAGAGAAGCAAGGAAAGCCTTTCATGAACTGATCACAGACTGAAGTAAGAAAAGCCAAGAAAACAATACATGCAATAACCACAACAGTGTAAATGGAAAGGATGACCACCACAAAACAATAAAAAAATGAATGTTGTGAAATCGCGAAGAACAATTTGACCCCACAGAAGAGACAGGAGAATAATAAGAGCTACCACTTACATTGGGCTTACTATTGGCCAGGAGCTGTGCTGAGTGCTTTACAATTATTATCTCACTTAATCCTCACGACGACTCTGGAGACTGAGACAAAAAGGGCTTAGGTGATGTGTCCAGAGCTAGTAAGCGTCCGAGGCTGGATTGGAACATGGACTCCTTGATTTCCTGACTCCAGGCCAGGAGCTCCATCCACTGCACCACTTAGCTGGGAGAACACATCTCCTTTACTATTTGGCAAGGGGAGAGGATTCACAGGTGTAAAATATTGCATATATTATTAAAATTTTTTGATGTATTGATCAGTTTCGCAGATTTTTTCCTCTTCTTTTTCTTTCTTAAATATTATAAGGGATGGGTTTTTGGGAAGGTGAAATTTAGGTGATGTAAAGACTAAAGATACTAATAAAATTTTATTTTTAAAAATAGCTAAATGGCTAGATCATTCATGGTCAGCCATGCTGCCCAAAAATACAGCTGGAAGCATATTCTGATCCAGACACAAAACCCCAATTCATTACTAAAACTGAAGAGGTAAATTTAAACACACACATCTTACTAGCACAAAAATCATCACAAATTTGAAATACCCCAAAAGAAGGAAAGACTACCTATAACAACCTCAGATATTCAAAGGAAATTTACTTTCTACAAGAAATACATGCATACCTAGATGAAATAAAGTAAGAGATAACAAATGAAATAAAATCATTGGAGGAAAGAATTGGAAAAGGAATAAGTGGTTTCTGAAAGAGAAAGTGGCAAGTTTTACCAAAGAAATGAACTCTTTGAAAACCTGAATAGAACACACAGAAATAAATAACTCCATGAGACAATAAGTATTAGAAAAAAATTAAAGATTGAAAAAATTGAATAAAGTATAAAATATCTGGTATTTTAAAAAATTATTGACCTGGGAAACAGGACAAAGAGAGGATTTATGAATCACTGGACTCTCTGAAAACTATGAATGCTGTATTTCAAGAAATCGTAAGTGAAAACTGCCCAAATCTATTAGAACTATATGGCAAGGTAAAGATAAAATCCACTGATCACCTCCTGAAAGGAACTGCAAAAAGAGAAGTCTCAGGAATACCATAGCCATAATCCTGAATGCCCATATCAAAGAAAGAAGTACTGCAAGCTTTGAGAAAGAATTAGTACAAGTGCCACAAATTAAAGTTAGGCTTGCACAAAACCTGGAAGGACTTACTATAAACAAGAAGAGATTTTGGAATATAATATTACAAAAGGAAAACTATGTAGGCTTATGACCAAGAATAACTACCTTACTCTGAAAAGCTGAGCATAATCCTATAAGGGAAAATGTCTGAGGCTGGATTTGAACTCAGGTCTTCCTGACTCTAGATCTAAAGCACTATCCATTGCACCACCATGCTACTTTTAAAGATAAAGACCACAACTCATACCTGCTTATACCGTGGTGCCCTCATGCATGTCCTCCCATATGGAGACCATGTGGTCAAATGACCTCTTGAATTAAATTCAATATGCTTAGGGGCCTTCCCAGAGTTGATGGCTACCCAATGGAGCACACAGACTGACCACTAGTCGTCCTTTAGACAGCAGATTGGTCCACTTTCTTTTCCAGTTGTATTTGTGGTTATCCTTCACTCCACGTCTACCTTATAACTCCTTGCTTGTAATGTGATGTGACCTGCTCACACCCACTTTGTGCTTCTCCGTTGCCTGCTGAATAGTCATGGAATCTTATTTCAGAGGCTCTGCCGTGTTCTGAGACATGATGCTAACAGCATAATATTATCCAAAGGGGCAAAAAAGGAGTATCTCATGGACCTTGCCCCTTTAGGAGATTCATCTGGGACTTGGATTCTGTGCTGAATCTCTATTGGAGGTGTGGCCCACAAACTTCTGCAGCCTGAATCAAACTGAAAAATAATTGGGAAGTATATAACAAAATAAATTTTAAAAGCAAACAGATAACATTAATATGTGGTTTTCTAAGTCAATACATGGTCTACAGGGATTCTTATGCACAGTTTAGTGGACCCAGTTTCAATTTGAGTTTAATCTCATGATTGTGGTGAATACTTTTACTCAGCATAATCTATCTCCCTTTGCTTCCATTAAGAGACTAATGATCAGAAGCTTATCTCTGTCATTATATCTCTCAAGAAATCTCATATAATTTTGACAATTACATGCAAGGCACCTTGTTGGAGAGTCTTTAAGATGGTACTTTGTCTCACTCAACCAAATTCTCCTTTTCTGGTCAACAAAGCTCAGAGGGATCTCATGTTTTCTGTACCTGCCAGTCACTTGTGTGATGGTAAAGATGTGATCTACAATGGAACATATTTGCAAACACCTGCCTGTTCCTATCTGATATAGGACATCTTTGATGCATACATGGATTATTCTCATAAAAATTTTATATAATGAGAAAGCAAGCATCTGGGTTGATAGTTACTGCAGTCTTTTTAGGTGCCTTGCTTGAATAATAATCAAGTCTGAGGTTTTTTTTTCTCATGCCTTTGGTATCATCTCATGTTGGGCATCTATTGCTCAACATCCTTAAAGCTGCATCTCTTCCAGAATAGATCTCTTTTGTATAATCTCTAGTTGCTTTTCTCGTCTTTGTTTTCTTTAATGTATAACCTTGTCCTTGTGCAGCAAATCCAAGATTGTGACGTTAACTGTCTAAATTGTAGTGGCTTCTATGTCCTTTATGATGAATAGAATTTGTTATAAACATCTTTCCCTAGTCTTCCATTTTTATCTGTTGTTCTTCCAGTTACAACCTCAAATGCTCTTGGGATGACTTTGCTTAATTGGATCTCTCACCAAAATTTTTGTTTTTCCCTCCACTGCTTCTCATCACTTATCGAGGCAATATTGCTCATAATCTTCCACTGTCCTTCTCTGTAAGATTTTACAAAAGAGTTTCTATTCTAGACTTGTTTTGCTCTGGCCTTCCATATCTCTTGGCTTGGCAAAGAAATCAAGTATTTGCTGGCTAAGATGGTTTTAACAGCTACACAAAACTGTTTTAATCGATGCCAATGCCTTTTCCGCCATCCATTTTGGCTTCAATAACTTTAAATTAAGTCAGGATGGAATTGTTTTTATTGCGCATCATATCATTTTCTTATGTTTATTCTTTCTTCTAGTTTTGTATTAATTCTTATCTTTAACAAGTTGGTAGATTGACTATACATAACTAACTCAGGAATGACTCCCAAATCAATAACCAATCCTTTTCTTTTTCTTAAAATATAATCGATTTCATTTTTTGTAATATTATTGCTTGACATGGCCAGGACTTCCTAATTCTTTTTTTGATGGGAGTATTAATGATGTATAAGCATGAGCTTCTGGGTAGTTTACAAGTCTTTGGCCTTACTGCTGAACCATATTTTCTAACATTTTTTGCTGTCCTCACCTATGCCCACTTTTGCATTGAAACCACTGAGTATCAAAGCATATGTTGATTTAATTTGGAAGGTGTTATAAAACTACTCATTGAATTCCTCTATCTCTTCATCTCCTGCAAGAGATGTTCCATAAGCTGCAGTTATTTTCATGTCGATCTATTAGCAAGTATTTATCCTGAGCAGTGGAATACAAGATAAGCAAATGTCCCATGAAATATCTTATGCCCTTGGATATATGATAAAAACCAATTCTGCCTAGCTATGTGACCTTGGGCAAGTCACTTAACCCCAACTGCCCTGCCTTTCCCCCTCAAAAAACCCCAACTGTGCCTACCTCTTTATTTGCCTCTCTAAGAGGAATGTGTGAACCATCCTTTTCTATCCCACTGCAATTTCCCTTTTCTTTTGAGTTCATTTTTAGTGAGAATGCCAAGTTTGATACAATTAATTTCCCTCAATAGTATGCCCACTTGTTAGTCACTGGACAAGGATTTCATATTTAGAGTACCAACAGCTCAGTTTGTTTGTCGATGATCTAAAAACTATGAATCTCTGCTAGCGTTGCTATAGAAATGGAAGGAAACTGCACAAGACCAAGAGCCATTTTGCTTTTGTCTTTGTTTTCTGGGTTGGAGTAGCCAAAGAATTCTTCACCAAGTAGCCAACCAACTGGTGATGAGTCTATCCATATTTAACCAGGCTGGCTGGTCCTCAGAAAGCAGACACGGTCTGTGGCCAGAACTGCCCAGGGAGGATTTCCAGCTTGGCAAAAACTGCCAGAGCCTTCATTTCTCCTAGTTTTTGAGAACCCAGGATTACCTTTCCTTAGTCTTTGAGAACCCAGGATCACCTCCACACTGCAATGAGTCTTTGGAGGAAATGGGGCTAATTAGCTTTTAATCAATATTGACGCTAGTATTTTAAAGAGGAGGGAAATAATTACTGGGTTGTGTGCTAAATGTTCTGACACACTGAGGGAGAGACAACCTGTGGTTTAGTGGGTACTACCATCCACCTGGTGTCTATATCAACAGGACTTCCAGGTATATATGAAGGCATCTAGGAGAAACTAACTTTCTCTAAGATGAGCTGTCATCCACCTTGTGTGTACTCAGGAACTGAGTTTTTGAAACACAGGACCGTCTTTCCGTTTAGACCAAGGGCTCCCCAAGGAAGAGTTATCTATAACCACTCCTCTGTATCATCCTCCAAAGCTTTGTCCGTTCCATCACGATGCTCACCCACATAATTCCAATGGTCTGATAGAATACTAGACTTGGAGTGAGAAGACCTGGGTTCAAATTCTGGCTCCATACCAGATGTATGACCTTGGTCAAATCATTTCCTCTCTTCAGTTCATTCCCCACCCCACCCCTCAGGTCAATGAGTGAGACTGGCCCAAATCACCTCTAAGATACCTTCTAGCTCTGGCATTTTGTGATTCTGACTTCCTGTCCATCTGGTGTAACTTTTTCTGAGTTTGAATGAGAATAGAATCCTTTGGGTTCCTCTTCTTGACTTTCCTCATTGGCTTGAAGTTCAGCCCCACCTATGGAACCAGATGGTCTCTTTCCCAAGGGACTATTTCTATCAAACTCACAAACAACTAATTGCTCCCCTGGGATCTTCCCTTTCTCTTCCTCTCCCTGGGTTGCTGACGTCTATGTCTCTTTCATTGAATCGGCCAAAGAAAAACACTGATTTCATCCTTATCAAAGAGAATCTGGATCTAACTGCACCCAGCCATGCCTTAAGCTAGTGGAGAGCACTGAGGCCTTGCCTAATCTACCTTGGCCCTGCCCTCAGGGGACCTTGCCTTAACTTGGGGGTTTTATCCAGGTCTGTCTTGGCTCTGCCATTGAGAACTTCCCACTTCTAAGGGCCACATCCAGCCCAGCCTGCTCCTATTCTCAGGGAGTCCCGGCCCTGGTGAGTGTCAAGGTTCGACCGCAATGGGGGTACTCACCGGGCCACCTGGCTGCCCATGCTGGAGGCCAGCCCTTGCCGGAAGAAGCCTGAGGCCTGAGGAGAAGAGCAGTGTGCAGTCAGAGACACAAGAAGGACAAGGCCCCGGGGCACTACGTAACCTGGAACGAAACCCAGACATGAAGAAAGACGGCACTTCCTTCCAAGTAGTAGCTGTAGCTGCCCAGGACCCCTTGGAATGGCCTCCTTAAGGTCGAGTGGGCCATTTCCCCCTTGGTGTTCACCCTAAAAACTCACCTTCTTTGACTGGCCCCACTCAACCTGGTCCATCCATCACCTCATTTTTCCAGGGCACTTTATGGTCTCCAGTTGTATCTGAGCATGTTTCTTTGTGTCAAACATATATGTATATACTGCCTCCCTCCTTCACCACCAGATCTCAGACTTAAGGTAGGCACTCCCCCTGTGTCTTCTATTTCTCTCATCTCCTATCCCTTTGCACAATGTAGGGTTTTGTGAACAAAAAATACTCATTAGGTGTTGTGGGCTGAAAGATCGCTATTGGAACAGTCTCTCCCTTCTCACTAAAAAAACAGAGAAAAGGGTTAAGAAATTGTCTACCATAGATAAAAATCAGAGAGCCATCCCCACGGAGAAGTGTCAATGAAATGCACCACCATCCCACCATAGGGAAATATCAGTGGATATCCATGGAGAAATATCAGTGAATGATCTCTTATGGAAAAGGGTCAATGAACTATGGGCTGTGGAGAAGGATCAGTGAATGGTAATCCATGGAGAAGGGTCAGTGAAGGATAAGAGAACCATCCTGAAAAAGAAGGGTGGGTGAATCCCCTTTATGGAGAAGGCTCTCATTCCAAAGCTGGCCCTTCTCCATGAGGAATAGCTCCTTGACTCTCGTCCATGGAAGGACATAGCTATTGACTCTTCTCCTTTGGAAATAGCTTCCCCACCCTTCTTCTTTAAGGAAAACTATCGGACTTTGTTCCATGGGAAGCATGCTATTCATTGACCTAAATCCACAGGGATTGCTCCCTGATGCTTTTTCATTTAGGACAGTCCCTTACACTTTCTCCATGAGGACAGCCCGCTAACTCTCTTTTATGAGTATAACTCCTTTGTCCATGAACAATCCTCAGTGAGGGAGAGCTCGCTGGGCCTTTTCTATGTGAATTACTCCTCGATCCTTCTCCACAAGGGGGATTCACCAACCCTCCATGAAGGGTGTCCACGCCTCAATGCCTACATGGAGGGCAGTCAATAACCATCTATCCTCCTTGGACAAGGATCAAGGAACTCTCCCGCATGGAGAAGGGTCTCAAGCCATCACTCCTACCGATCCCTTGGTGGCCTGGATTTGGAGACACACTGGTTTTGGAATCTGTGTATGAATCCTTGGCCTTATCACTTATTACCTGTGTGAACCTTGGGCAAGTCTCTGAGTCTGAGAGTCCTCATCTTATTCCAGCTCTAAATCCTATGATGCTGCATTTCTGCTCCAGGAATCCTCCAGGAAGCCCCTTCCTCCCCTCAGTAATTCCTCAGTAATGCTATTGCAACTCAGTTTGTGGAACAAGGCCAAGGCCAGGCCTCCTATGTAGGCTTGTGCAAGCATTGGCTCAGGCAGCACTGTGGCCGGGCCCCAGGCCCACATGACCTGCCATAGAAACCCCGCTGCGTCAGCCGGGAGCCATCAACCTTTGGGGAGCTCCCTTATCTCGTTGGGGCCCCTCAGGGACCATTTAGTAAATCACTTCTTCAGCACTCCAGGGGTCCCTGAGGACCCAGAGAATCTGCCTCAACAAGACCGAGGGCCAGGAGGAGAGAAGGAAAAAGACGGGAAAGAAGGCACACCTGTTACCTTCTCCCTTCACAGACTCCCCGTTCCCTAGTCACTCTAGGACAACACACCCCTCCTCCCTCAAGCAGAGGGAAGTCCCATCATGGGTCCACAGAGAACATCACTCTCATCTTTACTGAGGCATTACTGAGGGCATGGGAGCATAAGGGACCTCTTAGTGTAGAAATGGGAGCCATAACCACATACAAGGATCCCAGCAGCTTAGAAAATCACATATTAACATTATCTATGTTTTATTGTCTTTTTATTTATTTTGTTAAATTTTCACAATTTCATTTTAATATGGTTCTCAGAGTGTCTGGGGCAGGCAGTAGTCCTCTGTCTTAGAGGATTCCTGAGGCAGAGATGCCAGATCCTAGAACTTAGAGCTGGATTTAGAGGCCATTTAATCCAACCTCCTCATCTTACAGAGGAAGAGATGAAGGCCCCATATAGGTTAAGTTCCAAGGTCACTGATAGAACTCTGGGCCTTCACTCCCTCACTGGCCTATCCACCGTCCCCCCAAACCTGGCTGGGTCCCAACAGGCCTACGGTTCATCATCCCGGTTCTACATCTGTGAGAAATGGACCCTACAGGAAGGGATCCAGGCTAAGGGGTAGACCTGGGGTCACACACCCTGAGCTTGTGGTCAGGAGTGCTGGATTTGGGTCTAAACTCTGGTGCCTTGTATCTGTGTGACCCTGGACAACCCCCTGCCCCTTTCTCAGACAGCTTGTGAAGTACACTGTAAAGTGGGAATAAATACACTCCAACCAGGAAAGTGCTTTGTGAATTCAACATCAATGTAGAAATGAGAGCTAGGGTTTTACTATTGCTATCAATTTCATTTTACTAGATCTTTATTGAGAGTTGGCTTGGTTTAGTGGAGAGAGACCTGGAAAGGGAATAATAAAAGACTTGGGCTCTAATCCCAGTTCTGCCACCTACTCATCGTGACATTAGGCTAGACCCTTCCTCTCCCTGTGACTCAGTTTCTTCCCTTGTAAAATGGGAGAGAAGTAGACTAGAATGATATGAGTAGAAAGAACCCTAGGGCCTTGGTTCAAATCCAGCCTCTGATATTTACTGCCAGTGTGGCCTTGGATGAATCACTTAGCCTCCCTAGGCTGAACTTCCTCATCTATAAATTAAGAGAGTTGAACCAGATGGTCCAGCTCTAAACCTATGATCTTTAAAGTCTCTTCCACCATTAATTCCTGTGACTTTATATTGGCTGTTTCCTCATGCCCTCCCTGTCCCTACCTTGAGCTGTTGGAAATATGTCCCCTTCTACCACCGCCACTGGTGGTCTCCCAGCCAAGCCCGGATTCCCCTCTCTTTCACCTCAGTCACTTGAGACAGAAGCTGAGTATTTGCCTCTTAATCCCAGGGCTTCCCCTCTTTTAAGGTTTTCCTCTTTGTTCTGTATGTGGCTTGCTTTGTATGTATTTGTTCACATGCTGTCTCCCCCATTAGATTGGAAGCTCCTTGAGGGCAGGGACTGTCTTCTGCCTCTTTTTGTATCCTCAGTACAGTGCCTGGCACTGTAATAAATGTTTATCGAATTGAATTTTGTAAAGAATTTCACCAGTGAAAAAGAACCCTGGATCGGGAATCAGGAAGCAGCCCCAGCCCTGCCACTGCCTTGCTGAGTGACCTAGGGCAAATAATTTCCCCTCTCTGGTCTTCAATTTCCCCATCTCTAAAATGAAGGGTTGGGAAGTCCTTTCTAGCTCTGACTCAGTGATTGTGTGACTGGATAGTCTTGAAAAGTCCCTGCCCCTTTAAAATTCTATGAGTCTCCAAAGAGAAATAAGCCAAGGGAGCCTAGAATCATTGGGTTTCAGAGTCTAGGAATCATACCTTGAGATTAGAGGCCCATGTGGATTTTTGCATTCACTAGACCTGTTCCCTTCTAACTAGGTTCTGGACCTGCCTTATAACGACACAGACACTCCCTGTGACTGTGTCTGGATTTCTCTCTGTAAAGGAAGGGCCTATAGCATCTCACAGACCACTACGGCCCAGACTATAGGTTCCCTGAGGGCAAGGTCTGTGTCTGGCACCTAGCTCCATAGCACATAACCTGAAGGCTTTGTGATAGTCATGATTGCAATGAAGAGTCCCAACAAAAGAGTTTGCCATTGGAGGAATCCTGTCAGACCCTTGTTCTCCTATCCTGGACATGGATCTTCTACACCTCCTTCCTTCCTCCTGACCCTTAAGCCAGGCTTATTCCTGACTCTGTACCTTTGCTGAAGCAGGCCTCCCACCAAGAATGCCCTTCCCATGCCTGACTTGCTGATACAAACTTGCTACCTGTCCTTCAAGACCCAGCTCACCTCAACTCCTGCAGAAAGCTTCCTCTGACTCTTCCATCTCACAATGGAATCTCTCCCTTCTTAGAGCTCCTTTTTGCCTTTAGAATCCAAACCCCAGAGTTTAGCGCTGAATTATTCTCTCATTGACCTCTGTTTATGAATCCTGGCCCCCAAGACTGTGAGCTCCCCAAGGATAGGAGCTAAGTCTGTCTTTCTTTTGTCTCCCCCCTGACCGTGAACTCCCTGAGGGCAGGGCCTAGGTCTGTTCCTCCTCTGTCTCCTCCAAATTTCAAGTTTCATGAGGAAAAGACATGGATCTGTTCCTTTTCTGCTTTCCCTAGACTTGGAGCTCCCCAAGAAAAGAGTCTGGACCTGCTTTTTCTACAGCCTCCTTTAGACTATGAGCTGCCAAAAGGCAAGGCTGTTTGCCTTTCTTTTTCTTTGTCTTTGTTTTTTTTTTGTCTTTGTTTTTCTTTGTCTGTTGTTTCTACGTGTCCCCTAGACTGTGACCTCTCTGAAATCAGCGTCTGAGTCTATTCTTCCCATTTCCTCTCTCTCTCAGGCTCTAGGCTCATAAAGAGCAAAGGCTGCACTTTTTCCTTTCTTATCTCTCCTACAGTGTCCAGCAATGAGCTGGACATGCTGGGGTGCTAAGTGAAGACTAGGCGATTGACCTATGTTTAGTGAAGGTGGTGACTGGTGACTGCGATGAATTGGCCCCAATTATGACCTTTTCTGATAATGGCCTGTCTGACCATCTGCAGGAGAGCCCAACCACCACACAAGCCTTGTTGGGAGGGTTCGGGCTGCGTCAGACCAGCAATCTAGCCTGACTTTAGTGTCCAAATGAGAGGACAGTGATGAGTGTCTGTTTCCATTACCACACCTATCTCTGTTCCTCTCTAAAATGACCACTGAAGAGGGACAGAGTGTCTAGATAGACAGACACTTTGGGAGAGGGGACATCTTGGGATGGAGGGAGGGATGTCCTGGGAGAAGCAATAGACTGTGGGATGGGTACCCTGGGAAGGGGGATTACCTAGGAGGAGGGATAGCTTGGGAATAGGAACAATCTGGGAAGAGGAATAACCTAGAAGAAAGGGAAATGGATACACTAGGAAGAGGGATATATTTAAAGGAAGAATAACCTGAGAGAAGGGACACCTAGGGATACCCTGGGAAGAAGAAAAATCTGGAAGAAGGAATAATCTGGGAAAAAGAACCAGGAAAGGGGGGCAACCTGGAAGAAGAGATGGCCTAACAGGAAACACCCTAGAAGAAATCAAATGAACTATTTTAACTCCATTTTGAATTTTCCCTTTGGATTAGTTGACTTCCCTTGGATCTAGAATGAGCTTGGAAATGTCCCTGGTCTGTTTTCTCCATCATCATCATCATCACCACCACCACCACCACCACCACCCAAGGTTCTACGGGGATTGATCTCTACAGTCCCTGCCCTCAAAGAGTTTAGGGTTCCATAGCATGAGGCCAGATGGATAGCACTACCACCACCATGCTATCATCTGTCCTGGTTGAGAAAAGTGGTGGCCTCAGAGAAGCCAAAGGAGCAGATAATCCAAAATTCTTGTCCTATACCTTACTACTAGTATAGGCAAGAGAAAAAAGATAATGCCCTTGCTTAAAAGCCCATTCCTTTGAAAGAACGAGAGACAGAGTATTCTAGGCAAGATAGGACACAGGAAATAAGGGCAGGGTAGTCTGAGGATCAAGCTATGACCCACCACAGTGTGATTTTCCCCACCCATACTCTCTTTAATACAAGCATCCAGACCTCACCTGTTCTGGTTCCCATGGTTGTTCACTGATGATGGAGAGGTTGGCTGTAGTGAGATTGTCCCACAGCAGAAAGGAGCTGGGGATCTGGGTCACCAGCTCAGGGGGCACGATCTCCACAATTCTGGTGATGGGAAGCAGGTGAAGGACAATCTAGGAGATGAGAGGAGGCAAATTCAGTTGTTATGGATGTTTCCTGTCACCCTGACACCACTGTCATCTTGCTACTCCAATGACCTTGTATCTACCCAGTGTGGCTCCTCTGAGAGCTCATCGCCCATTCCCTCCATGGCTTCATCCTGCCCCAACGGGGTGTGCGAAGCACAGAGGATGAGGGACTTGTCTAAGGTCACATATCAAGTCAGATGTTAGAGCCAGGACTAGAACCTGGGTCTCCTGACTCCCTGTCCCTTAGCTCCTACCACTGCATGCACCAACCATCCTCAATGTCTCTGGGGAGGAAAAAAGTCCCACAAACAAATACCTTGGTTTCAGAAAAAAAGGAATTAGGCAGGGAGAGACAAGTTGGGTAAGAACAGGCACCTTTCTCAATCACCAATTAAACCTTGAAGACCTCAAGAATACAATTTGTTTCTAGTTATCTAATCAGTTGGCCAACAATTACTGATCGAGGTATTATGAAGTAATATGCAAGGTAATAAAGAGAATAGTAATTAAGGAAGGTAGGCTTCCTGGAAGAAGCAGCTTGAGATATCCACTCAAGGCAGAGTCTCATGGAAGGAGCATTGGAATAGGAATGAGCAAGTCTGGGCTCTAGTCCTGAATCTGCTCCCAACTTACTGTGTGACCCAGCACTAATCACTCTTCCCCTTCTGAGGGGGAAACAAGATGATTGGACAGGGCTCTCTTTAAAGTCCCATCTGTCTCTTTGATTCTCCACATTCTATATTCGACTCAATCAATGAATCAATCGATGTGTGTTTAATATGCATTCACTGTGCGCTGAGCACAAGACAAAAATGATACAGTCATTGCTCACGAGCAGCTTATGTTCTATCCCAGGAGATGGCACGCACCAATATAAGTGTATATGGAATAAAGATATCCAGAAGAAATACAAGGCAGTTAGGGAAGGAGAATATTAGCAAAGTGGGGTTAGGGACAAGCATAAGAATCAGGAATGAATAGAGGAATCAGAAATATGGGTGCTTGAGACGAGACTCAAAGGAAATGAGACATTCTATGAGCCCTACTCTAAGGTCCCTTGGAACTAAAGAGCACCAGGTTTGGAGTTGGAGGAGCTGGGTTTGAATCCTGGCTCTGCTGTTTACACCTTCTGTGACTCTGGGAATCACCACCTCTCTTGCCTCAGTTTCCTCATCCATGAAATGAAGCGGTTCGACTAGGTGGTCTCTAAAGTCCTTTCCAACTTTAAATCTATGACCCTATGACCTAAGGTTCTTTCTAAGGCTCTGACATTTTCTGTCCTCAAAGGGCCCAACAACTTCTTATGATTCTGTCCACGATACAAGAGAGAGAAACTCGGGATGTTACAGATTGGATCACAGGACTCCGGAATTAAAACCAGAAGAGACCTTGGTGGCCGTTAGTCTGACCCTTTCTCATTTTACAAGGGAGGAAATTAAGACCAACAGAAGTGATTCGTCCAAGGGCACAGATTCAGACTTGGGTCTTCTGCTTTCTAAACCCAGGGCTCTTCCCACTACACCGCCGCGCTTCATGGGGGAGATCATTGGAACCACATTATAACCCTACCGGGGGCAGGGCAAAGGAATGATTAAGCAGTCTGGTCCTCTATTATATGAAGTATAATGTCATTTAATCTCTCGTTGTTTCCAGGCAACTCTGATGATTCGACTTGGAGTGCCACATACAGGTGGTTCTGGTGAAATCACAGGGAGATAGCTGGACAAAGAGTGATGGAGATAGAAATAGAGATGGGGTAGAAATAGAGACAGAGATGGGATAGAGATGGGGATAGAGATAGATAAAGACAGAGACAGAGATGTGGAATTCCCTTATGATTCTATCCACAAGGCAAGAAAAGATGCTTCCTATGTTACTGGATACCAGATATTAGAAAAAACCTTGGAAGTCATTTAGAAAATACTCCTCTCACTTTGCAGATGAAGAAACTCTACAGAAAGGTTAAATGATTTGCTTAAAGCCACATGGGAAGCAGAACCTGGATCTGAGCGTACATTCTATACATTGTTTGTTTCGTGTCTCTAAACTCAAACTACTCAGCTCTTTCTCCTACTCTACGTATTATTCTTGGTCCTTTGGGTAAAGCCCGGCTAGACTAGACTGGAAAAATTCTCGTGCTGGGTCTTCTGCCCTGAAGTCTGGGCAAGTGCTACTAAGAGTAGTGGGCAGCTGATTCCAGCTGCTTCCAAGTCCCTCAGACTCATCCTGCTGGAGAAAAGCCAGCTGAGTATATTCTCCCTCCCAAATTCATCCTGTCAAGAAGCATTCCACCAGGAGTGTCACCCCCAGACTCACTCTTCCAGGGCACACTGAGTTAGGATGTCACCTCAATATGAATCCCAAGCCAGTAGCCTCCCCAGCCCAGACTTACCCTGTCAGTAAAGACCCTCTTCAGATAGGTGGGGGCATCTTGGAGGCCATGGAGGAAGATGGGAACTCTGGCAAGGTGAGTGGCATTCGCAGGGGAAAGAGCAGGGAGGGTAGCAGTGGGTAAGCCAGGTACCAGGGATCCCAGGGTCTCCAGTTTGTCAGCCTGTGGGGGCAGAGATATGGGGGCAAGAGGAGGGCACTGCCTTCAACAGGGTTACAAGCTGACCCTCTTTGGCTCATGCCCCACCAAGTACCCCCTTCACTCATGCTGGGGCTGGTAACAAGGCATGGCACAGCTTTCGCCTGTAGCCTTAGAAGCCAACAGGGAGCCAGGGGCAAGCAGGATTTCTGAGCGGGGGGCAGGGAAGGGAGTGTATGGGGTGGTTCTATGAGCCAGATGATACGGTAACACTAGACTCTCCCCAGGGCCCCCATGATACAATCCCACACCTGCTCCTCCTGCCTGGCTCCCCTGGGGGTACAGCAGGGAGGCTGAGCTCACTGTTTTCCTTAGGTCACACTCCTCTACTCAAAGATTCACCCATCAGCAATCTTCCTTTCCTTCCAGAAAAAGTGCAAAATCTATTGCCTCTTCCAGGCAGTCCTCCATGATTTATCCCCACCCCAAGGCTCCCTGCTAACATCTCTTCACAGCTAATATCACCTATGATTTGGACCCTCAGGTCTCCAGTTTCTATGTGTATATGTGTGCATATATACACACATACACACACACATAACACTCACATACAAATTTAACAGTAACCTTAGCAGGGAAGGCTTTAGCAGCTGGGGGCCTCCTGCTGAAAGTGATGCTTGAGCTGTTTTAATAATAATGATAAGTGATCCTTCTAGGGCCGTATCCCAGCGAGATCATATAAATGAGAAAAGAACCCACATGTACAAAAATATTTATAGCAGCTCTTTTTGTGATGGCAAGAATTGGAAATTGAGGGTATGTCCATCAATTGGAGGATGGCTGAACAAGGTGTGGTATATGAATGTAATGGAATACTATTGTTCCATAAGAAATGGTGAGCAGGTAGACTTCAGAAAAACCTGGAAAGACTTACATGAACTAATGCAACGTGAAGGGGGCAGAACCAGGAGAACACTGTGCACACTTACAGACACATTTTTTGATGACTAACTTTGATAGACTTGGCTCTTCTCAGCAATGCAATGTTCTAAGACAGCTCCAAAAGACTCATGATGGAAAATGCTATCCACATCCAGAGAAAGAATTACAGAGTCTGAATGCACATTGAAGCAAAGTATTTGCTCTCTCTTTTTTGTTTTGTTTCTTCTCTCTTGTGGTTCATTCCATTGGTTCTAATTCTTCTTTTACAACATGACTAATGTGAAAATATGTTTAACGTGAATGTATATGTAGAGCCTATATTGGATTGCATGCAGTCTTGGGGAGGGGGCAAAAGGGGAGGAGAGGAAGAGAGAGAACATTTGGAACTAAAGCTTGTGGAACTGAATGTTGTAAACTAAAAATAAATAAATAAATTTTTAAAAATAATGATAAGTGATCGAAGGTTTGCAAAGTGTTGTGCATATATTATCTCATTTGATCCTCAGAATAACCCTGTGAAGTAGGTGCTGTATCCCTACTTGGGGGATGAAGGAACTGAGGCTGAGAGAGATTGACCAGCCCAGGGCAAGTGATGGCTAATAAGTCTCTGAGGCAGGATTTGAAGCCAACTCCTCCCAATTCCTGGAGCTAAAGAAATGGGGACTGTAATTCTTCCAGGGCACCTATGCTGCTCACCTGCTTTGAAGGTAGGGACTCCAAGTGGAAGGGCCTACTTCTGATAAGAAACCCTCTGATGTCAACTGGCTTCCAAAGAATCTTTTCTTCCTCCGACCTCCTCCATTTAGTCCCAGAGCCTACAGTCCAGCCTTGCACTCACTGTTCAGTGCTTTCTCTAGACTAAGAACTCAAGGGAGTTCTTAGTCTAGAGAAGGACTAGGACCACATCTCTTCCTTCCTCAGTTTCCCTGAGAAGAATACATGACTGAGAATATGGCTAAGGCCTGAAGGCTTAGTAATAATTGGTTTCAATCATAATGATGACAGCATTTTTATAGCACTTATAGGTTTGCAAAGTGCTTTGCAAGGATTATCTCATCCTCACAACAGGAATATGTTCATTCTACAGATGAAGAAACTGAGGGAGATGGAGGTTAAGTGACTTGCCCAAGGTGACACAACTAAATAAGTGTCTAAGGCTGGATCTGAACTCAGCTCTTCCTGATTCCAAGTCTACCACTCTATCCACTGTGCCACCTAGCCGACCCATGAATGTGAATGGTTGAAACAGAATAATGAAGAATAATGTGGAACAGAAATGGAACGGATGGAAGACAATGGAATGGAACTGAGTGGAATGTTTGGGGTTGAATGGGATATGAAATGAGATGGGATAATGTGGGATGGTCTAGTGTGGGATGGAATGAGATGGGATTGGATGGGATGAGATGGAATGAGATGGTGTATGATGGGGTGAGGCAGGACAGAATTGCTCCTTCCTGGAGATGACTGACATCTGTATGGTCTTGGTCTTCTCCCAGGGCATGGAGAGAAGACAGAGAGAGACAGAGAGACAGAGAGAGACACAGAGAGAGACAGAGAGAGAGAAGGGAGAAAGACAGACAATACCTAGGAAGCAGTTAAACAGCCTCTTACCAGGAACTGCTCAGATGTAAGCTTGGACACTAGCTCATAGGCCTGCCCCTGGTCCCATACAATGACTCTCCCAAGGGCCTGCGCAGATGTAGCGACATCCTCCTCTGAAAACGTAGTAATCTGTCCCTTCATCAGGCCCACTGCCTGCTGGCTCAGGGCAACGAGGATGCTCTGGTTAAATTCTGGGATCTGGCCCACAAGCAGAGTAGCCAGCTAGGAGAAAGGAGATGATAGTTACTGCCCAAACAAAGCAATTTGGGCATGGGCTACAGAACAAAGGAAGAAGTTGAGACCAAAGTAGAGACTTCTAGACCTAGAGAGCTAGAAGACTGGGGAGAATCTCATGAAAAACTGTAATCTATCACTTTGGGATATTCCAGAAGCATGCTCTGCAATGTGGCCAGTGAATTCAAGGCTTAAAATACAGCATTAACATGGACAAGGTCACAGTTTTGATTTTACTAAAGGACCCCAACAAAGAAACATAATTTCCCTGACACAGGCTGATTCCCCGCCCCCACTCTCCACCCCTTATACCCCAAACCCTGGCCACAGACTAACTCCCTAATCCCAGTCTAGGTAAAAGGAGCCCTCTACCTGCCGGGCAGGAGGCAAAGAGGCCCTTAGGCCCCAGGCATCCATGTCAGTCCTATTGGAAGGTCCACAGTTGTCATTTAATTTCCTTATAACCTTCCATAAAGTCTCTTCTCTGAAGGAATGGAGGGCAGAGGCCTCAGGTGAGAAACATAGGAACTTGTCTGGGAGCCTGTGGGAGAGAAGGGTGTCAGATGAAGGCAGTAGCGGGCAGGATTTGGTCTCCCTCAGGGTTGAGGAGTCTGGTCTCCTAGCGGACCCAGAGGCCCTTTAACCCTTTTTTATGTCCCAGACCCCTCCTGGTAAATTCTGTGGACCCCCTTCTCAGAATAATATATTTAAATGAACAAACTAAAATACACAGGATTGCAAAGGAAACCAATGAGAATGAAATGAAAATGTGATTTCTCTTTCTCTGCTGTTTACAAGCCTCTTGCAATCTGTCCATGGGGAACTGAAGTCAAGAATCCAAATTGCCCTTGGTTGAGGCTCATGGTTTAGAGCAGGGATGGTGAACCTGCGGCCTTGAGGCCACATGTGACCCTCTAGGGTCCTCAAGTGCAGCCCTTTGACTGCATCCAAACTTCACAGAACAAGCCTCCTTAATAAAAGGATTTGTTTTATAAAACTTGGACTCAGTCAAAAGGCCACACCCAAGGACCTAGAAGACCATGTGTGGCCTTGAGGCTGCAGGTTCCCCACCCCTGGTTTAGAGGAAAGAGCCTTAGCTTAGAGCCAGACCAAAGTTCAAATAACAGCTGTGGCCCATGTGATCTTGGGCCCTTCTATGCCTCAGTATTCTCATCAATAAAATGGGAGGGTTCACCAATGACCTCTAAGGTCCCTTCTAGCTCTTAATGCCATGACCCAAGCAATGAAGTGAGTTCTTGGTTAGCTACATCAATGGACACACCTACTTCATGGGGCCCGGCTAGGCGATGCCATAGTGCAGCTGGGCCTGGAGTCAGGAAATTCAAATCCAGTCTCAGGTACTTCCTAACTGTGTGACCCTGGGTAAGTCATTTAATCTCTGCCTCAGTTTCCCCATCCATAAAATGAAGACAATAAAAGCATGTACTTCTCAGGGTTGTTGTGAGGATCGAATGAGATGATCATTGCAAAACCGCTGTATACAGCGCCTGGCACCTAGTAATCGCTGTATAAGTGTTAGTTGTTGTTCTACACAAACCATCACCAGATGACTTCAGAATATATCATGGGCTTAGGGGGCTTATTTACCTTCCATGTGATGTCTTATTCTGGTTGATACCAAAATGGATCTGCTTTCCCCAGCCTGGGGAAAGGGACCAAATTTGTTTTCAGGGGGAGAAAGAACCTGGCCCAGAACTCAATATTTGCTATGTTGTTTTTTTTTTTTTAAGTTACCCACTGAAAATAGCCTGACCCAGAGCTCAGGACTTGAAGTCAGAAGACCTGGGCTCTAGTCCTGGTTCCAGTCCTGACTCCTTACGTAAACTTAAACATGAACAGGTTGCTTCTCTCTTTTTTAGTCTCTCTTTTTTCCTTCTCTGTAGGGGCAATCGCAGCATGAACCACCCCACCCCACCCCCATTCCCCCCTTACTCGGAGATGGTGAAGTTAGGGGTCTCGGCCAGAATAGCAGAGGTGAATAGCCACATCACATTCCTGGGGATGTCCTGCTGACTGAACAGCTGCAGGCTGTCCTGTTGAGAGGCCAGTGGTCTGCAGCTGGAGAAGAATGAACAAGGCCAAGAGAACAAAATCAGAATAATCTTCTGGAAGCCAGGCACAGGCCTAATGCAAAGCAGAGACCAGGTCTACCAGAAGGGCTGGGAGGCTCAGAAACTCCTCTGTCTCCTTTCTGATCTGGGAGGAGGAGAGGGAGCAAGAGGAACAAGAGGAAGGCCCTTGAGAGAGGGAAGGGTCAAAGACAGTGGGAGGAGGAAGGAAAAGAAAAACCCAACTTGGGCAAACCACAATTCTGATAAATGGCAACTGGTGTGATCTGGTTAGTCTGAGTCACCTACAAGCTAGGAAATTATCCCCAGAGGGAGGCCTTTGGTTTCTGCTCTGTATGTCGGGTTAGTTCAGATCTACATCCCAACTAAGGGGGACTGTCCATCTGTCTGGTCCCCCAGTGGGGTTGGGCCCAAACCTCTTGACTCTGAGAAGACACTCACCAATTACTGGTCACAGCCCAAGAAGTCACAGATATCATCAACAGAGCTCAGGTGGATATAGTAACCCAAGAAGGCTGTGAACCAGCCAGGGGCGTGGGGATCACTGAGCTTGTAACACTGGGGTCTGCACTGAGTATCTGAGGGATTGACCATAGGAAATCATCAAAATGGGGACATGGGTTCAGACCTAAGTGGAGTACATGGGACTGGAGACCTTTAAACAGAGGAATTCTGGAGTCAATTAGAATGGCTCCAGAGAGCCAAAAGTTAAATTTTCAGTGAGAAATCAGCATATGCTTGGTTTATTGTTTTGATGATTGTCTAGACTGAATAAAATGATTGAGAAAATGTAAACAACACAGATTAAATTTAAAAACGTGTCCTGCTTACCTTCCCCACCTCTACCCCCCAACTGGTTGTTAAACATTTACCATCATACCACTGCCTTCAAATATATTCCCTATGGGCTATCACAGGGCCTGAAATTCCATCATTAGAAACTTCACCCTTTGGGCTAAGACACTGAAGGACACTGTTAAAATGCAAATGGGAGGTAATCGTTAACCTATTAGTTTATCAAATTAGTTCCAAATCTTATAGACCTATGATCTGATACAGAGGCAAAGGGAAGGGGAGAGAGGAATAAGCATTCATATAGCACCTATGTGCCAGGCACTGTGCCAAGCACTCTCTTGATTATCTCATTTGATACATCACTTAACCTCTGTAGGCCCCAGTATTCTTATCTGTAAAATGAGTAATCTAAGCAAATTGATCTTCAAGGTCCTTTGAGCTCTAAATCTTATGATTCTATCACGACAAAGACCAGAAGTCATAACACACAAGCACATGGGAAGAGGCAGGAAGAGAGTGGAGGGCAGGCAGTGGTTGGGAAGCGTGGGGGCATAAGCAGGGGAGGCTTGGAGGCCATTTCTGCCTTTCTCACAGTTTTGTCTGGGATGAGCCCAACTCCTTTCTTCTTCCCCCAGGAAAGCCTCCCCTAAGCCTTCTAGGCCCATTGACTCACATTCCACTCCAGGGCCTTACCAGTCAGGTAGGAGTAGATGTGATGATATACCTCTTCTTCCCGACCCTTCAAGATAGATGGACCACTACTCACACTGAGAAGGAGAGACACAGAACAAAGAAATTGGAGTTGGAAGGGGCCTTAGAGGTAGTCTAGTCCAACCCATACCTGAAAAAGCAATCCTCTTTACAGGTCTGACAACTGGTTACCTAACCTTTGCTTGAATGCTTCACAAGATGGGGAACTCACTACCTTATAAGGCAATCTATTCTACTGAGGGAGCTTCCTCTACTATTTGATGTGGTGCTCAGAGCACTGGATTTGGAACCAGAGAACTTGAATTCAGATCTTGCCTGGGTGAGATCAGTTCTCTAAGCCTTGGTTCTCCCGTCTGTAAAATGAAGGAGTTGGATTAGGTGACCTCTAATGTCCTTTATGACTCTAGAGATATGATCCTTTAATTGTTGAACAGTTTGCATTTTTAGAAAGCTTCTCTTTATATTTCAACCAACTGATCCACCATAAACATTTATTAAACACCTGCTGTATGCTCCATGCTGAAGGCACAAAGAGAATGGAAACAATCCCTGCTTTCCAGGAGTTTACATTCCTGAGCTAAAATCCACCCTCCTGTAACTTCTACCCATCGATCTTAGTTCTTCCCTCTGGGGCCAGATCAGATGAGCACAGGCCCTTTGCTACATGCTAGGCCTTCAGATATTTGAAAACAGCAATCATGTTTCCTTTAGGGTCTTCTTTTCTGTAAACTAAACACTCCTATTTCCTTCAATTGATCCCCATAAGTATGGTTTCAAGCCCCCTAAATCTTAAAGCTTCAATGGTCATCCTGATCATTATCCTCTGCATTAGCACCAGTTTGTTCATTTCTTCCCAACTAGAAGAAAATGGACATTGATTTCCAGATGTGCTCCATCCCCATCCCTGCCACTGTCCCCCACCTCCCCTTCACTCCCACCCTGCCAGAGTGCCCGGGGGCTCACTCACATGGCTTGAAAGGCTGTGCAACGGGTGTTCTCTGTAGGGAGAAGTTCATTTTGAAGGAAACAGAAATAGAACAATGGCCGTACGTCTGTCCACGTGGCCACAGAGACACTGCCATTGGTCATCAAAGAGAATCTAGTCTCAATGACCTCCTTGGTCCCGTTTGGTAATGACTCCTGGATAGAAGGAGGGAGATGGGCAGAATGGGCATGGGCATCCCACCCCAAATGGTGGAGGAGGATGCCCCAACCCCTCCCCACACCATCCCTGGGAGCTGTCTGTCTTCCTGGACAACAACCAGGGTCCCTGACGGACCAACTCTACATTTTCAGGCTCCCATCTTAGGCTTTAAGGATGAGATTTCAGACAATACCCAAAGGCATCCCAGGGACCCAAAGTCCTCGAACTTTGCCTTAGAGAGGCAACATGGTCTAGTGGGAAGAGCACTGAATTTGAAGTCAGAGAGTATGGATTCAGTTATGCCACTCACTATCTGTGCGACTATCTATAGAATGGGGAGGTAGGATTAGGTAACCTCCAAGGTCCCTTTTGGTCAGTTGTTTTTCAGTTGTGTCTCACTCTTCATGACCACATTTGGGTTTTTCTTGGCAGAGATACTAGAATGGTTTGCCATTTCCTTCTCCACCTCACTTTACAGATGTGGAAACTGAGGCAGACAGGGTTAAGTGACTTGCCCAGGGTCACACATCTAGTAAGTGTCTGAGGCTGGATTTGAACTCCAGAAGATGAGTCTTCTTGACTTCAGGTCTGGCACTCTATGCCACCTTAGCTGCCCCCAACATCCCTTATTTTCCCTAAATTTATGGTCCAATTATCTTAATTTGAATAATTTGCCCAAGGGCTCATAGGTAGTAAGTGCAAGAGCTGAGTTCAAACTTAGATTAACTCTAAAACTAGTGTTCCTTTCTCTTCCATCTTCTTGAGTCAACTCAGCCCAGCTCAACTCCCAGGATCCTTCTGTAGATCCCTGGGTCACTGTGTTGAATCTATGTCATTGTGAAGAACAGAGAACAGAAGACGATACCGCCCCTGTTCTCAGGAAGCTTTAGTGTGCCACTGATCAGGGTCCTGGATGGTACAGATTTGAGGTTGCTTCTAGCTCAAGTCAGGAAGACCTGAGTTCAAATCCAGTATCAGACACTTACCAGTCGAGTGACCCTGGGCAAGTCACTTAATCTCTCTCTCTGTCTCAATTTCCTCACTGCTAAAATGAGGATGACGATCACAGAGCTGTTTAAGCTCAAGGGAGACAGTACTTGTAACATGCTTTCCCGAACCTGAAAGGGCTGCATAAATGTTAGTTATTGTCATTATACTCAATATGTCACTTTTTTTTTTGTTATTCGTGCGCATCTTCTACTCTTTTTGTTTCAGGAGTGTTAGTTTTAAGTAGTCATTGCAGCCACAAATGATTCCAAGCTCTGAGGTCCAGCCTCTTCCCAACTCACCTCCTCCAGGAAGCCCTCCCTAGCACAGGGCTAGGCACACATGCTCAGCATCCAATCAACATGACTAGAGAGAGTGCTTGGGGGTGAGCGCTCCAGGCCTCCTACCCCATGAAGTAAGTCACCTGCAGTCTCCCCTTACCTCTAGAGAGGCACGTTGGACCTAAAGGCCTGGGTT
This sequence comes from Trichosurus vulpecula, assembly GCF_011100635.1. Lineage (NCBI taxonomy): Eukaryota > Metazoa > Chordata > Mammalia > Diprotodontia > Phalangeridae > Trichosurus > Trichosurus vulpecula. The sequence goes on from NC_050581.1 coordinate 71,563,534, forward strand.
TTATTTCTGCCTCTCTTCCTGGCCCCACTGTGTGACTAGCCCTGGGTAAATCTTTTCCCTTCTCTAGGCCTCAGCCTCCCCAGGTCAGAAAGAAAGAAGGACCTCTAGCTCTAGACAATGATGGCAGGGGGTCTGCCAGGGACAGGAGGTGGGAGTATATGGAAAATCATGGAGATAAGGAGATTCTAGTCCCCTCACCCTGGAGCTGAATTGCTTACAGGGCAGAGCAGGGCAGGAGGTCTGGGAGCTGAATTCCCTGCCCAATGGTCCCTAGGGAGCCCATTTGCCAAATACCAGCTGCTAGGTGATAAATGGGCCCTTGGGGGTAGCTGAGGGTTGGTGATGAGCCTCTCTCTCTCCTATGTGTTTCCCCTTCTACAAGGAAAGGAGCTGCTCCCTATAGACAGGAGTGGGGTGGGGGAGGCCAGGAAGACCTTGCCTTAAGAAGGAAACCCATGGTGAAAGTATGGGTTTTAAAGAAGAGTAGTGAGGTATGAGGATAGAAAAGCCCTTTCACTTAGGATTGGTAGGAGTTGTGTGTGATTGTAGCTGTCTATGCATTGTGACCAAAACTGTCAACTTTTGAGGTGATTCCTTGTTTCCACAATCCGGCTAGCAGCTTCTGTGGGGGTATAAGATCCACCCACAGCCAGCACCCAGAAAGCTGCCGGCACGCTGGGAAAGCACAGGTTCTTTTGATCTGCTTTAATAAGGAAAGCAGGGTTAAAGGGGCTGACAAGTTTACTTTAATCCAGCATACAGACAGCATTCACTTAGTTCAGGGGAAAAAGCCAGCACCCTGAACTTCAGAACAAAATACAAAGTACAAACATCAACAGACAGACTCAATACAGATTCATAGTTACCAACATCTAGGTTCAGCCCGGGAGCTCAGAACAAGGGCTGGCCCAGAGTCACACTCACCACCACTGTGTGGGAATGAGCTCCAAAGAACAAACAGCTAACCCCTGGTTTTTATATCTTTTGCAGCGTCAGGGGTGAGCCACACATGCGACTCACCCACATGACCTAGAATCGTCACAGAGAGGCGGACTTAAACCCACGTGGTCTAAGAGCCTCTGCTCTCCCAGACATGTAAACTAGGCCCTCCCTGGAGTTAGCCCCACCTTGGGCCCCACCTTAGTTGCCAATCCACACCCACTAAGGTTTTACACCTAATAGGGGTTTGGGCCTGGGGCTTAGCAACTAGTAAGACTCAAAGACACTGAATTAATCAAAGGAAACAAAGGCCAAACTCTTCAAGGGCACTTGTTGAACTAAGTGCTAAGGAGCCAACACATTCCTCCAGCATGCTTTACATTCCAGGGCACAGGGTTTAAGGCATGGCATACAGATCCAGCTCAGGCCTTTGAAATGGAAGTTGGCAGGTAGAACCCATGGCACTGAGCTGGCAAAAGGCCCCTAAAAGGACAGAGGGTCCTTTTGGGATGACTTGTACATTGGTGTGAGTCACTTTTTTTGAGAGGGAGGAGGCAATCAGGATTAAGTGACTTGCCCAAGGTCACACAGTTAGTACGAGTCTCAGGTCAGATTTAAGTCCATCCTCATCTGTTTATAGATGATAGAAAGGAGACCCAGAGATATTAAGCAACTCAAAGTTACACAGGTAACAGAGGCAGGTTTTGAACCCAGGTCCTCAGATTCCAGAGAGTGTTCTCTTTTCACTATACCACACTGCCCCCAACAACAAGGCTTGAGAAAGTCAAGAAATGCAAGTCTTGGAACCAGGGGAAAGGTCCGCTGGATCTGTTGCAAAGAGGAGTTGCTGCCCTAGGAATTTCACCAAGAATCAAGAGAAGCACCAGGCCTAGGTGTGGGTCCTCTATGAGCCCCTGCATTCATCCTACACACTCCCCACCCCCAACCCCTATGGCACGGCATAGCTAAAACAGCTCTGGCTTTGGAGACAGACGATCTGGCCTCAAATCATGGCTGGGAAAGTCCCTTCATTTCAGTGGCCTGTTTTCTTCATCTATGAATGACACAGTTGGACTTTTGCTGTTGTGCAGCCGTTTCAGTTGTGTCCAACTGTTCATGACCCCATTTGGGGTTTTCTTGGCAAGGATACTGGCGTGGTCTAGCTCATTTTACAGATAAGGACACTGAGGCAAACAGGGTGGTGTGAATTGCCCAGGGTCACACAGCTAGGAAGTGTCTGAGGCCAGGTTTGAACTCGGGAAGATGAGTCTTTCTGACTTCGGGTCCGGCGCTCTAGCCACTCCCCCTTTGTGGCCCTGTCTTCTTTATCTGTAGAATGAGGTATGTGGATTAGATGGCCTCTAAATTACCTCCTGGAGGAGGCTGTAGTTTAAAAAAGGACCACAGAGAGAGGGCAATGTTTAATACAAAAGAATGTCGTAGTACCATAGATCTCGGGCTGGAAGATAACTAACAGCTCATCTCACCCAAACTTTGTCCATTTCCTTCATTCACTGCCTGCCCAAAGCCAAAGCCAGGCTGATCACAGACAGACACTTGGATTTAACCTGCCATGTCCCACAGTCGGCCTGAGCTGCCCGGGATTCCCAAAAAGTGGGAAGACAGATGCTGGAGAGTCCAGCCCAGGGTCTGAGTTCAGATGTGAGCGGTGGAGGACAGAACCAGTCCTTACCTGATGAGTGAAGTTGTTTGGAAATTCCTCCAACTCAGTCTCATTTCAGGCACCATAGGTGGCTGCAAGCTGAGCCAGCTGCCTCAAGGTGAGATGGTCCAGGGCTTGGAGCTGGGGACAAGCAAAGGGGGAAGGCAGATAAGGGGACTAGGCCAGGACTAAGCCAATTTGGGCCATCCACCTGTATCAGACAGCAGTGATTGGCGAAGAGCTCTGACTCACAGGAAAGAGGCCGCTAGGTGGCACCAAGCCATAAGCATCAACCAAAACTCTGGGGAAGAGTATGTTTATTGATCGTCACAGTCAAGGTCAAGGTGAATCCTCCTAACTGATCGGTTACTTTTCCACTGAGGAAAAACTTGGTATCAAAATGACTCCTAAACCCAGCCCTAGATTGACCCCTATCTCTGGTTACGTACTGGGACTTTTTGGTGGGGAGACAAATGATTTACCTGAAGCAGGGAATTCCCTCCATCAATGCAGATAGCAACTCATCTGTAACTCATACGCTTAGTTAGTTGTTTGGGGGCAGCTAGAGGTTAAGTGGGTCCTCCGTGGCTCCACAGCTAGTACGTATCCAAGGCAGGCCTTGAACCAAGGCCTTCCTGACCCCAAGGCCTGCCCTCTGTCCACTATATACACTGCCTCTCATTTTGAGACCTGACCCCAGGCAAAAACTGGTACAAACTCTGGTATAAGTGTAAGCCCTAACATTGGGCACAGACTGCCCTCTAAACCTGGCCAGAGTCTTAACCTCAGGCTATGTTCTACCTCTGGCCACAGACTGACTCATAGCCAACCAAGAGACCAAACCTCATCCCAGGCTGCAGTCTAACCCCTGAAACTGCATCTAGCCTGGCCATAGGTAAAATGGTGAAAAGAACATTGTCTCTGTAATCAGAGAACCTGGGTCCAATTTCTGTCCCCCGTGTGACCTTGGGTAAATCATTTCACACCCCCTGGGCCACAGTTTCTTCCTCTGTAAAATGAAGGGGTTGGACTATATGGCTTTTGAGTTTCTCTTATTCTAGTTCTGTGATCTCATGATCCTAGTCCCTGGCTGATCTCCAGGCCTGGCTCTAAACTGACCCTATCTTTATATGCAGATCCCAGTCCCAGAACACCTCAGGCCTTAGGCTCTAACAGGGAACTGGCCTCTGACTGGCCACAGGATGACCTTCAACTTCAGATCAATTCTAGCCTTGGCACCCAACTAAGCTTTGGCCCAAGAGAGAGCCCTAACCCAAGTCACAGACTGAGTCCAGACCCTGGATCTTAACTTCTTATCCTGGTCCTAAACCAACCCCAGCTCCAAACTAACTTAGAAGTGCTCCCTAACCCCAGACACCAGCTGATCCCTAATTCTGGAACTCAAAAGAAGATCTAAATCTGGCCAGTGACTATCCACCCACTCATCCTATTCCCCTACTTCACCTCGAGCAATGTGATGGAGCAAAACCAGCCCTGGATATGTAAACAGGGGACCCTCATGGGATTGTGGAAACCTTCACTGAAACATTCACCCTTATTCCATGGACCAGAATTGCCTATTAAGTCCCAGGATGAGGGTGAGTGAACACTAAGAAATCATAGGACCTAGGAATATACCCAGCCCTAAAACTCCAAAGTCCCTCAATTACCCTGTTCATTCCTCGTACTGGGACTTACCCCATCAAATTGAGTGTTGAAAGCAACCAGGTCCCCATACGTGGCATATCGGCTAAATTGGCCAAGGTTGGCATCCAACCAGGCTGTGCTGCTGTTCATCTCTGGAACACAGGTTAGACCTGGCAGAGATGTGGCACATCACCAGTGGTCCCTCCCCATCACTGCTTCAGAGAGGAGCCAGGCATCCATCCCAGCATGAGATACATCCATGGTAGGATACGTAGAGTGGGATACTGGCAATCAGGGAGCAGATGCAGAAGGGAGGGCAAGCTATGGGGACTGATAGGCCATCTAGACCTTCTCTGTCCATTTTTTATTGAGCTATTCCATACATACTTTGATTGATATCCTCCTCTGGTCTATTTTCCATTCCCAATTTGCTTAGTTTCTCCATTTTCCATCCCTTCTCTTTTCTATACTCTCTTCCCATGAACCCCCAAGCTCTACTATATTTCTCTTACTGTTTCTCCCTCTGCTTTGTATCCCCTTTTGCTGTCCCACCCCAACTCACTTATTTCTTCCTCTTTCTCATTCCCCACCACTGCCATTTTCCACCCTCCACCCTCCATTCCTTCCCAACTCAGTTTTTCCTCTCCCTGTTTTCCTCCACTATAAAGTAGAGAGAGCCAAGAAGAGGAGGAAAGCGGGGGAAGTGTTCTCACCACTGGTGTTCAGGCGTGTCAGGACAGGCCACTGGAAAGTTGTGTAGACAGCTTCTTGGGTTTCTTGGCTCATCCCCTCAAATTCCATATCCAGCCCTTGAACACTGGGGCACAACCCCGGCGGCTCCTCAGAAAAGCAGATCCTCACATGGCCCTCCTCCAGTACCCCAGCACCCCCAACCTGACCCTTAGATGACCCCTGCCCCATTGTCCCCTACAGAGAGGACAATGAGAGTGTACCACAAGGGCTGGGCATGACCATTGGGACTGGCAGACTGTAAAAGTGTGCAGTGTGTATATACGTGAGGGGGGCACCTCCCCTGCTCAAGGTTATAGGAGAATGAGACAGGTGTCCCGTAGAAGGCAAGATATAGGCATGAGGCTAGATTGGTGACAGAGAAAGGGGGAAACACAGCATCGGTAACCTGATCGTAGGTAGAGTCAGGCTCCCCTGATCTAGGCTGGGTGGAACCCCACCCCACAGAAGGCCTTTGACCTTATGCCTGAGGACCTCTTTAAAGAAAAGGAAGCAATAGAGTCCCAAGCCCCGAGATATTCTCCAGGTCTAAGAATGGGAGGTACCAGGTGAGGGGTGAGACACAATAGAATTTTGGAGCTTAATGTCAACACAGAAGGGAATCTTCACTATAACACATCCAATGATTGGCTCTCTAGGCTTTGCCCGATGATCTCCCATGACAGAGGGTTTGATACCTTAGGAGGCAGTCCATTTCATCGCTGGATGGGTCTCATTGTTAGCAAGGTCTTCCTTATACTATATTCCTGCCCTTGCTGTTTCTACTTCTGTCCTTGGGAGCTAATTAGAGCAAGGCTAATAATAACTCTTCAACGACGGACCCTCCTCCTCTACCCAGACTGAAATCTTCTCCAATTCCTTCAAACGATCCGTGTATTGTAGTTATGAGTCCCCAGGTCGCTCTCCTCTGGACACACTTCAGAAGTTCATTAATATTCTTCCTAAAACATGGTGCCCGGAATTCAAAGCAATACACCGGCTGTGTTCTCATCAGGGCACAGGGTGGGAGGTGCTCCCCTCACCTTGTTCTAGACAAGATATTTCTATTAATGTAATCTAACAACACATTTGCTTTTTTTGGCTAAAAATCAATCACACTTTTGATCTGTACTCAGCTTGCAGACCAAAAAACACCTTCAGGTCTTTCCCCCTGACCTCTCCCACCTATGTGTATTAGTCCTCACTCTCTTGGCCCTCCTTCGTCCTGCTCACATCTGTATGGAATCTTGCAGTTTGAGACGTTCATGAATATTGAAACAGCAGCCGTAGAAGGACAGGTTGGTATTCCCATTTGTAGAAAAAAGAGCCCAAAGAGGAGGAAAAGGTTACCGAAGGTCACCCAAGGGATTAGAAGCAGAAGCAGGACCAAAACCCAGGTGTCTGGCCACAAAGCATAAGCCTTTACACAACATGCTTCACTACCTTTTCCATGGTTGGAGGGGCTTGCAAAGGTCTCTCATTGGTTCCCAAGGGATAGGAGACCTTGAGAGTCAGAGACAGGGCATATGCAGGGGGGTAGCTGGATTGATGGGACAGGTCTGACTTCCTTGCTTTTCTAGACTTAGCTAAGAGACAGATTTAAACCTTTAATGGAAATGTGTGTGAGAATGAGACAGGATGCCTGAGGCTTTAGGGTGGGAGCCTGATTGGAAAAACAATTTATGTGCCCAGTAATGGAGACCTCCGGGTTCTGCCAGTCCTTCGTCCGGTGATGTGGCTCCGTACTGTGTGAGTTTATCAGAGACAGAGGTTTTGTCTTTCCTCTTAGGAAGCGCACTCCCTGAGAGCAAGGGTCATGTCTTTCCTTCAGACAGAGAGTCCCCTGAGGATAGAGGCCATTATCTCCCCTTTAGTTATGAGGGCAGGGTCTCCTTCCTCAGATTGGGGGCTCCCTGAGGGCAAGGGCTATGTCTCCCCCTCAGAAGGGGGGAGAAAGGGAACTCCCCCTCATGCTAAGGGCTCCCTCAGGGTAAGAACACTACCCATAACAGGGGCTCCTAAGGGTAAGGTGCAGGGTCTCTTCTTCAACCTGGGAGCTCCCCAAAAGCAGAGACCACATCACCCCCTCTGGAAGGGGGTTCCCTGAGGGCCGAGGCAGAATCTCCACCTAGAACGGGAGGCTCTCTGATGGGGGATTATGTCTCCCTCTCAGACTGAGGGCTCCTTCAGTTGTGAAGACAGGGGCCATGGTTCCCCTTCAGACTTGTGGGAGCCAGGTCGCTGAGTAGAGACTGTATTTTCTCTCAGAAGGAAGGATCCCTAGGCGAGGGTAGAGAATGCAGATCTCTCCTCAGACTAAATATTTCCCAAGGAAGGGAGAAGTGTCTTCTACTGAGACTGAACTCACTGAGAGTGAGGGCTATATTTCAACCTGCCCAGACCAAGGGTGAGAGCCACAGACTAAGGGCTTCCTTAAGGACAGAACCATCTCCCGTTCTCTATTTCTCCCCTCCACCTCCCAGCCACAACCCAAGACTCTGTATCCGGTTCTCTGTTTTGAGAAAATAAAGCCCAAACACCTTCTACCTTGGGGGAAATAAAGTTGTTGATTTTGATTAGCCTCCCCTTTTAGGTTCTGGGAAGATGGAAAAGGGGTCCAGTGCCTAGTAAACCTACATGGCCTGGTATTGTTCACAGCCTAGGGTACCGAGGGGGAGGCATCGTAGATCTTCTCTGGACAATGATACCAGAAAGCGCCGGAGGAGAACCTGGAACCACCAGTGCAGGGATGCGGTGTCCTTAAAATCCAGGCGTCCTTGTAGCATAATGGTCCACAAAGCCTTCATAGTGATCAAATGGCAGGCAGAGTCATTCAGCTGAAACAAACACAAGCATTTCCCCCAGATACAGGTTATCCACTTGTCTGTGGGCAGCCCCACCCAAGGCCCAGACACTGGGGCCAGGACCTCCATAGGGAAACAGAGGCAAGAGGCTGAGGGAAAGGTACAAGACAGTCTAAATGCCAGGCCATTTACTGGGCATATCTCCCTCCCCTCATCAAGCCACTCAGCCTGAGATCAAGAGAAGGCATGTTAAAAATCCTGGGCCGCTAGGATTTGTGAAACATGAGGCATTGCCCCGTCCTCTGTCCTGAGCCCATCATAACCTCTTCCATCACCCACCCTGTTATCAGCAGGTCTCCTCCCAGTTACCTGGCCAAGGGCACCCTGGAGTTCTGTGAGGTTGGCATAGCTAAAGATTAGGGTCAGGGTCTGTGCCATCCCTGGATCCTTACACTGGGCCCTGCCCAGCCCCACATCTAGTTCCTCTCTGGTCAGCTGGGACTCATGGGCTATCTGGGGATCAGAATCCAGAAGACAATGTCAACAATGGAAGAGAACAGGGACCACAGGGTATCAGAGGCCACAGAACTAGGCCCCCACCCACCCTCAACCACAACCCCAGACACACTCTGGATTGCTGCTTCACAAAACCACTAAGTTGTCAGAACTTGTTTCTAGGCCTTGCCACCTTCCCCATCCCTTTCAAGGCTCTTCTCCTCCTCCACGGACTTCCTACCCCTGGTGTTCAGACCCACCACATAGTGCCCTACCTCTCAGAACTTCCCCATTCAAAAGATTTCCAGAAAAGTAAAGAACCTTACAGATCATATGATTTGGGAGTGTTCTTAGAGACCACCTAGTCTAACCCTTTTATTTTACAGATGAAGAAACGGAGGCCTAGAGAAGTTAAATGACTTGCCCAAGGTCACTCAGCTAGGAGGTAACTCAAAGCCTGCGACCATAAGCTCTACATTTTTCCCCTCCACAAAGCTGCTTCATAGAATAATAATAATAATGCCGACGATAGTAATGGCCAGCATTTACATAGCACCGACTGTGTGCCAGGCACTGGGCTAAATGCTTTATAAATGTCATCTCATTAGATCCTCACAACAGCCCCAGGCAGTCAAGTGTTACCATTATTCCGGTTTTATAGTGGAGGAAACTAAGGCAAATAGAGGTTAAGTGACTTGTTCAAGGTCACACAGGTCATTAAGTATCCGAGGTCTTCCTGACTCCAGCCCAGTGCTCTGTCCACTTTGCCACCCAAGTGCTTAGCCCAACCCAATGAGCCTTAGAGATGAGGAAGCTGAGGCCCACAAAGGTTATGATTTGCTCAAGGCCAACTCATCCCAGGGCTTTCATGGGGAAACTGAGGCAAGGAAATAGGAGAGAATTCCCAGAACTACTGGTACGAATGGAAGAGGAAATGGACTCTGTCCAAAGATGTTCCCAAGAAGCCAGGCTGTTGTGTGGAATTTCCAAGGTCAGAGGTATCAGGAGCTGGGGCTTTTGGAGAGCAGTAGGAAAACTTTGAAGGGGGCATTTCTAGCCTCCAAGGAGCAGGGAGGGAGGGCATGGCAGGTGAGAAAGCCTGGGAGATAGTGTCCATAGGGCCTCCTACTCACCTTGTTGCAGATAAACTCCCTTAGGCTGATGTCTTCTGTACTTTCTCCAGAGCTGAGAAACAGGCAAAAAAGGGGGGGGATTCACCCTCTAGTCATCACATCCCACCCTCTACTTGGCTGCTAGCCCCTCTGCACAAGCTGAACACTGTCTATCGTTAAACATCTGGGATGAATGCAAAGACTTCTCATTGGGACCCAAGGGCTGCTGGACTCAATGGAAGAGTCAGAGCTTCATGGAATGAAGGACTCTGCTGCCTCTATTTTCCGTCAGCACCTCTCTGGGGCTCCCTGTTAGAGGGGAGATCAGTGTAGTATATAGCTTAGGACTATCCATATTCTCCCACCTGCCCCCTACTTCTCTTGAGAAGCCACCAGGTGTGGCTAGAACCTGGGGAACACTACATTCTCATTAAGAACCTAGCAACTTCCTCTCCCCTCTATGTCCTCTACCCTCTACAGCTATCCCCAGACCTGAGATGGGTGGACAGTAGGAAGCTAGTAACAGTTAGCAGCAACAGACCGTGAGATTTGGTATTGCTTCTATTTACCTGAAAAATGTCAAGGACCATAAGACTTTTCCATTTAACTCACAGCCAAACCCTTCTATATGTTACATCTCCCCATTTGAGAGCAGGACTCACCTTACTTTTCTATTTGTATCCCCCATGCTTAGCACAATGCTTTGTACATAGTAAGGACTTAATACATGCTTTTCACTCCCTCACTTCCTCATTCATTCAAAGGCTTTGCTAAAAAGCTTGCTGGCTGGGTGAGAAGCCCTTTGCCCAGTGTAGCTAAATCAGGAATAGCTATGCAGACCTCATGCTGGTGTGGATAGGTTGTCTGAGGATGCTGAATAGATGGAAGAGCGAGGACCAGTATGAGTTTGGGGAGGGGGAGAGGAAGGAGTAAAGGGGCTTAAGAGAATTGGGCTACCAGAAACAAGTACAGGGATAGTACTGAGGCACTAAGGAAAGCCTTTCTCCTTCTAGGCCAACAGAGTGTAGGGTGGGTTTGGACCAAAGGGTACTTGTAATGGGAAGGGGACAGAGAAGTAAGACTTTTCAGAGGCCAGGGAAAGGGGCAGGGGCCTCTGGGCCTGACAGGTCTATGGAGGAGATATATCCCAGCCTAATTTTGTCTCTCCTCTGCCCCTGGGATACAACTCAGGGCGGAGGCTATGCTGGACGTTGGGGAGGCATTGTGGCCTCAGGACACCTGAGCTGAGAAGGGGCTGCCATCTCTGCTCATACACTAAGCAGAAGAACAAATAGGAGAGACAAAGGAACTAAGTCCCAAGGTTAAAGCCCCAAAGTGTGTTTGGGGCAGGAGAGGGGGAAGGAGGAAGTGACTAGAGGTGACTAATGAATAAATGCTTGTTGATTGAGTGAATGATTGCTTTCTAGGAAAAATGTGATTGGTAAGCATATTTCTTCTATAGAGACAACCTCTGAGGCCCCAGCAATTCAGGTCCCTAGATTCCCTGTTGACCCCAAGTTCCGTGACCTGATGGGTCCCCAGCTCTACAGAACTCTTAACCCTTTCTCCCTAAATCCTTAGCCCCCTGCAGCTCTGGCTCCCCTGACTTCCCACTTTCAGGACTCCTACTCCTTGAATCCTCTCATTCCCCGCCTCTGTCCCCCAAACGCTTGGCCTCCAACCCCTGGATCCCCAGAATTCTAGCTCCCAACTCCCTCCTACCCACCTACCCGAGGGGCTGGTCTGGCCTGCTCAGAAACAAAGTGAAATAATCTCCTCCTTACCTGGGCTCACCACCGCACAGTGCTGTTTCTGGGGGGAAGGAAGGGAAGTATAGTGAGGATTCCTGACTCAGAATGTCCCAAGAAAGGGGAAAAAAGGGGGAGGGTATATGCTTCTAAGACAAGAGATACTCACCGTTTATCCCAGTGCCCCGGCACTAAGGGAGAAAAGAAACAAGAGATATCTGACGACTTGAATCATGGCCTTCCTCCCCACCATCCCTCCATCTTTCCTGTGCTATTTCCTTGCCTATTCTGGGCCAACCAGTTGGGGGATCCAGGAGAAGGAGGACACATGGGCCATGCCTTTTTAAAAGAAGATCCCATTTGGGCTAATAACAACTCCTCGTATACGTGCAGAGCTTTATAGTCTAGAGACCATATTCCCAACTATCATCTCATTTGATTTCTTGCAGCAGCCCTGGGAGGGAAGCAGGGCAGGCATTACTACTTTCACTCGACAGAAAGTGAGAACTACAGCCCAGAGAAAGGTGGTGAACTCCAGGTCCAACCAGCAAATTAGTGGCAAGGCTGGCACCGGAACCCGGGACTCTTGACCCCTACCTAGTTCAGGGCTCTTTCCTTTGAGCTGAATTCCTCAACATGTTAAAAGCAAACCCTCCAGCCCAAACCAGTCTGGCTCGGTTCACATTAGTCCTTAGTAGGTCTGCTCCTGCCCAGACCACAAGGTACCCTGGATGGACCCCAGCTCTGAATAGTAATATTAATGATAATGATGATAAATAATGTTAATAGCATTTCTCAGAGGCAGCATTCCGTCCTCACAGAGCTGGCTTTGGAGTCCTGGGTTTAAGTTCTATTTTTGACTCATACTAGCTGTGTGGCCCAGGCAAGTCACTAAATTCCTCACTATATCCAGACAACACTCAGACCAAAGGATCTAGAGTACATGGGATCTGCTTCGGTGGAGGGAGTTTCCTTACAAGCCAATGAAATCACAGCACCAGACCCACCCCAATCCCATGATGTGGGTTTGCAAAGCCTTTGGAGGGCACTGTTTCATCTGATCCTCACAACAAGATAGAACCAGGGTGTGGTCTGGGCCTTGGGTTCTCCCTGCGTCTAAGCCATCAGGAGCACAGTTAGACAGTTAATTCTCCTGGAGAAATTTGGAACCCAGGATAGCAATAGGAGGAATGTGACTCAGAAAGGGCCTTAGGTCTTAGCCTCCCACCCCGCCCCCCCCCCCATCGCCTCCAACCCCAGTCAACAGGTGCAGCTCCTTCCCAACCCCCATGGCTCTAACTCACCGGGGTGTCGTCCTCCAAAGGGATGGTACTGTTCCCCAAGGCTTTGCTCCCTGTGTTGGCGCTCCCCATGGTAGCACTGGTCCCCGAGACTTGAATCCCTGTGGTAGCACTGGTCCCCAAGGTGTCTTCGCTGATCCCCAAGGAGACATTGTTCTCTGTAGAGACGGTCCCCAGGCTGACGTTCTCGAAAATTTTGTTCCCCGACATGTCGTGGTTCTCTGTGGTAAGCTTGTTCCCCGGGGTGGCACTGTTGTTCCCTGTGGTGAAACTGTTCCCCACGGCAGTATTGTTCTCTGTGATGATATTCTCCAGGGTTTTGTTCTCTGTGGGGGCGCTGGTCTCCATGGGGGTGTTGTTCCCAGAGTGGGTGCTGATCCCCAGCGAACCGTTGTTTCCCATGGAGACGCTCTCCGAGGAGGCGTTCCCCACGGAAACGTTCTCCGGAGTGATGGCGTTGCTCCCCAAGATATCGCTGCTCTGTGTGGTTTGGTTGCATGTGCTGGAACTGCTCCCCAGGATACCGCTGTTCTCCGTGGCTTGGTTCTCGATGGTGGAACTGTTCCCCCAGGTAGCGCTGCTTTCCGGGATTTGGCTGTCGGTGGTATTCCCCAAGATACTGTTGCTCTGCGGGGCCTGAATCCTGATAGTGACATTGTTCCCCATGGAAGCGTTGATCTCTGAGGTTTTGCTCCCCAGGACATTGATCCCTGTGGCGGTAGTGCTCGCCGTGATACTGTTGGTCCCCTGGGCTTGGTTCCCCAGGGTAGTACGCATCCCTGCGACGATATTCTTCCCCATGATACTGCGGATCTCCGAGATTTTGGTCTCTGTGGTAGCATTGCTCCCTGTGATTGCGTTGCTCCCCAAGATATGTTTGGTCCCTGAGGTGATGTTGTGGCCCAAGGTGTTGCTGCTGTTGTCCGAGGTGCCGTTGCTCTCCGTGGTGACACTGTTCCCCCGAGTGGAGCTGTTGCCCGGGGTACCATTGTTCTCTGTGGTGGCATTGTTCCCCACGGTGGTCTCTGTAGTGGCGTTGGTCCCTTTGGTGGTAGTCCCTGTTGTAGTAATCCCCAGGATAGTGCTGTTCCCCATGGTGGGGTTGTTCCCTGCAGCCCAGGACAGCCCTGTACAGCATGGGTGAAGACAAGGAAGGGGCTACACAGGCTGGCCTTGAGGGGAATGGAGGAAGGGTGGACACTGGGGCTAGAGGGAGATATCCTCAAAGCAAACATGTAAAGGTATTTTGGGGGGGTCTCTTGGGATCAGCACCATTGGCGAGGTCTGCCCTACCCTAATGCCCTCTCCTCCAGAGGTCCTCCTTCACCCAAGGGAAGCTGATAGAAAATGAGTGGGTAGAAGGGAAATAGAGATGGCCCTGGACTGGGGGGCTCAAGAGCCCTGGATTCCATTCCCAGTTCTGCCACTAACTTTCTGTGTGACTTTGGGCAAGTCTTTTCTCCCTGGACTCAATTTTCCCCATCTATAAAAGGGGTAGGGATGGGAGTGGGGGGTATGACTAGATAATCTTTAAGGTCTCTTCCATCTATGACACTCTATGTTTTGTGTAGAGAAAGAAAAGGTTAGGGGAGAGAGAACAGAGAAAGGACAGAGAAAGAGGAGGCAAGGGGTAGAGAGAAGGAAGGCTCATTGGGTAAGGCTGCCCACCCACTCAGCTCACCAAGGCATAGTCCCGGCAGCAGAGCCAGGAACTGGGTGGGGAGACCCATGGCTCCTAGGTCCTCTTCCTCCCAAGTAGCAGCTCCTGAGCCTCAGAAAAATAGGGGGTGAGACCCTCGCACACAGTCCCAGGTGGCCCCTTCTTAGCCCTGGGCTGAGGCAGAATAAAACAACTCTCCTAATTGGGGCAAAAGGGGGTGGGTGTGAGTAGGAGAAAGTCTCAGGAAATCACCCACCACCCTCCTTCCAGACTCCCCCAACTCCATCCTTTCTACCACCCCTTTCTACCCCATCTACAACCCCTAATCTACTTACCTCACTCCCTCAGCCCTATTTCACTCCTCGGATATACTATGGGAGGAATAGAAGGACCTGAAGGTAGAGGGGAGCAGGAACTGCCCTTGGGTGTGGGCATGGGCACTGACCCCGTCATCTTCCCCAAGAAAATGAGACCCAGCCAGTGAATGAAACTCAGCCCCACTATGCAGGAGGCTGATTGGGGATGGGTGGGAAATTAGCTTTATTCCCCACCTTCTCCTCCTCCTTCTCCCTGAATGCCACCCATGGTGGTCACAGCCTTAAGCCAGGTCCAGAGCACTCCTGAGAAATAATGGATACCACCCTGGGGAATAGGATGAATTCATTCACTGCATAATAATACTTATTAATGATGGCAATTTGGTTCATTGGGCTAAGAATAGGACTCCTACTTCTGTTCAGTACGGCCTCAGTAACACCCACCCTCTAACCCCCAAAGCAGGAGAAAGAATCTTAGGCTCATGAGGGCCCAAGTTCTCATCCACTCACTCACCCACTTTGGGAAGTAGGTGCCCCTAGGTGGTCTTACCTCGGAAGGGGAGCGTATGTTGACCTAAAGGCTGGGAACCAGCTCTGTGTGCCCCCAGTCTGCCCTGGGTGATCTGGGTGATATGGACAAGATCTTATGGGATGGGAGGTACTGAGGAGAGGGGTGTAGTAGGAACTAAGCCCACAGGCTCTCAGTGGGAAATGAATAGCAAACAGACACAAGCAATTTCATCAGAAACTTCCTTCTGAGGGGGTGTGTCTTGCTCGTGCTCAGGGTGACCTGCATGAACCCTACATTCACCAAGGGGCCAAAGACTACCCCTCTCCATCTGCCCTTCCTCCTGCTCCTTCTCGTGATTTCTATCTCCTCTTTCTCGCCTACATTCATTCCCCTTCTCCTTCCTTCTTTCTTTGCTCTGTCTTCCTATCCCTTTCTCTGGAACAAAGAAAAAAAAATATAATACAAAGGGAAACATGACAGAGGACGAAGTAGAATAGTGAAGGAAAGAGAATCACAGAATTCCAGAAGATCTGGAGAAAACCTCGAAGATCACCTAGTGCCCAACCCATACCTGAGTAGGCATTCCCCTCTGTGACATCAACAACAAATGGTCATCCATTCCCACTTCCTGAAAGCCTCCAGGAAAGGGAAACCCAATACCTTCCAAGACCACCCCTTTCACTTTGGAGAGCCATTTTGTTAAGAAGTTTTCCTATACGTTGAGTCTGAATCTGCTGCCTGGTTGCCCCAATTTCTGTTCTCTGGGTCCAAACTGAATTAATTGAATCCCTCATTCCACCAGACAGCAATTACATTCCCACTGGGTCTTCTCTGAGTTAAACAGCCTGGAATCCTTCACCCAATCTTCTAATGGCACAGCTTCCCGTTCCCTTAGCATCCTGGTGGCCTTACTCTGTAGGCTCCCAAGCTCGCCAACGTCCTTCTTAAAGCATGGCACCCAGAATTGAACACAGAGCTTCAGATATGGTCTGACAGGGCAGCAGATATTTCTTAACACTCCCTCTCTTGATGCCATCTTCTTTAGCTGCCTGTCACACTGCTAGCTCATACCGAATCTGAGATACACTCAAATCCACAGATCTTTTGGACACAAAGTGTTGTCTAGCTACATCTCTATGTTGTTCTTGTGAAACTGATTTTTTTTTTAGACCAGGTATAAGGACTTTATGTTTTATCTCTACCAAATAATAATAATAATGACACCAGCTGTGCTAAGCACTTTATAAAATTATCTCATTTGGTCCTCACAACACCACTAAGAGATGGGTGCCATCACCATCCCCATTTTACAGGTGAGGAAACTGAGTCACACAATGAATGGAGTGCCTGTCCTGGAGTTGGGAAGTTGTTGTAGTTCAGTTGTTTCAGTCATATCTGGCTCTTCGTGACCCCACGTGGGGTTTTCTTGGCCAAGATACTACAGTGGTTTGCCATTTCCTTCTGCAGCTCATTTTACAGATAACGAAACTGAGGCAAGCAGGGTTAAATGACTTGCCCAGGGTTACACAGCTAGTAAGTGTCTGAGGTCAGATTTGAACTCAGGGAGATGAATCTTCCCAACTCCAGGCCCAGTGCTCTATCCACTGTACCACCGGAGTCAGGAAGATCTGAGTTCAAATTCAGCCTCAGACATTTACCAGCTGTGTGACCTTGGGCAAGTCCCTTAACCTCTGTTTGCTTCCATTTCCTGAACTGTAAATTGGGGATAATAACAGCACCTGCCTCCCAGGATTGTTGTGAGGAACGAAGGAGATGACATCTGTAAAGTGTCTGTCATGTACTATGACGATAGGTGCCGTATAAAGGCTAGCTATTGTTATGATTAAACAGAGGTTAAGTGACTTGCCGAAGCTCACACAGATCGTGTGACCCCAGATGGGGTCACGAAGAGTCAGACTTCCCGACTCTAGGAAGAATTTCATCTTATGAGACTTGGTCCATAACTCTAGCCCACTATGGTCTTTCTGGACATTGACTCCACCCTCTCCCATGTCAGCTATCTAAGTATCCCAGCTTTGTCACCTGCATCTCTCACGAGTGTGCTGTCTAGTTGTACCTTTACGCAAATCAAACAAAACAGAAAGCGACAGAATGAGAGGGGAACAGGGGTGATGACCCTATTGAATGGGCAATGAAAAATCTGGCCCGGGAAAGTTCAGGTCACTGCAGGGAGCTACCCAAGGAAGAGCAGCCCTTGTTCATGATGCTTCACAGGTGAGCGCCTGGGAGGGGGCACTGTGGCTCCCAGTTTCTCAGCCTTGGGGCCTCTCCCAAATGTGAAATGAAAGGCTTAGGTCATATCATCTCTAAGGATTCTGTTTGCTCTGAAATGCTGTATCCTGTGATTTTAGGAAAGTGAAGCCCAGAGAAGGGATTTGCCTTACCCAAAGTCAAACAGTGGGTTAGAAGGGCAAAGTTGGCACTCAAACTCAGGTCCCTGATTCCTAGTACAGAGAACTCCCCCACTAGGGTGGATAGTGAAGCTTTTAAAAGTTGGAAAGGAGGCCAATTAGTCCTGGTCCTGGCAGAGAAAGCCAAGGCTCAAACAGGAGAGCCTTTATATGTCAAATGGATAGGACCTTGTATATACCAAGATTTGAGCTCAAGCAGAAAATGATGAAAAACAAGCTCCCCCTAAGGAGAGATTCAGGCTTGTCCAGGGACCAAAGAGAGTACCAAAGCTCTAAGTTACCAGACATGGGTTTGAGTGAAAAGCAGACCTCTACAAGGAAGAGTCTTAGAGGCTTCCGGGAGTGACATCTGGGAAGGCAGCACAGTACAGCCTGGGCTGAGAGGGTGATGATTTAGGTCAGTTGGACAAGGACTGACCTCACCCAGGGGTCAACCTTAGAGCAGAGACAGGGATGGCTGGTTGTTGATATCCAGGTGACAGTGACTATAAGAACAGGACTCTATAAACCACATTTTCTACTGTTCACATGAATTTTAATATTCCCATAGCTGTCTAGTAAAACTCCCCTAGTAAAGACAGACTAATCCCAACTTTGCCTTGGATGAGATAAGGGGGAGAAAGCTTCTGTCTCTAGTTTCAGCAGGATGGGGTGGAAAGAGGGGCTGAAGTCTTCCTGGAGGCCCCAGGCTGGTGGGTCCTAATAATTACAGGATGGTTAATGGGGCATGGGTCTATCAGACAGGACAAGAAAAGGCTCAGGTAGAATGCCTGAAGCTTAAGCAGCCATTTTGGGTCCCTTGCCTCCTGGGAAGGAGGGTGTCCTCACACTCAAGTCACAAGCTTCCTCATAATCTAAAGAAGACAGGAAATGCCTCTGTTGAACAGACAAGACTTTCAGAATCCCATATTCCTGAAACATCAGAGCTAGAAAGGACCTTAGAGATCATAGAATCAGAGATGCAGAGCTCCAAGGGACCTCAAAAGTCATCTCTTCCAATTTCTTACTTTTAAAGATGGGGAAACTGAGGCCCAGAAAAAGTTAAGCAACTTGCCTGTCATCTCATTTAGCATCTCCCCCGCCAATGGGAAGAAAGCCCAGAGGCAGTTAGGTGGCACAGTGCGTAGGGCATTGGACCTGGAGTCAGGAAGACCTAAGTTCGAATCCAGTCTCAGATACTTATTAGTTGTGTGATCCTGGGTGAGTCAGTTAACCTCTGTCTGCCTCGGTTTACTCAATTGTTAAATGGAAGATAACAATAGTACCTACCTCTCAGGGTTATTGTGAAGATCAAACGAGATAGTATTCATAAAGCACTTAGCACAGTGCCTGGCACATAGGAAGCGTTAGATAAATGCTTATTTCCTTCCCTTTCCCTTCACTCCCTTGAGGTGACCTGTCCATATACTTCAAGTAAATGGCATAGCCAGGACTAGAACCCAGGCTTCCTGATTCCCAGACCAAGGCTCTTTTCACTGGGCTCTCCCCCCAAAACCTGGGCTATGTATGATATAGAATTGAAGGTCAAAGAGCATGGTACAGATAACAGATTCTACTATCTACCAGGAAGAAGAGGGATCCCAATGGTCTGAGATTCCAGGTCAGGGGAGACTTCCCGGAGGAGATAGGGACTGGATCTAGGCTCTAAGGCTAGTGCAGAGACAGAGGAAGGGGAAATGGAGAGGTTTTCATCTGAGAAGATTAGCATAAACAAAAGCATGTAAGAGGAAATGAGCTATGGAGAAAGTATTCAGTTTAAAAGTCAAAGACTATGGTTCTATTAATAGATGTCTTCAGGTGCCACTTTGGAATTGCCTGGTCTTCTATTTGGCCTACACTCATCTTGAAATCCTTACTGTAATTGTGAAATCCCCGTCCTGTACTCTACCAGCTATGAAGCTCTCTATCAACACTAGAAGCATTCTCAGCAACCTACCAAGAACTTACCGTGACCCCTCTCTTCCTCTGGCTCAACATGAACTTCTTCCCTTTCCCCCCTCTTTGCTGGCTTTCCTCCATCTCTACCCCATAAACATCTACCCTCTTTGTTTGACTTTAGCATCAGTTTGTTGTTTGTTTGTACAGATATCCTTTACAGACCTGTCTCTCCATTTCATGACTTTGAAGAGTCATCTGTTTAAGATTAGAATCTAGAGAATTGGCCAGTTCCAGCAAAATATCTAATTTGCCCTTTCGGGGAAGGGGGAAAAGTTGATAGGCTCACAGATTTAGAGCTAGAAGTAACTTTAATAATACTGTGTCATTTTATAGATGAGGAAACTGGGACCTAAAAAAGTAAAGTATCTTGTCAAAGGTCATACAGTCAAGTGACAGTGGCAGAATTTGAACCCGGGTCCTTTGATTCCCAAGCCAGAATTCTTGCCACTGGACCAATGTCTTTCATTTTTTTTTTGGAAGGGGGAAGGCAGGGCAATTGGGGTTAAGTGACTTGCCCAAGGTCACACAGCTAGTAAGTGTGTGAGGCCAGATTTGAACTCAGGTCCTCCTGACTCCAGGGCCCAGGGCTCTACTCACTGCACCACCTGGCTGCCCCGGACCAATTCCTTTCAGATGAGTAGAATAGAGCCCTAGGGCCCCAAGTGAGTTACTGAACAAAAGTTTCATTGGAGAAAACAGACACCTTTGGATAGACTCAGCACTTCCCAGATAAAAACTACAGATATATATATATATATTTTAAAACCATCAACTTGGATATTTCTACCCATAACCTCATCATCAAATTAAAAGTTTTATGTCTAGAACAAAGGAGGTGATAGTCATAGAATCATAGAAGTTCAGAGTCAGAAGAGACCTCAAAGATTATCTATCTAGTCCAAAGCAGAGCAATCCCCCTTAACATCACCTGTCTCTGCTTAAATACATCTAGCAACAGGAAGCTCATTACCTGCCCAGAAACCTATTTCACTGTGGGGCAGCTGTAGTTTAAAGGCCATTCTTCCTATAATCCACTGAAATCTGCCCCCTCTAACTCCCCTTCACTAGCTCTAGAGCTGCCAAAAAGAACAAATTGGATCCCTCTTTCTCTTCGTGGTCTTTCAGGTATTTAAAGACCATGGTCATGCTTTCAACCAAATCTCTTCTCCCAGCTAACTATCCCCAGCTCTTTCAACTCATCCTCAAGTGACAGAGCTTTAAGTCTCCTCACCATTCTGGTTACCCTCCTCAGACTGGGCATCCTCTGCCCTGGCCAGACCACAATTAGAGCATTCTTTCTTGTTTGGATGCCAATTTTTTTGGGGGGGGGTGCATTGGTAACTAAGGTGGGACTTTCTTACTGTTTTAGAATGATAAATTAAGTCTCTTTGATTGCGTCTTACTAGGTGCTAAACCCCAGACCCATACCCTTTTACTACTAGGTGCAAAGCCTCAGGCTGGTTAGCAAACTAGCTGGCTAGTTTGAGAGAGGCAGGAAGCCCCCAGGGCCCTAAGGGGAGTTGTTAAGACCAGAGCCAGTAGTAGGAGCCTAAGTTCTGGTCCCTCAGATGACGCTTGATGATGACTAAAGAGTGTATAAAAAGAGAGAACAGAGCTGCTTGCTGAGGCTCTCACTCCTGGAGGAGTGTTGGCATGGAACTCTGGGCAGCTGCTCTAAGAGCCTCTCAGCTTGTCAACCCAGATGTTGATGGTTTCTTGGTAACTATGAATTGTTATTTGGTCTGTTTATGTTGTGTATGTTCATAACTTGTTTGTATTTGCTCTGAAGTTCAGGGTGCTGGCTTTTTCCCCTGAACTAAGTGAATGATATTTGTATGTTGGATTGAAATAATATTGTTAACCCCCTAACATTACTTTCCTTAGTAAAGCAGATCAAAAGAACCTGTGCTGGCAGCATTCTTGTTGTTGGGCTTGTGTTGGTCTTTCACTCCCACAACAGCCGCTAGCTGAATTGTTGCAATGTGGGGGTGGGGGGGTGGGGGGGGAGGAATCCTTCCTTCCTATGCCTCCTGCTCAGAATGGGCATCCTCTGCCCTGGTCAGACCACAATTAGAGCATTCTTTCTTGTTTGGATGCTAATTTTTGGGGGGGTGGTAAGCTAGAGCAAGTCTAGAGCAGGGTGAGGGTGGTGAACCAGTACCTAAAGCACCATGATATAAAAATCTTGGTTAAAAGAACCAGAGATATTAATCCTAGAGAAGAAAAAGGTTTCAGTGATGGCAGGAGGTACATAGTTGCTCTCTTCAAATATCTCAAGAGTTGTGATGGGGAAGAGGAAGCAGAGAATTTGTGTATCTCCAGAGGGCATCTGGAAGCAATGAGGGGAAAAGTTACATGGAAGGAGATTTTAACTCACTATCAATCAGAGCTTTCTGATGGGTAATAGTCCACCATAGAAGGGGCTGCCTCTAGGACTCATCTCTGGAAGTGTTCCAACAAAGGCTGCATGGACAAGTATTAGGGATAAACAGGAAGGAAGTGGGTGATTCCTAGGGTCCCCTGTAGCTCTCATACCCTGTGAGTCTAGATTTGAAACAAACCTTTGAATTTTTCATCTGCTATCAGTCCCACCTGTTTCCACTGAGTCACTACTCCTAACTTCCCGGCAACTATTCACGCTGACTCTCTTCATCCTTGGTCCTTTCAACCTCCTTACAACTTTTTTGGTGCAATTCCTTTTCTACTCTCTCCATTTTCCCCTATTCCTTTATTCCACCCATCCCTCTGACACTGAGGGGGATGCAGAGATAGATGACAGGCTTCCCTGCCCTTGTGGAGTTTCCAGGCTGGTAGAAGTGATCATATATCTACCACATAACACCTACGCTAGGTATAATGTGATAGAATTTCCAAAGCCCTTTCTCACTGATCATCTTATTGGATCCTCACAACACCTCTGGAAAGGAGGCAAGGGTTATTATCCCCATTTTACAGAGAGGGTAACTGCAGCCCAGATTTGGGGAGCCCAGATTTGGGGAATAATTTTTTCAAAGTCATTTATGCAATGAGTCATTGGCAGAGTAGGGAACCAGAACCTAACTCTCCTGGATCTCTCTCTACGTTCCCACCTTGACACTAGAAACCCAAGGTTCTTACCAATGCATCTCTCTCTCTCTCTCTCTCTCACTCTCTCTCTCTCTCTCTCTCTCTCTCTCCCCCTGCCCCCCCACCCCTTTCATTAGGAGGGAGAATCCTCCTACCCCTTTCCCTTCCTTCTCCCTAGAACCTTCTCCCACATCTCTCTTCCCCTTGCCTCCCTATAACGGTTAGCCCACAGATAGCAAAATTGTCAGGAGCCTCCAGCTGTCTTTTTAGGATCACTATCTCCACCACTTTCTTCCTGGAGGAAAAAATTGGACTCATTCTCAAAAAAGAGTGAAAGGCTTTCCTTTCAAGCCCAAAGGGACCTCAGTTCAACTGCCTCATTTTAGAAATTAGAAAAGTGAAGCCTAGAGGGGTTGAGTCAATTGCCCCAGAACACAAAGGGTGCAAGTCCTGCCTTCTGACACATACTTACTACAAGACACTGGGGCAAGTCACTGAATTTCTGAGGGGCTTGAGCAAAACTCTGAGACTATAAATTGCAGAGAAAGTGCCAACTTGCCTAGGTAGGGGGAGTCACCTCATTTGAGAGTTCCCTATACTGACCAAATCACAAATCTGGCTCCTATCCCTTACAGATTGTAATGCTTAGCCCAAAGAGGTGATTCTCTGACTGTATGGGTTGTCAGGAAGGCAATGTGAGGGAGCATTTGGGGCTGGAGGGGTAATTCCTAGTCTCTCTCACTTCACAGTTTCATAGGAAGCCAGTGATTCTGCCAATATTTAGGGCCAACCAATCTACCAGACCAACCATAGGAATAAGCTGGGGCCAGTATGAGTGAGTGTCAGCGACTCTCCCTCCCTTGGAAGAGCTCCCTCTTGGCAGCTCATCCTCATCCCAGACCACATGGAGCCTGCTCAGAGGGAAACAAAGCCGCTCCACCCCAAAGCTCACACCACTTCCTCATCCCACTGTGGTTTCGGTGAGAAAAAATAAGCCAGGCATCACCCCACACACACACCTTCATCTTACTCACCACCCCTTCCCACCCTACTCTCTTATCTGCTCCTTTAGAAAGGCTGAATTCCACACCCCTGATTGCCGAGGGCAAACACGCCAGGACCCCGGCCAGAGCCCATCAGGAGACCAACCCAGAACCTTCCTTAGAATCAGAATCATGGAACTATGGAGGCATAGAATGTCCAGGCTGGAAGGACCTTAGAGACCATCTAGTCCAGCCCCTCCATTACAAAGAGGAAGAAATGGAGGTCTATGTCAGGGGAGAGATTTGCCCAAGATCACACCACAAATTAATAACAGAGCCGGGACTAGAATCTAGGTCTCCCTGCCTCTCCAACTTCCACAGCTGAACAGACCCATTCTCACCTCATGGAGTTAAAGAAATGGAGAGAGTCTTAGAGACAATCTAGATCACAGGCTCCATGTCTTTTCACAAGATCTCTAGACCCTCCATGACTAAATGTGAGATGTGGTCAATTGTCAGTTATTCAATGGGTGAACTAAAGGTCCCTTGACATCCTTTCTAGTCCAGTGGTATTTGCTCCTTCAGAGAAAGCTGGTGCTCCAGCTCACTGTCTCTCCCTACACTGAGAGATTGTCGACCTGATTGCTCTCATCTGGAATGCCCTTCTTATCTCACCCCTACCCACGGCAAATCTTACTCATCCTTCAGGGATGGACAAGCCTTCTCTCCTTCAGGAAGCCTTCCTTCCTAGTAGTAGGGATGGGCTCTCCCAGGCCATCCCAACTCTGTCTCTGTCTCTCCCTTCTCCTCTCTCTCTCTCTCTCTCTCTCTCTCTCTCTCTCTCTCTCTCTCTCTCTCTTTCTTCTCTGTCTCTCTTCTCTTTCTCTGTCTCTCTTTTCTTTCTCTGTCTCTCTCTTTCTCCTCTGTCTCTCTGTGTCTCTCCTCCCCTTCTCTATCCTCTCTCCCTCTCCCTCCCCTCTCTGATTTGGGCCTTACTTGACTACCAAAGGAAAACACATGTATATTAATAATTAATCATAATAATATACATTTACATAGCATTGTGTAGCCCTTTCAGAAATGAGGGAATAGCTGGAATCATTATGTACCTTTGACAGTTGAGAAAACCAAGGCACAGACCAGTTAAGTGACTGACCTGGCCTTCCAGAGCTAGTCTGTGACAGAATTGGGACTGGAACCCTAGTCTCTTGATCCCCAGGCCAGTGGCCACTCCCACACACTATTCTGTACAGATTCTGTTGCTGCCATCATCCCACCCCTATCCCCACTCTGTGAGCTATAGCTACTCTCAGTCAGGCCCAGGTTTTCCACAGCCCCACATCTACCCTCTAAACTACTGTCACCTCAGAGAAGTAGAGTGAATTCTCTGTCCAGAAGTCTTCATATTTACAGAGTGCCTCTATGTGGAGACCTTGACAGGGAATAGCTAATGCACTTTAAAAAAGGGAGCAGATTCACAGCCTTGCAAAGCCCGAGGACAAATAGTCTTCAGGTATTTGGGAGGGTCAGCACAGATGCTGCCAAGGCAGACAAGGGCTAATGGAAGTCCTGAGTACCCAGGCTAGGGGTGGGGGCTCTGCATCTCTAATAGCTTTGTTGGTTGCCAATCCACAGCCCTCCATTCAGTGGGGAAAGACCCCTGAGTCAGCCATCGGAACAAAGTGAGGAATTGGGTCCCTACTCAGGGGAGGGTGGAAAGGGGCAGAGAAGATGCTAGAGGCACCACCATGTTATTGAAAGAGGACAGGTGAGGAGCTGGGGAGATAGAGGACCTCAATTTGACTCCAACCTCTCTGGATTATGTGACTTTGGGCCAGACGCTCCCTCTCTTTAGGACTCATCTGGATTGCAGTCCCAGCTCCACCATTTATTAGCCACATGGCCTTGGACAAATAAGTCACTTTATATCTCTCTGTCTCAGTTTCTTCAACTGTAAAGAAGACATAGTAAGGAAAAGCACTTTAAAAACAAAAGAATGGACTTCAAGCAATACTATGTTGTTCTCCAAGCTAAACTGGGCAGCTGTGCTCCATACTTAAGGAACCCCAAAGTGGGTCCTTTTTTTAAATAAAAAGGATTATCTTCCAGTTTATTTACAGGCAGCTAAGTGGCACAATGAATAGAGTGTGGGGCATGAAGTCAGGAAGACCTGAGTTCAAATCTGGCCTCAGACACTTACTAGCTGTGTTGTGCAAGTCACTTAACCCTGTTTACCTCAGTTTCCTCATCTGTAAAATGAGCTGGAGAAGGAAACAGCAAACCACTCCAGTATCTTTTCCAAGAAAGCCTCAAATGGGGTCATGAAGAGTTGGACATGACTGAAATGACTCAACAACAACAACCAGTTTATCTATTTGCAGGTTCATGTTACAAGGAGGAAATGGCAGCCCTCCAAGTGGCAGTCCCCTCCAGCTTCGCCCCCCCTCTCAACCGCTCAACACTTAAGAAACTGCATGTTGAGATAATGGTGCTCTGAGCCTTCCATCAATTATAAACCTACTCATCTATTCCCAAGGTTCCTATCCTTTCCCCCAAGGGAAACCCAAGAGACCAGATGATGGCAGCTGCACCCCTGACAAGAAGTTAATGACATTTAGGGATCTGCCCATGCATTTCACACTGTAGAAGTGGGGGCAACCTGATACTACTCATTGGGCCCTCTACAGGGAGATGATGCTGGAAGGGTTCAGGAATAACATCTTCCTAGCTCACAGGAGACTAACAGAAATCACATGGCTTCTACTTCAAAATCTGGAGACTTCCAGAGATGATAAATTAGAAAAGGTATCATCTGAATTCCCAAAAGTTCTTTGCCAAGGACCTAATTTTGGAGAAGCCTTTGACAATGAACTCTATGATGAATGTAGGATGCTTTCAAGTGGGGGTCCCATATTCCTTATTCAATACGAATGAGTTCACATGGATGAGTGACCCTATGTGTGTAATGAATGCAAGAGGGCTTTCATAAAGAGCTAAGACCTTTATCATCAGAGAGCTCACAGTAAAGAGACACCCTATGAATATGGTAAATCTGGCATGGCTTTCAGACAGCCCGGGTCAATATCAGAGAATTTATAGTGAAAAGAAATTACAAAAATCAAGGGTTGGCAGCCTAAACTGCTACCTGGTTTTGTAGGGCCCACCAGCTAAGAATTTTTTTTAATTTTAATTTTTTATTTTTTGGACTGGGGAAGGCAGGGCAATTGGGATTAAGTGACTTGCCCAAGATCACACAGCTACTAAGTGTCAAGTGTCTAAGGCCAGATTTTAACTCAGGTCCTCCTGATTCCAGGGCCAGTGCTCTATTCACTACACCACCTTGCTGCCCCAAGGATGTTTTTTTAAATAAAGTTTTAAAATGTAAAAACCATTCTTAGCTTGTTTGCCAACTCCTGAATATATGAATGCAATGTATGTGGGAAGACATTCAGGCGGAGGTTCAGGCCTTAGTCAAGATTAGAGGTGTGGCTCTAACAACACTATCCTATTAATTCTAGGTCTATGTTGGGATGAAAATGAGGCATTTGAAAATCATTGAACATGTAACAAAGGAAATTTACTTTTCCCTAACAAGGCAAGAAATTACAACAAGGATTCAGTGACACTTAAGTTTCTCTTGAGGTCCTCCCACCTCTCCATCTGGAAATATATCTGCTCAGTAGGTCTTTAAGGCATGGCAAGTCCACGGTATTAGGCACCTACTAATCTGAGAGGCCTAGATTCCATGTGGCTAGGACTTTCTGATGCCCCTAAATGACTAGGAAGCTATGTCAGGAAACCTAGGACCAATCAGGTCCCAGGAGCAGCTTTGTCCAGGCCTACCCCATGTTGGCAGAGGGGATGGGGAAGGAAACTGCCTCAGGGAAGCTGAGGACAGTCAGGTCCCCAGGGATCAGTTTTGTCTTATCATAGTCAACATCAGAGAATTCATGTGGGGTAAAACCCTATGAATGTAGGATAAGTAGAAATGTATTTAAGGTATAATTTATACCTAATTAAACATCAGGAAATTCATAGTGGATTGAATTCCTGTGAATCTAAAGAATGTTAGAAAGCCTTTAGAAATAACTTAGCCGGGGGGGGGGGGGGGCGCGGAGCCAAGATGGCAGCTGGAAAGCAGGGACTAGCGTGAGCTCCCTACCGAGTCCCTCCAAAAACCTATAAAAAATGGCTCTGAACCAATTCTAGAACTGCAGAACCCACAAAATAGCAGAAGGAAGCAGGGCTCCAGCCCAGGACAGCCTGGATGGTCTCTGGGTAAGGTCTATCCCACATGGAGCTGGGAGCGGAGCAGAGCCCAGCGTGGGTGGCGCAGACCAACCAGACCAGGAGCTGGGCGGAGTGTGCCCTAGTGCCCTGAATCAGTGAGCTGCAGCAGTTACCAGACTTCTCAACCCACAAACACCAAAGACAACAGAGAAGGTTAGTGGGAAAAGCTGCTGGGGACAGAGTGAAAAAAGGAGTTCGAGGTTCGGCCACCACCCCTGGGGCAGCGGAGATGGGGCAGCTACAGAACTATAGCTGCAGCTGCTTCCGGCCCCAGGCCCACCTGGTGGGAGGAATTAAGTGGTGGATCAGAACAGGAGTAAAGAGCCTGCTGAAGATCTAAGTCCAGTCCGGGTTGGGGGTTCTTGGGGAAGGAGGAGTGCTGGTGTGGCAGAGCTGGCACATCCCCCCAAGCTTGGAACATAGTTCTCTTAACTCTACAAGCAGTCATACCCCACTGAAAAACTCAAGGGTCAAGTTAGGTGGCTGGGAATATAGCCAGGCAACGAAAACACACCCAGATTCTGTCTCAGACTTTGGAATCTTTCTTTGGTGACAAAGAAGACCAAAACATACAGCCAGAAGAAGTCAACAAAGTCAAAGAGCCTACAACAAAAGCCTCCAAGAAAATCATGAACTGGTCTCAGGCCATGGAAGAGCTCAAAAAGGATTTGGAAAAGCAAGTTAGAGACGTAGAGGAAAAATTGGGAAGAGAAATGAGAAGGATGCGAGAAAACCATGAAAAACAAGTCAATGACTTGCTAAAGGAGACCCAAAAAAATACTGAAAAATATACTGAAGAAAACAACACCTTAAAAATAGACTAACTCAAATGGCAAAAGAGCTCCAAAAAGCCAATGAGAAGAATGCCTTGAAAGGCAGAAATACCCAAATGGAAAAGGAGGTCCAAAAGACCACTGAAGAAAATACTACCTTAAAAATGAGACTGGAGCAAGTGGAAGCTAGTGACTTTATGAGAAATCAAGATATTATAAAACAGAACCAAAGGAATGAAAAAATGGAAGACAATGTGAAATATCTCATTGGAAAAACCACTGACCTGGAAAACAGATCCAGGAGAGATAATTTAAAAATTATTGGACTACCTGAAAGCCATGATCAAAAAAAGAGCCTAGATATCATCTTTCAAGAAATTATCAAGGAGAACTGCCCTGATATTCTAGAGCCACAGGGCAAAATAGAAATTGAAAGAATTCACCGATCGCCTCCTCAAATAGATCCCAAAAAGAAATCTCCTAGGAATATTGTCGCCAAATTCCAGAGCTCCCAGATCAAGGAGAAAATACTGCAAGCAGCCAGAAAGAAATAATTTGAGTATTGTGGAAACACAATCAAATAACCCAAGATCTAGCAGCTTCTACATTAAGAGATCGAAGGGCTTGGAATACGATATTCCGGAGGTCAATGGAGCTAGGATTAAAACCAAGAATCACCTACCCAGCAAAACTGAGCATCCTGCTCCAAGGCAAAATATGGACTATCAATAAAATAGAGGACTTTCAAGCTTTCTCAGTGAATAGACCAGAGCTGAATAGAAAATTTGACTTTCAAACATAAGAATCAAGAGAAGCATGAAAAGGTAATCAAGAAAAAGAACAAGAAAAAGAAATTGCAAGGGACTTACTAAAGTTGAACTGTTTTGTTTACATTCCTACGTGGAAAGATGATGTGTATGATTCATGAGACCTCAGTATTAGGGTAGCTGAAGGGAATATGCATATATCTATATCTATATCTATATATACATATATATCTATATCTATATCTATATATTTATTTATGTATATATATATGTATATGTGAGTGTGTATGTATGTACATATGTATGTGTGTGTGTGTCTGTGTGTGTATATATATATATATATAAATGGAGAGAGAGAGAGAGAGAGAGAGAGAGAGAGAGAGAGCGGGCACAGGGTGAGTTGAAGATGAAGGGAAAATACCTAAAAGAAATAAAATCAAATTAAGGGATGAGAGAGGAATATATTGAGAGAGGGAGATAGGGAGAGATAGAATGGGGTAAATTATCTCGCATAAAAGTGGCAAGAAAAAGCAGTTCTGTAGGAAGGGAAGAGAAGGAAGGGAATGAGTGAATCTTGCTCTCATCAGATTTGACCTGAGGAGGGAATACCATACATACTCAATTGGGTATCATACCCCACAGGAAAAAAGGAGGAAGAAGATAAAAAAAGGGGGATGATAGCAGGGAGTGCAGATGGGGGTAGAGGTAATCAAAAACAAACACGTTCAAAAGGGGACAGGGTCAAGGGAGAAAATTCAATAAAGAGAGATAAGTTAGGAAGGAGCAAAATATAGTTAGTCTTTCACAACATGAGTATTGTAGAAGGGTTATACACAATGATACACATGTGGCCTATGTTGAATTGCTTGACTTCTTAAGGAGGGTGGGTAGGAAGGGAAGAGGGGAGAGAATTTGGAACTCAAAGTTTTAAAAACAGATGTTCAAAAACAAAAAAAAAAGTTTTTGCATGCAACTAGAAAATAAGATACACAAGCAATGGGGCGTAGGAATTTATCTTGCCCTATAAGAAAGGAAGGGAAAAGGGGATGGGAGGGGAGTGGAGTGACAGAAGGGAGGGCTGACTGGGGAACAGGGCAACCAGAATATACGCCATCTTGGAGTGGGGGAGGGTAGAAATGGGGAGAAAATTTGTAATTCAAACTCGTGAAAATCAATGCTGAAAACTAAATATATTAAATAAAAAAAAGAAAAAAGAAATAACTTAGCTCTCATTAAACATCAGAGAATTCATAGTAGAGAGAAACCTTATGAATATAATGAATATGGAAAAGCCTTCATAAGAAACTGGAGCCTTTCACTGTCCGAAAATTCGTGCTGGAATAAAACCCTAGGAAGGTAGCAAATGTAGGAGAGCCTTCATTTTGATTGTAGTCCTTACTCATCATCCGGGAATTCATTGTGGTGAGAAAACCAAAAAACATAAAGAATGTGAGTAAGCCTTCACCAGAAAATCAGACCTCATTGTTCACCAGATAATTTATACTGGAGAAAAACCTTATAAATATTAGGTATGTGGGAAAGCCTTCAGTTAAACGTCAGGCCTTCATACATGACAGAAGCCCTTTGAATGTGATGAATGTAGAATCTTTCAAGAGGAGATCAGACCATCAGAGGATTCATAGGGAAGAAAAATATTATGCCTTTGATCAATCTGGACAACTGACATAGCTTTCCTGGTCATTTAGGGGCATCAGAAACTGATCTTTTACTCAGAGCTCAGACCTCATGCATCATCTGAGACTTCATGGTGGCAAGAATGTTTACTGCTGCAACGAATATGGGAAAGTTTTAGGATGAGTTTAGTTAATCCTTACTGAAGACCAGGGCAAAACCCTAAGAATATAATGAAGATGGGAAAACTTTTAGGCAGATGTGTGAATTTGTTATACCTCAAGGTATCACAATGGAACTAGGCCTTAGAGAAGATGATGAGCTTCTGGAAGGAGGGATCATGTCTTTAGAATTGATTTTATATAGCATTGAATCTAGTGCTACTTGCTGATCAGTTCTTCACACACACGCGCGCGCGCGCACACACACACACACACACACACACACACACACCCTTTTGTGTTTAAAACAAACAGTTGAAGGGTTATAAAAAGATAAGCTATTACAGTGATTAAATGCCTCCAGTCTCTGAGATATGTCATTTACATATGAATGTCCCCCCAAACTAGTGGCCTCAGAAAAAGTTGGCAGGCTTTCCTTCTTCATAGGATGCTTTTGATTCCTTTGTATGTTCACCAGGAAGTCTTATGATGTTAATTCAATTTCTCAATTAGATTTTTCTTCCCCAGAAGAAAATACTCCGATGCGCCAACATGAGGAGTCTCATTCATTTGACTGTTATAGTTTGACTAGCGAGACAAAGCTCAAACTTTTTCCCTTTCTGCTACTCAACTTCCCTCAACTTCTTAAACAAGTATGAAAATCATGGCAGCCCTGTTTGCTTCCCAGGCTCAAAGGAGATAATGATTTTGGGTTTTCTTCGCAAAGATACTGGGGTTATTGCCATTTCTTTCACCAGCTCTTTTACAGATAAGGAGGCCAAACTACTCTAGCCAGATCTAGAAAATGCAGAAGACTGAATCCTAATTGAGAAATCCAAGAGTGGGGTGGAGGGTGAGAGGGAAACAACATTGCAAGTCATTTTTCCAGGGCAAGTTGGCATAGAGAGATAGACAAAGAAGTCTCAAACACTGGGGAAGGACTCTAGGAGCCAAGTTTGTCCAGGAGCGTGCCCTGTGTACCAAGACAAGAAGTGGTCACAGAGCCTGAGTCTAAACTTGTGCAAGAACAGGTATCAACTGGCAGCTCTGTCACTCACTACCCAGTTCCAGGTCACAGATCCAGGACAGACTGAGGAAGGGACCCATGCCTAAAGGCAGCACCCTAAGGTAAGGAGTGGTAGTGGGACCTAGGCTATATATGGAGCCTGAAGCCTGAAGTTCAGAAGTAGGATGGAAGGGTAAAACAAACAAACAAAAAGAATCCCACCAAATGAAGAGAATGATGTCAAGACATCTTCAAGCAAAGCCTCAAAGGGAAACAAAGCTTAGGCACAAATTCCTGGAAGAGAAGAAACAAGAGTTTTCAAATGTTTTTTATAAATGAAATAAGAACCCTAGAGGAAAAACTTGGAAAAGAGATAATACTATGGAAGAAAGAATTGGAAAGGGAATTGACAGCTTAGCCCAAGAGGTGTAAAACCTTGTCTAAGCAACAAACGGCTTGAAAATCAGAATGGTTCAAATAGAAGGTAATGACTCCCTGAAACAATAAAAAAATATTAAAACAAAGTCAAAAGACTGAAAAAATATAGGAGAATATAGGGTATCTCATAGCAAAAACATCTGGAAACAGACATGAAAATAGATTAAGGAAAGATAATCATGACTTAAAAAGAAAGATCCAAGACATCATCTTTCAAGAAATCACAAAAGAAAATTGCCTAGATCTCTTAGAATCAGAAAAATGTGAAACACAGAAAGTATAAATACAAAGAATCCACCAGTTTCTCTTGAAAGAAAGTCCAAGATGAAAATTTCCAGAACATTATCGTCAAAATCTAGTGCTTCCAGGTGAAAAAAAAATATAATACTGCCAGAAAGAATTCAAGTACCAAGGAATCGCATTCAGGATCTTACAAGATTTAATAGCTACCACTTTAAAGGAACAGAAGGCCTGGAATATGATA
This sequence comes from Trichosurus vulpecula, assembly GCF_011100635.1. NCBI lineage: Eukaryota > Metazoa > Chordata > Mammalia > Diprotodontia > Phalangeridae > Trichosurus > Trichosurus vulpecula. The sequence continues at coordinate 71,596,430 of NC_050581.1, forward strand.
TTTCAAAAGACAAAGGACATAGGCTTACAACCAAAGAAAACTCAGAAAAACTGAGTCTAATTCTATAGGGGGAAAATGGGCCTTTAATGAGGATTTCCAAGCATTCCTGTTGAAAATACCAGAGCTATACAGAAACCCTGAAATATAAACAGAGGAGCCAAGAGGAGGAGGAAGAGTCAAACATAAAAAAAACCAGATGTTGGGTTGAATTGACCAAGTTGACCTGCTATTTTGACATTATGGAAATACAACAAGTAAGTGCTGATGCCACTAGAGTTGTAGAAATTAACCCTGAAAATAGCAGAATGGCAGATCAATTTTTCTGCTTCCTAATTAAAACAAGATGAGACAGCTAGGTGGCTTGGTGGACAGAGTGCTGGATCTGGAGCCAGGAAGACCTGAGTTAAAATCTGGCCTCAGATACTAAGTAGCTGTGTGACCCTGGGCAAGTCACTTAACCTATTTTCCTTAATCCACTGGAGGAGGAAATGGCAAACCATTCCAGTACCTTTTCCAAGTAAACTCCATAATGGGGTCATAAAGAGTCAGACACAACTGAACAAGTGAACAACAACAGTAACAAAATTAAAACAAGACATCAAACACCACAGGAACACAAAATCCAGGGCATTCCTTGGTGATGGATGCGACTAGCTGGCAAATTTCTTCTTGTTAGGAAATGATGATTTCTCATACAACAGCAGGTAAACAGAAAGCCTGCTGATAATTCATGTTTAGGAATATGTATAGATATAAACCTTCACCCCCTAGACACAGAAATTCTATTTGAACTGAATTCATGAAAAAAAAAATTCTTTATCAAGGAGTAAAATTTGGTATTGTGGAAAATAGTACTTGATTTTAAGTCAAACAACCCAAGTTCAAATCTTGGCTCTACTTGCTTGCTACCTGTGTGACCAAGGGCAAATCACTTAATTTCTTGGGCCTCAATTTCCTTATCTGTGAAATTGATAAGTTGGAGCAGATGACCTCTAAGATCCCTAAAAGCTCAAAATCTATTATTTTATGAGGCTCAATCATTTTAACAAGAGACAATTACCCTATGCAGAAAGATGGTGTGTTATGGTAAAAAGGACATTCATTTATTCATTCAAGTCAATCAACAAATACTTACTACATCCCTATAATATACAATGCAGTGAAGCCAATAAGATAAAATAGGGATGAATGAAAAAGCATTTCCTTATTTATCTTTTATTTTTCCAATTACATGTAAAAAACAATTTTTAATATTTGTTTTTTAAAATTTTGAGTTCCAAATTCTCTCCCACCCTCCCTCCCCTTCCCTCTCATTTAGAAGGCAAGCAATTTGAAATAGGTTATATACGTACAGTCATACAAAGCATATTTCCATATTAGTCATGTTGTAAAAGAAAACACAGATCCTCCCCATAAAAGCACCAACAAAAATAAAGTTTAAAAATGTATGTTTTGATCCACACTCAGACTCCACCAGTTCTTTCTTTGAGGATTGATAGCATTTTTCATCACGAGTCCTACAGAATTGTCTTACATCATTGTATTGCTGAGAACAGGTAAGTCAGTCACAGTTAACCATTGTACGATATTGTTACTGTATACAATGTTCTCCTGGTTCTGCTCACTTCACTTTGTATCAGCTCATGTAAGTCTTTCCAGCTTTTTCCGAAAACATCCTGCTCATCATTTCTTATAGCACAATAGTATTCCATCACAGTCATATACCACAACTTGTTTAGCGTCCCCTCAATTTCCAATTCTTTGCCACCACAAAAAGAGATTCTATGAATATTTTTGTATATATAGGTCTTTTTCCTTTTGTTTTGTTTTTTAAAATCTCTTTGGGATACACTTAGTAGTGATATTGCCAGATCGAAGGGTATGCACAATTTTATAGCCCTTTGGGCCTAGTTCCAAATTGTTCTCCGGAATGGCTGGATCGGTCCACAATTCCACCAACAGCGCATTAGTATGCCAGTTTTCCCACATATCCCCTCCAATGTGTCATTTTCCTTGAAGAAATATTATTAAGTGCCAAGCACTACTGATACAAAAAGAAAAATCTAGACAGTCCCTGTTCACACTCCACTTGTGGGAAAATACATAGAAGAGAACTCAGCTGAAAGGCAAATAGATGTTAAGATCTGCAAATCTTGAGGGTTCAACAAATGGTCAGATGGCAAGGTCCAGGGGTCTTTAGAAAGCATCAACAAATTTTTTTTTTTAATGCCCAAGTGGGACCGTAAGAGTAGGAAAAAAAGACATGAATGCAGAACTCTATTCCCTTCTATCCATATTAGCTGTGTGACCTTGGGCAAGTTACTTAACCCCAATTGCCTTGCCAAAAAAAAAATAAAATAAAAAAATAAAAAATGTGTCTGATTGCACCATTAGCAATAATAATAGTCAACATTTATATGTGCCAGGGATTGTGCTAAGCACTTTACAATGATTACCTCATTAACTTAATCCTCCCCCCCACCCCTCCCCCACCCGCTCTGGCAAGAATTGCTGTGCATCTGTGGGCTGATGTTCCTTAAAGCTCCATGAGAAGCTTCTACTGGCAGTCATAGACCTCGTGAGATCCCAAAAGACATATAAGAGCCACCCTATATTCAACAGTTAAGCCTGTAAAGGAACCAGCTTTAAGGGACAACCTTCATGATCCAGCCCGGCAGACTAACCTGAGAGCAGGATGCCATGTCCTACAAGGAAGAGGGTGATACCCTCAGCCAACCGTTCCACATTTGGAAGCGAACTTGAGAGAGCTTATGTCTTGTGGCAGCCATTTTAGGTTTGAGCCCACTCTCCCCAGGGACTAAGGCGGCAGGGGGGAGAGTGCACATCTAGTTCGAGGGGCTGTGTTTGCATTTCTGTTCTTGCAATTTTATTTCATTGAATACCCCTTTGCAGAAGGTAATGGTTATTAATTATCAGTGATACTGAGGAGAAAGCAAACAGTTAAATCAATATTAAGGCTCTAACCAGTGGGGAAATCAATTGTGTAATTGTATAAGATACAAATTGTGTCTAGTGATTGATACTGGAGAGAACACACTGGAGTGGGGGTTTGAGCTGACAGCAGTGGAAGCACCCCACTCACCCACGGGCAGTACCTCTAAAATCCTAAGGAAGAGATGCAGCTGACCTGACTTTCTGGTGCAAACGTGAGCTAGAATAAGGAATTCCAAGGTCTTGTTACATAAGCACGAAGAAACTGAAGCCCAGACTTGCCCTATGTTGCACAGTATCAGAGCCAGCACTTGAACAGGTCATTCTGCTCTTCCCATTGTATCATACTGGAGGAGGGTGGAAGAAGTATGACAGAAATAGGAGGGCAATGGAATGCAAGCAATTGAGGCCACTAAGTGGCGCCGTAGTCACAGAGCACTGGGCCTGCAGTCAGGATGACTCATTTTCATGAGTTCAAATCCAGCCTCAGACATTTACTAGCTGTTCGACGCTGGGCAAGTCACATAACCCTGTTTGCTTCAGCTTACTCATCCGTAAAACGAGATGGAGAAGGAAATGGCAAACTACGCTGGTATCTTTGCCAAGAAAACCCCAAATGGGGTCACGAAGAGTTGGACATGACTAAAATGACTGAAAACAACGAGAATCAAAACACTGATGTTTCTTTTCTCTGATCCCATCATCGGAGGAGTCTTCTATTTTGCATATTAGTAGGAGAGCACGTTTTGGTCTATTGACTCTTTTTTCTTTAATAGTCAATAAACAATAAGCAAACTGGGACCTTGTGTGCTCTATAGCTTTTACTCAGTTCTTTGATGGTAAAAATGTAGTCTACGGTGGAATATCACTCATGAAAGACTGTTCCATTTAATGACACCCTCAATGACATCAGACAATTGATAATTGACAGTTGAGCTCGACCCATATTGTCATAGAAATTTCAGACAGAAAAGTAGGCGTCTTGGTACATAATTGTTGATTTTTTTTTCTCAGTTGCTTTTTTATGGTAATGATGTCTGATTTTTTTCTTTTGTGTACATTAGTCATTTTTATTTTTGTGATTCTGACCTTGACAAACACCAAAAAACAAGAACATTTTCATAATACAAAGAACAGAAAAAGAGGATTATTTATGAAACCAGAGATTTTTATTATTATCCAGATTGATTTTTTTTAAAAAGTATTATATTCAACACAGTGGTTTCAAAAACAAACAAAAAAACCCAATGCTCAAGAGTCTACAGACTAGACGCAGAGCAAATAGTGTCAGAGGACCCTAGGATTCAGTGGCAAGGTAAGTTATAAGGTGGTTGTTTCCCACTTCAACAGAAAGATTTGTGACTCCCAGCTCATCTAAGCAGTATGATCATGATATTCTTCCTGCCCATGGGGTCTGGGTGGCCCAGGGCAAAGGGAAGAGTTGATGATAAGGAAAGTGCCTTCAAGAAGCTTATATCCAATTGGGGATAGAAGGATAATGGCCTCTTCATAGGTAAGCATGACGTAAGGTAAAAAATAATGGTGCAAAATAAAGACAAATGGATTTTTAAGTTAAGAGACCTGGGTTCAATTGTCAGCTTTGCCATCTTACTGATTGCTTTATTGAGGGAAAAAGATTAGAGACAGACAGGAATTTAGTGGTCATCTTATCCAACCCCCATAATGGTACAAATGAAGAGACTGAGGCCCAGAGAGGTTTAGCAAAGAGTGATTTACCCATAGTCACACAAGTGGCAACATCGAGATGTGAACCCAGGTCTTCTGACTTTAAATCTTATGCTCTTTCGACTAATTTTGAAAAATTTTTTTAAAGTCCTATTTTTTTTAATTCAGAAAAGGGACGTGAGAGAATGTTTCTCTTGAGAGCTGTAGAAGTAGCCAGTCATTATCCCATGTGGAAATGAACTTCTAGGCACTGCTGACAGGTACCCAGTCCCTTCATCAACCATAGATTAGGGAGAGATGGCACTTGGGGCCATATCCCTATTCCCAATAAGGGCAAGGCAAAAGGTATAGGGGCCATAATTTTTCATTCTTTTAAAAAAAATTTTTATTATCGTGGACCTGACAAACACCAGGAAGCATAATTGTACATGAAACCACAGATCTCTATTATAAATAGCTTGGTTCTTTTCTTTTTTTTAAGTACATAACAAATCCATCACAATAGTTTCAAAACTGTCCTGTTTACCTGTATTTCCCTTTGAATTTCCTTCAGCTCTTTTCACAACAATGCAGTGATAAAAATAATAAAGACAGCAAGCTACAGTGACCCCAGAGTCTGAAGTCTTGCTTCTAGTCTTGAAATAGCCGTTGACCCACAGGGTGACCCTGAGTCCTCTTCTCTGGGCCTTCAGTTATTTCTTCACCTGTGAAATGAGGAGGTCTGACAGAATACCACCTCTCCCTGCCATGCCCACCTTCCCGCTGCTGGAAACTATGCCTGTTATTTTTTAAGCATTAAAGGATTTGGCTTTTTCCCTGACTCAGCCTTGCCCTCTTCCCCATTCCTGAGGCCCCAGACAGGTGCCTGTGTCGAGAGTTTAGGTTTGAACTTGATCTCCCACATAAATAGCATCAGGCTGGTCCCTGATGCTGGAGAAACCTGTTTGTGGGGAAGTATTTCACACTCTCCATCACCCTCATTCATACTCTTGCCATCCATTAGTCAAAAAATCATAGATTCAGAGATCTGGAAGGGACCTTCAATGCTATAAAGTCCAACTCCCTTCATTAAAAAAAACAGATTAGGAAAATGAGACTCGGATTAAGTAACTCATCCAAGTTCACAGAAAAAGCACCAGAGATAAGATTTGAACTCAGGTCCTCTCTTTTCACTGCACCACACTGTCTCCCTCGGCATCCTTAATGATCACCTTCCAATCCCAGCCTTCCTTCCTTAGTCATCTCAGTCTCAATATATCCAAAACTGGGCTTGTAATCTTGTTTTTTCCAAGTCTCCTTCTGGTTCTGTTAATGGTGCCCTCATTTGCTGGATCTTCCAAATGTGAATCTTTGATTCTTCCTTCTTCCTCACTGTCACCTCTACCACTCTCATAAAGGTCCTCATTACCCTGCTGGACTACTACAACAAACCTTAGGGTTCTTAACCTCGTGTCCATGAACCTGCCCATTGATGGAGTTCAGAGGGTCCATGGACTAGCATGGGTTTTCCCTTGCATTTCACTTTTATGAGAAGGGGTCCATAGGTCTCACTAGATTGCCAAAGGGGGCCGGGACATAGAAAAAGTTAAGGACCCTAGCTCTAAGCGGTCTCACTACTTTCACTCTCTTTCTCTTCCAATCCATCCTTCGTACCACTGACAAACTAATTTTTCTTAGACATAGAACTAGTCATAATCACTCCTACACTCAAAAGTCTTAAGTGGCTCCCCATTTTCTACTGGGTGAAGTTCAAACCCCTTTGCCAAGCATTCAAGGCCCTCTGCAATCTGTCACCAGCCTAATCTCTCTACCTTTCATATCACTGTCCTTCATATACTCTACTGCTTACAACCTGCCCTTGGAACCTCAGCCGAATCTTGGTTCTCATCATTGGTGACGATGTACTTCTCTGATGCAGCTGTGCACACTGCCTCCACCAGTGAAGACTGCCATCCCTATATGCCTCTTCATCATGAGTAATCCTCATCTACATACTTCCAGAAGTCTTTAGAGAGATTCTTGACCCCAAGGAAGTCAATAGATAGATTTCAGAGCTGAGGAATTCTAAGCTAGGGTAGAGTTAAAGCTGACGGGGATCTACACAAAGTCTGGCAACCCCTGGGAGCATAGGACCACCTGGCCCCTACACTCCCAGGGGGCTACCAGACTGTATAAGGAGAGGTGATCCAGTACAGGACAGAAAAATAAAGCAGGTTAAAGCTTCCACACCAATTAGTATTGGGATTGGCTCCATGAGTAGCCACTGCACTTCTGGCCCGGGCAAGATTGGAAAGTCTCAAAAAAATCTCAATCTCCAAAAAAAAAAAAGATTTTAACTTGGGTCATAGGATCATGGACCTCAGAAACCAACCAGCTCGACCCCCTCATTTTATTGCATTTTTCAATTTTTATTAATTTTGAACTTAAATACAAAAAGACAAAAAAAAATTTCCATGTACACAGCATATCAAACTCCCTCATTTTAAGAGATGAGGAATCTGAGGCCCAAAGTCAAACAGGCAGTAAGCATCAAACTTCCCCTTCCCCTCACCCCAGCCAATACTCTTTTTACTTGTAGTACCCTGCTTCTGGGAAGCTAGGTGGTGCAGTGGATAGAGCACCAGGCCTGGAGTCAAAAGACTTGAATTCAAATCCAGGCTCAGAGGCTTACTAGCTATGTGACCCTGTTAAGTCATTGAACTTTGTTTACCCCAGTTTCCTCATAAAATGAGCTGGAAAAGGAAATGGCAAAATGCTCCAATCTTTGTCAAGAAAACCCCAAATGGGGTCATGAAGTCAGACACAACTGAAAAGACAGAACAACACTCTACCTCTGCCCTGAAACTGTGATGGAGGAAATTAAGTTAAATAAACAAAGATATGCCACTATTTCTGAACAACTTCATAGCAATCCAGATGATACTGGTAGCCTCTATTCATGCATGAAGTCAGTGAATCCATCTAAGACAAGTTCACTAACATACATTTATAATCACCGAGGGACTGAAGATGGTCTAGACTTTTATTTTGTGATGTTTCCAACACGGAACCCAAGTGTCCATTAAGAATGAGAAAGAAAAAAAAGGTGAAAGAGGTCATGGCAGAACAGGAGAAACAACTTACACCTGATGTTCAGATTGAATTTCATTATTCTTCTTGGCCCTTCTTCTGGTCTTATTCTGACTGTTTTTATACTTTGGGATTTCACTGGTTTTCCACTGCTTGATCAGCTACCCAGGAGTGGGGAACCTGCGGCCTCGAGGACCCATGTGGCTCTCTACATCCTCTGTGAAGTGTAGATTCAGTCCTAGAGAGCAAGGATTTGCTCCATGAGGTTTGGATTCAATCAAAAAGCTACACTTGAGGACCTAGAGGGCAAGGATTTGTTCTGTGGAGTCTGGATTCAGTCAAAAGGCTGCACTTGAGGACTTAAGAGGGCAAGGATTTGTTCTGGGGGTTTGGATTCAAAGGAGCACACTCGAGGACCTAGAGGGCAAGGATTTGTTCTGTGAGGTTTGGATTCAGTCAAAGGGCTGCATTTGGTGACCTTGAGGGCCACACCATATGTGGTCTTGAGACCGTAAGCTCTCCACTCCTGAGCTACACCATTTACTCATAGATTGGGAATTGGGAACACTTGAGGCCTGGTTTGACAAATGCCCAAGTTTCAAGGACAGACCTGTGATTTCAGTCCTTTTTTCTGAGGCTGTATAGGAAAGGATTTTGTTGTTGTTAACTTCAGACTGACTTGTCTGTTGGGTTGATGATCTGATTTTTGAGATGATGAGAATGAGGTCTTTAGGAGCACAGGTTTGGAGCTAGAAAGTACCCTGGATGTCATTTTAGCCTAACCCTCTATTACAGATAAAAAGGCTGAGGCCCAGAGAGATAATCTGATTTGCCCCAAGTAATTGAGATAAGTAGCAGAGGCAGGGATGTTGACTAGACACTAAGTCTAGTCATCTTTTCATTACACCATGCAAATACAGTTATCCCTCCAACACTGTGAGGCTTATGGGCACAGCACCACCCCTTCAATCTGGAAAATCCATGTCAAATTTTTTGGCCCTCCATACCAGAGAACAAGTCTGAATTTTTTCTTTTTTTTAAAATGGAGTGTTTACCTTATTGGAAAACTTGGGTTAAGTATTTGGTCATAGGCTATACTATACAATACTATGCATTTCTCAGTTTCTAAACTTCTTCTGTGTCATCTGCTGGCCTTCGCTGATACGAAATTCCCAAAAAATTCCCATTTAATTTCTCATGCTGAACCTCAATATATCGAAACCATAATGGAGAAAATCACCATATGAAAGTGATAACTGTATTCTCATTTTTATTTCCTAGTTTTTCCTTAGGCTGAGGAAGGGGAAGTTGGATAGTGATTATGTAGAAATGTAGGTGAGACATAAGGTTCCCTGGATGATTGATAACAAGGATTGTAGGATGGAATCAATGATGGGTCAGGGCACCAAGGTGAGTGGGAAAGGAGGAGAGAGGGGTGTCAAGAACCAGGCAGAGCAGATCTCGGACCCAAGGAACTACACAGACTTGCAGGCTAGAAGTGTTTAGGAGGCTGGGGCTCACAGTGATTGAGAAGTTAAAAATAATGAAAGGTGCTCATTGCCCTAGGATCAAGGACAAAATGCCAACCAAGAATGGTTCCTAGAAGGAGGTGGGGTGCCAGGGGAAACTGATGCAGTTTGACACATCTTTCAGGTCTGGAACCTTCAAAGACACCTGACCCTTTGGCACCACCTGGTTCATTTGTTTGGGTGATAAGCAAGTTCTGTTGAGACTCATCTGGTCCCAAGCATGTCTTCCCCAAGATAAGTCACTGCTTTGCACCCATAAAAGAAGGGAAATTTCTTCCCAATACAAACCGAAAAAGGAATTTGAAACCATACTCTCAAGCTACTCATGCCATCCATAATCACTGCTTGAAGATTCTTGTTCCAAATCAGAAAACCCCCACCCCCATCTATCTGGGCTGCAACCCACCAGGGAAAGTCACTCTGTTACTTGTAACCAGTCCCCTTATTACACACTGTCTCTCACCATTTCTAGCAATGGATTTAATTAGATAGCATAAGGTAGGGTAAAGAATTTTGGATTTAGAAGTCAGAAGACCTGGGTTTGAGTCCTGGCTCTGATGCCAGTCGGTTTCCTTAGCTGTAAAGGACAATAATGTTGGCACTACCTGCCTCACAAATTCTTGTAAAGTATTTTGCAAACCTTAAAAGTGCTATGCAAATGGGAGTTACTGTAGTGAACCCACGGTCTCATCAATGTGGTTACTCCCTCCAAGGGAGCAGACCACAACTGGACATGGCCCTGGCTTTCCAAATGCCTCCCAATTTGGATGCAGATACCCTGGTGCAGATCTGTGGCCATGAGCTATGTAGAGAAGCCACCATCCACAAAGTCCACTCACTAGTCTCCTCTCTTAAGTCATATGAGGAAAGGAAGGGGCCTTGCTAGAAAGAGGCCCCTCTGGGTGGTAGGAGCCGGCCCTGGGAGTAAGCCCAACGGGCTTTCTTTGGCATATACTGAAGTCTGTGGCTGGCTTTGTCAAATGTCACTGAAGGATAAGCTCATGCGCTTCTCCGAAATTTTCAAGTCATTTATTGAACACCCACCATATTCTCAGTCCTATGTGAAGTTATTTGAAGCAGGTGACAGAAGAAGAAGCCATCTCTGCTCTCAGAGAGTTCACAATCAAGTCAGGAAGAGAGGCCTGGCAGTACCCCCATAGAACACAAGTCAGGGAGACACATCCTGCTTTCAGAGGAAATTTCACTATGAGCTGCAGAGGTCAGAAAAAGTTTCCTGAAAAAAAGACTGCCAAACATAATAGCAAAAGTGCTGAATCTGGAGTTGGGGAACCTGGATTCAAATACCGACGCTGCTACATACTACCTGAGTGACCCTGGACGATCAATTAGCAACTAGTTATGAAGTACCTACTATGTGCCAGGTGCCATGCTAGTCACAGAAACTAAAAACTTCCCACCCACAAGGAGCTTATAATCTCAGGAAAAAAAAAACAGGTACGTCAATTAAATTAAGTACATACAGACTATATATACACCAATTACGAAGTAATTTGGAGAGGAAGGGCTAGTGCTAGGGGGGTGGAGTGGGAATCTGGAAAGGCTTCACTGAGAAGATGCTCAAGCTGAGTTTTGAAGGGAACAAAGAATTTGTGCGAGGAGGCAGAGAGATGGGGAGTGAGCCAATTCCAGGTGCGGGGAACAGCCAGGGCAAAGTGTCATGCTTGTGAAACAGCAGAAGGGCCTGTGTACAGGAAGGGGGCTGCTGTCTAATAAGTTTGGAGCCACTTTTTAATGCTACAGTTTATGTTTGACCCAAGAGACAGAGGGGACACTGCTGTTTTTGAGTCAGGAAATGACACGGTCACAGCTGATCTTTGGCAGAATCGTTTCAGCAGCCGTAAGGAGGATGGATTTGAGAAGAGAGGAACCTGAGTCAAGAAGAACAGCTAGGAGGCTATTTCATAGTCCCCGCAGGAGGTGATGAAGGTGCAGACTGGGACGCTGGCTGTGTGAGCAGTGGGGAGGAGCAAGTCACTTCAACCTGTCCGGGCCTCAGTTTTCTCATCTGTGAAATGATGCGATAGGACTAGATGAGCTCTAAGTTCCATCCTGTTCTAAATATCTAATCCATAGCATTTTGTTAAGACCTGAAGGATGGAAGGGATTTCAAAAGGGAGAGAAGGCAAGGGAATTTCCAAGCAGAGTACAAAGCCCAAGCAAGAGACTATGGGTGGGAATGATCCTGGCGTGGTTAAAAGAGTATACTGGCTGAAGCAGAGGATATAAGCAAGGGCAGATGGGAGATAAGGCTCAGAAGCTTACAGCCAGATCATGAAAGGCTGTGACTGCCAGGATCAGCAGTTTGGATTCCATCTCAGAGGCAAGAGGGAACCCCAGCAACATTCAACATAATGGGAGGTGTGCATGAGGACTGGAAGCGCTGGAAGGGAAAGAACGGAGGCAGGGAGTCCAGTTAGGAGGCTGTTTTAATAGTCTAGCCAAGAGATAATGAATGGCGGCATCAAGAATGGACCAGAAAGGATGGATCAGGTCACAGGGCAAGCCCTGAAAAGACTTGGTGAGTGATTAGATGTTGGGGGATGGGGAAGAGCTAACCAGAACACATTGTTCTATGTACAAGGGTCCTGGAGACTGAGCCTTCTCCAATCAGACAGAACTTGGGGGCCAGTGACAGTGGGCAGGGACCAGATGGTGATAAACAGCTGTAAAACCACCTCCAACACCTGAGCTGGGGGGTGCCAACTACCTGTGGACAGCCGGCGCCCTCTCCTGGTGAAAGAGAAGTCTGCAGTCTATCACATGGCTAACTCATCTGTCCTGTATGGGTGGGCAAGGGCAGGTGGGAAGGCTTCTAGTGCTGGCAAATACCTGAGACTGAGTGAAGCAGCATCTTAGATAAACCTCATCAACTCTCCCTCCCTCTTTCATCCCCATGGTGATAGATGGTCCAGGCACACCTGGAATGTGGCATCCATGCTCCATTACAATGAAAAATCACCCTCGTACCTGCCCCTTACCTCCCACCCCATCTTGATTAAAAAAAAAAAAACTTCCCCAAATACAGGCACTGTAGAGGCATCAAGAAAGATGGCTAAGAAACTGGGTGACTTTGAAAGTAACCTCGCTGGGCCTCAGTTTTCTCATCTATAAGATGGAAATGATTGCAAGCAGAGAGCCTAGTGATGGGCTCTGTCAGCCCGGCTTCTTTTCAACAAATGCGATTTTGTCCCCTAGGCCAGAAAAAAACTAAAAGTTCTGGTGGAGACATTTTTCCCCTCCCTCATTCAGGACAGCCTCCTGACACACAGTGACAATATCAGCAGTTGTACAGCTTTTATTATGTGCTGGGCACTGGACTAAGCACTTTACAAATATTACCTCATTTGACCCTCACAACAACCCTGGGAGGCAAGTGCTATTATTATCCCTAATTTACAGATGAAGAAACTGAGGCAGATTGAGGTTAAGTGACTTACCCAAGGTCATACAACTAGTAAGCATCTGAGACTGGATTTGAACTGAGGTCTTCCTGACTCCAGTCGCAGTGCTCTGTCCACTGCACTACTAGCTGCCTGTAGATGGTGACAAGGAAATGTCTGATCCCTACTCACTCTACCATTCTGGAAAGCGAATTCCCACCTGTCCCTGTACTGTAGGTGCCCAGGGGTGGGGAATCAGGGGTTAGCCATTTCCCTTATGGCACCAGCTTGAAACTAACTGCCCCAGTCCCAGCCCATTCCAACCCCCTGAGAATAGTGTTGAGGTTAAATTCCCTCAGCCTCGGACATACAGGCTACAGGAGGTGGAGAAGCTGGTGGGGGGGGAGAGAGGAAGGGGAAAGAAACCCCTCTCTTGCTGAGCCCCTATTCCATCATACTCAAGGTCTCGGGAAGAAAGAGATGATCTGTATCTGGGAACGGTTTGAGTTTCCTAAGGACAAGTCACTGACCCCCCTGCAAGGGTGGGCAGTGGTGTATCGGTGCACAGTTCAGTTCTCTGGTTCCACTGCCCACTCAGCCAACCATTGCTGGCACCTGGCCCGCTGCTCCTCCGATTCTCCAGCCCTGGCCTCCTGCGTGACCACATCCTGGCCCACCTTGGGCAGAGGCGAAGCTTCCCCAGGGGTCGGGTCCACTGTGGCCTTCAGGGCCTGGATGACTTGCTCCAAGGGATGGACCGATTGTTGGGGCTGCCAGTTAGCATCCAGCGTGGGCACGAAGGGGTCGGGCGTGCTCACCTCGATGAGCTCCCCGCAGGTGGGGATGCGGAGATAGAAGGCATGCAGCATCATGCGGAAGGGGCGGCTGTCCTTCTTGAAGCTATAGGTGAAGTCGCCCACAATGGGATGTCCTCTGCTGCTGCAGTGTACTCGAAGCTGATGGGTCCGGCCTTCAGGAGAACACAATGTCAAGAAGGCGCATGAGCCCAGGCTCAGCCCTCCCACCTGGGACCCTGGCACGGAAGCGTCTAGGGAAAGCCTCGGCCGCCCCTTCTGAAATCATCCTCCAAAAGACACCTCTCCCTGTCTTAGGGTCACAGAAGCCCCTGGAAGAGGGCCTTAGAGGGGATCTAGTCCCATCCCCTGACTTTACAGAAAATCAAACTGAAACCTACTCAGGGGAACAAAGTCACTAAAGCCTATGATTTTCCCCAAAATCTCCTTCAGATTTCACTGAGGCTCCTCATTTTAATCTGCGGGCTTTGGCAGATGAGGGCCATCATCTCTCCTCATCCCTTGACTGAGATGTCAACCTCTCTTCCCATACTGGAGAAGCCTTGTAGTCTAACTCATAGAATCCTAGATTTCAAGCTGGAGAAGACCTCAGGGCCCCATCGAGTCTAAGCCCCTTCATTTTACAGATGAGCAAACAAACTGAGTAATCTTTGCCCAGGGTCACACAGCAGGACTTGAATTTCCTGACTCCACTTCCGTGGCCCCTATCCATCACACCACTTACCTGCCTCTAAATGAAAGACTGCATTTCCATAGTACTTAACATTTAAAGAACTATTCTGACAACAACCTTGGGGGGCAGGGAGTTGAAGTATCATTGCTCGCATTTACAGGTGAGCGAGCTTGGTCTTAGAAGAGCAAGGCATACACCTGCTAGGCGGGTGGAGCCAGATCTGGGGAAAGGCCAGGGCTTTATCCTAAGGCTTCTCACAGCTCAAGTTTCCTGGGGTTTGGGGTCAATGATGGGCACTTGAGACTCTTCTTCCCCAACCTCTGGCTAAATAGGATGGGCAGTGATCATTCACAGACCAAAAGAATCCTTCACTCTTCTTCCTCTTCTCTCACTCCCTCTTCCCATATCTTCCAGGACACCTCCCACGCCCTCATCCCTCTGTAAGCAGCAGGCTCCAAACTTTCTGATCATATACCCCATCAGCAAAAAAAAAAAAAAGATTGAGCACACATCCCCAATATGTCTGTTCATTCATAAATTATATACATGTGCTACTATACTAACGATAACGTACATTGTAAAACTTACGCAAAAAAGGACTTTTTAAAAGGATGTGATAAAGATGAGATAATATTTGATCCTAAAATCAATAGGAAACCATCAGAATTTATTTAGTAGGGGAATAATATGATCAGACGATGCTTTTAGGAGTATCATTTTCAATTTGGCAGCTAAATGGAGAAGGGTTTGGAGAGGGAAGGGACTTGAGACAGGAAGACCAATTAGGAAGCTATTTTCCATAGCCCAAGGGAGAGGTAATGAAGGCCTGCATGAGTCTGGTGGCTGTGTAAGGGGATAGGGGCCAAGAGATAGAAAAGGCAAAATCTGTCAAGTGACTGGCTTTCTAGGATGACCCCAAGGTTGTGAACCTAAGTGACTGCAAGGATTGTGGTACCCCTGACTGGAAGAGGGGTATGGGGAAAGTTAATGTAAGGGAGGGGCAAGGCTCTGACTGCTCAGAGCTCAGAGCTTGGAGTATACACCACAGCCACAATGTCTGCTGGAAAGAGAAGGGGGCCAGGGTGTGGCAATGTTGGGGTGGGGAGGGAGCTGCTCTAGGTACCTGGGTCATGATTAGGTCATAAGCCCACCCCATCTCCCCACCCCCAGATACCCAATGTAGCCACAGGAGGCCATGGGGGAAGGGTAGGACTGAGGCATTGAACAAGTCAGATAAAAGGAGAGGTAGTATTATACTGGAATCAAGCATAGTGGCTATTGAATGAGGGTAAGATGCGACCCATTTTTCTACTCTCTGATTGGTTAATTTCATACCCTAGTGGGGTTCTACCCAGTTTCCACTCTGGAGACCACTACTCTACAGAAAGCCCACGACTAAAAGGCGGCTGCCTCAGATAACTACTAGCTATGTGCCAAAAGAACTCAACTCCCTCGACCCCTACCCTTTGGGGTTAAGTGGACTGGGCTATTGAAAGACTTGGAGTCAAGCGACTCCTTAATTCAGATCCTCCCTTTAACACGACTAGCGTTTGTAAGCATGGACAAGTCACTCTGAGCCTCAGACTCCTCATCTGTGAAATGAGTGTAAATAATATATACAATAACCTCCTCCCACAGGATTGCTGTAGGGATCAAATGAAAATAATGAATGAAAACCATTTCATCAACCTTAAAAAGTGCTATAAAAGTAAGTACTTCAGTAGTTTAAACAGCATTAAGATTTTTGGGACCCCTTGTATAAACATCAATTAATAACAATATGATAAGAGTTAAATCTGGGTTTGAATCCTAGCCCTGTCACATACTGGGCAAGCCACTTACCCACTTTGTATACCTCACTCAAAATACTAATCTAGTCTACAATATGTCTCATTCAAGACTCAATAAGATGATTAAAAAAAACCAAAAATGCTACAACTCACATCCTGGCAGAGAGCTGAGGGGTTCAGGTAAAGAATGAAATATATTTTTTGGATATAACCAATAAGGGAATTTATTTTGCTTGACTATGCCTATTTCTTACATGGGCTTTTTTTCCTTCGTTTTGCTCCTTTTTTTCCCCAATGGGGGGAAGAGGTGGAAGAGAAAATAAATTTTTCATATTTTTTAAAAAATTAAATTAAAAAATAAATTAAAATGAGAAGACCTAAGGAACCTTTAAGCATGAATATCAAACTCTGAAGCCACCAAGTCTCACTGAGCTTCAATTTCCCTATCTGAAAAGCAGGTATAATATAATTCCTATTCTGGCATAAGGGCTAAATGAGAGGATATTTGAGAGAGTACTTTAAAAACCTTTCAGGGTTGTGCAGATATTAAACCTTTCTGAATGAGGAGCATGCCTGGTTCACCATCCAGGCTTGGGGTGGCCCAACGCACAAAGCCGATTCCTCCAGAAGCACCACCTGTCTCACCTGATCACCACAAGACATTCAGACCCCTCCTCAGACAGGTGAGCTGTGAGGTGGTGGCAGCTACCTTACCTGTGAGGGGCTGGAGGAGGACTTTGGAGACGGGATCACCATCATACAACCCACGCTCCAGGACTGTCAGTTCTGTCAGGCACGGTTTGGCATTCTCACAGCCTAGGGGGTAGGAATAGGAGAAGAGAGATTATGAGATGCTCCCCTCCCCCTGCAGTAAATCCTGGCTTGAAGAACTGCCATCTGTAGGAAAACCTTCCTGGATTGACCCCCGTGTCCGTCTCTCCACAGGCCCAGGTAAATCCCTGGGCTGTCTCTTTCCTTTCCGCAGCCACGTTTCCTTAGACAAGATGTCTATCTGTTGTACCCTTAGACCATGGGTTCCCTGAGAGTTTATTCCTGCCTCGGAAGCACAAAGCTGTTCCTGGTGGTTCAATATTGGCCTTGTGATAAAGTACGACTCCTAAAATGAAATTCATTCATATAGAACAAAAGCTTGCCCTACTCAGACCCTGGTCCTGCCCCCTGGAAATTTACATGCCAAGGCTATGCAACAAAAGCATTGTTGTTGTTCATCCTTCGTTCTAGAAGACCAATGACATCAGGAGGGTAATGTCTTGACTTGCAAGTGAACTGGATTTAAATGAGGCAGGGATGTGCAAAGTCATCAGCCCCATTCTCTGCTCCAGAGTCACTGGAGCCCAGTGGCAAAAACACAGGTCAGGACTATTGGTGATAGCCATGGATGCAGTGGGAGACCTTGGCCTTTTTGAGCCAAGGTCTTTCCCAGATTCAGTTTGTCCGAGGCAACACCCATTCAGTAGTCAAGGTTAGGTAAAAACTGAGGTTAAAAGATGGCCTAGTTTGCCTTCACAAAAGAATCAGTCAAGGAGGGGAAGACATTTAGAGTTTCTCTTAACCAGAGAGTTAAGACCACACCGGGCAGTTGGATGAGAGGAAGGTGAGCAGGTCCGGGCTCCCTACCTTCTGTCCCTTCAATACACATCATGTGGGTCAGGCCTTCTGTCGTATTCTTCCCAATGGCATGGTCGATGGTCATCCTGCTCTCTTGCACATGGCCTCGAACCTTTTGAATATAAAGAAATCATGCCACTCTGAGAATATTTCAAAACAATTCAACAAACACCAATTTAGTACCTGCCATAAAAGAGAACCTGCCCACTTGGAGTCGGGAGACCTGGGTTCTAATTCTTTACTAGATACTTATTGTGTGACCTTGAGGAAGTCACCTGATTTCTCTAAACATAAGTTTGCTCATCTGTAAAGTGGGGATAATACTTATACTAACCAATTTACAGGGCTTGTAGGAGGAAACGTTTTTAAGCCCAAAAGTACCATAGAAATGTGTACCATCATCATTATGGGCCCAGCTTAAGCCTTACCTCCCCTAAGGGGCCTTCCCTGACCATTCTAGCCTACACCAGTCTCTCCAAACTCCTACAGCAATTAATTATTATTATTATTATTTTGGAGGGGGGAAGGCAGGGCAATTGGGGTTAAGTGACTTGCCCAAGGTCACACAGCTAGTAAGTGTGTCAAGTGTCTGAGGCCGGATTTGAACTCAGGTCCTCCTGACTCCAGGGCTGGTGCTCTACTCACTGCACCACCTTGCTGCCCCCAGCAATTAATTATTGCCACACAAATCAATACCTGATCACAAACGATCTCTTGTGGTGTGCTCTATTTCAAATCAGACAATATTTGCAAAGTGCTTAGCACAGTGCCTAGCACATAGTAGGTGCTATATAAATGCTATCTATTCCCCTCCATCTTGTAGCACCCTCTATTTCTCTATATTTCTGTCTTGTCCCACAATGCCTGGTTAACACCAGCTGCACAGTAGGCAGAACAGGCTTGGTGAATGAATAACTGACTCTTCCAAAATAAACAGGGAATGTGTCCCTTCCTGGGTGATCTCCAGAGGAGGACTCTGTCTGTCCCAAGGGCACTTTACCATCTTCCTTACCTCATATCTGAGCACCTACTATGTACAAAGCCTCTTGCTAGGCGCCGGGGGAAGAGCGGGGTTAGGGGAAGAAGGGAGGGAGGAAAAAGGACAAAGAGAACCTTCTCCAAAGGAGCTCAGAGAGAAGACACTTGCAAATTATCTGATATGAAATACAGCACATCCGTGACAAGAGAGTTTGTGGTTAGGTTTTGATTTGTGTGGCAATCATTAACTGCTGTAGGAGTTTGGAGAGACTGGTGTGGGCTAGAGTGGTCAGGAAAGGCCCCTTAGAGGAAGCAAGGCTTATGATGGGCCCATAATAATGACAATAATGAAAATGCATTATCTGTATTTTATCTGCATGCAGATATAAGTAATAGAGAACCTTGCAGAGGTACTATGTGTTATAAACTCAGATGAGGGGGAAAAAATCACTTCCTGCTGGGGGAAGGGTGGGGATCAGGGAACACTTCATGAAAAAAGCAGCATTTTATACAAGGCCTTAAAGGACAGGTAGGCAGTCAACCAATGGAGGGAACAGAAAGAGAAACATGCCAGCTGTGGGGTGTCAAAGAGGCTGGAAAGTAGAGATTAATAAGTTACTCATTTTGGCTGCAATGTGGAGTCTGTGAAGGGGGTAATGCAAGAAAGGAAGGAGCACACCAGTTTGGGGAGGGCCTTGAATGCCAGAATAAGGTACCATGGATTGGGAGCCACATGAAGGTGTGGGTGAGGAGCCAAGTGAAGGCGTGGATGGGGAGCCATTTAAAGGCTTTTGAGCAAAGAAGTCATGTGACTAGTTTAGGGATTTCCCCCCCCCCCCCAAACATCCCAAGTTTTCTTTCATGATAATCTACCAAAGCTCTGTTAGCCTGGGGGTTGGCTAAAGCTCTTTTTTAAGGGCATCACTGGTAATGAATGGCCATCAAGGGCACCACAAGCTACGCCAACCCCACCTCCCATGCATTTCTCACTCTCCCTCCTGAAAAAAAAACCCTCAAAACTGAACGAGATATGAGTCGCTCCCATAGCCCCCAGCTGGGGTTACATACCAGGGCAAGGTAGGCTTTAGTGACCTGCCGCTCCTTGAAGCACTTGTAGGCCCTGCCAGCCGCTGCCTTGTTCAAAGCTACACAGAGCGCTCCACTGGTGGAGAAATCCAGCTGGTGACAGAACCTGGGGGCAGACATAAGACCCACAGACATAGCTTTCCTCTGGGCAAGGAGAGCAAGGTCAAACAGGGGCTCCTGCTCCTGCAGGCCATGCACAGCAGGGGGCAGTATGGTGCAACAGAAATGACCACACTGCAGGGGCAGGAGACCTGCGTCCATACCTCCCAACTCTGCTGGTGACTTCACTTGTTGAGAGAACCTGAACAAATGACACTTTTTTTTTTGAACCACAGATCTGGAGCTACAACAGACCTCAGAGGTCAGGCAGGTCAAACCCTTCAGGCAGGTCAAACCCTGAGGCCTAGCCCAAGGTCATACAGGTACTAAGTGGTAGAGCAGGGATTGAAACTCAAATCCTCTGACTCCAAAATCCAGAACTTTTTCCACTGCATCAGGCTTCTCTGAGCCTCAGTTTCCTCACCTGTAAGTACTTGAGCTAGCTCCTTCATAAGGCTGTTTGTTTGGGATCTCAGCTGAGATGACGTGTACAAAAGAGATATACAAACTATAAAATGATGTATTAAAGTGTAAGTTGCTATGATTTTTATTAGGCTTGAAACCCACAAATATTAAGCTGGAAGGAACTCTGTAGAAGAACTTCCTCTTTATGGAACGAAAAAGTCCAGGAAAAGAGGTTAAGTGACTTACCCAGGACCACTGGGCCACATATCTGCCATATAGCAAATTAGTGACAGCATCAAGACTAGAGAACCCAGGTTTCCTGACTCCCAACCCAAGACCCTGCTTTTATCAGCACCTCCATTCCTGATGCTCAGAGAATCCCAGGCCCCACACCTGAAGCCATAGTAGGTGTCAGGATCAGCCAGCTCTGGGAACCGGTGCTTCAGCTGACTCTGCAGGGTCAGGGTCTCGTACCACATCTTGCTGTCAATGCGGAGGTCCCAATGCTTGTTGACCACGATGAAGTCTGAGCTATGGTAGAGAATGGAGAGGTTCTCCATGCACCCTGGCTCCATGGTGGGCTCGAAGCCTGTCAAACAATAAGATAAGGACCATGTTTCTCTCAAATACGTTGATTATCTTCCTTCCACCAAGAGAGGTAATCTTGAGCTGATCCTGTCAATCATCAAAGCTTTATTAAGCACCTACTATATGCCAGACCCTATGATGCTAAGTTTGCAGAAGCAGAGAGAGTGGGAGAAGTCCCAGACTAACTAAGATGAATTTGTCAAATGGCTTAGGGGGATTTAATACAACCAATGACCCAGAAAGAGACTTTTTCTCACACAAAACTCCCTGATCCTGAAGGAATCAGAATAACTCTCAATTTCCAATTACACAGTGATGAATGTGAAGAAGTGTTGGACACCAGGCCAGTTCCTCTCTTTCAGGCATCTTTAGTCACTGCCCCTCCCTAAGGAGAACAAGTGTGCCCCCAGAAGCCCCCCCTCATTTTAGATGAATGCAGGAGAGCATCTGAAAGGACTCTAATTTGATACACCCTGACAGTTACAAGTATACATGTCTTAAGACACCACCTCACTCCTGGCTCAACAACCATCAGATCATACCTTGGATTCAGAGTTAGAAAATCAAGACGTTCAAAGCCTGTCTCTGCCATTCATTAGCGGTGTAACCTGGGCAAGTCCACTTCTACCTCTCAGAGGGCAATAACACTTGCATTACGTATCTCAAAGGGTTGTTTTTGAGGAAAGCAATTTGTAAGCCTTCAAGTGATGGGAGTTATGATTATAGACTGTAACCTCCCTGAGGGCAGACATTCAATTCCCCCCAATCATGTCCGTCTAACTCCCACCCTAGAGTCCTGCACACAGCAGGTACTCGATAATGCTGCTTAAGTTGCAGAGACGGGGCTAGGGGGCGGGGCAGAGACAAGATGGCGCCTGGAAAGCAGGGATTTGCCTAAGCTCTCCCCCAAATCCCTCCAAAAAACCTGTAAAAAATGGCTCTGAACAAATTCTAGAGCTGTGGAACCCACGAGATAGCAGAGGGAAACAGGTCTCCAGCACAGGAGAGCCTGGACGTTTGCCAGGAAGGGTCTATCACATGGTGCTGAGAGTGGAGGGCAGCCCAGCATGGGCCACGCCGGGACAGATCAGATCCTGAGTCAGCCAGCCAGAAGAGGCCTTGGGGCCATGAAACAGTAAGATGTGGCAGTTACCGGACTTCTCAATCCACAGACGCCAAAGAGCAGGTTAGGGGGAAACTGTGGGACTGAGTTCAGAGCAGTTTGGCAGCCAGCTCTGGGGGTGGAGGAGGTGGTGCAGCGGTGGCGGAGGTAGCAGCAGCAGGAAGCACCTGAGGCTGCTTCCAGAGTTACAGCGTCAGCTGCTTCCCAAGTCCCTGGCTCACACAGTGGGAGGAATCTAGCAGCAGATCAGAACGGGAGTACAAGGAGTGCCTTGTGGGCACAAAAGCAGATTCTCTTGCTGTACCCTGCTTGGATCTGTATTGCGGTGCTGGTTGGCGGTTCTTGGGGGAGGAGGAGCGCTGGTGTGACAAAGCCTGGGGTAAAGGTGGAGTAGAAGTAGCTCTGAAAACAGCAATGCTTGGACCCTAAAGCTTGGGACAAAGTACTCTCTACTCTACAACAAGTAGTTGGCTGGGAACATGAACAGGCAGCAAAAACGAACTCAGACTCAAACTCAAACTCTAGATTCCTTTTTTGGTGACAAAGAAGATCAAATCATACAGCCAGAAGAAATCAACAAAGTCAAAGAGCCTACATCAAAAGACTCCAAGAAAAATATGAATTGGGCTCAGGCCATGGAAGAGCTCAAAAAGGATTTGGAAGAGCGAGTAGAAGTAGAGGAAAAACTGGGAAGAGAAATGAGAGTGATGCAAGAAAACCATGAAAAACAAGTCAACAACTTGCTAAAGGAGACCCAAAAAATACTGAAGAAAATAACACCTTAAAAAATAGACTAACCCAAATGTCAAAAGAGCTCCAAAAAGCCAATGAGAAGAATGCCTTGAAAGGCAGAAATACCCAAATGGAAAAGGAGGTCCAAAAGACCACTGAAGAAAATACTACTTTAAAAATTAGATTGGAGCAAGTGGAAGCTAGTGATTTTATGAGAAACCAAGATATTATGAAACAGAACCAGGGGAATGAAAAAATGGAAGACAATGTGAAATATCTCATTGGCAAAACCACTGACCTGGAAAATAGATCCAGGAGAGATAATTTAAAAATTATTGGACTACCTGAAAGCCATGATCAAAAAAAGAGCCTAGACATCATCTTTCAAGAAATTATCAAGGAAAACTGCCCTGATATTCTAGAACCAGAGGGTAAAATAGAAACTGAAAGAACCCACAGATCACCTCTTGAAAAAGATCCCAAAAAGAAAATTCCTAGGAATATTGTCACCAAATTCCAGAGTTTCCAGGTCAAGGAGAAAATACTATAAGCAGCCAGAAAGAAACGATTTGAATATTGTGGAAATACAATCAGAATAACACAAGATCTAGCAGCTTCTACATTAAGGGATTGAAGGGCTTAGAATATGATATTCCAGAGATCAAAGGAGCTAGGATTAAAACCAAGAATCACCTACCCAGCAAAACTGAGTATCATGCTCCAAGGCAAAATATGGATTTTCAATAAAATAGAGGACTTTCAAGCTGTCTCAATGAAAAGACCAGAGCTCAATGGAAAATCTGACTGTCAAATACAAGAATCAAGAGAAGCATGAAAAGGCAAACAAGAAAGACAATTCATAAGGGACTTACTAAAGTTGAACTGTTATGTTTACATTCCTACATAGAAAGATGATGTGTGTAATTCAGGAGGCCCTTCTCAGTATTAGGGGAGTTGAAGGGAATATAGACAGAAGGCACAGGATGAGTTGAATATGAAGGGATGATATCTAAAAAAATGAAATAAATTTAAGGGGTAAGAGAGGAATATATTGAGAGAGGGAGAAAGGGAGAGATAGAATGGGGTAAATTATATCACATCAGAGTAGAAAGAAAAAGCAGTTCTATTGGAAGGGAAGTGGGGGCAGGTGAGGGGGAATGAGTGAATCTTACTCTCATCAGATTTGACTTGAGGAGGGAATAACATACACACTCAATTGGGTATCTTATTCCACAGGAAAGTAAGGGGAAGGGGATAAAAAAAGGGGGGATGATAGAAGGGAGGGCAGATGGGGGAGGAGGTAAGCAAAAGCAAACACTTTTGAAAAGAGACATGGTCAAGGGAGAAAATTGAATAAAGGGGGACAGGATAGGATGGAAGAAAATATAGTTAGCCTTTCACAACATGAGTATCATGGAAGTGTTTTACATAATGATACACGGGTGATCTATGTTGAACCGCTTGCCTTCCTAGGGAGGGCGGGTGGAAAGGGAATAGGGGAGAGAATTCGGAACTCAAAGTTCTAAAAGAAGATGCTTAAAAAATTTTTTTAAAAAGTTGTTTTTTGCATGCAGCTGGAAAACAAGATACATAGGGAATGGGGCATAGAAATCTATCCTGCCCTACAAGAAAGTAAGGAGAAATGGGATGGGGGGGAGTGGGGTGAAAGAGGGGAGGGCTGACTGGGGAACAAGGCAATCAGAATATACACCATCTTGGAAACAGGGAGGAGGGTAGACATGGGGAGAAAATTTGTAACTCAAAATCTCGTGGAAATCAATGTGGAAAACTAAAATATTAAATAAAATCACTAATAATACATAAAAAAAAGTTGCAAAGATGAATGACCAAGAGAAAGCTAAATTTGCAGGAAGCTACCAGGGGAGGGACTTAACCAGGAAGAATCTACCTTAAGTAAATATGATTTAAACAAATTTCCAAACTTACAAAAAAAAAAAAAAGGAGGCACCAATCCCTTACAACCAAAAGAACTCTCTATAGGGTTTCCAGTAGGATTCCTTAAGATGGCTTGATCACCCAGGAGTACTAAAAATAGAACTTGAGTTAGATAAATTCACCTCATACCTACTTTCTGGGAAATGTGTCTATCTTACAAAACAAATACATCCGATTTCACTGGTATGGAACTAGGAGGATTTGAACCCACGTCTTCCTGACTCCACATTAACATTCTATCCACTGTACCATTTTCTTCTCTGTTAAAACAAAGTGATGACGATGACAATAACAACAGCTCACTTTTCCAGGAGATAGAGCACTGGTGTTGGAATCAGAAACACTCATCTTTATGGGTTCAAATCCAGCCTCAGACACTTACTAGCTGTGTGACCCTGGGCAAGTCACTTAACCCTGTTTGCTTCAGTTTCTCATGTGTAAAATGAGCTGGAGAAGGAAATGACAAACCACTCCAGGATCTTTGCCAAGAAAACCCTAAATAGGGTCATGAATACTTTTCCATAGTGATTTCTAGTTTAGAAGATGTTTTTCCCACATCAACCCTATGAGGCAAGCATGACCCCTCCATTGTACATGGAAGGAAAACAAGTCTGGGTAGGATAAATAATTTGTCCAGGATTAGATGGCTAATAAGACGAAAAAAGAGAATTTGAATCCAGGCCTTCTGAAAATAAATCAAGGACTCCTTCCACTACACCACATGGCTATTTCTGTACTACATTATAAAGCCAAGTTGAAATGACGTGGGAATTGCTTGCAACACTGGGAATTTAGAGTGGCCTTCATAGGCCTATTTACATCCTTAAGTACCTTTCACTTCCTAAGAATGATAGCCTTAGAATGGTTCAGTCACATAGGGTAGGTGTACTGATCTGTAGACAGAGACACTAAGGCCCAGGAAGGTCACAGAACTTACCCCAAATCACCCAGGGAGTCAGTAGCAGAGACGGAAATGGAGTCCAAGTGTTGGGCCTTGGAGTCCCATGGGCTGTTCAGTAAATCATGGTCTTTCCATGGCTCCTCTCACTTTGGGGCTGCTGGAAGGGACAGGGCCACTGGAAGAGATTCCAGGCAGCATCTCTGACTGTGGAAACAGAAGACAGTGCTGACATCAGAACTCTCTGGGGGAGAAACCCAGTATACTGGCTAGAAGCTATTATCTTAGATAATGGGGTCACTGAATGTTGAGTTAATAAGGGACCTTAGTGATCATAGAGGAGGAAATGGTAGTACCAATGCTTTCTAGAAAGGGTGTGGTAATCAACTGCCCTATGGTGCCGCTCAGCATCATTGTGACTCCCCCATCAATCCACAAGTTTCTATTCAGTGTTTACAATGTTTCAGGCACTGGGCTCAGCTCTGGGGAGGCAGAGAAGAAGCAAAGACAGTCCTTACCCTCAAGGAGCTTATATTCAAGGGAAGAGACAATTATATATCAACTGGAACATGCAGGATAATCTGGAATAGATAGAAGGTGACTTTAGAGGGAATGGCACTAGCACTGGGGCGTAGGAGGGGAAGCAGGGAGGGAATAGCCAGGAAAGGCTTCCTGAAGAAGGTGGCTTTTAACTGGGTCTCAAAGGATGCTATAGATTCTAAAAGTCAGAGGCTGGGAAGGAAGAGCACTCCAGGCATGAGGAACAGCTATCATAAAGGCGGAGAGGTGGGAGGTAGAGTACATAGAGACGAAAGAAAGGAGCTCAAAATAAAGCAAATAGGCCAGGCTATATGGATCTCAGAGTACTCAGAAAGGTGTAGAATGTAAGAAGATTGGAAAGGTTGGAGGGGCCCAGGTTGGATTCTGTATATGATTCAAAACTCCCTTGCCTGGACACCACTTCCCTAAATGTGTTGTCTCTCCCATTAGAATGTAAGTTCCTTGAGGGCAGAAACTGTCTTTTTTTTCTGCTTGTATTGTATTTCCAGAGCACAGCACAGTACCTGGCACACAGTAGGTGCTTAATAAATGCTTGTTGACTTGTTGACTTTTCCCAATCTATAAAACAGGAATTATACTCAGTACCTTGCTAAATACTGCAAGAGAGTGGGCTGAGGGGTACTAAAGACAGAGAGGAGTAGGGAGAGACAAGGGTAGGGTAGGGGGCTAGGCTTGCTTTTGGTCTCAGGAAGGTAATCTGCCAGGACTGATGGCCTGGAAGTCAGGAGACCTGTTCCCAATTGGGTCACTATATTTCTGTGCAACTTGGGGCAAGTCACTTAATCTTGGAAAAATGAAGGGTTGACAGCCTTTTATATCCCTTTGACACGATCAGATTTAGAGCTGGATAGGATCTCAGTGGTCACCTAAATAAGGAAACTGAGGCACACAGCTAGTAAGTGGCATAACCAAGATTCAAACCCAGGTCCCAGGTCCCCACAATAAGTTGTCACGACAAATCATTGACACAAATTTATATAGCTACAACATACCTACTCTTCCTCCCTCACCTCCCCACCTCCATCTCCCCTATCCTCCTCCCTTAAAGTCTCTTCCCAGAAATCAAAGAAAAAGACATTTGAGAAATGAAAAACAAAGGGTAAGACCTTAAGAACATTAGCTAGATTTGTAGACTGCCTGGAGGAAAAGGCAAATGGCTTTCCACAATCTACTTAATGGAATAAATGAAGACCTTAATCGAGGCTGATGGGAAATGAGGACCCTAATGGAAGCTGGGAGGAGTCAGGGCTCCTGGGTCAAAACATCCTGGGATTTTCAGAAACCTGGCCAAGTCTCTAAGCAATCTAACTCAAGTTTGGGGAATGAGGCTCTTCACAGAGAAAGAGCACTGTGCTAGGAGATGGGAGGGACAGAAAGTTATATCCTCATGGAGCTCATGTACAGTCTAAGACAAAGATGAAGCACAAATACAGATAACTCTAAGCAGCGACATACCACGGTAAGGACATTTGGAAAATGATGTGTGAGGGGGAAAAGCTGGGACCAGTCAAAGGGATGAACAAATGTTTCATGGAGGATGTAGAAATCTAGTTCAGCTGTGTCTTGTGGAGGAGAAACGATGCTATAGATGTGGAATCGTTAAATAAAGCATCTTGGGAGAGGTGGTGACTGAATGGAGCCTACTCAGGAGATGAGAAATGCACCTCTCTACCTTTTTCAAAAAGTACAGTGGAAAAAGCATTTATCTGGGAATCAAGAGGCCCTAGGGACCCCTGAAGCTTAGCACCTATGTGACTTTGTGCAAATTACTTAACTTTCCTAGGCCTCTATATCCTTATTTGTACAATGAAAGAGTTAGATAAGATGGCTTTTGAAATTGCTCCTAACTCAAAAATCTATGATATTATGATGACTGGCCCATCCATACCTAGTACCAGAAACAGATCTGTCTCTAACAACATAGGGGAATGTGAAGCTCATTTTACATCAATAGACTATTTCCTCATGGAACTCAAAAAGGTCTGTGGTAGGACCCAGACTCTTTTGAACATAGATTTGCTGAGGGGGGCTCAGGGACAACCCCCCCATCAGACATTGTGCCTGGACATATACATGTACACGTGTATGTATATAATAAATAGGCTGTCTTTAATATACATAGATGAGAATTCTCCAGTCAAGACAGCAGAATAAGGGGTTCAAAGTGTATGAGTGCTTCACAAAATAACAGAAATCACCAAGGAAAAAAAATTAAAAACATTCAAGAAAATAAGTCATCCCAAATAATAAAAAAGTGAAGAGTACTAATATGATTTTTAAAAATACAGAACTGAAAAAGCTAAAACAAGAAAGTCATAAAAACCATATAAATCGACAGCTTAGAGGAAGTAAAAAAAATCTTAGGAACTCAAGATAGAGTTAAAAAATGCTTTTAAAAATGGAGGGGAAAAGAAAAAATGGTTAACAAGCTAATAATGGAAACAACGAATATAATTAACAACGGCCAATCTATAGTGGCAAACAGATATACAGACAATGCAAGTTAACCGGAGATATACTTGGTAAAAAAGTCACTGAATTATCCTAAGAAGTTTAGAACATGCAAAATCAAGTCGAGATGAGTAGAAATGCAGTGCTACCAGGATCAGACATGCTAGAAATTTAAAAACAGCACCAGAAGAACCTGGATGGGATATTCCAGGAAATAGTGAAATAAAACTCAGAATTAGGCTCCCAAGGCACCAGCATTCAAACAGATTGCACAAGACCCTGTCGAAGAATACAACAATATTCAAACTCCACATAAAAAGAGGATATATCTGTCAACATCCCCGACCCAAAAGGAAACAGGCTCTGAATTTTGGACCAGCAATGGGGAGGAGTCACCAAGAGCCATCCACATTCTCTCCAATGATCTCTCCAGTGGTCCATAAATTTTGGGAGAGAGGGTGAGATTAGGACTCAACCTGAGGCCAGCAGGATCAGGAAAACCAAAATTCTTTCCCCAGGGAAGCTACAAGGCTAAAAACAAGGTTCTTAACTTTCCCGGCCTCATTAACACCTTTTGAAAGAACTCAAGATAGAGATTCACAGAATGTCTGAGGGGAAGGAACCAAGAGGCCATGTAGTCCAATCTCCTCACTTTATAAATTAGGAAACGATCTACGGAGTGGAAGAGACTTGCCCGAGGTCAGTGAACTAGTTAATCCCGGGGTTGGGACACAGCGAGGACGTATTTTGCACATATCCTCCTGTTCCCCGGGGTCGGCAGGACTAAAACCCTCGGCCGCTCTTCCCATCAAGGGTCATACAAAATCATACGGATTCCATCTGCACCACCAAGGGTGACGACCTGAACGGCCTGGGTACAGCAGCCCTAGGAGGGCAGAGAGCCCGCCCTCGAGCCACTCTATCCTCGGGGGCACAGGGCCGCCACTAGCAACACGGCCCCGGAGGCCAAGGCCCAGATCCTATCTCCCCCTCCCAAATAAAGATGCATTTGCAAGCTGGGCTGCTGAGCTTTCCTGCCAATCCGGGTGGGAAGAGGGGAGGGACTGCTTCCTCCTACACAGCTAGATCTGCACTTCCCAGGCTGCACGCAAACGTCCCAAGAGGCAGCTTTCCCTACCGGCTAGAATCTACCCCAAGAAGCCCCCTGCCCCCAGCCTCCCGCTCTGGCCCTTTGACTCACGAGTTACCTAAGAATCACCTCTGTTCAGCCTTTCTGCAGTCGAGAAAGCGTGCACCACTCCACTCCCAGGGCCACAGCAGCTCGCAACACTGTAACCTCCAGTTCTTGCATTGCCTTTTCCACCCCGCCTCCATGGCCCGATTGAAAGGCACGCCGGCCAATGGGAGAGGATGTAACGCCCCCAGCCGAGCCCGGAACCCTGGTTGGCTGGAGCTGGATGGAACGTTCCCGGAATTCGCCGAGGGAAGGGGTGCGCGCGCACTGCGTCACTCCGCCAGCGCGGGTCTTTCGGACCAGCTGCTGGGCTTCCGGGCAGCCCCAGGTGTTCGGGCTCTCGGCCCGCGCCCCCGGGGCACCTGTGGCCCCTGCAGCTCCCAAAGCTGAGTCCGCTGCACGTTCGGAGTCACGATGGAGGACTACGAGCAGGAGCTCTACGGAGTCGAAGATGAGTTCGAAGACCAGTTCGCATCCGAGTTGGAAGTCTTGGCGGAGCTAGAAGGTGAGCGAGATGGAGAAGCTCCCTCGGCTGCGGCTGGGGGGGCCAGGGTCGGGCTGGGGAGCCTGGCGAGTTAGCACCCTGCTGCACCTCGGGTGCCGTGCTGAGTGAGGAGAGCAGAGCCTTTTAGGGGTCGGCGCCACGGTACTGTACTGTGGCCGCTTTCTTGGGACCGGCTTCTGGCCCCTGTGAGCAATGAGCATCCCTGGAAGATGTAGCGGTTATCCTGGTGGACTTGGAATCAGGACGGCCTGAGTTCGAATCCTCTCCTACATACTTCCTAGCTCTGTGTCCCTGGGCAAGTCACCTGGCCTCTGTCAGCCTCAGTTTCCATCTGTAAAATGGGGATAATAATAGTACTTTCTTCACAAGGTTGTTGTGACGCCCTTTACAAACCGTAAAACAACAAATTCGTATCATTTTCGTCCAGGCAGTGTGGCGTGATAGGATACTGGCCCAGGGAGTCAGTTCGAGCCGTGTCTCAGGGACTAGTGGTGTGACCCGGACAAATGACCCCTCTGAACCTCAGTTTCCTCCTCTGTAAAAGCGGGGATAATAATAGCACCTACTTCACAAGGTTGTTGCCAGCGTAAAGTAAACGGTGTAAGCTTAAAGCCCGCTGTAAACGTGAATTGTTGTTTTGTGTAGGGACCCTGTCATACTGTCTGTGTGATGCATGGAAAGCACAGACACCAAGGAGCGAGACTTAAGCTCTGCAAACTCTTCATTCCTCTCACCTTTTGGAGTCCTTCCTCACCCTGTGACATGGTCACTTTTCCAGGGTAGTGCAGGACAAGGAACTCCGGCCTAGGAGTTGAAGGAGGCCCTGGGTCTGGACCCCCACTACCCTGTATAACTCAACCTCAGTTTCCTCGTCTGTCAAATAGGGATTATAATAAGAGTCTGCACTACCTCCGCCTCAGGGTATTCTGTGAGGAAAGCACTTTGCATACTGAAAAATGCTAAAGAAAAGTGTGCTGAGATTACTCCTGGAATCCATTTCCAGCTTTGCTACCTGAACCCAGACAAAGCAGGTCCCTTCTCTGCTGCCCATTTTCCTCATCTGAAAAATAATCGATGATAATTCTTGTACTTCCCGTCTCACAGACCTATGGTACACTTCATATACAGGATCTTATCGAAGCAGACTATTTATTTTTGTTTTGTTTTATGTTTTTTCTTTCTCATGGTTACTCCCATGCGTTCTAATTCTTCTATACAACATGACTAATGTGAAAATATGTTTAATAGGAATGTATATGTAGAGCCTATATTGGATTGCAGGCTGTATCGGGGAGGGGGAGAAAATTTAAAACTTATGGAAGTGAATGTTGAAAACTAAAAATAAATTTATTAAAAAATATGGGGAGAATCTTAGATGTATAGTATAAGGGACTTTAGAGGTCATTGAGCCCAGCTCATCATTTTACAGATGAGAAAACTCAGACACAAAGATTAAGTGACTTGCCTAAGGTCACACAGAAATACCATAAACTAAACCATAAAAGCGCTTTAGAAACAGAAGCTGTTACTGTTGTCATAACTGTTATAGTGGTTAATATAGAAGCTCCCATCATAGAATTACAGATTTAGAATTGAAAGGAACCATAGTTACATGCTATCTTGTACGATCTTTTCATTTTACTGGAGGGAGAAGAGCTTGTAAAGCTAAGTGTTTTACAAGTAATAATTGCTAACATTTATAGAGCACCTGCTATGTGCCAGGCATTTGGTCGTCAACAATTTATCTCATCATTAGATTGTAACTTCCTTGAGAGTAAGGATTGTCTTTCTCTTTCTTTGTGGTATCCCTGGCTCCTAGCACGGTGCTCGATACATTGTTGTTCAGCTCGATACACTGTTGTTCAGCTGTGTCTGACTCTTGCAGATGCTGTGGAACATGATGTTCATGGGCCTTTCTTGGCAAAGATATCAGCGTGGTTTGCCATTTCCTTCTCCAGTAGATTAAGACAGAGGTTCAGTGGCTTGCCCAGGGTCACACAGCTAACAAGTGTTTGAGACTGACTCCAGGCCCAGCACTCTATCCACTGAGCTACCTAGCTGTCTCACCTGTCATGTAGTACGCACTTAATAAATGTTTATCGTCTGCCGACTATTTGATCCTCCCAATAATTCTGTGAGATGGGTGTTATCCCCATTTTGTAGTTGAGAAAAGTGAGGCCAACAGAGATTAAATGACTTTCCCAGGGTCACACAGCTAATGAGTGTCCGAAGACAGCTTTGAACTGAGATCTTCTTCACTTCAGGCCCAGGGTTCTAATTGCTGCCTCCACTGATAAGGAAAATAAGGCCCATATAGATGAAGTGGTCATACTGGTAGTGAATGACAGAGGCAGGATTTGAATCCATGTCCTTTGACCCTAAAGTCACAGTATGATGACTATACTGCTATGAGTTTTGTTGTCCCTTGTGCCTAGAAATGTCTCCTTCACTTCTAGCCTATGACAATGTTGTTCTTTCCTCCAGGAGATCGCTCTGTCCCGCCATCCAAAGCCACACAACCCCAGAAGAACAAGCTGACATTTGAAGAAGCCATCACTTCTGGGGATGTCATTCCCTCCTCCATTGGCATCCAACACCAACAGAATGGTGTGTCCCCCCACAAAAACCACAGGGAAGTTGGGGACAGCAGCTCCAAGAAGAGGGTCCTGAATGTTAACCTTGAGAGAGAAGAGGAGGAGAAAGACTCTGAGTTTTTATTCTCAGAGGACCTCACAATCAGTAAGTTGGCCGAACCACCCTGCTGCCAGAGAAGGGATCAGAGCCTGTTCAGTCACCAAACCTAAGGACATAATAGCCCTACCTTGAAACCTATATATAATAAGTCATAGAAGAGATCTCAGAAGTCCTCTAGATTAACTCCCCACATGAAGCATAACATCCCTGATAAGTAGCCATCGGCCCCCATGCACACTTCTCCAGGAGCTATAAATTCTCTGAGGCGGCTCATTCTGCTTCCGTATTGAGGAAGAGTTGGAAAACTGTAGGGCCAATATGCCAAATATTTTTATGTAGTCCATAAGCTAAGACTGCTTTTTACATCTTTAAATACAATAGAACTTTTATTTTAAAAAATATAGGAACCATGGCAGGCCATTCCCGTTGGTTGCCGACCCTTGATATAGACAGCTGTAATCATAGGCAGCTAGATGGCCCAATGGATAGTGTGCTGGGACGGATGCTGGGAAAACCCAAATTCAAATCTAGTCTCGGATATTTACTAGCTGTGTGAGCCTGGGCAAGTCACTTAACCCTCTTTGCCTCAGTTTCCTCATCTGTAAAAAGAGATGGCAAGCCACTCTAGCATCTTTGCCAGGAAAACCTCAAGACTGGACACAATTGAAAATGACTAAACAACAACAATCATTAAAAAAAATTTTCTTGTACTGCATCAAAATTTTTCTTGTCATAACTTCTGCCCATTAGTTCTAGTTCTGCCCTGTTCCTGCCCACAGGGGAAAAAAATCAAATCCTTCCAAGCCAATAAGCATATTTTTTATTTTTTAAAATTTATTTATTTATTTTTAGTTTACAACATTCAGTTCCACAAGCTTTTGAGTTCTAAATTTTCCCCCCTTCCTCCCCTCCCCCCTTCCCAAGACAGCATGCAATCTGACACAGGGTCTACATTTATATTAAGCTTATCATCCCATTAGTCATGTTGTAAAGAATTGTAGTTAATGGAATGAACCATGAGAAGGAAGAAACAAAACTAAAAAGAAAGAGAAAGAGCAAATAATACGCTTTGATCTGCATTCAGACTCCGTAATTCTTTCTCTGGATGTAGATAGTATTTTCTATCATGAGCCTTTTGGAGTTGTCTTAGAACCTTGCATTGCTGAGAAGAGACAAGTCTATCAAAGTCAGTCATCACACAGTGTGGCTGTAACTGTGTACAATGTTCTCCTAGTTCTGCTCCCTTCACCCAGCGTCAGTTCATATAAGTCTTTCCAGGTTTTTCTGAAGTCTTCCTGCTCATCATTTCTTATAGCACAATAGTATTCCATTACATTTATGTAGCACAACTTGTTCAGCCAATCCCCAATTGATCGGCATCCTCTCAATTTCCATTTCTTTGCCACCACAAAAAGAGCCGCTATAAATATTTTTGTGCATATGGGTCCTTTTCCCATTTGTGTGATCTCTTTGGGATACAGCCCTAGAAGTGGTATTGCTGGGTCAAAGGGTATGCACATTTTTATAGCTTTTTGGGTATAGTTCCAAATTGCTCTCCAAAATGGTTGGATCAGTTCACAACTCCACCAACAATGCATTAGTGTTCCAATTTTCCCACATCTCCAGCACTTGTAGTTTTCCTGTTTTGTCATGTTAGCCAATTTGACAGGTGTGATGTGTTACCTAAGAGTTATTTTGACTTGCATTTCTCTAATCAGTACTGATTTAGAGCATTTTTTTCATATGGCTATGGATATCTTTAGTTTCTTCCTCAGAAAACTGCCTCTTCATATCCTTTGACCATTTATCGATTAGGGAATGACTTGTATTCTTATAAATTTGACACAGTTCTCTATATATTTTAAAAATGAGGCCTTTATCAGAGACACTGGTTGTAAAAGTTCTTTCCCCCTTTTTCTGTTTCCCTCCTAATCTTGGTTGCATTGGCTTTGTTTGTACAAAAGCTTTTCAATTTAACATAATCAAAATTATCCATTTTGCATTTCATAATGTTTTCTATCTTTTGTTTGGTTGCATATTTTTTATCTTAATTGATATCATTTATTTTAATATCACCTGCATTTCCCATTGTATCTCTTGTTCTTCTACTCCCAGAGAATCATC
Organism: Trichosurus vulpecula; assembly: GCF_011100635.1. Lineage (NCBI taxonomy): Eukaryota > Metazoa > Chordata > Mammalia > Diprotodontia > Phalangeridae > Trichosurus > Trichosurus vulpecula. The sequence goes on from NC_050581.1 coordinate 71,631,369, forward strand.
TGTAACAAGTATAGCATCCATATAATACTTAAAGGTTTGCAAAGTGCTTTACACATACTTCGTATTATCCCTAAAACAACCCGGAGAGGTATGTGCTATTACTATTTTCATTTTATAGATGAAGAAACTGAGGCACAGTAAGGTCACGTGATTTGCATGCAGGTTTGAACTCAGTTCTTCCTGGTCCAGGAATAAAAATTAAGAGGAATGAACAGTTCAGCCCAGCTAACCAATAGATCAGAAAAAGTCTGACATGATATGCTGTGTTCTATACCCACTGTCCCCCACCTCGGCCTTCTTATCTTTCTTCTTTGGGGCCAAGCTCCAGCAAGCTTTTATTATAAATATCTTCCTGGGAATACAAAGACAAAATGATGTTTTGTCCCTGCCAAGTCTACACACCCCCCAATTCCTTCAACTAATCCATAGCATGGTTTAGAAACCAACCTCATCGCTCTCCTCTGGACACGCTTGTCCACATCCTTCCTAAAATGCGGCGAGGAGGCTGATACAATCATGATTATGAGACCGAATATGTGTCAAGTACCAGATATGGATCACCCTGGCCTTCTGGACTCCGAATATCTGTGGTGAACTGGGCCTTCTAAAGTCTCGTTAGCTTTTTTTGGCTTTCTCATCTTAGGACAAATCACAAACTGCCTCAGATTTACCCTTGAACAGTAGTATCAGACAAAAAAACTAGGTTGGCTGCATGTCAGTTTAGAAAATCACCTAGCATCATCATCTGCTCCTGTTGTGTTTTTATTTATTTTGTTAAATATTTCACAGTTAGATTTTAATCTAATTCCAGTTGCACCCAGGAGGATTGAACTTCAGGAACTTGGTGCCCTGAGAGGTGGTTTCAGCTTTGGAAAGAGGTTCCATAAGGGTTTAGGTCTCCTCCAGGTGACAGAGATGAAGCAGTTTAATAGCTGAGGGTGTTTGGGTGTGATAATCCTAAGCTTTGGAGGATGACATTTTCGATGAATGAGTTTAAGAAGTCCTTGGATCCTGGTTCCGCCCCTTACCCCAAGGCATTATAGGAGACTGGAAATTAGGGGGCAGGCCTAGAGAAATTAAAGGACCTAGAAACTCTGTACTACATCTGGCTCCTCATTACTTCTGCTTGGTGTCCTGACAGCTCCTAAGTCCAAGAGGCAGAAGCTAGAGGTAGTCAAGAAACTGACCTTTGGACTAGAGGAAGAACCGATCTATCCGGACTCCCCTCCCAGAGATATCACTCCACCCCTTTCACCTGAGGACATCCAAGAGGGGTGGAGCAACAGGTAGGTGTGAATATACCTACTGTGCAAAAGCAGAAAGGTATTTATTCAGCACCTGCTACATGCTGGGCACTGTGGCAAGCACTGGGAATGCTGGTTGGTTGCTTGGTTGGTTAGTGGTTGGCTTTTGTCCTTCATTCTCAAAGAGAACCAAAATGACATCGCTATGTTGGAGTCAAGGTACAGTGTTTCCAACTGTGGTTCATCAGACCAATACAAACTTGGAAGGCTGTACCACAGATGAGGCACAAATAGTCCATTTGGAGTGGAGATGTCTCTAAATTTGCACGTCTCCTTTGAGCTACTGCAGTTCTGCTTTGCTCATAGAGCGCAGCTCTGGGGAAGCAAAAAGAAGCAAAAGACAATCCCTGTCTTTACAAAGCTTACAGTCTAGTGGAAAAGGCAACAGGCAACTAAATATATACAAAACAAGCTATATATAGGATAAAATAGGGAATAATTTAACAGAGGGGAGGCATTGGAATTAAGAGAGGTTGGTAAGATGGGAAAAGCACAAGACCGACAAGTCAGCAGCTCTGAGTTACAGCCTTTCTGTGCTTGAGTTTCCTAATGAAAGGGGCCATCCCTTGATTCACTTCTTAAAGAGGCCTATTCACTGAATGGGCATTACCGCACTCTAAATGAGTACCTGGAAAGGCCTTCGCCTAAAAGGGCCAGGATCCTCCAGTCATTGTGATAAATATTTGGTCACTGGACCCAGATGGCTCTGGAGGAGAAAGTGAGGCTGGTGACCTTGCACAGCCCTCCCTTGCTCAAATCAAAGTCAACTGCAAGTCACATCATCATTTCCATGGTGCTGTGGTCCTCTTCGAAAACGAAGGACAAACACAACAACCTATAGAGTGGAGATAATGGTATTTGCCCTATTCGTGGAAAAGTCAGAGGAGATGATGAGTGTGAACAGTAGGCAGCATCGTTGTACAGTGGTTACAGCTGGGGTCTGGGAGTCAAAAGCCCTGAGTTCAAATCACTGCTCCAGCACCTAGTAGCTGTGTAACCCTGGGCATATCACCATTACCTCTCTTGAAACCATTTCCTGATTTTAAAAATGGGAACAGTAATGCTTGCCCTGCTGAGCTCATGAGATTCTTGGGACAGAAGCTCTTTGTAAATCTTAAAGCATTGTAGAAGTGAATGATTGATAATATTAAATACATTATTAATAAATATGCCATTCTCATTTCTTAGGTGAGGAAAGTAGAACCCAGAGTGGACAAGTGACTTGCCTGGTCACACAGCAAATTAGTAACAGAACTTAGGTTGGAATCCTAAGCAATTCCTAGCCCAGTGCTCTTTTCACTGTACAGAACTGGGAGGTTGGTGACCGATATGGGAACAGGAAATTTTGTCTCTGGATCCTCAGACCTGCTCATCGGTATTTGTGTTTGTCCCCTGTGGATGCTGTAGAGACTTAGACAAGCTACTGGACCAAGGGCCCCTGGACATCAGTGATGTGGATTTCCTGCAGATGACACCACCTGCTTACAGGGACAAGAAGCTAGTTCTGAAACGCCCCCCAGTCCTGGAGGAATATGTCAACGTGACGTCCACTGATGGCACCCGGGTCTTCATGGTGGTAAAAGATGACCCCTTGGGAGTAGGAGTGAAGGTAGGAGGAACTGGAGGATTGGCTGAGCCTTCAGCGTTCTACGTTGTACCCCAGGTGATATAGGCCCTGCCTTCAAGCAGCTTACAGTCCAATATGGGGAAAAGACAAGTACATAAATAACTGTGATAAAAGGGGGAATTGGATGAGTGTGCAAAGGAATAATCCAAGCAGAATGTGGAAAAATGATGAAATTTCAAGGGTGAGATGATGCTAATTATACATAAATTTATGTAATGACTTAAGATTAGAAAACCACTTTACATATAGTATCTCCTCCAGTCTTCACAACAGTCCTGTTAGGTAGGGACTACAAATATCCCTATTTTTAGATAAGGAAACTGAGCCTTATACAGGCAAAGGGACTTGTCCGTACTCATACAGCTAGTAAGTGTCAGAGGTGGGATCTTTCTGGTCTTTCTGACTCCAAATTCAGTGTTTTTCCTTCTGTATCATGTTGTTTCTCTTCCCAGCTGCAATGGCCAGAGGCAGGGCAAGGGAACTGTGTGCCAGGCACGGTGGAGGTGAATGTCAGGGGTGCCTGAGTTGAAGGGAGGGACTGGAAAAAACAGATGGGAGGAAAGGAAGAGCAGGCTATTCTAGGCCATGGCATGAGCAAAGGCTTAGAGATTGGAAATGGCAGGATGAAATTGTATGAGCTAAGGCTAGAAAGGTAAGTTGGAAAGTGATGAAGAAGAAGAAGAACCCACATAGCACTTTAAAGTTTGTAAAGCATTCTCCTCACAGCAACTCTATGAGATGGATCATGGAAAGCCTTGAATGCCAGGATCAGGACCATCTCATATGTTCAACAGACAGTGAGAACTATTGAAGGTTTTCTGATAGAGGAGTGATGCGATGGTGCCCATTAGAAAGTAGTTCCAGTGTTGGGTTGGAAAGGGAGTGATAGTGCAAATTGAAGTGAGCAGAACCAGGAGAACTTTGTACACAGTAACATCAAGAATATGTAATTATCAACCAGGCATGACTTAGTTCTTCTCAGCAAGAGACAGCTCCAGAGGACTCGTGATGAAAAATGCTCTCTGTCTCCAGACAAAGTCTGAGTGCAGATCAAAATACACTTTTTTGCTTTATTATTCTTGGGGTTTTGGGTCTGCATTTTCTTTTGTAACATGGCTAATACGGAAATGTTTTGCGTGACTGCACACGTACGATGTATATCAAATTGCTTGCCTTCTCAAAGATGGGGGAGGGAAGGGACAGAGGGAGAGAATGTGGAGCTCTATAAGAAAGGAATGTTAAAAATTTAGTTGAATGTGAGCGAGAAGCAATAGAATTTAGCATCTGACTAGAAGTGACCGAATGATGTAGAGACTGAAAGGCAAGGGACACGCCAACAAAGATGCTGATCTTTCAAGCGCTGGTGGCTGGAAGATACTTGTGTTCTCAACAGGAAGAGAAATCAGGGAGAGAGGCGAGTTTGGGGGTAAGATGATGAATTCAGTTTTGTACGTGGTGAGTTTGAGGTGCCATTGGGACCTTAAAAAGAAGAAGCAGTTGGAGATGAATTACCTAATTCTTAGCCCAGTGTTCTTTTCACAAATGAACAGCAACAGCAGTCCACTGCTGAATCACTTTGTGAGCTGGGGCAAATTATTTTTTACCTCTGGGGCTCATTTTCCTCAGCTGTGAAATGGGGATCATTTGCATTTACCTGCTTCACAAAGTTATTGTGGGGAAAAAAAATAGTAAAACACTAGAGGAATGTGAATTGTTATTATTCATTAATTCAGTTCATTTGGTACTTAAGGCTTTGTATGTGCCCAGCACTGTGCTGGCTACTCCATTCAAGGATGCCTCCCCTTATATAACAGGTCAGGTTTTTCTGAAGAGTTATATATAAATTGAAACCTAATTTAAATTAACCAGGGTGGCTCATAATTTAAAAGATTCTTGTTTTACGAACAGAAGGATTCTTGTATAAAATTAAGTACTTTCTTCACGCCAATTTATCTTCTTAGTAAGTTTGGATTTTTGCCCAACTGTATGGCCTAATTAATTCCAGGATAAGAAAAGAATTTGAGTGTCCCCTGGAAGGTGTTCAAATAGATTTGACCTGTGTTCTCATTCGTCCTAGAGACTGCCCCTGTTCCAGTTCTTACCCATCACAGTGGCCCCCAAAATTCCACCATTAAGAGCCTTGTTCCTTTGGCCCTGTTAAAATACAAATGGTCAGAAGCATTGTTCATTAAAATATTGTTTTCATTCCCATCCATGTACATATGGATCTGTCGCTCATTCTCTCTTTACACGACCAGGGTATGATAATGGAAAGTGGGGTCGGGGGGCGTCCATAAAAGGAAAGACACAGAGAGGAGGCCTGGAGTTTGACCTGGGAATGGGGTTTTATAAAAGTACCATGTCTACACGTCTTGTCTCCTCCAGCTCTCCCATTGTGATGCTGCCTGGCGTGGACATGGGCAGCTCCATTTGCTGGGCGTGCCCTTTTCTTACCTGAAGGAGCAAGTTGCTGATGAGGTAAGGCTCCATGTCCAGTAGTCTTCCTGCTTGGGGACTCCTGGTGGGAGGAGGGAGAAGGATTGGTGAAGCCAGGTGGAGAGATTGGCACAGCGGTATTTAAAGAAACAAAAACAAAATAACTACACTGAGAGTCCAAAGACCTGAATTCACATTCCATTTCTGACATTGGCACGTCAATCTCTCTGCACCTCAGTTTTCTCATTTGTATGATGGGGATAATATTACTTTACCCCATTAAGTTATTATTACTTCAAAGGGCTTTTCTTAGATCACTGAACTGGGATGAAAAGAGCACCTTGTAAATACTTATAAGGGCTATAGAAATGGAAATTTAGTTGTTACTTTGGCATACATGCCCCTCTCTTACTCTCCCTCCATGGGCTTGAAAAGCACAAGAAGGAAAGGGTTTTGGGTTTTTTTTTTGTCTGAGGTCACACACATGGAATCAGAGGAAAGATCAGAGTCCAGGTTTCCTAATTCCCAGCCAGATCCATGCTCTATAAAATAGTCTGTATTCAAGGCAACTTTGAAAAATCTAGCCTGAAATCCCATTTTTGAATTTTTTGTTAAATCTACAAAATGTGTTTTCTCTTGTGGGTCATGAAGCTTAGTGTGATCCTGATTTGGTGTAGCAGAAAGACCACTAGATACATCATCAAAGGGACTGGGTTCAAATCTTTACTCCACCGCTTAATTGTCTATCTAACTTTGGGCAAATCGTTTCACCTCTATGGACCTCAGTCTATCTATAAAATGAGAGGATTAGATCAGATGATGTATAAGATCTCTTCCAGCTTTGACTCTGTGATTCCTCTTGTGTGTTTGCTTGCAGCGTAGGCGGCGGGTTCTGGAAGCATCCCAGAAACTGACTGAGATTTTGAACAGGTGAGTTTATTTGCTTTTCCGCCTGGTCTATCTAGGGCAGCTAGGTGGCACAGCGGATAGAGCACTGGGCCTGGCATCAGGAAGATCTGAGTTCAAATCCAATCTCATTAGCTCTGTGACCCTAGGCAAGTCACTTAACCCTGTTTGCCTTAGTTTCTCATCTGTAAAATGAGCTGGAGAAGGAAATGGCAAATCGCTGCAGGATCTCTGCCAAGAAAACCCCAACTGGGGTCACAAAGAGTCAGACATGACTGAAATGGCTGAATAGTAATAATAACTGGTCTATCTAAGAAAGACTGCCTCTCAGCCCCTTGGCCTTCTGTTGATTCTACCTGGCTGACTGGTTCCAGAGTCCCCTTTGTTGGTTTCTTCTCCAGAAGAAAGTGACCTCCTGTTCGTGTGAGAGTCCTAGCCCAAGGCTGAGCCTCTATATCTAGCCAACCCCCACCCCAACTAGCCAGAGTTCATGCTGTGGCCAGTAAGTGAGAGAGTGTGGATAGCTCAGTATACTACATTAGAAACACAGCTTCTGACCCTCATGCTACTGTGGGTCAGTTGAGTCATGAAAGATTTTAGAGAAAACTGTCTAGTCCAATTTCCTCATTTTATGGATAAGAAGACTGAGACCCAGAGAGGGTCATCGATTTGCTCTAAGTCACACAGACAGTAAATATCAAAAGTGAGATTTGAATTCAGGTCCTCTGACTCAAAATCCAGCACTTTTCTTCTGAACTATACCAGAATTCTCTATTTGCAAACAATATGATGACTTACTTTAAAGAATCCTAGAGAGTCAGTGAACAAATTAATCAAAACTATAGATTCAGTGAAATAGAAAGATAAAAAATAAAACACAAAAATCCTCAAACTTTCTCTCTATTCTTAACAAGACCAATCAGGAAGAGATTTTTTAAAAAATTTCATGCACAATAAGTAACTGGAAATTGACCTATCTCAGAGACTCTTGGGACTTCATGAATACAGTTAGAAAACACCCTGCACAGCAAAATAGGAAAGCTTAAATAATCGGAGTGATGTTCATTGTTCATGGTTGGGTTGTGATGAAAATGAAAATGTTACCTGTGCTAGCATACAGCTCTAGTGACACACCAGAAGTTACCAAAGAGGAAAAACCTGCATCCCTGTGCCCAAGGTAGGAGGAGGGTGGTGTGGAGCTGGGAATATGGATGGTTGGTGGTTCGATTCTCACCTGTTGGTGTTCTATTGGTTTTAGGCATCTAGAGGCCAGTGAACCTGCAGGGGAGATGCCAGAGATGGGGGACAGTGTCAGCAGAGCCAAAGAGGGGGAGGAAGAAGAGGGCAAAGAAGATCAAGACTCTTCCCAGCACAGCCTCTGGGTAGATTTATTCACCCCCAGGAACTACAGGGAGTTGCTCAGTGATGATGTGAGTCTGCATTCTAAGAAGCATGATTGGTTTTCTCATCACAAAAATTGTGTGCATGTTGGGCGGTTGGGGGTGGGAATAGAAAATAAATTCGATATCCTGCCAATTCTGGAAAGATTGTCTAATGGTTGGGGAACCCACAAGGACACACATGTCCTCGAGGCCGCAGGCTCCCCACCCCTGGTCTAGCAGAATGATGGCCACTTGGCTTGGAGGGAATTGAGGAGTGGGTGTTTTGCAGGTTAAAGGAAAAGCTATAGAAAAATCCAGATAACCAAAGGGAGCTTGATTGTAGGTTCATAGATCTAGAGTTGGAGAGGATCTTGTTCAAGGATCTTGTTCAAACTCCTCATTTTTTTGTTGAAACTCAGGCCCAGAGAGGTTGAGGAACTTGTCTGTGGTCACACAGGAAGTCAGTGTCCAAGCCAGAAGTTTAAAGCAATCCAGTTATCCGGTGGTGGTGGTCGACATTTCCTTGGGGTTTGGAGATTGACCAGTGCCAGCGCACTACGGGTGAGCTGCCCTGATTGGAGGAACCAGCATTTGGAGCCATTTGTGAAGTTTAATCTTTCTCTTGGCAGCCAAGAGCAGGAGAATCAAACGGGGACCCCTCTGGAAGCAGAGAATGGCAATGCTCAAAACATCTGGCTTGGAAAGAGCCCTGGAAAGAGAGTCTGAATTCACCTTTGCCATTCACTGGCTGTGTGACCTCTCTAGGCTTTAATTTTCCACATCTGTAAAATCAAGGGTTAGATTAGGTGACTTCTAACAGCAGCTGGGTGGTGCCATAGTGCACAGAGCACTGGGCCTGGAGTCCGGAAGACTCATCTCCCTGAGTTCAAATCTGGTCTCAGGTACTTCCTGGTTTAAAGACCCTGGGCAATTCTCTTAACCCTGTTTGCCTCAGTTTCCTTATCTGTAAGATGAGCTGGAGAAGGAAATGGCAAACCACTCCAGTAGCTTTGCCAAGAAAATCCCAGGGGCAGCTAGGTGGCGCAGTGAATACAGCACCAGCCCTAAAGTTAGGAAGGTCTGAGTTCAAATCCGGCCTCAGACATTTGACACTTAACTAACTGTGTGACCTTGGGCAAGTCACTTAACCCCGATTGCCTCACTTCCTCCCTCCAAACACCCCCTCCCCAACCCCCCCAAAAAAAGAAAATCCCAAATGGGGTCACACAGCTGAAAATGACTGAGCAACAAAACAGTCTACAGTTTGTCCATGAACTGACAACTTTTCCTACCAGTCCCTCTTTCTCTGCCACTCATGAAGGTGTCCACTCTCCTCCCCACAGTACACCAACCGCTGTCTTCTGAAGTGGCTGAAGCTATGGGATGTGGTGGTGTTCGGCAGAGAGAAGCTTGCCAAGAAACCAAAACTGAATGCTGAGCAGCCGCCAGCCCGGGCTCCCTCCAAGTTTGGCAAAGAACCCCAGAAGTGGAAAACCAAAGAGCAGATAATGGAGGAGATCCTGGAGGCTGAACTGGATCAGAACAATAGGCCCAAATATAAGGCAAGGGCTCAGACTCCAGGGGCTGGCCAGGAGGCTAATCTGGTCCCTCTATGAAGACAGATGTAGTGCAGAGAGATGGCCAATTATCAAAGGGCATTCTCCACTCTCCCCAAGACCCTCACTCCTAGGGGTCTAGCCTAGAGAAATGGAAAGAACCATATTTCTTTGAGTCAGGAGACCGGGTTCAAATTTCACTGTATGACTGTCAGCATCAGTTTCCTCTTCTGTGAAGTGGGGATGATAGAATTTGCATTGCCTAAACTCCCAGGATTGTTAGCACTTTGCAAACCTTAAAGCAGTTTATAAATGAGTTACTTCATTCCGAAGTCCCCAGGAATTCCTTATTAGCATTGTAGACTTAGAGCCGGAAGGGGACCTCAGAGGCTACCTAGTCCAACCTTCAGATACATAATAGCTGTGTGACCCTGGGCAAGTCACTTAACCCTGTTTGCCTCAGTTTCCTCATCTATAAAATGAGCTGGAGAAGGAATGGCAAACCACTCAGCGTCTTTGCCAAGAAAACCCCAAATGGGGGCATGGAGAGTTGAACAGGACTGGATAACAACAATAGTCCAACTCCCTCATTTTAAAGGTGATCAGACTGAGGGCAGAAAGATGAAGTGATTTTTCCCAAGGTCACACAGGTGGTAAGCAGCAGGCCTGAGATTCAGCCTCTCATCCCATTAATTCCTCATCCGAATCTGTGGTCTTTTGGACAGAAGCTGAGGGGAAGTCCATCTTCTACATGAGAAGGGGGGGAAGCTTTAAACAAGCAATATAGTAATGCAGATAACTCAATTCCCTCATGCTTGTAAAGGACTTTGCTCATCACAGCCAGGAAGGCTGTGCAGGTCTCATCATCCTGGATTTAGAGGTGAGCAAAGTCAGACTTAGAGAAGTATGTTCAGTTGCCCCAGAGCTTAAATGGCAGAGCCAGTGCTAGAGGCCAGGCTTCCCAGTACCCCATCCTCTGCCCTTTCCAGTTCCAAGTCCATCTTGCTCTTGGAACTTTAATAGGGAGGACAAAATTCACAGATAAAACCCAAACAGAAAACAGTGCTCTGTGGTATTTTATCAAATTTTGAGCTTGTGTTTGACTCCTTAGGAGTAAAAAAGACAGGAAGGAAGGAAGGGGTTGGATGAATCAAGGAAGACTTCATGGAGTAGGAGGTGGGAGGGTGATGCTGGTCCTTGGGAGCCTTCATAGGGTTTCAGTACATTTTTCTGTCCCCTCTTGACTACAGGTGGCCCTTCTGTGTGGCCCGCCTGGGCTGGGGAAAACCACCCTGGCACACGTGATTGCCAAGCATGCTGGGTACAGTGTGGTGGAGATGAATGCCAGGTGAGTGGAGGAACGTCAGGAGATTTCAAGGGAGGAACTCTGTAGGGTAGGACTTCAGAGATAAGAACATGTTCTTTAAGAAGAAAAAGGAAGTTTGCATGATTGACAGCACGTGGTGCTGGACAGAGTGTTGGACTCTGAGTCAGGACCCCTGAGTTCAAATCCTGCCTAGGACTCTTATTAGCTGTATGAAATAGGATAGATCACTGAGCCTCAGCCTCATCTTACTCACCTGTGAAGTGGGGATACTCATGGTATCTACCTCCTAGGGCTGTTGCGAGGATCAGATGAAATAACATATATAAAGGACTTTGCAAACCTTAAAGTGTTATGTGAATGCTGGCTGTTATTACTATTACTCACAACAAGCCTATGAAATGGGTTTTGTGCAAGTATTATTATATGTATTTCAGAGCTAAGGAAACTGAGGCTCACAATGCCTTGCTACTGATAAGTAATAGAATCTTGATCTGAAACTAGACCTTTCATCTCCCAAGTCTAGTGGGTTTTTTTTCCCATTACCTGGGTCATCAACGGGAGAGATTTATGTTGGATACAAGAAGGACTTAATGTCCACCCTGGTATGGTATGGTATGGTATGGTATGGTCATCTGTTGGCCTCAAGGCAGGGGACTGCTCCGTATAACCTTCCGAGGTCTCCTCCCAACCCATGATTCTTTGCTGCTCTGATGGCTCTGGGCTGATTCTGTTTCAGTGACGACCGCAGTCCTGAGGTCTTCAAGACTCGCATTGAAGCAGCCACACAGATGGAGTCGGTGCTGGGAGCCAAGGGGAAGCCCAACTGCTTGATCATTGATGAAATAGATGGTGCGCCCACGGTATGCCTGGTTTTGGAAGAGCTTTTAGCCTGCTGTGTGACCAAATTCTTGACTCTCCACAGGGCCCCCAGTAGGGTGTGTGGGTACAGACTCTCTCGCTCAGTTACCTGGTACTTACATTACTATGCTCATGGGACCGAAGTCATGGATTCCATCCTCATGTAGGCCGGTGAACTTCAGTCAGAGACAACAGCTTAGTCCCCTGGCAGCAGCTTGACCCATTGTCCCCATCAGCTGTCTAAAAGACATGAGATGTCTGAGAGAGGGAATGTGTGAATGACTTATGAGATAATCTGGAATGTATTTTCCCCTAAGTTCCAAGACAGCTAAATGGTGCAGTAGACAGAGTGCCAGAATCAGGAAGATATCTTACTGAATTCAAATCTGGCCCTACACACTTACAAGCTGTGTGATCCTGGGCTTAACCCCGTTTGCCTCAGTTTCCTCACCTGTAAAATGATCTGGAGAAGGAAATGGCAAACCACTCCAATATCTTTTCCCAAGAAAACCCCAAATGGAGTCACAAAGAGGACTGAAAAACGACTGAACAACAATAAAAAAGTGCCAGGTGCTCTTCCCACATAAAGTGTAACAGGATTTTTTAAAGGAAGAGGCCACATTTGTCTTTCCATCTGATCTGTGGTTCTTCTTGGGCCAAAAGCCTCTGCCTTCTCTTGTCTCCCAAGGCCCATAGGTTAAGATTCCATCCCTCCTTCCAGAACACAGCCAAGCCAAGCATGGGACTTGTGCACCTGGGCATACTGAACCATTCTGTAATCCCAGGCACATGCCTAGTCAGTCAGGAAGTCTCTTGGTTGAATGTTGAGTTGGTTGGGACTCTCTTGTATCACCGAATTTTCAGTCTGCCAGCTCACCTTCACTTTCCTCTCTCTGCTGTGAGACAAACACTGTCAAGTAAAAGTCACAGTTTTCCCATCATTTCAAGATGCAGACAAATCAACACTCAGACTACCTGCAGAGTTCGCAAGGGGGAAATGAACATGGCTCAGATTTAGGCCTAAAGAGGCCCAGATATGCATCCTTTACAAGTGTTTTTTTGTTGCTATATTTCTTCTTTCCCCTTTCCCAGCCTTTGGCGGTGTTCTGGTAAGTGGGATAGGAGTGGCGTACAAGCAAGGGTATGCTGTAGCCAGCTCATCCTGACTCTCTTGAACTGATTGTTAAATTTTCATTGTGAGCATTAATAGCTCAGAAATTGGCAAATCCTACAAATCCCGGCTTGACTTACTATTTTATTGATTGGAGAAAAATGTTAACAATGCAGATTAAATTTAAAAGTGTGTCCTTCATACATTCTCTCCCCCAGAGCTGGTTGTTAAATATTTACCAGTACACCTGTAAGTATAGGTATTATTCCAGAGAAATGTGTTCTGTTTTATATCAATTCCCTGTGTGCTGGAGTCCAGCCACTCACTCATATACTTCCCTGCCACCTTCCAGCCCTCCATCAATGTGCTACTTAGCATCATTAATCGTAAGGATGTGGGAGAGACAGAGACAACAGGAGGGGCAGCTGGGGGTGTCAAGAAACGAAAGAAAGAAGGGGGCCTCTTGCTGCGGCCCATTATCTGCATCTGCAATGACCAGTGAGTATCTGTGATGCCTCTCTTTTCCGCATCTTTCTCTGTAAAATAGGGAAGTTGGACTTGATTTCCAAGGCCTCTTCCAGCTGCAGTGTTCCATTCAAAATGGTGGCACTAGAACTGTTCTAAGTTCTCTTAGTGAAGAACTATGAGTACAGAATGTCACATACATGGTCAAATGTGGTCACCACCTTGGTTTTAGCTTGACTCTTTCTTTGTTATAAGAGAGTGTTCAATGCCAAGATTTGGGGAGGAAGATATAGAACATAGAGAATCATAAATGGAAGAGACATTAGAAATTATCTAGTCCAAGGCTCTTTCCACTACACATAATTGACTACTGATTTAAGTCATTAGTTCGTGAATAGGGGGACACTCCCTGCATTATCTAAATGGCCTGCATTATCTAAAAATGCCAATGAAATATGATGTCATCAGTGTAGGTCCTCCCTCCTGGATTAACCTTAACCCATCCACCCCTTCTCATCCCATGGGATTCTTGCCTCAGTCTTTGCATAAGTCTTCCATAGAAGATCTGCCTGAGATACTGAAGGCCTTCTCACTTTCCTGACACGACTGGCCCACCTCCTTTCCCAGTCATAAATGTCCTTCATAATTAATGTCCTCTACTCCTGTTGCCTAAGTCCTTGTTAGAAATAATGCTGCATCTTTCTTACACCTGCCTGTGGGTCTTTCCAATGAATTTTTTGTGTCACCTTCAGATTTGGTCCTTCCAAGACCAAGCTTTCCATGATTTATGGAGATATAATGCCATTTGAGAGAGGATCACTATTAACAAGATAGGCTTCTACATTAGCAAGAAGTTTGGGATCATCGAAAAGTGCTTTGTGATTATTTAATAGTGCATAATGCATACAAAGCTAGTCCACTTGCAACTTTTTACTTAATGAGAGTCCCCTGTCCAAGATCTCAGTTATCACAGATCTTTGATGGTTGGGGTTGGTGTTGTTGAGGATTAGCTGCCCTCTTCATTCAGACATGTGGTACGGTGGAAAGAGGACCTGGTTTCACCACTGTGTGACTTTTGTAGGCCCTCATCTGTAAAATGAGAGGGTTAGACTATATGACCTCAGAGGTCACTTCTATCTATGATGCTGTCATCTTATGATTTACTGTATGTCATCAGAGCATTCTTAAATAGAGCCTCTGTTTTGAATCAACATTTCCTTTTCCACCTCCCCATACTCCCTAATGTCGGGACATATCAGATTGTTGGTTTATCTTTTTTTTTTTTTTAACATTCTCATTAAACCCATGCCACACTTCTCATTTGGAGGGAGCACCTTTATTTCAAAGACCAAATCTGGGCTCTCTAGTTCACATCCTATTTTGGGTTTTCTAAACCCTAGGGCAGATAATCCTTTATTCTCTACCTCCATGGTGATGGCTTTTTCTGTGGTTCTGGCTCTTCTTTCTTGAGGGGAGGGGAAGGCATATATTAAATACCTACTATGTGCTAGGCCTGGTGCTAAGAGCTTACAAATATTTCATTTGATGCTGGATAGATACACGCCTTCTCTGAGACAACTGAAGCAGCAGGCATTCCTCCTACAGTTCCCGCAGACTCTACCTTCCCGACTGGTCCAGAGATTGAATGAGGTCAGTATCTTGATTAAGGTAAAGGCAGAAGAGCCAGGCCTGAGGTTGATGCTGCCGCTGATCCTGGAAATTAGACACAAAGCCCCTGCCCAGGTTCGCCCCTGGAGCTTCCTGGCTCTCTGGGGTTGTTGGCCAGTGGTCAGAGCTGCCTCCATTATACTGACAGCCTGATTACCTTCTCAGTGGGTTATCTGCCTTAGAATGAAGGAAATCATAACTGGGGAGGCCCATCTCCAACCTAGAGCATGTTCCAAGGCTGCACAGATTTGGATTACCTGTGCTTAAAGTCTAAGACGTTGTTATTGATGTCTGCCATCTTGCCCTGAGCGAGTAGGTAACCTTTCTATCTCTCCCCAGCCCCCACTTACCAACTCCTCCTCTATGTGTTGTCTTCCCCCAGAAGAATGTACATTTTTTGAGGGTAGAGACTGTCTTTTTTTTTTTTGGCTTATATTTGTATTCTCGAGTTTGGCACGGTGCCTGGCACAAAATAACAGTTTAATAAACGCTCTATTTATACATGCCACCCCATTGAATGGCTTATCATGTCTTGGTTTTCTCAGTGAAGGTGCTGCTACCCAAGGACACTTTAGCTGCTATGGGGTAGAGGGCTTGAAGAGAGAGAATACGGCAATGGGGAATAACCTGTGGGTTGTTTCAGGGGAAGAAATGAGGCAAGAGGGTGGTTGATGAAGAGACAAAGGTGGTGTAGGCAAGTCAGAAAAAGGAAGTGGGATGGTTTTAGGAAAGCTTTCTGAAGAAGAGGAGGTTAGCCTCCCCTTAGCGCTCTCCCATTTCTGACTTACAGACACAAACTTGGTCCTTTGTTGTTGTTGTGTCCAACTCTTCCTGACCCTATTTGGGGTTTTCTTGGCAAAGATGTTGGAGTGATTTGCCTTTTTCAGCTCATTTTACAGATGAGCAAATTGAGGTGAACAGGGTTAAGTGACTTGCTCAAGGTCACACAGCTAGTAAGTGTCTGAGGCCAGATTTGAATTCAGGAAGATGAGTCTTTCTGATTCCAGGCCTGGCTCTCTGTGCACTATATGCCCCCTAGCTGCCCCAGACCTGATCCTGGGAGAGCATAAATCCAGTGGGGAAGTTTAACACCCAATATCATCTTGTCTTAGATCTCCTTGCGTCAGGGAATGAAAGCAGATACTGGTACCCTCATGATGCTGTGTGAGAAGACAGAGAATGATATCCGCTCCTGCATAAACACCCTGCAGGTATAAGCCCCAAATAGAGAACTTTGGCAGTGACTTCCAGGGTTGGGGGTGGGTAGGGAGTTTTCACTGAACCGAAGTAGCCCCCTCCCTCTATAGGTGATGGCAACACTGGATAGCTCTTGTCCTTGGCCAGCTTCTGGTTGGCATCTTCAAAGCATCTCTGGATTTGCCACCGTCCACCAGAATATGGCAGCCTTCTTCCCTTCTCTATAATCGGCCTTACAGATTCTGTTTCTGATGAGGGGGACCCAAAGGAGGTCTGCCCTACAGTATGCCCTACATGCCTCAGGCATCCCCTCCATCCTTTAATAACCCATCATAAGTCTAACGGGATTTTCTCCAAACCCATCTAGAAAGCTAGGAGAGACCCATGGCAAAATGAAAAGGACCCTTGACTTGGGGTGGGAGGCCTGAGTTTATGTACTAGCCAAGTTGTTATCACACCATGGGATCTTTTCTTCATCTATAAAACAAAGGGGTCTGTCTCTCTTCTCCAAGGTTGCTTCTAGCTTCAAAATAACTGGGATTTCCAGGTCATCTCATCATATAATAAAAGTGGGACAAAGAGTACACCAAAAGAAAACTGAACCCTGAGTGATTTAACTGCCAGTCTGGGTTCCAGAGAGCAGAGAGTGAAACATGCCTCCCTTCTCTTGATAGAAGAGTGGGAGACTGCAGGTGCTGAATGGTGTGAACCATGGCGACTATGGTTACTTCATTGGTTGATTTTGCTTAATTGTTTTTGATTCATTAAAGGGACACAGGGGAGGGGGAGAGGATGTGTATTGCCAAAATGACTGATTAAAAAAAAGAAAAAAACATCAGTTAAACATAACATGCGTATATTCACAGGGTGTCCCATAAGTCATAGTGCAGTTTTAAGGTATTAAAGCATCTAAGACTTAAGAGATTCTGTGTACACATATGGATATGTTTTTACACATATTTATATACATATATGTTGTAAAGCTATCATAGATAGTTTTGAGTTAAGAACCTCGAATGTTATCTGGTACAAATTCCTAATGGTTAAAAAATGCTTAATTTATTTTTTAACATTCATTTTTAAAAATTTTTGATTTCTAAATTCTCTTTGCCCCTCCCCCACTTGTTGAGAGGGCAAGCAGTATAATATCAATTATGCATGTGAAGTCATTCAAAACATATAGCCATGTTAGCCATGTTGCCAAAAAAAAAGCCAATAAAAAGCAAGAAACACAAAAAGAGCGTCAAAATTATACATCAATTTGCACTTTGAGTTCATCAGAGAGAGCTGATGAGAGAGAGCGCTTTCTCTGAAGAGGGATAGCATTTTTCATCGTGAGTCCTTTGGAATTGTCTTGGATATTGATCCGAATAGCTGAGTCTTTCACAGTTGATCGTCGTTATGGTATTGCTGTTACTGTGCACAGTGATCTCCTGGTTCTGCTCACTTCATTCTATATCAATTCATATAGGTCTTCCTAGGTTTTTCTGAAACTGTCCCCCTCATCATTTCTTATAGCACAATAATATTCCATCACAATCATAAACTACTTGTTCAGCCATTCCCCAATCCTTTCAATTTCCAATTCTTTGCCACCACAGAAACCTGCTATAAATATTTTTGTACGTAGGAATTCTTTTCCCCTTTCTTTGATCTCTTTGGGATACAGACCTAGCACTGGCATTGCTGGGTCAAAGGGTATGTAGTTTTATTGCCCTTTGGGTATAGTTCCAAATTGTTCTCTAGAATGGCAACCTCTTAATTTTACACACGTGCAAACTGAGACCCTCAGAGATTAAGCAACTTGCTTAAGGCCACTTGAGTCGCAAACAGAGCTTATCCAGATCTTCTGACTTCAGGTTGATAGCTCTTGACTTTCCCCATTCAAAGCTGAAGAGTCCTTCATTTTGGTCTGCCTCATAGGGCCATCCTTTGACACCCATTAGATTCTTTGAATGTATTCCAAGGCTCTCCACCCTTCTTTGTATCATTTTTATACCTTGGGTTGAGACATTTTATACAGTTCTCTGTGTCAGAACTGGACCTTCTTGATTATGTAGCCCCAACCTCTTTATTCTATAGATGGAGAAAATGAGTTCTAGAGATGGGAAGATATTTGTTTAAGGTCACACCACGTTCTCTAGCAGAACCAGTGTCTCACTCCCATCTCTAAACTTCATCCATGTTTATGTAGTAGGGGAATAAAACCTTAGGTTTGAAATCAGATCTGGTTTCAAATCCTGGCTCATTTACTTAATTATTTTCTCCTCTGTAAAATGAGGTAGAGCCCAAGGTTCCTTCCACCTTGATGTTCTGTGAGCTTTAAGAATAATGGAACAGGAAACCGAGTTACTGAAATTAGTGCCCTAAAATATCAAATTTCAAGTTTGCGTTCTGCCCCCAACTAAATCATGCCTTCTTCATGTTCTGTATGTGTTTTTCCCCCCTCCTCTGGCTGGTGGATACCTAGTTCCTGTATGGCCAGGGCCAGAAGGAGCTGAGTTCGAGGATGGTACAGACCATGAGCATCGGGTTGAAGGATCAGAAGAAGGGACTGTTTTCTATTTGGCAAGAAATATTTCAGCTGCCCAAGATTCAGAGGTAATACCGCGTCTCTGGGCCGGGAGTGTTGGAGTATGTGGGGATGGGAACACAGAGATCCTGGAGGGCTTCAGGAACCCAGCACTGGGAATTGCCATGGGAACGTTCCTTTGGTCTCCTTACCTGGTCAGGTGCTATAACATAACCCACAGTCGAATCCAGCAGGAAACCAGTAGCTTAGAATCAAGCACAGAACTTGGGTGTAAATCATAGGATGATAGAGCCAAAAGGAGACATAGGTCAATGAGCCCATCCTTTTCATTTAACAGATGAGGAAACCAAACCCAGGAGGGGTTAAGTGATTTGGCCAAGGTCACCTAGTATCTGAGGTGGGATTAGAACCCAGGTCTTTCAGACTCTATCCTCGATCCCTCTTTGTTATAATAAAGCCCTCAAGTGTGGGTTCTTAAGCTGGAGTCCACAAACTTGGTTGTTGTTGGTTTTATTTAATATTTCGATATAATTGGTTTCCTTTGTAATTTTGTTTTATTTTATGCCATTATTTTGAGAAGTTTTTGCTAGAGCAGACTAAAAGATCCATGGCCTCCCAAAAAGGCTAAGAACTACTGCTCTAGGGAATGCGTGGCATTCCTGGCTACCAGAAGAAGATTTTCATTTCTGAGCAAGGAAACAAATGGAGATGGGGAGGGAGTATTTGGGGGCCCTGTGGGCCCCAAATACCTGCTATTAGGAGTGATTACATCTCCTGTGCTCTTGACTTCACATGCCTGGTATGTGCAGACCATTAACCATACAACCACCAGGTGTCGCCCTTTACAACAACCACCAAGTCCCATCTCCATCCTGGCTGTGCACAGCATTCGTCTAACACTAAGTAAGATAGCAAGGCCTCATTCATCCTACCACGTGGTTAGGCATTTGCACCTGAGTTCCACATTAGTTAACTAGAAAATTCACTTAATATTACCCCTGTAGGTTCCACAAGTGTTTTTTTAATTTTCACCATTTTGGATGGAAACCTTTCTAAAATATATTACCAGCCTCTTTTTCTCTTCCTTTGTTGTCTTTTCCTCCCTTTCTTTCCTGTGTCTTCTTTCTTCCCTCCTTTTGTACTTTCCATTCTCTTCTTCCTTTTTTCCTCTGTCTTTTCTTTCTTTCTCTCTTTTCTCCCTCCTTTCTGTTCATTTCCTCTTTTCCTTCCTTCCTCACTTCCTTCTTCCTCCCTCCTTTCCTTTATCCCTTCCTCTGCCTCCCTCCCTTTTTGCTTCCTTCCATCTTTCCTTTACTTCCTCTTTTTTTCCTTCCTTCCACAAACAGGATACAAACAAAATATAACTTTTTCTCAGGTCGTCATATTCATTTAAATAGATGTCCTGTAGGAGGCAGGTGATCTGGGTTCTAGTCCTCTCACCTTCCCTTCACTTTGTCCTTGGTCAAGTCATTTTAGCCTCAGATGAGGAGCAGGACCAAATTGTCATTTTGAGGTCATGGTCCACCTATGAAACAGTGATGATAATAGTTAACATTTACATAGTGCTGTAAGGTTTGCAAAGCACTTGGTAGCTGGAGTAGCTGTTACCTAAATTCTCCTGAATTTTAATCCAGTGATACCTTCAGGAACCGCTGAGGCCTATGGTAGAGTTGTTTCTCCCTTGAGATAAACCTGTGGTTGGCTCAATGAATTTCCTATCACAGTTCTTCTGTTTACATTTAATTCTATAATTCTGTTGCCTCCCTCCATCCCTGTCATTTCTCACTGTTGGTATTTTGTTAATGTTTCTCATCTCACATATACATAGAATTGCAGCATGTCAGAGATGGAACCGTAGAAAATAGAACATAGGAAGTCAGAACTGAAAGAGACTGCAGACTGTATAGTCCAGAAATTTTTAGCCTGGGGTCCAAAAACTTGGTTTTTTGGGGGTTTGTGTATTGTTTTAATATTTTGATCATTGTATTTCAATATAATTGATTTCCTCTGTAGTCCTATCTGTTTTATTTAATGCATTTAAAAACTTTCTGAGAAGGGGTCTAGACTGTCCAAGGGTTCTTTGACACAAAAAAAGGCTAAAAAACCCTGATGTAGCAACATCTCCTTGTGTTATAAGTAGAGAAACTGAGGTCCTTACAGGAGAGAGGGCTTCCCCAAGGCTGCATAGGGTCCCAGGCAGCACAGCCGTGACAGAAACCATATTCTGACTCCAAATCTAAGGCTCTTTCCAGTACTCCCCAACTGTGTGTGTATACTACACCACAGCTGTGCTTTTATAATTATTATATTTTGCCTTTGTTGGTGTTCCTTCTTTGTGCTGCTGTCAGTATCCTAGATGCTTCTTGACTCACATCCACAAGAGAGCTGTAGAATGTCAGAAGAGAAAGATACCTTAGGTGATGGAATGTAACTTCTCAGACCTAGCAGAGGCCTCTGAGACCATTGGGTCCCACTGCCTTGTCCTGCAGAGCCCCAGAAAGAAGGGCCAGGTTCATGGCTTATACAGATAATGCCGGACGTGGAATCCAGACCTCTGGACTTGCAATCCAGGCCTCTTGCTAGGATAGCATCACAACAAAGGTGGGGAGAACTTAAGTAGAATAGGAGATAATTTTGCCTAGAGGGTTTTGTGAGGATAGCATCTGGAAGCAGGTGAAAGTGGCTCAGAGGGCCTGGTGGGAGTCTATGTTCCATCTCTCTCTTTGGCTTCCCCAGGCAACGCATCGGCCAGGATGTCTTTCTGCCAGACCAGAGGCTCCTCGACGGTGACAACGGCCCTCTGGGCAGGGGTCCTCTCCACACCTTATCCCAGAGGTTCCACCACATCCTGCACATCACCACCTCCACAGGGGATCATGAGAAGGTGGCCCAGGTAAAGCCACCTTCCACATTGTCCCACTGTTTTTGCCTCTGAGATGCCAGAGCTTCTCCGGTGTAAGCCAGTCTTCCTAAGCTGTAGGAAGCAATCCCCTGCTGCTTGTTTATCCAGAAACAAGTACAGTGAGCAAAAAGCCAGGCAAGTGTCATGACCCTTATTCTACAGAGAAACTGAGGCCAGCAGAGGTGAACTTGCCTCAGGTCATATTGGTAGTAGCACTGCTGGGGTTCAAACTCAAGTCTCTTGACTCCCAAGTTCAGCACCCTTTTCATTCCCCCCACAATGCTTCTGTGTGAAGGGTTAATTGGTTTGGTGTTTCTGTTCCCCCCTAGTTTCATCAGTAACCATGTCCTTGGTGAACTAGGGATTCTCTCCCCTAAAGCGGCTTTAGATTAACAAGCCAGCATGTGTGGGTCTGTACAGGAAACTGTCCCTCTGGGCTTCCAGGAAACCTCTGGATTGAACCCTGGGTTTGTTTTGGAGGATTAATTTTGGGACTTGATAATGCAGGTGAGCTAAGGCCAGGATTTGGGTAATGATGCGAAAGCACACGTGGAATCCCAGTTTGTTTTTTTGCTTTTAAAATTTTTGTTAAACTCTTCTTCCTGGAAAGATGAGCAGGTGTTAAGCCCTCTTCCCCCGGGTAGGGCGAGATGCTCTCACCGGGGTGAATGTGCAACAGCCTTAGGGAATATTCACCCCATCCTACCTCTGTCACCTTGGACAGAATTAAAACAGATTTTAAGCACTTTAGTGAATGAAAAGTGGTCGTGTTCAGCTGGGGGACTCATGAGTTATTTGAGGCTTACTGAAGAGAGGCTGCTTTGTATAGTAGGAAGGAGGATGACCTTGACCTTGGCTTCAGAAAACCTTAATATAAATCCCAGTTTCAACCTTTATTATTTCTTCTTTCTCTGAGCCTCAGTTTCTTCATCTACAAACTGGGGAACTATAATGCCCACAGGGTTATCGTGAGGAAGATAAATGAATATAAAGTTTGTAAAAGAAGTTTTAAAATGCTCTTTGATTACTCATTGCTGTTATGAATGTCCCATGCAGTTTTAATAATGACGATGATAGCTCACATTTAAATAGTGCTTTCTGTGTGCCAAGCACTGTGCTAAGCGCTCCACAGTTAACTGCTTTACTCGATCCTCACAACAACCCTGGGTGGCTGTTGTTCGTTTGCTTCAGTCCTCCGTGACCCCATTTGGGGTTTTCTTGGCAGAGGTATTAGAGCGGTTTGCCGTTTCCTTCTCCAGTTCATTTTACAGTTGAGGAGACAGAGGTAGACAGGGTGACTCAGATAATAAGTATCTGAGGCTGAATTTGAACTCAGGTCTTCCTGATTCCTGGTCCAATATTGCATCCACCGTACCACCTAGTTGCTGATCATCCCAGGCTGGCAGTGTGATGGAAACATGCTGCAAATCACATAGAAAAGTGAATTTCTTACGGTTCAGGCCAAGCTCCCATCAGTTATACGCAAGGTATTCTTAGTGCCTGTCCGACAGCAAAGGAAAAATGGTGGAAGACAACATCGATGTACTTGTTAGCTGTGGATAAGCAGATCCGGCTGCTTTTAAATGTCCCTCTCAGATGGCTTCTGTGTGGACCATATCATGTCAATACCGTCCGTGGGATTTTCTTGGCACAGATACTGGTGTGGTTTGCCATTTCTTTCTCCAGCTCATTTTACAGATGAGGAAACTGAGGCAGACAGAGTCAAGTGACTTGCCCAGGGTCACACAGCTAGTAAGTGTCTGAGGTCGCATTTGAACTCAGGTCATCCTGACTCTAGGCCCAGCACTCTATCCACTGAGTCACCTAGCTGTCTCCCAGGCAGATGGGTTAAATGACTTGCCCAAGGTCACACAGCTAGTAAGTATCTGAGGCCAGATTTGAATTCAGGTCTTCCTAACTCCAGGATGCATAGCTGCCTCCTGCTTCTGTCTTACCTGTAAACCTTAGCCATGTGCAGCTTAGAAGGGCACTAGGGCTTTGCAAAGAATCTAGGCTTAAGATCATATATTCTGCTTTTATAATAACTTTCTTCACCAGTGACAGAACCTAAACTCTGGGCTGTTTCTAGTTGTAGAGATGGCCTACACTAAGCCCTACCATATTTACTTGCTGGGTTCTCCCATGTGACCACCTACAGAACATTTATGAAACAACTAGCTATTGTTGGTCTGGGACCTGGGCAAGGGGTGCGTTTGTAAATGAGGCTGAAAGGGTAGGGTGGAGTACACTTGTAAAGGCCTTGAATGCCAGTCCAGAGAATTTGGCTTGTATCCTCCAGGCCAGTGGTTTTCAATCTTTCTTAATCACATACTCCCATCAAAAAAATTTATTTTCAAGCATTTGTCGCTTGAGCAAAATTTTTGATCCCCAATACGCATATATTTTATATAAATAATTGTGTATGCTAGGAAACAACACAAAAATAGATATTTTTAAAAGATGAGAGAAGCATGAAATAATATTTGATCCTCAGTCAGGAGCTAATAGAGTAGAAAGTCACATTGGCAGCTTTGTGGAAGGTGGATTGGACCTAGGAGAGACTTGAGTCAGGGTTCGATTGGCATTAAATAGAAGGCTGTTGTGACGTTCTCCTGAGCTAGAGCAGAGGAGACAGATACAAACGATGTTGCTGAGGGAGAAGTGACAAGATTGGGTGGCTGATTGGATAAATGGATGAGAGATAACGAGGAGCTGAAGATGATGCTTAGGTTGTAAACCTGGCTAGTTGGAATCACCATTTGGTGGTTCATTGTTTAGAATAGGGGGAGGTTTGGGTGGAAAGAGAATGTAAAGAAGTCTCCAGGGGCAGATTGCAGTTCAATCATGCCTACTTGTCCTGTGGGACTCCCAAGATGCAAAGACTGGAGTCAGGCTGACACTAGTCATTGCCCATGGGATCCTGCCATGGCCACTGGGCAGTCTGAGGATGGACAGAGGGCAATCTGGAGGACAGGGAGCAGGGGGATTTCCCCATTGTACCTATGCAGCTGCTACTGTGGGTTCCCAGGTAGCAGTTAGGTTACACCAGCTCTAAGGAGCCAATTCAACCTCAGAATTAGTGAGGTTGGGAATTTGTATAGCAAGAAGAGGCCAACTTGGGGAATGTTGGGGGGGGGGGTAGGTGTGGTGTTGGAGATAAATTCCTATAATTGGTTGATTATCCGTGTTGTGGCCCCCACTTTGGAAGCCACTGCTCTGGGCAGTAGAGAACAATGAAGGTATTCCAATAGGGAAGAAGTGTGAGGTGGTCCAGGCTGTGTTTGAGGAATGTTATCTGCTAGTTGTGAAGGATGGGGAGACTTCTATTACAGTAGTCCTGGGTAAAATGATGCTTGAGGGTCTGGAATGGGAGGGGACGAAGAGAAGAAAGTCACTATAATATGCCACTCCCTCTGACCTCCAACCCCCACACCTTGCCCTTTGGCTCAGACTTTTTCCTTTGACCTCATCCATTGCAGGGCCTCTTTGACAACTTCCTGAACATGAAGCTCAAAGATCCTACCTTGAACTCTGTGTGCACTGCCATGGATTGGTTGATATTTGAAGACATCCTGGACCAGACTGTACGACATGGGCAGAACTTCCAGCTCATGAGATACTTACCTTTCCTCCCTGTCGCCTTCCACCTCCTCTTTGCAGCCAACAGCATCCCTAGGATCTCTTACCCCAACAGCCAGCATGAGGCAAGTGCAGGCCCCTTAGGATGGAGGGGAGGTAAGGGGACTATTCATAACCCAAATTCATCAGAGGCAAGGTTTTCTCTTTTTTTTTCTAATATTAGAGTTAACATCTATTTGACTCCAAGTCCAAGACTTTTTTCCTCTGTAAATTTTTCTGATTTCATTCTGCTGTACTCCCTAGTTAAGGGGGTACAACTAGATGTAACCTTTCTCCTTCCCCCAATCCAATACCCTGTGCCTTCTATCCACATAAAAATAAAAAAGTTAACCATAGCCTATCTGCCTCTTAGCCTAGTAACAGATTCATGGGCTGAGGATGAATCAAGAAGGGGTTAGGGGTCTTGGAAATAGAGAAGAGGTATCTGTATCCTTTCCCTGTGTAGTTTGCTCCTGATACCACCAAACAGCTCTTGGGAACTCTGCTTTCTGGAGCCCTTTAGGATCTCCCCAGTGGTCTCCTTCCTAGAGTGAATCCTGACCATCCTTTTCACACATTCCCCTTTCCTTCCCCCTCTCACCAGCCAATTTTAAGAATCGGCTTAAAAAAAAACTAATTTGAGAATCTCTCCCCACTGCACTACGCTGACAACATAACAATTGCCCCCATCTTTACCAGAGTGCACATGTTTGACACTCCCACCTCCCTCCAGTCCCCCAACCCTATGGTCCCTAGTGTTTTCTCAACCTGTTGTACCATTAGTCTTTTTCCCTAGCTCTAGGGCCCAGATGGTCCTGTTTGTTGGTGGGGAGGTGGGAAAGAATTACCTATCAGACCACCAGTTCAAAACAGATTTTTTTTTTAAACCAATCTCCAGGCACTGAATAAGATGAACCAGACACAGAACCTGATTATGTCTCTGGTATCAGGGGTCACTCCAGCTGCCCGAAGCCGCGCTGCCCCACAGTCTCTCATCCTTGAAGCCCTCTGTCTCCTCCTGGACATCATCTCCCCTAAGCTTCGTCCTGTGAGTCACCGTCTGGGTTTAGGGTTTGTGAAGTGAATCAATCAAAGCTTGGGAGGTAGAAGTATAGTCACCCCAAATAACCTCATGGGGTAGTGGTAGGTACACTCTGAATCCCCAGGAGTTGGGAAGGGCGCAGAATCAGGGCTCACTTCTTCAGACTTGGGGCATAGGGACCATCTTCCTCATTAAATCAAAGTGTGCCGTTATGGTGGGGGCCATCTCCAGTCGTCCTGGTGAACATCAGGCCACTGGTCCCAGATGGCTCCAGAAGAGAAAGTGAGACTGGTGACTCTGCATGGCCCTCCCTCACTTAAATCTAATTGACTTGCAAGTCATGGCATCGCTTTCCTGATGTCATGGTCCTCTTTGAGAACAAAGGACAAACAGCAACCCAGGGTGGTACAGTTCATGTCTCTTCTATTGGGTCCTCTAAGAACAGGGACTCTCATTTCCCAATTAAGACCAGGATATCATTTCCCTCGTCGTATGGGGCAAGAAGGGAACAGAAGATAAGGAGAACCATGAGCACTTCATTATTGATTGTGTCTCCTTTAAGACCATAAGGTCTTCCACCACATTCTCCTCCCCTCCATCTATCATAGAATCTTAGAACCATAGCATCTCAGAGCCAGAAGGGGGTATTAGAACCATCTGGTCAGAGGTGTCATATGCACAGGAGACTGTGCCCTAGTGTGGCTGAACCAGATTAAAATGTAATTGGGAAATGTTTAACAAAATAAATAAAAAATACAATGCAATATAGATAATCTTAATTGGTGGTTCTCTAAATCAATATGTGGCCTGCAGGGATCCATTTCCATTTGAGTTTGACACCGCTGATCATTGTCCAAATCATCTCATTTTACAGAGGAAGAAACTGATGTGAAAGCCCAAAAGTAAGAAAGGAAAAGATGGAGAGAGAGAGATTGGGGGAGGGGGGAAATCTTTTTAGAAAAATAATGCAATTTTCCAAAAACTTTTCCAGGGTCTTTACATGTTGCCTGAAGAGAATGTAAGCTCCTTCAGGGCAGGGATAGTTGGCTTTTTTTTTTTTTTGGTAGCCCTAATGTGGCAGTTTCCTTCACATAATAGGTGCTTAGTGAATAAATGTTTGTTCACCTGAATTCAATCCCAATGCCAAATGTGATTATGTTAATGTTCCTAAGCTAAAAATGTGACTTTAGGTCTATAAGGAGTTCTAGCCTGAGAAGTATTACATATTTTTCCATTTTCCCAAAAATTTGTTTTCTCTCTCGTTCCTTCCCTCTGAACACAGTGATGTTCACAAAGTTCTTCTCTGTTGCCTCATCATGGTGCAGAGATGATGTTTGGTTCTCAAAGCCTATACTAGCGGAGCATAAGCTCTGTCAAGTCAACAACTCAGCGAGCATTTATTAAGCACTTACTGTTTGCAGTAATGCTGTGTGGATTCTACCAGCATTTATTAGGTACTTACTGTGTGTGATAATACTGTGTACGTTCTGCCACGATGGAAAGACCTCTGATATGATCCTAGTGAAGACTGAATCTGCTGTCTAAAAGCAAACCTAGTTAAGAACAGAATACTTCAGTAAATTGATCTCTAGTTGATCAATTTTTTGGCAACTCTTGAAAGAGAGAAAA
Organism: Trichosurus vulpecula; assembly: GCF_011100635.1. Taxonomy (NCBI): domain Eukaryota; kingdom Metazoa; phylum Chordata; class Mammalia; order Diprotodontia; family Phalangeridae; genus Trichosurus; species Trichosurus vulpecula. The sequence goes on from NC_050581.1 coordinate 71,658,930, forward strand.
ATTAAAAATGGCCTTTGGTCTTGTGTAGTCCCTCTTCTGCATCCACATTGTTGGTGACAGGATAACAGACAAGGGACCAGAGAGTGGTTAGTTAGAATCCATTTTTTAGAGCATCCATAAACATTAACTTAACTGGCAGCTAGGTGGTACAATTGATAGAATGCTGGACTTGGAATCATGTAGAGCCAAGTTCAAATCCTGCCTCTGGCACTTAACTATCATTTAATGTCTCAACCTCAGTTTCCTCATCTGTAAAATGGAGGTGATAATAGCTCCTAACTCACAAGGTTGTTATGAGGATGAAATGAGTTGACATGTATAGCATTTTGCAAACCTCAAACCACTATATAAATGCTAGCTATCATCATTAACTACTCCAAAGGTGAGATACTTGCCAATAATCAACCTAAACCAATAAAAAGACTAAACCATACCATATCAGTACTCTAGTGAGGTTTTTTGTTTTTGTTTTTTTTAAAAAACCAGATAGAAGACAAAAGGAAATTTTAGCTAAATGGAAGAATAGCCCTCTTAGGCAGACAAAGGAGCTGGCAGAGTTGGTTTCATTGGGTACCCCAAAGGCATCAAGAAATATTTCATGGGGGACAACTCCAGGGGACTCACGATGGAGAATGCTATCTTCATCCAGAGAAAGACTGTGAAGTTTGAATACAGATTGAGGCGCACTACATGCTTGCCTTTTTTCTTCTCTTTTGTTTTTGTTTTGGGGTTTTTTTTTTTTTGGTTCTGTCTCTTCTTTCTCATGATTCATTCCATTGGTCATAATTCTTCTCCACAACTTGACTAGTATATAAATTAATTCAATGCGAAGTTATACATGGTAGTTATATGAGATTCCATGCCATCTTGGGAAGGGAGGGAGAAGGGAGGGGAGAAAATCTAGAACTCAAAATTATGTATAATCGTGTGTGGTAAACTAAAAATAAATGAAAAAGAAAAGCAAAAAAAAAAAAAGAAATATTTCATGGGATATGATCTTGCCTTGCAATGTTAATGAGTACTGTAAGTAAAAAGACCACCATGAAAAGAACTGCAGCCTCCAGGTGTTACAGAGAATGAAAAGGGAAAAAAATTCTATGAAGAATGTAACGAGATCCTTTCAACTAAGTCAAACATACTTTGATGCTTGGTGGCTTGAGTGCAGAGGTAGGCACTGAGAAGGAAAATATGGTTCAAGTTTAAGAAACAAGAGAGACAAAGCTTGCAGATTATTCAGGAGCCCCATACTTCTAGAATGTCAATCCTTTCAGAAAAGAGTTGGAAGGTGCTAGACATAAAGAACACTGAATAGTATCACGAAAAATGAGCATAGGATCATAGATCCAGAGTTGAAAGGGACCTCAGAAACCATCTAGTCCAACCCCTTCATTATACAGGTAAGGAAACTGAGGGGAAAAAATTGGCACACCCAAGGTCATGCAGGTAATAAGCATCAGAGATAAGATTTGAACCCAGGTCCTCTGACTCCAAAGCCAGTGTTCTTTCTACTGCCTTGAATGAAATTGGTTATAACTTAATAGACAAGAAACAACTGTGACATCATAAGTCAGAATCCGCTTCTAGATGCCGTCAAGCTATTAACTAATTAGAGCAAAAGTGAAAATCAACAACAAACTAGAAGAAAAGCTAAAGATAAAAGGAAGTCACTATGAACAATTGCAACAGCTCCTACCTGGCATATTCAAATGAGCCACCAGTGAAGAAAATCATTCTTGTTCACTTGTTTCAGACATGACTGACCTGAATTCAATTCCCATGCCAAACATGGTTATGTTACTGTTCCTAAGCTAAAAAAAAAGTGACTCTGGCTCTGTAAAGAGTGCTAGCCTGAGAAGTATTCGTGACTTGGGGCTTTCTTGGCAAAGATGCTGGAATGGTTTGCCTTTTCCTTCTCCAGCTCATCTTACAGGTGAGGCACTGAGGCAGACAGGGTTAAGTGACTTGCCCAGGGTCACACGGCTAGTAAGTGTCTGAGGCTAGATTGGAACTCAGGAAGATGAGTCTTCCTGACTCCAGACCCAGCGCTCTGTGCACTATGGTACCACCTGCCTGCCCCAGGAAATTGGGAAATGGCAAAGATATCTATCTACCTGGATTACCCACCATTTTCTTCTAAAGTTTAACTAACATAAAGCAATTACGACAATGTCAAATTCAAAAGAGCCTACTAACTTACTTAAGCCACCAAATATTTCATCTCCTTGCCAAATACAGAAGAACGACAGTCAAGGGCATCACCGGTTTAGAAATACAAACTCATTTATGAAACACTGTGAAAAAAGAAGATAATGGAATGTTCTGAGCAACGTCTGCTTCTACAACAAAAAGGCGGAATCTACAGATAGCTTGGCATGAGACCTAAATGAGCCATATCCTCCCAAGAGCATTAATGGATGAAACTGACAAGAAAACAAATTGAAAGTGGAACAGATTTGTCACTGTTTCTATGGCGATCTATTTTTCATCCATCAGCGAGAGGAACCGCCACCATTTGGACCCTAGCACCTCAGTTCCTTGATGTGGTATCTAAAGAAGTAGAAATGGCACTTAGGAAGATGTAGCTGGGAAGGATGATTGGACCAGACCAAATTCACCTTGAGGAAGTCCATCCTGGAGACCACAGAATCCTGAAGGCATTGAGACATTACTTTACAAGATAGCTCAGGAAGAGGGGAAGATAATAAAAGATTGGGAAGAAAAAATCTTGATGTTAATTCCCCAAAAGACAACTAAGAAAACATCATCCGTAACAGCTCACCCATGTGCTTACTTTCTCATCTTCAGTCGAGATCTATGTAACTAACAAAGTTATCCTTGGTGGAAATAGGAGGAAACAGGCAAGCTTTTGCAAACAGTTCTTCAATTAATTACTCATCATTTGGGAAACATTGTGCCAGTCACTGCTTGGTGCTGGGGATGCAAAGATAAAAATGAAACTGCCCTTTTTGTCCAGACTTTTCTCTCCATCAGATCACATCTTTACAATTGCACAGCTAACTAAAAAGTGCAGAGAACACAAGATTCCATTATATTTGTTGATTATCAAAGGTGAGAAAAAAAAATCATTTGGATCAGTGGGCAAAAAAGACCCACAGCCTAAAGGGTTATTCTACAACCTGCACATATTAAGGTTGTAAAAGATTCTTGGACAAATGCAACTAGAGAGATCACTGTTCGATGACCCTTTGATTGGTAACATCAAGAAAAGTATGGAACAAAGAGATCACTAGAGGTGTTCACCACTGTCCTGGAGGATTTTTTATGCAAGTTGCAGGTAGAAGAGATTCCCTCCAGATAGTGAAGAGCTCCCAAGTGCTTTTGTTTGAGGTGGATGTTGTACTAATTGCATCAAGCCCCCAGGATGTTAGAGGACCTTGTCAAGGAGATTCACAATTATTCAAAAGAAATTGACTTAATAATCCATATTCAGAAAAGTAAAAGGAAAATGTCTTTTGGCCAGACTGTCTATATCATGCAATTAAATGACTGGCCCATTGAGTTATTACATCAGTAAATATATTTTAGGTACGCATTAATGATACAGTAAGGTGGGTCCATGACTAAATAAGAAAACAAGGCTGGGTTGTATTTAAGAAACTTTACAATATTCTTAATAGTACCAGGCTATTCCCCTTTTCAGTGACCCTTTTTTTCCCATACAATTACTCTCCTGTTGATACCATATGGTTATGAATTTTTTATTTACATATTCATCAAGGAATCACAGGTACAGGTAGCCCAAAGGCTGTTGAGAGAGAATGCACAGGAAGCTTCAGCAAGTGACAACCTATTTCTAATATGACCTATACTCAAGTGCTGATATAGTAGAGATATTGAAAAAAAAATATATCATCAGAAAAGGAGGTGGGCTGGTCACATAGTAAGAGCAAGGAAGGGATAACAGATAAATAACCAGAGGGCTCCTCTGATGTCCCTCAAATAGAAAAGGACCCTAGCGGAAGGACTCTAGTACATTGAGTGGGGCCTCTGTGGAAAATTGATGGAAGATCATGGGCAAGAACCACATGGGAGGAGAAGGCATGGATGGGTCACTATCTGGTCCAGTGGAGGAAATGGTAAGACCAGAGATATGTTTGAACTAAGTCTAAAACAAGGAAGGTGATGGTTGTGCTATTGAGTAGTGTTGTGTTTGTTTCTGGGTACCACAGGTTTTGAGAAGATGTTGACCAGCTGGAGCTCATCCACTGGAAATGATTGATCTGGAAACCATGCTAGTAGAGGGTCAGTTGAAGTAATGGGGGATGTTTACCATGGAGAAGAGAAGACTTTGGAGAATGGGCACAATGGCTCTCTCCAGATAGTCAGTGTTTTCATGTGGAGGATGAATTAGCTTTGTCTTGCTTGTCCCTGTAAGGCAGAATTTAAGACTCATGAGTTGCAGAAAGGCAGCATTCAGTTCAACGTAAGGAAAATCTTCCTAACAATTAAGAGTTATCCTAGAATGGAATGGACTGCCTTGGAAAGTAGTAAGTTTCCTATCATTAGACCAAGTGAAGCCTCAGTCACTTGAGGTCTCTTCCAGCATTGAGATTCCATGACCCTAGCCTTTCTCACATTTCTTTGGCCTCTATAGAAGTGTTAAATCTCTAGACTAGGTGAGCAGCAGCTGACTCTTACTAGCTCTGTGGCCATGGGCAAAGCTCATCATCTCTCTGGGCTGCCGTTTTCTTGTCTATCTAGATCTATGATCTCCTTTGAAGTTTTGAGGAAAGGACTGTTGTATATGGTCAGCCACATTATAATGATGGTAAACCACATTTCTGTAGTGGATTCCTCATACCAGTCCTATGAGGTGGGTAATGTTAGGACTCAGAGAGGGAGATAGTAACTTGCCCAAGGTTTCAAAGTTGGTAATTACCTGAACATGGAATTTGAGTCCATATCTTCTCCCCTTCCGTTTTTCTTCTGCACCAACCTGCCTGTCATGGAAGCCTTCGTGAGCCACCATGTTAGAATATTGTTTCTTTGGGAGACTGTGGAAGGGAATGTAGCAGTAACCGAGGGAACACTTCTTGATCTCCTGGGCTCTAGTAAAAGGCTTGACCCTGGTGTGCAGGGCAAGCTAGCTTTCTCTTTGTGTACCAGTAGTTTACAATTTGGGGTGTATTTGTATTATACGGTGGTTGGCTTTTTTGGCCATATGGAGGCCTCTTAGGTGGTGATCTCCCTGGGTCCCTGGAAGCTTTCCCTAGTGACTAAACCTCTCTCCCTCTTAAATGTTTCTTTCCAGGTGAGCACCCAGTTATACAGCAACAAAGAGAAACAGCAGTTGGCCAACCTCATTAATATCATGCTGGCTTATAATCTCACCTACCACCAGGAGCGGATGCCTGATGGGATGTATACATATAAGCTGGATCCGTAAGTCTCAGTAATATTAATGATAATGCTAATAGCTCACAGCTCTCTGGCATTTTGTGTGTGTAACAAAGGTGGGTTCTAGACCTGTGATTCCATCAGTGGAGGCAAACTCTCATTGTGGACATTTTCCACTAAGGCACATCGGCAACTTCTCCATATCTTATAGTCTCAGAGAATGACCTGGAATCCCAAGAGAATAAGTGACTAGGGTTATACATTATGTGCCAGAAGTAGCACTTGAACCCAGATCCTCCTGACTCCAAGGTCAAACCTTTATCCCCTTTATCTCCTTTCCACCAGTGCAATTGCTGTTCACAAAGTTTTTCCCTCACAGGGAAAGTTGAGATAATAAGCATTATTATCCACAGTTTGTAACTGAGGAAACTGCAGTTCAGATGTTGAATAGCTTAATAGTACTTAGGACAGTGCCAGGCACATAGGTGCTTAATAAATGCTTATTAATTGACTGGAATGACTTTCTCAGTGTCACACAGTAATTGTCAGGTCAAAAAGCCAAGCCTTTTGGTTCTTGAGTTCAGAGATCTCCATGAACCTCTATTCTCCCAAAGATGAAGATGGTCACTTTTTTTTCTGTCTTGGGATCATAGACTTAATTTCTGAGGGGTTTCTAACATGGTGATTTATAAGCCCAATGACAGTATCTCTCACTGTCTCCCAGATATGCTAAGACCCAACCTCTTGAAAGAACCTTTGAAACTATAGAATGTTGCAGTTGGGTCTCACTCAGGGATAGCCAGTGGTAATTGTAGGCTACTTCGAACGTTCCCCCCTTTTTGCTTCTCTTTCTTCTCCCACCCCCCTCCCTAGTTCTGACTAGGATAGTGTGCAACCTCAGTTTAAACAAAAATAGAAGAAGAAATTTCTGTTCTTGTCATTGACGATGGCCCTAGTATTATGTGCAATGCTGGATTAGCTGGGGATAATGCTCCTTAGGTTGGGTTCCTGACCATAGTAGGATGCCCAAGACATCAGGTTGGCATGGTGGGATTAAGGCAGAAAGACTTTTATTTGTAGTGTTTGCTTCAAGATATTCACAAAGTATAAATTTGCCTTGGCAAACCTTCACCTCATATTAGCCTCATGAAACTAAAATAAGTCTTCTCTGAAAAGAAACTTGTCCCTGAGGAAGACAATCATAAGCACCTTTTAGATTGTTGAGCTGTTACTGATTTGACCTCACATCCAAGTTAATAGTTGTTCCCTTGGTCCACATTTTATCATTCCTTGTGCATATCTTTGATGTAAACTCTGATGCAGGTCACTTCATGTGACAGGTAAGGCTAAGAGCTAACTTCTATAGAGAATTGACTTGATAATATGGCAGTACAGTACATGGATGGTTGACAGTCTCATCAGCTGTACAGTTTAGTGCTATGAAGCATCAGATCTATATAGGGTACCTAAAGGTCATTTCCAGCATCTAAAAAAGCTGACTACCAGAATTTCTCTACTAAGCCTGGCAAGAAAGATTTTATTAAATGAGTGTTACATCTTGCCATTCTAGAAGGAATATTTATTGAACCCAAGCCTTAGGAACCAGTTTTTTTTTCTTAACCTACTGTTTTACCCCCAATGTCATGGGGCTAAGTTACTCAACCTTGAGTTGCAAAAAAGTTTGCATTTACAATCTATAAATCTATTAATTTACATAATATTTTTTAGTCTGATTAATTTATGTAAAATTTTTTATCGTTACTCAGTCATATCCAACTCTTCGTGAATCCATTTAGGGTTTTCCTGGTAAAGATACTGGAGTGTTTTACCATTTCCTTTTCCAGCTCATTTTACAGATGAGGAAACTGAGGCAAACAAGGTGAAGTGACTTGACCAGGGTCACACAGCTCATAAGTGTCTGAGGCCGGATTTAAGCTCGGGAAGGTGAGCACTGTGCCACCTAGTTATTCCCATCTTTGGAGTTAGGTATAGCCAAAAAAAAGTGGGCAGTGAGTCTGGGTGAAGAGGGAAGAAGTATGCGGTCTCTGATCACATAGGATATAAAAGGGAGCTTCAGGCTATATTTAAAGGAGTGGGGAGAATTAAGCATCAAAAAGGATGTGGTTGGAGGTAGGAGAGAGTGTTACATAGTAGAAAGAGCTTTGGACTTAGAGACCAGGGCTCATGCCCTGACTCTGTCTTTAATTCTCTGCCTGACCCTGGACAAGTTACATCCTCTGTCTGGCCTCCATGTTGTTCTTTGAACAATGAGTGGAGGATAGAGCACTGGGCCTGAAGTCAGGAAAGACCTGAGTTCAGATCCAGCCTCAGATACTTACCAGTTGTGTGACCCTGGGCAAGTCACTTAACCCAGTTGCCTCAAAAAAAAAAAAAAAAGAATGGATGGAGGTCTTCTTTTTCACTAATATTCTATGGTGGAGGTTGGGGGTCAGGAGCTGTGTTGGAAAAGTTGTTTTTGACTGAACCTGTGACTTCATTACTGTGGGAAGCTCCCAGTGAGGAATTTTCTCTACCAGTTCAAACCATTACTTGCTTTATAATGTCAAGTCTTTGAGAGGGACCTGGGGTACTAAGGGGTTAAACGACTTGCCCACAGCCAGACTCTGCCAGTATATGGCAGGGCTGGGACTAGAAGACCCAGATCTTTTTGACTCTGAGGCCAGTTTTCTATCCACTTGGCAACACTGCCTCTCTATTCTAACTTTTAAGAGTCTTTTGGGGTTTGGTTCCTGGCCCTCTGAGAAGTCATGTGAGAAACTTTCATTGTGCCTATAAATTATCACATTGAGAACTTCCCAGAAACCAATACTCAAGAACATAGATCTTTTGTATGTTATTTTAAAAAATTCTTTTCAGAAGCCCAAGTATCTTGTTGGCATTATGGCCGGCATGCTGCTCAGGATTCAAGCATTTACCTCATTCCTTTCTTTTTCACACTATCCTTAAAATGATCTTTGTGCTGGAGTGGGAGTTAGCCTGGCTCTCCCCTTCTCGTGCCCAGAGGGCTCAGGATGCTAATGGAAGAGAGACTTGGCCGTGGCTGGGATCCACGGGCCTCTCGCATTCACTGCTGAGCAGTGCTCATGTAATAATAAGCCTTTCTGCCATGTCCTCTGGTCAGGTCAGAAGGCCAAGGACTTCTGGCACTCCATAGGTGGAGCAGATGGCCAGCTAAGCCCCAGCATCCCACTTATCTTCATTCACGTGGGTTTAAAACAGTTTTAAACGTTGCCTCATGCCTTCTCCCCTTGAGCTAATCTCCTTATTCCTGTACTCTGTACTTTAATTCCAAGGGCTCCCTCCACCTATCTTGCTTCTCTGTTTCCTATGGAAAAAGGATCCCTTTTCCTCTTCATTTCCTTCCTATGACTTCCTTTCTCCCTCTTTTTCTTATATCCCCTCCCTTCTCCTTCTCTCTCCCTTTCTTTCCCAGCTACTGAATTCTGATCTTCCCTACCTCTCAATATCCCTAAAAACACACAATCTCAGCTGGAAGGAACATCAGAGATCATGTGGCCCAACCCTCTGATTTTATAAAGGAAAGAAACTGAGACCCAGAAGAGGGAAACATCTCACCTACTGGAATATATTTAAGGTGATGGCAGAACCAGGACTAGAACCCAGGACCCTTAACTCTGAACAGTTTTCTTTCCCCTGTATCATGAATGCCTAAAACCTCACTGGACTTTGAACCTTTTGGTCCTGCAAAGACAGAGGCAAGGGGTCGTGCTAAGGGGAAACACGGTAGTCCCCAGGCTGGAGGGAAACTCTCTCATCTTGGATAATAGATCCTACAATTAGATTATAGAATCTTAGCATTGAAGGAGACCTGTGGAGGCCATGGAGCCCTGACCCTCCTATTTTATAGTGAGCAAACTGAGCTTCACTGAAGCCATACAGCCAATGTCAGTACCAGGATTTGAATCCGGTTCTCTTGACTCCAAGTCAGGCATTTTTCAACCACATCACACTTTTTTTTTTCTTAAAATTCTAAAGACTTGGAAAAATAGTGACAATTACAGGCTTAGGGGAGGTGAAACTTTTCATTTGGGCAGGCAGTGGAAAGAGAAGAGAGCCATTAGTCAGAAAAGCATCCTCTCCTGATGTTGGTATGGACAGGATGTAGTCACCTCGAAAATGACTTTTCCAAGCTATGCTTTAGGAATGAACTCTTCTTCCAAATCCCTCCACCCCACCTCCCACCCCAGATTCCACTAAGGGGCTTAGTGACAGTTCCCACCAGAAAAGTGATTGGCTCTTAGGGCTTGGAGCTTTCTGGTTTGGAGTGGGCAGTGGGTGGCCCAGACTGTCATTGAACTCTAGAAATCTGCTGTACTAAAAGTTACCCATTCAGGCTCAGTCAGGAGCTCCAACTGCCCATCTCAGGTCTAGGCAGGTATCTGTGGAGCTGGCCATAACGTGCTTTTGAAGTGGAGAGAGCAGAGCTTTAAGAAGTTGTCATGGTTTTCTCTTCCAAGTGAAGGGATATTGGGAGTGTTAGCAGCCAAGACCCGTGTGCAGAAGTCGGGGAGTTGATACCAGGGGCACTGCTGCCCTGTTTCTCTGGATGCTGGCTGGGGAGCTGCTGGCACTGTACCCCAAATGTTCCAGGCCCGGTGCCACGAAACTCTGCTCATCACTGACTGGGGTTTGCCCCTGGCTATTGCCCTGATGCTTCTAGGACTCATCTACCTCTGTATCTACCTTCCTGCCATTCTGCAGCATCACTCAGATGTAGTTATGGAGACAGCCCAGAATGTCACAGAGGAACTCCCTGCTGGAGCCCTGGGATTTGCCAGGGAGTAGAGGGCATTCTATCCCCCTCTAGGCACGGGCCAGTAAGGGAGGAAGGGTGAGTGGCCTGGACGTCCATCCAGTCACAGGAGTCCATCTGGAGGATGCTCCAGCAGCCTGGGGTAGAAGGTGCCCCAGACCGCAGCCACGTGAGTGACTAACCCTGTTTCAGTTTCTGCTTCGCCTTGGAAGTAGTGCCTGGTTGTCAGGACTAGATGGGATGCTGCCTGAACTTTCGAAGCAGTTATACAATCAGGCCTTGTTACTTCAGACCACATTAATTAGGAATGGGTGATCATTCAGGCGGAGCAGGACTGAATCATATCTTTGCAATTACATCTCTGAAAGAAGGGTGTGCTGAGCAGGTTAATATTACAAACAGGATTGCAGGGGCCTGTTTTAAATACTTTGGGGAACAAACTTTTCAAATACCTTTGCATCCAAGTGCTGTATTCATTACAGATAAGCTTTATTTATCAAAACAACTCTGGCTCTGGGATCTCAGACTGCGCTCTGTGAGCCAGCAGTTTGCATTACTGTGTGTAGTAAAACCAAGCAGTAACTCTGACTGGTCCCTAAACTCCCTCTGCCCCAGTCAGTCTATACTAATAAGATTGTACTATAGAGTTGACTCTTGCTTATTCATGTTGAAGTGGAGGGAGGGGATCCAAAAATATGTCTCTTTGGCTCAGTAATTTAGAAACCACCCCCTACCACCTCCAGATGTTTTCCTCCGTAGCTGTTCATGGGTTACCCACCATCACTTGCAGCTGCTAGTAAGTTAGATGCCAAAGTAGGGTAGTCCTTCTTTTCCGTCTTCCTTTCCATCTTTTCTTCCCTTTTCCCTATTTTTTGTCCATTTTTCTGTCCTCTCCTTCCTTTTTTCCCTTTCCTTCTCTCCATCCTTTCCTTTTTTCCTTCATTCCTTCTTTTCTTCCCCTTTTTTCTTATTTCCCTTCCTTTTTCTTTCCTTTCTTGCCTTTTTCCTTCTTTCCTTCCCTTCTTTTTCTCTTCTCCCTCTCCTTTCCTTCTTCCCTCCTATCTTCCCTTCATTTCTTGCTTTCCCTTGGCCATCCCACCCCATTTCTATTCAGCGCTCTGCTTAGAAAACACCTCTTTGTCCTCCTCTGCCCTTCACCTGCAAACCTTCATCTACCTACCCATCTTGTCCATACCTTCCTTCTTACTGGGTGTATGATATCTATAAATGCTGGCAAAGCTGAGCGGTTTTCCAACTGTGTGGCTGTGGCTTCCAGCCTAACTTTGGTGTCTCTCCTCGAGGCTGCCCAGGACTTTCTAAGGAGAATCTCGAGTCCTGGCACCTTAACTGATGCTGAGTCTGGTTCTGGCTCTCTCACATCTGATTCACTGCAGCCTTGAAGCTGTTTCTGGGAATGTTTGCAAGGGATCTATTTTTCAATTGCAGAGGCACCACGATGTATTATTTAGGCTGTGTGTATGCGGTTATGTGTGCTGATGTGCATATTTTTAAAACAGCTCATTTGCAAAGCCATTGCAGTCTGCCCCCAAGTACAGAAAGAAGTTTCACTCTGGGGCTTAAAACAAAATGAAATTAATTTTTCAAAATTCTCCTTTAGTTGGAAGACAGACTGACTTTCAGAATCTTGCTTGTACTCCCTCTTTCCTTAGTGTGGGTCCTTCCTGCTTCCACTGATGCATATCACGACCCTCCTATGCCTTAAGTATGGTGGGTCTGAAGCCAGAAGGACCCCATGGCATCGATCTTCTGGAGATTTGAGCTTTTCTGAGAGATGAGCCTTTCTAAATTCAGCTAGCCTGGTCCTCAAAAGTTAAGCCTCCATGCCACACCATAATACACTGAGCCTCTCCAGCTAGGTAGCACCCACCAGAGCCATCATTCTGCTGGCATAGCTTTCAAAAACTTAGAATCATCACCATGCCACAGTGAGGCACAGGAAGAAGGAACTTCAGTTCAGTAATGGTCTACTCTGCCAGAACAAAGTAAAAAATTAAATAGGCCTTTCCCTCCAAAAGCTCACCTTCTACTGATGTGTAGGCAAATAAGTAAATACAAGATAATTTGAAGAGGGAGAGAATGAGCCCTTGGGAGTAAAGGTTGCTTCATTTATTTGCTTGCATCGCTGGCACCTAGCATGGTGCCTGGCACAAAGTAGTTAGTTACTCACCAAATGCTTATGAATTCACAGAGGAAGTGGCATGTGAGCTGAGCCAAAAGAAGAAGAATATGGAGAGGTGGAGATGGGGAGAAGTCAGCTTGTTCGAGTGACTGGAGATACAGCATTGAATTCAGAGGATAGTTAGTCTAGTTTAGCTGCTTATGAAAACCCCACAAAGGGGAGAAGAAAAAGACTGGGCTGCCCATTGTGAGAGTTGGGTCTTAGTTCTGCTTTCCCTCCCTTCCACCCTTCCCCACAAATCATCAGGAACATAGAGGATGTCTGCCGGTTCCCCGATCTCCCCGCCCGTAAGCAGCTGACCTATCAGACCAAGCAGCTCATTGCTCGGGAAATTGAGATGGAGAAGATGAGGAGAGCCGAAGCTTCCATTCAGACTCGATATGGTGGCCAGGTGAGCAGAACGTGGGCACCACGAATCAGAGTTCTCACCCTTGTTGGAAGGGTAGGGGGAACTGTGGATTGGCCAAGCTGCAGGGGTGGGGAACCTGCAGCTTCAAGGCCAAGTGTGGCTCTGTAGGTCCTCAAGTGCAGCCCTTTGATGGAATCCAGACTTCACAGAACAAATTCCCTTAATAAAAGGATTTGTTCTGAAAACTTGGACTCAGTCAAATGGCCACACCCAAGGACTTAAAGGGCTGCTTGTGGCCTTGAAGCTGCAGGTTCCCCACTCCTGGGCCAGGAGGTGGGAGGATGGAGATGGGGATCTCCACCCAGTGCCTGACTGATAGAGCTTCTGCATGCCCCATGGACCTAGAATCATCTCTTAGTGATTCTTTTGTCTGTTTTTCTATCTCAAGGACCACTGACCCAGGAGAGGACAGTGATGAACGGTTCACTGTCTTTCCCTTTCTTTGGCACTGACTCCTTGAAAGGGAGCTCAGAAGACTACCTCCCAACATCCCGGCTTGTTTTGTGTGCAGTTGATTTAAAATGATGTCCAGAATCTGGGCATTTTCGTTTCTGTCCCTGCAGAACACCAACTTGGGTTTCCTGGAAGTGGCATTGGGGAAATTCTGGCAAGTGAAGCCTCCTGCCTTTACGACCCCAGACCATGGGGGCAAATATTTCAGTACCAGAATCAAGAACTGACCTTCAGGGAGGCTGGAGCCAAGATAGCCCAGGCCTTAAAATTATTTAGAAATAGAAAAGACTCCAGAGATTATCTAGTCCACTCTCCATTAGAGCAGGAATTCCTTCTGTAACAGCACCAATACGAAGTCATCCAGCCTTTCCTGAAAGATCTTTGGTAATGAGAATCTCACCAACTCCCACCCCTTCTTATTGTCAGTATATTCCTTTTTCATGAATCAAAATCTGCCTCCCCATACCTTCATCTCCTCTTCACCCCACCCCTACCCGCACCATTGGTCCTAGTCCTGCTAGGTCAGACCAAGCCTTTCCTTGTGTACAGTGCCTGGCACTTAGTAAGCACTTAATAAATGTGACTGACACCCTGCTCCCCATGACAACCCTTTAGATATCAGAAGACATCTCCCATGTTCCCCTAAAATCTTTGCTAGCAGGAAAGCTTCCCTAGTTCCTTTAGTGAGCACTCATGATATAATTTCTATTTCTCTCATTATCCTAGATGCCTTGTCAATCCTGTGCTTGTTTGTCAGTGATCTTCCTGAGATGGGATTTCCCCAAATTCAATATAATTCTTACAGGTGACATCTGACTGGCAGATCGCCTCCTCCCCCGGCCCCTTTTTTTAAACCATTACGTCTTATCGAGCCTTGGGCTCCCTACGTTTTTAGTCTCTCCCAATACTATACCCTTCCCCCACCCCTCAGCCCCCTTTACAATCACAGAATTTCCATCTCAGCCCTGCAGCGGGGATTCCAGATAAGCAATCTGGCTAACAAGACAGGATTTCCCAAGTAGGACTGCCTAGAAGGCGGTCCCAGTATGAACACCTAAGGTAGATTAGAAATTACTTAATTTCTACTACTCCCTGGATTTTTTTTCTCTCCTCTTTAATAACTCACAGCAGAAATTTCTTCCCTGGTGCATCCAAGGCCAAGATAATTAGTCCTTCCGAGGCAGCATCAGAGCATGCTTGTCAGCAAAAACCAGCATGGAAGGCTGCCAGGCTAGAGCCCTGAGGAATTTTTGTTTGCATCATGTCTTTGGGGAGACATAGGGGCCTCCTCGGACCGCTGCCTCCAGTGGTTGGCCTGAGTGGGTGGTTGAGTTTAAAGCTGTTCATCCCGCATCATCTGAGATTGGAAGAGATTAGCTGGACCAAAAGAATTGGCAAGACATTAGCCTAGGGAAGGCAGGGTTAAAAAGAATGCCTGTTGTGTCCCAGCTAAAATAAGAAACAACTTTTAGCTCTCACAAGGGTGTAAGAGTAATGTAGCAGCAGATAGAGCCCCAGTTCGGGAGTTAGAAAACTTGGATTCTGAACCCATCTCTTTTCCTGGCTAGCTTCATAACCTTAGACAAAGCTACTGCTCTTGTCATCCACTTCCCTCATTTGTAAGATTGCAGGGTTGGGCGAGGTGGTCTCTAAGGCTCCTTCCAGCTCTGACATTTTGTATTTCTATGAGCTAAGCTCCTGATAGTTCTCAGTTTAATGGTGCATCGATTTAACTGGCAGCTTCTGTCCTCCATGGGGAGTTATTAGTGTGCCAAAGCAGATATGGAGCCTAGCAAGGTAGTTTTATGTTTATATTTATTGTTTTGTATCTAAGGTTAATGAAATGGATTTTTTTTTTTAACACATGGTTGATGTGCTTAGAGTCCCTAATGAGGACAGCTACATAAACAGATTATTACCGTGGGTGCAGTGCACTAATTTGCTGGTCCTTGATGGGCATTAAGTAAGACCATTTGCCATACCAGAAACATAGGATGCCTAGAACTGGATGCCATGATCAAGACGGGCATAGCTGACCACCATATAAGTCAGTGAGGCCAGTTATCATATCACTTCTGTGTCTTTTCTTCTCTGGGCTAACCATGCCCACTTCCGTAACCAATGGAGACCTCAGGGCCCACCTAATTCAGCTATCTTCTCCCTTGATTTACTGGACTTGTGTGTGTGCTGATGATTTGGGGTCCTTTCTGTATTCTTTTTGGAAGCTGGAACAATACTATTAGCTCTGTAGGAAAGTATATACCATAGTATAGACCCCTTGGACTGGTATCAGTGGGATCTTGGGCAAATCTCTGCTTCTTGGGCCAAAGGGTTCACATTCCTAAGGTATAGTTATTGAACAGAATTATCTGGAAGCTCTAAAAGTATATACTTAAGTTGGGGAGGGGACAGGGAAAACCAACAGGAAGGAGCTTCTAGCTGTTGGTATCTCCAAGTGCTCATTAGAATACCTTGTATCAAGGGTCCAAGGCTAGGTCCCTCTTTCCCAGGGTTTGATGCCCTGAGACAGTTTATTGAAAGCATATGCTCTATCCAGTTTAGTCCCCTCCATGTGGAGGTAGGGAAATAAAACACCCACCCCAATAAATGTTATGCAAAGTAGAACTTTATTTGTTTTGGCATACTGCTATTTGAGGGCCGAGAGAAAAAAAGATCACTCCTTGTTGAGGTGGTGGTGGTAGGGAAAAATCAGGATAGGCTTCCTGGGGGAGGTGGTACCTGAGCTGGGCCTTGAAGGATGGAGTCAAGGATTTCAGCAGGGGTGAAGCATGGGGTGGGGGACCAGTCTGAGCAGTCTGTGTTTAAGTACCAGCAGAAGGATATAAACAGCAATCTTTCAGGACTGAACCCTGTTCAGCCATCTGTCACCAGCAGTCAGGCATGGGGGAGAGGTGGTGGGGGAACCATTAGGACAGCCTGAGAGGAGCTGAACTGAAAGGGACCAGCCGCAGGCTTCTGTGGGAAATGTAAGGGGAAAACCACAGCTGCTGGGAGGTGAGCAGACCCTGCCAGGAAGGTGGCATATTCTCCATCCCTGTTTCTTCCAGCCTGACTCTTCACCAAAGAACCTTGCCTTCTTCCATCTTGTCGTCTCGGTCAAATCTTTTTTCCCCACATTTCGATGTATTGGAGTGGGAAGAAATATTGGCTCTAGAGTTGGTGGAGTGAGCTGGGTTCAGATTCCAGCCTTGCCACGTACAACTTGTGTAACCTAGAACAGGCCTCAACTTTTCCTGGACCTTGGTTTTTTCCGGCTACAAAAGAAGGGGATCGGGCAGCTCTCCAGGTCCCCTTACTAGATCTGTCCTGTGCTCCAGTGACCTCTTTCTCACTTACGCAGTTCTGTTTTGCTTGGAAGTTGCTTGTGTAGGCCTTGAGCTGCCTTTCTGATTCCACTCCATTTTTCTCTCTCAAGCACAGCGTCATGGATAATTGGAAAATGCTCCATGCGACCTCCCTCCTCTGGCTGTTAGATCTCCTGTATATACAGTGATTGAAAGTGTTTAATTCTATACCGTTTTGTGTCTTGATTTGGTTGTCCCATTTGGGAGTCATATCTCCCTTTCTCTAGACATCAGGGTCCTGGATGGCAAGAAACCTACCTCAATTCCATTCACTGAGTCCTTGTTAGTGGCGTAGTTATAGTCAATAGAGACTTAGGCTTGGAGTCGGAAAGACCTAGGTTCCAATCATGCCTCTGCTTGTGGTTGCACATAGTGGTTATGCGACCATAGGCAAGTCACTTCATGCTCCCAGGGTCTCCCCACACTGCGCCCCCCACCCCACCCCGTCTCTAAGACTTAATCATTACAAATTACAGAAAAGCTGTTGGTTTATATCAGTGGAAGGAATCTCTTTCCTTATCAGAAATTCCCGTACCTATGAAATCATACATCTTCCTAAATTTTTTTGGCACCTACTGTATACAGAAGACCATTTGCTGCTAGAAGAGATATGAGTATCTTCTTGGAGCTCAGAGCATAATAAATAAATTTTTCTATCCCCTAAAGCCTAACATACAGAAGTTTTCTGAATACTGATTGGCTGGTCATCAGGAAATAGAACCAGAGACCTAAGCCTCAAGCCAAAAGTCTCCATCTGGTAACCCACACGTGCATAACTTCATCTGTACAGAGGTCAAGAGTCCATAGAAGGGGCCAAAGCAGTGCTTGGTGATGGAGACTTCAGAATGGAGTGAATGCTTAAGTATCAGTGTGTTCCTAAAACATCTCTTGTACATCTCTCCCCACTTTAACAGGATGACGAGGGAAGCCCTTCAGCAACAGAGAACCCACAGGCATGCAGTGGGGAGAAAACAACGGCGGTTGCTCCCATCCGGAACCATGAGCAACGCCTGGAACACATCATGAAAAGAAAAGCTATCTTTGATGAGAAGGTGAGTTTTGGAGGGATGGAGGAGAGCCTCCTTCATCACAGGGAAAGAGAGAGTCCTAGGTTTGGGAGACAGAAGATGTGAATACTCTTCCTGGTTCTGCCACTGACCTCGGCTTAGTTCTTACCCTTCTCCGGGCTTCACTTTCTTCCTCTGTAGAACAGGGATCATGATGTGTACTTCAAAAAGGCTATTAGAAGGATAACATTTTTAAAAATAATAATATCTAGCATTTAGATAGTGTCTACTGGGTGCCTGGTACTGTGAAGCACTTTACAAATATTACCTCACTTGAGTGTCTCAACAACCTTAGACAGTGGTGTTATCTTTTTCCTCATTTTATAGAAGAGGAAACAGGCAGACCGAGGTTAAGTGACTTACCCAGGGTCACACAGCTAATCAGTGTCTGAGACTGGATTTGAACTCAGATTTTCCTGAGTCCACTAAGCCACCCAGCTGCCTGCTGAACATCTCTACCTGGGTTGTCTTGGATGCCCCATGGACATTCCAAAGTCTACATGTCCATCACTGAACTTATTATCTTTCCCTGCTATGCCCCCCACCCCTCCAATTTTCCCTATTTTTGTCCAACCACACAACCTAAGAGTCATCCTCAGATCATCTTGTTGCAACAATTCAGCTAGCAGCTGTTGTGGGGGTGAAAGACCAACACAAGCCCAACAGCAAGGATGCTGCCAGCACAGCTTCTTTGACCTGCTTTACTAAGGAAAGTAATGTTAAGGGGTTAACAATCTTACTTTAATCCAATATATACATATATCATTCACTTAGTTCAGAGGAAAAAGCCAACAACCTGAACTTCAGAGCAAATACAAACAAATTACAAAGATACATTATAAACAGACCAAATACAATTCATAGTTACTAAGAAACCAATATTTGACTTCAGGAGCCGGGGAGCTCATAACAACGGCTGGCCCAGAATCACAGGCCATTCCTCCTATGGCTCACAGCCCCTAAGCAAATAGCTCTGTTCTCTCTTTTTATACACTCTTCAGTCCTCATCAGACATCATCTGAGCAGCCAGAACTTAGGTGCACTCTATTGGCTCTTGTCTTAGCAACTCCCCTTAGAGCCCTGGGGGCTTCACACCCACATAGCCCTAGCTCCTAGTAGATAGGGGTTTGGGCCTGGGACTTTGTACGTCCCAAGGCTCAATCAAAGACACTTAATTGAGCATTCTAAAACAGTAAAAAAATCCCAACTATTACACATCTCCACTCTCTCTTATCTCCCCCCTCAACCCTTTTCCAAACACTTGTCAATCCTACTTCCTCAACGTCTCTCCAGTCTCTTCCTGTTCTCTCTCCCAACAACCACCATAGTCTAGGCCATTACTATCCTTCATCTGGACTGTCGTATTAGGGTCCCAAATGGTCCCTTTGTCTGTAACATCTCTCTTCACTTAGATGCCGGGTTGATCCTAAAGTGTAGGCCTGGCCATGTTACTCCCCAGCTCAAGAAATATCAGTTCACCGTCTTGCCTTTAGGTTAAGAGGCAGGCTCCTGACCTTTAAAACCCTTCATGAGGCCAGGGACACATGAGTCTTCCTATGTATGAGACATTCAATCTTCTGCCTCCTGCCTTGGCACAGGCCATCTCTCATACCTGAAATGCTCTCCCCCCATCTGTAACTCTTAGAAACTCTTCATTCCCTTCAGGCTCAGCTCAAAAGCCACCTTCTCCAAGAGGCCTTTGTTGTTTTGTTAATATACTCACCCCATCTCCCCCCATCCCTCCACCCCATCACTGTGTATTTTTTTTATCCTGTATTTACTTTTTTTCTGAACACTATCCTCCTCAGTAGAATGTAAAGTAATTGGGGACAAGTACAAGTACTGCATCATCTTTGTATTTGTATACAAATTCAAAGCCTGAATGCTAGGCTAAGGAATTTAGACTTTATCCTTAAGATAATGGGGAGCCATTGAAGATTTTTGACCTGGGTAGAGACAGGGTCAGAGCTGTTTCCTTGATGTGAGGGAAGGGCTGTGAAAGCGCCATAAGCTTAAGGTGTTTTCCTGGATTTACCCTTCTTGGCCCTGGTTTGTTGGAAGCCTGATTTTATTTATGTCAAATACTCTGGATCCTAATCCTGTTTCGGCATAGATGCAGAGTGGAGGCCATTCCCTAGCCCAAGAGGAAGGCTAGGCCATGGGGTAGGAACATTGTTCAGGGCCCCTGTCCCCTGCTATCCGTCATCACTAGAAAAGAGCAGGGCTCCCCACTGACTCATCTACCCAGATGGAAGAATTTCTACCCTCTAGGGAAGTAGGAAGCGAAGACTCGATGTACTGTTTCTAAGGGACTCTCTCAGCCTCCATCTTTCCTTTCCTTAGGAGAGGGGTCAGAGAAACTAGGAGACCCAAACCTTGAGTGAGCCCTGAGCCAAGAACAAACAGTGCTTCCTAAAACCTGCACACTAACTCATTCCAGCTTCCCAGAGTGCAGAGGGGGTAGTCCTGGAATCTGTGGCAATTGTGTATGTTCCAAAGATCCGCTGGACTAGTGGAGGGAGGTGCGCAGGGGTTGGACGTGAGAGGATTTGCAAAGGATCCCTCCTCCACCAAGAGTTAATGAACCTCATCCTTTTGATTTTATAACCTAGTAAGAATGTACGGGGGCAGCGAGGTGGTGCAATAGATAGAACACCAGCCCTAGAGTCAAGAGAACCTGAGTTCAAATCCAGCCTTAAATCCAGTTTACCAGCTATATGACCCTGGGGAAGTCACTTAACCCTGATTGCCCTCCCCGCTCCCCCTGCAAAATAAATGAATGAATAGGATGAGGTAAGAGAGTTCATACCCTTTAGAAAACAGAATGACCTTTTTAGAAATATCATTGACACTTGGGATTTTGTTGCCCTGAATTCTCCTCCAGGGCCCTTAACCCCACCTGTGTGGAATAAGCCCTACAGTAGAAAGATAACAGATACTTTGATGAAGAAGGGAGGGAACAAACATTTATTAAGTGCCAACTGTATGCCAGACACTGTGCTAAGAGTTTCAGATAGTCAGTTGATAGACTGGGTTTGGGTCCTGTCTTTGTCACTTAGCATAACCTTGAACCAGTGACTTAACCTGTTTCCTCTCCTGTGAAAATAAAAACTAATCCCTACCCTGGTTCCTTCAGGGTATGAAGCTTTCTGGTGAAGAGGGATGGGAACCCTTGGTAAACAGTGAAGTACTGGAGATATGTGAAGGACGGCGATTACTCTTAAGACTGACATGAGATCGGGAGGCCCCATCTGCCCTGCCTGCTATACCCGTCTGTGTCTCCAGGCCCAGATAATAATGATAATCATAAGCTTCTATTTGGGTGCTCAGTGATTACCAAGTGCTTTCACCTCCATTGTCCCATTTAATCCTCCTGTGAGGTGGGCAGCATGGCCACAGGCCTTCCCAATTTTACAAAGATGAGAACTGAGGCTCGAATTAAGAGACCTGCCCCAGGCTGCATCAGTGACATCAGCCTGCTATTTGCCACCTTCCCCAAAGATGGAGCGGTATAGAGAAAGAGGGGAGGGGGCACCAAGCTAACAGATGTTGCCTTTGATTTCTGTTAGGCCAAACACAGTTAATCTGGGCTAGGGGGTTGATCAGTTAGAAGTGGGGGAGGGGAGAACAAGCAGACACTCATTCATATAATCCCCCAAAATGGTGGTAAGCAGAATTCTGGCCCAGGATGTAAGATTTGAAAACTTTCGGCTTACACGAAATGTGATGTTCTTGATTCAGGGCATTAGGGTAGGAGGGGGTGTGTGTGTGTGAAAATAAAAAGGGTGGGGAAGGGGGGAGAAGAGAGAAGGATTTAAGGGGTGACTTTCAGAGATGGAGAGAGAGAGAAAGACTCTAATCCCTAGAGAAATGAATTTGCCTTCAGACCATTTGTTCACTTAGGCAGCCAGGAGGATAATGATATTAATGTCAGTTCTCTGGCTGGTCTGGGTGGGTTTTTCAGACAAGGGAATGCTGGGCTGCACTGGAAAATGACTGAACCCCTCTGTTTTTAATCCTTAGCCGGAAAGAGATTTCTTTGGGCGTGAGATAGTGAGAAAAGTTGTCACTCCAAGTCAAGGTAGGTGGAATGAATGGGATGAAATGGGACCTCCCTATGGGGGGAGAAGATGGGAGTAGAGAAGGGAGGTGGGGAAGGCCAGATGGGAGCCAGGCATAAATGTTAACAGGGTTTTCTTTCAGTTGAAAGGGCAGAAGTGTCCATTTTAGGGAAGAGGAGAAGGGGACATTGGGAGCAGGGAGGGCTTTTTTATGTGCAGAGAGATCACTGACATTGAAGGAGAGGGAATTTAGTGTTCAGATTAGACTTCAGGGATAGGAGAAAGGATTGTTGAGGGCTATCCAAGTGAGCAGTCCAGGAGGGGTTGTTGGCTAACATTAGCCCCTTCCATCTCAGTGTATGTTGGTCCTCTTCTCCCTGAGATAGGAATGGAAGCCACCAGCTTCTTCGCTTAAAACTTGGGGACCTCAGGAATCTCTCTTAGCCTTGAGTCTTAGAAAATGACCCACATCTTCCTCTTATTCACAGCAAGGGTTCCGTGATACTCATGTCCACCTTGGGGAGTGGGAGCTGTCCAAATCAGAGTCCATTTTTCCTTTAGGGAGTCACTGTCACATAGAGGGGAAAGATCTCAGAAGACTTAGCTCCCTATCCTCCCACTTCCTAGCATCATGACCTGGGGGCTAGTCACTTCTTACTGATTTTTTTAATCTGTAAAATGAGGGTGATAATCTTTGGTCTCCCTCACTGGATGGTTGTAAGAGAACAGCTGTGAAACCCCTTTGGAAATCGTAAAGTGGGTATTATAATAGGTGATTATTGTCATCATCACGACTTCTTCGTTTTCTTTTGGTTGGCCATTGGAATTCAGGACCCTCCAAGTCCCTGGTTTAATCCAAGTCCCACTTTAGGATAATTTCCCTCATAGGATCTTAGTCATCAAACCCAACCCAATCCTTGTACAGAGGAGGAAGCTGAGGGGAACAGATCATCGATGACTGTTCCATTCGTGGCTCTGGTGGTCCCTCTCAGTCCCACCTGGTCATTCCATTGTCCCCTTGTCTTCCCACCATAGAAACCTCAGGACCTGAAAGAGATTCATTGGAGAGGCGGATGGGAAAAGCAGTGGGGAAGAGCGATGTGTGGTTTCGATTTAACGAGGGTGTTTCCAATGCTGTCCGGCGAAACCTTTATATTAAAGACTTACTCTGAACCCTTGAACCCTGGCCCCAAGCTGTTCTCCCTGCTCAGGATTTGGGTGCCTCCTTAAGAGGAAAGAGAGAGACACACACGCTGCCCCCTTCCCCCACCCTATGGGTGTGTGTGTGTGTGTGTGTGTGTGTGTGTGTGTGTGTAGGTTAGATGTCAAGTGCTATGCATTTGAGTGTGTTGGCCATGTTTTGTCTCCAGACCTCTTTGTAATAAATAAATCAGTGAATAAATTGCAACGTTGAGAGACTGAAGTATTGCTTTGTTTTTATTTATGTATAAACCTTAGTTTCCTGCATGATTGGCCTGTTGACTGTAAAATTGTATATTCTACAATATACAAAAGTATTGAAAACCATTGAAAAGTCTTTTTTTTTTTTACAAAAGTTGTTCGTTTACAAGTTCCCCTCTGCCCCCTCCCCCGAAAAAAAAAAGGTCTGAATGGTTTTACACAAGTGTCAGCATCAGTCAGCATCATTAAATGAAAGCCCCCTTACCAAGAATTATAAGACTAGCTGGAGTAATTCTCCCTCCTTTCCTACTCTGCCATTATAACTTTAGATGGTGGTTCTGGCCCCATATGTCATTGGGACCCCACTGCCCAGACTCTTCCCTGGGTGAGTTTACCTTTCCCCAAACCCTAATTGCTCCCTTATCCCCATCCTTTAGGATTTGAAATCCTGCTTCCACCCACCCCTCTCCCCCACCCCCACCCCCCACCCCCCCATACAAATGAGAAGCCAAGGCAATATAGTAAGGTTGCTTTAGTGTGCCATGAACCTAACTGAAAACCAGAGAGAAGAGATTGAGTCGGTGGGAGAGAGTGGCGTGTTTGGGGAAGAATTCACTGTCCCGGTTGGTAGCTGCTGCTCCAGGGCGGATCTGGGAGGGAGAGCTGGAGCCCCTCACTACAGGATGGTACATTTTCCCTTCTCCACCCAGGGGTTGTTCTTCATCAGATCAGGATTCAGAAATGGGTCATTGGGGATTCCATCTTCAATCCACTTGAGCAGTCTACAGGAAGAGGGAAAGGAGTTAGAGTGTCCCTGGGAGGCCAGTGTGTGCCGAACAGAACCCTGGACCTGGGACATGGACAAGCTACTACGAGGCTGTGGTCAAGTCACTTAACTTCTATGTCAGTTTCCTTTTTAAAATGGGGGTGATAATACTTGACTCACAGGGTTCATTTATATTTAGTGAACATTTATTAAACACCTTCTGTGTGCCAGACATCGGTGATACAAAGACAAAAATGAATGTCCCTACCCTCAAAGGGACATATGTGGGGTTCTACAGGGTCATGGGCCCAGGTCTTTCTGACTCCTATAAATGTGGTATTAGAATTAATTCCAAATACTTTAGGGACTTAATGATTTTCCCTCCATTTGCCATGGTGGGAGGGTCAGCTAGGTAGTGCACTAAACAGGGCACTTGCCCTGGAGTCAGAAGGACCAGAGTTCAAATCTGGCTTCAGACACCAGCTGTGTGACCCCGCACAAGTCACTTAACCCCGCTTGCCTCCAAAAAAAACAAGTATGATAGAAAGAGCCCCCAGGTACTAAAGTCTAGTTTTACATACACGGCCTTGAGTTGTTTCCTTTCCTCTGGGATGCCTTCCCCCATGTATAAAATAAGGATAATGGGTCACAGATTTAGAGCTGGAAGGATCCTGAGAGGAAATCGAGCCAAATCCCCCCATTTTACAGATAAGAAACTAGAGCCCAAAGAGGCTGGGACTTTCCTCAGGTCACACCAGTTGCAGGAACAGGATTTTAATTCAGTGCCTCTGACTTAAAATCCAATATGCTTTCCCCTTACCAGCTGCCTAACAGGACCCAGCCTCAGTCCCTTGAAGTTAAAAAGATGATAGGAAGTGTTAATGATATTAGTAACATCATAACAGCATTGAGCCAAACAACTCAGAATTCTTTCAGGTCTTTCATCCAAGGTCAGAGGCTGGGCTCGGGTCTGCCAGGCAAGCTAGGTTCTAGAAGGGTTCACAGTCTCAAGACTTGCCTGGGGCTAAGCCTGGCATATGGCCTTGGAGAGTCAGAATGGCCAGGAACTGAAAGTGGTCACCTAGGACCCCTAGATCAGTGCCTAACATCAGTTGATCACTCCACAGCCAAGTGGCACTTGTCAGGCCAACAACTCACACCCAGCCAGAGCCTGTCAATTCTATCTCCATGCCACCACCTGAGCCCCTCTTGGATTAAGGCCTAGTTTGTTGAGAACAGATGGCACACTGCATTGGCATATACAAATGACATACAAATACACAGTGGTGCATTACAGCATATATGCAAAAACTGATGTATGCAAACGAATCCATGGTCTTCCTTGAAGAGTGGGAGGAAGGAATTCTTCAGATAGGGCTGTGTTGGGCCAATAGGCAGGAGGACTGATGTCCCAGACCTAGACTACAGGTATCCCAAGGAGAGGAAGACCCCACGGCAGGGGAAGTTAGTGGGTCCAAGGCAGCTTCCACCACCCCCTCCTCTGCCTCCAAAGAGCACAAAAATGAGCCCCAAACCAGGCTAAGACCCCTCTCTCATAAGAGATGCCCCCTCCCATTCCACCCCACCCTATTCCTTCCAAACATCCTTGAAGAAGAACCCTGCCCCTGGATCATTGAGCCACACCCTTGTCGCCACCCTCAAATGTGTATGCGTATCCATGTACACACACATATGTGTGTATATGTGTATGTATATGTAATCTATGTATAGTGTGTGTACATACACGTGTGTGCATATACATGTGTCTGTATGTACACATAGATATATACATGTACACATATACATACATACGTGTGTGTGTGTGTATCTGCACCTTCCTCAGGCTTCTCCCAAGTCAGTCCCAGCCATGCTGCCTTTCCCCTCCTATCTCTGTCCATCAGTAACCCCTGCCTTGAACCCTTCCCAAGGCACGGGTCCCAGGAAATATCCACATCAAGAAGTCAGAGAGTCCAGGTTATACCTTGGGTTTCCAAAGGCCTGATGTCTCTCCTCTGTCCACTTTCCCTGATTTCTTTGAAATCTCTGGGCGTCCTGTTCCAGATCCAGCATTCCTTCCATGCCCCCACCCTACTTCTCAGTGAGTCACCAGCATAAAGGTGATAGCTGAAGCCCTGGCAAATGACCCATAGTCTCTGCTGCTCTCTTGGGCTTGGATAACAATTGGTCTTAACAAAATTCTCCCTCTCGCCTCCCCCAGTGTATATTTTGTGTTTCACCCACCTGAAGGGGGTGCTTCCTGTTTGTATCCTCAGCACTTGGCACAGAGCCTGGCACTTAGTAGGTGCCTAATAAATGCTCGCCAAAATAATTTTCTGCATTATTTGGCCTTGGACGGAACTAAAAAGCCAGAAAAGAGAGAGTGGGGGCATGGAGGTACCCGAATGGAAGGGTGTTCCTAAAGGAACTCTGGCTCCCAGCATCACCCCCACTTAACAGGCAACTCTGGGACCCTGCCTTATCCTCAGAGCTCTTTCTTAGATTAAATAAACACCAGAGACCCTCAAGGGCCAAGCCAGAGGCAGCTGTTTGGAATAGTTTGTTTGCATAATATTTGAATGTGATTTGCATACTTGGGCCAAAGCTCACACACCATCAAAATATGATTGCTTCTCCCAACAACGGCCCCTCTCTCCACTTTTGACCCTGTCCTACAAGGGAGTGAGGAGTCAAAAGAAAGGAGGTTCATTGGAGGGCACATGCCAGGTCCAATGACGACTCACTCAGGTATTGTTTTTGAAGACATCTCCCTCTTGAAAGCCAGTTGGTATTTCAGACTCTCTACTTCTTTTTTCATCTGAGGTACATCCCACTCTTCCATGATGCCTGGAGGGCTGGCAGTTCCAGGAACAGGCTGGCAGTGGAGAAAGAGAAAAAGGAATTTAGGGACAAAGACCATCCATCCCAGCAACCAAAAAGCCACTTCTCTTCTGACAATGGACCATGGACAATGATGGACCCCAGTCCTTATTCTGCTAAGGGACCCATGTCACAAATACATCAGGCTATCAATCTCTATGAACTTGTTCTCCTGGGAGAGAGGCCAACCTCGCTTTCCTCCAGCTGAATGCAGATGGAAGGGGAGAGAATGAGTTGGCAGCTGAGAGCTCCCAGGTTGCAGCTGAGGCCTGGGGCCTCTGCTGGTAATGCTTTATAATAATTTTTAAAGCCCCTTACCATCCATCATTGCATTGAATCCTCACAATACTCTTTTGAGTCAAGCAGAACAAAGATTATTTTCCTTATCTTACAAACGAGTAAACTGAGGCACAGACCTCAGTGACCAACAGCAGCTACACTCTACTCTTTACCTTCATCACCGTCAGTTAAAACTATCACTAACATACCACCAGGAGCAGCAGCAGCAGCAGAATAGTACTTTAGGGGATAGAGTGTTAGGCTTCAAAGTCAGGAAGGCCTAGCGGGGAGTAGTTGGGGGCGGGGAAGAGGTGTTGCCAGAACCAGCTCAAACTGATGTGAGAGCCACTTGTTAAACCCAGCATGAGCATTGGCAAATGCCACCTCAGTTTATCTTTTTGTCAGTTTCTGGACTTAAGAAAGTAAAGGGGAAATGTTAATGATGCAGATTAAACTTAAAAATGTATATTGTTAAACATTTACCAAAACATACGTCACCTTGAGCAAGTCATTTAAGCAAGTCTTAGTGCCACAGGTGTCACTCTAAGACCATAAATTGCAGGTAAGATGCTGTTCAGCATCCATGGAATAAATTCATCATAAGGAACTTCCTACATCAATGAAATGACGTCATACACACAAAACCCATTCATTTCACCATCATCAGCACCACCCAGATCACCCTAGGAGGATCCAGCTGCCCTCCTGGATTTCTCTTGTTCTCCTTCTCAATTCTTCTTCTCTCGACCCGGACTCTTTCCTCTCCTCTTCTCTTCCTTTCCTTGATGATCCTGTTATGGGTTCAGTGATCATCTTTACCCAGATAACTTCCACATCCACGTATACAATCCTAATGTCTCTCCAGAGCTCAAGTCCTGTGTTGCCAGCTTCCTGCTGGATTGTTCAGTTGTTTCAGTCATGTCTGACTCTTCATAAACCCATCTGGGGTTTTCCTGGCAGAGATACTGGCTCGGTTTGCCATTTCCTTCTCCAGCTCATTTTACAGATGAGGAAACAGAGGCCAATAAGGTTAAGTGACTTGGCCGGGGCCACATAGCTAGTAAGTATCTGAGGCCAGATTTGAACTCAGAAAGATGAGTCTTCCCCTGACTCCAGGCCCAGGAACCTGTACTTCAACACCTAGCAGCACCTGCTGGATACTTACATTTAAATGTCCCTTTGATGTATCAAACTCAGCACCTCCAAGACAACTCATCCTCTTTTCTTCTCATCTAAACTTCTGGCCACCTTCCTCCCACCCCGTTTCCCTGCCCAGGTTCATAACCTGGAGTCATCTTAGACTCTTTTATACCTCCCTTGCCCCTCCCCCCTCCATATTCAATTGATTGCCTAGCCTCATTCATTCCACCTCCACAATATCTTGTATCTATCCACTTCTATCAGTTCACATGGCTGTCACCCTAGTTAACTTTATTCAACCAAGAAAGCAAGTCTTTGTCACCTCTTGCCTGGACAGTCACTGTAATACCTCTTAGTTAGGCTTCCTGCTTCCAGCATATCCTTTTTCTAATCCATCTTATGCACAGATGCCAAGATAATCTTCCTAAGGTACCACTTCGCTCCATTGCTTTGGAAACCTTCTGTAGCTCCCTACTGCCTCTTCTATAAAATACCAACTTAATAGCCTGGCGTTTAAGGCCTATCCACAATCTAGTTTCAAGCTTTCCTTCCCTTATCTCTTCCTTTATTCCGCACTACTCCCATCCTTATGTAGTGTCCCAGAAAAAAAAAAGGAACCAACACAGTTCTCTGAATTTGACATTCTATTTCCATGTTTTTCCTGAGGCCATCTCACCTTGCAATATCCTTCTGTTTTGCCAATCCTCCTCTCCCATTGGTGAATTCCATTTTGGTGGGCTTCCATTTTGTGGAGGGGCCCATTTCAACTAATCTTCATTCCTCTCCCTGCTATGCTTCTGACTTTCTGAACTTCAACACCAATATCCCAGCACAAGGTACTCTTTCAACCCTCCCCCACCCCTGTCCAATTCCCTTTGTGTGTTATTTACCCCATTGGATAGTCAACTCCTTGAGGGCAGGGACTGTCTTTCTTTTTCCTTCTATATGAATCCCTAGAGCTGAGAACAGTACCTGGCATATAGTAAATGCTTAATAAATGCCTTTTTCCTTGTGTCCATAAGTTTATACATTCTGTTTCCCATGCCTGGAACACACTTCTTCCCCACCTCTACATTTCAGATTTCCTATTGTCTTCCAAGCTAAGCTCAGGTACCATCTCTACTGTGACGTTTTCGCTGACCATCAGCTCACAGCTTCTGTCTGTATCTCACTGATTTATACACATATGAAAAATGTTAACCATGTTAGCCTCTGTAAGTAGATTTGAAGATCCTTGAGGGTGGGAATTATTTCTGATCTATCTTTGCATTCTCCAAAATCCAGCACAGGTAGGTAAGCAAGCTACTTGGGTGTAGGGATTAATCCATTTATTATGTTTATATCCCCAGTGCCTAGCACAACACTTTGGAGCGTAGTAGGTCCTGTCAACCTCTTTTGGTCTAAGAAAACAAACTAAATATGGCTGTGTTCCATATTTTTGTTTCTCTCACAAACTGGATTGACATGCATTGCGTGGGAGTTACAGTCCAGAACTAGGGCCGCTCCCCAAGGGGGCCAGTCCAGACCTGGCTCAATTTGGGGGTTAGGGTACAGAGTATATGCCCTCCAAAGAGTGTGTGTTCTCAAGGGGTCCCAATCAACTCTGACTGGGCAACATACTGGGAGGTGGACTATATTAAAATGAGGGTCTTGAGGTACGGACTTAGGTCATTTAATCTTGGCCAAAGAGACATCAATTTCCTTATCACCTGTCTTGACCATAGGGAGGAATCAACATTCACCCAGACCTGTCTGGGCAACTCAAGGAGCAGGAATAGACCCATTTAGATTAGATCTTAAGGCCCTCATGAAGAAGAAACTAAACTTACTAAGAAAGGGGGATAGGAGAAGCTCTGAGTCTCCAAGATAATGATTACTAAGGAAAATCATTTTTCACAATCCATAATGAATGTTTATTGACTGATTTTACATATGTTCAATAACGGTCTATTGATTCATTAATCAATATTAATTGATTAATTAATTAATCAATTAATATTGAGTAGACTTCTATTAAAGCAGAAAGCACCAAGGTTAGACATTGGAAAGAACTTTGCCAATAGTGGGATGGAGAGTCTGGAACAAGGCAGAGTTCTTTTGGGGATAAGAAACTTGGTACAATGATCTCAGGTTTATTGAACAGTCCTCTCCGCCTCACCTACCTTGGACAGGCTCTCAGGATTCTAGAGGCCCCCCCCCACATCTCCTTCCCCCCAGAACCAGGACTTCAGCGTTCTAGAACAGGGCTTCTTAAACTTTCTCAGTAGCATTCGTTGGCATTTCCTGGCCTGAAGGCATGTGCAGTACAAAGTGCGCATGCTTTGTGTTCAGAACCAAGGCTGCGGTGAGGTTGCATGATACAACATGGGCAAGCGCTGCCGGCAACACTTTGGATTCTTTATACGTTTGATTTTTAATTAAGTTTTGGTCATTGCATGCTCAGAAACCTCTTACTGTTGCCAAATTTTTCTGGGGTCTTGACCCACAGTTTGAGAAGTGCCATCCAGAACATCTTCTTCCCTTCCCCCCAAAGACCTCTAGAATCTGACCCATACTCTAGAACTCCTTGGGTGAGACAAATAGGCCTTTTGGTGAGAGGCTTTGTAAGTATTCCTCTTTGCCTTCTGTTGTTGTTGAAACCAGAGAAGAGGGGGGGGGGCATTTGATTAACAAATTTGAGAGTTGCCAGGGGGATCAGCAAGGATCTGCTTCCTTTTTAAGGAAGAGGGGAGAATCTGCAGCCTCGATTCCCCAAGCAAGCCAAGGGATCTGAACTCCACTGTCACATAAATATGAGATCTCCCCCTCTGGAAGAAATCTTACACTTGCCCTCAGTTTCTCCTACGTAAAATGAGACAATCCCTAAGGGTCCTTCCAACACTGACATTTTTTGATAGAGAACCTATGTATTCTCCGCAGAATAGGTTAGAGAATGAAATTTATCTGAGGAGACTATCAGTGACAATTGCTCAGCCACATTATCCTTCAAGGTTCTCTGCCCAGAGTCTAGGCTGGGGGGTTCAGTGGTCAGAACTCAGGACTAATGAAGCCAACTTATGGGATCCCCATTGAGACCAGTTAATTTTGCACACTTACTCTCTGAGCCTCAGTTTCCACATTTGTTAAATGGTAAATGCCTGACTTGATTCCTTCATGGAGTGGTTTTCAGTATCGTAAAGCTCAGTATAAGACTTTAATACTATTAACTCCTAAACCAGATTGATCCCTAATTGTGGCCCCAGACTGAGCCATCCCTCCAGAATGACCCCTAACCTTGGCTCCATACTGATCATACCTCAACCTCAAACTAACAACTAACCCACCCTGGCCCTTAATTTTGTTCAGACCGAGGCTACGGACTGACCCTGAAATCCCCACCTAGCTCCCTCCACTCACATGTACATTGGGTAAGGGAGATTATGGATGGCTCAGTGCGGTCCATCCCCACATGACTCTGAATCCATAGCCTGCTGCCACATAATAAAAGAATATGCACGTAGATCCCATTCTAAGGAAGCCCTATCTCATCCAATCTTGATTAGGGAGTACACCAGGAATAGCGTAATCCACTATACAAAAGCATTTGGCCCAGGGGCTAGACATCCTATTGACAGTCTGACTAAATGTGGCAAGGTGACAGAAAGAGAGCTGTCGTTCTCCTCACCATACCTCCCCTATGCCCAGCTTCAGCATCACAGCGGGCAGGGTTGTTGTGTCCCCTCAGCTCCTGACCAGGAACTAGATGGAATCTCAAATCCACCTGGGCACCACCCATTCAATCTGTCGCCAAGATGTGGTGTGCCATCCTATGCCAATCTACATTCTCCTCTCTGTTCTAGTTCTATGTGGGACCAAGAGATCCTGGGCCCTGGTCATCTCTATCATGGGACTACTAGAGATGCCTCTAATCCATTCCTTCCCCCCATCCTCCATTGCCCTGGGTTCTGGGATATAGGAAGACTCTAAATAACTTATCTTTTTTTGACCCTAAATAATTTAAATCCACTGGAGATCTCCAAGTGTCCCAGGGATTCTTAACTCCCATGAACAGCAGGAAGAGCAGTAGATCTGAAATCAGAGGCCGTGGGTTTAAATGCCACCTCTTACTATCTTTCCACCTGTGGGCCGGTCACTCTTGACTTCCTTGAACCTGAGTTTTCTCATCTCTAAAATGAAGGGATTGGGCTAGATGTCATGTAAATTCCCATCTAGCTCTAAATCTGTGTTCCTATGATCTTCTTGCACTAATCTTCTCCCAGAGGTTTTAACAAAATAAGGGGGCCATTTTGAATTTTTCTCTTCTGTCTGCTCTGGTTCTAATAAAAAGCTAAAGGGACCAGAGGGAGAAAACAAAACACACAAGAGTGTAATCATTCCACACCTTCCTGGCCCATGGTGCATCGGAAAGGGAGCTAGGTCTGAGGTCAAGAAACCTGAAAGACCCGAGTGTGAATCTCAGCTCTTCTGCTGACTACTCATCTGAGTGACTCTGGGCTAGTCATTTAAGCTCTTCCTTTTCCTAGCTCTAAAATGAGGTCGTAAGGATAGATAACTCACTGTTAGAAGGACCTTCGGAGGTAGCTATGTGGCAGTGTGGATAGAGTGCCCAGCTTGGAGTCAGGAAGACTTCCTCAGTTTAAATATGGCCCCAGACACTTACTGACTGTATGACCCTGGGCAAGTCACTTCACCCTGTTTGCCTCAGTTTCCTCATTTGTAAAATGAGCTGGAGAAGGAAATGGCAAACCACTCCAGTATCTTTGCCAAAAAAAAACCCAAATGGGGTCACAAAGAGTCAGACAAAACTCAAAATGAATCTTGGTTAAGTCTCATTTTAATATGATTTGGGTGTGCTCAGGCATTGTCCTGATTCCTCACTGACCCTAGCAAAAGAAGTCCCAGGGTGTCAATGGTATCTCCTTAACAAGGTAAGAGTTTGAAGGATGATTGGTTGATTCAAGTTCAGACATGGTGCTATCCCTTTGAACTCGGCCTTTGAAAGGGAGCTTGGAGAAGGAGCCCGAGGAGGACAACCAGAACTGGGTAACTGGTCAGAGAGAAGCCCATGGGACACATCTAAATTTGGTTTCCTCCAAGGAAAGCTGCCTGCCCTAGCCACATGGCACCTCCAGGGAACTGTGAACACCAGGAAACCATTTGGCCCCGGGATGGCCAATTATGGGCCTTGGCAGATGGATAAGGAGTTCCTGGGCCAAGTAGGGAGCAATGGGAATGACAGCCGGCCTCGATGTGCTGATGGCAACAGTCAAAAGATGAGCCACCACAGGAGGAAGGGGAGGCCAGGACAGATTAAGTGACTTACCCAAAGTCAAAGAGATAATAGGTAGCGGATCCAGGATTTGTATCAAGGTTCCTGAGAGCCAAATCCAAGCCTCCTTTAACCACCCCTATGCTGCTTCTCCCTAAAGTGCCTCCCAGCTAAAAGAGATCCTGTGATCCAGTGATGCCACCTTGCCCCTCCCCTTCCTCCAGCTCATTGGCCCCCTGGCTAATTAAAAGCGGGCCATGTCATGCTCTTGACACTACCCTCACTCCGAACAAGTGTCACTCATTCATCCCAGCTGCCCACTGTCAATGCTGGCCTTCGGCGCTCCACTTTACGTTGGCACCCTTGGGGCCAGAGGGCCAGTCACTTTGCATGGGCTGAATCAGAAGGATTTCACACACAAAACCCACATCTGGTGAATCAGGACTGATTTGACTGCGATTTGAATCACTGGCTGAGTCAGGTTCCAACGGCAGAGGAAGACTGAGTTGAAGGACTAAGAGTGGGATTGGGGCTGGACAAGGGGCACATGCCCCCGGACTCAGGGGTGGGGGGAGGGGAACAGGCTCCGGACCTGGGTCATTGGCAGAAAGGCCAGTGGTGTACAGCAATGGTATCCAGATAGCGCTTTAAGGTTTTCGGAACGCTTTACAGATATCTCATTGACTCTCACAATAATCTTGGGAGGTGGGTACTATTATTATCTCCACTTTACAGCAGGGGAAACTGAGGTAGATGGCAGTTAAGTGACTTGCCCAAGTACATGGAGATAAGGAAGGATTTGAACTCAGGTCTTCTGGACTCCAAGTCCAGTGCTCTATCCACTGTGCTACCTGGCTACTAGTAGAAATAATTTATAACCAGGAAAAGTGGGTTCTAATCCTGGCTCTGCCACAAATCTGCTTTGTGATCCTGAGCATGACACCTCTCCCTGGGTCAAGGAGTAGATTTGAAAAGAATGGTTTCTAGTATCCCTCCCAGCTCTAATGTTCTCTCTCTCTCTCTCTCTATGTATATATATATATATATATATATATATATATATATATATATATATATATATATATATATATATATATATATATATATATATATTTATTTGCAGGAGGGAAGGCAAGGCAGTTAGGGTTAAGTGACTTGCCCAAGGTCACACAGCTAGTAAGTGTGTCAAGTGTCTGAGGCTGGATTTGAACTCAGGTCCTCCTGACTCCAGGGTCGGTGCTCTACTCACTGAGCCATCTAGCTGCCCCGATAGCTACTATAATAATAATAATAATATATTATTATTACTTATGCCATTCATTTCACAAGATTTGTATGAGTAAAACTCACAATGTAGAATTCTCTTATTCTAGAACTACTGCTTTATTCAAATGCCTCTTATTAGGACCAGTTTCCCTTAAAAAAATCTGCATCCCACAGCTTTCAATATTTAAATGATTTCCTAAATCTAAGAACCTATAATGGAAGAGTAAAAATTCAGGACACCTCTCCTCCTTCCCCCAAAGTGAGGTCCTAGCCATGTGAGGAAAGTGCCTTGTCAACCTTAAAACACTGTAGAAATGGGGAATAATATTGCTGAGTATCATCATCTCTGTCTGGTCTGGCTAAAGAAATCTGCTACCCCAAGGAAAGGCTGGGGGCAGAGAAAAATGGGTGCTGTTCCTGTTATTGGAGCTAGCTGGCCCCAGAGAACACTTATTCAAAGAGGTCAGAGGTGGTGAGTGTGGACCGTTGAATATGCTGTTGGATGTAGGTGCCTGGCTTATAGTGACCTTAGATAATGCTGCTGATTAACTGATGTGATTAATTTTGCTCAACCATTTCTCTCTGTGTCTCTCTGTCACTGTCTTTTGGTCTCTCTGTCTCTCTGTAGCTCTATCTCTGTCTTTCTGTCTCTCTGTCTGTGTCTCTGTCTTTTCACCTTTTGTGACAAAGGATGTGGGGAGAGGATATTCAGAAATTAAGGTAAGATATGGAAGTGAGGTAGTAATAAAACTTTTAAAATATGACTATTATAGCTAGAAGAGAATTTAAGGATTATCTTAGACTGGGTTCTTAACACAGGGGTATCCTTAGACTGATTTCAGGGGCTCTGGGAATTTGGATTAGAAAAAAATTACATCTTTATTTCAACATAATTGGTTTCCTTTGTAATCCTATGGATAGGTGTTCCGAAAGTCTTGACACTCCTAAAGCTTACTGCTGTACTGAGCCTTTGGGAATGCCCTGCACTTTATTTTATGCATTTAAAAATCATCCCAAGCACATTCACCAAACTCCCAAAGGTGTCCATGACACTAACAAGGTTAAGAACCCTTGAATTCTTGACCAACCACCTTATCTTAGATGTGCCTTCACAGAGACCCAGAATGGGCTATATGTTGACTTGATGGCTGATTCAGGGATAGAAGCTAAGTCTCCTGATACCCAATCCCCAGTTCTTTCTACACCATGCCTGCCAAGGGGTTACCGTTAGGGTATAGAGACTGGGTATAGAATCGTTTGTGGGGCTGCACTACCAAAAGGTAGGTGGGGATAAAGGAAACCACGGCAAGTGCTCGAATAGAACTGGTGTCCAGGAAGTATTTAATGAATTAAGGAACGGTACAAAGAATGGAAACAAAAGAAGGTCCCCAGAGAGGAGGTAATTTGGATCTTTTCTAGGGGAGAGAAGAGTATCTGTGGCCAGAGCCCCCAGGGCAGTTGGAGCTATGACCCAGCCACTTGGTGAGGACCAACTAGGTTGGCTCAGGGAAGGGCGCTTGTAGACTCTGGGGCCTAGGGAGAATTTATCTTACCCCCCTGAGCCTAGCTCTTGGCCCTCACCCCCAGTGACTCAATCACTGCATAGCAACAGAGTCCTGGGACCTGCAAGACTCCGCACCTTACCCTGGACTCCAGGTTCCCAGAGGCCTTCTGTAGCCAAGGTTCTATGGAAGATAAAGATAGGATTTGGAGGGAAGAAGGCAGAGCAGGCAGAGTACTAAGAGGTGAGATTGGGCGGGTAGGATGTTAGGATTTGGGGGAACAGATATCACAGGCAGAATTTAGTGGGCAGGATATTAGGACAAATATGACAAACAGAATTGAGGTGGGGCAAAATTTTGAGGGGCCTGGATATTGGGATGTGAAAGGAAGGAAGGCCAACTGTTGGGGGCAAAAGGTTGGGATTTTAGGAACCAAGGAACAAAGATGTTCAAAGACATGGCTTGGGGGAAGGATGTTAGGATTTTTGAGAGAGAGAGGACCAGCCATTAGAAGACCTAGTATCAGGATTTTAGGGGAGGAGAGGAAATTTGGTAGACAAGGTTTTGGGACTTTGCAGGTAGAGTAGGATTGGGAGGGGTGTGTGATATAGGGTGTTGGGGGATTAGCATACAGAGAGTGCCTAGAAGGCAGCCTGAGTAGGAATTTGGGGGGCTGTAAGGCAATTTGGTTTTACTCTCTCCAGGACCCGAGATAATTCTGGCTCAGATGTAAAGAGAGGGGGTAAGCATGTCTGCCCTCTTAGGCCTGGCTGAAATTTTTATTTTTAGCTTAAGCAAGTGTGTGAGGCGGGCGAAGGGAGAGTAATTGGGCCCAGTGCCCTCTCTGCCTGTCACAGTGCGAGTCTAGGGGAGCCAGTAGCTTTGGCTTTAACCATGTGAAGCCTGGAAATCCTTCCAGGGTCATCAGTGGAAGGGGAGGGAAAGAGGGTTTGTAAGGGTATGTGGGGTGTAATTCCTTCTTACTTTTTGCCTAAAGAGAGAAAGGCTGGATGCCTTTCTCAGCTTCACTGAGATGGGTATTTTTCCATCTGTCTGCAAAGCACACTGCCTCCTGGTGCTGTTTTGGTTTGATTGGGTGTGTACATGCACGCACACACACACACACAAACACACACAACACATATATAGACGCAAATATAATCTCACACTAACTTACACAGTGATAAACAAAGATACACATTCATGAGCATAGCTGTACATACAGACATATATACATAAGGACACACACACATACACACACCCCTAGTTGTAGGGGTTTCTTCTATCTGATCGCTGTCAGATTGGTCACAGAGGGACAAAAGCTCTGTGGGGTCAAGGTCTTGGGCATTGCTCAGAGGGTGACTCCATCTCTTTGACCACAGATGGGGGTATCTATAAGCAAGTATAGGCTGGATGGTAATACACCTATACCTTTGCCAATGTACTCATGGGTATACATATGGCAACATACACATAAATGCACACATGTAAGCACAGTCATACTCAGACACAAATGCTTTCAGAGACTCAGGCACTCAGGTAGACACAGCTTTACAAATACACAAATATCCAGACTCATAAACACAGGCACAAATAGACAAATTCGCACATGCACACAAGCAGCTGTCTGACCTTTGCTCCAGTCAGTCCTTACCAAAATCTCCCCTCTCTTCTTAGATGAGGTGAGAACAGTCATCAAAAATTGATCTTATGGTCAAAATGACTTGGAAGGCCAATGGCTGCACTGCTAATCTCCTTCTCTTGATCCTTCCCTTCTTCCCACCTCATTCCTCTCTCTTCCTTCCTCCCCCAAACTCTCCAGTCATTTCCCCCCTCTCCTTACAGGATCCCACAAGGGCCTCCAAGAATAGGACTGGAGGGTCTTGATGGGGGAGGTGAGGGAGGAAGCCGAGGACCATTGACCTCCAAATTCTTGGGCCCAGCTTCTGCACCCTTCCCATCTCCACCACCAAGGAGGCAGACTGATCAACCAACGTCTTCTTTCTATTATCCCTTTTCTGCCGCATCCCAATAAAACCTAGTCTAGCCTAGCCCTACTATAGATGCCCCCATCTCTGGTCAGAAGGATGGGGCCATCCTCTGGGTGCTGTCCAAGACCTTGGCCCCAGAGCGCCAGTGTCCCTCTGTGAGCAACCTGACAGAAGACCAGATAGGAGAAACCCCTATAAATCTGGTCCTGAACCCCCAAACCCAGATCACATCCTTATGGGGGACCAAGAGCCAGCCTGCCCTCTCAGACTGCCCTCTCTAACCCAGATGCTTTGCCCTGCATCTTTCATCCTCTGGCCTTAACTATGCTTGAAACACTCCCAAGCAGCCCGGCAGCCTGCCCCAAAGCTTTTTTCTCCTCTGGCTGAGGAGTCACAGTCTGTCCTTCCTCTAGCCTAGGTGGCCTGGAGCCAGCCACCACGAAGGGAAACAAGCCTTGTTGAGAAGGCAGTACGGGGACCGGGAAAAGCGGGAGATCCCAGGTCCAATCCCATCTGCACCCCCAAGACCCTACCTGGAAAGCGAGCTCCTACGAGCGCAGACCCTGGCCCTTGTCAGCCGGGCGTTCCCCAGAGCCTGGCAGACTCTCCTTGCTGCTTCCAGATGCGCCTCCGCTCCGCTCCGCTCCTAAAGGCGATCTCGAGCGAGCTGGGGACGGTTCCGCAGTCCCAGCGGGAGAGAAGAGAGGAAAGCCGGCGCACTGGCGCGTACAATGGGGACGCCCCCCAGCTCACCCGCTGGATCCTGGGCTGCCCCGAAGGGGAGGAGGTGGGGCAGGCTGAGCGAGTGTGAGAGGAAGACCCAGACAGACTGAGCTAGAGCTAGAACGGGGGCGCGACGAGCCAGTCAGACGGAGCGAGCCCCGGGCCCTGCGTCCTGCGTCCTGCGTCCTGTTCCAATCCCTCCCAGTGCCCTCTGTGCTTAATAGCAGGTTCTGCAGAAACAGGAGCGGATTAAGCAGTAGCTGCTGGGTGTCTCATTAGCTCCTGGGTAATTTCCATTGGTAGCTGACGCTGGGTGACAGGGGATGTTTGGGTACCACTGCTGGCTCCCCTTGAGAGCGAGCCTTTAATTGTATCCCTGAGGGGTAAAGGAGACCCAGAACAGAACCCAGCACACACACGGGGGCACACACACGTATTCAGCACGCATAGACACAACACACAAGTACACACAATACAAAAAGATGCACAGTCACAACACACACACCCACACACCTGATACACAAGCACACACATTTAACACAGCAGTCATGCAGTATAGACATTTCCACACATTCAACACAGCAGTCATGCAATACAGACACTTCCACACATTCAACACAGCAGTCGTGCAATAGAGACACTTCCACCATAAGCAAAGGTACCAAAAATGCATACATACAGTTCCATGAGAGACAGACATACACAGAACACAGAATACTCCCATGTCACACAAACCCAGCAACATAGATACAAAATACTTAAGGGTAACAGCTCAAGACTTAAGTATTATGCCCGTTTTAGAGGTGAGGAAAGAGAAAGGCTAAAGGGTCAAGGGTCCTGCCTGAGATCCCCCAGTCAGTCCACATAGGAGCATGGCAGAATGGCTAGAGTGTGGATTGGAGCCAGGGAGACCTGGTTCCAAAATCTCCTTAAAGGCACTTTCTCACCCTGGCCAAATCACCACCTATAAGTCACAATCTTCTCATGTAGGAAGTGGGGATGATACTAATAGCACCTACTTCACAGGGATAAAGGATAAGGATAAAATGAA
Organism: Trichosurus vulpecula; assembly: GCF_011100635.1. Taxonomy (NCBI): domain Eukaryota; kingdom Metazoa; phylum Chordata; class Mammalia; order Diprotodontia; family Phalangeridae; genus Trichosurus; species Trichosurus vulpecula. Next base: position 71,698,903 of record NC_050581.1, read on the forward strand.
ATAATATATGTAAAGTACCTTAAAGTGATAAATATATCAGTTATTATTATGGAGACATGCCTGTGCACAAAACATAGGTGAACACATATGCACAGATTCCATATAGACATGCAAGCACACGCTCACACACACAAGGGGAGGGATAGACTATAATATAACTCCTACTCAAGATCCCTCAATGACTTCTGAGGTGACTCAGAAGCACCCTAAAGGATATTTGCTGTGACTCTGGCTGCCCATTTAATTTCCCTTTCCCTTGAGGTCAGTGTGTGACCAGGACGTGGAAGGAGGAGGTCCCATCCTGGGAAGAAAGAAGCATCTAATTAACACCTCCCAACAGTAGCTGTTCTGTGACCTCATGAGACAGGGACAAAGACTGTATCTTAGGGGGCAGCTAGGTGGCACAGTGAGTAGAGCACCAGTCCTGCAGTCAGGAGGACCTGAGTTCAAGTCTGGCCTCAGACATTTGACACATTAACTGTGTGACCTTGGGCAGGTCACTTGACCCCAATTGCCCTGTCTTCCCCCCTGCAACCAAATAAAAATATTTTTTTAAATTAAAAAAACAAAAAATATTGTATCTTACTCTCATTCACTATGGTCCTGCTTGCCATAAAAGATCCAGGAGAGACAATAGGACCCCAACTCACTAGATGTAGTCCCTGAATGCCCACGCTAGCTGACCCAAAGGATGGAATGTTTCAAGCACATAAGGGGAAGATGAGGTTAAAGGCCCTTCATGAAGCACCCTGGTGTGGATGTGGGGAGGTTCTGCCCTGGGACAGCTATGACGCAGAGAGAAAGAGGGACAGAGACAAGGAGATAGAGACAGAGAAGTAGTTCAGAAAAAAACTAACCCACACATTAATAGAATCTGTATTCGCAGGATATGCAAGGTTCCCTATCCATAGACATTCACCTCTGCAGAGAAGGGAGAGATGCGTTTTCTCACCTCCTTTTTGGGACCAAGCTTAGTCAAAGTGCTACAGTTGTCATTCACTTTTGGGTTTTGGGTGACTTTTTTCTTTCAGTGACTCCATTGTTGAAATCAGTGTGTATCTTGTCTTCCTAGTTCTATTTATTTCGCTCTTCCAGACTTCTCTCAATTCTTCACATTCATCATTTCTTACAGTGTAGTAATATTCCATTTCATTCCCATGCCCTGGTTTGTTTAACCATCTTGTAATCGATGGGTATCTTCTTTGTTTCCAGTTCTTTGCTACCACAAACAGTGTCAGTAGGAATATTGTGGTGAACAGGAGACCCTTCTGCTCTGGATTTCTTTGGGATGTAGACCTACCAGTGGGATCTTAGGGTCAAAGGACAAGGACATTTTTGTCTGTTCAGCTCTTGGAATGCCCTAATTGTACTTTCCTTTTCTGTCCAGCTAAAACCCGTCTTTCTTCCACTTCCTCCCAGAGCCCTTAGTTCTGCCCTCTGGGACCATGAAGAACAAGCCTAATCCATCTTCCCCACAGCCCTTTAAATTCTTGAAGATAGCCACCCATTCCCCCTTAAACCTTCCCTTCCAGAGGCTGAATATCCTTAGTTCCTTCAGCCAGTCCTCACATAGCATGGCTTCCTGGAGCTAGAGAGGCCTGGGTTCAAATTCTGATGAAGATACTTCTTAACTGTATGACCGTGGGTCATTTATTTAACCTTTCTCAGCCTCAGTATCTTCATCTATAAAATGGAGGTGATAATAATAGTAACTGTCACCGGTGTTCTAATCCCCTCACCATCCTCTTTACTTTCCTACCTAACCTGTTCTGTCATAGTTAATTGGCTTGCTTCTCGGTGTGAGTATATTCCCTGCCAAGGTCTGGGATTCAGCAGATTTGGGTTATAGCCTTGGCTCCATCACTAACTCGACTTGTGAGGCTTAGGTTAGTGAATTGCTTCCCTTCTCTGGGCCTCATTTTTGGTATCTGTGGTATGGGCTTCTACAAAGCTTGAGGACAAATGTGAGAATACTTTGAAATGCTTAACACAAGCATTTTACACACACACACACACACACACACACACACACATCCTTGTGATTTTGCTGTTAGGTTGGACTGCGTAGGAGTTAGTATATGAGACACCCTCTCTATATGAAACCGGTTCTCTCCCCACAGCCCATCTCTGTATCACTGAGTGATTTAGGAGAAAGAGTCTTTCATTGGCTAATCTCTTCCGTTGGGTCTCATCTTTGCCCCAGAAGATCTTATTTCAAAAAAGACATTAATCTCTTTGGCTTCACTCTTTACGGTAGTATAGAAAGATTTCAACTAATTAAGTTGAATTCTCTACCTACAATACTTGCCCTGGTAGTTTATGACATGTGCTCGCAGATGCCTCCCCCCCGCCTCAGCATACATTCTTCACTGTCCAGGGAATTTACCAGGGACCGTTTCTCACTGCTTTTTCACAAGTTTGGGTTGTTTTAGGAGATAAAGGGAAAACTATGACTTCTATCCAGCTTGGAGGCAAGGGAACAAACTAGATAATCTCTGAGAGTTATGGTGACCTAGTGGTTTCCAGCTCTACAATCCTAGGATCTCCAGCCCTACAGACAACCTGTGACTGATATTTAAGTGTTTGTTTTTATAACTGTGCTCATTAGTTATTCTGGGAGGTGACTGAACCCAGTTATCCCCATTCTACCCCTGGGGAAATTGAGGCCCATATAAGGAATAGCACTTGCTTAAAACCACTGGAGTCAGCATCAATCTCTGCTTGTCCCGACTCTGTGGAACTTTTCCAAAGGTGGGCAACACACTGACGATCAGAATACCACCTGTCACGTAACAAGGAAATAGCTACATTCATGAGGTTGACAACTTTGAGGGTCTCAGCTCTTAGTGTGAAGGTGATGCTCTTGGCCCATCGGCAATGAGACGAGGATTATAACCTAGAAACAGGGATGGGCTGTACTGAGCCATCCATACTGGCTCCATGGCTACTCTTCATGCCTGGGATACACTCCCTCTACCTCTTAGAACCCGTAGATTCCTTCAAGGCTCAGATCAAGTGCCATGTTCTGCAAGAGGCCTTTCCTGATCCCCTTAGTCTCATATGCAATTGAGTTGACCAGGGTGTTAGACTGGGGCTGAATTAAGGGTCAGACAATGAACAGAGTTAGAGGTTGTCTGAGGACTAGATTAGGGGTCATTTTGAGGCTAGGAATCATTCCATAGCTAGAATTTGGAGTTGACTTGGGGCATAAGGGATCAGTCTTGGGCCTGAATTTCAAGGCAATCTAGGGTGAAGATTAGGGTTTGATTTTAGGCCAGGGTTAGGGGTCAGTCAGTTTAGGGCATAAATTTGGGATAGGTCTAGGTGCAGGCTTAAGTGGTCAGTCTGATGTTAGAATTAGGACTCACTCTGTGGCCAGCTCATACCCTTCTTATTAGAGGAGTATGTAAATACCAGGAGGGTAAGAACCACCCCTTATAAATGGTTTTTGAGTGAATAGATTATGCCTGCTGTTATATAAAAGAGGGATTAGATTTGTTCTGTTTGGCTCCAGAAGACAGAACCAGGAGCAATGGGTAGAAGAAAGAATTCAATTCAGGGGGCAGCAGGTGGCACAGTGGATGGAGCACTGTCCCTAGAGTTAGGAGGACCTGAGTTCAAATCCAGCCTCAGACACTTACCCTGGGCAAGTCACTTCACCCTGATAGCCTCAAAAAAAAATAACTCAATTTAGGTTTGACCTCAGGAGAAACTTCCTAACAATTAGAGCTGTCCAAAAGAAGAAAGGGATGTTTCAGGAGAGATAGCTTATTCCCTCTCCTTGGCCATCTTCAAGTGGAGACTGCATGACCCGTGGTCAAGTATGTTTCAATTGGAATTGTTGTATGGGTTAGACTAGAATAGATGCTGAGGTCCCTTCTTACTCCCATTCTGTGCACGTTGAACTGTGTACCATTTATGTGCTCAGGGAGGATTTATGTGTTTGTGGGAGTTTCGGAGCATGTGTGACCTTTGTACAACTTTAGGTGTGACTGCAAGTACATGGAACAGAGACTGAGCCGTCTCTAGCTCTGGTCAGGTTTTTACACATTCTTGACACAAAAGAGACTCTGTCCTAGATCTCAAGCACTCCCAGCCACATTGATCCTAATGGCAAAGGAGGATAAAATCTGTGCTCTATTAAGAGTTTATTTTCTAGATAAAGAACCTTCATTTTCCCTGGGACCATTTGAGCCATATGTGCCATGAGATCATTCCTGGGGGGTGCCTTGATAGGCACATTGACTCTTCACCTTCCCTGAAGATTGAGATTCCCACCGATATAAACATGGCCCCTCTGAATAGTGGGCAGAATTTACCTGGTTGATTCCACTGGGCAGTTAATCAAACCCCTTTAATCAACCAATCGGTCAATTCATTCACAAGCATTTATTAAATGCATATTATGTGCTAGGCTCTGTATGAGGTGCAGGGGACACAAAGACAAAACTGAAACAATCCCTGACCTCAAGAAGCTTATATTCTGATGGAGGAGAGAATATATACCCATGTAGTTATATACAAAACAGATACAAGAGAATTTGATATTAGGGGAGCAGACACCAACAGCTAAAGGGGATCAGGAAAGGCTTCCTGCAGAAGACAGCACTTGATCCGAGCCTTGAAGGAAGCTGGGGTTCTAAGAGGTGGAAGGAGTGCCTTCCAGGCATGGAGAGTAGTCTTTGCAAAAACACAATGATGGGAAATGGAGTGCGATGTGTAAGGAACAGGAAGAAGGAGAATTGGACATGCACGTAGAGAGTATCCATGAATAAAACTGGAAAGTTAGGTCAGAGCCAGGAGGTGAAGGGTTTAAAATGTCAAATAGAAGAGTTTTTATTTGAAACTAGAGGCAAAAAGGATTCACCATAGTTTACTGACTAGGGGAGTGACATGGGCAGACCTGTGCTCTAGGAGTGTTTCTTTGGTAGCTGTGTGTAGGTAGGGGGATCATAGTCCAGCAAGAGATGATGAAGGCCTGAACCAGGGCCCAGTCAATCAAGGGAACATCAGGTAAGGCCCTCGGATCCCCAAATGTCAATCCTGCTGACTGTCATTCTATCATATAACTTTATTCCTTTAGATCTTGAAAGTTTTGCAGTTTCCCAGAGTCCTCTCTTCAAATACAAGTACTGCTGTGAGCTAACACTGTAATTTTCCCCTAGTGGTTATTGTTATGGAATCCCAAAATCTCAGAGCTGGAAGGGACCTTAGGGGGTCATCTAATTTACCTTTCTACATGCTTTAGGAATCTCTTCTATAGTATTCCGAACAGGGAATCATTCAGTCTCTTCTTCTTTCTGAAAGTATTCACTTCCAGCTAGGGGAGGTCAAGATTGCTGGACAGCTCTGACAAGAAGTTGTTAAACTGTATTGAGCAGAAGTATGTCTCCCTATAACTTATTTCCCATTGGTCAGTGCCTGGCACTATAAGAGCCTAATAAATGCTTTTTTCCTTCTTTTCTTCCTAACTTCCTTCCTTCCTTCTTTCCTTCCTTCCTTCCTCCTTTTTTCTTTCCTTCCTTCCTTTCTTCCTTCCTTCTGTCCTTCCTTCCTATTACCTTCCTTTTTTCCTTCCATCCTTCCTTTCTTCCATTCTTCCATTCTTCCTTCCTTCCTTCCTTCCTATTCCCTCCCTCCTTCCTTCCTTCCTTCCTTCCTTCCTTTTCTGCCTCCCGGCGGGCTTGGCTCCTTCTTTCCCTCCCTCCTTCTTTCCCTCCTTTCTTCCTCCTTCTTTCCTTCCTTCTTTTCTTCCTCTCTCTTTCCTTCCCTCCCTTCTTCATCTGTGTCCTATCTTCTGGTGCCATACAGAACAAGGGACTCTAATCAGGTTTCCCAAGCCAAAAAGGACAGGGCAAGGCGCTAGCTTCCTATTTGACTGTGGTAATAGAAAGCCCATTGGCTTAGGGGTCAGGTGATCTGGTTTGTAGTTTTGTTTCTATGTGTTCGGGCATGTTTCTAGGCCTTGGTTTCTTCCTCTGTCAAATGAGAATGTTAGACTAGGTGATCTTACAGAATCACAGAAGCTCAGAACCAGAGTCAGAAAGTTAGAAGGGGTCTCAGTGGTTGTCCAGTCCAACCCCGATTTGAACAAGAATCTCTTTGACAGCATTCCTACAAGGGATCATCTAATCTTTACTTAAAAGACCTCAAGAGAGAAGAAACCTACTACATCTTCTGAGGTGGCCTGTTGTACGTCTAGACAGCTCCTATGGTTAGGAAGCTTTTTCTTACATTGAGCTGAGATCTTCATCCCAATCCTTCCACCCAGTACACCTAATTTTGCCCAGTGTGGCCAAGCAGAATGAGTCTAATTCATCTTTCACATGACAGGCATTCAAAGACTTGCAGAAAGCTGTCACATCCCAAGTCTTTCCCTCAAGATAAATGTTTCCAGTTCCTTCAAGCAATCCTCATCTTCACCATCCTGACTGCCTTCATCAGGACACTGAATCTTTTTATTGTTGTTCCTAAGTTACGGTACCCAGAACTGATCACAATGCCCTGGATATAGTATAAATTGAGCAGAATATGGAAAAAGTATAACCTCCCTAGTCCTGGATGCCATTTCTTTCAATATAACTTAAGATTAGATTAAATTTCTAGCTACACATTATTGATTAATATTGTGTTTGTAGAACATTAAAATCTCAGCTTTTTGAGGGGAGTGGCAATCAGAGTCAAGCAACTTGCCCAGGGTCACACAGCTAGTAAGTAACTGAGGCCAGATTTGAACTAAGGTCCTCCTAACTCCAGGGCCATTGCTGTGTTTGCTGTGCCACCTAGCTGCCCCTAGCTCTTTTTCAAACAAACTGTCTAGGCTCATCTCCTCCATCTAGTATTTGTGAAGTTAATTTTTTGGACCCAAGTGGGTTAAATTTCAACCTATTAGTCTCTTAAGATCTTGTTGGATCCTGATTTTATTATACAATGTGTTAGCAGTATCTCCTAGGTCACTTGTAAATTTAATAAACATGTCATCTTTGCTTTTATCTAAGTTATTAATAAATAATAGAAACCTATTTTCCAGGTGACATTGAACCATTAGTGACCCTTCTTGGGTCTGACCATTCAGCCAGTTCTGCCTCCCCTCAGTTGTACTTTTCTCGAACCCACACCTCTTCATCTTGTGCACCAGAATAGTATGAGAACCTTTGCCAAATGCTTTGCTAGAAAACAAGGCAAATATATCTATGGCAGTTCCCTGATCTACCAGCCTAGTAACCCCATCAAAAAAAGGAAACTGGGTCAGTCTTATGATCTGTCCTTGATGAAATCATAATTAAAATTGCTATTTGTGCAGTGCTTTAAGATTTATAAAGTACTTTACATACATCATTTCGAGCCTCATTCGTGACGTTCCTCTGCTCAACACTTCCTTCTCTAGATGCTCAACAACTGCTACTTCCACAATACATTCTTGAGTTTTACTAGGAGTGGCAATCCAATTCACTTCCCTCTAACATGAATACTCCACTCTCTTCCTTTTTTTTTTCTTTTAAGTTGTGACAACATCTGCCTTTGTCCAGACTTACAGAACCTTTCCCATTCTCCACAGTCTTTCAAAATCTCTTTTACCAACTCTCTTAACACCCTGGGATGTAGTTCACCTGGGCCTGGACTCCTGAATTCACTAACAGCTGCTAAATGCCCTTTATTCCTCCTAGTAATATATCCCTACTTACTGTGGGTTTCAACTTCATAAACCAAAACACGCCTACATTGGCGACTATTCCCTTACATCTATTGTCTCTTCCTAGACTTCTTGAAGGCAGGGACTGTTTTACGTTTGTATCTCAGCCTTTGGCACATAGTAAGTGATTAATAAATGATTTTCATTCATGTATTCATTCATTTGAATGAATGAATCACCTTCAATTCCAACACTAAGATTTCAAAAGTCTATAATCCTTTGACCTGTTGCTATTCTTTGCCAGGTCCTGGGATAAGGGCTCCCTCCCCATGACTTCTAGGGGTATGTTGTTGTCGTTGTTCGTCTTTCATTCTCAAAGGGACCATGACATCAGGAAGGTGATGCCGTGACTTGCAAGCAAATCGGATTTAAGTGAGGGAGTGCTGTGTAAAGTCACCAGCCTCACCTTCTCCTCAGAGCCATCTGGGTCCAATGGCCAGATACAGGTCAGGACGACTGGAGGTAGCCACGGATGCAGTGGGAGACCTTGGCCTTTTTTAAGCTAAGGTCTGAGTTCTCATTCTGTTATTTCTAGGGGTATGAATAAATAAGTGAAAAGGCATTTATTAAGTACATACTATGTTTCAGGCACTGTGCTAAACACCAAATACAAGTGTCTGCCTCAGGAAACATATTCTAATAGGGGAAAACAACTTGGAAAGAGCTTTTCTTCATAAGTCTTTCTTCTTCATCTATACCTCCTCATGACTCAGTCGTGTCACCCTTACTAGAGCCTCATCTTTGAGAAGAAGAATATTACAGGGTAAAAAAAATAAACATAAACAAACAAGCAACAAACCCTTAGGCACAGAGTCTGGAGATCCAAGTTACTCTGATACTTATTAGCTGTGTGACCTTGGGAAAGCCGTGAAGATCTATGAGCCTCAGTTTTTCTTTTGTTTCTTCATATATTCCAATTAATTTGTAATCTCATCAATGCAGGTACTACCATTGACACATATTTCAACCCATTCATCCCTGCCCATTGTGGGCAACTCTTGTCCACGTCCCTGCCCATAAATCTTCCATAGGGGTCAGACCACCATGCCAGGGGCCATCTTCTAGTTCTCTTAATGTTTTGAATATATTGGGCTAGAGGGAAGTGTGATCAGGGCCCGGTCCTGTCTGGCAATTCAGATCGATCACTTATGCCCACCCATGATATGTGCCATTCAGGACCAGAGGATAATGGTATCCTCCATTCTCTCTGTACTTCTCTCAGGCTCTCAAAATAGCTGCCTGCCTCTCAAGCCTCGGTTTGCCCATTTGTGAGAAGTATCAATATTCTCGCCTAGTCTATAGATTGGGTCTACACTATCCAATCAAATCTCATGTCTTGGGCCCCAGTTCTACTTCGGAAAACTCTGCTTCAACCCCAACTTCCAGGAATTCATTCAAGGTCACCTCTAAGCCTTAATTAAAAATCAATGCAGATTGGTGTTGACGTTAGCATGGATAGGAGCTGGAAAAGATCTTAGCATTTATTTGAGTATTCTTAACCACAGCCCCTTGAACATGGGTTTAAAAATATTTTTTTGGTAACTGTATTTCAATGTAATTATTTTCTTTTGCAATCCTATGTATTTTATTTTATGCATTTAAAAGCATTATTCTGAGAAGGGATCCATCAGTTTCACCATTTGTCATTCTCAAAACAAAACAAAAATCTCTTCTTCCTGTTTTTGGTAGTCATGAATGTTAGATCAAGGGAATCCATGATGCAAATAAAGATAAAAATCTAGTCCAACCCTTTTTTATAGGTAATGAAACTGATGCCCAGGGAGGTTAAGTAACTTGCCCAAGGTCACACAGGTAATGAGCATCAGAGGTAGAATTGACACCAAGGTCTTCTACCTCCAGAGTCAATACTTTTTTTAAAAAAAATTAATTAGTTTAAATTTTCAACATTCACTTTCATAAGATTTTGAATCTAAATTTTTCCTTCTCCCTTCCCTTTTCCCTCCCCAAGATGGCATGCAATCTGATATAAGCTATACATGTGCAATCACATTAAACAGATTTCCACATTAGTCATGTTGTAAAAGAACTATCAGAACAAAAGGGAAAAACCGCAAGAAAGAGAAAAAAGAAAATAGCATGCTTCGATCTGCATTCAGACTCCAGGGTTCTTTCTATGGATGTGGATAGCAGTTTCTATCATGAGTCTTTTGGAGTTGTCTTAGATCCTTGCATTGATGAGAAGAAAAGAGCTAAGTCTATCAAAGCTGGTCATCACACAGTGTTGCTGTTACTGTGTACAATGTTCCACTGGTTCTTCTCACTTCACTCAGCATCAGTTCATGCAAGTCTGTCCAGCTTTTTCTGAAATCCGCCTGCTCATCATTTCTTATGAAACGATAATATTCCATTACATTCATATACCACAACTTGTTCAGCCATTCCCCAATTGATGGGCATCCCTTCAATTTCCAATTTTTTACTGTCACAAAAAGAGCTGCTATAAAATATTTTTTTGTACATGTGGGTCCTTTTCCATTTTTTATTATCTCTTTGGGATATAGACCTAGTAGTAGTATTGCTGGGTCAAAAGGTATGCAGTTTTTATAGTCCTGTGGGCATAGTTCCAAATTGCTCTCCAAAATGGTTGGATCAGTTCACAACTCCACCAACAATGCATTAGTGTTCCAATTTTCCCACACCTTCTCCAACATTTATCAATTTCCTGTTTTGTCATGGTAGCCAATCAGATAGTTGTAATGTGGTATCTCAGAGTTGTTTTAATTTGTATTTCTTTAATCAATGTGATTTAGAACATTTTTTTCATATGACTACAGATAGCTTTAATTTCTTCCTCTGAAAACTGCCTGTTCATGTCATTTGACCACTTATCAACTGGGGAATGACTTTTATTCTTATAAATTTGATTCAAGTCTCTATAGATTTTAGAAATGAGGCCTTTATCAGAGATACTGACTGTAAAAATTGTTTCCCAGCTTTCTGCTTCCCTCCTAATCTTGGTTGTATTGGCTTTATTTGTACAAACACTTTTCAAATTAATGTAATCAAAATTATCCATTTTGCATTTCATAATGTTCTCTATCTCTTGTTTAGTCATAAATTCTTTTGTTCTCCATAGATCTGACAGGCAAACTATTCCTTGCTCTCCTAATTTGCTTATAGTATCAGCCTTTATGTCCAAATTGTGTACCCATTTTGATCTTATTTTGGCATATGGTACAGAGTCAATATTCTTTCCATTGTATCAAGGTTGATATCTGTACATAAATCTGTACATTTAAACCATCCTACTGGGGCATCAACTACCCTAGCAGCATAAAGGACAAAATCCTGTAAATTAAGACATTTTTGCTTTTGGCCAAGAACTAGGTTTTCCCAATATACCCCAGGACTTTTAACTGATGTCTTCCCCAATCCTCTCTGGAGCCCCTTGTCAATGATGCCTATAGAAGACAGATGTTACTTGACTAATAGTTATCCAGACTCTGCTTGAAGACCTCCAAGGAAGGTCTTCTTCAAGGTCACCTCTTGAGAAGAAGGTCCTTTGTTGGCAGTTAAGAGGACACTCTTACGGAGGGCATTAAAACTCCCAAAATTCCACTGGTCTTCCCTTACCTCATCCTCTGTCTGAGATTAAAAATCAAAGTGGCAGAGTGGCACCCCAGGGAATGACAAAGTATAAATGAAGAGGCCAGTAGGTATATCACAAGAGGGAAAAGTAGTGTTGCAAGAAGGAATGATGGAATAGGAAATAAAAGAATTTTAAACTATCACCAAAGCCATGGGAAAGTATTACCAAAGGGACCCCAGATAACAGATTATCTCTAGTGGGCATATAGTAGAGTATTTCCAAAGGAAAAGTGGGAGAACGTAAATTACTTGAGACTGTTCCATTTTTGTCTTTGTAACCCTAGCACCTAGTACAGTGCCTGGCACATGCAGGTGATTAATAAATGGTTATGCAAAAAAAAGAAGACATGTTCTGTCTCTCTCTTCCAAAGTAGCATGAACTTTACAAACAGTGGCATATACATATGGTATTACCAGCAGCTCCCAAACCATTGAGTCTTTACTTCTTATAGGGCTATCAGGTACATAATTGCACTGTTGTGTCTTAAATACCAGTTGAGTCTGAAGGGATTTTCCACCTTAAGAAGTAAATCCCCTGGCTATTACAGTACCACCTCAGGACTGAAATAATAACGTTTGGTTTCAATAGTTACTAGTCTTACTAGATTAGACTCGGCTTCCACTAGTCTAAGAGAAGATCATGGTTTGTATATTCTCTGTCTCTCTGTCTGTTTCCCCATGGTTTGTACGCTGTCTATCTCTGTCTCTCCATCTCTGCCTCTGTCTCTCTTTTTTCTCTTCCTTTCATACAGTGATTTCTTTCCTCAGCCCATTGTCTCTGCTCACCTCAATGTGTACCGATATAATGTCTCGGGTATCTTTAAAGGGGATAAATATCTTCCCAAATCTTACTCTGAACTGTTGCCATTAAATCATGCCAGTAAGCCCACTTTTCTTATTTTTGATCAAACAAATAGAGCATCAGAATTGAAAAGGTGATAGTCAAAAATAACAAAGTGTGGACACTGGCCAGTTTTAGCGGGCATCCAGGCAAGACAGAATATGCTTCTCTCCCCTTACTCTTCCTCCCCATGCTGGGAAGAAAATGAGCCTGGGAAGAGATTGGCCAATAGTCCATCAGGGATAGAAACTTTAACTAAGTCCCTTTTAATAAGCAAAGGATGGGGGCGGGGCAAAAGCTCCCACTGGCTGTGCCAACGGCTCTCCTTGGCAGCATTCCCATTGGTTCACAGCAGGAAGGGGGTGGGATTGTTTCTCATATGGAAGCACCAACCTGTAGGAGTCCTGGTGCACAGAGGCTGGTGCTGGGGGTGGGGAGGAAGATGTGCCAAGGCTGCTCCTCCAACACCCCAACTCAGCACTGTAATTCTGCACAGCTCAGCAGGATGGCTCTTCTCTGTTTCTATGGTGTCCCCCTTCTTCCAGGCTTCTCAGTGCCAAGTTCTTAAGTCACTGTAGCAGTAACCTCTGGGTAAAAGTCTCCTCTGTGACAACTCTCACTAATTGTCAGACCAGGGGGCCACTCAGAGAAGAAAGGGAAAAAAATTTTAGGAGGGCAAAAAAAGAAACAAATAGGGCAAATTTGTATATATAAAATTTAATATACACTTAAAATTATATGTAAGACAAGTTCATGATTTCATAGATAATCCTCTTTTTTGCTTTTTATATACTCAAAGGTTCATATTTGTTGATGATTATTACATCCATATTAAAAAAGGAAAAAAAAATTAAATGCCCTGTACTGAGGCATGGGCACACTGTGGTCTAGATCAGCATGGGGAGTCCCCACAGCCATGACATCATGGGTCTCAGGAGCATTAAAATATTCTCCTCCTCGCAGGGTTGTTGTGAGAAAGACACTTTGTTACCGTTCAAGCTTTAGCTGTGATTTTTCTTGCCTTTTTGATCCATTTGGTTTTTTCCTTGGGTGTATTCATGTTTAAAAGCCCTGGGCCTGCTGTTGCTTTTTTCTGTTCAGTACCACATGGTGTTTCATAACATGGGCTACTCGTCTCCAAGGCCTGTTTTGCATACACTCACCATGTGGTGGCTGAGTTTAGACACTCAGCTGCATGTTTAAATAGAAACCTCCCAGGCTGTATTTGAACACACGGCGCAACTCCCACTGGCTGTCTCTGGGCACCCACTTCCTTTTCCCTCCTGTCACAGTCACACATAGGGACACCCTGGGAATAGGACAGGCAGGCCTATACTACACAGTGCAGTGTATATTAGGAGGCTTCTAAGGATCTATTCTAAGCAGATGCACTTATGGCGGGGGCAGAACCTATGGTCTGACGTCTCTCTTCAGAGACGAGGGAGGTATGTGTCATTGCCAGATTTCTGGAGTAGAGGACCACCATCAGCATTCTGATGTCTTTCAAGGTTGTTTTCCTTTACACTCTGGTCACTGGGTCAGTTCTTCTTGTCTCTTGATTCTCTTCACTTTGCTCTGCATCAGTTCCTACAAGTCTTCCTAAGTTTTTCTGAATTCCTCCTGTGACTTCTTGTAGTGCAATAGTATTCCATTCTGGCATATGTTGCAGAAGCAGTAGGTATATCATTAGGTTTTGTGGAACTGCTTTTTTCTTTTTAACCTGGGAAAACTTATTGGGCAAGAGTGGAGAGAAGGGTACGTTCAGAAATGAATGATGTGAAAACAAAAGGCCTCAATTAAAAAAAAAAAAAGGAAAAATGTTCAGCCATTCCCTGGTTGATGGATATTTAACTTTGTTCCAGGTTTTTTTTGTTGTTGTTGTTGTTACCACAACAAGGGGCAACACTTTCTGAAATCCATCTGCACCCAGGGGTACCAACCACAGATTGGTACATGGGGAAGAATGTTGGACTTGCATCAGCAAACCTGGATTCAGGGGTGTGCTGGAGCCTGGTTATGTTGGCTCTGGTTCTCAAGACAGGCAACTGTTAGATTTTCAATATGAGGACTCACACCCCCAAAACAGGCAAATACTACAAATCAGGACTTGATTTATTATTTTGTTAATTGTCCAGACTTAAGAAAGTGATTGGCAGCTGCTGCTTGCTATTTGTCCTTCATTCTGGAAGAGGACCATGACATCGGGGAGGTGACATACAAGTGAATTGGATCTAAGTGAGGGAGGGCTGTGCAAAGTCCCCCAGCCTCACTTTCTCCTCCAGTGCCTTCTGGGTCCAGTGGCCAGATACGGATCAGGATGCCTGGAGATGGACCAGGAGGCAGTGGGTGACCTTGGCCTCTTCAAGGTAAGGTCTTTAACCAGGTCTCAGTTTGACTGAGGCAGTGCCTGTTCAGTGATTAAGTCTTAATAAAAAAAAAATATGTGGCCAAGACTGGCCTCTAAAAAAGATAGATCTGGGAGAAGAAGGCCCTCAGGGTTTCTGGCCAAAATAGAAACAATTGTTATTTACATTCATTTTGAGCCAATCAGGACCCAAACAGAGACCAGGCAGGGCGTGGTCTGGGACCAGAGTATTTGAAGTGAGCGTTGCTGGCCTCAGGCACTTACTAGCTGTGTGAGCTTGGGCAAGTCATGCCCAGTTTGCTTCAGATTCCTCATCGGTAAAATGAGCTGGAGAAGGAAATGGCAAATCACTGCAGTATCTTTGCCAAAAAACAAAACCTAAATGAGGTCATGAAGCTAGGTGGCACAGTGGATAGAGCACTGGCCCTAGAATCAGGATGGCATGAGTTCAAATCTAACCTAGCTGTATGATCCTGGGCAAGTCACTTAACTTTGATTGCCTTAAAAAAAAAGCTGGACGGGACTGAAAAAAAAAGTGATGAGAAAATCTTAATAATGCAGGTTGAAGTTAAAAGTGGGCTATGCATACATTTTTTTTTGGAGAATTGGTTGTTTATTTACTAGCACACCTTTGCCTAGATTGGAATCCCAGTTCTAGAAGTCATGTGACCTAAGCCACATGTGCTTTATTCTCTACCACTCCCAGTATGGCAATTCCTTCCTCACTAGAAGGACAGTTCCTACCTGTTGGCTCTACCTGTCTCTGAAGCTCAGCCCAACCTGTCCCTGGGGGAGCCTTATCCCGGAAAGGCCCCTCAACATGGTAGAAAGAGTAATGACTAGCTCCGGAGACAGGAGGTCTAGCCTTTAAATTCAACACGAACTAGCTCTATGACTCTGGGCAAGTTACTGAGAGAGCTATTGAATTGTAGTAGCATGGCGCAGGGTGTAAGGAGCACTGGATATGGCCTCAGAGGAGCTGGGTTCAAATCCTGACTCTGCCACTTACTGCTTGTGTAAGTGTCCTTGGGCAAGTCACTTAATCTCTTCAGGCCTGAAGAGGGTAGCCAGAGGGAGCATCAGAAATGCTCCTCTTTTGTGTTGGACTAGTGGACCTTTACAATCCCTTTTGAGTCTAAATCTATGAGCAGGTAGGGCTGGGGAAACTGTTGTGTTCTTTTCCCTCTTCCTATCCCATTCTGAGGCCAAGGTCTTGGTCTCCCTGGATATTTATGTATGTATATATACATGCATCCTCCCACTTCTCAATAGCTGCAAATTGCTCTGAGTCTCAGAGCCCCATGGACTTGTGAGTGACGCACATAGACTCCCAATAGCCTAGGCAGGGTCCCTAGACACCAGGGCAGGAAAAGGAAAAAAGAAGACAAGTGACAGTCAAAGTGGAAGGAGGGCAGGGCCTGGCAGAGTTGATCATCCTAAAATGCTAGAAAATTCTTCCTTTAATAAGATAGACGGGGCTAGCATTTGGCTGGGAAAATGAGGGCTGCTATTCCTCATGTTATTATTTCTATACTACCCAGACAGGTGATTTCATTGGTGTGGGTGCTCCCTCTTGCCGAGGTAATCTGCCAGATTACCAGTCCTCTGCAGATCACTAGCTGGTTTAACAAATCGTTGTGGCCAAAGAATGTCATTGCCTGCTGGCCAACCTTCTCTGATGATGAGCATTTCTGAACTTAGCTGGGCTGGGCCACAGAAGATAGACACATAGTGCATCCCCTGTCCTCTATACTCTGCTATCTGAAGTCACTTTATTTGGCTCAGTAGAAGAACCTGTATCACTGGCAAGGCCTTTCAGAACCCAAGGTCTTCTTCACACCACAATGAAGCATCAGAGGGCATTATTAAGTTGATGGGGTGCTTGTGCTTGGACCCTAATTCTAACATTTCTCCTTAGCCTCTGCTTGGGTGCCTGTGCCTGGACCCCAGTTCCAAAATCACATCCAATTCTAAAATCACATCTCTCCCTAGCTTCAAAACATTGGCCCTAGCAGTTTCTCTCTAGTTCAAGGGCAGCATGCCTTAGCAAAACACTTATCTCTCCTCCTGATACTGCAGCCAGCTTCACCTGTAGAATTTATTAGTTTGGACTCCCCGTGTATGTGCTAATTGACTGTGCACTGGGACATAACAACATTTACTACTTACTGACCTTCCTGATATGTATCCTAGACATAGTCAAATACATACTCCCTTACTTTCATCTTGTCTAACAAGACATTTGATGGAAGCCACCTGGCTATTTCCTGTCAACCCTGACCGATAGTTGACTTAGTGACATTTCACAGTCAAAACCACACCCCCAGGTAGCATCCCTTTGGGCTATTTCCCAGTGAACTCTGGGTAAAATACCTGCACAATAGATACAGAAAGTGCATGTCCCTTTAAGAACTGACCACCCCTTAACCACTCCCTAATCCCACCCCAAAACACCTAATTGACAGGTTTCACACCCAAATCTCATATTTAAACTTTCCCTGTAACCCTGTAAGGTTGCAGGTTCCCTAAGAACTCTTGCCTGCTGTAAAGTGTAATAAATCTTTGCCACCTTGACTTAAAGAATGCTTGAGATTGTGAATTCATTCCTGATGGCCCCAACCCTCTCCAGTACTTGGGTCCTTGAGGGGCACTTCCCCTCAACAACCTCATCTGGGAACTCCAGTCTTGGGGTTCCTGGACCTTGGCTCCCTCAACACTCAACAAAGTTATGAAATATAATTGGGAGACTCATCTCCATGAGTTCAAATCCAGCCTCAGACACCTACTAGCTGTGTGTCCCAGGGCAAGTCATTTAAACCTGGTTTGCATCTTGATCAAGAAAACCCCAAATGAGGTCATGGTGAGTCTGAAACAACTCCTCAACAACAACAACAACAAAGGGGGAAAATCCCCCAAAGTTTACAAACCTCAGTTAAGAACCCTTGATCTAATCTAACCCTCCACCTATTACAAGAATGTCTTCAGGAGGTGTTTCTCTAACTTCTGCTCTGTCTCCAGCTCCAGATCTTGGGCACTGTCCCCTTGCTTTGGAGAAGCACAAGAAGGCTAAACCAGCTGGAACCCCTTAGAGAATAGCACAGGCCAGGACACCATTGAGTGCAATGATGAGCAAATATTTGTGATGTGACTAAGGAATATCAGCTGATACACTGCATTGTAGAGACCAGGTGAACCCCTTTACTAATTATTGTTTTAACATCAGTAAACAGCAACTAATTAAGGTAATTAAGAGGATGCCTTTTTTTCCTTTCATTATTTTTTCTATTTTATTTTTAATTTATGGAATAAAACAAACATTTCCATAACATAGTATAATAAAAAAAGATGATTGCACATGGAACTGCAAATCAATATTATGTACAACTTGCTATTCCTTCTAAATATATAATAAAGTTATTATTTCCTTTTTTTCTTCCCTCCTCCCTCCCCCCACTCTACAGAGGGCCACCATTAGACACAAATAGATGTGTGTAAAATTATTCTATACCTTCTTCTATTTATTAGTTCTTTCTCTGGATGCAGATAGCATTTTTCTTCATGCATCCTTTATAGTTATGGGTATTCACAATAGGCAAAATAGCTTATTCATTCAAAGTTGTTTTAGAGGATAACTATTGCTGGAGGACATAAGATGTTATAACCTTAGGCTATGACCAGAGGGGAAAATTATTTTAGCAGCACAGAGAAACCTGACTCAAGTAAAGCTTCTGTGAACGGGGGAAAGGGTACAAGTACAACTGGAAGTTCTGCAGAGGGTAGCGGAAGGAGCCTGGGGCTTGGTATCAGAAAGGTCCAAGTGTGCCTCCTACCTCTAACACTTGGCACACTGGGTGACTCTGTCACTTCTTCTAAGTTTCCACATCTAAAAATGATGATAAGAATGTTGCCTCCTTGGATTTGTTTCGAGGGGAGAGTTGGGATTGGACTAATTTAATTAGTGTGTAGAGAATTAATATGTTTATATCTTCCATGGACCAGTCCAGCTAAGTTCAGAAATGCTCATCATCAGACTGGCCACCAGGCAATGTTTTTTTGGCCACAACAACTTGGTAAACCAGCTGCTGACCTGCAGAGGACTGGTAATCTGCCTTGGCACCGATGAAGTTACCTGTCTGAGTAGTCTGGGAATAACGACACTAAGAATAGCAGCAACACTCATTTTCACAGGCAAATGCTAGCCTATCCATCTTATTAAAGGGGGAATTTCCAGCATTTTAGGATATCAGATCTCCCAGGTGAAGAAATTCCCTCCACCAATGCAGTAGGCACCTTTTCTGTAACTTACAGCCTTAGAGAGCTTCCTAGAGTAAAGGTGTCAAACAACCAGCTCCAGGCCACTTGTAGTCCACAATTCTCCAGAGTATGACCTGAACCAGAATAAAATGTAGTTAAGAATTATTTAACAACATAAATAAAAATACCATAAAACATAGGTTATTTTACATTTTAAAACTAAGGCAATTTGCGGCCCTTGGGGATCCTTAAGTATAGTGACTGACCCGTGTTTCTATTTGACTTCAGCACCACTGAACTACAGAGAGCATTGAATTGTTAAGTGACCATATGAGAGTTCCATAGACAGTATGTGTCAGGAAAAGACCTGAATCCAGGTTTCTTTTTTTTTTTTTTTGGTGTCAGTGGGAGTTAAGTGACTTGCCCAGGGTCACACAGCCAGTAAGTGTCTGAAATCAGATTTGAACTCAGGTCCTCCCGATGCTGACGCTCTATAATCTGGGTCTTCTTTATGTTGAAATAGACTCTCTATTCCCTATACTTTCTAGACTATACGGCCACCTTGTCTGAGACTTCTATTCTTAGAAAGTTGCCTAGAGGGTGAGAGGTTAAATGACTTGCCCAGGGTCACACAACTAGGAAGTGTCAGGGGCAGGGTTTGAGCCCAGGTCTTCCTAGATCCTAGGTTGGCTCTCTATTTTGTAGGTGATTTCTCTGGTTTTCAAATCAGGCTAGGGGGAATCGGGAAAGGCAGGGAATAAACCAGGGGTGGGGAACCTGTGGCCTGGAGGCCCTTTGACTGAGGTCAAGTTTTACAGAACAAATCATTTTATTTAGGGGATTTGTTCTGTGAAGTTTGGATTCAAAGGGCTGTACTTGAGGACCCAGAGGGTCACATGTGGCCTCGAGGCCGCAGGTTTCCCACCCCTGGTAGAATCTCAGACTGCTAGATAGTCCAGGCTTTATCTGAATTTGCTTATCACCTTTCTGGTGAAACCAAGCACAGCCTAAAATAGAAAAAGAAAGGAAGGGGACACAAAAACATCACACCTGAGTTCTTCCTCCACTGCCTGCTCCCAAACCAGAGGGTGGCCAGTGAGGTGGAGCAGTGGATAGAGTGTTGCGCCTGGAGTCAGGAAGATATCAGACAAGTACTAGCTGTATGACCCTGGGTAAGTCACTTCATGCTACAGTTTCCCCATCTATAAAATGAGCTGGAGAAGGAAATGACAAACCACTCCAGTATCTTTGTGCCAAGAAAACCCCAAAATGGGGTCATGAAGAGTCACACATGACTGTAAACAAATGAACATACAGTAAGAGATGAATTGTAACCTGAACTTGGGTCTTCTGCTTGTTAGCCCAGTGCCCTTCATGCCCTCTTATATTGCCTCTCAGTTGTAAGATTCTAGGCAAAATGGGGGCTCTTCCTGGCCACTGCAATTGTACTCCATAGAGGACTTGCCTGGATCACAGGCTGGGTCTTCCTTTCTCTGGTCCAGGTCAGGGTTCATTCCCCAGAGGTGGGCAAAGCCCAGGCTGGAGATCCTTTCCAAATAGCAGCACGTATCCATGGAGGAGGTTGGAGGGGTTGGCTTCAGAAAGGCAAGATTATGGAGCTGATGACATCAAACATAATCTCTCCCTAACAACAACCAGAAGGGATTGGAGGGGGTGGGGCTGGAGGAGGGTTAGCAGCAAAATCACACTGAATCGGGGTTATTGGATTGTGTGTAAAAAACAGACCCCCCTCCAAAATATCCTACCATGAAGTAAAATCTGAGTGGCTGTCTCCACTCCTCCCCGTGTCCCAACAATTGCCTGGCCCATACAGGTTCCCTGTCCCCAGAACTTTCTAAAACTGGAGATAATGACATCCCTCTGATCTCACGGTCTGTCCCAGTGGTTCTCAAATGTAAACATTAATGCTGACCTTTCAAAAAAGCTTTTATTTAAGTGGGTTATCTACTAATATTAAACGTATTAGAAATTAAAGTGTTTTAGTATTATTATTATTGTGAAAATTGTTTTGACCTTGTAGACCCCTTAAAATGGTCTCACGACCCTTTAGGGGTCCTTGGTCCACATTTTGAGAACCCCTGGTCTATTCTTTCCCAATAGAATTTATAACTTAGCCTGGATGATCTTTTGTGGCAGATATGGAGCAGTTAAAAAGGCAGCGTGCTATAAGAGATGAATAGACAGCTGGTCTTCATGATAGGGAAACCTGAGTTCATGTCCCACTCCTGCCCCATACTGGCTGTGTGAACCTGGGTAAATCCCTCAATGTCTCAAAATTCTCTCAGAGTAGATGGTTGCAGACAAGGTGCCAACTATCATTGTTAGAAGGAACTCCCCTAGACACATGAAATCACAAGGTAGTCCTTCTCCCCTGTCCTGTTAATAATGGCTGACAACCATATAGCTTTTTGAGGGGGGAAGGCAAGGCAGCTGGGGTTAAGTGACTTGCCCAAGGTCACACAGCTAGTGTCAAGTGTCTGAGGCTGGATTTGAACTCAGGTCCTCCTGACTCGAGGGCCGGTGCTCTATTCACGGCACCACCTAGCTGTCCCCATGCAGCACTTTAAAGTCTGGAAAGGGCTTTACAGACATTATTTCATTTGATCTTCACATTGACCCTATGAGGCATCTGGGTGGTGCAGCAGATGGAGTCAGGAAGATCTGAGTTCAAATTCAGCCTTAGACACTTACTAGCTGTGTGACCCTGGGCAAGTCATTTTATTTCCATTTGCCTCATTTTCCTCTTCTGCAAAACGAGCTGGAGAAGGAAATGGCAAATCACTTTGGTATCTTTGCCAAATAAACGCCAAATGTGGTCACGAAGAGGCAGATGTGAGTGAACAACAAAAACAATGACCCTATGAGGTTGGTGCAACAGATATTTTCTCCATTTTATAGAAGAGAAAACTTGGAGGGAGAGAAAAAGCAAAAGGATTTGAATCCAGGCCTACCCTGACTCCAGGTCCAGGACTTTATCCATTCTACCAGAGGTATCAAACTCAAATAGAAACAGGAGCAATTAAACCATACATAAGCATCCCTGCAGGACACATGTTGACTTAGTTCTTAAATGTAATATTATCCGTTTCATTGTATTTTTATTTATTTTGTTAAATATGTCCTAATTACATTTTAATCTGGTTTAGGTCACACTCAGGAGTGCTTCGGTCTGCAAGTGGCCGACAGGACCCGTGTTTGACGCCTCTCTGTACCATGCCAGGTGGGATTCCTATTCAGGTATCAGTAGAACTGAAGGACCTCTGAGGCCCCTTCCAACTCTGCTCTTACTTAAAGCGAGGAGGGGACAGACCGAATAGAGAGATTTTCATGATCTCGTAGAGAGATTAGTTGACTGGAGGATAGCACAGCAGGGTTAGAGGAAGATCCTGTTAATGGCAGGGGTGCCAGAAGTGTCCTTGTCCATACCACCTCTCCCCTTTTTCTGATTTTATATAGCAGCTGTCTGAACTGTAGGACAAGGGATAAGGGTTAGGGCCCAGGAAGAACTGCCGGGGTTATAATGTTTCTATAGCTCTTTACGAAATAATTATAATAATAATATGATCTAATTATAATTTTGAATAATAATTTCTATACCTCTTTGCAAAACCTTCACAACTCTGGGAGGCAGATAAAATAAATACGAGTATTCCCATTCTGCAGGCTGGGAAATTGAGGCCCAGTGACATGAAATATCTTGCCCAAGGTTACACAGCTTGTAAGAGCTGGTATTAAAACTCACTTCTTCTGCTTGTCCAAATCTAACCCTTTTCCCACTACACCACTGCTTTCTGCCAGAGCAAGCTAACCACTAAGGTCATGGTATCTCTCCTGCTGGTGAGGTTTAAGGAAATGCTAAGGCAGAAGAAATGCTTTAAGAAAGGCATAGCCATCTTCCTCTCCTCATTGCTCCTCACCCCACATATCCAAATGATTGTCAAATCTTGCTGATTCTACCTTCATAATCTCTCTCACATCATCCCGTCTCTCCACACCCTTTCAGTGATGGTTGGAAGGCCGACCTTCATGGAGGCAGAGGGATAGACTGGTTGGCTTTTTGAAGGCATGAAATTTGGTCCTCCTAGAAGGAGGAGAGGGCAGCTCCAGTTAGGTAGCACAATGGATAAAGCACTGGGCTGGCAATCAGGAGGACTCGTTTTCCCGAGTTCAAATCTAGCCTCAGACACTAGCTGGGTGACCCTAGGCAAGTCACTTAACACTGTTTGCCATCTATAAAATGAGGTGGGATGGAAATGGCAAACTACTCCAGTATCTTTGGAAGAAAAAAAAAGCCCCAAAACCAAATGATGTCATGAAGAGTTGGATATGACTGAACAACAAAAGAATCAGAAGGGTACTTCTCCTTTGAGTCTTTGCTTTGGGCACCTGTTTCAAAGTGCCAGGTGACACTTGCCCTCTCCATCTCTGCACAGCTTAGTATGCTCAGAACCTACCTACCTGACTCTCCCAGATCCTCTTAGGATCAACATCCCCTGTGGGGTGGGAATGGGGATTCAGGGGATGAATGCCAAAGGATTGTCTCTCAGAGAAGGCCTGGCAGATTGCAGGGTTTCACCATTATCCATGCCACCTGGCTTTATAGATTAAGGAATTACAAACTCCTGAAGTGGGGGGGAGGTGGACAATATAAATGATCAAGAGCCATCTGTTAATCTGGCAGTGGCCACCACTCTCGTCCAGTTATTTGGGGTCCCATTACAAAAAAAAAAGGAATTTCTAGTGGCTCAAACAGAAGCTGCTGGTTAATGTGTGGTCCTTCTTGCTCGTAAAACAATTTCCTCAACCAATTTTTTTTTCTTGAGCTCCTTCTATAAGGCTATCGTTGTTGGGGAGAAAAAGATGCATGAGACGACGGTCCCTGACCTTATCTAGTTCTCAGCCTAGCAAGAGACCTCAGACATGTCTTCATGCAGCTGTAGGATGAGGCAGAGATATTTTAAGAAAGGGACAGTCATCCTCCACTTCTCAGTGTCCTTCACCTCACACATCCAAATGGGGGCCATCTCCAGTCATCCTGATCTGTATCTAGCCATTGGATCCAGATCACTCTGGAGGAGAAAGTGAGGCTGGTGAGGCACAACCCTACCTCACTTGAATCCAACTCACTCGCAAGTCATGGCATCACCTTCCTGATGTCATGGTTCTCTTCGAGAAGTGAAGGACAAACAACAACATATCCAAATAATTGCCAAATTTTGCTGGTCTCTTTCACACTCATCCCATCTCTCCACCCCCATCAATTATTCTGGCTTCAGACCGTGACTATTGCAAATAGCCTTCTAACTGGTCTCCCAGCCATATCTCTTTCCTTTCCAATCCATCCTTCACATAGCTGCCAAAGCTATATGCCCATAGTACAGTCTGAACATGTGACTTCCCTAGCGGTTCCCTCTAGGGTCAAATACAAACTCCTTTTTGGCATTTAAAGTCCTCCAGGTGGCCGAAGCCTACCTTTTTTAGGCTTATTACTTAATTCACTCTATAGTCTAGCCAAACTGCCCTTCCTGAGGCTCCTCACATTCTGTATCCATCTTTCTATCTATGGGCCTTTGCACAGGCTGTGTCCCCTGCCAGTAATGCCCTCCCTTCTCTTCACTTCTGCCTCTCAGAATTCTTCGTTTCCTTCAAAGCTCAGTTCATATTTCACCTCCTATACAAGACCTTTCCTAATCATCCTACAGTTTAGTGTCTCTCTACCAAAATTAACTTTGTATCCATTTTATTTATCTTCTGTAAATATTTATATGTGTACATATTGTCTCTCCCAAGAGAATG
This sequence comes from Trichosurus vulpecula, assembly GCF_011100635.1. Taxonomy (NCBI): domain Eukaryota; kingdom Metazoa; phylum Chordata; class Mammalia; order Diprotodontia; family Phalangeridae; genus Trichosurus; species Trichosurus vulpecula. The sequence goes on from NC_050581.1 coordinate 71,723,482, forward strand.
CATTTTCTTTCAGGGCAAAGAATAATTCATTTTTGTCTTTGTACCTCCTGCTCAGCATAGTACCCGGCACATCCAAGCACTTACAATTTGTTGATTGTTGATAGGATATAGGCCCTGTTCTCATGAAGCTTCTTCCTTCCTTTCTTCCTCTTTCTTTCTTCCTTTCTTCATTCTCTCTGTCTCCCTCTCCCTCTCTGCCCCCCCCTCTCTCTTCCCCCCCTCCCCCCATCTTCCCAACATGGTAATAAATTTAATCTTATTGGGGCAGAGTAGAGACTGTCCAAGGTTAGGCACTGGCCAACTTAGGGAAATTTTCAGTCACTCAACTCCCCTTTATTATCCTTCCTTCTTCTCCCCCACACAGCCCACAGTGATGCATACCATGCATTCTTCTTATTACAGAGAAAATGGATCCTTTTTAAAGCTTCTCACAAGGTAGAGAACCAGTGTAGCTCACTTGGAAAAGCTCCATCTGCTACATCACTGAGCCCCAGTCAGACCCTCCAGAAATCAAAGTTAACAATTCCTTCTGCCTACCTACCCAACGGTTTTGTTGTGAAGAGCCAATGAGATTGCTGGTATGAAAGGGTAAAGTATCTAAAACACACTAAAACAGGGTAAAGGGTAACGTATCTAAAACATACTAAAACAGCAGAGAGCATGTCTATAGTGCTTTACAAACATTTTCTCATTGGATCAAATATGAAGGATTTTTTTTATGATTTTAGCTGTCACCCATTTGCATTTTGCCTGATTTTCACCTAAAAATATGGTGTGTGATCTCTTATCCCTCCAAATCCCATCACCATCTGCTTGCTGACAGCTGGAATTCCTTTCTTAAAGGCCAAAGACTTTTCTTCTCCAAGGATCACTAAGACTTTTTATCCCCAAGGGTACATAATCTTAGAATGAAGATTCTTCCCTACCTCACTACCATCCTTTCCCGTCTTGCCAGAGGTGGGAGGGAGAATTCCTTCCCTTCAATGTTCTGTGCCCTTAGATCTCAAGAAAGGTAGGAAAGGGGAAAGCATTTAATCTTGTAGGCCAGTACAATACGGTGGCTTCTCCTACAAGAAACCATCGACCCAAGAATCCACCCCAACCAGTTTATCCTGGTGAAAGCCCCTGTCAGTTACCAATATTTAGTCCTGTATCATTAATTCTCTCAACAAGGTGCCAATGGGTGTGTGTGTGTGTATGCATACATATGTGTGTGTACATATAGAGATAGAGATACATAGCTAGATCTAGCTATGTATCTCTATCTTCATATCCTCCATGGGGAGATATTTTCAGAAGTCTAGGGCAAGGTTTAACACTGAGTAAACTCATCAAGCTGATTGAGTGGGGGGGTGGGGAGGGAGGAGGAGCTCCCCTAATCATTCCCCTACATAAATGCCTGGCAAAATTATTAAAAGCCAGGCCTCTCATTTTATAGATGAGGTAGGTGAAGCCCGGGAGGGGAGAAGTGATCTGTCCTAGGCTATACACCTTATAAATGGCAGAATCGGGACTAAGGATCCCTCACTCTGATACGCTGCTTCCAGAGGGGCTCAGCAAAGTCTAGAAGGAGAAACCAATAGCATAGGGCCCTGTGACCCACAGCAGAATTAACAAAGCCTGCACACTGATCTTGTGACATTTAGAATTCTCTGATCCCATCACAATTCAAATCCCATTATGGACACATTTATTTGCACAGTCTCTTCTAGTCTATAAATTTACCCCCATCAACCGATTCAAACCCAGTTGGCTTGCACCTTGGTACCCTAGCTAGAATCTTGACTAGCTGTGGATCAAGATGAGACAAAGACATTGTAGTATCTAGAGACACTTGTTTGAAGGGCTAGCTCACATCTCAGCTCTTGCTTCAGTCATTTTCAGTTATGTCTGACTCTTCATGACCCCACTTGGGGTTTTCTTGGCAAGGATACTGGAGTGGTTTGCCATTTCCTTCTCCAGATCATTTTACAGATGAGGAAACTGAGGCAAACAGAGTTAAGGGACTTGCCCAGGATCACATAGCTAGTAGGAAGAGGAGTCTTCCTGACTCCAGGCCTAGCATTCTATCCACTGTGCTTACCCTACCCTAAAATGACTTCTTCCTCTTCTAACTTCAATAGCACTTAGGAATATTTCTAATTGTACATGTTTAATTATCCTTCCTGGATTGTAAACGGAGTGCAGAGACCACTTCTTGTTTGTCCCCATTGCCCAGCATGGTACATCACATACAATGAACATTACATATAATAAACAAACATTGATTGAATCTCTTAGTGCTCCTTGGCTCACACAGGAACAGAAGGGACATGGGAAGTTGAGATTCAGTCCAATAGTGCCACCATGGCCCCACTACCATGAACACCCTCAAACCTCTGAAGTGACTCACTGACATTACAGATGGAACAGACCTATTAGGTCATCCTACACAAGAAGGCCAAGATAATATTATTCCTCAGAAACCCATTATTAGTTTTTCATCTGTCATTCTGGATATTCCAAACCTTGAGTCTTTGCAAAGCCAGTGTCCAACATACTCAGGATCAGTGCCTTGGTGAGTGTCTATCCCCTCTTAAGGGGGATATGTCTCCTGGCTCCTCAAATGTTTAATTTGGTGTTGCTACGGTATCATGCACTTTCTGACAGTTCGAGCTTTGGTTTATTTTAACCGTTCAATGCTGTGAGCCTGTTGGCTGGAGTTGGATTTATTAATAAGAATATAATCACTTAAAATGGCAACAGCTCAGCATTTGTGCATGAATCATCATTTGGCTGGTGACACACCAGCTGAATTTGCTTTAAGGAGCCTTCTCTAAGAAGGGGGTTATATAGGAACTATTATCTACCTCCAGAGCTTTGCACCAGCCAGACTTGGTCCTCGGAGTTTCTGGAAAGAACAACCCTGTGAAGACCTGTTGGGACAAATCCTTATAGGCTGGCTTGGAATGAAAGCCTGAGGATGCCAGGTTGGCAGTGATTTTTGCTTTTCTTTATATCCCCTGGTGCTTAGTACAGGAGCTGGCACATAGTAGGTGACTAATAAATGCTTGCTGACTGACTTCAGATGTAACCTTTAAACAGAAACTGTAAACAAGACCCACAACCCCATTCTGGTCTCATCTTGGGATTTGTTCCATGGAACTATTTCAATAGTCAGAGGAAAGACCAAGTTGGGCATTACAGGAGCCATTTTCTGTGTCTTCCTGGAACTGTGATGTCAGAAAGCAGAGGGCAGAAGCCTGAAGGCAAGGTCATTTATTGTATTGGAGTTGTCCTTGTCAATGCTGGGAAAAGATTGTAGAATTGAATTGGGACTTCTGAGGACATTAAGTCCATTTTAAAGATGAGGAAACTGAGGCCCAGAGAGGCTAAGTGACTCGCCCTAGGTTGCACAGAAGGTGAGCATCCGGTATAGGATTTGAACCCAAGTCCTCTGTCTTATCATATTGCCTTGTCAGCTTTCCAGAGCTTCTCTAAGTCAAAGGGCAGCCCCAATGAATTTCAAATAATCTTCATATTTCACTCAGTCCTATTTTATGCCTTTCTAGTTTCCCCTAGTATTTAATAACACTTATCTTGTGCCCATCTCAGTACTGAGCACTGTGGTAGACCCAGCATAGATAATCATAATAGCTAGCATTTATATAGTGTCTTCAGGTTTCGAAAGTGCTTCAATCCTCAGGACCCAGCAAGATGCAAGATTTCCATTGTATAGATGAAGAAACCCGGGCCCAGAGAGCTTAAGTCAGGTCTGCACTAACAAGCAGCCTGCCAAAAGATTGGCGGGGGGGCAGCGAAAAATGCAGAGTTGCCACTGCGCACGCTCCCGTTTTTCATGCGATCCACGGCAACCAACTTTCACCAGTGTGTCTCTAGTTTAATCTATCTGAGGCCTGAAGAAGTTTAGCCTCTTTTAATTCTGGCCCCTACCTACTGCCAAGTTGTGCAGGTCTGGCTTGAGGGATCTGTCCAGGGTTGTGGCTGCTGCTAAGTGTCTGAGGCAGAATTTGAACTCTGTGTTGACTCCAACTTCTCTGCTTTGCCACCAAGTGATACAACTCCTCCCTTTGGAACAGTCAGAGCAGGCAGCCTATGCTAAATATGGTAGTGTGGATTCTTGCTCAGGTATTGGGATTGGCTCAGAGCTTCCAAAGGTCTGTCACAGCTCAGAATTTTCTCCATAAAAATGCCCCCAGGCCACCTTGTGTATCTGACTGAGGAAAACACTGCTGTTTTTGTGTGCTTCTAAGTTTGGTTATGAAACCCAGGCCCAAGGGTGAGGATGTACTTTGGGATTCTTGGGCACCAAAAGCAGCCAAGACAAAGTGACCATTGTGGAGTTTAATAACATTTATACTCCCCTTATGTTGTGTGTGTGTGTGTGTGTGTGTGTGTGGGCACTAACATTTGTCCTTAGAAGGAATTGCAAATCTACTTCAGGGGCAAATACGCCAAAGGCTGATGAATGGAGGAGGAAGAGTTGGCCAGAGTTGGGCTCTGAGGACTTGAGACAAAGCTGGGTGGAGGGCACTCATTTAAGTGGACTATTCCACGAAGTTAGTTGGGGTGGGTTAAAGGGATTCCCCTAGCTTAGGAAGGAATTCCCTCTCCAACAATGGGAGGACAACTTTTCAAGAACTATGGCTTCCAGGACAATGACTTCCTGTTGTCCATTGTAAGGTTGAAATGAACTTATGTGGAAACAGTCCTTAAAACAATAGTTTATTGGAAAGAGGAAAAGAGGAGCTTCCAGAATATATACATGTATGTAGGCAATCCTTCTGGGACCACAAAGAAGGGACTGAAATTCAATTCCCTTTATACAGTTTCAAAAGGACCAGTTATACTATTCCAAAAAAAAAAATTGCTAACCATTACATTATGTCTCCTGTTGTAAAAACAGCTGGCCAATAGTTTATTTTTCTGTAATATGCGTTCTTAGCCAACAGGACATGAGCGGGAGCTCATGTGTTACTGAGGTTTAAGCAGTTTGCTTTCTGGTATATATCTAGTGATTAAGAGAGTAGAGGGAATGGTGGTGGGCCACCCATGCGTAGCAGTGCTCCCCATGTTGTGATGATGGCTATCCTTGTGTGTGGCTTCAAGGGAGGCAGAAAAGACATCTTTAGCCTCTTCTTCCTCCACCCTTTTCTAAAGGATTAGAATTTCATTCCTGCCAGGAGGGGAAGCAGAAAGTTGGGGCCCAGGCCACCACTCTGCTCTTCTCAGAGGGAGGGGGTACCTGGCTAGAAGTATATCTATCTGCTTCCTTGAATATTATTAGTCTAGGGGATATGACCTAATTTTTGATCACTTTGTCATATGTGGTGGGGAAGGAGGACCCCAAGCTCTATAGCTAAGGTTTAACTCCTTCCTCACCTAATCTCAGCTCCACAATAGAGAACAGAAAAGAGATTCATTTATCCAAATGATAGCAAAACAGAAATCAAAGAAGGTATACATAGGAGAATATATACATATATATACATATACATATATATTCATATATACATACATACACACACACACACACACCAGACAATATAAAATAAAGCAGCTCTCCCATTGAAAGGGAGATAACTGGGAGAGTGTGTCCTTGATCTTACCCAGAGGGAAACTCCCCAAAGTCTCTAGAGCAGAAACTGGGAATAGGGACATGATGGCGAAAGGAGCTCTACCTGCTCCAGGTATGTCTTCCCAGAGTCTTTTCCTTCAGCAGCCTGAAGTTGGGTTGGCCTATTCTAACTTCTACATTCAAAGAAGCCTCTCACTTGGAAAATTCCAAAGGAGAGCTCCTGCTTGTAGAGTCCAAAAAAGGGGGGCTGGCTGAGAACTGAAGCTCTTGTTCTCAATAACTCCATCCCACCCCTCACCCAGGGCAGGGACTTCGTCTTCACTAATAAGTGGGCTCTAGGACCAGGGCTACATAGTCATATAAAACTTTTTGTTTTTCCTGAATTTTCCAAAATATTTCCTACAGTCTTTTAGATGTGTAATTCTTATGTTCCCTTTCACCACCAAGGCAAGTCTTTAATAGCCCATTCTCATTTTCTAATTTGTCCCATGCCAAAGATCTTCAACGATGTTACATACTTAATTACCATGTGCAAGTTTGAGGATGCTAGTCTGGATTCTGGCCTTGCGGGTCAGCTAAGTGCAGAATTTAACTCCTTTCTTTCCCAAAAGTACAGGAAGAGGAACACAAAGAATTTCCACCCCAACTTCCAGAATAGCTTAGGATAAAAACATCTCCACAGGACCCTTAGTGAAGCGGGAACGAGCTCTTTACATGTGCAGTGTGAATTTTAAGAGCTGGTAGGTGGTGTGTTGGATAGCACATTGTTGCTGGAGTCAGGAAGACTTGAGTTCAGATTTAGCCTCAGATACTTACTACCTGTGTGACCCTGGGCAAGTGACTTAACTCTGTTTGCCTCAGTTCCTCACCTGCAAAACGAGCTGGAGAAGGAAACGGCAAATCACTCCCGTATCTTTGTGCCAGGGAAACCCCAAATGGGGTCACGAAGAGTCAGACACGACTGAAAAATGTGATTTATTAGAGAAATTCTAGGTTGCTGCTTGAGGCAGAGAGTGAGTGACTGTGGCCAGAATGGCCTTTGTTTTCTTTGAGTGACTCAGCTTATCTCATTGAGCCTCGCTGGGCGCTGGGGCTTCTCTTCCAGGGCAGGAAGCCCAGAAACCATGCCAGGAAGAAGAGAACTTCCTGTGTGATGAGTCATGGGGCTGGCTGAGGGGAGGTGTTAACTCCAGAGCCATGCCCTATTGGGTGTTAACCTAGTCTACACTAGGGGGAGGGGCCAACTCAAGAACCAATCGGCCCTGGTCATTCAGGCGGCACTTGATGATGTCAAAAACTCTATAAGAGGGGAGAGGACAGCTTGAAGAGCTCTCTCTTTCCTTTTCCGGTTGGCATGGGAGCAGTGGGGAGCGTGACTCTGGGCCAGCCCTTGCTCTCGGGCTGAGCCCAGATGTTGGTAACTATGAATTGTATTGGGTCTGTCTGTTGATATTTGTAATTTGTTTATATTTTGATTTTGAGGTTCAGGGTGCTGGTTTGTTTCCCCTGAACTAAATGAATGTTTTGAACCTCAGGGTGCTGGCTTTTTCCCCTGAAGTAAGTGAATGAATCTGTATTTGGTATGTCTCTGGATGCTTGTCTCTTTGCTCCCCTGAACTAACTGAATGCTGGCGTTTTTCCCCTGAACTAAATGAATGTTGTCTGTATGCTAACTGGATGCTGGATTAAAGTAAGCTGGTCAACCCCTTCACCGTGCTTTCCTTGTTTAAGCAGATAAAAAGAACCTGTGCTTTCCCGGTGTGCCAGCAGCCTCCTGGGTGCTGGCTGTGGGGGGGATCTTACGCCCCCACAGAAGCTGCTAGCCAGATTGTTAATACAGTGACTTACCTAGGCTTACACAGCTGGTAAAGGTCAAAGGCACGATTTGGATCATAGGGTCATCAATTTTGAGCTGGAAGACATCTTAGAAACTATCAACTCCAACTCCTTCATTTTACAAATGAGTAAACCGTGGCCCAGAAAGGTTAGGTTACTTGCCCAGGGTGACACAGTACGTGTTGGGGATCAGCATTTGAACTCAGAACTTCCTGATTCCAAATCTAGTGCTCTCTCCACTGTGCCCCCTAACCAGGTCTTCCTGGATCTCAGTCTCTCATTATCCACTAAGTCAGGATGCCTCTAGGAACTCCTTTGTGCCCAAACAAATTCCCCAAACAGGAAACAATAATTAAAGGCAGATAGGGAACTGTAGTGTAATTATACTTTTGTCTATTACAAGAAATAGGTAATTTTATGTGTACTTTTTTAAAAAAAAATTATTTATGTCTTTTTGGGTACCAGTTATTTCTTGACCCATCTCACCCTGGCGCTTGCCCCTCAACCTTCCTTACAACAGAGGTATACAGTGAAGAAAGACCAAGAAGTGCAGTGACTGTCACAGGATATGCACCATCCTAAATCCCAAGGCCCCTGCTTCTCTCAAAAGTGTGTCACATCAAAGTGTGTCATCACTCCAGCAGGGATTTAAAGAGAGTATTGGACCAAGACCAACTTTTTCTTTGCTTAGTTAAGTAAGTCAGCAGGTTTGAGTTACTGGTAGAACTTAACTTTTCTGATCACTTGCCTGATAAAACAAAAACTACTTAGAAATAAATGTAAATGTGATTTTTAAAATAAGAGTTAAGGGAGAGAACAGAATGTGGTGGGTTTTGGGGGAAACTTATTGGGTCCATTTACTTGGGAGCTTCTTTGGATTAGTGAATCACATGATTGATGCACTAAGGCCAAATTAAAACTTATTTTTTTAAATATAGCTCAAGAAATATTAATCAAGAACAGAAGTCAGCTGGAAAACTAGCTTGGTACTTTTTCAGATCTAGGCCAAGATTCCACAATGCAAAGTCAGTGCCATGAGGGATGATAACATTAAACTAGGAGAGTTGCGAGGCTCTTAGAAGATGCATCAGCTCTAGACCAGCTTCCCTGGCTTCCTACAAGTCTCAGAAGCCTTTTCCATTCCTCCTTCATCTTAATGCCTTCCTTCTCAGTTCATGTTGTCTATATTTTGTTTGTATGCAGGTGTCTGTATGTTGTTTCCCCATTCTCTGTGCTCCTTGAGGACAAGGACTGTTTTTTGCTTTTCTTTGTATCCCTGTGCTTAGCACAGTGCCTGGCACATAGTAGGTCTTAATAAATTCTAGTTGACCGAGTGACATAAACCCTGATATCTATGTCTATAGATATATATGTATAGCTATCTATCCATATTTTAAGGAAAAAAAGTTTGGCCTAAATCTCCTCACTGAGAATTAGATCAAAAGCTCTACCTATTCCTGGAGGTCAGGTTAAGAAAGGTAATGAATGCTTTCTGCAGGTATGATATTGATTAGAGTCCAGCCTCAGCGGCTGTCTTTGATAGGATAATTTACACAGGATTTAATGGAGTACGTAGGGGAGGAGAAGAGAACAGTAAGAATGGTTTTACTTTCCAAGAACTCTGGCCATAAACTCTCACCCACATGATGTGTGTGTGTATATACATATAATACACACACACACACATATCTATATCTATCTATCTATCTATATATATATATGGAGACAGAGGGGGAGAGAGGGAAAAAGGGGGTGGGGAGAGGGAGGGAGAGAGAGAGAGGGAGAGAGAGTGTGGAAGGAAGGAACAAGAGGAAAAGGCAGAGGCAGGAGCACGGTATGATAGGAAGGTCTGGGGTTATTTTTAGCCATTTAGAAATAGAGGACAGAAATAAAGAAGAGGTATTCCTCCAGAACCAATGCAGGAAGTTTTACTGCTGCATTACATGTAACAGTTCCTTATATTTCCATGGCAGGAAGCTGCTTCTTCTAAGAGCTGCTTGTTTTTACAAAACCCCTGTCAAGTAGGCAGTACATGTATTATTCTTAAAATTTTATATCAACAAGTATTTATCAAGTGTTTATCAAGTACTGATGTAGTCAAACATGAAAATAAAATGATTTGCTAATGGTTTCATTTATATAGACTTCCACACATTTTCAGGCTTAAAAAAAGTTTTGTGGATTTGAAAAAAAATCAAGTCACTTCCCAATATGCACCCCGTGCTGTACCCCCATCAAGGGAGAAAAAGTTAAACAACAAAACCACCACATTTGACAGTGTAGGGCATGTTCGCTGTTCTATTTCTAAGGCACAGAGGAAAAAGAATGTGAAGGTCACACGGGTAATGCCACCTGACTCCATGTTCAGCATTCTTCCTACCACCCCACACTTCTTCTGTCTTTGCTAAGTCAATTCCAGCCAACAATACACTCAGGGCCCACAGAGCATCATCAGAGAATGGGCAATGATGCAAAGTTTAGGGAACATATGGTCCCTGCTGCCCTCATTCTTACAACTTCCTAGGCATCTGAAGACCTCTGTGGCAGATTACCAACTTCAGCTACCATTTAACTGCTCATTTAAGCCAGAAGCCCATAGACATTTCTCTGCCTTCTCTCCACTGTTATGAAGAGGTGGCTGAGAATTTTCAAAGAGGCCAAGTTAACAAAGCATGAAGGTAAACAGGTTGGAAGCCTGATATTGTTTATAGTGTTGCCATCCTATCAAATCCAAGCTCCTATGTGGGAAGAGAGGTGAGTTGTCCAATCTGCTCGCTGCTCTATTAAAATGTGTATACACACATATTCTCTTCACTCTCAAAAACCCAAAACTGCCTCTCCCCAAAGCAACAAATGAATTTGGAGATATCCACATGAACTTCTTTTAAAACTGGGAAGCTGTTTTGACATTATAACTATCCTATGTCACTGTGCACATGGGGTTTTCAGATCAGTTTTTGTTTCTGAAGGACATCTGGAACCCTCTGAACCAGATAAGCAAACTAGGCTGACTCAGTAGCACTCTGTTACGATCCATGAAGAGGTCCAATCTCATTAATTCTTTAAATAATACCTAAGCATATGGCTCCAGATGGTCTGAAAATTTTTTTTAGTGATTCCTTTTAAATGGTTTTAATAAAAACCACGAGACTGAAAAGAAAATACGTGGTTCAAACGGGTAACCCTGATCTCACACTGAACTGGAAGCTTCAGGACTTCCTGATAATCTCTGTTCCTTGCAGGAACAACAGAATTTAGAGCCTTAGCTCCCATGCAAGCACTTAGGTTAACTTAATAGAAATATATCAGTTCCTTGGAAACAGGGATTATTTTATATTTATCTTGGTATCCTTAGCTCCTATCATTCTTTTTGACACAAAGCACAGGCCTAACAAATGTTTGTTGAATTTAATATGGGACAGGTTTTATTTAATCCACAAAAATTTTGTTGAATCATATTCAAGCCCATAAATAGTCAACATGCTTTCCCTTTCCTACGGGCTTTTGCCTTCCTTATGGACAACTTGGTGGTACAGTGGATACAACACTGGGCCTGGAGTCAGGAAGACTCATCTTCTTGAGTTCAAATCAGGCCTCAGAAACTATCTGTGTGACCCTGTTTAAGTCACTTAAGTCTGTTAGCCTCAGTTTCTTAATCTGTAAAATGAGTTGGAGAAGGTAATGGCAAACCGTTCCAGTGTCTTTGGCAAGAAAATCCCAAATGGGGTCATGAAAAGTCAGACACAACTGAAAAAGTACTGAACAACATTAACAAACCCCTGGAAGAGCCTCCCCACCCAGTAAGGGAAAAGAATCCAGGGTTGTTAGGGCTTCCGTTGAGGCCTACTGTCCAGGTACCACACGGGTGCGACAGTACACGCCCTCTGGCAAACGCTTGCAGGTGAGACCCATTCCTTTGGTCTTTGGACAGCACTAGGGAAGAGAGGGGAGAGGTCTGGCTTTGCCCTTCCACATCATGGCTCCATTGGCCCAGGAACTCCTTTATCACAACTGCTGCCTCCCTTTGCTGTCTATCCAGTCACTAGGGAACAAAGTATTTCTGTGTATTGTTCCTCTTCTCTCTAACCTTTCCCCTAGTCTCTCTCTCTCTCTCTGTCCGCCTACCCCCACCCTTCTTAAATGGCCAAGCTCATGTGTGTAGACAGGGTGTATGAACTGGAAGCTAGGTGGCGCCATAGTGCACAGGGTGCCGGGCCTGAAGTCGGGAAGACTAATCTTGAGTTCGAATTGAGTTCGGACACTTAGTAGGTGTGTGACCCTGTTTAAGTCACTCAAACCTGCTGGCCTCAATTTCCTCATCCGTAAAAGGAGTTGGAGAAGGAAACGGCAAAGTACTCCAGCATTTTTGTCTAGAAAACCCTAAATGGGGCATGAAGAGTCAGACAGGGATCGCCCACCTGGTGTCAATGGTGTACCAATTACCTGTAAAAGGCAGAAAATTCACACCTTGTGAGGAGATACTAGCAAAGACACAAGTCATCCCTGGAGCAACGTGAACCCAGGACAGACAGTACCTGGGCACACCACACCAGCTAGGAGGAAGGGTCATGTTTCCTACTCAACATGGAAAAGACTTAAGGTAAAATTTAAAAAATATGTACACTATGGATTCTTATACAGATAGTTCATCTTTTTAAAATGACTCTATCCACTGTTTACCTGCCTGTCAATATACTGGTTCCATATAAAACACATTAAGCCACTTATACTGTTCGATTCAAATTGCTAAAATGGTAAATTCTTTGGGAAAAAAAATAATCCTACATCATCCATTCATTGCCGCAAGCAGGTAACTTCTGTGGGAACTAGTCAAGTAAAAAGCAAATTCTTAGACTGAGGTGTGAAAGGGGCCAGAGAGATGATCTGGCCCAACCCCCTCATTTTACAGCTGTGGACACTGAGGCTCAGAAAGATTAAATGACTTCTTCAGAGTCGCACAGTTTGTAAGCAGCAGAGCTGGGATTTGGGCCCACGTTCTTTGATTCCAAATCCAGTAATAACCTTTCCACTCTGGTCCTAGATAATAGTCACAAACTCAGCTTTGGGTCAAGATGGCTCTGACCTCTTAAGTCCCTAACAGGAGGTCCCAAGACACCCTAGGTACTTGATACAACTGATGCAAACAATGAGAATTAACAAACTTTAAATATGCTAAAAGTGGTACTGAGGGCAAGGGAGGTCAACTAAGAAGAATCACTGTGGACAGGTATACTGTTGTGACCTACATTTATAGAGGGGTGTGTGTGTATGTGAGTAACTTTAGGGGAGAAGGAAACAGCGGCAGCTTTTTAAACTGGGTTTGGAAAGGAGGGCAGAAAGGAAAGTGCAAAGCAGAATGCGTTCAGAAAAAGAGGTGTAGAGGGAAGTTATTAGTGGGTTCAAATTTCATAGAGCATTAGTGTTCGACATTTCTCAGGTACTATTTAGACCTGCTGTTAACTGTTCCTGAAGCCATGTGTCCACAACTGCTTTGATCCAACTGGGTCTCTTGCCTTCCTCGCCAGCTTGTTGGTAGAACCATTGGTTGGCAGAAGGCAAGCAGTTTACAATGAAAATCGGGGTGGAAATAGTTTCAGATCATGCATCATGATCTGAGTGGGATTGGATTTGTTCCTTATGATCGTTTCTATAGAAGGGAGCTACAGGTAAGGAGGAAAAAATTTTTACTCATTAACCAGAACGACAGAAAAGCTTAGTTACTGTGTATGCAACTTTGCCCCAGAATGGAAGGGGAAAGAATATTTATAGACCCATAGAATCTCACAATGGAAAGGGAACTTTAAAGATCATTTAATCCAGGGATTCTTAACCATCTGTGGGGTGAATGTGCATGCAATGGAGCCCTTTGGCAGTCTAGTGAAGTCTATGGATCGATTCTCAGATTAATGTTTTTAAATGCTTAAAATACATAGAATTACAAAGAAACCAATTATATTGAAATAAGGATGCAATTTTTTTCCCCCATCCAAGTCCATTAGGCTTCTTAAAATATATCTATGGATTCTCTCTGGGGGTAGGGGGGAAGACTCTGGGCCCCAGGTTAAGAATCTCTGATTTAATTCAACCACCTCATTTTATAGATGAGACAACCAGTGGTTGAGAGACTTGCCCATACACAGTGCCCAAACACAGAAAAGTCAGAATCAGAGGTTAACTTTTCCTGACTCCCAGGCCAGGTTTTTTTCTATTCCATTCTATAGATTCAATTAAACTCAAAGGGTTCCATCAAATACCTAACCCTGTGGGATAGGTATGATCCAGTCCTATTTTAAAGAAAGATACCTTTCATGTATTTTGAGAATGATTCTATTATCTTTATTTCTTGTTTGCAGATCTCAAAGTAGCTTTTCCTCTGGCCTTCTTCCTTATGGCTAACCTTGGTTTCTCCTTTTAGTTGTCTCAAGGCGTTGTGGTCTGGTGTGAGTATACCAAACTTGGGGGTCACAGGCCCTGAGTTTGAATCCTCACCACTAACTTATCTTAGCCACTGCTTACCTTTGCCACTTCAGACAAATCATTTAACATTTTTGGTCCTCAGGCTTATCATTTATAGTGTTGGACTAGACAGAGGTTCTCCAAGACCCTCTTCAGATTCTAGGAAAGACATGGTTTTGAATCCCACCTCTGATAATTACTAGTAATGTGACCCTAAGTTTATCACGTAACATAAGCTTTGATGTCCTGGTAAAATAAGAATACCGATGTTTGCAGTACTGACATCACAGGGTTGTTGGATCAAATGGATTTAATGAATGAATGAAAAATCATCATTAAGCACTTGTTATGTGTCAAGTACTATGCTAAATGTTGAGGAAACACAGAGGAAAGTGAGACAGTATGTCTTCTCAAGCTCACTAGTTCTAACTAGGGGAGGGTTCAGCTGTAGAGACGGCTGGGAAAGGCCAGGATTCCTGAGAGCTTCTGTACTTCGGGAGGAAGGTAGAGGTCTGGTGGAAGTAGATGGCAGGGCACATGGCATGGCCTGGTAGTCTTCCTTCTTGGTGACCCCCTGCTCATCCAAGAGATGTGAACAGCCACTTCTACTCCTCAGGAGCAGGAATGAGTTGGAGGGGCCTGACTTAATACTTCCTTTATGTGTGTAAAGCACTTTATAATTCTTAAGGCACTATAATAGATTTCAAGGAATTATTAAGAAGCCCATTTCCTCTGACTGTTCATTACACCTGAGCTAACTGCACTTCGTCGTACACAAAGACTGATCTAAGCAGTAGGCGACAAGAATGCAGGATCAGCATTTGCCCAGTCAAAACTGATGTCCAGTTCCTCTTACTGTCCTATTCTCTTCTTGCTTGTAGTTAAACACCAGAAGTGAAACTGGCAAGAAAGCAAAATGTTAAGTGGCCTGACCCTTGCCTTTCATTCCTTTCCATTTGGCACCTCCTGTTAGGGACCTGGGAGGTCAGAGTCGTCCTGACCCAAAGCTGAGTTTGTGACCAGAGTGGAAAGGCCGCTACTGGATTTGGAATCAAAGAACCTGGGTCCAAATCCCAATTCCGCTAAGTCCAACATTATTATCTCCTTTATTGTCTGTGTGTGTGAAGGCCAAGGAGAGGGTATCAGAAACACTTGAGAAATAAAGGTGAGTTTTGACAAACAGTTTTCCAACCTCTATTTAAAATCTTCTAAGGTTGGCCCCTCCCCTGGCCAGCTGGGTGGTGCAGTGGATACAGCAATGGGCCTGGAGTCAGGAAAACTTTTAGTTTAAATCCAGCTTCAGACACTTACTAGCTGTGTGACCCTGGGTTAAGTCACTCTGCCTCAGCTTCCTCATCTGTAAAATGGGGGTCATAATAGCACCTACCTCCCAGATAGGTTACTATGAGGACGAGGCAATACGTATAAAGTACTTGGCACACAGTAAATGCTATGTAAGTGTTAAATGTCAATGATCAAGTTCTCTTTATAACTTTTTATGTCAATCATCACTATTGATTAAAATTTTGGAAGATAAATATGATATGTAGTCTTGACAGTGAGTTATTAAAATTTATGTATTTTTCTCCCTTTGAAGATGACAACATTTATAGGGGACACAAACAAGCCTTACCTGGAAACCCCCATGCTCTGTGCCTACCAATTGCTGATGCCCTGCTCTGTAAATCAAACATGCCTGGCCCAACCATTGCATTTTATGGTCCAGGAAATGGAAGCTCAGGCAGGAATGGCAGCTTGCTCAGTCGAATCCCTTTCTGGGAGTCTTCTGCATTTTGGAGGGATTTTTTTGAAGGCAATTTCTATCAATGTGCCTGTTTCCTGAAGATTAAAAAATTCATTTTGCAAACAGTATACACATTCTTTCTGAAAGTCAACAGAGCCAACCTGTATCATTCTAGCGCCTTCCCTCCCCCTGCTTTTTGCAATCAAAGAAGTAAGAAAAGATCCCACTAACACATCATTCTCTTGCTCATAACGGGTATTCCTCACAGCAGCCTTGTGGGGCAGATGCCTGTCAAGCTTTACATGCAGCTCGAATGTATAACAAACAGCACCAGCTACTGGAGGAAAGAACGCCCTATCATGTGGCTAGCACTAGGCAGAGGACAGACTGGGATCCCAGTCTTCTAGCTTCTCTAAGACCCGTGCTACTTCCAGTCACATGAAGAGACAGCAGAACATATCTTTCTAGAGAAAAAAACCCTTAGGTTTTCATAGCTGAGGCCTCCCAGAACCACATTCTGTTAGCGGTATAAGAACTACCTATTCTCGCTTCTGGTTAATGAAAGGTATAGATCACATGATATGGTTTCATCCAATTTTCTTAAACTGGGAAGGACAAAATGACAATAGGTGTTTTTGGGGGGAGGACATCTTTAAAAAAAAAAAAAAAACTTTTGAAACCTAACTGAAATCAGGCAAGTGCAGGAAACTATGGGACTTACACACAGAAGTTATAAGCTAAAGTTGGTTCAGTCCTAGTCTTTCTACAAACTATGGAAGAATAACTAACTTCACTCTCTTGGCATTTAAAAAAAATGTGGTGTGAAAGAAAGACACATAGAAAAATAACAAGGTAAAATTTTATTTCACAAGGTTAAGCAGAGCAAACAAAAATTCTGATACTTTTTTTAACATAATCTCTGAAAGTTTGAATATGATTTTTAAAAATAATTTAGACTTGGATAAATTATCTGTAAGTCCACATGTGCAAAAATACACTGGAAATCATTTCAAAGAAAAATGAAAGGAGGCCATTTGGGAATATCACTTCCAGCAGGATTTGAGGGACTCAAGGAATTGAAGATCAGAGGCTGAACCAATGACAGAAGTCACATTACACTTTCGTTACCATTTTTATGAATTAGAACATAAATGGTAAATGTTAATGCAATTAATTAAGAACCTGGTTACTGATAATTTACTTATGACAGCAGCAGAGTGAGAAATTCTGAAGCCCTCTCTTTCTTAAAAAAAAAAAAAAAAACTAATTAAAAAACCCAACTCTTTTACTCATATCTACACCTTTACAGAACCTATGGTACTACAGTTTTATTTAAATATTTAAAGGGAAAACATGGATTTTTAAACACTAGCTCAAAGGCCACACCTGTACTCTGATTGAAAGCCAGAAGGGGAAATGCCTGAGTCATTTTTTCCCCGTAGGCCTGCTACCCTCCTCGATGCTAGTCTGCATGAACACAGCTAACTCAAATTATACTCACAAGAGTGAGTGATCTGTGTGGTGGGAGATGCCTGCTTTGTCAGATGACTACTCTATCTGCACTCTGAAAGAAGCCCTTGGATATTTTATAATTGTCCAAACCCTGGAAAAGGCAAAACTGGGCAGGCTGAAGGTAAACAAAGGCACCTACATAACTGAGACTCAATTGGTTTGTTTTCTATAGGGTACTCTTCCCTATGACCCTCAACTCAGAATGTAATCTCAGGTGAATAAAAACACAGGCCTCTAGATTTGGCAATCAGGAGTCTTACTACCAAGACATCAAAATCCAGAAAGTCTTTAAGAGGAAATTCTGAACATGAAGCAGTCATGGTGAGCTTGTAGGTGGTGTCTGCCAGTGAGCTGCAACAAATTCGTAATTCCCAAGAGAAATGATACAGGAAATAGAGTTACAAATTCTCCAAAATAGATACAAATTTGCCCAACTGAAGATGATTGGCAGTCTCAAGATGAGGTCTTTTGAAAGCCTGCACAAACAAGGGGATAAAATAAGTATTTACTTAAGGAAATATTATAAATCCTAGTATGAAGTCAAGCACCTAAAAATGCTAAAAGTAACAGCTAATGCAAAACATTCACAGGGTTGTAAGATTTAGAATGGACATTAGAAATCATCTAATCTTAGGTCCTTGGGTGTGGCCTTTTGACTGAGTCCAAGTTTTACAGAACAAATCCTTTTATTAAGAAGATTCATTTTGTGAAGTTTGGATTCAGTCAAAAAGCCACACTTGAGTACCTTGAGGGCTACATGTGGCCTCGAGGCTGTAGGCTCCCCACCCCTGATCTAATCTCTCATTTAACAGATGGGTAAAAAGGGAGGAAGGAACTTGCTTCAAGTCACCCCAGGAGCAGAGCTGTTCCTGGGTTGAACCCATGTTCTCTTTCCATAGCTAGTAATCCTTCCAATATACCATTCCATTACGTACTATTCCTTTGGGGGATTAACAGACATGCAGGAGAGAATAATCACTTAAAATGAAGTACAGATACATATTGCTTTTAGAATACACAACATCCTCAACTCTAAAAATGAGAAACAAATTTGGGGGTGAGGGTGAATAGTCACATTAGAGAAACATTAGAGAGGTTCACTGCAGGTTTCTTTATATAAGGAACTTTTCTGCTTTACATTTTAAATATGCCTTATTGACATTCACTTTCAGTCTTCTCAGCTTCCTAGCTGACTTCAAGCCAAAAAGTAGAGTTTAATTCTTAAGCTGCCTGTCTCCAACTATCACACAGTGAAGGTAAAGTATAGGGTGAACCAATAGCCATTCTATACTGCTGGCACAGCTAATCTGGGCAAAAATTAGCAAAATGCCCACTTTACCTAATAACTTATGTGGGTGGTTATACAAGGATGGCTGATCTTAAACTGTTCATCTATAAAGAGTGTGAATACCATTGTTCCACACTGCTCATATTTCCTGCCACCTTCCTCACTTCTGTAAAGTGTCTGTCTCTAATAATTTTATATATATATATATATGTATATATATATATATATATATAAAATTGAACCCGGGTGATGCCTGATGTCTTATTTGAATATTTAGACCAAGAGGCAGACATGTATTTCTCTTAAAACCACAACATAGTTGCTCACACTAAGTAACAACAATAAACATTTATTAAGTGCCTTTTATGTAGAGAGCACTATGCTAGATAAGACATGGTCTTTTCTTTCAAAGGTTCTACAGTCTAAGAGGAGAGTAAGATGCCAACACAGATGGCTATAAAACACAGGATTATGTGAAAGATAACTGGACTCCAAAGAGAGAAAAAAAGCTAACAAAGTGAGGCAAAAAGAGAAAATGTCGTACTATGGTAAATCACTTCAACAAATATAATGTATAAGAATATGCTATGTTTTTTAAAAAGTTTTTCTTATGAATGAACAGAGACAGACTTACTTTGAGACGAAAAATATTAAGTGACTTTGCCCAAGGACACCTAAAAAGAGGTAAAACAATTCTTTTTTTAGTGTCTCCATCGACAATGCCATTTTCCCACATAAAGTGCACAAGTTCCAGTGTTAGGATTCACAAGATTTACTAACTTCTAAACTTACTAATGGGTTGTGTTCTAACAGTTCACTTAAAAGTTGGTAGTTTGGAACCTCGAATCTTCTCTCCATAAAAAAAATATTCTAAATGGTGATTAGATTCCCAGAGGTCAGCCCTTGAAAAACCCATGTGACAGGTGATAAAGCCAAAATATTATTAATAACAGCCTGGGATTTCAAAGCTTTATAAGATTCCTGAGCCTAGACCCAAAGGCTATGGAGATGGGAAAGCACCAGCAGTTGGGACAGGCCTAAGCTGACTGCCACAGCAATGCTAAGGGAGACACAGACAAAAAGAAACTATCAGGTTGTCTTAAATTGGGGATTGTCTATGGTAATTGATGTGCATTTTCAAAATCTCATTTTGAATTTAAAACAAATAAAACCAGTTTTTTGATAGCAGCATTCATGTGTGGATGCTGAAGAACCTGAGAGAATATTCACTGTGGTGGGGAATTTTCGCAACTTTTAGTCATCCAAGATTGGTCTATTGCAAAACTTGCTAAGAGATAAATATACAACACACACAGGCAGAAATTCCCGAGTGTTCAAGTGCAAATGGTGACAATTTGACAAAGAAAACTGAGCCAATATAGGAAAAGTCATTTTCAAGATGCCCCTTACTCTATGCAATCTTGTAAAAACTTTCCCTAAACACATCAGTCTTACTGAAAGATGCTATCTGAATGACAGAAAAATCCCTTAACAATGATGAGAACGTTTCAAGTAGAAAATTAAGAAAACCAGAGATTTGATTTGTCTTCTAAAGAGACAGAAATAAATCAGAAAGAATAAATTATAAATTAGTCTATTTACTAATTGTTCTTCCTTTGCATAAGATCATAAATGAGCAAAGGGCAAGATTCTTCTACATTGTGAGCCAATTAGCAAGGAACTACTTACTTTTTAGACTCAAAGACACCTTCAACAAGAAATCAAATCTTCTCATAAACACAGAGGGTAAGGTCAGTGTTTAGCATTTTTATTCTTTGAAATACATAAGTATCGAAGCCAACTAATGTCTTTACCTGAGTCTTATCTTAAATAACAAAAAGAACGTACTCTAAACTAGAATTTTTAAGTTAAAAGAAACAAATGCATTTGGGGGTGGGGCATCTTAAATTTTCCCCTCAGTCTCTGCTTCTCTTCATGGTCTCTCCATAACCCCACCCTCAGCTCAGTCTAGTCTGAAAGAAGTAAGCAGCTGGATTGGCTCCACTGCGCTTAGGGATGTTGATTGTCAGATACATTAGATTCAGGCCTGCAAACCATGCCCCGCCCCTTCCCTATGAATAAAAAGTTTCAAGAGCTGTACATTTAGCTGTTAAGAGTTTTATATGATGCAGACGACTGCAGCTTGACTAGCCTATCCTATGAGTCCTGAAATCAACATCAGCTAGCTAGCTTTGTATACTGGAAAGCCTTTTATGATTGCGAGATTACCTAGCCTACAGAAGGGCAAGTGATTTACTCTTAGGCACAAATGAATGAAAATACAAACTTTTGTACCCTAGAAGAATAAATTTCATAGGATTTAATGGATTCTGACCTCTGTGTATACTAAAGACACAAACATATGCAGGATAATTCTTCAATTACTGGTAAATAAAAACATCTGTACTGAATATTTTCATTGCCTCACCTTCTAAACAGCAGAATTAAAAGCACATTTAAAACATATCTTTCTACAGATCAAGCTAACAGGAAGTAGGCAAGAGACTATGCTGATGTTAAATCAGAAAGAAATTATTAGCAGAACACCATTGGTACAAATAAGTCATTTTTCTTGAAATCATTCTATGTTAGAATTAATGTTTTTAATACTCACTGATTTAAGTTTTCTATTACCACATGTGATAGAAAGATGCCAACAGACTGCAACTGTGAATTCCTGAAGCTCAGGAAAAGGCAGAGTAGGTCCCCAACATAGTCTGGCCCCAGGGTTTGCCACCTATTCAAACAAACATCTTAGCATTTGGTCATACCTTTAAAGTAAGCCTACCTGACAATTTAAGCATCAATTTTATCTCTCTCAGAATACGCAAAACTCAGCATCAAGTGCCTTCCTTCCTTTCTTTCTTCTTCCTTTCCTACAGAGCCATCAATTTTGAGGTTGTTCAATAAGCACCATTAACTGTGACAGCAAATACCTTCAAAGTCTATAAATGGGACCATCTCAGAAAGGTGATAAAGAATGGGTAGAAACATAAATGTATTTTGTGTTTCTCATATTTCTTTCTCCATATGTCTCAAGGACCTTTTTAAAATTATTTTTTTTTTTGCATTTTGGGGTTCAATCTCAACAAATTCTTATTTTCTTCAGGTCAGATGATCTTTGGTTATTTCTTTACTCATGGATGATACACTCTCCATCTCCCTCTCCCCATGACAGGGGGCAGAAGGAAGGAATAGATACAAATTAGAAAGTCAGACTTTTTTTTCTAAGATAGACAACCTTCCTTTTTCTAAGTTCAGGGCTCCATAAAGCCTTTAATATGAGAACCCTGGAAAGTCTCTAACCTTAGCCATTTGAGGAGCAAACAGTTACTAGGAGAATTCAGTTTATTTAGTGTAGTAAACCAGTCAGCTTTTAAACAGTTCATAGCTACATCACCACCAGTGTTCAGTTGTGATAAGAGACTGGGAGAAGGCTAGATCTAGTAGTAGCCCTTTGTATTAGACACTACTAAAACATAAGGATTTTCACCCCTTCTCCATATTAAAAAAAAAAGCAGGGTAAAATAAATGCATGAAAAAAATAGTGGCACTCAGCATAACCATAGTCAAACCAGCAAGTGTGAATTTCTTATGATGCTTTTCTCCATTCAGGATAAATTATTAGAACTGGTGATTAGCATATGCACCTTAAAAAAAATCCAACATTATTTTCTCAGAGCAGAGACAATGTCAAGTTCATCTTACTACCACTGTACTTACAAAGACAAGGAATGACTAAAGAAAGTGACTTTCCTGTAATTAAAAGGCTAATATAATGTGTATCATTACACTTTGTTCCCCCCACAGCACTGGATTACTGTTTACATTCTCAGCTAGAAAACGATATTTAGGAACAATACAGAAAAGTGAAGTACTGGTTATACAATTTTCTTTATAGGAAATCTATATATGATGTATATTTATTGAAATAATTAATATTTCATATACATCAGATATATATTAAGTGTATAAATATGAAACACATGTAGTTTTATTGAAATTACAAATATTTAAATAACTGAAATCTTACCCAACAAACCCTGGATAAGAAAGCTAAACAAATAAAAAACAGCATAATAAGATGGAGTTAATGCATACTGAGCTTGAATTATAATGAAACACAAGTACTTTATCAGGTAAAAAATATTTATATAAAAATTACATCTTTTATTTTTAAGATTTTATAAGCAACAGAGGCCAGTGACTGGTGAAACAAAGAAATTACTTCTAGCAGAGCATCTGTGCCTTCTAAGGCCTATTAACAGAACCATGACTCACTCATAACTGTGGAATATAAAAAATTCACAAAGCCTCACAGAAAGCCAATTTTCTCTCACAAATATTCAAGGTTACATTTCTTCAATTTGGGATGAGGAATAGAGGGAAAGTAAGTTTGCTTTTCATGCACCAAAAGACCCCATGTTGAAATAAGTAGCCAGGACAACTATGGTCATCAACTACTACTTGACAACAGATTGGGACCAATTATTGTCTGATAAGTATCGACAGCTTGTTCAGGTTTGCTTTCTGGCATCTTTTAAATGAGTACTTTAAGGAGGAAACACTTACAGTTTTAGCAGAGTGTGTTTCTGGTAACTCAGGTCTCTGGCAATCATACTGACAACATCATGAAGAACAGGCATTTGGGACAAGAGGCCTTCCAAAAATAGCTTTAGTGCCCAGAAATTTTTCTAGGAAAGGTAAAAAACAGATTTTAATTCACTGCCATAGCAAACATTTCATTATAATTCTCTCTTCCCTTTTCACCTTTCTCTGCAACTTAATATCTACACAGGTAAGCGAAGTACCATTTAAATGTACTGAGACCCCAAAGGTGACTCACATTTATAAATTAGAGCATTCATAATATTCAGCCACCATTATATGCCTACTTTGTGTAAAGGGCTAAGTTTGAAGCATTTTATTTATAGGGTCCCAAAAAGTCTTAGAGCAGTTGTGGTTTTAAGTTTTAATAGCTTAAAACCAAACTAAGAATTAAGGGAATACAAAACACAAACACACACACACACATTCTCTCTAAATGTTTTTGCTTTGTCTGATAGCACGACTGCATCTTTTTCTTTTGTGCCCCTCATTTTTATTTTGGCTCTTTGTTTTTTAAATGTGTTTGTGTGTGGGGCAGATTCAATTTATTACTTTTTTCTTTTATTGGACTGTTTAGTCCATTCAAACATATTATTAGTTTTATATTTTCCTCCATTTGTCTCTAATAGTTTCCCTCTTCCTCCCCTCCCCTCCATGGCTATTTTTCCCCCTTTCCTCTGTAAGCACAATACTGTATCTCTCTTTAGTTATTTTAGCTTAATTTTAAGGCAATCCTATTCCCACAGGCTCTCTTCCTTTCATTCTCAAGTCCCACCCCCTCCTCTTTCCTTGGTTTTGCTTAGTTTTTCCTTTATTTTACCTAGTTAATTTAATTCTTCCCCTCTTTTCCCTCAAGTAGTCAATAACCCTCTTCCTTGTCTGCAAGTTTTAAAGTAATTTTCTTTACCTTTTTTCTAAAACAAAATTTCTTTCCTTCATTCTCTTCATTGTTTATTGTCCCGTTTCGTCTGCTCTACTTTTATCATTTAATCATGGCCTTTATAATTATTTAGCCCTTTTTTAGTGTCTGCATTCTCCATGAAATTAAAATATCGATGGTACCTATTTGAGGTTCCTTCTTTTAAAGTTTCTGTATTACTGCCTCGTAGATCTTTCCCCACACCCCTTTCCCCCTTTTCTGTTGTGCCTCATTCTAAGAAAAAAGCCCTCTTGTAGGGAAGAGAGAGATGATATTGCCCCCACAGGATAAAAAAGCCCTCTTGTAGGGAAGAGAGAGATGATATTGCCCCCACAGGATTCTTCCTATGTCTCTGATCAGTTTCTTCCCGACTTCTGCCTGCCACTAGGTTATTTTTTTCTCCCTTTGGCTCAAAATCCCCTCCCTAGATCCATGCCCCTACACTCTTCTGATTGCCAGGTTGCTCAGGAGCTCTGATTTCCTTTCTGAGGCAGGCTGAGTGGTCCAAGCACCAAATCCCTGCAGATCATATTCACTGTTAAGTTCCTTTTGTTTTACAGAGTATCTCTCTTCAACCACAGAACATTCATTAGTGGTACCCTCTCTACCACCAATAAAACAAGATTTCCCCCTTTTTCAATCCTTCCCTTTGTGTCCTCAGTCGTTCTCCTGTAGGTTCTCTTCCTGAGACCACAGGGTTATTTTCCCTTCATTGTTAGCCTTTGACCTGACTAAGGCACATCATATATTCCTCTACCTTCTTCCTCCTCTCACTCTTTTTGTGCAATTCTGTAATTCAGTTTCATGAATAACATCAATTTTCTTAGAGGTAAGGTGTTAGGAGGTTATGTCCTCAGGTTTCAGCCCTGCTTCTCCACCCTCACTTCCATTTGACTTCTGCTTTCACTCATGTCTCTCTGTGTACATTTTGGAAGAAATTTCTTCAAGGTCTGTCTTCATGATATTTCTGTTGCCTTGGGTATCTAAGGAATAAATAATTTTTTCGGGTCTGGTTTTCTTTCAAGAAATGTCTCAAATGCCTCTTTTTGATTGAATGTGTATCTTTTTTCATTTATGGTTAGGCTCAGATTTATAAGGTAAGTCACCTTGGGTTGTGCATCTTGAGTTCCTTTGCTCTTCAGAAGACATGATTTCATTCTCTCCTCTGGTTTTCAGTGGGTTCAAAACAGTCTTATGCTATTCAAATTTCAAAATTATAGCTAGGTGGTGCAGTAGATAGAGTGCCAGGCCTGGAGTCAGGAAGACTCATCTTTCAGCGTTTAAATCCCGCCTCAGACAACTACTAGTTGTGTGACCCCTGGGCAAGTCACTTCGCCCTGTTGGCCTCAGTTTCCTCACCTGTAAAACGTGCTGGAGAAGAAAACGGCCAACCACTCCAGTATCTTGCTAAGGAAACCCCAGATGGGCCCATAAAGAGTTGGACATGACTGAAATGACTGAACAACAACAATAAAAATTAAAATTTCTTTTCCTTTATATTTGAAGGTCTTTTTCGCTTGCAGAATTTGTCATTTGTCAGTGGAATGGTTAAATTTAGCCACTATCTGTCTTGGAGCTTACAGCATAGGGTTCACTCCTGGAGGTGATCTGTGGATTCTTTGGATTGGCACTTTGTTTTCTGTTTGTTAGGATGGTCTGGGCACTTTTCTTGCATTATGATGTTTCAGGTATTTTGACTTGTCACATTCTTCAGGAAGACCTCTAATTCTTAAGTTATCTCTATTCATCTTATGTTCAAGATCAATTAAGTTTTGTTTGTATTGAGATAATGCTTTCCTTGAATGTTATTGCTTTTTGTTTCTCTTGTTCCAGACTGTCCGTTTCTGTATACTTACATTAGTTATCCTTTCTATTGTTTCTTAAGTGAGACTTGCTACTATGGATTCTTTTCTTTTTTAAATCCTGCCAATTATTTATGCTGAGCAGGCCACATATCTTGCTTTCACAATTCTTATTTTCTTTTAAACCATTCTGTTATCTTGCAGTAGTCCCATAAGGTCCTCTACTTCACTAGATATTGGAATAATTTTCCTTTGTCTTTACAATACTTGTTCATAGAAGCCTGAACTCTCTAATCTGATCTGGAGACCACATTCTCTTCTGCTTATGCTTAAGATCTTTAATTTAGTTTTCTTCCTCCTGAGAGTCTTGATAATTTCTGTCCTTTTCCCTTATCTTCCACTATTGTTCTCTGTGTAACTCTCCCTCCTTGATGGCAATTTCCTTGGAGAATAGCTCTCAAAGTGTCTGTCTTTCCACCATGTTGGGTGATTCATGGTTTATCATCCTCGGTTCTCTGTTCCAAGGTACTTCTGAGGGATCAGAACTGGGCCCAGCTGAATGCTGAGCTCTTTCCTTCCAGGATTAGTAAAGTGACACAAAGGCAAACACACAGGTCCTGTCCCCTTTCTCTCTGCTGTTCCATTCTCTGGACGATCTCCTTGCTTGGTACACAGCCCAAACCAGCAACTACTTCTCAGTTGGAATGCCACTCCTAGGTGTAGGCCCTCTCCTTAGTGCTCCTTGGATCTCTGAGCAGGAACTAGGTAGTGAGCAAGAGAGATGCCAGTTGGCTCTGGGTGCACTGCCTGTCCTTGAGCTGAACTGCAGCACCTGGCATGCTTCTGGCTAGATGCCATACCCAATATCCACAAATCTGCCTCCCTATCCTTACCTAGGCTAGAAAAATCATTTGCAGTAACTTTTTCCCTTGTATTTCCTCATCAGAATTTGGTCTGGCGCACTTTCTAGATCTGTTCAGAAGAGCTGTGGAGGTAAAGATTGCTGTACTTCTTCCTGCTGCTCTGCTATCTTGGATAACCTAACCCCAGTACTTTTATCCACTATACCATATTGCACTTTGTACAAATGCATAATAATGACAATGCCAAAGAGTATACATCTATATCTATTTATCTGTCCATATGGTATGATTATAAGACAAGTACAAGTACTTCGGGGAGGTCAGAAGGAGGAAAAGATCATTTCCTTTATAGGAGTTTAGGGGAAGTATTCAGGGATTAGAAGAGGCTTAATGGAGTTGGCATCATTTGAGCTACTCTTCTCTGGGAGTGGGTAGAGAAAAGGGCCAAGAGAAGGGGCAGTGTTCAAGGTTATAGGGACTGTTTCATCTTGGGCAATGGAATGGAGAGAGAAAAAACTAGTTATATATGAGGACAAGTTTGGTGGCACACAAGGTACATGTAGCCCGGGGCAGTATGAGTAAAGACTCAGAGGAAAATCAGTGTTGTAAAGGGCCTGCACTGCCAGGA
Organism: Trichosurus vulpecula; assembly: GCF_011100635.1. Lineage (NCBI taxonomy): Eukaryota > Metazoa > Chordata > Mammalia > Diprotodontia > Phalangeridae > Trichosurus > Trichosurus vulpecula. The sequence continues at coordinate 71,750,716 of NC_050581.1, forward strand.
TAAGGACTGTGGACTCAAGTCAGCCCCCCTGTTCAAATCCCTGCAATGGCTCCCTATTGTCTACTTCAAGTCTGACCTAGGAAAGATTAATCTGACAATGGGATAAAGAACGGAATAGGGTGGGGTGGGGAGCAAGGTAGGAGGAAGAATTTCAATCAAGTAGTAAAAAGGGTCTGAAACTAGGAAGATGGCAAGAGGAATAGAGAGGAAGGAAAATGGAGAATATCGTAGTGATAGAATTAAAGCCTGGGAAATGACTGGATGTGGGCTAAGGGGTTATGTATTATCTTTGTTTCTATGACTGTTAGTACCCGGCTTCAGATTTTTTCTTTTTTAAACACCTACGGGCTGGAAATACAGGTGTTCCTCATATCCTGATACTACTCTGATCGACACAGGAGTTTTAACAGGCTCCATTTCTGACCTGGGGTTGGTTCATACTCTCCCAATGCAATATAGTGGTCCCTCACTCCCAGGCACTCAAATTAATGCCCGACTTAGTATAGACGTCGAAATGGCTTAGGCCACTGCAGAACTCCCAAGCCCAAGAAATCTGCCAACCTCACCATTCCTATAGCAGGGGGATTGCAGACATGTGCCACCATGCCTGGAGATTTTTTGAAAAAGAAAAAAAAAGGAAAAAATTGCTTTAATCACTTAGATTCAAAATATTTAGAACTTACCCCAAAAGCTAACATTATTTCAAGAAAAGAAGTCAACCATGGCAAGTCAGTTAGCAGCATCTGAAGCAGAGCTTGAATGGCGAGAAGAAAGCAGGCCTCAATGTTCAGCTAATTAGAAAAACAAACAAACAACAATCAGAGACAAAGACCCAAGTACATTCATTCTTTTTTATTAAGCAATGGGGTGAGTGCAAAAGCACCCAGGACTTCAGGAACAAACTAAGTGACAGACAGGACTCATTTAATCACAAAAGCATGAAATAAATCCTCTAACAGCTAACACTTATAGAGTACTTTAAGACTGACAAAGGGCTTTCTATTATCTCATTTGATCCCCTTAACAACTCTGTGACTTAGGTAGTATAATTTTTTAGGCCCAGTTTACATATAAAGTAACTGAGACTCAGAACTGACTGCAAGTAGAAGTCAGGTGAATTCAACAAACGCTGACTATGTATATACTACATGTCAGGCACTGCGCTAGGGAACAAAGACAAAAACAGTCTTCATCTACAAGGAGCTTATGATTCCTGTAGAGGGGTAAAACATGCTACTAATCTATACAATGAAAAAGAAAGTAATTTCAAAAGAGGAAGCACTAAGAATTACAGGGGCGAGAGAAGTCTCTATGCTAACAAGGTGCACTGAAAAACACTGTGAAACTTGATTCTGAGGTGGAGAAGGGGGTGTCAGAGATGGGGCACCACCTAAGCAAAGGCACAGGGGAGGGAAATGAAATGTAGTAAAGGGGAAAACAGTTTAAGCCAATTTGACTTTAAAGGAGAGTCCCTAAAATAAATAAAATTGGACAGGATTGTAGGAGCCAGATTGTGGAAAGCTTCAAATGCCAAACTGAGGATTTTATATTTTATTTGGTAATAAACCCATGTCTTCTACTTTCAAGTCCAAGTAAAACCAAGCTGCTTCAGTAATAGGAACATGAGAAAAGTGCAATGGAAATGCATGGATTAAATCATCCTTAGCAAGAGATATGATCGAATCTTTCCACAGCCCAGAAGTTCTCCCCAGCCCACCAAAAGTCTAAATTCCTTGGCTTGGCATTCTGGGCCATCTCTACCTGGGCTCTGACCTTTTTTTTCCAGGCTTCTCTCTCTACTCTCCTTTATATATTCTCTTTGCCCAAACTGAACGACTTATCCCATTCATGTTTCCACAAATATGTCCCACTCTCTCTTGCTGCCATGCTTTTGCGCATATAGTTCTTTAAAACTACAATACCCTCTCTATCTTTGCCTGTTGAAATTCTTCTCTTTCTTCAAAGCCTGGCTCAAATGCTACCTTCTCCATGAAGGGCTCTCTGATTGGCCCCATTTAAGGGATCTATCTCACAGTGACTTCTTCAAACTGTATCTTATTTAGTTTTTTGTCTTCTCTAGTACCTAACATCCAGTGCCTTTCATATGTGTGCCTAGTAATAAAAGTTAAAGGAAGCAATCAATCAATACTTATTAAATGCCTACCATGTGCCAGGGACTGTGCTAAGCGCTGGGAATACAAAAAGAGGCAAAAGACAGTCCCTGCTTTCAAGGAACTTACAGTCTAATGGGAGAGATAACAAACATATATACTATATATATATATATACACATACATATACACACACACATATATATATACACACACAGAGAGACACATACATATATAGTATATATTTACAATATAGAATATTGTATGCAATATACATTGTATTTGTATATAAATATATACAGTATATATCTGTATATAAATATATGCAAATCAAGCTATACATAGAACAAATAGGAAATTATTAACAGAGAGAAGGACTAGAATTAATGGTTTGGGGAAGGCTTCCTGTAAAAAAAATGAGATTTTAGTTGGGACTTCAAGGAAGCCAGGGAGGTCACTAGTCAGAGTGGAAAAGGAAGAGCATTCCAGGCATGAGGTACAGCCAGAGAGAGTGCCCAGAGCTGAGAGATGGGTCACGTTCTTGGGACAACCAGGAGGCTGATGTCACCGGATCAAAGAGTTCACGCAGAGATCAAGGTACAAGACTGGAAAGGTTGGAGGAGACCAGGTTATGAAGGGCTTTGAATGCCAGAGAATTTTTATTTATTCCTGGGGAGAGATTTGAGGCAGACAGACCCACCAGCAGACTATTATAATGGACTAGGTACAAGGTGATGAGGGTCTGTAATAGAGCGGTGGCAGTGTCAGAAGAGAGAAGGGGGTGTATCCAGGAGATCTTGCAAAAGCAAAATAGGCCTTGGCAATAGTTTGGATATGGGGGTGAGAGAGAGTGAGCAACACAGGATGACTCCTAGCTTGTGAGCCTGATGAACTGGGAATTGTTGTGCTCTATGGAAATAGGGAAAATAGGAGAGAGGTGGGTGGGTTTAGGGGGACAGATAATGAGTTCTGTTTTGGATATATTGAGTTTAAGATATCTATAGGATATCCAGTTCAAGTCTGAAAGGAAGCTAGAGATGTAAGATTGGAGGTCAGTAAAAAGTTAGGGGCAATTCCCAAGCTGATGTATGATTTAAATACTCAGACTGAGGCCTATGGTATTAAAGATTATTCATTGTTTAAGTTTAACACTGTAACCTCAAATATCAGAACACAGAGAGAAGAGGAAAAATTATAAACTTACAGAACCATAAAATACATTTGAAGGCAAAGAAACATTGACTTTCAATCTCAGTTCTTCTAAAATGCCAAAGGACACATCATACACCATCTGCAATAAAGTCATATGTTGTAGGATTTAGAGCTGGAAAAGACCAAGCATATCATCCAATTTGACCCCTATCATTTTTTAAAACATTATTTTATTTTTCTCCCAATTACATGTTAAAACAATTATTTTTTAACATTTTAAAAGTTTTGAGCTCCAAATTCTATCTCTCCCTCCTGCGATGGTAAGCAATCAGATATAGGTTATACAAGTATAATTATGTAAAACATTTCCATATTAGTCATTTTGTATAAGACTCAAAAAAAAGAGCAGAAGAAAAAAGTGAAAAATAGCATGCTTCAGTCTGTATTTAAACAGTCTCAGTTCTTTCTCTGGAGGCAGATCATCATTGTGCTTTAGAATTGTCTTACATGACTGCATTCCTGAGAATAGCTAAGTCTTTCACAATTCTTCATTGTACAATATTGCTGTTAATGTGTACAATGTTCTCCTGGTTCTGTTTACTTCCTTTTGTAACAGTTCAAGTAAGTCTTTCCATGTTTTTCTGAAATCATCCTGCTTATCATTTCTTACAGCACGATAACAATCCGTTACAATCATATACTACAGCTTGTTTTAGTCATTCCCCAATTGGTGGGCATCCCTCTGATTTCCAATTCTTAGCAACCACAAAAAAGAGCTGCTATAAATATTTCTGTATAAATAGGTCCTCTCCTCTTTTTTTGGATGTCTTAGGAATATAGACCTAGCAGTGGTATTGCTGGACCAAAGGGCAGTTTTATAGCCCTTTGGGTATAGTTCCAAATTGCTTTCCAGAGTGGTTAGAGCAGCTCACAACTCCACCAACAGTGCACTAGTGTCCCAGTCTTCCCACATCCCCTCCAACATTCAACATTTTCCTTTTTTGTCATATTAGCTAATCTGATAGGTGTGAAGTGGTACTTCAGAGTTGTTTTAACTTGCATTTCTCTAATCAATAGTGATTTAGAGCATTTTTTCATATGACTACGGACAGCTTTGATTTCTTTGTCAGAAAATTGCCTGTTTTATACTCTTTGATCATTTATCAATCGGGGAATGAAATGATGTATTTTTACAAATTTGACTCAGTTCTCTATATATTTGAAAAATGAGGCCTTTATAAGAAATATTTGTTGCAAATTTCCCCCCCATCCCCCAGTTTTCTGCTTTCCTTATAATTTTGGTTGTATTGGTTTTGTTTCTGCAAAAACTTTTTAATTTCATATAATCAAAATTATCTATTATATTTTGTAACGCGCTCTATATTTTCTTTGGTCCTAAATTCATCCCTTATCCATAAATCTGACAGATAAACTATTCCATGTTCTCCTTATTTGCTTATAGTATCACCCTTTATGTGTAAATCATATACCCACTTCGAACTTATTTTGGTATATGGCATGAGATGTTGGTCTATACCTAGTTTCTCTCATATTGTTTTTCAGTTTTCCCAGAAGTTTCTGTCAAATAGTGTCTTTTTGTTCCAAAAGCTTGTAGATTTGGGTTTATCATATACTAGATTACTATGGTCATTTGCAATAATGTGATTTGTACCTAACCTATTCCACAGATCCATCACTTTATTTCTTAGCCAGTCCTATACTGTTTCAATAATTACTGCTTCATAATACAATTTGAGATCTGATTGAGCTAGACCACACTCTTTCACATTTTTTTCAAAGACTCCCTTGATATCTTTGAGTTTTTGCTCTTCCAGATGAATTTTGTTATTATTTTTTCTAGCTCTATAAAATAATTCTTTCATAGTTTGATATGGCATTTAACAGATTAATTTAGGTAGAAACATTATTTTTATTAGATTGACTTGGCCTATCCATGAGCAATTTATATTTTTCCAATTGTTTAGCTCTGACTTTATTTGTGTGAAGAGTTTTATAGTTGTATATAATTTCTGAGTTTGTCTTGCAAGTATTTAATATTATCTACAGTTATTTAAATAGAATTTCTCTATCTCTTGCTGCTGGACTTTGTTAGTAATATATAGAAATGCTGATTTATGTGGGTTTATTTTGTATTCTGCAACTTTGCTAAAGTTGGTAATTATTTCAACTAGTTTTTCAACTAAGATTTTCTAAGTATAACATATCACCTGCAAAGAGTGAGTTTCCTCAAAGCCTATTCTAATTTCTTTAATTTCTTTTTCTTCTCTCATTACTATAGTTAACATTTCTAGCACAATATTAAATAACAGAGGTGATAAAGCTTCCTTGCTTTGTCTGTTTGTACTGGGAAGGCTTCTAGCTTATCCCTATTACAGATAATGTTTGAGGATAGTTTTAGATAAATATTACATATCATTCTAAGGTAAGCTCCATTTATTCCTATGCTCTCTAGTTTTTTTTTAATAGGAATGGGTGCTATATTTTGTCAACTGTTTTTCCTGTATATGATTTCTCTTGGTTTTGTTATTGATATGGTCAATTATGCTGATAGTTTTCCTAATCTTGAACCAGCCCTACATTCCTGGTATAAATCCTACCTGGTCATCGGGCATGATCCTTGCAATATATTGCTGTAATCTCTTTGCTAGCATTTTATTTAAAATGTTTGCATCAATATTCATTAGAGAAATTGGCCTATAATTTTCTTTCTCTGTTTTGGCTCTTCCTGGCTTAGCTATCAGCACCATTTCTGTTGTTGTAAAAGGAATTTGGTAGGACTCCTTCACCTATTTATCCAAATAGTTTATATAGCATCAGGATTGACTGTTCATTAAATGTTTGGTAAAATTTGCTTGCGAATACATCTGGTTTAGTCCTGGGGATTTTTCTTAGGAAGTTCATTGATGGCTGTTTCAACAATCTGGCTAGCAGCTGTTGTGGGGGTGAAAGACCAACACGAGCCCAACAACAAACACGCTACCAGCACGCTGCAAAAGCCCAGCTTCTTTTGATCTGCTTTACTAAGGAAAGCAATGTTAAGGTGTTAACAAGCTTACTTTAATCTGGCCTACAAATACCAGTCACTTGGTTCAGGGGAAAAAGCCAGCTCCCTGAACTTCAGAGTAAAATACAAACAAATTACAAACATGGACAGACAGACCAAATACAATTCATAGTTACCAACATCCAAGTTCAGCCTGGGAGCTCGTAACAAGGGCTGGCCAAGAGTCACAGGCACCACCATGGCCGTGGGTAAGAGCTCCGAAAAAGTGAAAGCCAACCCCTGGTTTATATCTTTTTCAGGGTCAAGGGTGAGTCACACAGGCGACTCACCCACATGACCTGAAATCGTCACAAAGAGGCGACTTAAACCCGTGTGGTCTAAAAGTCTCTGGTGTCCCAAACATGCCACTTAAACCCACCCCTGAGGCAAGGAGGTCACCAAGGACTCCCAATTTAATCAAGGAAACAAAGGCCAAACTTTTCAAGGGCACTTGGTTGAACTGAGTGCTAAGAGCCCATTTTGATTGCCAACACAATGGTTTATTCAATTTCTTTTTCTAGGACTGGGTTAAGTCTTATTTCTTCTTTTGTTAATCTGCGTGATTTATATTTTTGTAGACATTCATCCATTTAATTTAAACTGTCAAACTTATTGGCATATAAGTGGGCAAAATGGCTCTTAACAATTGTCTTTAATTTTCTCTTCATTGGTGGTGAATTCACCTTTCATTTTTGATACTAGTAATTTGGTTTTCTTTTCTTTTAAAATCAAATTAACCAAAAGTTTACCTATTTTATTGTTTTTTCCCCCTATAAAACCAGCTTCCAGTTTTATTTATTAGTTCAATGGTTTTACTTTCAATTTTCAGGATTTCCAATATGGCGTTTAATTGGGGTTTTTTAATTTGTTCTTTTTCTAGTTTTTTTTTAAGTTGCATGCCCCATTCATTAATCTGCTTTTTCTCTATTTTATTGCTGTAAGCAATTACAGATATAAATTTTCCCCCAAGTACCACTTTGGTTACATCCCATAAATCTTGGCATGTTGTCTCATTGTTGTCATTTTCTTTAATTGAAATTATTGTTTCTATAATTTATACTTTGATCCACTTATTTTTTTAGGATTATTTAGTTTGCAATTAATTTTTAATCTCTCTTTCCATTGTCCATTGATGAATGTAATTTAATTGCATTATAATCTCAAAATGATGCATTTACTATTTCTGCATTTAGTTGCGAGGTTTTTATGTCCTAATACATGGTGAATTTTTGTGTAGGTGCCATATACTGCTGAGAAAAGATATATTCCTTTTCATTCCCATTCAGTTTCTTCCAGAGATCTCTCATACCTAACTTTTCCAGAATTTTATTCCCCCCTTTAACTTCTTTTTTGATTAATATTTGGTTAGATTTAACTGGTTTTGAGAGGGGAAAATTGAAGTCCCCCAATAGCATAATTTTATTACCTATTTCTTTCTGTAACTCACTCAACTTCTCCTTAAAAAATTTAGATGCTATACCAGTTGGTACATATATATTCAGTATTGATATAACTTCATTCTTTATGGTGCCTTTCAGCAAGATTTAGTTTCCTTCTGTATCTCTTTTAATTACCTATCATTTTTCAGATGAGTAATGTGAGGCCTAAATACGTTAAGCGGCTTGCCCCTGTTCACAAAGGCAATAAGTGTCAGGGTCGTCCTTGGAACCCAGGTCCTCTGAGTCAGATCCAATGGTCACCTACTGGCTGAGTCAGACCTATTTATTTTGTTCAAATGTAAAATGTTCTAGGTGAACCGTAACTCAGAAGTCAACTACAATGGTGTACCGTTCTTCTGTATAGAGAGTTGTTAGAAGTTTGGTTGTTCATTTATAATTTCTTAAATCCTTGGAACAACATATTCATGTCCTTGATGTATTCCTGAAAAACCGTTAATGCTACATACAATTCTGGAGCTGGATTCATTTGCTGAACCCTGACAGAAGCAGAGTCCACATTTCTATAACTCATTTCACAACTTACAAAGTGCTTTCCTTAAAGCAATCCTCTGTGTTAAACATGGCAGGTGTTATCTTCCCCATTTTACAGATAAGGAAATTGAGGCTCAGAGCAGTAAGTGGCTTGCCCAAGATCATACAACCAGTAAAGGCTGGAGTTGAGACTGGAACCCAGGTCTTCTGGATTCAAGACCCTTTTAAAAAAAGTAATACATTACACATTTAAGTCATATTTTTCTGTTGGCTTACACTATTATTTCCAAGGCTGTATGTATTAATTTCAGATTCTGACCCTTACTCATGATGCCCCACAGTACACCCAGGTCTGCACTTAGGCAGGGTCTCACACAAACTGGGAAGCTGGGACTGGAAGTGGGAAATGGGTACAAAAGCATAAATAAGCATTTGAATATACCAGGTAAGCTCAAGAAATTTATAGGAACCATCCTTCCTGAAAAGAACATGCTCCGGTCTATTTTCCACAAGTTAGACATACTAGTCTTACATAAACTAGGTCACACCTAGACATTTGGATTGCCTTAAGAGCAACTAGTACCTAGATATTCAGGCTCCAAGCTTCAACTAAAAACAAATAACCTTGTACATTTTCCAGAGAAACCTTAGGAATGATTCAAGCTCAGGGATGGGGAACCTACAGCCTCAAGGCCACATGCGGCCCTTCAGGTCTTTGGGTACAGCCTTTTGACTGAGACCAAGTTTTACAGAACAAATCCTTTTACTAAGGGGATTTGTTCTGTGAAGTTTGGATTCATTCAAAGGGCCACACTTGAGTACCTAAAGGGCCACAAGTGGCCTTGAGGCCACAGGTTCCCTACCCCTGGCCTCTACACTGCTTTTAAATTTTAAGTGTTAATTTAGGCCACACCAAGATACTAGCTTATTTCTTTGAAGATTACAAGTTACCCGTTTGAAGGAAGGCGGTGGTTCTCTCAGTATAAGAGTAGTTAGGAGGCCGTTCTGTTCCAAAATAGGACTACTGATCAAAATTGTGATGAGTGAACTCCAGCATCTTGACTGAAAAACAAGAGAATTAACTGACATCAATTTGCAGGCTCTCAAAACCTTACAAAGGATTTTCAAAAATCAAAAGGCGGAAGAGTAAGTGGGGCTGGGGCTGCTAATGTTCTTCTTCACAGAATATACTAAATACAAAAATAGTACTGTACTTCTCACCAAGTTTCTCTCTCCTCTCCCCGAAAATACCAGAATTTAGGTATATGGAAGTTAAAGTGGGGGAAAACAATGGAAAAGGCTCACAGAAGACTCTTTGTAAGTGTTGCAACATGCTTTTGTTTAAAGAAAGAAACTGACTTTTTATAGAAATTTGGCCCATGAAGATTTTTTTTAGGAGAACAGAGTATAATTAGGGGTATCTATGAAATAGAGGCATCTGGAAAAACAAATTTGTAGAGAAAAAAATTACATTTTTATAATACTTTGAAGTTTACAAAGTGCTTTCCTCATAACATCTCTGTGTGAAGGCAGCACAAAAGTCAGTAGGTCGGCTAGGCTTGGGGACTAGCCTGTGCTTTCATTGAGAAAGGGAACCCTGAGCTGAGGAGATTCTGTCCCAGTACAGGTCAGCCCTATCTTTGTGACCTTTAGTGTCAGAGCTGTCCAGAGCACATAGAGGCTCATTCTGAGGCACATGTCCCACATGTCTGAAGCAGTGTTTTAACAAGTTTTAAACAAGTTTTAACAAGCAGGGAAAAGTACTAAGAGCAGACATGTATAGAGCTCTCTAGGGTTTGCAATACATCTAATATACATTCTCTTCTTAGGGAGGAGGTAGTGCTTCAAATATCATCATGGCTATTTACAGAAGAGGAAACAAGCTCAAAGAGGATCAATGACTAAATCGATCTATGTAAGCGGGCAGAAAGAAAAGCTAGCCACCTTGAGTCTTCTTTTCATCAGGGGGAAAAAAGAAAGTACAGACTGGTCAGTAGCAACTTCTGAATTATAGCCAGGAATGAGAGACTGGACTGCAAACTCAAACTGCTTGGTTCTTAAATCCTGTACCAGTCTACTTCCATGGCTGCGAGAAATACAGTTATCATAAAATCCAATTTGGGTAAATATGACTAGAATTAAAATAAATATTAAGTATGCCACAGAATTAAAGGTTGAAACTACATTGCATTTTTTTTAATTAGCAAAGACTGGCTCACAGCAAGGATGACTATAATATGAATGAAATATGAATAAATATGAATGAAATTCTTACATTTCTGTACAAAGACTGATTGCTGTAGAGTATTCGGAGGGCCTGCTTAATTAGAGTACAACATTTTACAGGAGAACCTGGAGGAAAAGAGTTGAAAAACAAAATCATAGAATTGGCCTTAAAAGACAACATACTCTCTCACCCTAAAACAAACAAGATCCACTAAAGTAATCTACTTAGCTAAATGCCTAACTCCGTTATAACTTAGTTAAAAAACAAATAGTCATTTCAACTAGAAGAATAATTGTTTCAACTTGTCTCAAGTGCAGCAATTTAAGGTAATCATATTATATGGAGAGGTTCAGGTGAACCTGACAGAAGACACAAAGAAGGGGTGGAGCCAAGATGGCAGCTGGAAAGCAGGGACATGCATAAGCTCTCACCCAGGTCCCTCCAAATACCTGTAAAAAATGGCTCTGAACAAATTCTAGAATGGCAGAATCCATGAAATAGCAGAGGGAAGCAGGGTTCCAGCCCAGGACAGCTTGGATGGTCGCGGGATAAGGTCTATCACATGGACCTGGGAGCTGAGCGGAGCAGAGCCCAGCGTGGGCTGCGCGGACCAACCAGACTGGGAGCCAGGTGAAACAGGCCCTAGCACCCTGAATCAGCTGTGGCAGTTACCAGACTTCTCAACCCAGAAACACAAAAGACAACAGAGAAGGTTAGTGGGAAAAGCTGCTGGGACAGAGTGAAAGAAGTTCGTGGTTCGGCCACCACCCTGGGGGCAGGAATTAAGTGGTGGATCAGAGCTCGAGTGTAGAGCCAGCTTAGATCTGAGTCTAGTCCCGGTTGGCTCTTCTCAGGGGAGGAGTAGCGCTGGTGTGGCAGTTTGCTGTGTAGTTCTGAAAACAATGGCGCAGCCCCTCAAGCTTGGGACAAAGTACTCTATAGTCTACAAGCAGTCATACCCCAATGAAAAACTCAAGGGTCAAGTTAAGTTGGCTGGGAACATGGCCAGGCAGCGAAAATGGACTCAGATTCAGACTCAGACTTTGGAATCTTTCTTTGGTGACAAAGAAGGCCAAAACATACAGCCAGAAGAAGTCAACAAAGTCAAAGAGCCTACATCAAAAGCCTCCAAGAAAAACATGAATTGGTCTCAGGCCATGGAAGAGCTCAAAGAGGATTTGGAAAAGCAAGTTAGAGAAGTAGAGGAAAAACTGGGAAGAGAAATGAGAGTGATGCAAGAAAACCATGAGAAACAAGTCAATGACTGGCTAAAGGAGATGCAAAAAAATACTGAAGAAAATAACACCTTAAAAAATAGACCAACTCAAATGGCAAAAGAGCTCCAAAAAGCCAATGAGGAGAATGTCTTGAGAGGCAGAAATAGCTAAATGGAAAAGGAGGTCTAAAAGACCACTGAAGAAAATACTACCTTAAAAATTAGATTGGAGCAAGTGGAAGCTCATGACTTTATGAGAAATCAAGATATTATAAAACAGAACCAAAAGAATGAAAAAAATGGAAGACAGTGTGAAATATCTCATTGGAAAAACCACTGACCTACAAAATAGATACAGGAGAGATAATTTAAAAATTACTGGACTACCTGAAAGCCATGATCAAAAAAGTGCCTGGACATCATCTTTCAAGAAATTATCAAGGAAAACTGCCCTGCAAGTCTAGAACCAGAGGGTAAAATAGAAATTGAAAGAATCAACCAATCGCCTCCTGACAAAGATCCCAAAAAGAAAACTCCTAGGAATATTGTCACCAAATTCCAGAGTTCCCAGGTCAAGATGAAAATATTTCAAGCAGCCAAAAAGAAACAATTTGAGTATTGTGGCAACACAATCAGGATAACACAAGATCTAGCAGATTCTACATTAAGGGATCGAAGGGCTTAGAATATGGTATTCTGGAGGTCAAAGGAGCTAGGATTAAAACCAAGAATCACCTACCCAGCAAAACTGAGTATCATGCTTCAAAGCAAAATATGGATTTTCAATAAAATAGAGGACTTTCAAGCTTTCTCAATGAAAAGACCAGAGCTCAATGGAAAATATGACTGTCAAATACAAGAATCAAGAGAAGCATGAAAAGGTAAACAAGAAAGAGAAATCCTAAGGGACTTACTAAAGTTGAACTGTTTTGTTTACATTCCTACATGGAAAGATGATGTGTATTATTCATGAGACCTCAGTATTAGGGTAGCTGAAGGGAATATATATATATATGGAGAAAGAGGGCACAGGGTGAGTTGAATATGAAGGGATGATATCTAAAAAAATAAAAGTAAGGAATAAGAGAGGGAGAAAGGGAGAGATAGAATGGGGTAAGTTATCTCGCATAAAAATGGCAAGAAAAAGCAGTTCTGTAGGAAGGGAAGAGGGGGCAGGTGAGGGGGAATGAGTGAATCTTGCTCTCATCAGATTCAACTTGAGGAGGGAATGACATACACACTCAGTTGGGTATCTTACCCCACAGGAAAGAAGGAGGAAGGAGATAAAGAAGGGAGGGCAGATAGGGGGAGGAGGTAATCAAAAACAAACATTTTTGAAAAGGGACAGGGTCAAGGGAGAAAACTGAATAAAGGGGGATAGGATAGGAAGGAGCAAAATATAGTTACTCTTTCACAATGTGAGTATTGTGGAAGGGTTTTACATAATGATACACACGTGGCCTATGTGGAATTGCCTGCCCTCTTAGGGAGGGTGGGTTGGGAGGGAAGAGGGGAGAGAATGTGGAACTCAAAAGTTTTAAAAGCAGATGTTCAAAAGCAAAAAAAAAAAAAGTTTTTGCATGAAACTGGGAAATAAGATATACAGGTAATGGGGCATAGAAATCTATCTTGCCCTACAAGAAAGTAAGGGAAAAGGGGATGGGGTGGGAGAGTGGGGTGACAGAAGGGAGGGCTGAGTGGGGAACGGGGCAACCAGAATAGTTGCCATCTTGGAATGGGGGGAGGGTAGGAATGGGGAGAAAATTTGTAATTCAAACTTTTGTGAAAATTAATGCTGAAAACTAAAAATATTAAATAAATAATCAAGAAATCAGAAAAAAAAAAAGAAGACATAAAGAACATCTCAGGTGATCAATCCCCACCCTACTCATACTCTGAAGCAGAAGTATATATTCTGAAAATGCGAACATCTCTGATCAGGGAAACCATACTAGCTGAGAGTTGGAACCTAGGACAAGGGCTTTGAGGGCAGTAGTTTGCTAGAAAGGAAAGGTGATCTAAAAAGGAAGGCTTGAAAGATGGCACAGAAATGTCTAATCATAGAATGTCAGAGTAGAGGGAACCTAAGGAATCACCTACTGTAGTTCAAGCCCCTCATTTTATGGAGGTCCAGAAAGGGCAATGATTTGCTCAAGGTCTTGCAGAGATGGGACTATGTGGCCAATTTCAGAATGTTGGTCATATGTCTTATGCCACCTTTGATATGTACACTACACAGACATACACGTGTGCACACACATATAAAGACAACAGAGATTACGAACATATAATATACATACAGACATGTACATGTTTTGCTGACCTACATCCTGCACAACAATCTATTTCACACTGTAATACTATTTCAGCATGAATCATTAAAGACATCTCAATACACCAAAACTGCAGCTGAATACACACCAGAAGCATGTGTAAAACAAGGTGGGAGGATGTCAATGCTCACCTATGTTCAAAATCCACTTGTCAGAGTCCTGAAAGTCCTTTCCTGAGGGGACGCTTCCCGTCCAGAACATCTTCAGGTAGCTCTCAAACTGCGAGGGTGAGAGCCGGCAGGCTGTGCAGCACGCCAGGTTGTTGATGGGAAGTAGTAACGAGTATGCAGCACTGTTGAAATCACCACTTTTGCACAAGTAGAAAGGAATCTTGTCTCTAAGTTCCCTTAACCTGTATAAAGGTTGCTTCCTTTAAAATCAAACTTCTCAAAGGGATAAATAAGTGGAAATCTGTTTAGTGTTTAAAATATGCATAGAATCTATCACGAGGCAAGACCCCTTCATTTTAAAGGATTTGGGCAACTAATCATTTGACCTTGAATGCAACTGCATAAGAAATAGGATCATATGTCTATCTGAAGGGACACATGGCTTCTTTCTTACCCAACGCCTTCATTACACTTCACTGCTCTCAAATAGCGAACTAGCTCTTTGTACCTAAACAAGAGGAGAAAAAACAAAAACTTTCTTATATCCTGTTTTCAGTTGTTTAAATGGATAGAGAAAGAATTTCAATTTTGTGTCTGGTAATTTCCTGCCATAGTTCACATCTCTACAGGCATTTCAATATATCACTGGAAAAAAGCTCATCCAAACTAAGAATGGCTGTACTTAATGTCAATCTGACAATTTGTAAAAAGAAACTTTAAATGGTCAATAGTTAAAATTATCATTCTATCAAAGAAGCTTAAAATCTATTAAAGTATCAGGGATTTTTAGAACCAAAAGGGGAATTTAAGATCATTTAGTCAAACTTTCTCATTTTATAGATCAAGAAATTGATGACCAGAAGCAAAGGGTACATTAAAAAAAGGGCATATTCATTTTATTTTAAATTTTCTTTTTTATTATGAGCTTAATCATTAAACATAAATATTCCAATATACAAAAGAGAATTTAAAAACAGGATTGCATAAAAAACCTTGAAATTCTGTTAGATTTATTAAATTTAACAAAATACTAACAAAACTGCCCTGTTTGTGTGCCTCCAGGGTACATTCCCAAGGTTAAAAATTCAGATCTCCTGAATTCTAGTCCTTTGCCCCTTCCATTGAATCACCTTGCTTCTTCAACCACTTGTCACTGCTTATAAAAATGCAACCACTTTCATGAAAGCATGTCAGATTAAAATTCTCTCTTCCTCTCAGCATCCCCAAAGAAAAACTTCATGAAATTCTATGAATCCAAATGATGTTAGATTAAAAAAACCAAAACAAAAACCAAAGGCCTTCCTCTCTGTTCTCAAGGATAACAGCTATACACTAACATTTTAAAACCTTTAGAAAACTGTACTTTTGATGAATTGTTCTGAAAAGGTCTCTTACAGTACAGGCAATACACTTAAAATATCTGCCCACTTCAAAGTTTTCTACTCCACAGGCTACCATTCTTCACACTCAAAGCTTCTTATTCTTTCCAAAAGATGAAGAATTAATATAATTAAGTACATAGTATAAAACAAAAAAGTCTCTGCCTTCAAAAAGATTACAGATTTGGGATGATGGGAAGGTATAAAAACTCAAGTGAAAGTTAGTGAAATGATATTAAAATGGTTCAACCAAAGTAGAAATGTGGATTAGTATGATGGCAAAAATATGCCCCTTCTCCAAAATTGTGTTAAAATACAAATTTGGGGAGGCTTCCAGGAGCCAAGAAAAAAGTAAGTTGCTCTCACTCTCCTTTACTGACCTTGAAAAACCCAGAAATACTGCCTCAGGACACTATATCCTGATAAAGGTACCATTGATAATGAAGTAATATCATTATGACTAAACACATTAAGTACAAAGTGCTGTAGCATCCAAATTCTTGGAGAAGTTAAGGGAGTTAAAGGAAGAAATAGAGAGCCAAACTATACTAGTGGGGGACCTCAGTCTCCCCCTCTCTGAAACTGATAAATCTAACATCAAAATAAACAAGAAAGATGTTAAAGAGGTGAGTAGAATTTTAGAAACGGTAGATACGGTAGACCTCTGGAGAAAACTGAATGGGGATATAAAGGAATATACCTTTTTCTCAGTGGTACATGGCACATACACAAAAACTGACCATGTACTAGGGCACAAAAACCTCATGATCCAGTGCATAAAGGCAGAAACATTAAGTGCACTGTTTTCAGATCATGATGCAATAAAAATTATATGTAATAAAGGGCCATGGAAAGATAGACTAAAAATTAACCAAAACTTTACGGGATGCAGCAAAAGCGGTTCTTAGGGGAAGCTTTATATCTCTAAACGCTTACATGAATAGAATAGAGAAAGAGGAGATCTCAATGAACTGAGCATGCAACTGAAAAAGCTAGAAAAAGAACAAATTAAAAATTCTCAATTAAATACCAAACTAGAAATACTGAAAACCAACGGAGAGATTACTGACACTTAAACCAGGAAGAGTCAAAACAGAGAAAGAAAATTATAGACCAATTTCCCTAATGAATACAGATGCAAAAATTTTAGATACAGTATTAGCAAAAAGATTATAGCAACTTATCACAAGAATAATACACTTTGATTCTGAAAAAACCAGGGATGAAGGACTGGTTCAAAATGAGGAAAACTACAGCATAATTGATCATATCAACAACAAAACTAACAGAAACCACATAATTATTTCAATAGATGCAGAAAAAGCTTTTGATAAAATACAACACCCATTCCCATCAAAAAACTCTAGAGAGCATAGGAATGAATGGAGCCTTCTTTAAAATAAGGAGCATCTACGTAAAACCATCAACAAGCATTATAGGTAATGGGGATAAACTAGAAGCATTTCCAATAAGATCAGGGGTGAAAACAAGGATGTCCACTATGACCACTGTTATTCAATATGGTACTAGAAACATTAGCTGTGGCAATAAGAGAAGAAAAAGAAATTGAAGGAATTTGAACAGGCAAAGAGGAAACTAAGTTATCACCCTTTGCAGATGATCTGATGATATACTTAGAGAATCCTAGAGAATCAAGTAAAAAAAACTACTTGAAATAATAAACAACTTTAGCAAAGTTGCAGGATATAAAATAAACCCACATAAATCATCTGCATTTATCTATATTACTAACAAAGCCCCACAGCAAAAGAGAAAAAGAGAAATTCCATTTAAAGTTACTGTAGAAATCATAAAATATTTGGGAGTCTACCTGCCAAAATAAACCCAGGAACTATGCACATAACTAGAAAACACTTTTCACACAAAAACTCAGACCTAAACAACTGGAAAAACATCAGTTGCTCATGGGTAGGCCAAACTAATATAATAAAAACTACAATTCTATCTAAATTAGTTTACTTATTCAGTGCCATACCAATCAAACTACCAAAAATTATTCTATAGAGCCAGAAAAAATAGTAACAAAATTTATCTGGAAGAACAAAAGGTCCAGAATATCAAGGGAATTCTAATGAAAAGAAATGCTACGGAAGGTAGACTAGCCATACCAGATCTTAAATTATATTATAAAGCAGCAATCATCAAAACTACTTGGTACTGGCTAAGAAATAGAGGGGCGGATCAGTGGAACAGGTTAGGTACACAAGACATAGTAGTCAATGACTACAGTAATCTACTGTTTGATAATAAAGCCCAAATGAGTACATGATTTAGACACAGGCTGATACTATAAGCAAATTAGGAGAGCAAGGAATAGTTTATCTGTCAGATTTGTGGAGAATGGAGGAATTTATAACCAAACAAGAGACAGAGAACATTACAAAATGTAAAATGGATAATTTGATGAAACTGAAAAGTTTTTGCAGAAAGTCAATGCACCCAAGATTAGGAGGGAAACAGAAAATGGGGAAAGAATTTTTACAACCAGTGTCTCTGATAAAGGACCCATTTCTAAAATACATAGAGAACTGAGTCAAATTTATAAGAATACAGATCATTCCCCAATTGATAAATGTTTGACCATTTATGGATACGAACAGGCAATTTTCAGAGGACGAAATTAAAGCAATCTATAGTCATATGAAAAAATGCTCTAAATCACTATTGATTAGAGAAATGCAAATCAAAACAACTCTGAGGTACCACATCACACCTATCAGTTTGGCTAACATGACAAAATAGGAAAATGATAAATACTGGAGAAGATGTGGGAAAACTGGAATACTAATTCATTCTTGGTGGAGTTGTAAATGATCCAGCCATTCTGGAGAGCAATTTAGAACTTTCCCCAAAGGTCTATATAAATGTGCATACCTTTTGACCCTACAGTACCACTTCTAGGGCTATATCCTAAAGACATCATAAAAATGGGAAAAGGACCCACACATACAAAAACGTTTGCAGCAGCTCTTTTTGTGGTGGCCAAGAATTGGAAATTGAGAGGATGGCCATCAATTGAAGAATGGCTGAACAAGCTGTGGTATATGAATGTAATGGAATACTATTGTGCTATAAGAAATGAGGAGCAGGCAGACTTCAGAAAAATCTGGAAAGACTTACATGAACTGATGCTAAGTGAGGGGAGCAGAACCAGGAGAACACAGAAACAGCCACAGTCTGAGAGGACTGACTTTGATAGACTTTGCCCCTCTCAGCAATGCAAGGACCAAGACAACTCCAAAGGGCTCATGAGGGAGAATGCACCCGCGCCCAGAGGAAGGACCACGGAGCCAGAAGGAAGAGTGACTCAGACTATTTGCTTGCTTTGTTTTTTCCTTTCTCATGGCTCCTCCCACTCGTTCTGATTCTTCTTTACATCAGGACTCATGTGAAAATATGTTTAATGAGAACGTACAGTAGAGCCTATATTGGACCACACCCTGTGTTGGGTACGGGGGAGGGGAGGGAAGGGGAGAAAATTTAAAACTTAAGTGAATGTTGAAAACTGTAAATAAATTAACTTAGAAAAACATAAATTGGGGTCTTTAATAATGGTAATGAAAGAACAGACCTTTTCTTTCTTTTTTTTTTCCCCATACATATTGTCATCTTTGGATTGTGGGATCATATGGGGAAGAGTCAGTCATATCTCCACTACCATCTTAATTCTCGTTCTCCATCCTGCAAAAGCCAAGATTCTTAGAGCCCAATTTTCTCTTTTCAATTTACCCTGTATACAATTTGCCACATGAATTTTTCCTAAATCCTACTGCCAAAAATAGGAATTAATATCAGTAGGAGAGATCAATTTTTTCATTAAGAAGAAAGTCTATCCCATTACTAGGCCTACACTCCAAAGAAATCAAAGAAAAAAGAAAAGTATCCATATGTACAAAAGCATTTATAACAGCTCTTTATAATGGTAAAATGGAAACTAAGGAGGTGGGGAGAATGGCTTGAATAAACTATAGTATATAAATGCAATGGAATATTACCGTGCTATAAGGTGACAAAAGGGACTGTTTCAAAGAAACCTGGAACGCTCGTGTGGACTGATGTAGAGGGAAGTGCAAACTATAGAACAATTTATATAACACTGTGAAGACAAACAACTTTGAAAGACTTAAGTTTTAATTCTAAACAATGTGATGACCAATCAAAATTCCAGAAGATAGATAATGAAACAAACTGAAAGAGCCACACTACTGAATTTGTTATATACCTAATGCAAAAGTTGCATAAAGAGATTCAGTTTCTTGTACAATCCTTTTTCTTCTGTTCTACTCTGTATATGGCAGTATCCGTTTTATTTGGTTTTTAATTTCAACATTTTAAAAATTCTACAAGAGAATATCCCCTATAAATCTAATGAAATAATACTGATCCAATGACTCATTTCAACGGGATAATTTATACTATAAAATTCCATCACACTGTAGTAAAGCTTAGTTGTGCACTTGGGACAAAATGTGCTAAACTACAATAGACTGGGAGGGCTGGGGACTGGGGGAAGTGGAAAAAGGCAGTATGTTAGGGACTCTCAATGTAGAAAATAAAAAATGAGGAAAGTGACTATATTTGAAGAACTCTTCTTGAGTGATGACAACAAAAACTAGAGATCATTGACAGAATGTGGAAACTGGATTATTAGGTCTTTACTAAGTTTAGGGGCAGCCCCTTTAAGCAGATCATCTCTTATTTCACACAAATTACCACTAGTCTGGGGATTCTTAACTTGGGGTCCAAGGATAGATTTCAGGGGTCTATTAATCTGGATAGGAAAAAATTACAGCTTTATTTTCATTAACCTCTAATTGGAATTCTTTCAATTATTTGAAAACCTTATTCTGAGAAGGGGCCCATAGGCTTCACTAGACTGACAAAGGAGTCCATGAGACAAAAACAAAAAATTAAGAATGCCTGGTCTACTGCAATCAATTCTTTCAGAATTTGAATTTCCTATGCCATTCAAATTCTCACTACTTTTCTCTGAATATTGTTCTCTTCTTCCCTCAAATTGGACTAATCCTTTTTTAGACCCAACTAATCTTAAATTTGGTTGGCTTTGCTATTCGTATTGTTACAGTACCACTATCAGATCCCTTGACATTTTGTACACAGAGTACTGTGCAGCAAAGGAACACTTCTATAATAAAGCACACGACTGAATTCACACACACCTTTTCCCTGATTTTATAACAATAGAATAAAATGTGTCAAGAAATCAATGTCTCTCTCAGTGAGATTATAATCTCACCAGAACACAAATCTGATTAAATTGTAGAGTGACTGGGGGCAGGGGAAGAGGAGAGAAAGAAGTAGCAATAGAAAACAAGAGAAACAATAAAACAGATTTCATTTGGTTAAAAAGCACCTTACTCTTTTATTATTTATTTCTTAGATTTGCAACCTTGACTCTAAATAAAACACTTATTTCTCAGTGATACAGAACTCAACGTCAATCCCAATAGGTAAAGATAGAGTGGTTAGGCACTTACTGTCCCATGTTCTCCATCTTTTCAGTTCTAGCCTTTATCACAGTAAGAACTTCCCAGAGGAATTCCTTCTTCCCATTCTTTTTTTGTTCACCAGTAATGTTCTGGCCTTTTAAAACCGTGGTTAGTAATCTGTGGTCCCACGATGGAACATTCAGGCTGAAAGTTGGTTTAAAATGGTACAAATTGAATGATTCTTTCCTTATTTCAGAATCTAAATATTTTCACAGAGAACAAACATGTGTATAGACAATGATACTGCTTATAGGAGCATGCTCACTTGGTAAGGATCACATAAAGTTAAGCATTTTAACATTTCCTCTTAAATTCTATGGCCTTGAAAAAATCTCCACAGCATGATTTTACTGGTTTTAGATTGCTGTTTTTAGTGGAGTCATTTTCTGCACTTCCCCTTTCAATTTCACCTTTTCTGAGTTGTCTAAACCAAAAAGCAGGAGAAATTTAACCTCTCTTCTCAAAAATATACTTATACCAAGCAAATACATTTTCTAGAATCGCTATTCTAGAAAATATCCTTTTCATACAGAATTCCTGGGGAACAATATATTATGGATGACTGAATATTCTGGCTTCCAATAATGATTATCACTTGGTTCTTTGCAGCCTCAGTCATCTTCTTGCCACTGCAATGTGCATATTCTCCAAAGCTCTATTCTTTCCCTTCTCTCCCTTGGTGAATTCAACCAATCCCATTGTTTTAGTTATGACCTCTATGCAAATGACCCACAAACTTGCCTTCAGTTCCTATTTCTCCTGAGCTCCAGTCCTGTGTCTACACCTGCCTGTTGGAATTTCTATCTGGATGCCTCTCAAATGCAACATGTTAAAAGAACTCATCATCTTATATCTACCCTCTCCTGTGAACGTCTCTATTTCTCCTGATGGGATCATAAGCCCATATCTGGTGTTACTTCTTTCATGAGGTCTAACAGGATTCCCTCCCATTGAATATGCTTTCTCATATCCCATCATATTCTACTCTGTATTACGCTTCTGGGTGAGGATGTACACATCTGACTATAAGCTCTTGAGGGCAGGCTATGCCCCTTTTTGTGTTTTTGCATTCCCAGTGCCTAACATGGTGTCTTGTACACAGCAGATGCTTAATAAGTGTTTACTGAATAGCCAGTAACATTCCTATTCCAACTATACATGGATAGTTAGTTTTCAAAGAAGTAGGAAAAATAAATTTAAAGAAATATATATCAATGTAACGCATATGGTAGGGAAAATAAGACTTATAAAGAAAAAAATAAGAACAAGCCAGACCTTCCATAGCATACTTTTCAGCCCTATTTCTCTTGTCCATCGCCTGCATTCATGAACATTTTCATCTGCTCCTGTTCCCCACCTGTTAGCTTTGCTTGATTTCCAGTTCAATGAATAGCAGCAGCCACTGTATTTGGAACCACCAGGGGTCACAGGAGTTATTTGAGTAAGGAATGGTAGATCTGAGGAGGGACCTGGAAGATCTCAACACCCTCTGGAGATCAGAGGTTGAAAGGTATACAGAATGCCAGAGGTATAAAGTTGGATTGTCTTTGTAGAGAACATACACTGGATGAAGGATTAGATCTTGGACTATCTAAAATATTTCACTGGGGAGATTCAGGTTGTGGAAACAGACGTAAAGAACACAGATGCTATTTTTAGTATGTATTACATTTAATCTCAGTGTTTTAGGGCAGGGCTGCCCAAAATGCAGCCCTACCCCCCAGTGTGATTTCTGCAGTGGCCTACAAGCATAGAAATTTACATAAATGCTTTAGTAAATGAAGCTGAGCTACCGGCAGAGCTCTCACTAAAATGGCAAATCAAAATATGTTGTCTAGTTTTAAAAAAACCCTAAGGTTGGACAGCCCTGTTCTAACTCATAGACCTCTTGTACCTGCTAATGAAATATTATTAAATCATCATAACCCACATGCAAATAGTACTTTAATATTTACAAAGCACTTTACACAATCTCATGCAATTTTTCACAACAATCTTATTATATAGGTGCAATTACTGTCACCATTTTACAGATGAGAAAAGAGGCTTGTGACTTGTCCAGGGTCACAGAGATAGGAAGTGTTGAAGGCAGAATTTGAACTCTGAACTTCCAGACACTAATTTTCACTTAGCCATTTTTTCAGCACTCCCAAATTATGAGATATAAACATTTACAACTCGAACAACATACTTACCAATTTGTGAACTTAAAACAGTATGGTGGAAGAGGAATAGTTTGGAAAAAGCTAATGAATTTTTCATAAAGTTGTTTGGGAAAGTCACTGAGCACAAGCATCCTCTGGAGGTTTTTGGTAATCCTAGATTTAAGAAAGAAATTATTTTATGAAGCTAGGAAGAAGCAGCAAGGAATATGATTACTTCTCTAAGTATATGTTTAAGTATAAAAAGAAAGCTTTTAGGAAAGGAGGAATGAGCAAGTATTCTTAATTGAATAGGGAACTCTGCCTCCCTAGAGGTGATGACTTTTCAGAACAGAAATAAGCCCTTTCTCCATTAAGCTAGAGCACAAGGGTGTTAATGAGGGAGATTATGGTCTAGAGCCTCAATGCAGCTAGAATTACTTGACTGAATAAGTCAGAGATCAAAGTACAAAGCATCAAGAGAGATGATTTTGGGTCTATAATATAATTACATGGGTTGGCAGCAGCCCACTTAACAAACCTTGAATTGCTCACAAAACCACAAATTAAGGAAGATTTTCTATAGTTATCCTATATCATAGCCTCTAGCTAGAAGTGAAAAGGAGCTAAGAAAAATTAGGTTATTTCTTCAATGAACATGTCATTTAACATCCATAGGTAATACACATAAATCATAAAGAGTAAAGCTATAAACTATTGTTAATGAGGTATCAATAATTACAAAATATTTTAGAAGAATTTTTAGTTATACATAATAAAGAACACAGAGAAGCAGGGAAAGATTTCTATGAACTAATGCTAAACGCATCTCCTTTCTTTCTTTGCAGAGGTGGGAGGTTAGAGAGGTGGAACATTGCTGCAAAAATGGTTAGCCTCAGTTGGTAAACTGTTTCACCTCGTTGAACTGCCCCCTGCCCCCTTCTCTTTTTCATTCTTTGTTGCAAGGGCTTCGGAAGGAAGGATATATCTGAATATGAAGTGAATTAAACACAAAAGGTATCAAATTCTAAAATTTCATAATTATAGTTTTCATGTAGGGATGCATATGGACATAAATTTCAAGTTTTAATTTTATTTGAAATGAATGGCTTTGATAACAAAACACTGCTTCTATATTCTTTTAGAAAAATTATGTAATATGCTATTTTCTCTAAGAAAAGCTGCTAATTCTATTGGAAAGGAAGCATATCAGAGAAATGGAGGGATGGAAAAGGAAATGGAAAGCTATTTGGTAATGTAAGAGATGGGGGGGGAAGAGTTTTGTTTCCACAGAATTGAAGGTGTCCCTCTCTTCCTCCCCCAACCCAGCTTTAGCAGAATGTAAGTCAGGTGACTGATTGGAACTACTTCCAATCAGAGGTCTGATCTAGCAGAAATCAGGCCTCAGGTCGGTTGGGTGAAAGGTCAGAGGCTTGTACGCATGCTTAACCAAGCCATTTGAGGACGGCATGATGTAGGCAGTCAGGTGATTGTATCTGGCCAATGAAGAGTCTGGCAGGAGATTCAAAGGGAAAGCCAATAAAAGGACGGGCATCCATCTGAGTCCTTTGTACTCTCCTGTACTCTGTTCAGGGGACGTGCCCATTTATTCAGACCGAATAAATGTAAAACATAATTAAAGCGCCCCTGCTTGGGGGGCATCCTTTCTCATGAGAAAGCCATAAAATTCCTTTTTGCCTTCTCTCAAGAATGGTGTCTATTTTTAATGTGAGTAGTGGTCTCTGACGCACAGAGTAAGATAAGCTTAGGAAAAATTCCTTAGTCCAGATAATAAGTGATTTGGACTGGAAGAAATAAAGCTAAAGACTGCGGTGGTTGGATATGAAAAATACACACACATATGGGACATGGCAGAGCAGTTAGCTATAAGGGGAAATTAAGGAAAAAGCTAACCAAGGCCCAAACTCTGCCTCTTTTAAACTTAAAATTAACAAATGTTTCTTGTAACTGGAAAATGTTGCTATAGTCTTGCTTTTAGAATGTAATTATCAAGAGTATGCTTATGTGAATAAATGGGTAATAACATACTTTTTATCTTATGAGTGATTAGATAAATATCCATTCAAAATTTTGAAGTAAACAGAATCTCAGCTGAACAATTAAAATGAAAATTTTAGTTGCAACAGATCTCTAAAAGTATAACTGTGTGAGGTAGTGAGAGAATAAAGTGTGAAGACTTCACAGGGAATACGTATATATGTATTTACCTCTAAAATGTTTGAGAATCAATATTTAGAGAAAAGGGAAATGGGATAAATTTGAGTCTGTGAGAATCTGATTATTTAGCCTTTAGGAATGTCTTTCTCCCCCCTCTTCTTTAGATTTATAGATGTCACCTCAGCTGTGAATAGAATACAAGATTGTGAAAGCTTCCCTATGAATAACTCATGCAAGGCAATATTCAAATAGAGATAGTACAAATTTAGTTAGGATGTGAACCTCACCAGGCCTAAGTTTCATTTTCCTGTAAATCACATGATTTCAGGGAAACCAGATGATATTCCCCTCTCCCACTCCCCTAGCCTACTTACAAACAGCCATCTTAGCATTAAAGTTTCCCTATAAGGTACTTCTGTAGTTTCTGTGCTTGTATTGGGTAAAATCTTATTCCTGGTTACATTGTGAGGCCACTCGTCTCCGCAAATGGGGACGGGGATCCAGCCTCTGGGGTGGGATTTCTTAGAATTGTTTGTACAAGGGTATATATCACCCTGCTTGCCTTATCCCCCCTTGCCTCTCTTCACTACTATCTCCACCCTGGTAGTGAAAGATGCCCAATTCTTGAGACTTGATCAAATAAAGCTACTGGTTTTTTTTCTGCCTTGAGAAACCGAGACACCTGTTTTGTTTTTACTTGAGTCAGTGGTCTTTTGACCCACATATTACTTTTTAAATAATCATTTGTAATCAGGAGCACTATCTTCAAAATTAAACCAAAAGCTAAATATTGCTGTGGTCTTAAAATTAACTCAAGCATCAGAAAGAATGTTGGGGAACTTGGATAGTTTAAAACAAGGAATTGCTAGGAACAGTGAGACTATGTCTTTTATTCCTACATTAGAATAACTAACTTACCTTGACATAAGAAAAGGTACAGCTAATTTCAAAGACTCAGATGGTCCAAGATTTTGCCAGGACCTAAACCAAACATGAAAAGTGGGTTAATCATGTTGACTTAAAAAGCAATATCCATAGATTAAGTTAATGTCATTATAATGAAGGGATTTTACTGAGTATCAGAAAGTTGAAGGACCCAGCACAGCCTGAATTTTCTCAACTCTACCAGAAACCCCTTTTCACTCAGTACCTCCAGGCACTCACTTCTGCTTATTCACAACATAACTGCTGTGAGTATTTGTCTAATTGTAATCATGATCGAAGCATGGACCATAGACAGTCTATATTAAACATCACCCAAATGTACACAGATCAAGTCTAATTTCTTTTAAACAATGTTCAACAGTGTCATGCACAAACCTTAATATTTGATCATGACTAGGTCATGAAGACACTAGCAGCTTATATTGATATAGCACTTTATAAAATATTTTCACAAAAACCTGTGAAGTAGGTCAATTACTGTCCTCACTGAGGTTCACAGAGGTGAGATGATTTATCTGGGGTTATACAGTGCTGGGCCAAGAGTGTTGATCCATGCCTTTGACAAGCTCAATGCTCTTTTCCTCTACATTCCAATAAAATCACGTGATGCCTATGTCTTCTCAATGAAAATGAACTACTCTCCAGGGGCTACTAATCTTGAACTCTTACAGCTCTTTATCTGGACCTCAGGCTCTATGCTCTGGCCAGACTAGAGAGCCAACTCGGACCCAGAGCTGCCCCAATGAAGCCTCACTCTAGTTTTCATACCTTGACAATAAATACTGCAGAGGGAAGCAGTCATGTGAGAAAGGCATCAATGACCCTGGGTCTACTTTTTAATGTGATTTTTAATTTCCTAGATCTTAAAATTCAACTCAACAAGCATTAGAAATGAGTTCTGTTTTAGACATGATGAGTCTGGAAATGCCCATGAGACATCTAGTTTAAGAGGTCCCAGAGGCAATTGGAGATTTGTGACCTAGCTCAGCAGAGACTAGGGTTGGATTTGGAAATTACTGCACAGAGAAGGTAACAACCCATTGAGAGTTTGTGAGATAAAGCTAAATAAACAATATACAGTGAAATGAGGGTCCAAGAGAAACCTCTGGGGGGATAACCACAGATGTAACAAAAATGAAGCTCCAGCAAAGGACACTGAAAAAGAGCAGTGTCACAGAAACCTAGAGAGAGAAGCTATGAAGCATGAAGGTAGAGAAAAGACCAAGAGATCATTAGCAATATTGGAGAGGGGAATTTCAATTGAATGATGAGGTTGGAAGCCAGAAAACAGAAGGCTTAAAAGCTAGTGAGAGGAGTGAAGCAACGAGTGTAGATGGTTTTCTGAAGGAATTTATCCAAGAAGGGGAGGAGATAATAGAATGGTAACTAGCAGGAACAATCAGATCAAATGAAGGTTTTATCAAGGATGAGACAGACATGGGCTTTGTAGACAGAAAGAGCCAGTAGCTAGGGTGACACTGAAATTAGAGAGGAAGTGGAGATGAGAGAGGAGACAATTTGTTGGTGAAGATGGTAGGGGGATGGATCAAATGTTCATGTTGAGGAGGAAAAGCTACCTCTTTATGCTTGGAGAGGTCAAGAAGAATGTGGACTGAGCAAAGGCCTTCAGATTTAGTAATTAAGACGTCTTTGGTGATCTTGGAGTGAGCAACTTTTAAAACCACAAATATCAGGACTGGAAGCAAGATTCTAAGGGCTGAGATTTACCTGACAAGAAGGGGAATATTTCCAATTTCCAATTCGCCAATTATTTGAAGACTTGTTAACTCTCAAGGAAAACTAAGGCTAGACCAGAAAACTAGACTTGAATGGTCAAACATTTATCCAAAGCATGATATGGCATTACTTTGTTAGATATTTCTATCCAACTAGCTATGTTTAGGTTTAGAAAAAAATGGTGTCAAATTATTAATAATTTTTTGGTGGGCAAGATCTCTGAAAAAAAAAAAAAATTTTCTTGGTTACAATGGATAATTGGGCTCATGTATTTGGTTCCTCTAAAATAATGGTTCAGTCCAACTAAACATGCATTAAAATGTCCAATCAGGGGCAAAGCCAAGACGGCAGCAGGAAAGTAGGGATTGGCTTAGGCTCTTCCCCAAATCCCTCCAAACACCTGTAAAAAATGGCTCTGAACAAATTCTAGAGCTACAGAACCCACAAAATAACAGAGAGAAGCAGGTCTCCAGCCCAAGATGGCCTGGATGGTCGCTGGGAAGGGTCTATTGTACCATGCTGGGAGCGGAGCACAGCCCAGCATGGGCTGTGCCAGGACAAACAAGGCATTGAGGAGACTGGGCAGAGCAGGCTGCAGGGCCCTGAATCACTGAGCTGTAGCAGTTACCAGACTTATCAACCCACAAATGCTAAACACAACTTAGCAGGTCAGTAGGAAAACTGCTGTAGCAGGGAGAGAAAAGTGCGCGGTTGGCCCCAGCCCCAGGGGTGGCGAAAGTGGTGCAGCACGGTGGCTGCAGCAGCAGGAAGCTCCTGCAGCTGCTTCCACAGCTCTAGCTGTGGTCGCTTCTGGCCCCAGGTCCAGTGGGAGGGATCAAGCACTGGATCAGAGTGAGAGTGCAGGGTGGCACTTTGTTGGCCCAGAGGCAGGGTTCTCTTGCTTTGCCCTGCTTGGATCTGGGACCTGGTCCTGGTTGGCGGTTCTTGGAGGAGGAGGAGCACCGGTGGGGCAGAGCTTGCCACGTAGAAGTAGTTCTGAAAACAGCAGCGCAATGCACCGAAGCTTGGGACAAAGCACTCATCATTCTGAAGGCAGTCATACCCTGACAAAAAACTCAAGGGTCAAGTAGTTGGCTAGGAACATGGCCAGGCAGTGAATGACTCAGACTACTGAATCTTTTTTTGGTGACAAAGAAGATCAAAACCAGAAGTCAACAAAGTCAAATAACTCACATCAAAAGCCTCCAAGAAGAATATGAATTGGTCTCAGGCCATGGAGGAGCTCAAAAAGGATTTGGAAAGGCAAGTAAGAGAAGTAAAGGAAAAACTGGGAAGAGAAATGAGAGTGATGCAAGAAAATCATGAAAGACAAGTCAATGACTTGTTAAAGGAGACCCCAAAAAATACTGAAGAAAATAACACCTTAAAAAATAGACTAACCCAAATGGCAAAAGAGCTCCAAAAAGCCAATGAGGAGAAGAATGCCTTAAAAGACAGAATAAGCCAAATGGAAAAGGACGTCCAAAAGACCACTGAAGAAAATACTACCTTAAAAATCAGAACAGAATGACTGGAAACTAGTGACTTTATGAGAAATCAAGAAATTATAAAACAGAACACCAAAAGAATGGAAAAAGGAAAACAATGTAAAATATCTCATTGGAAAAACCACTGATCTGGAGAATAGATCCAGGAGAGATAATTTAAAAATTATTGGAGTACCTGAAAGCCATCAAAAAAAGAGTCTAGATATCATCTTTCAAGAAACTATCAAGGAGAACTGCCCTGCGATTGTAAACCCAAAGGTAAAATAGAAAGTGAAAGAATCCACTGATCACCTCTTGAAAAAGATCCCAAAAAGAAAATTCCTAGGAATATTGTCACCAAATTCCAGAGTTTCCAGGTCAAGGAGAAAATACTACAAGCAGCCAGAAAGAAACAATTTGAGTATTGTGGAAACACAATCAGAATAACACAAGATCTAGCAGCTTCTACATTGAGGGATTGAAGGGCTTGGAATATGATATTTCAGAGGTCAAAGGAGCTAGGATTAAAACCAAGAATCACCTACCCAGCAAAAATGAGTATAATGCTCCAGGAGAAAATATGGATTTTCAATAAAATAGAGGACTTCCAAGCATTCTTGAAAAAGAAAAGACCAGAGTGGAACAGAAAATTTGACTTTCAAATACAAGAATCAAGAGAAGCATGAACAGGTAAACAGGAAAGAGAAATCATGAGGGACTTACGAAAGTTGAACTGTTTCGTTTACATTCCTACATGGAAAGATGATATTTGTAACGCATGAAACCTTTCTCAGTACTAGGGTAGTTGAAGGAAATACATACATACATATATATATATATATATATATATATATATATATATATATATACAGAGAGAGAGAGAGAGAGAGAGAGAGAGAGAGAGAGAGAGAGAGAAAGGGCACAGGGTGAGTTGAATATGAAGGAATGATCTCTAAAAATAAATAAGTAAATACAATTCAGGGGTGAGAAAGAAATATATTGGGAGGAGAAAGGGAGAGATTGAATGGGATAAATTATCTCACATAAAAGTGGCAAGAAAAAGCAGTTCTATTAGAAGGGAAGAGGTGGCAGGTTAAAGGGAATGAATGAATCTTGCTCTCATTAGACTTAAGGAGGGAATAACATACACACTCAATTCTTACCCTACAGGCAAGTAAGGGGGAAGGGGATAAGAGAGAGGGGATGGTAGAAGGGAGGAGGTAATGAAAAGCAAACATTTTTGAAAAGGGCCAGGGTCAAGGGGATAAAATTGAATAAAGGGGGACAGGAAAGGATGGAGGGAAATATAGTCAGTCTTTCACAACATGATTGCTATGGATGTGTTTTGCATAACAATACATGTGTGGCCTACGTTGAATTGCTTGCCTTCTCAAGGAGGGTGGGTGGAGAGAAAGAAGGGAGAAAATTTGGAACTCAAAGTTCTAAAAACAAAATGCTCAAAAAAAAGTTTTTTTACATGCAACTGGGAAATAAGATATACAAGCAATGGGATATAGAAATCTATCTTGCCCTACAAGAAAGTAAGGGGGAAGGGGATAAGGGGGCGCGGGAAGAGTGGGGTGACAGAAGGGAGGGCAGATTGGGGAAAAGGGCAATCAGAATATGTGGGGTGGGGGGAAGGTAGAAATGGGGAGAAAATTTGTAACTCAAAATACTGTGAAAATCAACGTTGAAAACTAAAAAATATTAAATAAAGAAACAGAAAAAAAATTATAGTCCAAACATTTTTGTTTTCTGAGAAATTAAAAGACACAAATTGGAAGACAAAAACGCTAGCTTTGTAGATTCAGAATTATAAGGGTCATTATGTTCATCTAGCCTAACCTCTGACTTAACAAAGGAAATCCTTCTATACAATAGCCAACCCTACACTTGAACTCTTGAAAAGAACTATTTACACCAAATTATATTCCATTGTTTGATGACTGCTTCCAGGAAATTTTTCTCACACTGGATTCAAATGTGCCTCCTTCTAACTTTCAACCCTAGTCCTAATTCTGTCCAATGGAGCTACACAGAAAAAGTAAAACTCCTTATCCATATGGCTTCAAAAATCTGAAAACCAATAGAAAATATCTCTTCCCAATAAGTCTTTTCTCTAAACAGATCAATCAATAAACACTAAGTACCTTCTATGTGCCAGGCATTGTGCTAAGTACTGAAGATACAAAAAGAGCAAAAGATAGTCCCTGTCCTCAAAGAGCTCATAATCTAAAAGGGGAGATAACAAGCAAACAAATATATACAAACAAGCTACATACAGTCGTCTCAACTATTTCTTATACTATGGGAACACCCTCTTTTTAATAGTTTTTTTTTTTAAACTAAGTTTTTCCTAAGTGCAAGAAGTGGTCTGACCAGTGCAAGGCAGGTGTGCGTGTGCGTGTGTGCATCTATTATTTGCCTTCAGACATTTTGCTTCTATTGAAGCAGCCTGAAAGTGCATTAGTATTTCTGGTAGCAAAATCACATGGCTGACTTGATGAAAAAGTAAGTGTGGGGAAGACAGTAAATTTAGCCTCACTAATGGTGATTACAGAAAGGGAAAGGGGTGGGACTGGGCTCCACGATTCAAGACGCAGCAATACTATCACCAATTGACAGTGCTTCTTTCAAGAACTAAGCCCTTCTACCACTGAGGAATGGCAGAAAAAAATGGGGATGGGGTAAGGTCTTCAAATGTATTAACAGAGAAATGAAACAGAAGGGAGCTTTTTCCCTCTATAGCAAATTTCTGTGATCAGAGCAAGTAGTTAGTGTAAGATATAAGCTCTTTTGTGTTATCTTACTAGGCAATTTAATCTTATTTTTACCTAAAACTAGAACATGTGCAGAAATTTATACAACCTGCCTAAGACTCCTCTTAAGATGTTCTCTTTGTTTAAAAGGATTCTAAGAGCAGAATTTTTCCTGTGATCACTTTCTTACTGCTACCAATGTGAGATTCCATTACAACACCTTTTTGACTAAGAAACTTTGTGATATATAAGAATTCTGCAATAACTAGAAACTTTGTTATAATACTCTGAAATTAGTGTTACTTAAGGACTTTTTTACCAACTTAGTAAAGCTTTATGAACAAGGGTATAAATGCATGCAAGCCACTTAGGGCTCGCTTTGTAAATGTTCCTTAAGCAATGTGTGAATGTTATTTTGTTATTTGATTAATATCATCCTTGTCTAAAGTTTTGTTGCAATTAATAATGCTAACAAGAAGAATGGTTTGTGGCTTATTTTGTAAATGCCACCAAAGAAACATGGTATGACTAAAAGGTTAAGATTCCATATGCATCATGTTAAAAATCGACTAATGTATTTGTGTATCTACTGAAAAAGCCTATTAATTCCTTAAGTGACATCTCATCCTGCTAGTGAGGAAATTAATAATGGATGTATGTAAAGTGTAATACACTGGCTTCTGATGTGAATTTCTTAAAAATTGGCCATGGTTCAAATTTTGAGTTTGTAAAGATGATCAGGGTTATAAAAATTAGAAATGGTAAGTTAAAATTGTCACTTTTGTAGGAGTATGGACAGAAAGCTGGTTCCTACAAGAAGAGAAGAAGATGCTGAGATGTGGTGCCGGAGATGGCTGGAACAGAGACCAAAGACCAGAGGATTTCATTGACGATGTTCCTTGCCAGACAGCTGTTATGCAGGACTTTTTGAATGTTAAAGATACAATTGCATTTGTATTTCTTTTTGAGTCTATGTATCTATATTCATAAAGGGGACTTCCTCCTTTGATTTGTCAATGCATCTATCAGTCCTTCCTATGTTTACTTAAAAGGGGATAGTTAAGGGGAAGAATTCAGATGTATCTATAATGGTGAAGTGTCTACAAAAGAAAAAGGGGGAGGATTGACTGGAATACTGAAATAGCGAAATGCCCCTCTTCCTGGTATTGATTCAGAGGGGGTAGCAAAAACAATGATCAATATTTTCAAAAAATTTAACTCATTTAATAACGTATTTTTGACTATTTTCTAAATACTACCTTATATTCTTTGTTTGGTCATAATAATTTTTTTCTACCTTGTGTCCTTAGGATAATGAATGCTATGTTTAAGCCACTTAAAATTACAGAATAAAAAAGGGGTGGATGCGGAGAGCCAGATATATCCTGTTTAGGCCTCATTAGACCTCTGCGAAGTAGTCTCTTAGATCTTTGCACAGCAAGGTCAATTGAGAATGAGTCTATGCACGGCAAAGGCCAGTTTCAGAATAAGAAGACATGGCAAAGAAAACCCGCCTTCGTAGCTGATTATCTAAATGGGAGATGACAGAAATGTTTCAGTCTGGTTATCTATATGCAAGAGAACATAAATGTCTCAATTTGGTTAGCCTTGAGGAAAAACAGTGTCTCACTCCCAGGAACAAGGAGGTAAAAAACTTAACCAATGCTTTATTGTACTCTTCTTTGAAGTCAGGATGACTCAGAAATTAACCTGTATAAAATACTGTCAGTAATTCCATTAAAATTAGTCTATAGCCCAACTATACAACTTGCCTGGCCCCATGTCTTTTGTCTTTTTGTGTTTCATTACTCCATCCACACAATCGCATGGCTGTTCACACTACAGAAATGATCAACAAAAACAAAAGCTAGCTCTTTGAAGAAGAAGTTCTTAAACAATCCATATACAACTTATTTATGCTAAAAAAATACTTAAAAGCATAGATGTAGAAAGATTGGTTTTTTTTGGGGGGGGGGGACGGAAGGGGAGGTCAGTGCAAGGCAATCAGAGGTAAGTTCCTTTTCTAGGGTCACACAGATAACAAAGTGTCAAATGTCTGAGGCTGGATTTGAACTCATGTCCTCCTGACTCCAGGGCTGGTGTTCTATCCGCTGTGCCTGGTGCCCCCCAGAAGGATCTTTTTTATGAGAAAAGGAATATACATAAAACCCAAGGCTAGCATTATTTCAAATGGGGAAACACTAGAAGCTTTCACACTAAGGTAAGGATTTCTCTCCCCACAATTATTTTACGTAGTTTTAAGAACATATGAGAGCAATGAAAGAAATTAAAGGCATATTCCTCTGGTGAAAGGTGAAAGATAGAAAAGTACCATAATCACCAAAACAGCAGCATTTTTTTATAACAGCAAAAACACTGAAACAAAGTAGACGTCTGTCAATTAAGGAAATGGCTAAACTAACCATGGCATGAGGGAAATGAAGTATTTCTGTGCCATAAGAAATAATGAATGTGGTGACCACATAGAAGCATCATATAAATTTATACAAAGTCAAGTAGCAGCACCAGGAATACAAAAGACACAAAGATTACAACAATGTAAATGGAGAGTAGACGGTTATGAAAGCAGGGATGTGCTGAGGCCAGCTTCTATCGACTTATGAGTGCAGAATTGTTATTATTATTTAGTGAGAGAATTTATACTTTGGAAATCGGCAAACACTATAAATCAGGTGTTGATTTGTTGTTTTGATGACTGCCTCAACTTAAGGCAGGGATGGCTCATAGGTAGGGGAGGGACATACTGAGAAATGAATCAATAAAATAAAAGGTGATACAATGAATGAAAATAAAAAATTTTAAAAAGGTGAGTCAGAGAATGAATACTTAGAATGATGAACAGAGTCAAATATACAGAGATAATTTGGCAATGCAGATGTCATTAATCTCTGAAAGAACAGTTTCTGGAGAATGGTGAAAAGGGGTTGAGGAAATAGTGGGGAGTCTGGAAGTACAGGCATCAGATATAGATAGCTTTTTCAAATTTAGCAGTAAACAGCAGAATTAAGAAGATGGGACAGTACTTGGGAGGGAAAGAAGGGTCAAAGCTTTCTTAGCACCATGGAGAGCTAAGCATGTACATAGACATAAATAGGAAAAAAATCGATAGAGAAGGTGAGACTGAAGATGCAAAAAGAAAATGGCTGATGGAAGAAAGTCCTAGAAAGAAGGAATGTGACCAAGGGCACAGGGACAAATTAAACAACAATCAGGAATAGATGTACTGCTTCTTTTGTAACCAGAAGGAAACAAAGAATGGATTATTTTGAGACATTCTGAGGAACAAACTAGAGGTTTTAGATGCCCTCAGTTCTCTTCGCAGAGTACTGAGGAGGGGAAGCTATAGTTTGGAGGAAGAAAAGAAAAGGTTTGAAACAGCATGGGGAATGAGATAGTCAAAAATGGTAGAATAAAAAGATTGTCAAGTCACACTTGAAGCCTAGTTTGAGTTTAGGTAGCATAAATTTTAGAGGGTGATAGTCAGTCATACCCTATTCTAGTGAAGGGATCCCAACATGCAAAATTAGATACATACTGAGCAGGGTCCTTGTGAAGTGCTATTTCCCTGGCCACTCCCAACAACATAACAGCAGCACTTTTAGGCTTCTCTTTTTCTGCTCGACTTATAAATGAAGATACCAAATTGAAAACATCTGAATACCTAAGAAAAAAAGAATATGCTTAATTGATTGCATTTTTATATTTATATTAATTTATATTTAAATTACTCCCTTTATAAGATGATATGAGGATAATTGGATTTATCTTCAGGATCCGTGGCAACCGCCATTAAAATTGGTCAAAAAAAACCTGAAGATTGAGGAGAGCCACAGATGCTGGGTCAGTTGGTTCGCTTATGTGTAAATCCTTTTTTTCTTTTTAAATTTCCCTTATTTATTTATTTATTTTTTAACTTTAATTTATTTAGTATATTTAGTTTTCAGCATTGATTTTCACAAGAGTCTGAATTACAAATTTTCTCCCCATTTCTACCCTCCCCCCCACTCCAAGATGGCAACTATTCTGGTTCCCCTGTTCCCCAGTCAGCCCTCCCTTCTGTCACCCCACTCCCCTCCCACCCCCTTTCCCCTTCCTTTCTTGTAGGGCAAGATAAATTTCTATGCCCCATTGCCTGTGTATCTTATTTTCTAGTTGCATGCAAAAACTTTTTTTTTTTGTTTTTGAACATCTGTTTCTAAGACTTTGAGTTCCAAATTCTCTCTCTTATTCCCTTCTCACCCACCCTCCCTAAGAAGTCAAGCAATTCAACATAGGCCACATGCGTATCATTATGTATAACCCTTCCACAATACTCATGCTGTGAAAGACTAACTATATTTTGCTCCTTCCTAACCTATCCCCCTTTATCCAATTTTCTCCCTTGACCCTGTCCCTTTTCGAAAGTGTTTGTTTTTGATTACCTCCTCCCCATCTGCCCTCCCTTCTATCATCCCCCCCTTTTTATCTTCTTCCTCCTTCTTTCCTGTGGGGTAAGATATGCGGTTGAGTGGGTATGGTATTCCCTCCTCAGGTCAATCTGATGAGAGCAAGATTCACTCATTCCCCCTCACCTGCCTTCTCTTCTCTTCCTACAGAACTGCTTTTTCTTGCCACTTTTATACGAGATAATTTACCCCATTCTATCTCTCCCTTTCTCCCTCTCTCAATATATTCCTCTCTCATCCCTTAATTTGATTTTATTTCTTTTAGATATCATCCCTTCATCTTCAACTCACCCTGTGCCCCCCCATACACATACATACATACACCCACATATACATATATATACATACATGCTTATGTGTAAATCTATAATCCATATGAATAAATACATAAACTTAACTCAGTTGTCAAGGAGGAAAAATTTCATGTCATATTAGGCTTCTAAAAATTAAAGTCAGTATTTTCTACTTCCCTTTGAAAATAGTTGGCAGACAGTACAGGAGACAGAGAGCTAAAATAGTTTTCAAAAATTTATTGTGATGAATAGTCAAGTTCTTGTCCTCTCTGCTAGCTCATGTTTTAGGAGGTATCCTACATCAGACATATGTTTCAACCCAGAGTTTATAAAGGCATAAGAAATAGCAGGTGAAAATGTTGGCTGGACTAGAAGACAGAAGAGCCAAGTCTCATTCTCAGTACTGCTACTCATTAGCTACATGATCCTAGACCAATCTCTTAGCTTCTGAGTATGAATGCTCTCAACCCAAATGGGATTAGCAACAGTCCTACCTACTTTGTAAAATTTTGAGGATTAAAGAGACAATATTTCTAAAATGACAGGGTATTACTGCTAATAAAATCTGGACAATGAAGTTAGAAGTTATTTTCTTCTCTCAATATCTCCTACAAAATTGAAAGTTAGGAGACATCCAAAGGAATAAAATAGGAAAGCCACCTTTACTAAAATTATCACCTAGTTTTCCTGAATAAGACTTTGCCTGTCCTATCTAAACTGGTAAACAACTGTAATGCTTTTCCTCTGACTGTCATCATCCATCAGAATGGGATTGGATTCTTAATTTCTGGGTACCACATCATATCTAAAATCTCTCCTGGAACTCAACTGCTGAAAAAAAAAAAACTGGGATGGTCTACATATTCTCTTGGCTAGACTTTTACCATAAAAGTAGCTAATTAACTCTAAATTTAAACAATTTTGAAAAGCAGACAGCAAAAATTCTCAGAGAAAACAATTCAGTAAGGCATCAACCAGATTGTGCTTACAGTGCTAGGTTAACAGAGGGCTTTGTTGGATTATGAACAAAATTATCAGGAAAGCTGGTTTGACTTGCCATATTAATACATACTCTAAAAAATCTTATGTTCTTAACAAGGTAACTGCTATTGATACTCTATTTTCTTCTTTATTTCAGGTGAGCATTAAAATACTCCAGCCAGTTGCGAAAATGTCACAGAAAGACACTGTCTGGGAGTTATTATATCAATGATAATATGGAGATGCCAATATTCATTACATTTTCTTAAGAGTTTCTAGAATTCTACAAAATATGCACCAAGGAAAACTCTGAAAGGAATATATAATATACTTAGGATACAAAGTATCATTCAAGATCATAAGAAGAAAGAAAAAATGTTTTTTCACAGTCTTTACTTTGGGTACCACTGGGTCACTACAAGATAAGTACACACTACTAACAAGAGACAGATCTGGTCCTCAAATTTTAGTACACTGCTATCACTAATACTTTACCCACCTATATATAACCTCATTTTGAAGTTGGCTGCAGACACTGCATTTGCCAGCTGTCTGTTTTGAGGGACAGACACAGTCCTGAAGACCCAGAACAATCTCTCCAGAAAGATAGTTGTTATATTGTACAGAAAGCTCTCGAAGAAATTTAAACAGAAGCTCTCCTAAAATAAAATGGGAGGGTGGGGGGAAAAAAGTCTTTTATTCAGAAGGAAGAAAAAGTCATAGAAAATTATTTTAAGTCAGATAATAGAGGACTGTAATGACTTTAAAGCAACATAAAAATATCAATTGCTTACCCCCATGACGGAGATCTGTGTCTATCTCTGTGGGTTCCAGGTTAAAAATGACAAGAACACCAGTCAAAGTAAAATTTCGCTGATCCTTCCAAAATTTACTTTTGTTATGGGCGTTGCAATGACAAGAGGAAGAAGTTGTCCAATACTGACACTGTTTTTAAAAAAACGATATCTTCAACTTCCAAAAACAAGAAATCCCTCATATGTTACACAGTATCTTGACAGGTATACCTTAGTTCCAAAAGACAATAACATATTTTGGGGTATAAAAATCATTAACAGGGCAAGTGTGCTGAACAGTTTTTCCATTATAATAATGCAAGTGCACTGATCCATTTATACTCTATTGCCAGGAATAGGTGAGTGTCCTAGAACTACTAGTACTTCGGGAGTGGTGGGGTTGTAGCAATCCTG
This sequence comes from Trichosurus vulpecula, assembly GCF_011100635.1. Lineage (NCBI taxonomy): Eukaryota > Metazoa > Chordata > Mammalia > Diprotodontia > Phalangeridae > Trichosurus > Trichosurus vulpecula. Next base: position 71,789,965 of record NC_050581.1, read on the forward strand.
ACACAGGGATCCAGGGAAGTGCTCCCATCTGCCAGCCAGTCATTTCCAACAATATAACTGACAGAATAGGGTTTCAAAGGAAGAACATTTCTCAAGTGTGCTAAAGCATTGTATATTTTGCAAAACTTAGCTCTTCAAGACAGCAAAAAACCCAGCGTTTTCCTGCAGACCTGGGACAACTTTCTTAGAAGCTATATTAACTGGAGTATGTATGTAAATGTTTTAAAATTTCTTTAACACTGCTACTGTAAAGTATGTTGACAGATTTTGCCTTCACCTTCATTACATAAGCCAGAAGCTGAATTTCATTCTAAGGTTTATCATGTTCCATGTTTTGGCCTGAGGAATATTCTAAGATCTTTGGAAAAAGGGTCTCCATTTTCACTCTATTTTCTTTCATTATGATGTACTTTTTAAAAAAATTTGTTGTTTTAAAGGCCATCCCTGGAATCAAATTCAATTCATCAAATTGAATGATCAAACAAATTCATCAAGGCTAGAGGGGAAAAGGATGTTATGAGATGTATTCATGAAAAGACAGGTAGAGTTTAGCTATGAAAGAGAGGCATTAACTGGCCCACAGAAGGTTCTAACTTATAATCATGGCCTCATTAAGATGGCTGATTTGACCAATTAAAATACACTTCTAAAGATAAAAGATACACAGTTATCTCTTCTACATCATGGGAGTTAGGGGTGCAGTGCCCTTGTGAAATGGAAAATCTGTATAAAATAATTTGGCCCTCTCTTTGTACCAGAGAAGAAGTCTGATTTTCTCCCTTTTTCTTTTATGGGATGTTTACAGTACCTTATTTTAAAATTTGGATTGATATACAATACTATACGTATATTTTATTCATTTCTAAGTTGCTAAGCTTTTTCTATGTTGTCTGTGGCTTCTACAAAACTCCCTCAAAATTCCCATTTCTTATGCCAATCCATGATACATTGAAATTGTGATGGGGAAGTTGTGATGTGGAAGGGATAACTGTACACACTGACTCAAAGTCAAGCAAAAAAGTTAACTAAGATTACTCCATTAAAAAAAAGAAACAACTAGATCCTCATTTAAATATGCATAAACCTTATGTTAATGAAACCACATAAAATATAGAAAAATAGTAAGAGGAAATACCTTTTTAAAAACAGAGTTATGTAATATTTCCATAGATATAGGAACACTTTTTATTTACAGATTACACTCCAACTTTAAGTCTCTGATAAACTCAAAAATCCAAAATAAGATTAGTAATAATTTGAGGAAAGGGAAAGTGAATCATGCTATCAGAAGAGTTTCTTTTAAATCTCCTTCATAAATGACTTAATGCTAATTCTGAGCTATTTTTTTCATGGAGAATTACTCCAAATTTCAGAAATTTTATGTGTATTTGGACAAATTGCTTACTAAATTATTCAAAGTGTGCAAATGACTAAATATTATTTAAATCATAAGGAAAAAGCTTCAGCAGTCCATTCTGATTTATCTAGGTAGACAGCCTTATAGAGGATTTATATAAAAGCTTTTATGAGACATATCATCAAGTTTTCCCACCACAACTCGTCTAAAAGTCTAATCACATAGAATACTCTAAGTATAACAGTCATTTCTATTTTTTCAGCACCTCAATCCTGATTTGACTTAATCTCACTTTACCTCTGATGCTAGTTTATCACAAACATAGCAGTAGCACTGACCACATACATCTGAATTTTGCTTAACAGGAATACATGTTTCACTCTCTGTTCGTCTGAAATAAAAATCAGAGTTAGTGATAAAAGTTATACAAGAAATACACCATATTGATTTGAATAAGTTATACTCTCCCCACTCATCCCAAATTTGGCATGTATAAAACCTAACCATAGTCTGTAATTATGATTATTAACAGAATGATAGTGGAAGCAAAGAGAACAATGATAAAACATCAACATCTTCACTGGAACTGAAATGTAAAAATGTTCTTTTCACAATAATTATAAATAGCTTTTTTGCAATGGATAATTACATATTTTTTCCTTTCAAAAGAAGTAAGTAATAAGATAGTAATGGAACAACTAATTGTCATTGATAAATTCAGGTCACTTAGGTCCAGGTCAACTGCAACCTTGGGTCTCAAAAGAACTGGCAGATTTTGGGGCAGCTAAGTGGCGCAGTGAGTAGAGCACTGGCCCCGGAGTCAGGAGGACCTGAGTTCAAATCCAGACTCAGACACTTGACACACTTACTAGCTGTATGACCTTGGGCAAGTCACTTAACCCCAATTGCCCTCCCCCACCAAAAAAACAAAACATTAAGAATTGGCAGATATGAATGCTAAGCCACCATCAGTGATTTGTGAAAGATCATAAATAACAGCAAGGTTCTGCAGGACTGGAGAAGAGCAACTACCCCATTTTCAAAAGAGAGCAAAGAATGAACATAACATGCAAACTATAGTTTAGTGAGCTTGCCTTGGATTCCTGGGAATATACTAAAGAAATGATTAAACTCAATTTTAACAGAACATCTGATAAAACATCTCATATTTAAGATGTGGGTGAGAGTAATTAGGTGCATATGGAAGTAGTTGGAAGGCCGGACTCAAAGAGGAGGCACTAATATTTTCTGATGGAGTACCTTAGGGGTCTGTGCTTGACCTCCTACCTGGCAGCATTTAATATTTTCACTAATGACTTGGATCAAAGAATAGACACACCTTCTTTTTCACATTTGTGAAGACCCAAATCTGGGAGACAGATAGTGATCCACAAAAGATCTTGACAGGCTAGCACATTAGGTTGAATCTAATAAAACTGCATAGGGATAAAACATCAAGACTTTACACTTAGATTAAAAAAAAAAACTTCACGAGTACAAGACAAGGGATAGTTAGACAGTAGTTTGTCTGAAAAAGATTCAAGGATTTTAGTGGACTACAAGTTCAAAATGAGCCGATATATGATAGATAAAAATGATGACATGATCTTTCATTTCATTAAGAGGCAGAACTTCCAGGAGTAAGGAGGGATATTCTCAGAGCTTAATGGGACAGAGTAGACATGTTCTATACTCTTTTATGGTCAGACCTTCTCTGGAATACTGTGTTCAATCTCAGACAACACAGCTTATAAAAGACAACAACAGGCTGGAGAACAATCAGGGGCAGCCAACCAGAATGGTGACGGCCCTTGAGTCCATGACATATGAAGGCTGTTTGTACTCTAGAGAGGAGAAGACTGGGAGGGAAGAAAAGAGGGAGTTATATTGTAGCTATCTTCAAGCACTTTAAAGGCTGTCTATGTGACAGAGGGATTAGACTTCTTATACTCAACTTTAGTGAGTAGAACAAGAAACAATAGGTAGAAGTTGCAAAGAGACGATTTTAGGTATGATGTCAGGAAAAACCTCCTTCCTAGTAATTAGTGCTGTCCCAAAGTCGGAGAGGCTGCCTTGGAAGATAGTATGTTCCCTGTCATTGTGGGTCTTTCAAGCAAAGGCTAGATCACTTAATCACTTATCTGGCATGTTGTAGGAGGCTACTGAGGTCTCTTCCAATTCAGAAACTGTGATTTTCCTGAGATCTCACTTGAGGGGTGTGGCTTTTAAAGAAGGCTTGAATTTATGCAGACAAATCTCATTACGACAATTTCTATATAAAAGATTCCTAGGACAAAGTTAATGGCTCACGCATTTCAAGCTATATGTGATATAACAAATGAATTTGGATAGATCCTAGAAGCTAAATGTAATAGGATAAATTCAATTAGTAGAAGCTTCACTTTTTTCATTTAGAAAGTTAGATAACAATAGTAAAAAAAAATGACACAAAAAGATCACAAAAGAAATAGGTAGCTTTGAGTTAAACACACTGGAATTGCTATTCTCCATAAGTTAAACTGTTTTGATTTATATCTCCAAAGTAAAGTTGACCCAGAAAGGAAAGGCAAGCTCAATTAGATTTTACCGTTTGCTACGATTTGAATGGTTCATTTGAGAATAGTTGAAATAAATAAACTCTGAAACATAAGTTTGAGTCAGTTAAGTGGGACATTTCATATTGAAATGGTCTACTAACGTGTACAAGTAAATGCGAATAAACTTTATGATACTTTATACGATGCCTTAATTAACTTGAAGACAAGATATTCATAAAGTCAGTCAGAATAAAAGTATTTTCCATTAAGAAAACACTTATCTATTGCTGCCAGGGGAAAAAACATACTCAAAGGGGTGTGTCATACAGTCATATCTTGCATGTGGCATCACCATCCCTTTTTTACAGAAAGTAACTACTAGTCCAGATTCCTCATCCACAGTCTCTTCAGATTTCTTTTCTTCTAGATCAGAGTTCTCTGAAAAAAGGTGAGGGAGAGAGAAGAGAGAGAAAGTAAGTATAACTTAATTTTTTTAATCAAAAGGATAAAATCTTGTTTTTTCTTTAAACTGATAAAATAAAAAAAGCCTACTAATCTAGGTTTATCTAGAGGAATATTCCAAATATGGGGTGAAAAAAAATATCCCAAACACCTAAAACTAAATAAATGATAGAAACTGAGTTCTGCTCTCAGAATCTGTAATAGTTATCATTACTTTAATAATTTATTCCTGCCCTTAGGTTTGGTTATGGCTTGATGGTTCATAGAAGTAGTTCTCTCATATAACGATAGATATAGATCAAAATTTTGCAATTAATTCAATATAAAGTGATCCCTCTATAGCTTTTTATTTTTTTTTTGCTACTTCCCCATCTCAACCAAAACGCCAAGTCAACATAGTATAAAACAGAGTACTGGCCTGGGACATTTGAGTCCATTATACTAGTTAGCTAGCTATGTAACTGAGTAAGTCACTTCGCAATACTTGTTTCCTCACCTGCAAAATGGGGTTTGACTAGATAATCTCTAATGACCAACAGTAAAATTCTTTGATTCATATTCTTATAGTCTAGGTTAACTCTCTCTTTGAGGTCATTTTTTGAATCCTTTTTCATCTAATCTAAAAAAATCAAGACCTGTCAACATAAAGGACTGCTTTTTACTCCAATTCCATAGCTATCAGTCTTAAATAACTCACACCTGGATTACTGCAATAATTTATATTCCTGTTGGTCTTTCCCCACTCAGTTTTCACTGCCTACACAGGAAGTGCTCCTAGAATAGTATTCCTGAAGGATCAGTTTTTATTATGTCACTTCACTGACTCTACAACATTCTTCAAGATCTTGATCAACCTAATTCCATTTTCCTTTCCTCCAGAGATTCCTCATGTTAGTCACACCAGTTTTCCAGTGCTCTTTCCTTTCCCAAAACAAAACAAACTAGCTTATTCCTGTTTCTGCTTAGAATATGCAATACTAACAGCCAGCATTTATATAGGACTTTAAGGTTTGTAAAATGCTTTACATGTTAGCTCCACTATTATCTTCATCTGCATTCTTCCTCTACTTTTTCTGTACCAATTAATAACCTTCCACTGTTTCAGTAATTCCATCCCCATAGGAAATGGCTGATCATGACTGTTTACTGCTCCATTTGAGGCCCTTGTTTATTGAGGAGCCTAGTGTAAAGGCCAGAAAACACTTTAGAGATGAACCAGAGGATGTGGAAACTGATACACAATATTTATCAATCTGAACTTGTTGGTAAGTTGCCAATAAAGGGGTTTTTCTGTGGTTTAATGTGTATGTTATGCCCAACTAATCTGTGTATGGCCTGACTTTAGGCAACAGTATCATAAAGGTTTATTGCTGGTATTACAATATTTATTTTTTCTTCCTACTCCACGCAAAATCATACTTAGTAGAGGAGATGCAATTGATATTGCTGATTGAGGACTTCACAAATTACTTAAACCTCAGGGAGACTAATTAATTTCATGTTTTATGAAGTCCACAAGTGTATCCAAACACAGACCCTCGTAACTGATTGGTCTCCTTATGTTCATTACAAGCCTACACTGAGGATCATAATTCAAAATTGGAAAAGATCTGAGGGGTCATCTGTCCAACCCCCTCATTTTACAGATGAAGAGGCTGAGGCCCAGATTTGTCAAAATGATTTATCCAAGGTCACACAGGGTTTAAATAGTAGTGCTGAGATTTGAACCCAGGTCTTCTGATTCCATAGCCAATATTCTTTCCCCTTCATCATGCTACTTCTCACTGTTTAGAATAAGCTGATATGGGGAAAGGGGCTGGAAAAGAAAACAAGAGAAAAGGCTGGTTTTGTGGCATGTTATCAGTGTACATTTAAATTTGAAAAAAATACTTTAAAAATACAGTACATACCAGAAGAGTCAATCACCACAACAGAATTCCCTACGGCAGTTTCAGTGTCTGTTTCATCATCACTAATCAAAATCACACTCTCTTCATTGGCTTCTTTTTCAGGTCCCATGGTATCTAATTCCAGAATAAGCACATCTGATTAAGGTTTGGATCAAAAGGAAGGATAGAGACTCAAAGAACAACTCTACAACTCTACCAACACAGAAGGCATTAGGGTCTCAAACAGGGCTACTCATTGTCTCTGGTACACATCATATGTTTTCCTAACTTTCTGCCTTTTGCTCATACCATGCACAATGCCTGGAAAGCATTTCCTTCATTTCTGTATGTTTAATTTCTCCAAGGCCTAGCTCAAGTGCCACCTATTCCAGAAAACCTGCCCTGACCTTCCCACCCAAATGCACCTTCCTTACTGGGATCTCCTATAGTCTGTGTTCATATCTTCCCTCTGTACTCATTCTTCCTTCTGTCTCATTCTGTTTTCCTTATATATCTGTGTATGTCTCACTCTCACACACACACACACACACACACACACCCTTCCCTCTACCCCTCCTCCTTCTCTAGATTGTAAGCTTGAAAGGCTCAGAGATTATGTTTTACTGATATTTGAATCTTCCACCATCCCCTAACACAGGATACCATTTGGAGAGGATTAAACATATTTTTTTAATTGACAGGTATAAAACTAGTCATTAATGCCAATGGAAAGGCAAATGGAGAACAATAAATTAAGTTTTGAAAACAAAGCCTCTTTTAAAATATTACTTGTTCAGAACCACTATTTTTCTGTGAAAATCTTCATAAGCAGCTTTCTCATATATATTTTAGGGAAAGGGGAAACAAATGATTCCAAATTTTCATTTTCACCTTTTGAGGTTCAGTCCTCAAAGACAGCTTCAAACTCTATTCAGAAAATCACTTGTGCTTACTATGTACAATGCAGTGTATGAGGCATTCAAAGATAAGACTTGGTTGCTGTCCTTAAGTACCTTGTGTTAAGTTCAATATGGGAGAGGACATAGCTTTATAACACAAATTAAAATATAAATATGTAGAAAGAATATATAATATTATGAGCTCTGATTAAGGAAGCAAGTCTCCACTGGTGGCGAATAGAATACTAACAGGTAGAGATGACGGATTAGAAGAGAAAGAAAAGTAGGTATTTCAGTACTGTGAAGAATACGAACAAAGGCACAGAGGTGGGAAAGTGTGGAACATGTCCAAAGAAGGACCAGTTCAGTTTGGTCAAGTGTAAAGGAAGAAATATAGTCTATACTCCTTAATGGTTTCCAGTTAGTGAAGCACTTGGACTAGCCCTTGAGAAAAGGGAAGGATATCAATCAATCATTCGAGATTTTTTTTTTGGGGGGGAAGGGGGAGTAGTTGGGGGGATGAATGAGTTCAATTTAAAGATGGGACAACATAAAGCCAAAGGAATGGATAAGGATGAAGAAAATGGAGGAGGGGGAAGAAAGGAAGAATAAAGAATAACCCAGTTTGACTGGAACTTGAAAAAAATAGCCGAAGTAGAGGCTGGAAGGGTACATTAAGTTCTAAGGTCAGATTTTACTTGATTTGGTAGGCAATGGGGAACTACTGAAAATTTTTATATAGAAGACTGACCTATTAGAGTGACTCATAAGGGAATCTATTTAAAAAACAACCAGAGCTTAAGTTAGGGTAGTGGCTGTGTTCACAGAAAGGAGAAAGATGTAAAGGATAACATGAAGACAGAATTGACAGGATCTGGCATTTGCTTGATCTGAAGGTGGAAGAAGGGAAGAGTTAAAGATGATTTTGACCTTTCAAGCCCAGGGTGACCAGAAAGCAAAGTGTCATCAGCACAAATAGAGAAGGTTAGGGGGACTAGACTTGACAGAAGAGCCAAAGATGTAGAATTCACTTCTGGACATAGTGACTGTAAGTGGTAGTAAAACATCCAGGTAGAGCTCTAAGTATCTACCAAGCACTAGAAACAGGACCAGCTCTCTGAAGAGGGACTGGGCAGTGATACAGATTTGGAAGTCATTTATATACAAGTAAAATGGTCTCTTCTCATTTTCCTCGTATTAGTCTTGATGGTCTTTGTTTCTTCTGCCCGTCAATTCATGACCCTCAAGCCAACAATCATTTATTAAGTGCCTACTATGTGCCAACCGCTGTGCTCAGTAAGCACTGAGAATCCAAAGAAAAGCATAACAAAGAAAAAACCCAATTCCTACTCTCAAGAAGGTCACAGTCTGGCCAGTTTCCCATGTGTGTTTTTGAGGAAGGGGTAGTGGAGACCATGCCCAACATCAAGTCTTCCCATAAGGCCGGAGGGCAGACAAAGTATGCCCTGCTGGCAGACCAGATCCTGGCAGGGAACTCTGTACAGCTTGAAGGCTGGGAGAAATGGAGGGACCAAGGCTGCAGGATGGAGGAAGAAGAGTACACGTGGCCCTGGCTGACCCAGCAGATCCTGCAGCAGGCGCAAGAGCAGCTGGAAGCTGAACATGGTTTGGGTGACAGGATGGTGCCAAGACAGTTCACCACGCAACTCAGCCCAGGAGCCCAGGTTGGTGAATCAGATGGAGAAGATGAGGATGAGGAGTGGCCAACCTTGGAGAAGGCAGCAGAAATGCTGGGATCAGGGTATGATGCGGAGGTAGTTGTCAGTCCTGAAGATGAGCGTGCCATCAAGATGTTCATGAACCAGAACCCCCGACTCGGGCGTACACTGGCAGACATCATCATGGAGAAACTGACAGAAAAGCAGACAGTGGTGGAAACTGTTATGTCTGAGGTGTCAGGCTGCCCCTATGCTCCAGCTGGACCCGCAGGGTCCTTGAAGTCTACAAGGGTGTCAAAGAGGTGTTATTCAAGTACTGGAGTAGCAAACTTCCTAAGGCCTTTAAAATTATTCCTGTTCTCTCTCTCCAATTGGGAGCAGATCCTCTATATCACAGAGCCAGAGAGCTGGACTGCAGCTGTCACGTACCAGGCCACCAATCTCAAGGATAGGATGGCCCTGTGCTTCTACAACTTGATGCTCCTCCCATGCACAGGATGACGTTGCTGAATACAAACGCCTTAACTTTCACCTCTACATGGCACTCAAGAAAGCATTGTTCCAAGACTGGGGCATGGTTCAAAGGGATCCTGACACCCCTGTGTGAATGTGGTACCTGTACCCTTCGAGAGGCCATCGTTGTAGGCAGCATCATCACTAAGTGCTCCATCCCCATGCTGCACTCAAGTGCAGCCAAGTTGAAAATTGCTGAGATGGAATACAGTGCAGCCAATGGTATCTTCCTACAGCTGCTGCTGGACAAGAAGTATGCATTGCCCTTCTGGGTACTGGATGCCTTGGTCTTCCACTTCCTGACCTTCCAGACTGAGCAGCAAAAGCTGCCTGTTCTTTGGCACCAGAGCCTGCTGACCCTGGCTCAACACTATAAAGCTGACCTGACCACAGGACAGAAGGAGTCCTTGCTAGAGCTTCTTTACCTGCAGCCCCACCCACAGCTCTTCCCCGAAATCTGGAGGGAGCTGCTCAGCACTACTGCCCAAGATGTGGAAGGGCCCTCTGTGAATATGGACTGAGGTTCTTGAAAAAGACTGCTACTTTCCCCATTTTGGTGGGGGGGGGGATGACACCTGAACTGTTCTGATTTTTTTCATGGCTCTTAAGACTGTGTGACTTGGGGGCACCTACAGGATAAAACTGCAGTGCTATGATTTCCCTGGCTAGACTTGAATTATAGTGGCCTAAGTGCCTGACAGAACTTCCCCAGGTCCTGTTCAAGTACAGTTACATTCTGTGGCATGGCGGAAGAAGTTAGCAGCTGAGGCAGGTGGATGCTGGATGGGAACACAAAAAAAATGCTGTGTATTTATCTCAAAAAAAAAAAAAAAAGGTCGAAATGGGGTGACAACATGCAAATCACTATGTACAAGGAGATACACAGAGAGGATAAATCAGAGATAATCACAGAAGACAGGCAGCAGCATTAAAGGGAATTGGGAAAGGTTTCTTGAAAGTGAGATTTTAACTGGGAACTGAAGAAAGCAAGGAGACAGCAAAGAGGAGGGAGTGAATCCCAAGCACTGGGAACAGCCAGTGAAAATGACCTCAGGAGACAGAGTGTTGTTTGTAGGGAATAGTGAGGAAGCCATTATTACCTGATCATAAGAGTATATGGAAAGGAGTAAGACATAAGAAGACTGGACTGGTAAGGTAGCAAGGGACCAGGTAATGAAGGGCTTTAAAAGTCAGAGGATTTTAAATCCCTTCCTTTAACCATAGGTACTCAACCCCAAGTCTCTGTGCCCTAGGCCCTTTTCCTTTTTTCTGGGTGGCCTTATCAGTTGCTGTGGGGTCAGTTATCATCTCTATAATGCAGGGATCTCATATCTAGATATTCAAGCCCCATTTCTCTTCTGCCTTGACTGGAGGACATTTACATTTGCATGTCCCTTCTGGTACCTCAAACTCAGGTATCCAAACAACCAAACCCCCAAACCCTCACTATCTTTTCTTCCAACTTTTGCTATTTCTGTTGAGGTTACCCACATCCTTCCAGTCACCTAGGTTTGCAAACTTGGAATTATTTTCAATTCTTACCAGTTCTTCATTTCCCATGTGACTAGATACTAATTCTTGTTGATTATAGCCTTATACTCCTCCCTGTTCCCCATCCTCAGATGGCCACTACCCTCATTCACAAAGGAAGAAATTAAGACACAAAGAAAGGAAGTGACTTACCTAAGATTAAAATGGTAAAGGTAAGTGGTAGATTTGAACCAAGGACCTTTGATGCTAGATTAATCAACAAGCATTTATTAAGCACCTACTATATGCTAGGTGCTGGGAATACAAAGAAAAACAAAACAGTCCCTCTCCTGAAGGAAATTACATTGTTGGAGAAGACATCATGCACAGATAGAGACACAAAGGTAACCGTGGACAGAGTGACTATCAGCAGAAGGGACAGTTAAAAGTCTCTTGTATGGAGAGAAGGGGACATGCAAGAGATGTTGTAGAGACAGAAATAACAAGATTTGGCAACTGACTGGATATGTGGAGTAAATGAGGGTGAAGAATCAAGGATGACACCGAAGGTGGAAAACTGGGTGACTAGAAGCATGATGATGCCTTTGATATAATACAGAAACCTAGGAAAGAACTGAAGGGAGGAAGAAATGGAGATCATAGTCAATATGAAGAGCAGGGCTGGCCATCATAAGACAAAGGAAAAGACAGAATAATGAAAAATTATGATTAGATAAAAGAATTCTGGAGTTTGTGAACACTGAAGTGGAACACTTACGGTGATGGCAAGTTCAAGGACAGGACCATCTCTACATGTCACTAACTTGGAGTGGAAGAAAAGGTCATGAGAATTGAATATATTGAGGAACTGGGAAATTAGTACATTTGAGGAAGCTTAAGTATGTATGTTGAAATCTCCTAGTATGAGGATGGGAGATGAGGAGGAAAGACTGAGCCAGGCATTAAATTCATTGAAGAAAGAAGGAGAATATAACAGCTGCAAGGATTTGGATTAGGTGATGAATCGGGATAGCATGAACCTCAAAGGAGAAATCTACTGAGTGATGACAGTAGAAGTAAAGTCCAAGATGGAAGAGGCATTAGGGAGTAAGGAGCAGTCTGACTCCCCAATTGTGACAAATGAATTGAGGGGTATGAGGGGAAAAAAAGTAGCCATTACTGAAAAAGGTGGCAAGGGAGGTAGTGCCACCAGGAGGTGAGCCAGGTCTCACTGAAGGCCAGAAGATGGAAGGGAGTGAGAAAGAAAGAAGTTTAAGATCAAAGGAACTTTGCTCATTATAGAACAGGCATTCCCCAGAGGGCAAAATGGAAGGAACAGGGTATCTAGAGTAAGACTGGGAGTTGGGGGAGTAGGGCACAAATATGGTCTTGATACCTAAACCAGGGAGAGTCAAAGTAGAAAAATAAAACTATCGACGAATATCCCTAATGAACATTGACGTAAAAATGTTAAATAAAAAATTAGTAGAGGCCACAATACTACAAAAACAATATTATTATATTTATAGAGTTGGTTCAATATTAGGAAAACGACAAATGTAACTATTAATGTTTTAACTGTATAAATCACAAAATAACAAACATAATGATAATATTAATAGTTGCAGAAGAAGATTATGAGAAAAAATGTTCTTTTTGGTTAAAAACACTTAGCCTTTTAGGTAAGATCAAATTTACATCTAAAACCAAGAACTGGCATCATATATTATGAGGATAAACTAGAATCCTTTCTGGTAAGAGGCAGAGTGTACTGAGGATGTTCATTCTCACCACTTTTGACACAGAAGAACTAGAAATGCTAGGTAAACACCAAGATAAGAAAAAGAAAGTGAAAGAATAAGCAGAGGTAAAGAAGAAACAAAACTATCACTTTTTTGCAGACCACTGTGTTGGTAAGCAAAATGGGCTCTTAGCACTTAGTTTAACCAAGTGCCCTTGAAGAGTTTGGCTTTTGTTTCCTTTGAGTAATTCAGTGTATTTCATTGAGTCTTACTAAGTGCTAAGCCCTAGGCTCTAACCCCTATTAGGTGTTAACCTAACCTATGTGGATGTGAACCTCCGGGGGTCCTAAGGGGAGGGGCTAACTCAAGAGCCAATCATAGGAGCCTAAGTTCTGGTCATTCAGATGATGTTTGATGAGGAGAGAACACAGCTTGGAGATTGAGACTTGGTGGAGCCAGCGACAGCTACAGCCTAAGCTGAAGACTAAGCCGAAGCCGAAGCCAAAGGAACTAAAGAAGCAGGAGCTGCTGGTAGCAGTGCTGACTCGCGTGTGGACCAGAGAGTGCTGAGCAAGGGCTTGAGGCCAGTGGGTAATCTTCTTACCGGAGTGGGGAAGCATGAATATGATTTGGTTTGATGCCATCATGTTTTTCTGTAACCTCCTGTTACTCTTGAGAGGCGAACTTATTGGGCCTGGAAGCTTTTGACCAGGATATCAAAATGGGGACACTGGTCTGCTACTTTGGAGCTTGAATAAATACTTTAATTCTTCTGCCTTCTACTTAAAGAATTCCTTATATCCTGTGGTTCTGAACCATCCAGACATATATATGATTCTTTTTGAAATCATAAATTCTGCTTTCATAATATAACCACATAGCATTCTTAGCCTACCATCAACTAAAAATTATTTGAAACAATCAATAACTTCAGTAAACTTGAAGAATATAAAATAAACACATATAAACCATCAGCACTTCTGTATAATATTAATTAACCTGACTGGGAAGAGCTAGAAAGAGAAATTACATTTAAAATTAATTGCAGAATGTACAAAATATTTGGGAGTCTGCCCACCAAGAAGTATTTAAATACAGCTATAAAACACTTGTTTTCAGAAACAGACAGATCCAAATAATTGGAGAAATATTAACTGCTCATGTTAAGTCAATGTAATGAAAGGTGCTAAGCCAATGTAATGAAAATGAAAATACTAACTAAATTAATTTACTTATTCAGTGCCATATCAATCAAACTCTCAGTTTCAATCTCCTCTCCTTCACTGGCTTCTCCACTGCTTATAGAAATGTCCAGGTCTCCTTTTATCTTTTAAAAAAACCCTTCAGTTGACTCTGCCATTGCCTCAAGCTATAACTTATTATATGCTTTGTTAAATTTTTTAAAATTATCATACATTTAACAAACAGTCAATTGCATACACAAAGCACAAGAGTTGTATACAAACCTATGAATTTGTATTTTTAAGTATATTAAACAAAGTAATAACAAAATTGCCCTGTTTGTGTCCCCTTCTGAACTTTTTTTCTTCTGTTTATTTTTTAACATTTCACTGATGCTTCTTTTTATTTTTTAATCTTTATCACTCCTCACTAACCCACCTCTCTCCTTGTAACAAATTAGTCAAAGCAAAAGCAAATCAACACATGGGATATGTCATCTTATACCTTTTTCTCCATATCACAACCAAATTCCCCGAAGGGATCACTTATACATGTTATTTTCATTTTCTCACCTGCCATTCACTTCTCAAACCTTTGCAATTTAACTTTTAATCCTGCTGTTGTTTAATTGCCTTTTAGACTCTTGGTGACCCCATTTGGGGTTTTCTTGGCAAAGATATTGGAGTGTTTGGCTATTTTTTTCTCTAGCTCATTTTACAGATGAGCAAACTGAGGCAAACAGGGTTAAGTGATTTTCCTAGGGTCAAACAGCTTGTGTCTGTCAGATTTGAACTCACAAAGATCAGTCTCTGCAGGCCCAGAGCTCTATCCACTGCTCCACCAGCTTTTAATTCTATCACTTGATAAACTCCTAGGTTACCAACAATCTCTTAATTCTTAAATCCAATGGCTTTCCCCCCAGACTTTATTCAATAATTTAACCTCTCTGCAGCTTTTGATAGGTTCAACTATCCCCTCTTTCTGTAAATCCTACTTTCCTTGGTTTTGCAACAATTCAGCTAGCAGCTGCTTTGGGGGTGAAAGACCAACACAAGCCCAACAACAGGAACACTGCCAGCACAGGTTCTTTTGATCTGCTTTACTAAGGAAAGCAATGTTAAGGGGTTAACAATCTTATTTCAATCCAAAACACAAATACCATTCACTTAGTTCAGGGTAAAAAGCCAGCATCCTGAGCTTCAGAGCAAATACAAACAAATTACAAAGATACATTACAAACAGACCAAATACAATTCATAGTTACCAAGAAACCATCCGGGTTGATGAGCCGGGAGGCTCTTACAGCAGCTGCCCAGAGTCCCACACTCTTCCAGTAAGTGAGAGCCCCTGCGAATAGCTCTGTCCTCTCTTTTTATACACTCTTTAGCTGTCATCAAAAGTCATCTGAGCGACTAGAACTTAGGCTCCTACTATTGCCTCTGGTCTTAGCCACTCCCTTTAGGGCCCTAAAGGCTTCATGCCCACGTAGGCTTAGCACCTAGTAGATAGGAGTTTGGGCCTGGGGCTTTGCACCTAGTCATTCTAAAACAGTAAAAAAAGTCCCAACTTAACTGATATTACACTCCACCCCTTCCAAGATCCACGGCCTAACAAAAACCTAAATTAAATGGCCATGGATCCTGGAACAAATAGAACCATTATATATTGTGATCCAATCAAGTAAGAAACTGAAACATCATGCACAACAAAACACATCACTAGGTGTCATTCCCAAATACTTGTTTACAATACAAACATGATCCACTCCCAGGTCCCAGCAAGTTAACCTCTTTAATCAATCATTCCCAAAATACTTGTTTACAATTCAAATGTCTACCCTAAGTCAAAGCAAGTTAACCTCTTTAGTTAATACAGAGTGTCCAGGTAAAGTACTTCTTCAGGGTGGGTCCTTCTCCCCAGGTTGCCGGTTTCCTCTTGGTACCGAAAGTCCCAACTGACAGAAAAAGTCCAAACAAAATTCGTTTGGGGGGGGGGGGGGGGTTGGGTTCCTGTCCTCTTCATGCTGTTCCAGTCCCTGCTTCCAAGTCCTGAGGGGCAGCTGGGTGGGTCCCTGGGGGTCCAAGGCCCTTTCTCCACCACACCATAAACAAATCCACCCCTCCGTCCTGGGTTCCAAACATCCCCAGGGGGAGGCAGCAAAAAGGCACACTTAGCTCCTTGCTGCAAAGGTTCCATCTTGTCCCAGGGCTGAACTCCAAGCTCCTGGGTTCCTGGTCCTCCAGCTCCAGCTGGCCCCTCTTGGCTTCTGCTGGAATCCTGATGCAGGTAACGCTCACCTTTCCAAACTTCGCACGCAGGCAGTTTTCCTTGCCACCGTCTTCTGCTTCTTCTCTCCTCACCAGCCATTCCCACTCCTGTCGGTTCTGCAGGAAGGTCGGTCATTCTCCACTCCTGTTTCAAAACTTGTCATACAATAGAATCTCAAGGCATTCACTCTTTCAGCACAGTCCTCTGGAGCCAGGCTTATCAGCTCAAGCCCTCACTCTGGCCATCTAACTCTCCCCCAAGCCTGGGCCTTTTCTCCCACAGCCTTTGCTCTGGCCTGTCTTCTCCGGAATGCTAGTACCACAGGTAGATGGAAGGAGGGATTATCTTCCAGGGCCCCTACTCTGGGCCCCCAGGGAAAACACTCCCATCACTTCCACCAGCCTGTTTTCCTTCAGGCCTTTGTTGCTCCTGGGGCTCCACAGAACCATAGCCACCCCAAGTACAAAGAGCAATCCAAAAACTGGTAAACATTCAACCACCCCAGCACCCCAAAATGCCATACTTTCCTTTTAATCTGCAGATCCTGCCATGACTATGCCATTTGTTGCAACAATTCGGCTAGCAGCTGCTGTGGGGGTGAAAGACCAACACAAGCTCAACAACAAGAATGCTGCCAGCATAGGTTATTTCGCTTTACTAAGGAAAGCAACGTTAACAATCTTATTTCAATCCAAAATACAAATATCATTCACTCAGTTCAGGGGAAAAAGCCAGCACCCTGAACTTCAGAGCAAATACAAATTACAAAGATACATTATAAACAGACCAAATATAATCCATAGCTACTAAGAAACCAACATCGGAGTTCAGGAGCTGGGGAGCTCATAACAAGTGCTGGCCCAGAGTCACAAGCCACTCCTCTTTTGGCTCAGAGCCCTAAGCAAATAGCTCTGTTCTCTCTTTTCGTACACTCTTTAGTCATCATCAAACATCATCTGAGCAACCAGAACTTAGGCTCCTACTATTGTCTCTGGTTTTAGCAACTCCCCTTAGGACCCTGAGGGTTTCACGCCAACATAGGCTTAGCACCTAGTAGATAGGGGTTTGGACCTGGGGCTTTGCATCTAGTAAGGTTCAAAGACACTTAATCAATCTATCATTCTAAAACAGTAAAAAAGTCCCAACTTCATTGATATTACACTTGGCAATGCTCTATGATAGGTTCTCATCCTACCTTTCTGACAATTCTTCTTGATTTACTTTGCTCTCTTAAGTGTACATAAATCATGGTTGCCCTGGACCAGATCTTTTCCCTTCTCCTTCTACTCTTTCCTTTGGTTATCATTCACCAGTTCTAATGGCTTCATCATTTCTATGCTGATGACTCCCAAATCTATATATACAGTTCTAATTAGACCAACATGGCCAACTGCAGAACCAACACCTCCAAGGTATGTAAAATATAACACGTCCAAAACAACACCCATATTTCTGTTCAAATCCATCCCTCTAACTCAAATTTTTGTAATTCTGTTGAGGGCACCACCATTCTTCCAGTCACCTAGATTCACAACCTTAGATTCTCTAATCTTCCTTCACTCTCCCTTTGCCATATTCAATCGGTTGTCATGTATTGTTAATTCTACCTTACGCAACATCTCTTGAACCTATCCCGGTTTCTACTAATTCAGGCCCTCACTATTTCTTATCTGGACCACTGCAATAGCTAACTGGTCTCCCCACTTCCTCTTCCAATTCATCTTCTTTGTAGCTGCCAAACTGCTATCTTTTCTAAAATACAGATCTGACTACTCAAATTTTCATGGATTCCTAACGCTTCCTGGATGAAATCCTCAGCCTAGCATTTAAAGCCTTCTACAATCTCACTCCCAACCACATTTCTCATCTTATTTCACACTATTGCCCCTCATCTTGTCTTTGTATTTCCCAGGCAGGGGAAGGGAAGTTGGTGGCAGAGTGGATAGCAGGCCTGGCTTGCAGTCAGGAAGACCTGACTTCAAATCCAGCCTCAGGCATTCATCAGCTATTTAATTAACTCTTACCTTAGGTCTACCTCAGACAGAACCAGTTCCCAGGGTTGTTGTGAGATAACTCCATTCTTCTAAAATGGGGATAATAATATCCCCTAGCTCCAGTGGTGGGATTCAGCCTGTTCACACTGGTTCTGTAGAACCCATACCTAATTTTATGTTGAATTTGGCCAACCGGTTGTTAAAATGGCACTTGTAATCAGGGTTCTCTCTAAGGTGGGTGGCTGTCTGTGGAAATCACATATATATATACATTTCCCATCACCGCGCCCCACCCCCCCAAAAGGTGGTGCTGTGTCCCAGCCCAGGAATGGGGTGCCGGATGGGGAAAGCGGGAATGCAGTAGCCAGGCTGCCCAGGGGCCGGCAGCAAAGCTAGAGGGCTGGGACTGTGTCTCTTGTCTCTTACTGTAAAGGTGAGAAAAGGCAAGCAGTTACTTTGGGTTTCCTCCTGCCTGCTTACCACTCCTACTACCTTGCCAAAGAGGCAGAAGGAGCTGACAGTGGAAGCCGCCCATCCCAGCACTGTCACCCTCTGGCCCTTACACACCTGGCCCGACCCTTACCAACAAGCTCCCTCCACCAGCATCCTCTCCCCTTCTTGTAATCAGCCTGCCTCTTTCTCTCTGGGCCTGAGCCCTGACCAGAGCTGCTCCCACCTGATCCTGATGATTGAGGGACTCTTGTATCATGGAAATCAAGGATGCCAAGGGCTCAGAAGGAGTGTTCCATGGGGGGGCAGGAGGAGAGGGGTGATGTGCTAAAAAAGTCCAATTGTCCTTGGTGCCTCAGATTTGGCCTTTTAGCATAACTAAAACTGTTCAAAAGAAACTCCAACTTTTTCCCTGGCCCTGAGCTCACCTTAGTCCTGATGTCTCCAGGTCTCCAGACGGTGTTTGCTAACACCTGGGAGAAGTCAGGCTGCGGGTCCAGGGGTACAACAACCCCATGTATACAACCCAACAGAAGACCATCTTTCTGAGCTGGTCCAGTGCCTTATCACAAACACATTCATTCACACACTTATATACATTCATTCACACTTACAAATACACATCCACACAGTCACAGACTCACATACATTCACATATGTTCACTTAAAGACTTATAACACATTCACAAGCAAACACGGACTAGGCATACTCTCATAGGCATTCACCAACATCCACTGAACAGTCCTCAGGGCAGAGAGCCGGTTGTTAATTTATTTTGAATCCCACCACTGCCTAGCTCCCAGGGTTGTAGAGATGGAATAATGACAGCTAGCTAGACAGGTGCTCAGCACTGTACACCGGATCCTTACAACAACCCTGGGAGGTGTGGTTATTATCCACACTTAGCAAAGAAGTGGCTGGCCCAGAGCCACACAGCTACAAAGTGTCTACACCTGAAATTTAACTGAGGAGCTCCTGATTCCTGGCTGGGGCTCGATCTACCTTCATCTAGCTGCCTATTTATTTGCAAAGTACTTAGCTCAGGGTGTGGCATAAGGTAGAAGCTTAATAAAGAAACGCTTGCCTGCTTCCTTCCCCAGGATCTATCACGGTACCTGCCATATATCAGGTGATCAACAATTGACTAATATATGAATTTTCCCTTCCAGTTAAACTGAACCACCATGCTCCCCCAACACAACATTCCATCTCCTCCTTACCTGCTTTTGCACGGGGAGCTTCCTATGGATGGAATCCTCTCTCCTTAGCTCCCCCAGTCAAGTCCTTAGCTTGTCCTCAAGCGTCTACTACGTCCTTTAAATTTAAAGCACAGCTCGGGAGCTTACAAGCCTCTTCTCTCCCTTGAAATCACTTCTACGTCTATTTCTGCAAGTCCAGACTAAAGCGTTTGAGGACGCGGGGGTGGAGGGGGAAGAGGCGGGCCAGCAAGGGCGGGCCACCTTAGCGGGGTCTCTAAAGGTAGACGAGAAAGCGCAGCGGAGGTCCGAAGTGGGGATCAGGCCAAGATGCGAGGGCGGGGGAGGAGCCAAGGTTTCAAAGCTTCCTCCCGCGCCCCCAGCTCCCGCCCGCGTCCGCCGAGTCACAGCGCTTTCCTCACCCCCTTCACCCAGCTCCTCAGACCGCCGCCGGATGGAGGCTCCCGGCCTCGCCCGGCCGGCACTGTGCCTGCTGGTCTGAGGGGGCGACCCCTGCCCGCCTCTGCCTTTTCTTTCTTCTCTACCCGGGCCAGCACCTTCCCGCACCTCCGGCACTTGCGAGGTACTTAAACCACCACACTGCGCAACTTTCAATTCCCGCGGCACCCGCGTCCTTCCGCTATCAACCGTCACTTCCGGCAGGGGGCGTGGCCCTACCGGGCCTTGGGCGCGCGCACGGGACTCCACCCTCTCGCCGTACGTAGACGCTCTCTGCGGCCATTTTGGATCCTGGCAAAGGCGGGCAAGGGTGGGCGCAGAAGCAGCCGTCCTCTTCGTCGCCTGGGCGGCCATTTTGCATTTGGGGAGGGAGGTCTTCTTCCTTCCCTTCGAGTTCCCGGGCCCTCCGCGAAGTCGTCACTGTAGGATGGAAAATAGCCTGTTGATTTAGACTGGCAATCCCAGCCAACAGGGGAGGGGACGGGACGGGCACTGGAGTGCGGGAGTGGCCTGGGCGGTGGGCACAGATTACTGTGCGGTACTGACGCACGTGGGGGGGGGGGTGTGTGTGTGTGTGTGTGTGTGTGTGTGTGTGTGTGTAGAGCAATGCCTGGGTCACGTGACCAAGGGCGGGGCCTTATTTTCCCTCGTGGCCGCGGGAGTCACGCCTTGCTCTTTGCAAACCACATCTCCATAACTGATGTCAGAGTATTGTTAAACAAAACTATCGTTCTGGTGGTTATACATCAAGGAATCTTGTAGGATCTTAACATATGCATGGGGTCAATGTCACCGGAACAGAGCTTCTATGGTTGTCTTTTGCTGTCCTTGATCAAATACTTCTCCCATAATCAAAAAATAAGCAAACACAAAAGAATGTTGTCACATCTGCATGTTTTATTGTGAATATACGGTGTATCTATGAGCTTACAAGATGCATTATTTCATTTTGTAGTTATTCAAAATATATTGTGTTTACCAACTGGCCGGCAACCTGATGCTTACTTAGCACTTCATCTAAACTCTAGAGCTTTGGGCTGCTCTTCCACTTCTGCGGGGAGGCCTCAGGCCTGGTCACACAACCTTGGGTCTTGAGGCCCCCGGGCAGCTAATTAGCTATTCTGTTTGGTAAACATCAAGTGTCAACTATGTGCTTGGGAAGCTTGTTAGCTGCTTGTAGTTTAGCCATTTCAGTCCGAATCTCCAGGCTGTTTGGGGTATTCTTGGCAAAGATCCGGGAGTGGTTTGCCATGTCAGGGGTTAGGTGACTTACCCAGGGTCACAGAGCTACTGGGAGGCCACAGTAGCCCACCCTCATAGACCTTAGAGTTCAGTCAAGCGCACAAATGTTTGTTAAGTGCCTCCTATGTGCCAGGCCAAGTGTGCTAAGTGCTGGGGATGCAAAAAAAGAAAAAAAAAAAGCAATAGAAAATATCTGCTTTCAATTCCTGTCTTATGTGGGAGACTATGTAAACCAGTATGTAGAAAGAAGCTACTGACAGAATATATTGGGATAATAGTGGAAGGAAGACACTTGGACAAAGGGAGATTTGAGAAGGTGGGATTTTAATTGAGTCTGGAAAGAAGCATGAGGAAGAGATAAGGATGGAGAAAATTAGGAGCATGGGAGATAGCCAGTGGAAATGCATAGGGGGAGGGGTGTTTAAAAACCAGGGCCTGTAGGAAACTCCATGAGGACCCTGTTGGGAATTTGGGATTTAGACACGTGGAGATAGATCACCAACTCTATAGGTGAAGAAAGTCTTGTGGGGCACTGGGAGGTTAAGTAACTTGCTTGCCTATAGTCACACAGTTATATGTCAGAGGCGTAACTTAAATCTAGGCCTCACTTGCTCGAAAGGTCACCTAGGAATATGTTTAGAATTACGAAAATCAAAATAAGATACAAACAATGTAGCTTCTTAGATGAAGTGCTAAGTAAGCATCAGGTTGCCGGCCAGTTGGTAAACACAATATATTTTGAATAACTACAAAATGAAATAATGCATCTTGTAAGCTCATAGATACACCGTATATTCACAATAAAATATGTAGAGGTGACAACATTCTTTTGTGTTTGTTTATTTTTTGATTATGGGAGAAGTATTTGATCAAGGACAGCAAAAGACAACCATAGAAGCTCTGTTCCGATGACATTGACCCCATGCATATGTTAAGATCCTACAAGATTCCTTGATATATAACCACCAGAACGATAGTTTTGTTTAACAATACTCTGACATCAGTTATGGAGATGTGGTTTGCAAAGGTATTTACCACTGTTACGGTGAGCACCAAGTACAAATGGAAGAGGAATTCTTTACATAGGATGAGTTCTTCCAGCTGTTGTTTGAAGTTATTGTACTGCTCGTTTGATCCCTGAAATATTCTAGAGATTCTTCAAAATTCCATGATCGTGCAAAAGAGAGTATGTAGTCCACATAGAAAAAAAAACCCAACAACAAATGGATGAAGACTTTACCTAGACAGGGAGACAGCAGAGTACTTTGAAAACTGTACTGAATTTGTAACCAGCGAACCTGGGTTCAAATTTTTGCTGTGCTACTTACTACCTGTGTGACCTTGGCCAAGTGACTTCATGACTTTAGACCTCAGGTTCCTCATTTATAAAATGAAGGGACTGCACTAGATGACGTTTAGTGTCTTTTATAGTTCTGGATTTATGGTATGCAGTTGATGGAAAACCGATTGAGTGAGGTAGCCCATCAGTGTCTTGGATAGGCACTGGAGATGGATGATGATCTGGGCCCAGAATTGAATTGGAGGAGAGTAGACTGTGCTACATTGCAAAAGAGTGTTCTTTCAAAGATCCCAAGATGTTCCTTGCCTTCAATGCCCACCCATTTTATTGCCTCTGTTTTCTCCCGGAGGCTACGTAAATTCAACTGAAACTGCTCTCTCCAGAGTTACCAGTGGTTTCTTAATTGCCAAATCCGATAGCATTCAAAAAAAAAAGTTACATCAAGTCAACAAGCATTTATTAAGTGCTAAAATGTGAGACTGGAGGTCAGGAGAAAGGTTAGGTCGGTATAGTTAATCATCTGCGAAGAGATGATAATTGAATCCAAGAGGAACCCATGGAAGGAGGTTCAGAAGGGGACAGACAAGCAGGACAGTTTTTTTTAACTGCCATGTTAAATGTAATATACACAAGAAACACCAATTAGACATTCACAGAATCACATATGGGCCTCTCTTGATTTTTGTATGTTGAAATAATTTTGTCAATGTCAAAATTTAAAAAAAAAATAAAGGTAATGAATTCTATTATGGAAATGTTAATTAAGTTTTATATGCCTAATTCAAACACTAGGTAAAAATAAGACTTTTTTCTCCCCCTTCTCTTGTTCCTCTATGTAGCATTAGGTGGCGCTGAAGACCCACGAATCTTTCAGTCATCTATACTCCCAAGTCTGAGGGAAAAATGAATATCGTAAGTACAATCAATCTTCAACTTCCATGCGGGTAATGTTCCTAGAAAACAGGGCATAAAGTAAAAAAAAATGCAAATGTTGATATGTAGAACCCATGGGAAATAGGGTGTTAGGTTCCCAGAACCACCAAAAACTGTAATCTTTTGTTAGAGAGTGTTGAAAATACACTTTTCTCCATACAATTCTTTATAATAAAACATTAATTCTGGTAATATGCACTTTTCCTAATACAATAACCATGAAATAATCCATGAAATGCAGGGTAGAGGAAAGTCAGCTCTGGATGGTATGGAGAGGGGCAGTGGTAATGATGTCAGAAGTCATGTCCAGGTGAAAAAGGGAAGGGGAAAAGACCTGCTATCTCTAATCACTCTTTCGGTCCCACAGTTGAATTGTTCCCCTATGAAAAGCACATGTCTAGAGGTGAGTGCTCAGTCCCTGTCCAAGCTCAGAACTCCCACCTGCGTCATCTAGGCCTGGCCTGGGCAACTCTCCTTGGGCCAGATGTGGCAGGGCGGGTTGTACTGCTCCACTGCTCTCCACTGAGCAACAAGCACATCATGCCTTTAATTTTTTTCTCTAGTGTGCATAGATAGCCTGCTGGCAATGTGCAAGGTTGCCAATGCGAAAGTGAAAATGAGGTTACTAATAAAATCACGTGAATGCTTGAATTCTGGAAACTTTAACGGGAATGTTAAAGATTGACTATACTTCATTTGGATGATACATGGCCAAATGGGTAGTTTGTACAGTTCCAAAGATGAATCTAACTTTCCTTAGTTCTCTTAGAATTCTGTCGCCTAATGTCCTCCTTTGGTGAATTAGATTGCTTAAGACTTTTGTATAAAAATAGTCTAAGATACTAATTTCCAAAATTTGGGGACAAATGGACCTAATTTATGATAATATAGTTAACTTAAAGTAAATGATTGGACTAATATGAAATCGATCTATTTTTTGAAAATGAAATTATCTAAAAAGCATAGCAGAAAATAGTTTCTGGGATTTAAAAAAATTAGTAGCTGTAAAAATGGCTTATTAGTATATTTTTTCGGATATGTAGATTTTGCTAAAATATATCACTACGCGTTTATATAAAATCTGTTTCTATTAATATATTTTATAAAATATACATATTTCAGAAAATGCATTTTTAATGCCCTCCTTGAGGAAAACTACATGTTTTGTTTTTGTGTCCCCAGTGCCTAGCACAGTGCCTTATACATAGTAGGGGCTTAATAAATACTTATCAAATGAATGAATGAATGAATGAACTTGTCTTTAGTTCTACTTCCTGCAGAATCCCTGGGCTAGCAGGGCTCAGTAACTAAATATTTTACACCAATTCCTTTATCTGATAGAACGTAAACCCTTTGAAAGCAGGGGATGTTTCATTTTTATCTTTGAATCTTCGGTGTCTAGCACAGTGCTTGGCACATAGTAGACACCTAATAAATGCTTGCTAGTTGATTTTTTTATTCACAAAATAAGAATTTGTTACTTGACAGTTGCATGCTAAACACTATTTTAGGGGCTGTGGAGAATACAAAAGAAATAAAGAAGTGGAAGATAAGCTGTCTGCCCTCAAGTAGTTTATAACCTACTTGTCAAGACAAGATACACCTACACAAAACTAGAGGATTATTTAAGGCAATATGTAAACAAATTCAAAGTAATATGGTTTTATGTATATATATGTGTATGTAAATATATTATATATATATATTCCATATACATATATACACAATTAGAAATATCTAGAGTGCAAGAAATATAGTTATGTCAATGACAGTTACAGAACGAAAATTAAACTAGATATTGTAGCTATTGTCTATTCTTATACCTTTTGGGTAAAGAGTTTTTCTTTGAATATGGGAGATTTCTAAATCTGTTTCTTGTCCACCCTAAACTATGTTTGCTGAATGGTTATTTACTGTGGTTTACCTGTCATAAAATTCAGCTGAATTATTTTTTCAGACCTGTAGGCAGCAGTATCTAAAGCCAATAAAAGGCTACTTACTCTATAGGCATGCGACATTTGCTTATTGGAGAAGTTAAGCAAGGCGATAAGAGAGATATTTCTAGCTTTAAAATAGATTAATAGTAAGTCGTGAAAGATGACTTTCAAATTGTATTGTTTTACTGATAACAAAATGCTCTTTTAGAACTTGTTTGAACTGACCCATGTAATTTCATTTAAAAAGTACCCTAGCTATATTTTATATAAGTAATTAATAAAGATTAGGTAGTGTTCCATAAATTCTATATAAGCAGCAATGAGAAGGTGAATTATAGGAGCTCTAACAAAAAAGATGAGTCTTGGTTGGGGTGTCCACACATCCATAAGGGATATTTTAAAATTAAGCATTTATAATTCAGGGAGGCTGCCTGTATTCTGAGGGGACCAAACAACATCATAGTAAGAGGTATTTAGTATAGGAACTAAGAAAAATGATTTATCAAGATTGTAAAAGGCAGCAAAAACACTATTGAGTGAATTTGTAGAATCTGGATATTTTAAAGAATGGACTTGATAGCTGTTTTGCTGTCATAATTTAAATTGCTGGAGGCAGGGGTGATGAATGAAATAAAGTAATCTCTTGAAGTCTCTTCCAACTCAAGCTTTTTCCATACGTTGATAATATTTACCAAAATCTCAAAAAGAAACTGAAAATTCTTTCAGTAGACATTCTAATTCTGAATCATACATCTGTACTGGGGAAACCTTATGCAGCCCAAGTTGTATATAATTCCATAAAGGCCTTTGATATGTGAGAAAGAATTGAACCTAAATTTGAGGATTGTATGGTTTCAATCCACTGACGTATGAAGTCAATATGAAATGTTCCTTCAACCGCAATAGCAGTGCCTTAGAGTAATCAGACCATTAAAACGTCCATTTGAAAAAATGTTCACATGTTCCATTTATATTTACTGCTGCTGTGCTCCATTACAAGTCGAAGGCCTCTTTGTGGCTGATGAAAAGCTGAAGGTAGGTCAATTGACTGGAAAGGACTCTGCGAATTGAAATATACAATTCCATGTGGGCAAGTGTTAATCCGCCAGTCCATTGAACCCAAACAAGGCACTGTAGATCTCTCTCTAAAACAGAGTCATGGGAACTAACTGACAGAAGTTGGCTGGAGTTTGGGCATAGTTATAGTATTTATGTCTCTGCTGCCTTCCTTTTCAATCTGTGTGTTTCCTGCCACTTTTTGGTTTGCAAGTTACACTCATTGTTAATGTTTAGAAAGAAGATGGTCTTTCTGACAGACTTCAGCTAAACTTAACATTTTATTACAACTTGCCAGTGACTATTCAGTTTCTTTAAGAGGATGTGGCTAGAATAGGGGGCTGAAAATACAATGATATTATGAGAAGGAATTATTCTCAGTGCATTTTCAAACTTGTTAGAAGCAAGAAATACCTTAAACTTCATGAAAATGCTTCTTCCTATGAAATCAACATCTTTAAAATGTAGATATTGGAATTTTGAATTTGAATTTAAAATTAGGATTTGAAATTAGGAGGCCCTGACTGGTACCAAACCTAACTCACTAAAACTGATAGTTGTAATAGCTGCACATTGGCTAAATAATTTTTAAGTCCCAAGGTCTCCTTCATTTTTTCATACATTAGTTTACCCCATACATTATTTTCTATTTTCCTTCACTAAAACTTATAAGAGTAATGTATATAGGAAAGCAAGGAATCTTATTTCTCTCAATTATTCCCGGTAAAAGGCAAGGCCTGCTCGACTAAGTCAAGTTTCATTGACTCAAGAAATGGGTGACAGTAAAGGGAAAGATTTGTCTTCATCCTCTATTCAACATTATTGTGCTGTGAGTGGGTAGATATGACACAATATTATGTAAAGTATGTCTTCTGAAACTTTTGCTCAAAAGAGAGAGATTAATTGATGTGCTATTTTGTTTTGATTTTCCAATTTAGTGGCACATTGCTTCATAAAATTGCTTACTTTCTCCAGACTGGAAAAGTGGGAGGATTTGAAGCAGAAGTTAAGTGAAGGCAGTTATATCATGTGTATACTCAACCACATCACGTAGTTCTTGGATGAACCTCCTCCTATTCTGGGAAAAGGGGCAAAAATAGTAAGGAATCTATGTATGTATGTGTTATTAGGAATGAGGGTTGAGAATAATAAAAGAGGAAGAAAGATGATGAGAAACCTAAAGATTCCTCAGACGCAAGGTAGTTTGGTTTTATTTTTGTCAGCAAATGGAAGCCAGAAGCTCTGATTAGAAGTTTGTGATCACAGAATCCCAGAACCTCAGTATTGGAAAGGAACCCAGAGGTTACCTAGTCCAACTTCTATACCATACCAAACAAATTGTCATCTAGCCTTTGAAGATGTCCAGTAAGGAGGAATGTGGCAATCTTTTCCACCTTTAAATAGCTCTAATTGTTAGGAAGATTTGTGTACTATGTAACATGGCTACACTCTCTGAGGGCCAAGTCTGTTACATTTTACCTTCCATAGGGTTCTCTTGTACCCTGAGAGGTTTGAGGAGTCTCTTTTTTCTACCATTGGCTCAAGCCCCTACCAGTTGTGTTCTCCTCATTCTCAGGGGCACAGTGATTATCACTCCAGTTCTATATAACTCCTTTATATTGGATTAACTTCTACAAAGGGATATTTACTTCAAAGATATAGCAAGAACAAACATATGATCTTCCCCCAACAACACAGTATCTAGGGAGAGGTGTCCTACAAAGCATTAGTTCCACCAAATTCAAGTCTAAAGCCTGCATTGCCATCTTCTGCCAGCCTGGAGTCTCTGGATCTGTGTGCTGTCACTGCTGGGCTCTCTGCCACATTTGACTGGGATAAATGGTCTCTCAGATTCCCATGGTTCACTCTCAGGCTGGATTGCAGACCTCACTCTCTGTGTCTAGAATGAAAAGAATGAACAAAAGGTCCAAAGACCTAGGAGGAAGGAAGCAGCTGTCAAGTCTTCCCCCCTTGGAGTATGGTATGAGTGAAGGTGTCCTTCACCCTCAAAGGTAAAAAGCAGCAAAAAGCCCTTGTCAAATGTTGAATAAGGTATTTCAAAGACTTCAATAGCTCCACCTATACAGTGTATGAGAAAATGTAATTCCCATCCATGTGGTAGACCAGTGCAGAAAGTCAAGTCTTCTAAAAGCAGCCCCCTAGCATCCTCACACAGTGCCATCTTAGGTTATCTAGGCATGTGTAATGGGAGCCTATTACAAATACTTAAACCCTAAATTTGTCCCTTTGCCACTTTTACCGACTGCTCCTGGTTTTGCCCTGTGGAGTCTGGGCAAACTGATCACTCCTCTTCAACATGCTTCAGCAGCTACCATGTCTCTCTGAAGTCTTTTTTTCTCTAGTCTAAATATCCTCAGTTCCTTTGGCTAGACCTCATATGCCATAATCTCAAGGTCCTTCCCCATTCTGGGTCACCTACCCAGTTTTTAGATACTCTTTAGCTTACCAGTGGCTTCCTAATCGACCACAGAAGTTCTGAGTTCAGTGGGATTATTGTTGTCCTAGTCCTGGACACACTTTCCCTTAATGATCACCTCAAGGCGTATATATTGGCATAAGAATTGAAAATAAGCTGGAAGTTTTAAGAGTCTTAGGGCTGGAAAGGACCTGAGAGATCGTCTAGTCCAGCATCCTTACTTCTTAGTTGAGAAAACTAAAGTCTAATCAAGTTAAATATTAAGTGATTTGAACATTGTCATAAAATAAGCATTCTATCTTAGATGGTTTTTACATTAAAATATAGTCCCTGTTGCCCTTAAGGTCATCATTTAAAATTTTGCTTTTTTCTGGTCCTTCTCAGCTTCAGTATGGTTATCATTCCATATTCCCTATACCAGAAATACATAGCTAAGTTCAGGAAACAGGAGAGAGTGGGAGGAAATGGTGAGTGCTGCTGAAAGTTTTGGGTAGCCTTTCACCTTATGGAGCAAACTATAATAGTGAGTGAAATGTAAATGGAGAAATACATTGATATCCAGTCAGGATCTTAACCACAAGTCTTCAGAATATTTTAGACTTGAAATAATCATGAAATACTACTGTCAATGGCCTGGTCATCAACACCATACTTGCCCCGGTACCAGACATTTTTTCATAGAGCACAGTTCCTTTCCTAGGAAAAAGTATATTTAGTTCCATCATGCTCTGACACTTCTTTAATGAAATGGTGATCAAGTCTCCTGTTTTTTTATACTTCATATTTAATAGAGACTTCTTAGACTTCAGATGAGTTCTTTCCCACCTCACTGCACCCCGTATACATCAGACACTTGAGTCTGACCGTCAGTTTTGCGCACCCCTTGTGGAGTAATTTGACCAGCTGAGACAACTTGTACTCCTGTGGCATGACTTGACTGCCAGCATTTTTCGTTTGCCTTTAGCTGAGAGGATGTCTTTTGACCCCTTCTTCAGCATTGATTCGTAGCTTCCTTGAGAAGATTATCCTGTCTGTACTCCCTATTGCTCTAGCCTTCCAGGGCTGAGGTTTCCTTTAGCATTAAAACAGGAACAGAACCAGCCCTACTCTCCAGGAATTGAACTCTTGTGGTTACTCTTCTGAAAAGCAAACCAAATGTGGAGTTGGGCTCATCTGGATTTCTTCAACAGCAAATGAATATCCAGACCTTCCTTTTTAACAGTCACGTCTGCCCTCTCTTCTTTTTAAGTAGGGGATTTGAGAAGCTTATATGTGCACTTGACTGAAAAGTTGGATCCATTTACCTACCTCAGGGAGTGACAGCCAAGCATTAAAATATCAGAGGTCATTTAATTTAACCCAAATTTGAATTATTATCCTAGGGACTGGATAAGATGAAAATAAAAGAGTGCTGGGATTAGATCTCCTTTATAGAAACACTTCATCTAATGATCTTGTTTTCTATAGTTAGCCCCCAGCTTTGGTTCTACCTTTTTGGCTCTCTGCAGTGTGTCCCTGCCATAGAGTCTCAATGTCAAGAAATTTTGTCAAGGATGTTGGTCTCTTGTACCAATGACTGCTTTTGCGTCTTGTCTTTTTTTAAGGGCTCTGAATTTGAGGTTTGAATACATTTAGGGCTCAAATGCATTGTTCTTTTGTTTTTCTGTTTAAAAATATATAGCAGGTAATAAGGCATCATGCAGATATTTTCTACTTTAAGAAAACCTGACGCAAACCCCCTAAATTTCTGAAATAATTAAGAGTTATAGTTTTGATTTATGTATAAACTCTCTTAGTATATTTAAAATATAGTTGTTTATAAAAATTGTATTATACCTAATTTTTTAGGACATGTCTTTTACATAAAGCAAATACCCTTCTTTAGAGTTATATTAAATAAGACGATAATTTCAACTGAAGTCCCACTCCAGTGCCTCAGATTGGCAGGGAGGTGGTCTTGGGGTTGTAAAGGCAATGGAGCATAGGCTGTGTCAGGTTACATACCAAGCTGGAAAGGCTTTGGGGACGGACTCTGGGACAGACTATATATCTACTGTGCAAGGGTCCAGAGACAAATCACAGATCCTTGAAGTATAGAAGTAATCTAGAAATATGTCCCTAAAAACGGGGGAAAATCTGCTACTCTTGCTCCAAGCAAAAGAAAGAGATTTGGGTGTTTTGAGATATATGGCAGCCAACATTTTGTCTATCAAAAGTATTTTTGTAATTTTTGTAATTCATGTTATACTGTGAATTTTTATAGAAGTGAAAGATATGATGTTGTTAACATTAAAGTGCAGTTATTTAACCATTAAACAAATATGTTTTAGGGATGATAACATTTTTAACTTTACACACACATACATGCCCTTGTTGTTTTCTTGTTTCACATATATGCTGTCTAACATATACAAAGCAGTACTGACCCGTACACTCTTCATTCCTGACCTTTAGCAGCATAATCTTCTCTATTACTTAATCTGTTTTGCTACAGGAATCCAGACATTCTGGTATTTATTTTCTCTGTGACATCTTATGATATAATACGCTTAGAATTGTGATGTTATTGTACAATTAGGTAAAGGATCCTTCTAGTAAAAAGGAGAAGCCTAGGGCCCCATAGCAGTCTTAAGAGAAGAAAAACTAGTATATGTAAGTGAAAGAGCTTGCCTAATAACCAATATTTCCATTATAACCAGTACACACAGGAAATCACTAAACAATTTCCTTTTGGAGGATGTTTGCTTGCCTTTATTTATGCAGTGTAATCTGGAATTGTGGGCCACTGGATTAGCCTGGGGGAGAAGCATCAGAACATCTGGCCTTCCCCTACTTTTTGCAATATCATCAGTGACTTTAAGAAGCAAAAATTTACTTTTTCCTCTTTGTTTTTTCTTTGGTCAACAGATCGATTTCCTATTATTCACTATGGTCCTATTCACTTTCCTTTACTCATTTGCTATTTTAGAAATACTTATCTGAAAGGTCATTGGATGACTTAAAAGAGCTATGGATGGCAGATCTTTGTAGAAAAAGAGCTAAATGCAATAGAAAGTATTTTTGAACATTTTGTCACTAGTAAGATTCAACTACAATTCTGTCTGATGATATAGTCATCTATGACTCTCAAACTTTTAAAGTCAACAAATTATTTCCCATCCATTCCCACTTTCCCCATGTCCCTTACCCCAAAACTCTGTTGGAATCAATTGGGACAATGTCCATTCATAGTAAGGAAACATTATTAAATTAGTCTGGTTTTATGAAATATGAATTATTAATTTTGTCAATAAACCAAATAAATTGTCATAAACACTGACACTACAAAAGACCAGATCACATGGAAAGGGACTGTCCACTTTTGTATGTTTATGCATAGCACGAGAGTTATAAGTGTTCAAAAGCTATATTTACTATATGTACATGTTTGTATAGTTACACATATAATATTACTTTAAATTGGTTCTACTATATACGACATTGGAAGGCCACAATAAAAAAAGGAATGTATTCTATGCTATAGTACTTAAAATTATAATAACTTATCTCTGGTACAGGAAAACTAGGTGTATATCTGTATAAAAGAAACATTTGTAGCACAAGTATGGGGAAACACACTAAGAAATGATAATATAAAAAAATATAATGAGCTTGTTATTTGTCTTTTGTTTTTTCAGAGTACTGATGACATCAGAGGGTGATGTCTTGACTCATGGGTGAAGTGAGAAAGAATTGCACAGAGTTGTCATCCTCACTCTTTCATAGTCGTGAAACTCCAATAGCAAGAAAAAATTTAAGATAATTGGTGATGGCCTAGGATGCAGTGGATAATCTTAGTGTCTTTGATGTCTGATCAAGCTCTAAGCACTCCATAGTGACTGCTTCAGCTGCCTTCATGGCCATTGAAACACATCATTCTCATGTACCCATTATTCTGGAGGAAATCTTCACTTGCTTGGGGTAGACATTCCCTAACCTACTGACAGATTTGAGGCCTGTCAATTACCCTCAATCTGGTTCAGCCCATACGCCCAGATGGTTTTACCAGTGGATACCCATGCTCCAGCTTCTTGGAGCCACAAGTGAGAGCTGAGTGAAAGGTGAATATTAAAGGTAGGTGAGCAGTCCTGAAAAAAGCTTGGCAAGCCCTCACATCCAGGGTTCTAGTCCTCCCTGAAAACCCCAAGCTCTCCATGTTCATATCCAGACTAGTCCTGCCTCTGTTCCCAACCTAGGGGCAAGGATGGTCAGTATTGCTACTCTCTTGACAGTCCCATAACTGCCTGGAGCCCCATCTCTAGCTCCAATCCTTCCAGCCTCACATCCTATCTTCTCACTCTATTCTCCCTGCTGTGCAGCCAATATTTCTTATTCTCATCCCTTGACTATTAGTCATAGTAGTCATAGTAGGGTAGGGCTTCTCTGCCCCAACATGTCATTGAGTTAAGTGGGATTGTTTTAATGGGAATGGCAAGTGAAGTTGTAATGGTGGTTGTTGTCTTTCGTTCTCCAAAAGAACCGAAACGACACCACTATGTCGGGATCAGGGTGGGTACAGTGTGTCCAACTGTGGCTGATTAGAATGATAGGATCTTGGAAGGCTCTGCCACAGGTTGGGCACAAATAGCCCACTTGAACATTTGGAGTGGAGATATATCTAAATTTGAGCCTCTCACATTTATTTTGAACTACTGCAATTCTGTGTCTTTCAGGCCTCCTGGATTTCTTGTTCTCAATAAGCTTGTACACATTTAAAAGAATGCAAAATGTCAGCAGCATCTGAAAAAGTGACCGAAGTTGTTAATAATCAGAAATTAAAACAACTTTGAGTTATCATTTCCCACCCACTAAATTGGCAAATACAATAAAAGAAAAAAAATCAATGTATGTAGAATTGTGGGAGAATAGCTTCTCTGATTTTCTGCTGGTGGAGCTATGATTTGTGTCAATAGTTTTGAAAAACAATGTGGAATTATTCAAGAAAAGTTGGAAAAATGTTCATACCTCTTTGTTGTTATTATTCATACCATTTGATCGATCCCATGATCCCATTTAAGTTTTATATCTCAAGGAGCATGTTAATAGAAGGAAAAGATTTTTCTGTAGGAAAATACTTGTAACATTATTTTTAACTGCAAAAAGTTGGAAACAAGGTATATACCCAAGGAAGGGAAGAAGGAAAGAAGCAAGTAAACATTAAGTACCTATTATGTTCCGGGCATTGTGTTAAGCACTTTAAAAATATATTCTCATTTGTTCCTCACAACACATCTGGGAGGTAGGTGTTATTATTTTTATTTTATAGGAATATGAAACAGGCAGTCAGAGGTGAAGTGACTTGCCCAGGGTCACACAGTGAGGAAGTTTCTGAGGCTGGATCTTCAGATCTACTTCAGATCTTCCAGAACCTGGTTGTCAAACCACTATGCCACCTAACTGCTGTGGGCTAGAAAAATTGTGGCATATAAATATTATAGAATATTGTTATATGTTAAGGAATGATGTATATGAAAGAGTCAACAAAATATAGGAAGACAGTGCCTGATATATAATAGATGCTTAATAAATACTTCTTGATTTATGCAGAGTAAAGGAAGCAGAATGAAAAGAACAGTATATACAATGTAGGTGAAGATGGTTTAATCAGCAGCAACTCACCTCCCAAATAATGGACAACGGGTACCCATTTATTCAAAGTGAAAGTGAACACCCTTCCTTTTTATTGATAAATGATAGACAACTAAAATAGTAATATTGCATGCACTATCAGTCATAATCACTCTTGCGATGTTTTGCTTATCTGTTTTGGGGCTTATCCATTGAACGTGCTTATAAATTGAATTGTGACTTCGTTGGGATTTGTGTAATGTGTCAAAACAAAATTTGTCATTGAAAAGATGATTTGGCATCCCTTATTCATTTTCTGTTTTTGGAACTGGTCTTTAGAATCTTGCTGGTTTTACACTGAGCATCAAATTCTCAGCACAGTGGTCCATTAAACTAACTTTAAATGTTGTGGTTTGTATTTATGGAGGTTTACAAGATTCAGATATCATATGAACAAAGGAATTTTGAAATAACTCAGTAATTTTATTATTTTATTTTTAAAATTGTAAATCTAACCAGTCATTCATATTTACCATCTCACTTTCCACAAATGTGAAAAAGCATACCCTTTCTGAAAATACATAGTATTCTCTCAGTTTCAGACAGCTAATTTTAAGTCATGTGTTCAGCAAAGATATATAATTTAAGAACATAAGATATTTAAAATGCAAAGTATTTAAAAAGGCTTCTTTTTGGGGACATTTCAGATGCTTAGAAGCTCATCTGTGGAGAATTAGATGGGTATTATTATTGCGGGAACTAATCCAAATTGCCTGTTATCCATAGGCAGAAAATTAAAGGACTACTTAAGCCCACTGTGCAGATTACAAACTTGGTGGTATAACTTTGAAACCAGTAGTACTAATAGTTTGAATTTGATATTTGCCAATTCTTTATGTTTAATAGTAACATCTGGTATCACTATATAGTCTGGCTTAAGCATTAACTATTCTCCCTTCTTTTGCATTAGTGGAACCTTGATTATTAAAGCCCTTCCCAAGATGGCTTTAGACTGAGATTTAAAATTGGTGGTGGGGCTGCATTTTGACTCATTTTAAGGACTGGTAACAATTTTATATTGAACTGGCTCATGCTGTCAACCTGGCCCTTAAATAATTTATCATTGTATAATGTCTTTGATAACTGAGATTCTTTTCTCCCCACTAGAAAAATAAAATATTCAGGAAAATAGTCTCTGATTAAAAAGTTAAGAAGTGAAAAGCACATGGAAATGATAACTGAATACAAAATTTCCCCTCTTCTTGGTCACTGTTTTAAGTTCAATTCTAGCTGTAAGCGACCAAAAATCATTATCATTCCTTCCCACTTAGCTTTTTAGGCCCTTGCCTCTGAAGTAGGCTGACCTCTAAGTCCCTTTGACCATTTCCTAGTATGTAGCTAACTGACCATTTAACAATCCTTACCTAAAGTCGCATTTAACATTTTCTGATCAGGCCCTAGCCTTATACTAAATTTCCTACTCTCTCCTTAACTTTTGAGACACATTAGGAAAAGTTTGCTTGCATACTGCTAAGGAAAAGACTATAGATAAAGTAAAAAATTGCCTTCATGTGTGGCTATCAGCTTATCATCAAATTCTTCAGCAAAATAAACTGGAACGTTAAACAAGCTAAGTTTAATTAAAGTTAAATAAATTAAGTTTTCTTCCAAATACATTTCTAATCAGGGCACAATAAGAGAACATGAATATCCAAAGCTATACTTCAAATGGCTAAGGAATAAGCAGTCGTATACTTGAAAATGAGATATGGGCATTAGAACTAAAAGGAAACTTAGAGACCTTCTACACCTCCTCATTTTACAAATTAGGAAATTGAGGCACAGAGAGGTGAAGCAGACTTGTCCAAGGTCACACAGACCAGGGAGAAGTAACATAGCCTGGCACTCTAGTAAAGTGGAAAGTTTACTGGACTTGGCCCCAGAAGACCTGGCTTTGAGTCCTGGCTCTGACACTTATTTGTCATTTTGCTGTGAGCAGGTCACTTGGAGTCTGTGAGCCACCGTTTTGCAAAAGATACCTTAGCAATCATCTAATCTACTTTTTCATTTTACAGATGAGGAAACTGAGTCTCATGGAGGTGAAATTACTTGCCCAAGAGCATACAGATATAAGTAGTGGCAGATCTGGACTGTAACCTCTGTAGGCAGTGGTCTTATCTTTAGAGCACTTTCTTCTTTTCCCTGCCTCCGCTCCCCCCCTTGCAGGCTCCCCCACTGCCTTGTCCTATGTCATGATACTTCTCTCACTGGCCTCATCTCTCAAATGAGGATAACGACCCTTGTGCTATTTTGAAGAAAGTGTTTGCCAAAGTGCTACACAAACACTGCTAGAAAAGTCATCCTACCTGACATCTGTATAGTTCTGTAAGGTTTACAAAACACTTGACATACACCATCTCATCTCATTTTACTCTCACAACAACCCTGTGAGCTAGGTATTATCATCACTATTTTACAGAAGTGGAAACGAAGACTCAAGGAGCTTATGGCTCAGTCTTTTGTCATAGGCTGGTCAGTGTCAGAGGCAGGATTTGAACCTAGATATCTCTTTACTCGAAATTTTACGTGCTTTCTATTATATCACACTGCTTCTATACGAAATAGGAAACTTTTCAGTTTGTTTATAGTAAATGATCACATTTTCATAAGAGTCTCCATTTCATAGGGATCTTTGTTAAAGTATAAACTAAGAAAATTGATGCTTCTACCAGTCAGAAGTTTAGAATGCAAATTACACCAAGACCTGTCTAAGATTCCTATAGCTGAAACAAAAGTGCTCAACTTTTTGGAGATAATAAAAATAGCTCACAGTTATATTGTGTTTTAAGATTTGCAAAGTACTTTATAAATATTATCTCACTGGCGCCTCACAACAACCCTGCGAGGTAGGTATTATCATCCTCAAAGGTTAAATGATTTGTTCAGGTTCACATTTAGAGGTGGTGGTTTGAATTTAGGTCTCTCTGACTCTAGATACAGCACTCTGCTACCTAGCAGTAACAAGAGTTTTCGATATGTCTTGGCAGCATTTTTGGATGGCTTATCATCAGAACTTGCCAACAAAGGAGAGAAAGTTGGAGATTTGGCTACAGATCCCTGGCTAGCATCATGGAACCCGTGACTTAAATATTAATCTGAAATATTTTTTTGTGGAGCAATAGCAGATATACCCTCCATCGTCCTTTAACTGAAACACAACCCCTCTCTACCCCCCAGTCTGAAGAGTAACTGTAGTCCTCTAAATCCTGAGGTTGCAGGTTTTATCCCTCACAGCTAGATTTACTGTAAGAAGCACAAACATAGATGTGCTTTTTCCTCTCTGAATTTTCACTTGAATTGCTGATAAGGGGTTGACTCAACTGAAATTTTGTTGTTTTACTCCATTGAATTATACTGTTTTCTTCTCCACATAGTGACTGTTGGACCAGTGACTGAGGTCTGCATAAGCCAAAAGAACACCACCCAAACCCTGAGAAATGGTGTCAGGAGGAATGCAAACATTACAAAGTCTTCATCTTGGGAGGGAAGTTTCCTGTTCTTGGGGGGTGGAGGTAGGGGGGCAGTCCAGAAGCCAAATTAAAATCTGTCCATTTCACACTCAACTTTTTTTTTTCCTTTGGCAGGTTTTGATATAACAGGTTTTGCATAGCTGCTAGACATCTTCCTAATAGTATCCCCTATGAATTCTAAATTTCAGTCACAGTCTCTAAATTTTCATTAAGAGCCGTCACACAGAGAGAATGATGGATTAGATTTTATTGTTGGAAAAACTCCAAATAAAATTAGAGTGCTTCTTTCATTCCCTCCGTCTTTTTTCCCTTTTCTGAAACCTTTAGTCTCCCCTTCCATTTTTCCTTACAAATAGGTATCGAGTAATGTTTATTCTTTTGAAATTAAAAAAAATTATGCAAGTGCCATGCTTACTCTTAGCTTCATTTGCTTTCTTTTTACTATAGCTTTCTAAGAGTCTTGGACTAGTCTAGACAGCACCACTCTGGGTATTGAACTTAGACGCAAGCTTGCTTTTTTTTCTTCTTGGGTAAAGCTTGTTAGAATTTATATAACTTTGTAAACTTGTGTTAAAAATATTGATCACATTTCATTACCTTTCTCTATTTCTTTGTGAATTTTTCCCCTTTTTCCTCCTACAAGTTCTTTCACTATTTCTCTCATTTTAGTACACTTGATCATACAATACAAACCCAAACCACAAATTTTGAACTGAATGTTTATTTCAAAACCAGCCACTGTTTGGAATTGTCAAATTTTGATAAGTTGCTGTCCATTCTTACCATTCCCGGATGGTACATTTTAAAAACAGATGTTACTTCTTATTTCACTGAAGAAAGAAAGAAAAGATCACACTCCCCTAAAACTGGGGCTTAAATGCATTTCGAGATGCTTTTAGCTCATCGTTTTAAAAGCATAAAGTAAGGAATTGTTAAAGTGTAGGCAATGGGTAAGAAGCGTTCAAAAGCTAATAATGTTGGCATTAT
This sequence comes from Trichosurus vulpecula, assembly GCF_011100635.1. NCBI lineage: Eukaryota > Metazoa > Chordata > Mammalia > Diprotodontia > Phalangeridae > Trichosurus > Trichosurus vulpecula. Next base: position 71,829,092 of record NC_050581.1, read on the forward strand.
TCATGTGAGTGTCAGTTTCTTTAAATTAAATTCCATGTGGATTTAGTCAGCAAAGACTTTGAACAAATTTTAGACAGCCCCCACCCCCACACCTCTCACTTCACAGCATCTTAAATTAATATTGTGCAGAAAGATCAGCATTACTCAGGCAGCCAGTAGCTGCTGTTCTGGGTTTGCAGAAAGTGAGATTTCTCTGCTTTATTTAAATAGCAAGCAGAGCTCTGATATTCTTTTATATTCAGCCATTGGATGATATGACAACCATGTAAGATTTGGAAATGAAAACAATGCTATTAGGCGCTAAAGATCAAGGTCAAGGTCAGGATCATGATCAGAATTTAGTTTTAAATTAATTAGCTTTGCTAAAATAGGAATTCTTTTTGGCCTATTCTCTAAATCTATTCTCTTCCCCCTCCCAATGTCATAATAAGGTTTACGCCCATAGAAAAATGATTCCACTAAAAATATCTTCCTTCCCAGCCTTCCAGGCTTTTCCTCTTGAATTTTAATGTTGTCCCAAAGGAAGAGATGCTGTCTTGGCAGCTGAAAATAAATAAAGTTTAATGGATACTTTTATTGGTTTTTTGGTATCACATTTTCAGGGTGATGGTGCCAGAAAAACCATTGGAACTTTTTTGAGACTAAGGATTTAGAGGACATTGGTAAACTCCCAGAAGAAATTAAGGGTGAGTCTGGGTCCTCTTAATAATCCCAAATTAAGTAAGAGATGGCCTTAAACAAATACAAGTGTCTGCCGTGAATAAAATAGATCACTTTAAACCAGCAAAGTTACAAAGTGTTGTAACAAATCAAATCCCATGTCTACTTTGTATGACTCTTCCACCCATCCCATGCCCACTAAACTGAGCTGAATTAGAGCCCCAGTTCCTCCAGTAAGAGAAGAGAGATGTGTTGTTATGGCTTGATCATATTCTGAATGCAGAGCTTGCTTGCCTCCTGGCATCCATCTCTCTGTCTCTGTCTCTCTCTGTCTCTCTCTCTCTCTCTCTCTCTCTCTCCGTCTGTCTCTCTGTCTCTATCTCTCTGTCTCTGTCTGTCTCTCTGTGTCTCTGTCTCTGTCTCTCTCTCTCTGTCTCTCTCTCTCTCTATCTCTCTGTCTCTGTCTCTCTCTGTCTCTCTCTCTGTCTCTCTGTCTCTCTGTCTCTCTGTCTGTCTCTATCTCTCTCTGTCTCTCTGTCTCTTTCTCCATCCCCTAAGCGGTAAACTATATCACAGAGCTAATCCATGCTCAGGGATGAACTACATGTTTAATCTATGGAGGTGAGGAGAGCCCACCCTGCAGCATACCTCACCAGCCACCCTTGAACACCTGTGTGTGGACATATATACCTACCAGATTGTAGAGCAAAAGGGTGTGTGTATATGGAGCTAGGGGAGTGTATCTGTCTTTTAAATAAATGTAAAAGCCATTTCAAACTCCACCGAACATGGTAGAGAAAAATACTCTTTTGGGAATAATCTTTTATAGTTTAGAGGTAGAGATTGTGAGCTGTTTTTCATGTTTAAAGTTCACATGTCTATGAAGTAGTCATCCAGGATTCTGCCCCTGGTATTGTACCCATTTGGCAAGAGAGGTAAACTTCACACTCCAGAGTTAAGTAAGATTTATTTTCCTCCCCAACTCCCTTAATAACTGCACATAAAATCCCCATATTCTACCTCCTTCTCCTTCTCCCCCTACCTCAGAATGTCACTTTGAATTCCCTATGATTTGTGAAATTTCCCAAATTCTATATTTGGAATACTACCTAGATTTCTTTGCTATGACTTGAGGATTCAAGAGGGAACATGGGAACCAGTTAAACGTATCTTCAGTTTCCAGGGGCCACTCCAGAGAAGTCAGACATAATGGAGCCCCATGGAGATTTAAGCACCTCTTTCATTATATCCAACAAGTCCACAGGTTCAAAGGAATCCACTTAAAGAAATTACTAAACTTTGTTCCTTTTGATGCTCGCTTTTGAAAAACTGAACTTTCTTAATAGGGTCCTAAAACTGCTATCCCACCTTAACTATACTTTTCAAGGCCTTTGAGATCTATTTCACTAAGGCTTGTTACTGGTTCCACCTACTCTACACAGCCAAAGCAAAGTGAAAGGTTGGGTAATTATTTAAAATAGCCATGTTTTCCCAAATAAATATGATTTGTGAGCAGCCTTGCAGTCTCATCTGGCAGACCCTCATTCCAGACTGATTGCTCTATAGCAAAACTGATTTTTTGTAGTCAGTTGACCTACTCAATGGTCTATTCGTTTTGTCTAGATGAACTCACTCTACGGATTTAGCTCTTTAACTTCTACACCCTGCTCTGCCATTATCAATCCCTGCTTCTTTAGTTCAAAGGTAATCAATTATTTATCTTATTGCTTGTTATCTGTACTTAGTTCTTTGAGTATTTCAGTATCGGTAATAAAGCATTTTATGTGTTTGAAAATGCCTCTCTGATAGTGGCCATCTATCTTTAGAAAGTCGTTGTTCATTCTTCATACTGGAAGGGACCAATGACATCACCATGTTGGGGTCAAGGCACAGTGTCTTTGACTGTGGCAGATCTGCCCAATATGACCTTGGAAGGCTCTATTACAGATTGGGCACAAATAGTCCCTTTGAATATTTGGGCCAGAGATGTTTCTAGATTTTTGCATCTTACATTTCCTTTGTGTATTTGGATTCTGCTTTGCTTATAGAGTGATGTGGGTACACCATGCTGGATGAACCTGTGCCAGTGTCTCCCATGTCTCGCAATCAATACTAATGTTCTTCAGACAGACCTTGAGAGTGTCTGCATACCGCTTCTTCTGACCTCTGTGTGAGCTTACTTTGTGTGGACTTCTCCATAAAATAGTCTTAGGTAAATGTAAGTTTGTCATTTGGACTATGTGGCCAGCCCATCAGAGTTGCACTCTTGGCAGTAGAGTTTGAATGTTCGGTAGTTGAGCTCAAAAGAAGACCTCAGTGTCTGGTACTCTGTCTTGCCAGGTGATCTTCAGAAACTTCCTAAGACAATTCAAATGGAAGTGGTTAAATTTTCTGGCATGACACTGGTAGACTGTACAGGTTTCACAAGCATACAACAATGAAGTTGGTACAATGGCTCTGCAGACCTTCAGTTTGGTAGACAGCCTAATACCTTTTTTGTCCCACACTTTCTTTTGGAGCCTCTCAAATGCTGAGCTAGCTCTGATAATGCATGCATCAACCTCCTCATCTACGTGGACATGACTGGAAAGTATGCTTCAAAGCAAGTGGACACCCACAGCATTAAAAATTTCTTCATTTGCTGTAACCAGTGGTTCCACAGATGAGTGGTGTGGTGCTGGCTGGTGGACAACCTCTGTTGTCCTGGAGTCAGGAAGACCTGAATTCAAATTCAGCCTCAGATACTTACTAGCTGTGTAACCTTGGACAAGTCACTTAACCTCAGAATGGAGATTAGTAACCCTTCTGTAAAGAATAGTCTTAGAGAGTTGCTTGAAGTAAAGAGAAGTTAAATGATTGCACATAGCCACCCAGCTGTGCTGAGTCAGAGACAGAGCTTCAGCCTTTCACCAACTACTTACTACTATCATACACACACACACACATCTATCATGTACATATACATACAAAGAATATATATGTATATTCCTTTAATCCTCAGTGATAGGGCAAGCATTATTATGCCTGTTTTATAGATAAGGAAATGGAGAAATTAAACACCTAGTTGTAAATAGAGAAACCACACCTACTTGATGATATAGCCAGGACCCTTAATCTTGTAGTCTTTCTACTGTACCATACTCTCTTTTTCTCCTGATACAGAATGTTTCTAGGTTGCCTCTCCTTGTCATTACTTGTTGGGTCACCAAGGAATGAAAACTAATTTTAATGTCCTCCTAAGAGCATAATTAGGAGACCCAATCCTTTAATACATTCCAACACCAAATACATTCAATTTTTTTTGTATTATGCACCCCTTTCTGACATTGCTACTCTTACTGGGGCAAATAGGATCATAGGATTGGTGATTAAGAATTGATTGTGCTCTGTATATCTTCTTGAGAAATGTCTCCTTTTCTTCACTGTATGAGCAATCATCTCCACTGCATATCACAAAACACCCCACACCTTCCTTACTTTATCTTCTTTACTCAGGAGCTTTCCAAGGCTTGGGGATAACACCATATTATAAAGGGCCACATCTGGTTTATTGTGGGTGTTTTTTTTTTTGGTTGGACAGCTGGAGTCTTGCTTTCTTGTGGTTTTCTTCCCCCCACCCCCACTTTTTATTATTAATGAAACATCACAGGCCATCAGTCTATGATGTGGATTAGGTTGTTCAGTTCTTTAAAAAGCTGCTATCTTAATGGCCATGAGATTCCAATTTAACCTCTTCACTGCTAATTCTATCAACCTCACAGGAGAGGATGGTGCTTCAGATGAAGTAGCTGGTTGTTTAAGAGAAAAAGACAGATCATTCTTCCTTTGTCTTCTCTGTACTAAACTGTCTTCCTGAATCTGTATTTGTAACTGTTGAGTCTGAACAGATATCACAATGAAAATTTAGACTGTTTCAAAACTTTAACCTAATGAACCACTCTCCCCCTTCACCATAGAAGGTCCTATATACATAGGCCATTGATTTTCTCACCTCTAAATGATGAATGAATGCAAAAAATTTATTAAATGATTATCATATGCAAAGCACCGTGCTTAGGGGATGATGATTGGATTTTGGCTCTCTTAATGACTTTCTCTAAGGTCAGTTTCATATCTTCTTATGTTCCATAACTGACCCTCAATTTGGAAGGCATTTCTAGTACATAATGTGCATTTTCCCAGTCAAGTCCTAAGGAATTATGGATATATTTTTAAGTTAGGACTTGTATGGTATGTTCCAGGCAACTTATGTTTCTTTTTTCACCTATACCTGAATATGTATACAGAAGAAGAAAATAAGAAAAAAAATTTTCATTAGAAGCAGGACTTTTTGGCATTAAAATTTTGGCATTGATGCTACTATAACAATGTAGAGAAACAGACTGAAAAAGCAATATGGGGAAAGGGATTGTAAACTTTATAATTCAGAATTTGCTTCATATTACATTCAAAGCACATAGAACCTTATCATAATATTTAGCCACCAGTTGTTTTTATTTTTTGGCTATGTGAACTCAATAAATTGTTTACTAAGGCATGGAGGGGTTGCATCTGCATTGTTTGGAGGGAGTATCCCCCAAAATTAAATTGTGGATTCTTGAGATGTTGTGACAAGTACAGAGCACTTGGGCACTAGGAGTGGTGAAAAGATACTCTTTCCACTAATGGATCTTGTTGTCTAGCAGAATTTGAGTTGGAAGGGCGTTTAGGGATAGTCTACAATTATCCTTCATTTTTAATGATTGCCCAAGGATAAGTGACTTTCTTTAGCAAGCTGAGCCATGCTTACATTGCTTGTGGTAATCATAACTGGTGTTGTTACTTACATTCACTTACCCACAACTTTATTCTTTTCCCATATTAATGGACTGTAGCATGGTATCCATTTCAGCCATTGTAATGTTCACTGCAGACTGATACTTAAATAGACTGGCCCCAAGGACTGGCATCAGTGATGAAGAAGGGTGAAGTGGCTAGGTTGGCCATGACTCAGTCTGTTGTGCACTCCATATACAAAGACCTGTGACTCAATGACTTGGTAGTAAGAGGGCAGCATCAATAGCACAAATAAAGGAGACATTTATGACTCTGGGCCATCCGTGACAGTAAATAAATGCTATTTTGTTGTTGTTCAGTCACTCAGTCATGTCTGACTCTTCATGACCCCATGGACCCCAGCATACCAGGCCCTTCTATCCTTCACTATCTCTCAAAATCTGTCCAAGTTCATGTTCAGTGTTTCCATGACACTATCTATCCATCTTGTCTTCTGCCATCCCCCTTTCCTTTTCCTTTCAATCTTTCCCAACATCAGAGGCTTTCCCAATGAGTCTTGTTTTCGCATTATGCATACAGTTCTATATGTGTAATCCATAGGTCACAGTTAACTCATACAGCTACTGAAAGATTTCTACCTGCATCTTTAACTCACTGGGTGATAATTCATCTTCTTTGTCTTCATCCACAGTTGGCCTTAGAAATATTAGCTAGTAGTATAGATTAAAAACTCATTACAGCTATTGGTCTAGCCAGCCTGAACAGCTATATTCTTTATTGAATTTTGTGGTTTTATCTGTCTCCCCTTTGAAGCACATTAGTCCATGCCAAAACATGAAATAAATCCACCTATGTTATACCTTAGAACAAGGTTAGGTAATGAATATTCACTGCACCAGGACAGTGGAAAAGCAAGAGTACTTATTGAATCTTGCTACTCTAAGCCTACTCTCTATATACAGTGGCTTCTGAATGGGGTGGTAACATGATTTGTGGCCCATCTTGGTGTGGAGGTGAATTATGGTTCAGATGTGTGCCTTTGCCTGTGGTAAGCTCACAGCAAATGAGTTATTAGGGTATAGTCCTGTTATTGTGTGTGTTAATAACCACTGATGAGCATAGTCACCAAAGCTCTGTCATTGTTTTTAATGTCGCAAGGTTTAGCTAGATCCTGCAGGAGCTTAATAGGAGCTTAACTTTAGTTAAGATTTAGCTTTTGGAATACTTAATTTATCAAAAACATAAAACACAGAGCCCACAGATAAAAGCTCACCTTCTCAGAATCAACAGGAAGATGTTTCTTTGGTCAATGATAATCAGAATAATTTGAGATAAAATAATCTCCCCTGTCTTCAAGAACGGAAATACTCGGCTCCTTTCCCACCCTCCTCTGCCCCTACCTTAAATCACTGTGCTGCTTTTGTGCTTCCCAGACTGGAATCTGATTTTACAAACGTGTGTGTGTGTGTGTGTGTGTGTGTGTGTGTGTGTGTGTGTGTAGACACATATATTTTAAGAAAGAAAGTATCTGGCTTAACTCTAAAACTCTTTCACTTTCCTTCCACTTCTTTTGTCCCTCCATAGGGAAATCCTCAGTGCACAGTTTCCAAACACTAATGAACACCAGCCCCTCTCTCTGTACCTTTTAGGACCCTGATTCATGGCGATCATCCATAAATATTACTTTAAAAACTTTTTGGAGAGGCTCCCTAGAGCCTAGATTCCAGCCGACATCAGGAAATGTCAGGCATTTCTCCTTCTCCTCCTCCTCCTCCTCAAGAAGTTGGTAGCATAGCTGGAAAAGAACAGATGGGTTAAATGCTGTAAGATTTACAGCACCCTGTACCTCCGGGAACTATAAACCGACAATTTGTCCAATTTCAAAAGCAGACCTCTTGCCCGTCACAGGACCTTTCAACACTGTTCATAAAGCAGGGCTTAAAAAACCTGAGATCTTTTTTGATAAAAATGGATACAAAGTTCATTTTTCAAACTGTGCCACAAAAGCTCTTTGAATGATGGAGATGTATGCAGTAGGAAGGAAGAGTGGAAAAGACAGGGGGCTTTTTAGAGCAACCGTTGCCAGTTGTGTTTTTTTCTCCTGAGATGGGAACATGTGGCCAGCTGTCTCTTCAACTTTCGCCATCTCTATATGGATCTGATGGACTTGTGGAGACAACTTGGGTATTTGGTTGGCTAAAGAAAATGTCATCTTTACCTGACAGTTGTTAAAGGTTCAATGAGAAACCAGAGACCAAATGAAGATGTGCAAACTTTTTTCTCTAGAAGCCAATTCGTTGCAAACACAATTGGAACTCTCTCTTTCTCTGTCTCTGTTTCTGTTTCTCTTCCCTCCACACCCCCACTTTCCGACCCCAACTTGGTGGACAGTACAAACTAAGAGGACTAGCTGGGTTTCTGGAAAGGATTCGGGTTAATGAAACTAATGCCAGCTATCAATGAGAATGTGATTGTCCTGGCTGAAGCCAAACTCAACAAACTAAATTGCTTTACAAACTTTTACCCTTTGCCCTTCTACTTAGTTTATTCACTGACTATTTTATAGATATCTTCATGTTTTTCACAGGAGTTATTTCAGGATTCAAGTATAAGATTAGAAAAGATTTAATAAATGTCATACAATCAGACCATTCAACCACATTATCAGATCAAATTTTAAGCATTTATCAAAAGCCTCATAGCATTTTAAAGCAGTGAACAGCAAACAGCCCCCTGCTTGGGAGCAATCCAGTTTTGTCTTGAGCCACGGAGTCATCTAACTAGAGCTCTCCTTGGCGAATGTCGGCCCTCCCAGAGATATATTTGGTTGTTGCTATGTTTCCCCACCCCCATGCCCTCCACCCCTACCCCAGTCCCACAGGCTGTGGTCCTCAGATTTGACTTACAGCTCTCTGTTGCTGCAGGAATAGTTTTCCCCACTATGGCTAAGTCTACATTCAATAAGTACCTTGCTTTTCCGCTGTCCTGGTACAGTGAATGTTCATTACCTAACCTTGTTCTAAGGCATAACATAGGTGGATTTATTTCATGTTTTGGCATGGGCTAATGTGCTTCAAGGGGAGATAGATAAAACCACAAAATTCATTTTCATTTGTATGACTTAAGCCAGATTTCTATCCAGTCAGATTTCTTATGTAATGAGATCATTAATAGGGGAGCAATGGTTCCCATAAGCCAAGTTCCTGGAATTCAGTCCATTAAAAGTCTTGAATCATCTCTGGAAATGAAATTTATTCCCAAAGTGGGGGCGGAGGCTATCTATATGCTTTAACAGATTAACCTGGTAGTAAATTTTTTAAAAGTAAACAAGTACATAAGTCTAACATTATGATTGAGTGTTTCAGGAACACCCTTGAGAGCTGACTTCAAGCTTACCATTGAGTTTCTTTACTGCAAGCCACTCTCAGGCTCAGTTGTGCCCCCATGATTGACTCAGTGGAAGAAGACCATTGATTGTGCTGGTGGCAGTTCAGGCTGTCTGATCTCTATTTGGACATGGCTCCTCCAGGTCAATTTTGAGAAATACACTAGAAAAGGAAAGAGGAAAGACTACTAGAAAGTCAGAGTGGTCGATATACTTATCGACAAACTAAAAATTTATGAAGTATATAGTATTCTGGTGCTAGATTCTTTTTTTTTACAGAACAAATCCTTTTGTTTTTTCATATTTTATTATTTAATATTTTAGTTTTCAATGTTGATTTCCACAAGATTTTGAGTTACAAATTTTCTCTCCATTTCTACTCTCCCTCACTCCAAGATGGCATATATTCTGATTGCCCTGTTCCCTAGTCAGTCCTCCCTTCTGTCACCCCACTCCCCCCCTCCTTATCCCCATTCCCTTTACTTTCTTGTAGGGCAAGATAGATTTCTGTGCCCCATTCCCTATATATCTTATTTCCCAGTTGCATGCAAAAACAACTCTTTTTTTGAGCATCTGCTTTTAAAACTTTGAGTTCCAGATTCTCTCCCCTCTTCCCTTCCCACCCACCATCCCTAAGAAGGCAAGCAATTCAACATAGGCCACACATGTATTATTATGTAAAACACTTCCACAATAATCATGTTGTGAAATAATAACTATATTTCCCTCTGTCCTATTCTGTCCCCCTATATTCACTTTTCTCCCTTGACCCTGTCCCTTTTCAAAAGTGTTTGCTTTTGATTACCTCCTCCCCTATCTGCCCTCCCTTCTATAATCCCCCCTTTCTTAATCCCTTCTTCCTACTTTCCTGTGGGGTAAGATACCCAATTGAGTGTGTATGTTATTCCCTCATCAAGTCAAATCCGATGAGAGAAAGATTCACTCATTCCCCCTCACCTGCCCCCTCTTCCCTTCCAAAAGAACTGCTTTGTCTTGCCACTTTTATGTAGATAATTTACCCCATTCTATCTCTCCCTTTCTCTCTCTCTCTCTCAATATATTCCTCTCTCACCCCTTAATTTTATTTTATTTTTTTTAGATATCTCTTCATATTCAACTCACCCTGTACCCTCTGTCTATATACATGTATATTCCCTTCAAATACCCTAATACTGAGAAAAGTCTCATGAATTACACACGTCATCTTTTCATGTAGGAATGTAAACAAAACAGTTCAACTTCAGTAAGTCCCTTAGGATTTCTCTTTTTTGTTTACCTTTTCATGCTTCTCTTGATTCTTGTGTTTGAAAGTCAAATTTTCTATTCAGCTCTGGTCTTTTCTTTTTCAAGAATGCTTGGAAGTCCTGTATTTTATTGAAAATCCATATTTTTCCTTGGAGAATTATACTCAGTTTTGCTGGGTAGGTGATTCTTGGTTTTAATCCTAGCTCCTTTGACCTCTGGAATATCATATTCCAAGTGCTTTGATCCCTTAATGTAGAAGCTGCTAGCTCTTGTGTTATCCTGATTGTGTTTCCACAATATTCAAATTGTTTCTTTCTGGCTGCTTGCAGTATTTTATCTTGACCTGGGAACTCTGGAATTTAGCTACAATATTCCTAGGAGTTTTCTTTTGGGATCTTTTTCAAGAGGTGATCAGTGGATTCTTTCAATTTCTATTTTACCCTCTTGTTCTAGAATATCAGGGCAGTTTTCCTTGATAATTTCTTGAAAGATGATGTCTAGGCTCTTTTTTTGATCATGGCTTTCAGGTAGTCCAATAATTTTTTAATTATCTCTCCTGAATCTATTCTCCAGGTCAGTGGTTTTTCCGATGAGATATTTCACACTGTGTTCCATTTTTTCATTCTTTTTGTTCTGTTTTATAATATCTTGATTTGTCATAAAGTCACTAGCTTCTACTTGCTCCAATCTAATTTTTAAGGTGGTATTTTCTTCAGGGGTCTTTGGGACCTCATTTTCATTTGGCTAATTCTGACTTTCAAGGCATTTTTCTCCTCATTGGCTTTTTGGAGCTCTTTTGACATTTGGGTTAGTCTATTTTTTAAGGTGTTATTTTCTTCAGTACTTTTTTGGGTCTCCTTTAGCAAGTCGTTGACTTGTTTTTCATGGTTTTCTTGCATCACTCTCATTTCTCTTCCCAATTTCTCCTCTACTTCTCTTACTTGCTTTTCCAAATCCTTTTTGAGCTTTTCTATTGCCTGAGACCAATTAATATTTTTCTTGGAGGCTTTTAATATAGGCTCTTTGACTTTGTTAACTTCTTCTGGCTGTATGTTTTGATCTTCTCTGTCACCAAAAAAAAAAAGATTTTATAGTCTGAGTCTGAGTCTGAGCCCTTTTGTACTGCCTGGTCATTTTCCCAGCCAACTGCTTGATCTTCGAGCTTTTCTGTCAGGGGATGACTGCTTGTAGAGTAGAGAGTGCTTTGTCCCAAGCTTTAGGGACTGTGCTGTTGTTTTCAGAGCTCTTTCTACTCCACCATCATCATGAGCTCTGCCACAGCAGTGCTCCTCATCCCCCAAGAACCGCCAACTAGGAATGCGACCCAGATCCAAGCAGGGCACAGCAAGAGAAACTGCCTTTGTGCTAGCAAAGTGCTCCTTGCACTCCCACTCAGTTCTGCTGCTTGATTCCTCCCAATGTGTGAGCTGGAAGCAGCTGACGCTGGAGCTCTGGAAGCAGCCACAGGAGCTTCCTGCTACTGCCACCGCCAGCTCTACACCACCTAAGCTACCCCCAGGGCTGGGGCCTGACCACTCTCACCCCTGTCTAGCAGTTTTCCCACTATCCTGCTCTGTGGTCTTTGGCATTTGTGGGTTGAGAAGTCTGGTAACTGCCATAGCCCAGTGATTCATGACCCTCAGGCCTGCTTCCAGCATGGTGGGATAGACCCTTTCCAGCAACCATCCAGGCTCTCCTGGGCTGGAGACCTGCTTCTCTCTGCTATTTTGTGGGTTCTGCAGCTCTAGAATTTGTTCAGAGCCTTTTTCTACAGGTGTTTGGAGGGATTTGGGGGAGAGCTTAAGCAAGTCCCTACTTTCCAGCTACCATCTTGACCCCAGCCCCCCACTCCCCACCCCCCACCCCCGTGCTGGATTCTTATCCCTATATAACACTGTTCAAATCATTTGCCTTTCCTGATTTGTGTCTTAGATTTCCTCATCTCAAAAAATAGCTAATAAAAGTAAGGGTAAACAGCCTTTAAATCTTTTAATAAGGTTCTACAAGAGTAATGTAGCCTATCAAATTTGGATTAGCCCTCTCTCACCTCCCTTAAAATATCTCCACATTTTTTCTGCCATTCATCCTTTCCCTGGGTTAAGAAAAATATAATACAATAAGAATTTATTAAGCATTTACTATGTGCAAGACACTGTGCTTTTATCTCAAGTTGCTTATGGTGTCATGGGGGAAGGCAACACACAAAAAGAAACTGAAAAAGGGGGCAGGGAAGAGAAGGTGTTGGTTGAATCTAAAGAGATCAACTGGTGGGAAATGAAGAATTGGTTGTATTTCTAAGCCCTCTTTAAATGGAGACTATGGGAGGACTTTTTGGTGTGTTCGTTGTTTTGCTCCATTCTCTAACCCTCCAATCAGAGGGGCAGAGGCTGCTGAGGGTATTGATGAGACGCAAGTTTCTTCTTGAATGTTGCATATATCCCCAGATTCTTTTCAGATCATTTCTCTCTCCTTTCACTCAGTAGAAGACTTTGTCTCCTGCTTTATTGAGATGTTGGAGGTCATTTGGAAGTTCTGAATTCCCCTCCCCCATGTGTAGTATCCATGAAGTTGTGAATGGGGACACCCTAAAGCAACGTGCTCAGACAGAAATCTCTTTAGCCTATTCTGGAGACAGGTTTCACCCCCAGCAGATATCCCTTATAACTGGATCCATTGAAGCTAGTGCCTCAGTTTACTTTTGTTGTCCACAGATAGACATAGACAAAGGTTACCTATTAGCTATCCCTGATCTCTTGGAAAACAATCTATGACACTCTGCTCTCTGAACTCTGGACCAATACATTGACTCACACAAATGGGTAATTAGGGAAAAGGGCAAGCTGGTCTCTTGTTAGTGTTATTATTAATGAGCCAGGCCAACGTGTGATTGCTGATTATCATCAGGTACCACCTTGACAAGGAGGGAGAAATGTCAACTTTATTATGACACTTTATATTCTCCTAGACAAATCTCCTGGGATTGAGTAACTGAAGCTTCTTCTTTTCTCCCATTCCATACCTGATAATTTAGACTTTCTTTGACCTCATATATTTTAAGTTTTCTTCCCATTTCTCTTTGTGGATGGGTGTGGTCTGACTTTTTACACACACAATTATATTAATCACTCAAGCATTTGTCTTTGTATCTTCATCCATCTTCCTTACTTTCCAATAATAAATAAAGAGTTGGCGTTGTTCCTAGCTAAAGTTAATCGCTCTACCTGTGCTTTTGATCCTATCATCTCTCCATTCATCTGGGTTTTTGCTCTATCAGTCATTCTTCTGTCTCCTTCATTTTCAGTCTTCCACAGGTTCCTACTACTCAGTTAACCCACACTTGCCCCTGTTGGGGCAACCCAAATGATGTGGAAAACAACAACAACAACCCTGCTGTTGGAAAAAATGACTTGCCTAAAACAACAGAGTGTGGCATGTCAGTGTCAGCTCAAATATTCTAAATTACTTGTAATAGGAACACGGTCTCCATGTTGCTCGTTTCATAGGGAATATATGCTTTCTCTTGAGGTACACACACCATATATCTGGTCAGCATTCTTTACTTGCAAACAATTTCCATTTTGTGGTGCCATGTTCTGTTGCTCCTTGTCTGAAGTCTCTTTGTACAACATTTTTCCTCAATCAGCAAGCCTCAGAATTTGTATCACTTATGGCTTGTACAAGTTTCTAGCTGCCATAACTAACCCTGTTTCCTCAGTTGAGTTTTTAAACAATTTTACTTTTTTATTATAAACTTAAGTACCATAAAAGAACATTTCTATATAGGCAGGAGAACACAAGATGATTGCATATGAAACCATGAATCTCCATTTCATGCTTGCTTTAAAAAAAAGAGGATATAATAAATCCCACGCATTACTTTCCAAGTTCCCTGTTTGTCTGTGTTTACTTCTGAACTTCCTTCTGTTTTCTTCTGTGCATCTAAAAAATGTTTCAATGGCTGCCTTTTATCAGCACCACTATTGCTAATTACTCCCATCATCTGCTGTCTTTTCTCCTATCACACAACATTACTGACTGGGCCCACTACATATTTGTTACATAATTTCAGCTGTATCCTTACTGAAGCAAGTTAATCCTTTTATTCCTTCCTAATTGATTCAATATTCCACTCACCACAGAAAATTTTTTTTGCAAACCTTTTCCTTCCTCCTTAAACTTTCCATTGCTCCCCTTTCCCTAAATCTCTCAGCTGAGTAACTCATTTCATACTTCACTAAAAAAATTGAGGCTGTTTGCTGAGAACTTCCTCTTCTTCCCTCCTCTTCATCTCACATCACTCAGATGTTTCGCTTCACCTCATCTCACATGAAGAGATGGCCCAACTCCTTGACAAGTCAAACCATTAAATGTGCAAGTGATCTCATTCCATTCTGTCTTCTCCAGGAAATTGCCCATTTTATCATCCTCTCTTTTACTCATCTTCAATTTCTCCCTATCTGCTCTTTGCTTCTCTAATGCCTACACACTCATGTTTCTCCCATTCTAAAAAAAAATTGTCATTTGATTAATCTCTCCCTATTTGGCTGTATTCATATTTCTTACCTCCCTCAAGTTGGTAAACCCCTTGAGAAGACTGTTTAAAATCAGTGCCTCCATTTCCTTTCCTCTCATTCTCTTCTTAACTTTCTGTTTGGCTTTTGATCTCTTCATTCAACTGCAAGAGCTCGGTCTAAAATTACCAGTGATCCCTTAATTGCCAAATCTAATGACTTTTTCCTCACTTTTCATCCTTCTTGACCTCTCTACAGACTTGATGCTTTCTCTCAATCATTTTTTCCCCTTGATCTTTTTTCTGTCTAGTTTTTTACGATACCATTCTCTCCTGGTTCTCCTCCCATCTATCTGATTGCTTCTTTACTGGATTTTCGTCCAGGTCATGCCTGCTAAATATGGATGTCACCCTATACTCCAACTTGGCCATCTTCTTTTCTTTCTTTATATTATTTCACCTGGTTATGCCATCACATACCATGAATTCAATTATCATCTCTATGCTGGTGATTTGTAGATGTATTTATTCATTCTTAACCTCTCTCCTAACCTCCATTCTCACATCTCCAAATGCCTATCAGACATCCCACAAACACCTCAAACTCAATGTCTAAAACTGAAATTATTATCTAGCCACCAAAATCCTCCCTTTTTCTAAACTTTCATATTACTGTGACGAGTACCACCACTTTCCTAATCACTTAGTCTTACAATCTAGGTGTCTTCCTCAACTTCAGTTTCTGTCATCTTCCTATATCCAATTTATTGCCAGGTCCTGTCCATTCTACCTTCACAACATTTCTGCTATACAATGCCTTCTTTTCTGACATTGCCACAACCCTGATATAGGCCCTTATCACCTCATACCTGGACTATTGCAATAATTTTCTGGTTAGTCTCCCTGCCAAAAGTCTTTCATCACTCCAATTCACCCTCCAATCAGCTATCCAAGTGATATTCCTAAAGCACAGGTTTGACCATATCCCCTATCCCCTGCTCCTAGTCAATAAAATCCAGTGGTTCCTTATTACCTCCAAGATCAAATATAAAATCCTCTGTTTATCTTTCAAAGCCCCTTCCAACCTGGCTTCTTCCACCTTTCCTGACTTCTTATACTCCCCTCCTATTATGTATCCTATGATCTAATAACATTGGCCTCCATGCTGTTTCTCACACAGAAAACTCCCATCTCCTCCTGATTGTTCATTTTCATTGGCTGTCCTCCATGTAAGGAATTCTCATCTCTGCCTTCTGGCTTTCCTGGCTTCCTTCAAATTTCAGTTAAAAAGTTAAAATTGCTCCTATCAAAAATTTTTTCCATGGGGGTAGAGCCAAGATGGCACTGTGAAAGGAAGGAACCACTGAAGCTCTCTCACAAATTCTGTCAGATACATCTAAAAAAGTGAATCTGAACAGATTTAAGAGAGTTAGAAGACACTAGTAGACGGAGAGGGGCAGGAACGCTGGGCATGCGGAACAGCAGCAGACCAAACCAACCAGGAAAAGCAGAGGAACCCAGCCAGCATGCCTATCTGGGAGAGTTCTGGGCGAGCAAAATGCTGGAGCAGGAACAGGCCCAGGACAGAAGTACCAGCTACAGCTGCGATCAAGCCTCAGACCTCTCAGCCCAGGATGGGAGTCTGTCAGAGCTATGGGAGACACCAGTGCTGATCCTGTGGCTGTGGGAGCAGCTAGCCCGGAGGCCTCCCACCCATAGTCTAAAGGTTTGAAACTTGCCTTCTTGAACTTTCGGGAGCCAGGATGGCCAGGTAAAAATGACTCTCATCCTTCCCTTGAATAAACCCAGAGAATACTACCTCAGGAGAAACAGAGGAGACAGAAGGGGCAGGGCTTCAGTAGTGAGAGAAGTTGGGGAGAGGGCCCTTCCTGTGGTAGTGGAAGGAGACTAGTGCAGGAAGAAAGGTTCCCCCAGCCCTCACCTCAGCAGAACAATGAGAGTAACTGAGCCCCGGGGGGTGGAGCTAACAAACATCAACATCAGGACCCCCAGACGTCCCTTTGTATAGCCAGGGGAAATGGCAGACACTGGCACAGACAACAGCTGAAACCACCCATGCTGTAGAGCAGTCCTGGGGAAGAGGAGACTTCCAGCAGCCAGACCACACCTCCCCCACACCTCATTAAACCAGAGGCCATAGCACATAAAGCCAGTGAGCATGCCCACAGATTCCAACACAAGAAACTTGGGACAGAGCCCCCTGAGCCCCAGAAACAGAGATCCACTTTAGAAGCCAGGAGGGAAAAAATCATGAAAAAAACACACTAAAAAGCCAAAGACTATTGAATTCTATTATGGAGAAAGGGAAGATCGAAATACCAATTCAGAAGAGGACAGCATGGACACTATACCCACATCTGAAACCTCAAAAGGGAAAGTGAACTGGTCTCCAAACCAAAAAGCATTCCTGGAAGAACTCAAGGGGGACTTTAAAAACCAAATTAGGGAGGTAAAAGAAAAAATGGAAAAAAAAATTCACTGATGAAAACAAGTCTTTAAAAAGTAAAATTGGCAAAATGGTTAAGGAGAATCAGAATATAAATTGAGAAAATGTCTCATTGAAAAGTAAAATCAACCAAATGGAAAATGAGATAGAGAAGCTAAAGGAAGAAAACAATATATTAAAAATTAGAATTGGGCAAGTAGAAACTAATGACTTTATGAGACATCAAGAATCAGTCAAACAAAATCTAGAGAATGAAAAAATAGAAGAAAACATGAAATATCTGATTGGAAAAATAACTGACCTGGAAAATAGATCCAGGAGAGACAATTTAAGAATTATTGGACTACCGGAAATCCACAATGAAAAAAAGAGCCTCGACAGTATCTTCCAAGAAATCCTTAAGGAAAATTGCTGCAAGGTCCTAAAACCAGAGAGTAAAATCGTCATTGAAAGAATCCACCAAACCCCCCTTGAAAGAGATCCCAAATTGAAAACTCCAAGAAATATTATAGCCAAATTCCAGAACTACCAGGTCAAGGAGAAAATACTGTAAGTGGCTAGAAAGAAACAATTCAAATATCACAGAACTATAGTCAGGATCATGCAGGATGTTTCAGCTTCTACATTAAATGACAGGAAATATTGGAATACGATATTCTGAGAGGCAAAGGAGCTTGGACTACAACCAAGGATCAACTACCCAGCAAAATTGAGCATAATTTTCCAGGCAAGGAGATGGACATTCAATGAAATAAGGGAATTCCAGACCTTCCTGGGGAAAAGGCCAGAGCTCAATGGAAAATTTGATCTTCAAATACAAAACTCAAGAAAGACATAAAACAGTAAATGGGGGGGGGGGAACCCTAGTTAATCAATCAGGCTAATTAGTTACATCCTTACATAGGATTATTTTGTTTTAGATATGTTTTATATATATATATATATATATATATATATATATATATATATGTCAATCTTGAGAATAGTACAGTTATGACGATTGAAAGGGATATTCATAGACTGTGGGTGTCAGTATAAAATAACTGATGTGATGATAAAAATACAATTAAGAGACATAAAGGGATGGTTCTGGGAGAAGAGGTAAGGAGGTAGTAGAAAAGGGTAAATTATTTCATATGACGAGGCACAAAAACATATTATAGTATAAGGAAAGAAGGGAGGGAGAAGAGCAGTATTTGAGCTTTACTCTCATTGGATTTGGTTCAAGAAGGAATAACATACCCTGATAAGTATAGAAATCAAACTTATCCTACAGGTAGTAGGAGGGGAAAGGGGAAAGAAAAGGGAAGGGGGTGGTCAGAAGGGAGGGGAGAAGTAGCAAGGGGGAAAAGGTAGGATAAGAGAGGGGAATCAAGAGGGAGTGTAAACTGAGGAAGGCAGTGGTCAAAAGCAAAACTGTTTTGAGGAGTGGAAGGGAGAAATAAAAGCATAAACAGGGGGGAAATAGGATGGAGAAAAAGACACAGATAGTAATCATAACTATGAATGTGAATGGGATGAACTCTCCCGTAAAACAGAAGCAGATAGCAGAATGGATTAAAAACCATAATCCTACAATATGCTGTTTACAAGAAACACATTTGAAGCAGGGGGATACAGGGAAAAGGGAAAATGCTCGAGTAGAATATATTGAGCTTCAGCTAAAGTAAAAAAAAAAAAAAAGCAGGGGTAGCAATCCTAATCTCAGACAAAGCAAAAGCAAAGACATCTAATTAAAAAAGATAAGGAAGGACACTATATCCTGCTAAAAGACACCGTAAATAATGAAGCAATATCATTATTTAACATATGTGCACCAAGTGGTATAGCATGCAGGTTCTTAGAGGAGCGGTTAAAGGAGTTACAGGAAGAAATAGACAGCAAAACTATAATAATGGGGAACCTCAACCTCCCCCTCTCTGAACTTGATAAATCTAACCTCAAAATAAAAAAGAAAGAAGTTAAGGAGGTGAGTAGAATTTTAGAAAAGGCAGATATGATAGACCTCTGGAGAAAATTGGATGGGGATAAAAAGGAATATACTTTCTTCTCAGTGGTACATGGCACATACTCAAAAATTGACCATGTACTAGGGCATAAAAACCTCACAATCCAGTGCAGAAAGGCAGAAATAGTCAAAGCATCCTTTTCAGATCATGATGCAACAAAAATTATTTGTAATAAAGAACCATGGAAAAATAAACTAAAAATTAATTGGAAACTAAATAATCTAATTCTAAAGAATGAGTAGGCCAAAGAAGAAATCAGAGAAACAATTAATAACTTCATTCAAGAGAATGACAATAATGAGACAACATACCAAAACTTATGGGATGCAGCAAAATCAGTTCTTAGGGGAAGTTTTATATCTCTAAATGCTTACATGAATAAAATAGGGAAAAAGGAGATCAATGAATTGGGCATGCAACTGAAAAAGCTAGAAAAAGAACAAAGTGAAAATCCCCAATTAAATACCAAATTAGAAATACTGAAAATCAAAGGAGAGATTAATAAAATTGAAACCAAGAAAACTATTGAATTAGTAAATAAAACAAAGAGCTGGTTTTTACGAAAAAACCAATAAAATTGATAAACGTTTGGTCAATTTGAATAAAAAAAAGAAAGAAGAAATTCAAATTACCAGTATCAAAAATGAAAAGGGTGAATTCACCTCTGATGAAGAGAAAATTAAAACAATAATTAGGAATTATTTTGCCCCATTGTATGCCCATAAATTTGACAACTTTAGGGATATGGATGAATATCTACAAAAATATAAATTGCCCAGGTTAACAGAAGAGGAAGTAAAGTTTTTAAATAACCCCATCTCAGAAAAAGAAATTGAGCAGGCCATCAATGAACTCCCTAGGAAAAAATCCCCAGGGCCAGATGTTTTACAAGTGAATTCTATCAAACATTTAAAGAACAATTAATTCCTATACTTTATAGACTATTTGGGAAAATAGGTGAAGAAGGAGTCCTACCAAATTCTTTTTATGACACAAATATAGTACTAATACCCAAACCAGGAAGAGTCAAAACAGAGAAAGAAGATTATAGACCAATTTCCCTAATGAATATTGATGCAAAAATTTTAAATAAAATATTAGCAAAAAGATTGTAGCAACTTATCAGGAGAATAATACACTATGACCAGGTAGGATTTATTCCAGGACTGCAAGGTTGGTTCAATATTAGCAAAATTATCAACATAATTGATCATATCAACAGCAAAACTAACAGAAACCATATGATCATCTCAATAGATGCAGAAAAAGCCTTTGACACCTATTCCTATTAAAAACACTAGAAAGCATAGGAATAAATGGAACCTTCCTTAAAATTATAAATAGCACCTACCTAAAACCATCAATGAGCATTATTTGTAATGGGGATGAGCTAGATGCATCCCCAATAAGATCCGGGGTGAAACAAGGATGTCCATTATCACCCCTATTATTCAATTTGGTACTAGAAATGTTAGCTATAGCGATAAGAGAAGAAAAAGAAATTGAAGGAATTAGAATAGGCAAAGAAGAAACTAAATTATCACTTTTTGCAGACAGTGTGATGATTTTCCTAGAGAATCCTAGAGAATCAAATAAAAAACTACTTGAAATAAAAAACAACTTTAGCAAAGTTGCAGGATATAAAATAAGCCAACATAAATCCTAAGCATTCCTATACATGACTAACAAAGCCCAACAGTAAGAGACAGTAAGAGAAATTCCACTTAAAGTTACTGTAGACACCATAAAATATTTGGGGGTCTATCTGCCAAGGCAAACCCAAGGCTTATATGAACATAATTATGAAACACTTTTCACGTGAATAAAGTCAGATCTAAATAAATGGAAAAATATCAGTTGCTCATGGTTAGGCCGAGCTAATATAATAAAAATGACAATTTTACCTAAATTAATTGACTTATTCAGTGCCATACCAATCCAACTACCAAGAAATTATTTTACAGAGCTGGATAAAATAATAACAAAATTCATCTGGAGGAACAAGAGGTCTAGAATATCTAGGGAATTAATGAAAAGAAATGCTAGGGAAGGTGGCCTAGCCATACCAGATATTAAATTGTACTATAAAGCAGCAGTCATCAAAACTACTTGGTACTGGCTAAAAAACAGAGTCATGGATCAGTGGAATAGGATAGGTACACAAGATGCAGCAGTCAATGACTATAGCAATCTACACTTTGATAAACCCAAAGAGGCCAGCTTCTGGGCTAAGAATTCACTATTTCACAAAAACTGTTGGGAAAATTGGAAAATGGTAGGGCAGAAACTGGGCATAGACCAATATCTTACACCATATACCAAAATAACGTCAAAATGGGTTCATGATTTAGGAATAAAGGCTGATACTATAAGCAATTTGGGAGAGCAATTCTCCTTTGTCTAATCTGTTCACTTGATCTACCTCTCTCTTTTTAAAAGTAATGCCAACTGATTTTGATCACTGCTGCTTTATAAAAATATACTTCTTGTCTAGAAGTGATATACCCACTTAATTTCTAGCTCTTTTCATTATTTCTTTTAATATTTTAGTTTATTTCTCAAAATGGATTTTATTATTTTCTAAATTTCTGTGAAGAATCCCTTTGATAGTTTGATTAGCAGAGCATTAAAACTATAATTTTTTAACTTTAAAAAATTATCTTTTTATTATATTGGCATGACCCAGACATGAGCACGGCATATTCTTCCAGCTATTTGTACTTTATTTTTTAAAAGAGTACTCTGTCATAGAATCTATATAAGAATTTTGTGTGTTTTGGTAGACTGATCCTCATATTTTATGCATTTTGTAGTTATTTAGAATGAAATTTCTCTTTCTATTATTGTCTCTTGTATTTTGTTATTATTATATTAAAATGTGGTTGATTTTCAGGGCTTATGTTGCAGCTTGCAACTTTGCTGAGGCTAATAATTGTCCCAATTAGTATCTTTGCTAGCATTTCCAAAACTATATCTTTGGGGAAAGTAGGTGTTCTTACTTTACTTCTGTATTTATTGGAAAAGTTTCTTGTATATCTCCATTGAATATTATGCTTGCTTTTAATTTTAGATGGATAGTTTTTATGATACTCAAAAATTCCTCATGCCAATCCTTTATAGGAGTTTTCATATAAGTGTTGTTCTTTGTCAGAAGTCTTTTCTATATTTATTGAGATAATCATGTGGTTTTGAATATTTTCATTTTCTTTCTTTCTTTCTTTCTTTCTTTCCTTTCTTTCTTTCTTTCTCCTAAGATTATCAGAACGACTTTTTATGGCTCCCACTCTAAGAATTAGACAGCACCAGGCTATTCCACAACAGCTGGAAGGCTCAAGGTACCAACAGGATCATAAGAAGCTTCAAGGGCCCAACTAACTCATGATGGAGTGTCTATCTCATAGTGTTTGTCTGAGACCCTCTAGACACACCCCGGGATGATACAGAATGACAAAGCCTGTGGAACAAGTCAGCTCTTTGGTGGAAGGAGTGAAACCCAAGTAAGGAAAGAGGGAGTGGCCTTGGAATAACTGTGAACCTGTTCCTGGAGGTGACCTTTCCTCTCTACTTGGCATCCTGGCAATGCCATGCCCAGAGTCCCTGCAGGAGTGAGTGAAATTTATCAGAAACCTTTTGATGTCCTACTATCTGACTGGGTCCTCAACCATGGAGGTGGTCCCAGAATTCAGTCCACTGCTGTGGGAAATATTTTTATTTTTAATGTGATTAATTATGATTTTTTTAATGTTGAACCATTCTTGTATCCATGGTATAAATCTAATGTGGTCATAATGAATGAATTTGTGTTGTTTTTTGACAGGATTTAAAAATTTTTAATTGATATTCATTAATGATATTGGTCTATAGTACTTACCTATTCCTTCTTTAGTCTCTGTTTTCTTTTTCGAATTAAATTTTGTAAGATACCCATTTTGAGTTCTCCCTTCTATACATTTTCTATGTGATTACCTTATAGATCTTGTCTCCTGCCCCACCCCTTTCTCATTCTTAGAAATATAATTTCTAGCAAGAGACGAAAGATATAAGTATTGCTCCATAGTAGGAATTTTACTGTGACCTGATTATACAGTTTATCACTCTCAACCCCTTGTCCTCTCCTGTTCGTTTTTCCCCATTTGTTATGAAATTTCTGCTCTTTTGGGTGTGAGTTGGCCCTAGGAGTCCCTTTCTCCTGTGGTGAGATGCTGTTGATAGAGGTGCAACACATTTTCAGAGGTGGTGTTGGTCTTTTTAAGCAACAAATCACTGCAGATTATACCCATCGTAAGGGCACCTAGGCAGCTCAGTGGGTAGAATGCCAGGCCTGGATTTAGGAAGACTCATCTTTCTGAATTTAAATCTGGCCTTAGACAGTTACTAGTTGTCTGGCCCTTGGCAAGTCATTTAACCTTAAACAGGCAAATGCCTCAGTTTCCTCATCTATACAATGAGATGGAGAAGGAAATGGCAAACCATTCCAGCATCTTTGTCAAGAAAACTCCAAATGGGGTCACAAAGCATCAGACAATACTGAAAATGACTGAACAACAGCAAACAACAGACCCATTGTAAGTGCTCGTCTCTCAGAATAGACTATTTCTCTGCCTCCCAAGAGTGATCTTCATTGGAACAACCTCTCACAATTTAATATATTGTTCTCTTTCTCCTTTTATTTCAATTTCTACCTTTGCCACCTCGACCATTTTCCTGTAGGCTGTCTTTTTCCTGAAAGACTATAAGAGTTTAATGTCATCTACTTCTCTTTCCTGTCCCTCTTTTTTTTCCCTCACAGAAGAGCCTAATCACAGATTCTTATCCTTTCTTTCTTTCCTTTTATACACCTCTTTGCTATTTATCTTCCATGGTTAGAGTTTGTTTTGTTTAGGACTAAACCCTCCCTTAATCTACTCTCTCTCTTATTCCCTGCTTTCTCTTTGCTTTTTCTCCTGTTTTTGTGTTGAACAAATGTATTTTTTGCACCCAACTCTGTATGTGTGGTTTTTCTTTCCTCTTTTGACTAGTTCACATGAAAGCGAGGTTCAAGCGTTACCTGCTTCATCCAACCCTTACCCATTCTCTGTAAAGTCTTCTTATGTACCCCAATTGTGAGATAATTTTCCTCACTTTTCCTCCTCCTTAGCATATTTCTCCCTCTTCCCTTTCCTTTCTTTTAAGATCACAAAAACATAACAAAACCTATTCCTAGGGCCTCTGTCTTATTAGACTCTTTCTATTACATCCTGATAATGATAAGGTTCTAGGGAGACACATGTATAATCTTCCCACAGGAATTGCTAATTAATTTATGGAATTATGAAAGGCAGGCAGGCTCACTCAGTTCTTTTGGGTACCTGTCAGAAAAGACCATGATGGCAGCAGGGAACAGCGCTGTAACCACACTTTAATAAAGTAAGGAGAATGCAGGGGCAAAGGGCACAGAAAGTACAGAGACAAACAGTACAAAGGGTGGGGTACAGAGGCAGAAGGCATGGGGAGTGGGATGGGGTGGTAAGAGAATGGGAAGGGACAGAGTCACTTATATAACCACAGATAGGATTTTGGACCTTTAGGAGATGAAAGAATACTTGAGGGACAGGAGTTTAGGATCTCCTTTTTGTAAGGTTTTGGTGAGGGACAGACTAACTCTCATCCTTGTTGCCTTAGGGTTAGTTCATTAACTTATCCACATCAACTCAAAGTTTTTAGCAACATTTTGTTTTCTGTTTGTCTTCCTTCAAAAGTCCAGAGTTTGTCTAGGGCTTATAGACCATGACAGTAAGCAGAACCAAAAGGCCCTGACAGCAAGGCAGAGATGGCTCCTCCTGATTTAACACATAGTCTCAGGATGTGATTTTTAGTTAATTTGTCATTTAATTTCCAAGTTATGCTCCTTTGATCCATGGGACAGTCAGTAAGTGATGTCTAGGTTCCCCTTTACAATCTTCTTGCTATTGTTACGTTATACTGGCTACTTACAAGCTTATTTACTATACTAACTAGAAGGTGGTGGGAGTGGTCAAGGGCACCAGAACAAGATACAATTTTAACATACCGTATTAGAATATAAACAGTTCATCCTTTTTTAGTTTCTTTTGTTTGCTCACTCATATCTACCTTTTTATGTTGCTCTTGACTCCTGTGTTTGTATTTCAGTTTCTATGTACCTCTGGTCTTGTCACCATGAATGCTTGGAATGGCTCTATTTCATTAAAGGTCCATTCCTCCCCCCTCACCCCCCCCCATCTCCCAGCCCACCCTTGCCGTAGAAGTATACTTGGTTTTGCTGGGTGAAGTTTTCTTGGTTTCAAGCCTTTGCTTTTTGGAGTATTGCCCCCAATAGAGGTCTTTACTTTTTTATAGTGGTGTCGAATAGATCTTAAAGGATCCTGATTGTGGCTCCCTGGTACTAGAATTTTTTTTTCTTTCTGACTGCTTACTGTATTTTTAAAATTTGACCTGAAAGCTCTAAATTTTAGCTATAATGTACCTAGGAGGTTACTTTCAGGAGGTGGTCAGTGGATTCTTTCTATTGTCATATTGCTTTCTGTTTCTAAGAGATTTTAATAGTTTTCTTTCATAATTTCTTAAAACATAATGTCTAAGCTTTTTTGGGGGTGGGCAGGAAGGTCATGGCTATCAGGTAGCCTAATGACTCTTAAATTATTTCTACTTGTTCTGTTTTTCAGGTGAGTTGTTTTTTCTATGAGATTCCTTGCACTTCTATTTTTTTTCAGTCTTTTGACAGTGGTTTAATATTTCTTTTTGTCCCTTAGAGTCGTTAACTTCTACTTGGACCATGCTAATTTTCAAGGAGTCTGTTGCTTGGGTTAGGTTTGGTACCCAAGCAGTTAATTATCTTTCCAATTTGTACTTCTATTGCTCTCATTTATTTTCACCTATTTCACCCCTAGTCCTCTCATTTTTTCCCTAGTTATTTCCTCTAGTAGTCTCATTTCTTTATAAAATAATTTTTATCTCTATGCTGAGTTGGGTTGGAGAGATGACTCACCATGATTTGTTTTGTGTATATTCTCTATACACTTATTTATGGAAATATTACTTCACCTGATAGAATATAAGTTCCTTGAGTCTAGGGACTGTTGTATTTTTCTCTTTGTATCCTCTGTGCTTCCCACAGCACCTGGCACATAGTAGGTGCTTAATTATTACTTATTGATTTTTTGAGTCCTCTTTGTTTTTACAATGAAGCCCTTCTTCCATGAAAAAAAAAAGCTATAATAGATGTCAGCTGGCCCAAGGGGGCACCAGTCCACGGCACATGCATAGATATTTCCTTCTAGGGTCCTGTACAAGTGACCACATGGAAGCTTGGTGCTATCCTACTTTTGGCTATGATGACTCAAGGCGCAGTATTGTTAAACGAGGAAAAGTCTTTGACTTGGATGTAGAGCTGGCAGAAATGATGATTCAAGGCTTGTTGAACTGGAACTTAATCAGCACACAAAAAAGGCAACTTGCCTCTTCATTATATTGTTCTGTTTTCCTTTGAGGCTAAGAAGAAACAGGACTACTTAGAGTGGGTCCCGAGAGTCAGACGGGAGACGGACAGCAGCCCTGCCTTCCACTTGGCCTAGGCAACTTGTGAGCACATGGCTGCTTCTGTTTCTGTATTTATCTCCTGCTCTTGGGGAGATGAGTTTTCTAAGATGGAAGAGTCTACACAACCTTGTGAGTTTGGAAGATCCAGAGGTCCCATTAATGGTTTGAGCTAAATGGTGGCCAGTGGCAGCAGAAGTGGCTTCAGACAGATACAGAAAAATAGTCACTAGAAGACAGTGGTAGTTTCAGGGAGGGTGAGCCCCACTAGGACAGAGAGAAATGCCAACTGTGGACTCTAGAAAGACATGAACCTTTGAAGCTCAGCAGAGAGTTAAACCTAAGGAGAACTCCATATGGAATCCACTAAAGGTCAGGAGTGAAGGCTGCCCTTTTGCCACATGTGTTCCCTACATATGTTTTTCACTATTGTTTTATGTTTGAGCTGCTTTCATTATGAACCTCATGTGTATTTGTTGAAGGGTGTACTACAGATTCTGGGGGGAATGTTTTGTACCAACTATTCTTATTTACCTGTTTAGTAAATACCTTTTTTTTTTTTACAATTTTTAAAAAATCTATTTTTTATTTTTAGTTTATAACACTCAGTTCCACAAGATTTTGAGTTCCAAATTTTCTTCTCCTCCCTCTCCTCCCCCCTCCCCATCCAAGTGTGTTGGCAACCAAAAATGGGCTCCTTAGCACTTAGTCAACAAGTGCCCTTGACTAGTTTGGCTTTTTCCCCTGAACTGAATGCTGTTTGTATGTTGGATTGGAGTAAGCTTGTCGGCTCCTTCACCTTGCTTCCCTTGCTTAAGCTGATGGAAAGAACCTGTGCTTTCCCGGTCAACCCCTTCACCTTGCTTAAGCTGATGGAAAGAACCTGTGCTTTCCTGGTCAACCCCTTCACCTTGCTTAAGCAGATTGAAAGAACCTGTGCTTTCCCCGGCGTACCTTACACCCCCGCAGAAGCCGGATGGTTAAAAGCAGCTCCCGTTGGAGCCAGAGGCTGCTATAGCCACAGCCGCAGCCACAGCTGAAGCAGGAGCTGCCAGTAGCAGAGCTGACCTACGGGAGGAAGCTGAACAAGGACTTGAAGCCAGTGGGTAATCTTTTTACCATAGAGGGGGAAGCATGATTTTGCTTTATGCAATCATGCTTCTCTGTAGCCTCCTGGTTACTCTTTCAAGGTGTACTTATTGGGCCTGGAAGCTTTGGATCAATATATCAAAATGGGGTTGCTGGTTCATGGGTTGGTTACTATGGAGCCTAAATATATGTTTTGATTCTTCTGCCTTCTACTTTGAGAGTTTCTTATATCCGGCGGTTCCGAACCTTTCAGACATGTTTATGATCCTCTTTGAGATTATAAACTCTGCCCTCCTAATACACCAAGACAGCATATAATCCGATATAGGTTCTACATCTACCTTCACATTAAATTTATTTTCACAATAGTCAAGTTGTAAAGAAGAATTATAACCAATGGAATGAATCATGAGAAAGAGAAACAAAACCAAAAAAGAAAAAAAAAAGAGAGAGCAAATAGTTTGCCTCAATCTGCATTCAGACTTCTTAGTTCTTTCTCTGGATGTGGATAGATTTTTCCATCATGAGTCTTTTGGAGTTGTCTTAGAACCTTGCATTGCTGAGAAGAGCCAAGTCTGTCAAAGTTAATCATCACAGATACCATGTGTCTGTAATCGTGTATAATGTTCTGGTTCTGAGTAAATACCTTTTGTAAAAGCTAATTACGTATCGATGGCTAATTGTTAGGGGGAAGCATATCAGTGGGCACTCATGAGTAATGAAAACCCAGCAGCCTCTTGAGGTTACCCCTAGAACTCTGAAAGCAGCAATAGTCTCCCCCCTGGGGACTGTGAGTCTGATGCTACATAAGGAACACATCATTTTTCCGAATAACCTAGAGAGTGAAGAGGAGGTCTTCAAATCTCTGTGCCTTCTTTGCTAGGAGGAAGACTAGATTGCACTTTGAGCACAGAAAAGAATTCCTTAGGTCAGAAAGCCCAGCATTGTGCACTATATAGGTCACTGCCAAGCTCTTTAACCTCTATACAAAGCTCCTCAGTCCTTTGTTCTCACTCATATCACCTCGCTTTGTTGGTAGCTTGACAATCACACTCAACCACCTTTCCCCAGCTTCTGGTCTGTATTCTTTTATTTCTCTTTGAGTTTTCTCAAATTTTCCCTCTTTAAATTCAGCTTTTGGCCTTCTTTGTGATTTAAAACCCCCAAACTCCTTTTTCCCAATTCCTTTTCTTTCTTTTCCTTCTTCTTCAGCTTGAATCCTCTTACTGTTTATCAGATCCAATCTAAGTGGCATAATGGATTAAAGTGTTGGACCTGGAGTCAAGATATAAGTTCAAATGCTGCCTCAGACAGTTTCTAGCTTTGTGACCCAGGGCAAATTACTAACTTTTCTCAGCCTCAGTTTCCTCATTTGTAAAAATGGGGATAATTGCACTTACCTCACAGGGTTCTTGTGGGATCAAATGAGATGTGATCAAAAGTGATCTAGGGGCAGCTAGGTGGCACAGTGGATAGAGCATAGCCTTGGAGTCAGGAAGACCTGAATTCAAATCCAACCTCAGATACTTACTAGCTGTGTTACTCTGGGCAAGTCACTTAACCCTAATTGCCTCTAAAAAGTGATCTATAAATATTAGATATTATTATTATCTATTATTCTCCCATGAAACCAGATGCCCCTAGGGATTGTGCCCACTCCTAACTCATTTCTGCCAGGAGTGCTGTGAACTCGAATATAGAATCATAGGATCATTTGATTTGGGGCTTAGTAATCATCACTGCATTAGAACCAAACCCCTATACAGTTCTAAAGCCCTGAGATAATATTGTTTGACTAGTCACCTGTTTATAACATTTGTACTAGAACCTGCTGCATCCTGTAACATCTTTTTGGCCCAGCATCGTGTTTCTGTGGAACCAACGACTAGCATTAGGTGGGCTATGCAATAGTCAAACATAATCTTTCCTTCCTCTTTCCTTCCAAGCCTACTCAGCTTTGGTCGTATTTCATTTAGAATTCTGGGAGGCCCTGTGGCAAAACGGCTCCCTAAGAAATGATCACCAAGCAAATGGATGGTCTTTTAAAACATAAAGGCTTCTCTAATCGAAGTCTCAGTTTGAAGTTCAAAGGAGCTCCAAGGAAAGACTTTTGTCCTCTTCCTTTGTTGTCAGTGCTAGGTTATGGGTGGTAGTGGGACAGAAGAGACTAAAAGGGTCTAGGAACTGGGATAGTTTAGTATGACTGACGGTGCAGTGCACAGTATAATGAGGTTACAGCCAAGGGGGTCACAGAGATGGGGCATCAGTTTATATACAAAAAGGGGTTAAGTACTGTGAATCCAGAGGACCAAGTCAAAGTTACAGTCAGTGTAGGTGGGCCTCAGTCAGTTGTCAAAGATTCAGACTGAGTAGGAGGGCATATCATTCGGCTCCTTGTCTGGCAGATTGCTTCCTAGGTAGGGCTAGGCGTACAGAGTTCAAATCAGGCAGGAGAAAACTAGTGGAAACAGGAGATCCTAAGGCATGCCCATACAGCATCCCTGTTTGGACTATACCTAATGGTCCTAGGACGGGCTGGTTATCATCTGACCACAAAAATCATTCTTATTATAAACAGATCAATTATTATAATGATGTTGATGATGATAATGATAATAACTAGCATTTAAATAGCTCCTATTATGTGCTAGGCACTGCGGTAAGCACTTTACAAATATTATCTCATTTGATGCTCACACAACAACCCTAGGATTGGATGCTATTTTTACCCCCATTTTACGGATCAGGAAACTGAGGGCTTCAGAGGTTAAGTGAGTTGCCCAAGGTCACACAGGTAGAATGTGTCTGAGGCTGAATTTGAATTCAGGTTGTGATGAACTCCAGGCCTAGCACTCTCTCCACAGCACCACCTGCTTGTAAGAGGAAGCACTGTATAGAGTCTGAATCCTAGCTCTGCAATATTGGGGTTGACTAGGAGTATACAGGCGTTTGTGTCTGCTGATTGTAGGACAGAGTCTAGCTCTTCTGAGGAACTCTCAGGGTGATGTTTCATGTTGGAAATGACCTTGATCAAAGTGCCTAATGATAGAGATCATAAGCTAAATAGAAAAGCGAATGAGGGGATCAAGGGCTAGATAAAAAGATAGAATTCTCCCTTTTTGAAAGAGAATTGGAAAATGAACCTAAATCGCTAAGGACATAAGTAAAATGCCAAGAAGTTGAATTTGGAAAATTTTATTTGACTCATATGATGTTCAGCAGTAATAAGTGGTGATGGAAATATTGTCTTTTTTATGGAAAGGATTTTGGATACTTAAGTAGAATAGTTCCCAAAGGAAAGAGTAAAATCAGGCTGAATCTCAACTTAATGGAGACCCAATTTTTTTTTTTTTTGATCCTTGAACAGATGGAAAGGGTGTGACTGAAAGAGCCCAGAATGGAACTGGGCTGGGCAGATTTTATGTGCATGACATTTAGAGACCTATCTATAGTAAAAAAAATAGAAGTCATGGCCCCCTTTCCATCACCACCCCCATACATCTACTAACAAGTTTCATTTCTTCCTGAAACTGTGATCAGTTCTGAGCCAATACTGTTTTCTTCTTTTTGATTTTCTAAAAAATGTTACATACAAACTTTTCACATGAGGCACAATCCATGATGGTCAGGTGTTAGCAGTATTGGTGGCATGGGTCCTATTTCTCTTGAGCATAGAAAAGGCCTGCAGACCCTAGCAAAACATTACTGTGAATAAATTAGAGGAGCAACATGGCACAGTATAACTTGGAGTCAGGAAATCTGGATTGAAAATCCTATTCTAACACTTACTGGCAATGCGATTATGCACAAGTTGCTTCTCTGAACCTCAGTTTCCCAATCTGTAAGATGAGGCTATATAACCCCATCTTACAGGGCTACTGTGGGGACAGTGCTTTGTAAACTTTAACATACTATATGAAGACATAAGTTAAGACAAGTAGACATTAATGAGTTTATTAGCTAAACAGTTGTTGGGTTTTTTTTTAATTCCAGGAAACAGAAAATACTCCAAGTATATTCAGTCTGAAATAGCGGGAAATCCCAGTAAAACAACTATGCAGCTATCACTAGCCCTGCAAAAAGGATGAATAGCAACTATAGTGGTACACTGTAAAAATTCTTGCCCAGGATACCTATTATGGCCACTGGATTAAAAATAGTTTTACATTTTCTGTCCTGGGTTACAAACCTTGACCATGAATTCATTTCACTGGTGATTGGGGATAGCTGAAAGCAATTAAGAAGACTGGTCCCAAAGATGTATTTAGCTATCAGCTATCAGCTTTAGGTAAGGATCATGTAATGTTTAACTAATGTCTTCAGGTTAGGGCTAGGACCAGTCTTTTGGGTGCTCTGGGAAGAGGGTGAAAGTTGTGCCCTTGTGTGCACTGTTCACTAAGCATTTGGTCCTTCGTTGTAACACTGGTAACATCCACATTCCTTGGAGAGAAGAATTTCTTGGCATTAAAAATTTATAGCATTATATGATTATTTCCCAAACTATGGTATGTAGCTGGTTGGATAATTCATGAAGCTGGTTAATCGTCAGTACATGAATCCTGGGTAACAAACGGGACACAAAATTAAATAGGAAGAGAATTGTCTGAATTGCCTTCAGGGTATTACACAGTGCTTTTAATAGCTTTAAGCTTCTCCCTGAAACAAAGGACTATGTTTTTAACAATATTCTTCTGGCCTCGCTCTTGCTCTGAGTCGTAGGATACTATAGTTTTGAAGAGTTAAAGTTGTAGGCTGCCCAGAGAGTGGTGGAGAGGCTCACAGTTCGTTGTATAGAAGAAGCCGTGCAAAGGTCATCATTAAAGAGATACATGACCAGAAGAGAAGGGGGTTTGTCATGTAGCCAGAGTAAGGGCTTAGTGATAGACAGTCCACACATTCCTCTGGTATTCACATAATGCTAAGAGCTAGAAACGAAAGTCCCTGTAGAGGATTTATAGTAGGGCCTACATCTGCTTCTCCTTCCTTCCCCCTTCACGCCCCAATCCTGTCCTTTCCTCACCACTGGTCCTGGTATGGCTTCAAGGTAACGCCTGGACCAGAAGCCTAGTGCTGGCTGAGTTGGAGCATGGAGCATATTTCAGGGCTGTTGACCTACATTAAGTCTCCACTGCCAGTGATCTGGGATACAAGTCCTCATTAAAGCAGACTGTGGATGCTTCTGTTCTAATACCAGTTTCTGGGACTTTGGTGGGCGAACCAGGGCTTGGTTTATGCTCCAGGCTTAGGGTTGTTGCCATGCTTTTCGATGTGGTCAAAGTGCTTCCATTTGAGTCTTTGAGTTTCCCTTTCTGTGAATTTAGCCTAATCCTGATCAGCTTGATTTGCCTTTATTTAAATATATAAACATCTTTCAGATGAGCACCTGTTTGAAATGCTGACAGTTCCTTCAGTAGGGTTTGTGGTCACTAATTCCCAGGGTCTCTAAACCTGATCTTGTCAACTTCTATGAATTTGCCTCATAAGAAAATATCCTCTTTGCCCATTTTTAGTTCCCTGCTATAAAATTTTCTTTCAAGTCCAAGAATGAAACACACACAGCCAGAACAAAGGGTTTTTACTATGAAGTCAGGTCTGATAGAACTTCTCAAGTGAGGAATTTTTATTAGCTAAAAGAAGAAGATATGGTACTTTGGTAAGAAATTAATCATCTCTGCCCATTAGACCTTCAGCTTAGACGAAGAAACCCTCGACCCAAATGGTCGCAGCACTTCCTTTTGGTGAATAGCCTGTTCTAGTCTTAGTTTTCTGATATTCAATTTACTTACATATTTCAACCATTTCTAATTTTGTCAGTGCAGATATTCCACAAATTGACAATTGCAACCTCTCTGTGCCTTAGTGGAACTTTATGAGTTGCTGTGACCGAAAAGATTCATCCCTTTTTAGTTAACCTTCTGGGCACGAAACTCTCTACATGTAGATAAACTGACCTTGAATGACAGACACAGAAACAGATGCTTAGAGGAAATGTCAGAAACTGAATGCAATGTGAATGTTGAGAACTGTCATTCTGTGTGAGTCTTCCCAAATCAGGAGGCCCACCTTCCCCTCTACCTCCTCCAGATTCAGTGAGGAAATGAAGACTTTAATTGAAAAAGGCCAAGAACACCTGCTGTATCCTGGGCCATTGCCAGTCATCTTGACTTATCTTTTGCCACCGGACTTCGATGACTCTGGAGGAGAGAGTGAGGCTGATGACTTTGTGCAGCTCTGCCTCACTGAAATCTAATTCTCACTCAAGTCAAGACATGGCCCCTGTGATGTCATTGGTCCTCTTCAAGGTTGAAGGACGAACCACAGAACAACAGAACAACAGCAGCACCCACAATGTACCGGACTGCTTTATGGGCTGAGGCCATCAAGAGCCACACTAGGTCAGCACACAGATCCAGAGACTAACAGATGGCCCTCCATGAGAAGGAGTCTGCTGGGCGGCAGAATCCTCTTGTCTGGACTTCCCCCCCCAGCAGAACTCTTTTGTCTGGACTTTCATGGTACTGGAGGATTTGGCTGCTCAGGGAGCTTGAGCAACAAAAGGGACTTGTCAGAGGCCAGCCAAAGGAGTACAGAGGCTCTGTTAGTTTCAGGGCTGGGCACCTGACCCTTTTCTTTCATCAGGAAAAAAATATACTTAGAGAAATCACCATTCTTCACTCTAGAAGGCCAGACTCCCACCTTTTGAACTTGGGAACTCTTGCCCATGAAGCAGTCCTCAAGGCTGATACTGCCCAGGAAATCTCTCTTTTTTTGGTAGAAGGCTAGATTCTGAGATCATGCTTCCAAGATGACCTCAGACAAAGGCTTAAGGCCTGTAATTGATTAGGGGACTCCCCTGATCAATACTCCCCATTCTATCCCTCCCCCAACTTAATTTTCAAAACAATTCAGAGAAAACTCAGTATATATCCTTAGCAGTATCAGACAATACTGACATCTGAGGAGATTGTTTTTTTTCTGTAGCATACCCTCCTCTCACAAGGTGTGTTTGTGTATATCTGTGACTAGTCTAGTAACTAAGACTTGTTACCCCAGCTTTGCACTACTCTGTGGGTCTGAATTCACTCAAAATGATAGTTCATGATCCTTCAGCTGATGTTTTTACCTTTTTTGGGGGGCCTTATCAGTACAAGAAGACAATTAATTCAAAGCAAAGGCAAAGGGCAGCTAGGTGATGCAGTGGATAGAATGCTGGTCTTTACTGAGTTCAAATCTGGCCTCAGACATTTACTAGCTATACTTAACCCTGTTTGCCTTAGTTTCTCATCTGTAAAACGAGCTGAAGAAGGAGATGGCAAACCACTCTGGTGTCTTTCCAAGAAAATCCCCAATGGGGTCATGAAGAGGCAGACACGACTGAACAACAACAAAGGCATTTAATGACATAAAATAGTAAGATTTTCAATAGAACATTTCCCTAACAAACCTAGGGCCCAGTCTTTCCCAAATATATGTGCCATTAGTGGGGAGACTACATGTGCATAGGGGTTTACCTGAGGGGTCCACATCTGGTGACGGTGTAGAGAAGAGTAACCTGTGCCTGATGCTGTAGGATGTCTGATGTCTTCTTGTCATGTCACAGCACTGCTCTTCCAAATCCTACTTCTCACTTGTAGCAGTGTCTCTACTGGGCCATGTGGCTCCACTGGGTTCTTTTGGCCCTTTACTCTTCTGAGTGTTGTTCCCTGCTGCTGTTTTATAGGTTCATTCTCTTCAGAGTCAGTTAATCCAGTTCCCCTTCAGTCTGCTAGAGTATAGCAAGCTAGAACCTGTCTCTGATCATGGTGGGCTATGAGTTCTTATAGGCATAGACATCACAACAAGTAGCAGAATGCCACTAGGGTAAGAGGATGTCTTATATCCTTACAGTTCCTACATCTGGGAAGAGATCAAAGTCTTCTCTGTCTAATTTAAGGTTCTGACACTCTTATGTACTCCTAAAATATTCTTCAGCTGAAATGCAAATGAACTTGAGCTAGAACCAAGGGCAGACTAAAGAGATAAGGTGAGTGTTCTCCACCCACCTAGGCTGAATTTTTGCCTTCATTATGCTTATCTGTTAGCAGCAAAGCCTGATTGCCTTGGTGCTATATTTTGGCTGGCCAGAACTTGTCTCCCTACATTTCTTTTATCACCTGCCCTGTGATGGTCCAGAATACTTCTCTCTTTTTGTTTTGGTCCCTCTGAACATTTGGAGCAGAATGATTCTGTTCCAGACATGTCCTTTGCCATCACTCTTTTTCCTTTTTATGGAAAATTCCATACCCAATGGTTATACAGTTATGGTCTTGCTGGTCAATCCCTAGCATCTCCCTGACTGTGACATGAGAGCTGGGAAACCCATCAAAGAACCTGCCTTCCTCCCTATCATATCCATATTCTTTTAGTTTCTTCAAGATTGCATGGCAGGGAGCTTATGAAGAACCAAGGCACATGGACTATGAGGACTGACGAGAACCTGGTGGAACCTGGGAGCTCCAGTCCAAGGGCAGCTCATCTCAGTACCATTAGTCCCTGCCCTTCTGCTGTAACCTGAAGACTGCTACCCTAGAGGCCTATGAGCCCCATCCTGCTACTCTTCAAAGTCCTTCCAGTTGGGACTGCCCTCATAGGGGTTGTGCTAGGACTCAGGACTCCTACCACCCATTTTCTGTGAGTACCAGAGCACCAGTACCAGGAAGCACCTGTCTCAGCCAGACCTGGAAAACATTCCTTGTGTGCCCAAGACAGAATCAGCAACAAAAATCTGTGTTAAGGGTTGTCTTGGCTATGCCAAGACATGGGTATGGAGAGGCGAGGTGTCCATGCCCAGAGACTTTTCCTTTTACACATACTCACCTGGTTCAGAGAAAAACAACCAACGGACTATGGCAGTCCCATGCCCGCATAGTTCTCACTCTCTAGATCTCATACGTCACTCGCTAACCACTCCATTCTCTCAACAATAATAACTCAGCTGCAGCCTCCCAGGGGCCTAACCTCATATATGTACTCCACCACTTGATAATAAGCAGTCAAGAGAAGTCCTGACCTGCTCTTTTACAGCAGGGGGTAACGTGGGATAATAATTAATGAGAGTAAACAGCTGTTTCCAAGGTGAACAGCCTTCTGTTTCCTGGTCTCTCAAATTCTCCCCTGTAATTCCCATTCTGCACAGTAAGTACATGAGAAACACAGTGCACTTCTTCGGAAACTCTCCTCCCTCCAGAAGCTTTTCCCGTTTAATTCCACCCTGCCACGACCGTTTGTTTTTCTACTTACTTCGAACAACAGTGTGGATACGTCTTCCTCCATCAATGTGGATCACATTTATCCTTCTCACTCTTGTCCATGTTTTTCTAAAAACTTTTCATAGAAAATCTATCTGATATTGAGAATCCAGGTGTACCACCTGTCTCTTATTCTCACCACAGAGTTTTTTGTTATCATTGTCCTGTTCAACAAATTTTATGCTAAAAGCCTTGGGCTAAACAGTGGGACTGATACAAGGAAGATGACTAAGATGTGGGTCTTGCTCTCAAGAACTTAGGGTCTAGTAGAGAGAATAAGACATAGAATTGTAACTAGGGCAGGGTGAACAAGGCTTTGTCCCAGGGCACTGACATCTGGGGGTGGTACTCTTTCCCTCATTGTTCCCCGCTGATCCATGCCACTATGTGGTACATTACTGCCATTCCCAGGATCTTGTCTGTTGGGTGCCCCTCTCTCAGAACCCATATTCCCACCTAACCCGCTTAGGGTCGAGGGTCTGGGGGACTGGCTGTCCAGTGTCCTAACGTCACTATGCCCACGGTCAGACTGTTTTCTGTGTTGCCAACCCACCACTTCTACAACTGTTTTTACCCCAGGTGGAAAAACTAATAGTTATGACTGATAAGAGAAATAATCTAGTAACTCAAATACAGGTTAGAAAGAGGTAGGTACCAATAAAATTCTATAGAAGTTTGGCAGAGGTGGGGGGGAGGAAAAGATCATTTATCTAGTGAGGATCGGGGAAGGACAGTAATTTAAGTTTTGCATATTTCTTTTACAGTGTTATTAAATTTTATATATGTGTATATCCCTAGCTAGGGTACAAACTGTTTGAAAGCAAGGACTTTTAAGATTTTTTATTATTCCTTCAAAATATCTCGTAATGGGTTTTTCACAAGGTGGATATTCAATGAATGATGTTGACTCACAATTCTGTGCTGAATTTGCCCCCAGAAAATTCATTATGTGTATGGCCGACGTAGAACTTATAAATCAAGAAAAATGACTTTAAAATATTTTGACTCTTGAGAATTTTATAAGGAAAAGTATATTTTCATCTTTCTTTTTCTTCAACTTTTGACTCATGTTGTGAGCACCTCTCTCCTGGGTACTGGCATAGAGTAAAGGAAATGCTTCCTGCCTCCAATTTTTTATCAGTGACATGTTAAAAAGCCACATGCTGGCAAAGAGCCATAGTTTGAACTTGCCTAATGATTTCATTTGATGGTTTCCCCAATCCTAGTCCTGTCATTTCAATGAGACTAAATTTGGGAATACTGGTAGAAGGGATGGCTTTGGTTTTATTGGATTTTTTAAAAAGAGAGAGAAGGAAGATGGGGCCTGGATGTCTACCTCTTTCATATGTCCCCCAGAACTTGATTTGTTTTTAAACATTCAAAAGTAGAATGTACTTTTTATGAAAGGAAAGGATTTTACCCATAAGGAAATTAATGAAATTTGTCTTATCTATAAAGTTTATGGGATTATCTCAGTCAGTGCAGCCAGGCTATTTCCCAGGGACCATTTGTGGCCTAGCAAAGGCTTTTCATGGCCATTGAATTACCTCCACAAGCATCATAGCCCTTATATGCTCTTATCCCTTTCCACACACACTTCTAAAGTAGGGCCTCCATTCTAGTAAGACTGGGTGTTTGGGGAGTAAAAAGAAGGGAAAATTAAGAGGTGGCCAAGATTCAGGGTAGCAGTAATGATATCTGAACGTAAAAACTTATAAAATCCTCACAATTTGAGTCAAAATATGAGAATTACATGCTGAAACAAGTATAGTCCTCACCATTTTATTCATCTCCCAGCAACATTCTAGTAGAGACCCCAATACAGTTTGTAACCTGAGCCCCAGGATAGAATTGTTGTCTACATGTGAGGGGATTTTAATCGCTTTGTGTGCTCCGCAGGGTTCAGTATGGCTTTAGCTTATAAAAAGGCAAATTCTGGATTTAAATATATTGGGATCTCTTTTTATTAGTACTCAACAAAGGCAACGATAATGATGCTAACAATAGAGATTACTCTATAGTGGTATTTCCCAAACTAATTTGTTCGTGGAACACATTCAGGTTAGAAATAGTTTGGCGGAGCTGATAAATGCTTATCTTTGGATGTGCCAAGAATAAAGTTAGAGTCGGGGCAATTTGGGAACAAAATAGGGGAAATTAAGCTTACTTACATATTGAAAAGTTGCCATGCATAATGAGTATGTTGATATGTACATAATTTTGTAGTTCATATTTTAGAAAGGAAAATATTGCCAGCATTGAAATTCTTCTATCAGTCCTATTTACATCATTTGGAGCACAGTTTTGGAAAGGTCGATCTCTAGGATCACACACATCTGTTCTATGATTCTGCCTCTTGTGGTCACCAACGTGAGGCTCTGAAAAACTTGATGGACATTATGGGAGAAAGTCCATAACACATGTCCTAATTCAATCCAGGGAAACTTTGTCCTGAATCCAAGGAGTGTTCTAGTAATAAGTTCAGGTCAAGAGGGGAGGAGAGGGGAGAGGAGGATGAGGGGATGAGGTGAGATTGCTGGTGAATACAATTCCATTTTGCAGATGAGAAAATAGAGTTCAAGTTATTTATCAGAGTCACATACATCACCAATAGAAATGGAATAGCCATCCATAGCTTTTACATTTTCAGTGTCTTGGTGTAGCACCCTGTTTTAATGATTTGCTCATTTAAGGACTACAGGAAAAATAATAATGACCTCTGAAGTCTACAAGTTTCCTCTTCAGCTTTTGGGAGTTTAGGACAAAAAGCTACGAGTACAGTCACAATTGCTCTGAGCTTCAAGTTAGGAAAATTCCCAACATTTGGGCAGAGGCTAGACTCTGCCTAATTTTACAGTTAAATCTATCTCAAGTTAACCCCTGGCCTGCTTGTGGTTAAGGAAAAATTTAGTTTACTGGAAACGTTTACATAATGAAATAGCAGATAACATTATAATATCTGTGGACGGACAGGCACAGGGAGGAGACCTTGGGGAAGGAGCCAAACTTTTCTCAGTAGTTCTCCCAGGCAGAGTCTTGTACCCTTACGGGCTTTTAGAGTCAATGAATCTCCTAGAGCTCCCTTCTCTGCCACAGTTCATTTTACCTTTGCTCCTTAGAAGTGTGCTAAAAGGCCATGCTTGCTCCAACTTCTCAAATCTAGACCCAGAGAATCTCTCTCTCCTTCTGAAATATATTCTTCCTTTTTTGTACACATTCCTTAAGTAAATGACCAAATCTCCAACACAATGGCTTTCATTTATTCAGGGTGTAAAGATCCAGTTCACACTTGAGTTTTGATTGATTCAAATAAAAAGTATTCTTACCTAACAAAAATAATGACTTTTAAGTGGGCGAGATAATCAACAGAATCCCACTCTTACATAAGAAATGTTATTTGGAATTATAGAAAATTGCACTTTCCCCAAATTTCATAGCTTCACAGAATTTCAGAGTTGAAAGAGACCAGTTGCCATTTAGTCCAACTTGTATCTGAACAAGAATCCTCCCTAAAACATCTCCAAGAAATGGTTATCCAGTCCTCATTTGAAGACCCCAAGTATAGAGAAATGACTACATTCAGAGGATCACAGATTTAGATCAGGAAGGGACATCAGAAGACATGTAATCCAAACAATTCATTTTACAGATAAGGAAACAGGGACTGTAATATTAATTAAATCAGGACTTTTTTTTTTTACTGTTTTAGAATGCTAAATTAATTAAGTGTATTTGAGCCTTACTAGGTGCAAAGCGCCAGGCCCAAACCCCTAATTACTAGGTGCTAAGCCAATGTGGGTGTGAAGCCCTCAGGGCCCTAAGGGGAGTTGCTAAGACCAGAGCCAATAGTAGGATCCTAAGTTCTGGTCACTCAGATGACGTTTGATGATGGCCAAAGACTGTATAAAAAGAGAGAACAGAGCTATTTGCTTGAGGCTTTCACTCCTGGAGGAGTGTTGGTGTGGGACTCTGGGCAGCTGCTCTAAGAGCCTCCCAACTTGTCAATCCAGATGTTGATGGTTTCTTGGCAACTATGAATTGTATTTGGTCTGTTCATAATGTATGTTTGTGATTTGTTTGTATTTGCTCTGAAGTTCAGGGCGCTGGCCTTTTCCCCTGAACTAAGTGAGTTTATATGTATATGTTGGATTAAGGTAGGATTGTTAACCCCTTAACATTGCTTTCCTTAGTAAAGCAGATCAAAAGAACCTGCACTGGCAGTGTTCTTGTTGTTGGACCTGTGTTGGTCTTTCACCCCCACAATAGCTGCTAGCCTAATTGTTGCAACAGGGACTAAGAATAATTTATTCCACCTTAAGATAACTCTAGTTGCTATGAAGTTTCTCCATTATGTAAAGTCCAATTCTGCCTCCATATAGCTTCTAACCACTGTGGCTTCTAACTGCTGTTCCGACTAGTAGTAGTAGTAGTAGCAGCAGCAGCAGCAGCAGCAGTAGTAATAAATAGCTGGCATTTATATAGCACCTATTATAAGCCAAGCACTGTGCTAAGCACTTTACAGATGTTGTCTCATTTGATCCTCCAAACGACACTTTGAAGTAGATGCTATTATTATTATTTCAGTTTTATAGATGAGGAAACTGGGGCAAATAGCAATGAAATGACTTGCACAGGGTCTCATAGTAAATGTTAGATACTAGATTTGAATTCAGGTCTTCCTAACTCCAGTCCCAGCATTCTATCCACTGTGCCACTGACTGACCTGCAGGTCCTAGGGTCAATCAGTTCAAGTCTAAGCCTTCTTTCATATGACAGTCCTTCAAATACTTGGAGATAGCTGTCATTTCACATCTTCTCTATTCCAACAGCCTTCTTTTAACTGGGATAAACATACCAAGTTCCTTCAACTCATTCTCATATAGTGTAACATAATGCCCCCATCATCTAATTCACCATTAATTCCCCATGTTCTTCTCAAACAGTGCCAGGATTGAACAAAAATATTCTGGGTGTGGTCTGACTAGGGCAGATTACAGTGGGACCAGCATCTTTATAGTTCTGGACACTGCCTCTTAGAAAGTCATCTAAGAGTGCTTAAATTTTTGTGCCATTGTCCAAAAGAAAGCCTCCATACACATCAAAATATTTGTAGTTGCTCTTTTTGTTGTAGCTAAGAACTGGAAACAAAATAGATGCCCATTGATTGGAGAGTATTGTTGTGCTGTAAGAAATGAATGTAACAAGTATAGAGAAGCATGGAAAGACTTAGATGAACTGATGCAAAGTGAAGTAAGCAGGGCCTGGAAAATAATACACACAATTAATACAACCATATAAATGGAAATAACAAACATCACAAAACAAAATTATAAAGAACAAGCCTGATCCCCACAGATAAAAATGTGTGAAGACACCTGTATCAGCAAGGCAATAAAAACAACATTGACAATAATTGTGAATATGTCTATGTAGTTCCGTATCACAAAATATGAGAGACTCTCCATATAGAAGGTAGAAGAAGTAAAACATTTATTCAGACACCAGAGGACCGAATCCCATAACCAATAAGTCCAATCCATCCAAGCAGCAACCAACTCCCCAAACCAGTAAGTCCATTTGATCATAACAGCAAGGAATTTAAAACACAATATCACAGCCTAGAGGCTCACCATCCCATTAGCCTTCTGCTCCTCTGCTGGGGCCTTCTCACAAACACACTCACAGCACAGCTACCAAGCCTGCATCTGCTCTCTCCCTCAGCTCTAACTGCTCTGAGCATTTCCTGCTCCACCCTTTCCTGTTCCTCTTGTTCAGGAAGCTTCTCCGACCACATGTGAATTAGGCTTCCTGTGACATAAGCAAGTCGCATGGGCCTATTAATGAGTGGGAAAGATCTTCAAATTTACATTGCCATTATAACACCTCCCCTCACTGCTGTGTAGAGGCAGGGATACCCATGAGTGTAGAACAATGCACACAATATCAGATTTTTTTCCCACATATTTATTTTGCTAAATTTATTTTTTCTTCCTCTTTTTTTTTCTTTTTAAAAATTATTTGTTGGAAGGGATTGCTCTTTAAGAGGTGGGAGTGAGACACAGGGAGAAATTCAGGCATTATAAAAACAAAACCTATTAATACAAATCTACCTTAAAAACTTTTGTGGCTGCTGTACTATACGGTTAAATGAGTTTGCAGTCCACTCAATCTGCCAGATCTTTTTCAGATCTGGCCATGCTGTCCTTTCCTATCACCATCCATACTCCTGCCCCTAAACAGTCACAGACATTCCCAAAGAATCAAGTAAAAATCAAATTTGGTTCAAGGAAGTTCTACCCATCTTGCAATTATTACTATGCTACTTTATAATATAAAGAGGAAGCTATTGATCTTAAGCAAAAGTGATTTTTCAGGATCCAGTAACTTGCTTGTGGTGCTGTAGTTCTGGTATACCTGTTCATCCATCATGCTGCAAACTTAGAGGAATAACTAGTGAGATTTCCAGATGTGGATGCAACCATTGACTGAGAGACTGTCTTAGGGTAACTGAGTAGGCCACTAAGGGTGTTTTATTCCATTTGTATTATTTTAGTTCAAACTTTGTAACTTCTTACCTGACCGTGATGAAGTGACATTGCAGAAAGATGTACAGATAGAGAATAAAAACCAGAGCATAAGTTATGTTTACATAGAGAAAAACAACAGTTCTTTAAACCACAAGGGGCAAAGACAAATTCAGTGGGACTGAGGATGACCTTGAGGAGAGACTGAGACCTCTGGC
This sequence comes from Trichosurus vulpecula, assembly GCF_011100635.1. NCBI lineage: Eukaryota > Metazoa > Chordata > Mammalia > Diprotodontia > Phalangeridae > Trichosurus > Trichosurus vulpecula. Next base: position 71,872,816 of record NC_050581.1, read on the forward strand.
CTCTGGACCCAAGACCCCCAGGTGTGTGTGTGTGTGTGTATGTGTGTATGTGTGTGTGTGTGTGTGTGTGTGTGTGTAAGAAAATGTGTATGTGAAGATGTGGAGACAGAAACCCTAAACTCAGTGACTGCTGGCCAGGCTATCTCTGGGGGAGAAAAGAATGTGGGGCAAGACTTGGGAGGAGCTAAGCATCAGGACTAAGTATATGTAATTAGGTGATAAGCTCGGTTATTTCTCCTTGCTGAAGGAGTACAAGGATTATCAGTACCCTCTCACTTTCTTGTCTTGGACAAAACATCAATTGCCCCACTCTAGTTAAAGCTCTCCTAAAGAAATAAGGAAGATTAGTGAAGGCTAAAGAAAATCTCTATTTTACATATCACTCTGGATAGCTCTGGAAGCCACTGAATTGTGAAAACTTTACATTGGGGTATTTGTTTAATAGGACTCATATAGCACACATCTTCTAGGATTTCTGTAAGGATAAAATGAAATAATATTGTGAAATGTTTGGTAAATTTAAAGTACTATGTAAATGCTAGTTATTATTATGGTTATTATAATTATTGAAAGGGATAGTGTTCAGGACTAGGAAGAGAGTTGTGCTGTTCTTTTCCCTGATCAGATCACAGTTAGAATATTGTATTCATTTCTGGATACTGCATTTTAGGAAGGAGATGATAAATTGGAAATTTTCCAAAGGATGGTGACCAGGATGTTGAAGAATGTTAAGATCATGACAATTTAAGAATTAGTTGAGGGAACAGGGGATATTTAGTTTGGAGAAGAGAAGACTGAACAGGGAATACAATCTTAAAAACATTTTGAAAGTATTTGAATAGCTGTCATGTGGAGGAGAGCAGAACTAGGAGCAATAATTGAGTTGCAAAGATGCAGTCTCAGGTTTGAAGTAAGGAAACATTTCCAAACAATTAGAGCTATTCAAAACATGCAGTGAGATGTAGGATATTTTCTCTTAAGCCAAAGCTGGATAGACCCTTTTCAGGTTTGTTGTAAAAGGGATTTTTATTCAGGTGTGGCTTATAGTAGATGGTCTCTGAGATCCTTTTCTGTAATCCCCACATCCCCATGGTTTAAGCTGCATAGGAAGGCTATGATGCACACATCCCAGCTGCCCAGGTAAAAGTTCCACTGAAACCTGAAAAGGAAATCTGGGCAAGAGCCGAAAGTCTGTCATCTATTGACTTTTCTTTTGATTTCAATTGGAAGTTTTTCATAGGGAGATAGTGTGTCTTTTGTGGGGACGGTACAGCAATAGAAGAGCTGAAAGAGAAAAACTAAGTAAAAAAACCTTCCATACAAGTGTAATTTAAGGTAAAAAAGATGCAAAGGCTTCATAGAGTTAGATAAAACAAAGGGAAGGGAAATCCAACATTGAAACATGCTTGTATGTCTGGGTGAATAGAACTATCTCTGTCTTCCTGGGAGAAAGAAGAAAACAGACAAGTTTTTTTCATCTCAGCAGGTTAAGGTTTCTCAGAAGACATCCAGTAATGTGAAGACTTCTTGCCAAATCTTCTCATTCGTTATACATCCAAGTTTGCTTTAAGTTATTCAGCATGAATATGATTAAGGGTCAAATCAATTTTGACAGCATTAATGTGCGGTAATGGGCAAATATTTTTGGCTGGCATAATCAATATTCGGATAATAGTGAGGTGGTACTAAGTTAGATAAGCTTTAAGGTCTCTTTCAACTTTGAGATTCCAATATTCTGTGATAGCATAGATGCAGGCATAGAGAGGTCTGGGGAATTCTGATGGCCACATTGCCATTTTTTCATTGTGTTTTTGGCCAGTTAATTAAACTTCCTGGATAGATGCTAGTTTTTTTTTAACCTGTAAAATGAAGAAAACAGACAATCCAGATGATAAGAGTTAGCTACTGTCACAAGTGAGGAATAACTATTAAAGATAATTATCAAGTACTTTGCTGTGTATACATAAAATAATGTAACACCTTTTCTGAACCTAAAAATTCCTTGAAGATTCAGTTGTACTCAAATTGTTCTGTTCTCTAAGGAGCACAATATATAGACTCACAGAGCAAAAAGGGATATTGAGAGTTTGGGAGGAGATGTGTTTGGTGACTGGTTGGACTTAAAAACACTGGTCCTATGGACTAGCTTTTGCCTCTTGAATTCATGTATTATAGTGTATTTTATAACGGTATATGTGACTAGGTGAAGATTTCTATCATTGACTTGAGTTTTGTGTCCTCTGACACAATGTTAGGAAATTTGTCACGAAATAACTTTGTCATAGAATTTTTGACATGTTCAATCAAATAACCACTGAAAAAAGTAATTGTAAAAGAATTTGAATGGAGGTTGTTGTCTGTCTTTTGTTCTTGAAGAGGTTGTTGACATCAGGAAAGTGATGCCATGACTTGCAGGTGAATTGGATTTAAGTGAGGCAGGGCTGTGAAAAGTCACAAGCCTCACTTTCTGCTCTGGAACCATCTGGGTCCAGTGGCAAGATATAGATCAGGATAATTGGAGATAGTCCCCTAATGGAGGTTAATATTGAATTAGAGGGGAAGGTTAGCTTTTCCTAGATATTTTAATATGTCCCCCTGAGAAATTTGAGACACATATGCTTTATGCCTTATTACTAGAGATCATTTTTACCAGGAAGCTCAACTTATAGTGGATAGCACTATTCAATAGGAAATAGAAATAAAGTTCTTTAGAGACCTGTAACTCCTTTCCTTCAAACAAATCAAGAGAGTATTCCTATGCACTATCATATCTCATATGTCTATCTTAATCCCAGTGATTTGCTCAAGATGACAAAAACTCAATAGTATGACCAGAATTAGACCAAGATGTCTCAATTCCAACCTACCTATCTCAAATCCCTTCCCCCTTGCTTTGTGCCAGTTCATGTTCTTTCTCAACCTAGCTAAAGATTCACTGCCATCAAGAAAGTCTTCTTAGATAATGCCACCTCATAATGGAGTCTCTCTTTAGTTGGTGTTCTTGAGAACAGGGGTTATTTCATTTGGTCTTTGTATCCTCTGGACCTAGCACAATAATTGGCTCACAATAGACACGCAATAACTCCTTGTTGATTGATTAATCGCAGTATACTGGAGTGGATAGAGTGGACTTGGAATTAGAAAGACCCAGGTTCAAATCCTTCCTCTAACCCTTAACTAGCTGTGAACTCCTGAGCAAGTCAGTTAACCTTCATCTGTAACTGAGATAAACAATCAACTCAATTAACAAGCATTTATTAAGGGTCTATTATGTACTAGCTATAGGACCTCTAGGTCCTCAAGTGCAGCCCTTTGACTGAATCCAAACTTCGCAGAACAAATCTCCTTTATTAAAGGGCATTTGTTCTGTAAAACTTGGACTCAGTAAAAAGGCCGTACCCAAGGACCTGGAAGGCCACATGTGGCCTCAAGGCCGCAGGTTCCCCACCCCTGTAGCTAGACATTGTGCTAGGTGCCAGAGATACAAATATAAAGAATGAAACAGTTCCTACTCTCAAGGAGCTTAGATTCTCATGGAAAAGACAAGTACATATTCAGGGTGTCCCTAAAGTCTGGACACATAGGCAAAAGTGCATATTTTGAAATATTTGGAATATTAACTGACCTTAGCCCCCTTGACTTCTTTTTCTGAGGTAGGCTAAAGGAGAAGGTGTACTCAATGAAAATCACAGATGCAACACACTTGATTGAACGCACAAAGAGTGAATGTGCTAAAATTGACAGCAATGTGGAGTTATTGCATTGAGTTCACGTGAATCTTGCAAAGAGCACCAACCTTTGCATCACAAATGATGGAAATCATATTGAAGATGTTATTTGTTAATATTCCAATTAAATAAAATGTTGTTGAAAATTTCATTCATTTCATTTCTTGAAAAGTATGCATTTTTGCCCATGTGTCCAGATTTTAGGAACACCCTGTATAAGAATATACAAAATGAATATGGGCAGCCAGGTGGTGCAGTGGATAGAGCACCAGCCCTAGAATTGGAAAGACCTGAGCTGAAATCTGGCCTCAGATACTTAGCAGCTCTGTGATTCTGGGCAAGTCACATAACCCTGTTTGCCCCAATTTCCTTATCTGTAAAATGAGCTGGAGAAGGACATGGCAAACTACTCCAGTATCTGCCAAGAAAACCCTAAACGAGGTCATGAAGAGTCAGGCACAACTAATGGACTCAACAACAAAATGAATGCAAAGAGAATAAATACAAGTAAGTACAAAATGTTAAACACAATGCAGCTTTTTGGGGTTGTTTTTTTTTGGTGGTGGTGGTGATAGCGGGGATAACAAGCAATTGGGAGCAGGAAAAAGGCTTTGTGTGGGAATTGAGGCCATTGTCCATTCCAGCCTACAAAGATCTATATATCTGTCACCATACCACTATCAAGTTTCTACAGCCTCTCACATAAGCACATCTGAGAGAATAGGGGCTCCAAGGATATGGTCAGGACATAACTCTACTTGACCATGTCAAGTCATCACTGCCCACAGTAGCCAAAACTTTAAGCATTTTACAATATTGCCTAGTGTTTGAGAGCTCCAGGAATACAATGTAGAAGAGCGAAAATGTAAACTTTTTTGAGGAAAATATGCTCAATTAATGTTTTTAAATTGTTTTTAAAAATTTTAATTTTTTTGTTACATTTTAAGTTTTGCACTGTTTCCCTCCTTCCCTCCTCAATCTGTACTAGAGAAGGCCACCATGACACAGATACACACACACACACACACACACACACACATGCACACACACGTAAAACTATCCTATGCATATTTCTATTTATCAATTCTTTCTTTGGAGGTGGATAGCATCTTCCTTCATTGTTCCTTTGTACTTGATTTGAATATTTGTAATACTCAGAATAACTAGTTGTTCACAGTTATTCTCCAAACAATATTGCTGTTACTGTATACAATGTTTTCTTGGTTCTCCTCATTTCACTCTCCATTATTTCAGTTTTTTCTAAACCCAACCTGCTCATCATTTCTTCAAGTACAGTAGTATTCCATCACAATCCTATACCACAACTAGCTCAGCCATTCCCCAATTGAGGGCATCCCCTCAACTTCTAGTTCTTTGCCACCACAAAGAGAGCTACTATGAATATTTTAGAACATTTAGGTTCTTTTCCATTTTTCCCAAATCACCTTGCTGGGTGAAAGGGCATACATAGTTTTATAACTGGCCATCATTCCAGATTGATCTCCAAAATGTTTGGATCAGTTCACAGTTCTGCCAACAGTGTATTAGTGTCCCAATTTTTCTACATCCTCTCCAACATTTTATGTTTTCCCCTTTTATCATTTTAGCCAATCTAATAGGTGTGAGATGATCTCAAAGTTGTTTTAATTTGCATCTCTCCAATCAATAATGATTTAGAACATTTTTCATATGACTATATATAGCTTTGATTGCTTCATCAAAAAAACTGCCCGCTCATATCCTTTGACCATTTATCAATTGGGGAATGACTTATATTCTTATAAATTTGACTCAGTTATCTATATACTGGAGATATAAGACCTTTATCTGAGAAACTATATAATTTTTTTTTCAGTTTTCTGCTTTCCTTCTAATCTTGGCTACATTGGTTTTATTGCACTTGAATTTAATGCGATCAAAATTATCAATTTTATATCTTACAATACTCTCTATCTCTTGTTTATTCACAAATTCTTCTCTTACCCATAAGTCTGATAGGAAATATGCTCCATGTTCTTCTAATTTAGAAATATAAATTTATAGAGAAAGCTACCCTTTAACCAGACTAACCAGAGTTGCACAGATAAACCACAACTAGGTCTTACATGCCTCTCTTGGCGTTTTCCTCTTTTCAACACGCTTAGCTTTGCACTATTTGGGGTTAGTTTAAGCAACACCAACTCAAAGGCCTGAGGTATCCCTTTTTATAAGTTGTCTCTCAGCAATCTCGAGTGGGGGATTCTCTTGATGCAGATATTGGCAGCAGCTGCTGCCTTCCTGCTCTTATAACATAGATGTCCTGCCTTTGAACTGTATTAATAATAGCTTAGGCACTAAAAATTTGCAGTGTAGTACCAGCAACCATGTGTTGTTATGGTTATTTAAAGCCATGGTAGAAGGCCTAGAATGCCAGGTTAAAAAGTTTGAATCTCATCCTGTTAGAATTAGGGAACCATTAGAGGTTTATGAGTAGGAGAATAATGTTGTGAAAGTGATATTGTAGGAAGAGTCATCTGGCTGGATAGGTTGGAGGAGGCAAAGACTAACGATAATAGCTAGCATTTATATAGAGCTTTAAGATTTGCAAAGCAAATTGGTCTTTGTATCCTGTGGACCTAGCACAATGCCTGGCCCACAATAGACACCGAATAACTGCTTGTTAATTGATTGATTGCAATATACTGGAGTGGATAGAGTGGACTTGGAATTAGAAAGACCCAGGTTTGGGGCAGCTAGGTGGTGTAGTGAGTAAAACACGGCCCTGGAATCAGGAGGACCTGAGTTCAAATCTGGCCTCAGATACTTGATATACTTACTAGCTGTGTGTCCTTGGGCAAGTCACTTAACCCCAATTGCCCTGCCTTCCCCCCTCCAAAAAAAGAGAAAGACCCAGGTTCAAATCCTGCCTGTAACCCTTAACTAGCTGTGAACTCCTAAGCAAGTCAGTTATTCTCATTTGATCCTCTGAATGACCCTTTGAGGTGCTATTATAATCCCTGTTTTACAGATGTGGAAACTGAGCCAGACAAGAGGCTAGGAGATAATTTTGAAGGTTTTTATAATAATCTAGTCAAAAAGTAATGAAGATTTGGAGGGGGAAACCAATTTGTGGGAAAAGATGATGAATTCTATTTCAAGAATATTGAGTGTGGGCAGAGCCAAGATGGTGGAGTACAGGCAGTGATTCAAGGGAGGTAAGCTAGAGAAGAATCAAGTGTATATGACTTGAGTGAAAAATTACTAATGGGAGCTAAAACAAAGCAAAAACCATTAATCACCTTCTAGTACAAGGGTTACTTCTGTTTCTTTCAATTCTTTAACATCTATTTTGCATCCTTCTTTGCTGTATTTTTTATGTCAAATATGGTGACAAATTGTATACTCCTTGTGTGATGAGGAGAGATACTCCCAGAATGCTGAGTTGATATCAGCCAGTGCCAAACCAAGATCTTACTGCACCTTTTTTTGCAACACTGTTTGTGACATCAGTTCTTGAAGGTACAGGCATATTATGAAAAGCATATTTGTACCCCCAGCCTGTGTTGTTAGTAGAGGGTGGTGGGTGGAGGAAAGAGAAAGGATGGAGATAGAAAAGGACATAAATTAGTCAGATTATTGAGCTTTCTCATCTATATCAATACCAACCAAATCCCCAAAGTCAAAATACAGCAGTTCCAATCCAAACCTAACCAGGGGGCCTCAACATAGCTATCAGATTTTAGTCACCTGTTTAGCTTTTGTCAAGTTTCAAAATCGTCTCAGGTGAAAGGGAATGGGGGGTTGGTGGTTGTGTCGGTGGATTGGAGACACATGTGAGAGTTGCTGTGGCAATAGAAACGGCAACTGATTGCCCTTTGGCAATTGATTAGATGTGTGGGAGACTGTGTAGTGAAGGAGGAGTTACAGACCTGGATAACTGGAAAGATGTTGTTCCTCTCAACAAAACAAGGAAGTTTGGAAGAAGGTTGGATTTGAGGAGAAAGGTAATAAGTTCTGTTTTGGACATAAGGAGTTTGAATCACCTGAGGGACAACTAGTTTGAAATGTTCAGTTAGTGATGGGGGGTGGGGGTGGGAAATATGGAGCTGGGAATCATCTTCATAGAGATGATAATTAAATCCATAGGATGTTATGATGTCATCTAGTGAGAATGTATAGAGAGAAGAGAAGGGATGGGGTGGTGGGACAGAACCTTGAAAGGGACATTCTACAGATAGGTGATGATCCAGAAAGGGAGATTGAGGATTAATTACATGGATGGGAGGAGAACCAAGAGAGTAGTCACCAAGTCCCATAGAAAAGAGAAGGTATCCCAGAGGAGAAGGTGATGAATAATATAAAATATTATAACTAGTAATTCCAGCTCACCAGTCAGTTGCCTGCCAAGAGCAGAGCATCTGTGAACTGGAATCTGCTTCCCTCCTGTCTTAGAAACACAACTCTTGTTTTAGATGTCCTTTGATCTTTAAACCAATGGCCTGCAATGATTTCTGATGCAGCAGAAATCACCTGTCTGCCTATTTAATCTACTACAAAGTTTTTTCTATGGTGGATTTGGAAAGAAATAGCCATTAAATTGTATGTAGAGGCTGCTCTACTGTCAATTTGTTTTTTTTCCCTTAAAGAAATATAATACCAACAAACATAGAGAATATAAGAACCTATGTTGTATGATCTACTGTTTGTTGATTTTTAAAGGTTTTATTTTTTAATTTTGTTTTATTTTACCATGTTTTTACACCATAGACCTTTTCTCTTATAATACCTCCCTGCCCAAGCCCTGCAGTATATTGAAAATAATCATTTAGGGGAGGTGGAGCCAAGATGGTGGCTGGAAAGCAGGGTCTTGCTTAAGCTCTCTCCCAAATCCCTCCAAAAAACCTGTAAAAAATGGTTCTGAACAAATTCTAGAGCTGCAGAACCCATGAAATAGCAGAGGGAAGCAGGTCTCCAGCCCAGGACAGCCTGGATGGTCTCTGGGAAGGGTGTATCACACCGTGCTGGGAGTGGAGCGCAGCCCAGCCTGGGCTACATGAGAACCAACCAGACTGGGAGTTGGGCAGAACAGGCCTGAGGGCCATGAATCACTGAGCTGTGGCAGTTACCAGACTTTTCAACCCACAAATGCCAAAGGCCACCATAGAGCAGGTTAGTGGGAAAACTGCTAGATAGGGGTGACAGTGGTCAGGCCCCAGCCCTGGGGTGGCTTAGGTGATGCAGCAGTGGCAGTGATAGCAGCAGGAAGCTCCTGTGGCTGCTTCCAGAGTTACAGCATCAGCTGCTTCCAGAGTCCCTGGCTTACACGGTGGGAGGAATCTAGCAGTGGATCAGAGTGGGAGTGCAAGGAGAGCTTTGCTAGTGCAAAGGCAGGTTCTCTTGCTGTGCCCTGCTTGGATCTGGGTTGTGGTCTTGGTTGGCAGTTCTTGGGGGAGGAGGAACATTGCTGTGGCAGAGCTTGTGGTGACACTGGAGTAGAAGTAGCTCTGAAAACAGCAGCACAGACCCTAAAGCTTGGGACAATGTACTCTTTACTCTATAAGCAGTCATACCCTGACAAAAAGTTCAAAGGTCAAGTAGTTGTCTGGGAACATGAACAAGCAGTGAAAAGGGACTCAGACTCAGATTTTAGAATCTTTTTGGTGACAAAGAAGATCAAAACATACAACCAGAAGAAGTTAACAAAGTCAAAGAGCTTATATCAAAAGCCTCCAAGAAAAATATGACTTGGTCTCAGGCCATGGAAGAGCTCAAAAAGGATTTGGAAAAGCAAGTAAGAGAAGTAGAGGAGAAATTGGGAAGAGAAATGAGAGTGATGCAAGAAGACCATGAAAAACAAGTCAACGACTTGCTAAAGGAGACCCAAAAAATACTGAAGAAAATAACACCTTAAAAAATAGACTAACTCAAATGTCAAAAGAGCTCCAAAAAGCCAATGAGGAGAATGCCCTGAAAGGTAGAATTAGCCAAATGGAAAAGGAGGTCCAAAAGACCACTGAAGAAAATATCACTTTAAAAATTAGATTCAAGCAAGTGGAAGCAAGTGACTTTATGAGAAATCAAGATATTATAAAACAGAACCAAAGGAATGAAAAAATGGAAGACAATGTGAAATATCTCATTGGAAAAACCACTGACCTGTAGAATAGATCCAGGAGAGATAATTTAAAAATGATTGGACCTGAAAGTCATGATCAAAAAAAGAGCCTAGACATCATCTGAAAGAATCCACTGATCACCTCTTGAAAAAGATCCCAAAAAGAAAACTCCTAGGAATATTGTAGCTAAATTCCAGAGTTTCCAGTTCAAGGAGAAAATACTGAAAGCAACCAGAAAGAAACAACTTGAGTATTGTGGAAACATAATCAGGATAATACAAGATCTAGCAGCTTCTACATTAAGGGACCAAAGGGCTTGGAATATGATATTCTGGAGGTCAAAGGAGCTAGGATTAAAACCAAGAATCACCTACCCAGCAAAACTGAGTATAATGCTCCAAGGAAACATATGGATTTTCAATAAAATAGAGGATTTTCAAGCTTTCTCAATGAAAAGACCAGAGCTGAATAGAAAATTTGACTTTCAAATACAAGAATCAAGAAAAGCATGAAAAGGTAAACAGGAAAGAGAAATCCTAAGGGACTTACTAAAGTTGAACTGTTATGTTTACATTCCTACATGGAAGGATGATGTGTATAATTCATGAGACCTTTCTCTGTATTAGGGTAGCTGAAGGGAATATACATATATATAGACAGAGGGCACAGTGTAAGTTGAATATGAAGGAATGATATCTAAAAAAATTAAATTAAATTAAGAGGTTAGAGCGGAATATATTGAGAGAGGGAAAAAGGGAGAGATAGAATGGATTAAATTATTTCACATAAAACTGGAAAGAAAAAGCAGTTTTGTTGGAAGGGAAGATGGGGCAGGTGAGGGGGAATCTTGCTCTCATCAGATTTGACTTGAGGGGGGAATAACATACACACTCAATTGAGTATCTTACCCCTCAGGAAAGTAGGGGGAAGGGGATAAAAAAGAAAGGATGATAGAAGGGAGGCCAGATAGGAGGTAATCAAAAGCAAACAGTTTTGAAAAGGGACAGGGTCAAGGGAGAAAATTGAATAAAAGGGGACAGGATAGGATGGAGGGAAATAGAGTTAGTCTTATACAACATGATTATTGTGGGAGTGTTTTGCATAATGATGCATGTGTGGCCTATGTTGAATTGCTTGCCTTCTTAGGGTGGGTGGGAAGGGAAGAGGGGAAAGAATTTGGAACTCAAAGTTTTAAAAGCAGATGTTCGAAAAAAGTTGTTTTTGCAAGCAACTGGGAAATAAGATATATAGGGAGTGGGGCATAGAAATCTATCCTGCTCTACAAGAAAGTGAGAGGAAAGGGGATGGGGTACAGGGAGTGGGGTGACAGAGGGGAGGGCTGACTGGGGAATGGGGCAATCAGAATATATGCCATCTTGAAGTGGGGGGGAGGGTAGGTAGAAATGGGGAGAAAATTTGTAACTCAAAATCTTGTGGAAATCAATGTTGAAAATTAAAATATTATATAATAAAACATAAAAACAAAACAAAAAAATTTTAAAAAGAAAATAATAATTTAAAGAGAAACGACTGACAAAGTAACTAAATGTGTTGGTTCTGATAGCATATGTGACATTTCATAGCTATCGTCCTCCATCTCTGTACATAAAGAAGTAGGTTTCATTTTAATGCTTGTGCATTAGAGTTAATCAATTTTACTGCCTTAGCATTGTTTTTGTTTACAAAATTGAAGTGGTAGGTTGTTCTCCTTGTTCTGCCTATTCAGTTTTGTATAATTTTGTACAAGTGTTTCCAGGTTTCTCTGAATTACTCATATTTATTGTTTCTTAAAATGCTAGTACCTAGTATTTTTATAATACTTACAGTATTCCAGGAACTGTGCTAAGCACTCTACAAATATTATCTCATTTGATACTTAGCACAAGCATCTGCGTGGCAGGTGCTGTTATTATCCTCATTTCACAGTTGAGGAAACTGAGGCAAAGAGGTTAAGTGACTTGCCCTTGTTTAAGGGTCACGCAGCTGGTAAATGTCTGAAGCTAGATTTGAATTCAGATCGTCCTGACTCCAGGCCCAGCACTCTATTCACTGCATCCAATGTCCCTTTATTAATGAGTCAAGGAGGCTTGGAGCATTAAGAGAATTAATTTCCCAGCAGATTAATTTGCCATTAAATGAACATCTGGCCAAGTGAACCGAGCAGCTCAGAGCTATAATCTTTCTAAGACAAGGGTGGAATACTCTGTTTAGCACATCTCCTCAACCACTTCTAGGCCAGAGAGCTTTTAGTGAATAAATTATGGGGGGCTGGTGATGACCATTTAAAATCTAACTTTCCAAAATAATTTAGCTGCCTAATTTGACCTGCAAAATTTTCATGGTCTCCACCAAAATTCACCAGCAGCATCTCTTTCTCCTAGCTAAAGGACAGGAAGACTGGAATATGTTCATAATTGGTTGACTACTTGATGTTCAATAGGCCTGCCCTGATTTCTTTAAAGCTTTGGGCAGTTGGGGCTATACTTATTTTCATATCACTATAGAGATATTTCCAGTAAGTGATGCTTGGGCCTCCTATGTCCAAACTAGAGGAAGAATTGGGTGAAGAATATTTCTCAGAATGAAAGTGATCAGGGCAAATTCTGGAGATGACATTTGGGAATATGGAAGCATATTGAATTCTTCCCCACTCTGATATGGACCACTATAAACAGCCCCATTGATCTATCAAACTGAGTTCCCCAAGAGGATTGTTTTGAGGACAAATTAAAGAGTTCCCCCTCTTGCCAGGTTCAGGGCCTTCTAAGATGAGTGTTTCAGTTTTAAACTGCATGAGTAACAAGGGTGGGAAGCTCTGGAGGAGAGTCAAGAGAACATGATGGGTTTCTCTGTTCAGAAAGCAAGTAGCTTTCCTTTTTGCCAGCTATAATTCTCATGTGCTTTCCTGTGTAAGAAGCAGAACATATTGGAATAATCTGACCTAGATGTAAACTCATATATGAATCACATTGGCTGTGTTTTTATCCAGGAAGAAAGGCAGCAATTGGCAGTGGAAAAAAACATTTTGGCCACTATATCTCTGTACAAATCCAGGGACAATATGGGCCCAATATCACCCCAAAACAACATTCCAGTTAACAGACATCCGGTTGGCTACCTCAAGTGGAGACAGAGTTACACAACATAGGCCTTTGTTCAAATTCTTCCCCTCTACCTCTTATCAACAGCATTTTCAGTTTTTCAGGGCTTGAGGTTCAGCCATTTAGATTCTGTTCACTATTCTATTGCTAGCAGGCATAAGGGAAGACAAGGACATGGTTTTTTGTTATAAGTAATCATGAAGAAAGGAGCCAGAAGAGCTATCTTTCAAGATGTTGCAATTAGGAAGTTGTCTTTTAAAAACACCGTGGAAGGTTCCTTGCTGTTTAAAATCATCATATTCCCCAGAACTTACAAAATGTCTGGCCACATTAAAGCCCTATCTATGATGATATCTCCTCTTGGCATGGAAATAACATTTAGTTCTTAAAGGTTATTTTTTCCCACCCTTTCTTTGATCTCTTTGAGGGTAAAGGCTTACTAGTAGTATCATGGAATCAAAATGTATGTACTGTTTAGTGACCTTTTGGGCAGAGTTCCCAACTGCTTTCCAGAATGGCTGGACCAATTCATGGCAGTACATTAGTGTGCCTCTTTTTCCTTAATTCCACCATTTTTCATTTTCCTAATCTGTCATCTTTGCCAATATGATGAGTGTGAAGTGAAACCTCGTAGTTGCTTTAATTCACATTTTGTAATTATTAGTGATTTGGTACACTTTTTCACATGGCTGTTGATAACTTGGATTTCTTTCTTTGAAAACTGCCTGACCATATCTTTTGGTCCTTATGTATCTCAGAAATGAGATATTTTTCAGATAAGCTTGCAGCAAAATTTTTTCCCTAGTTAACTGTTTTCCTTCTAATTTTAGCTGCATTGGTTTTGTTTGTGCAAAAACTTTTTAATTTTTATAATTAGAACTCTCCATTTTATCTTCTGTGTTGCTCTCCATTCCTTATTTGGTCATGAACTGTTTCTCTATCCACAAATCCAAAAGGTAATTTCTTCCTTGATTCTTTAATTTGTTTATGATATTATCTTTTACATCTAAGGAGTCTATCCATTTGGAGCTAATCTTGTTATATGATGCGAGGTATTAGTCTACGTCTACTTTCTGCTAGATTACTTTCCAATGTTCCCAGAAGTTTTTGTCAAATACTGAGTTCTTATACAAGTAGCAGGGGTCTTTGGGTTTATCAAACAATAGGCTACTAGGTTTGTCATAGGTATGTTATGTGCCTAATCTGTTCCACTGATCAACTTCTCTATTTTTTTAACCAGTGCCATATTATTTTGATTACCACTTTGTAGTTTAGTTTGAGATCTCTCTATCTAGTTTTTTCAATATTTCCCTTGAGATTCTTGACCTTTTGTTCCCCCAAATGATTTTATTACTATTTTCTAGCTCCATAAAGTAATTCTTTGGTAGTTTGTTACAGCTCTAAATAAGGTAATTGATATAGGTAGTATTGTCATTTTGTTATTTTAGCTCAGCTTTTCCATAAGTAGTTGTTATTCAGTTGTTTATGTCATGTCCAACTCTTCTTGACCCCATTTGGAATTTTCTTGGCAAAGATACTGGAGTGGTTTGCCATTTCCTTCTCCATCTCATTTTACAGATGAGGAAACCAAGGCAAACAAGGTTAAATAACTTTCCCAGAGTAAGTGTTCGACGCCAGATTTGAACTTGGGAAGATGAGTCGTCCTGACTCCAAGCCCAGTGCTCTATCCTCTGCACTGCTTAGCTGCTCATCAATGCAATCTACTATGATTCACAAAGTATTTATTAAGTACTTACTGTGGACATGGTACTGTACTGTGTGCTGTGAAGCTCCTGCCCTCAAAAAACTTACATTCTATTAGGGTTATCTTCCACCAACTTCTTGCATAAGATTTCACAAATCAGATCATAGTTTAAGCCAATATTGCCTCTTTCCATTTGGCAAGGAAATCAAGTGTTTGCCAGTTTAGGCAGTTTTTAGATGATTTTTTTTTCATTACAGTAATCATTTTGCTTAGGTTAAACTTCATTACCAAATTATGATAGTCTGTATTTTCTCTTCTGTTTTGTCTTGTTTTGTTTTCTTTCTCATGGTTTCTCCCATTTGTTATAATTCTTCTATGCAACATGACTAATGTGAAAATATGCTTAATAGGAATGTATGTGTAGAGGCCATATCAGATTACATGCTGTTTTAGGGAGGGAGAGGAGAGGGGGGGTAGAAAATTTAAAACATATGGAAGTGAATGTTGAAAACTGAAAATAAATTAATTAATTTTTAAAAATTATGATAGCCTGTATTGATGTCTGTTCTTTTAGATATTTTTCAGCTTGAGCAGCTTGTTAAAAAGGTCAGGTTAGAATGCCTCGATTTCATTTAGTATTTTTTCCTCTTTTTTTTTAATTCTTTATTTTTGTTTAGTTTAGTATTGATTTTGATCTTTGCTCTAATTAGTTGGTTATCTTGTCTGAGTGTACATAAACATCTGATTTGGAGATAATTGCTACATTGGCAACCAATCTATTTCTTTCTATTGAAAGTTATGATTGTTATAATATTTAATATTCTAACATATTATATTAACATTATAACATTATATTAACATATAAATATATAATAATATATAAATAAATATGTAATATGTGCAATAAATAAATAATACATAAAATTTATATAAATATATAGTTATATAACTTTCTATTGAAGTATAATCAATTTCATTTTTTTGTAATGTTATTTGATGCTTGCCATGTTCAGCTCCTCCTTACATTCTTCTTTTTTTCAGTATTTTTAAAATATTTATTTAATATTTTATTCCCTTCCCCCAATTATATTTAAAAACAATTTTTAACATTTGTTTTAAAATTTTTTTTTAAAAATAGTGACTTTATGAGAAATCAAGATATTATAAAACAGAATCAAAGGAATGAAAAAATGGAAGACAATGTGAAATATTGCCTCCCCTAGAAGACAAGCAATTTGACATAGGGTATACATATGCAATTATGCAAAACATTTCCATATTAGTCATGTTGTAAAAGAAAACACTGACCAAAAAACTCCAAGAATACTGAGATTAAAAAAAAGTACGCTTTGATCTACATTCAGACTCCATTTTTTTCTCTGAAGATGGATAAGATTTTTCATTGTTCTATCCTTTGGAATTGTCTTGGGTCATTATATTGCTAAGCATAACTAAGTCATTCACAATTGATCATCATGCAATATTACTGTTACTGTGTACAATGTTCTTCTGGTTCTGCTTATTTCATTTTGCATCAGTTCATGTAAGTCTTTCCAGGTTTTTCTAAGAGCATCCTGTTCATCATTTCTTAGAGTAGAATAGTATTCCATCATGATTATATACCACAACTTGTTCAACCATCCCCCAATTAATGGGCATCTTCTCAATTTCCAATTCTTTCCTACTGCTAAAAGAGCTTCTATAAATATTTTTGGACCTATAGGTCCTTTTCCTTTTTTAAAATCTCTTTGGGATTCAGAACTAGTAGTGGTATTGCTGGGTCAAAGGGTATGCATGGTTTTATATCCCTTTGGGTATAGTTCCAAATTGCTCTCCAGAATGGCTAAATCCATTCATAACTCCACCGACAGTATAATAGTGTCTCAATTTTCCCACATCCCCTCCACCATTTGTCATTTTCCTTTTCTGTGACATTAGCCAATCTGATAGCTATGGGGGGTAGCTCAGAGTTGTTTTAATTTGCATTCCTCTGATCAATAGTGACTTAAAGCATTTTTTCATATGGCGATAGATAGCTTTGATTACCTCATCTGAAAACTGCCTGTTCATATCCTTTGACCATTCATCAAGTGGGGAATGGCTCTTATTTTTAGAAATTTGACTCAGTTCTCTACATATTTGAGAAATGAGACCTTTATCAGAGAAACTTGCTATAAAAAATTTGTTCAGTTATGATTACTATTTCCCTTCATCCTGTTCCCCATTTATCATCCTCCTCTCTTTGTCTCCTTTCAATCTGTGTATCCTCAAAAGTGTTTTACTTCTAACTACTGCCTTTCCCAATTCTCCCTCTCTTTTGTCAGCACCCCCTTCTCTTATACCTTTTCCCTTCTACTTTCCTGTAGGGTAAGATAGATTTCTATACCTGACTGAGTATATATGTTATTCCCTCTTTGAACCAATTCAAATAGTAAGGTTCAAGCGCTACCCCCTCCCACCCCCACCTCCCCTATCTTCCTTTTCACTGTAAAAGCTCACTCATATCTCTTTTATGTGAGATAATTTACCTCATTGTATCCCCTTCTTTCAGTGTGTTCCTCTTTCTTACCCCTTAATTTTAACATTTTTAGATATCAACCCATCATATTCCACTCACATCTATGCCCTCTGGCTATGTATACTCCTAACTGCCCTGATAGTGAGAAGGTTCTTAGGAATTACAAGTATCACCTTCCTGTGCAGGAATGTTAATAGTTTAACCTTATTCAACTGCTTATGATTTTTCTTTCCTGTTTACCTTTTGTATCTCCTTTATACCTTTTATACTCTTCTTGAGTCTTTTATTTGCAAGTCAAATTTTCTATTCAGCTCTGGTCCTTTTACCAGGAATACTTGAAAGTCCTCAATTTCAGTAAATATCCATTTTCCCCCTGAAGGATTACCATATTTCCCCATGTATAAGACACAACTTAGTTTTGGGGCCCAAAATTTGAAAAAAAAATGTATTACATAAAGTTATTGAACTCAAGTTTTATTCATCTGCTCATAGCTTTCAGGCATCTTTTTGGGCAAGTCTGGTGCATGTACACATGCTTAGTCCATTCCATTTCATGAACCTGAAGCACCAACTGTGTCCTTTGAAATCAGTAACTTCTTTTTCATCAGCAATTCTTCTTGCCTCATGCTGAACCATCTTTGCGGACACAGGAATTCCAATTGCCCTTTGCTCTTCAATCCATATCTTCAATTCCCTCTCTAAATCAGGCCATTTTGCTGACTTGCCACTCATGGCCTTCTGCTGTAGTGTTTTCAGTAGGGTTTCTTCTTCCCATAGCCAGTCTTGGATTGTTTTCTCAGTTGGAGAAAGGCCAAATTACGTTCAGCAGCACGATTTCCATTCACTTTTGCAAACTGGATCACTTTTAACTTGAATTCAGCACTGTGTGAAAATCTTTTCTAAGCCATTTCTGGGCAGAACATGGCAAAATGTAACCTAATATACTGGTAACAAATGCAAAACAATAAGCGCAAAGACAACAAGCGCGAAAAAGTGGGAAATGCAAGTAAAAAAATCTCCAACAATGAGCGTGAAAAAGTGGGAAATGCAAGTAAAAACATCTACAACCACTGTGTAAGATGCACCCAGTTTTTAGACCCCAAATTTTTCATAAAAGGGTGTGTCTTGTACCTGGGGAAATACGGTATACTCAGTTTTGCTGGGTAAGTGATTCTTGGTTGTAATCCTAGTTCTTTTGTCCTCCAGAATGTCATATTGTGAGCCCTCTGATCCTTTAATGTAGAAGCTGCTAAATCTTGCGTGATCCTGACTATGGCTCCATAATATTTGAATTATTTCTTTCTGGCTACTTGCAATATTTTTTCCTTGAACTGGAAGCTCTGGAATTTGGCTATAATATTCCTAGGAGTTTTGATCAGCAGATTCTTACAGTTTGTATTTTACTCTCTGTTTCTAGGATATCAGGGCAGTTTTTCTTGATAATTTCTTGAAATATGATGTCTAGGCTCTTTTTTTAAAATCATGTCTTTTAGGTAGCCCAATAATTCTTAAATTATCTTTCCTCAGTCTATTTTCCAGGTCAGTTATTTTTTCCAATGAGATATTTCACATTTTGTTTTATTCTTTCATTCTTTTTACTTTGCTTTATTATTACTTAATGTCTCATGGAGTCATTAACTTCCGCTTGCCCATTTCTAATTTTTCAGGAATTATTTTCTTCAGTGAACTTTTCTATTTCCTTTTCCATTTGGCCAATTTTGCTTTTCAAGGAATTCTTTTCTTTGGTGAATTTTTATACCTTTTTATACCTTTTTTCTTGGCCAATTCTGCTTTTTAAGGAGTTCTTCTCTTTGGTGGATTTTTGTGCCTCTTTTACCATTTTGACTTATTTTGGTTTTTTAAGGTGTTATTTTCCTCAGGGGTGTGTGTGTGTGTGTGTGTGTGTGTGTGTGTGTGTGTGTGAATCCTTTACCAAGCTGTCTGGTTTTTTTTTCCTATAATTTTCTTTCATTACTCTTATTTCTTTTCCCAATTTTTCTTCTGTCTCTCTTATTTGATTTTTAAAATCCTTTTTGATCGCTTCCAGGAATTCTTTTTGGGCCTAAGACTAATTCATATTTTTCTTTGAGTCTTTGGTTGTAGCAGTTTTGACTTTGTTTTTTGAGTTTGTGCTTTGATCTTCCCTGTCAGCATATTAACTTTTAATGATCAGGTTCTTTTTTTCTTGTTTGCCCATTTTCCAGCCTATTTCCAGACTTGTGACTTTATGGTAAAGTTGGGTCTGTTCCTTGGGAGGAGGGAGCATTGTTCCAGCTTCAGGTTTTTTGTGCATCTTTTTCAAAACTAGTTCTATAGATCTATAAGTTTTCAGTTCTTCCAAGGTGGTATGATCTAAAGAAATTGTGTTTACTACCTTCCTGGCCTGTACTCTGGTCTATGAGAGACCACAAGTGCTCTTTTTTGCCCTGGGACTGTGATCAGGATTCCCACTCCTCTGTGGCTACAAGATCTGGTATTCTAGTGCTCCTCTTTGCCCTAGGACTGCAACCCAGATCTGTATATAGGCTGTGTAGCAAAGGCCAGCAAAGGGACCCCTGTAGTCTTTTTCTGACCAGTTGTCCAATCCTCTTAAACATCCATGGGCTAAGAGCTCCAGACACTGCTGCTGCCACTGTTGATTCAGTGGCAGCCAAGGCCTGCTGTTCATTTGCTGGGGGGCAGCCTGTGCTGGACTGGGCTCCACTCTCACCCTGGTATGACAGAACTTTCCTACCAAACTTCTAAGTTGTCTTAGTCTGCGAAATGGTTTCATCCTGTCCTTTTGTGAGTTCTGCCACTCCAGAATTTGTTTTGAGGCATTATTAAAAATTATTTAGAAGGGAATTTGGGGGAACTCAAGTAAAACCCCTTTTCTCTGTCATCTTGGCTCTCCTCACACTCTTCTTGAGGAAAATATTCATGATTCATATAGGTGTGTGAGACTTCTGTGTAATCCACAAGCTTTTGGCCTCTTTTTTTTTTTAAACCCTGAGCCATAATTTCCAACAGATTTTTGTTGTCCAACCCTATCCTCATCTTTGCATTGATGTCACTGAGTATTCACTTGAAGGGACTTGTCAAATTTTGTAGAATTTCTTTACCTATTTATCTTTCATAACTGAGTTAGGTGCATAAACTGCAGTTAGCTTGATGGTGGTCTTCTGGAAAATTCTCATTATGAATTCTGCTGTGCAAAATGATCAAGTGTTCCTTGCAATTGTATTTCTTTTTTGACTTTGGCTGCATGATAAAATAAATTACACCTTTCTTTTAAGTCTCCTCTCCAAAGAGGATCCATGAACCATTCTTCCGCTCAGTTGCAGCTTCCTTTTGTCTTCTACTTTTATTTATATTGATTATGTCAAGATTAATATGATTCACTTCCTCCAGAAGTACTTCTACTCATAGGTTGCTGGAAAGTTACCTCACACATAAAATGCCAACACCTCTTAATGCTTATAAATTTTCTAAAAAATAGTGTGATTCTTAGTTTCCATTGCCCTATTTTTTCCCTCACCACTGCTGAAGAAACAGAGTGAGCCATGTAGGACTGAGGGCCATTTTAAACTTTTCTTCATTCATAGGTTAACATGGACAAAGAATTCATCACCCAGTGACTACCCTTTTTGGTGTGGAAACTCTGTAATTTATTAGGTTGGTCCCTGAGAAAAACATCTATTACCTGGACTGAACTCAAAGCCTTTCTAGCAGAACTTGCCAGAATTTACATGCTGCTTATATTGCCTTTGTGTTTACATGCATATGTGAAACAACCTACATGAGGGATTAGAGTAGGATTTTGTAGATATTTCTAACAAATTCCTAAAAATATTTTATAGAACAGATACAAAATGTAAAGTCCTCATTTGGCCATAAAAGCTGGGCCCTACTGGGGGCAGTGAGAAGGGTAAACATAGCACCTCCTATCTTATTGCTCTACATTTCCAGACTCAGTGAGGGCAAAAATAGTGCCAAGTTTGCCCCAAATAAGACCCTGAGACATAGCAGGTTCCTGTCTTGGAACACACCACCGTGGTACATTTGGCTGTCAACCTCTTGTCTCTTTTCTTTGGGATGGATGCCCTCGCCTTGAGGCAGAGAAATCCAAGGTTTGTTCCCCTTGCCAATAACAAAAATGTTGGAAAGCATGGTGGCAAAGCTATTGCCATTGGTATATTCATGTGGACCACATCAAAGGAGGCTGGATCTTTCTCCCTGTTGGTGATCCTATTAGTTTGACCAAAGTTGGTTCCACCAATTACCATACATAGATTACCAGTATCAAATTTGATGAAATCCGTGATCTTACCAGTCTCCAGATCAATCTGAATGGTGTCATTCACTTTGAGCAGATTTGGATGCAGTTGGTGCATTGTGAATCATTACCTTTGTGTCCACAAAGGTCTTTTTCACTTTGCACAGTTCGTACTTTGCCTCTTCAGTTCTAATACAGTGAACAGCAAGGTGGGCCTTGGTGCCATATACCAGATGGAAATACTTGCTGGTCTTCTTACTGCTGATAACAGCCATGAAACCAGCAGAGTAGGTCATTCCCTGTATGGATCTTGCCATCAATCTTGATAAACTGCTGCATGCAGATCTTCTTAACCTTATCATCCATTAAGATGTACTTGAGTCAATTGTGGAGAAAGATGATGAGTGGGAGGTACCACCTCAGTTTGTAGGAGGATATGGATGGTCTGGGAGCAAATACACAGGTCAGCTTGTCCAGCATCAAGTGCTTGGGGATGGCCACATGCTTTGGGTGCTTCTTGGGCCCATGAGTCATGGCTTCAGGGAGCAAGGGAAAGGGCCCACTGCTTCCAGGCTGAGGAAATAGGCAAGGGACTATAAAATAGATAAAAGTTGAATTAGGATAGAGCTAAGATATCAACACATCTTAACCATCCTTAACCAAATACTCTCATTACTTGATAGAATTGGAGCTATTAGTATAGGTCTTTTCTTGAGTAAAGAGCTGTTATAAGTATCCATTCACTCAACAAGGATATATTAAGTGCCTTTTATATGCAGTGCTTACCTACATTAGTAGAGGTGATTCCTTACCAAAAGCTCCCCATCTCCCATCAGGTGGTAGGGATATAAAGGCAGAGACAGAATAATCTCTTCAAAGATCTTACTCTTGTGGCATAGATATAGACAGTGTCAGTTATTCAATAATACTGTTTGCTAGGCACTGGGGATACAATAAAGGGAAGAAGATAGTCCCTCAAGGAACTTCTGGTCTAACGGGGGAGATACCATGCAAACAACTTTTTTTTAAACAAGGTCTTTACAGGATAAACTGGAGAAAATCAATAGAGGGAAGCCATTAACATTACAGGGGTTTGGGGAAAGGCATCTTATAGAAGATAGGATTTTAGCTGGGACTTGAAGGAAGCCAAGAGGCAGGGATGATGTACTTCATAAGTATTCTATTTGATACTTATACTGCAATAATGCAAACATCTCACTTGGTTTCATAAGCTTCCTAGCTTAAGCGGGCGGAAAGGCAGGGTATCATTTTATTTATTATCTAGTGAAAGAATATAATATGTAATTTATGTACAGGAAGAATTCTTCTCAAGACATTGAACAAGTGGTCATGAGGTGGGCTGGGGCATATCTTCATCTCCTTACTGGGTTTCTGCACCCACTGAGGATTACAAGGAAGCCCTACTGTGTGCAGAGTGAACATACCACCTCCTGTCTTATTGCTTTACATTTCCAGACTCAGTGAAGGCAAAAACACTGCCAAGCTTGCCCCAAATCAGACTCTGAGACACAGCAGATTTCTGTCTGGGAACACACTACTTCTTGCATCTACTTCTGCCTGTTTCAGTATGGGTTTCCAGACATTTCCTAGGACATAACTACTTGACAGATAAAGAAGCTGAAATCTGTACTAGAAACTACAGGGTCAACCTTGAACCTTAAAATACCTACCTTCATGAATGGACCTCACTGTTATTCTACACATATTCATTTCTCAGTGGTTAGTATACTCCTACCCTATTTTGCTCCCTCAGTCTCTTATAGTGAATGCCATATTGCTAGAGAACAAATGCCTCTTCTGAACACTCACTGCCCACTCCTTCTTTCCTGGAGAGAGTCCATCCTCACTGTTCATAGACCTTCATCTTCCTATATTGACCTGGACTAGAAAAAAAGACTCTCTTTAATTTTCCCTTGGATTTCTTAACTAGGAGTTTGACACTGTAAGAAATACTTTATTATATTGTTTTTTTGAGATTTTTTGTTTTTAGTTTGCAACACTCGGTTCTACATAATTTTGAGTTCCAGATTTTCTTCCCCTCCTCTCCCCCCTCCATCCCCAAGATGGCATGGAATCTGATACATCTTCTACATATAACTTCACATTGAACTTATTTACACAATGGTCAGGTTGTAAAGAAGAACTATGACCAATGGAATGAATCATGAGAAAGAAGAAACAAAACCAAAAAAAAAAACCCCAGAAACAAAAACAAAAGAGAAAAAAAAACAAAGGGAAAAAAAAGGCGAGCATAAGGTGTGCCTCAATTTGTATTCAGACTGCATAGTTCTTTCTCTGGATGTAGATAGCTCTCTCCATCGTGAGTCCTTTGGAGTTGTCTTTGCACCTTGTATTGCTGAGAAAAGCAAAGTCTGTCAGGGTTAGTCGTCACAGAATCCATATATCTGTGGTTGTGTATGATGTTCTCCTGGTTCTGCTCCACTCACTCAGCGCTATATCGTGTAGGTTTTTCCAGGTTGTTATGAAGTCCGTATCATCCCCATTTCTTATAGTACAATAGTATTCCATTACATGCATATACCACAGCTTGTTCAGTCATTCCCCAATTGATGGGCATCCCCTCGATTTCCAATTCTTAGCTACCACAAAAAGGGCTGCTGTTAATATTTTTGTACATATGAGTCCTTTTCCCACTTGTGTGATCTCTTTGGGATACAACCCTAGAAGTGATATTGCTGGCTCAAAGGGTATGAACATTTTCTATAGCCCTTTGGGCATAGTTCCAAATTGCTCTCCAGAATGGCTGGATCAGTTCACAATTCCACCAGCAATGTAACAATCTTTAATCTTCCCACATCCTCTCCAGCATTTATCATTTTCCTGTTTTGTCATTTTAGCCAATGTGACAGGAGAGATGTGGTACCTAAGAGTTGTTTTGATTTGCATTTCTCTAAACAGTAGTGATTTTGAGCATTTTTTCATATGCCTATAAATATCTTTAATTTCTTTCTCTGAAAACTGCCTGTTCATATCCTTTGACCATTTCTCAATTGGGGAATGACTTGTATTCCTATAAATTTGGTTCAGTTCCCTGTATATTTTAGAGATGAGGTTTTTATCAGGGACACTAGTTGTAAAGATTTTCTCCCAATTTTCTGCTTCCCTCCTAATCTTTGTTGCATTGGCCTTTTTTATGCAAAAACATTTCGATTTAACATAATCAAAATTATCCATTTTGCATTTTATAATGCTCTCTATCTCACTGTGTCATGAATTCTTTTCTTTTCCATAAATCTGATAGGTAAACTATTCATTGCTCTCCCAAATTGCTTATAGAATCAGACTTTATTCCTAAATTGTGAGCCCATTTTGACTGTATTTTGGTATATGGTGTAAGATATTGGTCTATGCCCAGTTTCTGCCCTACCATTTTCCAATTTTTCCAGCAGTTTTTGTGAAACAGTGAATTCTTAGCCCAGAAGCTGGATTCTTTGGGTTTATCCAAGAGTAGATTGCTATAGTCATTGACTTCTGCGTCTTGTGTACCTATCCTATTCCACTGATCCATGACTCTGTGTCTTAGCCAGTACCAGGTAGTTTTGATGACTGCTACTCTATAGTACAGTTTAATATCTGGTATGACTAGGCCACCTTCCCTAGCATTTCTTTTCATTAATACCCATAGAGAGCTAGCTCTGGGAAAGTCCATTCTGGGATATAGATACAGGTCACAGGCCTGTTCTTGCCCTTGGGCTGATAACTCAACACCTGGGCTCTCCATCCCTCCCTCAGCATACATGTGCTGTGCAGGATGAAGGCTCTTCAAGTCTCGTTGGTACACGTGTTCTCTCCAAAACCCCCATGGCACACAGTTGCTAAATACCACCCGTGGGCTATTAATACAATATTGTTTATGGTAAAGGTAAAAGGGGAACAAAAGCACGTGGAAGTTGTGCATTATGCAAATGCCTCACACATGGATTTGTTGATTCTGCTTGCCTAAAAGGTATATAAGCCCTGTCCCTCAGTTAAATAACTATTTATTTAAGCTGCTCTTTACTCTTCTGCCTGGCCTGTGTTTTGTGTTTTTCTTTTCACTCTCCACAGCATTCGACCATCTCTGGCCATTTCGGCACCACAGCCACTGGTGGCAAATACCCTAGATATTCTAGACCTCTTATTCTTCCAGATGAATTTTGTTATTATTTTATCCAGCTCTGTAAAATAATTTTTTGGTAGTTCGATTGGTGTGGCACTGAATAGATAGATTAATTTAGGTAAAATTGTCATTGTTATTATAATCGCTTGGCCTAACCATGAGCAACTGATATTTTTCCATTTATTTAGATCTGACTTTATTCGCGTGAAAAGTGTTCCATAATTATGTTCATATAGACCCTGGGTTTGCCTTGGCAGGTAGACTCCCAAATATTTTATAGTGTCTACAATAACTTTGAATGGAATTTCTCTTTCTATCTTTTGCTGTTGGGCTTTGTTAGTAATTTATAAGAATGCCAAGGATTTATTTGGGTTTATTTGATATCCTGCAACTCTGCTACAGTTGTTTATTATTTCAAGTAGTTTTTTAATTGATTCCCTAAGTAAATCATCATCTCATCTGCAAAAAGTGATAATTTAGTTTCTTCTTTGC
Organism: Trichosurus vulpecula; assembly: GCF_011100635.1. Classification (NCBI taxonomy): domain Eukaryota; kingdom Metazoa; phylum Chordata; class Mammalia; order Diprotodontia; family Phalangeridae; genus Trichosurus; species Trichosurus vulpecula. The sequence goes on from NC_050581.1 coordinate 71,898,851, forward strand.
CTATTTTAATTCCTTCGATTTCTTTTTCTTCTCGTATTGCTATAGCTAACATTTCTAGTACCAAATTGAATAGCAGAAGTGATAATGGACATCCTTGTTTCACCCCTGAACTTATTGGGAATGCACCTAACTTATCCCCATTACAAATAATGCTCATTAATGGTTTTTGGGTAGATGCTATTTATAATATGGAAGGCTCCATTTATTCCTATGCTTTCTAGTGTTTTTAATAGGAATGAGTGTTGTATTTTGTCAAAGGCTTTTTCTGCATCTATTGAGATGATCATATGGTTTCTGCTAGTTTTGTTGTTGATATGATCAATTATGCTGATAGTTTTCCTAATATTGAACCAGCCTTGCATTCCTGGAATAAATCCTACCTGATCACAGTGTATTATTCTTGTGATAAGTTGCGGCAATCTTTTTGCTAATGTTTTATTTAAATTTTTTTGCATCGATATTCATTAGGGAAATTGGTCTATGATTTTCATTCTCTGTTTTGACTCTTCCTGGTTTGGGTATTAGTACCATATTTGTGTCATAGAAAGAATTTGGTAGGACTTCTTCTTCACCTATTTTCCCCAATAGTCTATAAAGTATAGGAATTAATTGTTCTTTAAATGTTTGATAAAATTCACCTGTAAAACCATCTGGCCCTGGAGATTTTTTTCCTAGGGAGTTCATTGATGTCTTGCTCAATTTCTTTTTCTGAGATGGGGTTAATTAAAAATTTTACTTCCTTTTCTGTTAAGCTGGGCAATTTATATTTTTGTAGATATTCATCCACATCCCTAAGATTGTCAAATTTATGGGCATACAATTGGGCAAAATAATTCCTAATTATTGTTTTGATTTCCACTTCATTAGAGGTGAATTCACCCTTTTCATTTTTGATACTGGTAATTTGATTTTCTTCTTTCTTTTTTTTTAAATCAAATTGACCAAAGGTTTATCAATTTTATTGGTTTTTTTTTCATAAAAAGCAGCTCTTGGTTTTATTTATTAATTCAATAGTTTTCTTGGTTTCAATTTTATTAATCTCTCCTTTGATTTTCAGTATTTCTAATTTGGTATTTGATTGGGGATTTTCACTTTGTTCTTTTTCTAGCTTTTTCAGTTGCATGCCCAATTCATTGATCTCCTTTTTCTCTATTTTATTCATGTAAGCATTTAGAGATATGAAACTTCCCCTAAGAACTGATTTTGCTGCATCCCATAAGTTTTGATATCTTGTCTCATTATCGTCATTCTTTTGAATGAAAGTATTAAATGTTTCTCTGATTTCTTCTTTGGCCCACTCATTCTTTAGAATTAGATTATTTAGTTTCCAATTAATTTTTAGTTTATTTTCCCATGGTTCTTTATTATAAATAATTTTTATTGCATCATGATCTGAAAAGGATGCTTTGACTATTTCTGCCTTTCTGCACTGGATTGTGAAGTTTTTATGCCCTAGTACATGGTCAATTTTTGAGTATGTGCTGTGTACCACTGAGAAGAAAGTATATTCATTTTTATCCCCATTCAGTTTTCTCCAGAGGTCTATCATATCTGCCTTTTCTAAAATTCTGTTCACCTCCTTAACTTCTTTCTTATTTATTTTGAGGTTAGATTTATCAAGTTCAGAGAGGGGTAGGTTGAGGTCTCCCATTATTATAGTTTTGCTGTCTATTTCTTCCTATAACTCCCTCAACCTCTCCTCTAAGAATATGCATGCCATACCACTTGGTGCATATATGTTAAACAATGATATTGCTTCATTGCTTATGGTGCCTTTTAGCAGGATGTAGTGTCGTTCCTCATGTCTTTTAATTAAATCTATCTTTACTTTTGCTTTGTCTGAGATTAGGATTGTTACACCTGCTTTTTTTTACTTTAGCTGAAGCACAATATATTCTACTCCAACCTTTTCCCTTTACCCTGTGTGTATCACCCTGTTTCAAATGTGTTTCTTGTAAACAGCATATTGTAGGATTATGGTTTTTAATCCATTCTGCTTTCTGCTTCCATTTTAAGGGAGAGTTCATCCCATTCATATTCACGGTTATGATTACTATCTGTGTCTTTATCTCCATCCTATTTCCCCCCGTTTATGTTTTTATTTCTTCTTTTCCCCTTCCACTCCTCAACAACGTTTTGCTTTTGACCATTGCCTCCCTCAGTTTACCCTCCCTCTTGATTCCCCTCCCTTATCTTACTGTTTTCTACTTGCTACTTCTTCCCTCCCTTCTGACCACGCCCCTCCCTTTTTTTCCCCCTTTCCCCTCCTACTGCCTGTAGGACAAGTTAGATTTCTATACTTATCAGGGTATTCCCTTCTTGAACCAAATATGATGAGAGTAAAGTTCAAATACTGCTCTTCTCCCTCCCTTCTTTCCCTCTACTATAATGTGTTTTTGTGCCTCTTCATCTGATGTAATTTACCCTTTTCTACTACCTCCCTACCTCTTCTCCCAGAACTCTCCCTTTACATCTCTTAATTGTGTTTTTTATCCTTATATCAGTTATTTTATACAGACATCCACAGTCTATGTGTATCCCTTTCAATTGTCATAATAACTGTACTATTCTCAGGATATATATACATATATGTATATATGCATATATATATATATATAAAACATACATGATACAATCTTATATAAAAATGTAAACAATTTGCCCTTATTTATTAATAACGTTTGTGGGGTTTTTTCCCCCTGTTTACCTTTTTATGTCTCTCTTGAGTTTTGTATTTGAAGATCAAATTTTCCATTGAGTTCTGGCCTTTTCATCAGGAAGGTCTGGAATTCCCTTATTTTGTTGAATGTCCATCTCCTTGCCTGAAAAATTGTGCTCAATTTTGCTGGGTAGTTGATCCTTGGTTGTAGTCCCAGCTCCTTTGCCCTTCAGAATATCATATTCCAATTTCTCCTGTCATTTAATGTAGAAGCTGAAAGATCCCGCATGATCCTGACTATAGTTCCACAATATTTGAATTGTTTCTTTTTGGCTGCTTGCAGCATTTTCTCCTTGACTTTGTAATTCTGAAATTTGGCTCTAATAGTTTTTGGGGTTTTCCATTTCTGATCTCTTTTAGGGGGTGATCGGTGGATTCTTTCAATGACTATTTTACCCTCTGGTTCTAGGACTTATGGGCAGTTATCTTTGATAATTTCTTCGAAGATACTGTCAAGGCTCTTTTTTTCATTGTGGATTTCTGGTAGACCAATAATTCTTAAATTGCATCTTCTGGATATATTTTTCAGGTCAGTTGTTTTTCCAATCAGATATTTCACATTTTCTTCTATTTTTTCATTCTTTACATTTTGTTTTACTACTTCTTGATGCCTCATAGAGTCATTAGCTTCCACTTGCTCAATTCTGATTTTTAATGAGTTACTCTGTTCATTTTGTTTTTGAGTCTCCTTTTCCAATTGGTTGATTTTACCTCTCAGGGTGTCATTTTCTCTATTTAGATTCTGAAACTCTGTGGCCATTTTGCCAATCTTATTTTTTAAGGACTTGATTTCATCAGTGGTTTTTTTTTTCCATTATTTTTTTTTACCTCCCTAATTTGGTTTTTAAAATCCTCCTTGAGCTCTTCCAGGAATGCTTTTTGGGCTTGAGACCAGTTCCCATTCTCTTTTGAGGTATCAGATGTGGGTTTAGTGTCTATCCTCTTCTGAATTGGTATTTTGATCATCCCTATCTCCATAAAAAGAATCAATGGTCCTTGGTGTTTTGTCTTCTTCTTCATGTTGATTAGCTTTTTCCTGGCTTTACAGTGAATTTCTGCTTTTGGGGCCTCAGGGCTCTCTGTCTCAGGTTTCTTGTTCTGGGGATTGTGAGTCTAGTTACTTGCTTTGTGCATTATAGCCTTCAGTTTTCTGAGGTGTGTGTGTGGGGGGTCTGGCTGCCTGAAGTCTCCTTTTCCCCTGGGGCTGCTCTCCAGCACTGTTGCTCTTCAGCAATGGTCTCAGTTGTTTGTTGTCTGTGCTGGTGTCTGCCACTTCCCCTGGCTGTGCAAAGGTATGTCTGGGCTTCTGGTATTGACCCCTACTGGCTCTGCCCCTCTGGGACTCAGGAACTCCCACTGCTCGGCCACTGAAGCCCCACTTATGTCTCCTCTATTCCAGCGTTTTTCTCCTGAGGAATTCTCTGGGTCAGCAGGGGAGGGATTAGAGCCATTTACCTGGCCACTATGTCTCCCAGAAGTTCAAGAAGACATGTTTCAAACCTTTGGACTGCAAGCCTCAGGAGTTGCTATCTCACGGCCCATGGTGTTGTGCTGCTGCCTCTCATCATTTCTATAAACTCCCATCCTATGTTGGGAGGCCTGGGCATCTCTGCCAGTTTTGTGTGCCCAGCTTTCTCCCAGCCTGGGTCGCTGGCTGGTTTCCACAGCTGCTTCCACTTTGGTGCTGTCGGGTGCAGCTCTGCACACCGAGCCATCTCCCAGCCTACAGATCCATCCCATCGACCTTTCAGACTCTCCTGGCTTGGAAATTTGCCCCACTCAGACTGTTAGTGGCTTCTAACTCTCTCAAATCTGCTCAGATTCACTTTTTTATACGTATCTGACAGCTTGTGAGAGAGCTCCGTTAAGACGCTGTTTTCACACGGCCATCTTAGATCTGCCCCCACTTTATTGTATTGTTAAGAAAACTTATTAATTATCATACCATTTAAATCTAACTAGAAAATGTTTGAACCCAGAATGTCACCCTGATTAGTAACTCTCCAGGAATGCCAGAGATAGCTATGAGGAATTTTGGGTTGCCCCAAGATTTGGGTTCCCTTGTGTTTTGGCTTTGCCTAAATTTTATTGAAATTTTATTGTTTCTTTAAAGAGCTGCCCGTTAACGTCCTTTGACCATTTATCTATTGGGGAATGATTCTGTTCTGACATTTATATAATTTCCCTGTTTCTTGGATATTTGAAAATTTTGGCTGCAAAGACTTTTTTCCCAGCACTCTGCATATAATTCTTTTGGGCCAAGTGACTTAAATTCATCAGGAGCAGCTATGGTGCTCCCTAATTATCTCCTTTGTTATCTTGAGTAAATAACTCCTTATGGACCATTTTTGTTTCTTCTAGTCCAAAAGTCATTTTTCTTGGCAGAGAAATCAGAAGCAAAACAAAAATTGGGGAAAATAGTAACAATAAAAATAGCTAACATTTATATAGTGCTTACAATGTGTCAGGCACCGTGCTAGGCACTTTACAATTATTATCTCACTTGATTCTCACAACAACCCTGGGAGGTAGGTGCTATTATTAATCCCCATTTTATAGATGAGGAAACTGAGGTAAACCATTGAAGTGACTTGCTCAGGGTCACAGCACTAGGAAGTGCCTGAGGCTGAATTTGAACTCAGCTCTTCCTGACTTCTGGCCTAGTACTGTATCCACTGTGCCATGTAGCTGCCTTCGGTTATCATTGTTACGTCTATTTCAGCAATAATTCTGTTACTTCTTTTTTTCCTCATCTTATCCCCAAAAGAGCTAAAAGAAATCTTTGCTTCTATAAGGGTCTTGCTATTAAACTACTCTTGAATCCACCCAACTGTACTTTAATCTCATCTAAATCTCTTTAACTTGTCCACAAGAATATAATGAGAAACTTTGTCAAAGGACTTGTTAAAATCAAGGTCATATATGTTGTCAAAAGAAAACCCACTGTTTACAATTTAGATTAGAAGTCCAAGTTAATCGTTTGGCCTAGAGGCCAAGGGAGAGAGAAAATTGAATTAGTGCATAGAAAAGGGTGTCAGTTTACAGTGAGTGAGGTTCTGAATTCAAGTCATTTCCTGAGGGTATTTATGGTTGTTGTTTAGTTGTTTTCAGTTGTGTCTGACTCTTAGTGACACTGTTTGGGGTTTTCTTGGCAAAGATACTAGAGTGGTTTGCTATTTCCTTCTCTAGCTCATTTTATAGATAAGGAAACTGAGGCAAACAGGGTTAAGCAACTTGCTCAGGATCACACAGCTGGTAAGTGTCTGAGGCTGGATTTGAACTCAGGTTTTCCTGACTCCAGGCCTGGTACTTTATCAACTGTGACACGTAGCTACCCTTGTGTACTTGCAGTACACAGAAAACACATAAGCATGTTGGGTTTGCAAATAGTCAGTTTCTGGCCTTGAGGAGAAGTTTATTCTGTTTAAGGGTAGGAGAGACAGATACTTTCTAATCTACTAGTCTTATTGGCCTTGAGGGTCCAAGATAGACTGGATATCAAGAAAAATTCCTATTTTGATACAAAAATATAAATTGATCCTACATGAATTCTGTTAAACGAGTATGGATCAATGTTGTGATATTGGTGATGAAGGTGCTAGTAACTCTTTCATTGGCCTCGACTCATCTGTGTGATTGCCTTCCCAAATCTTACCCTCTGATATGGCTTTATTTAGCCACTCCCTTAGTTATGCCTCTTTGAAGGAAATCCTTTCCTTCCAGACTGGCCATGGGAAGACAATGGAAAGGGAAAATGGCCAAGAGGCCATATCTTATACGAGGTCTAGCTTATCAAAAGTGCCTTCAACCAAAACTGCTCACTCATGGCCCAGAAAGATCTGGATTAGCGTTTTTCTTGGAAGTTATAAAAATAATCAAGAATTCTAATTTGGTCACCTTGGGCCCTTACCTGGGAAAAATTACCTTAGTAAATATGTATTACAGTTGTGAAATCTTTTTTCTTTCTTTCCTAGACATTTCTTTCATTGCCTGTTCTGCTGCAATGGATTAGTGAAACACACAGATCAGTAATGCAGTGGTTAATCACACTTATCATCCCTAAAGAGACAAAAGGAAGCATAAAGCAAATGAACTGTTAACAAATAGCAGTTAGAAGAGTCATACAATCTCTTCCATCAAGGAGAGAGAGAAGGAACATGCAGAATTGCCAGCCTAGATCTCAGCAGTTTGAACAGTTCTAGCAAACCAAAACTTGCTCCTTCATTCTGGTGCATGACCTAACCATACTGTTGCTCTCCTGGAGTCTAGGCTACAGTCTGACACTCCTTGTGCCCCACCTTGCATGGTTTTCTGGGAGTGCTGCTAGTTGCTGGAGTGGCAGCAGCTCTGTTCCTTCCAACATGCTTCATGACCACAATAAGTGGTCCTTATTCTCTCTGAGCTTCCTTATCCTCATATATAAAATGTGAGGTTAGACTAAATAGTTTTTTCAGGCCCCATTAAGTTCAAAATCCTTTGTTTGATATTCGCACTACCTACTTCACAGGGGTATTGTGAGGAAAACACTCTGTAAACTTTAAGGTACTCTAAAAATGAAAGTTGTACTCATCTCTGCTAGTTGTACATCCTATAGGAGTGGGGATTATTCAGGTTGTATTTCAAGATATATCATTTCAGTAGGAAATTTCTATCCCAATAATAATAATTTTACTGTTCTGTATTAGCATTTATATTATTATGTTGTTCTAAGATCAAATAACCTGACTATATACAATAGTATTTGACGTCTTAATTCAGATTATAAATACAGAGATCTGTTAGTACCAAGAAGAATGGGCAGGTAAACTTCTATAGGTCAAGAACAGAGAGGAATCTCAGTAAGACATGTCATGAAAGATGCTCGGATATTGCCTTAGAGTTTGAGCCACTAAGTTAACATAATTAGAATTCCCTCAAAGATCATATAGCAAGATTTCAAATTAAACCAGTGTCCCAAGACTGATCTTTGATCTTTTCATCATTTAAAAAAAAATCTAGTAAGTCATCTTTTGAGCAATACCAAAGATCAATACTATTATTCACCCAGTCACATGACAGCTTAAGACAACTGGGTTCATATCACTAAGAACTATACATCTTTAATACTATGTGTGAAAATATGTGGGAAACAACACAAGCTTCATTATAACCTTTGTGATATATTTCAAAGAGGTAGAGGCAGGGAATCTCTAATATTAAAAAAAGGAGAAATCTAAACCTGAATGGCTAACAATATTTAGAATATTAGGTGTGGAAGTCTTCTCTCCAGTTATCTTGTTCAGCTGCTCATCGAGTTTTATTTCTTTTGGCTTTGATGCAGAGATATACTCCCAGAGGACTTTTCATTAAGTAAGAATTTGTGAGAGTGGATGAAAACTACGTTTTACTGCATGAGGTCCCAGCTATGATTATTCTTCTGACCATTCAAGTAACTAACTTGGCAGAACTTTAGACGTTTTCTTGGGCTAAACAAAAGACTAACTCTTAAATTTTAATTTGGTTCCACTGCCCAGTATCATTAGTCAGCATGGCCTAACACCCATGTTAATGAACTGCCTTCTCATGGATTAAAAAAAAAATCTCAGTCTAAAGTCACAATGAAAAGTAATGTGCATGTGACCAAGTGCTAATGTTAATTTTCATAGCCATTTTGGCTGGCTGGATAGAAGGAAGTTAGGGCACTTGCCAAAAGCAAATTTATTCCTAAAAGAGGCTTCCCATGAAATGACATAGGTGATAGTTAAAGTTATTAGTCAAGTTCAAATACTTGAATATTCACTGGCCTTCAGGTACACATTTTGAAATCAATTGAAAGATGTAGCTTTTTACAGGTATTCTATACAATCCACTAAACAATAACAACAAGAATTTAAAAAGAAAAAGAACATTTAATGTATTGCAGCATTAAACCAGAAAGTGAAATTAATTTAACCTAATTAATAACCTAACTTTACATATACAACATCTCACATCTATAGAGAAAAATGACAGATTACTTCCAACTGAAGTTTACCGTAGACCTTCAAACCTGACCTCCCCTGTTCCAGGTTCAGAGGGTAGCCCGTGTCAGCAGACTTGGGTTTCAAGCTGCTGCTAATTATTCAGAGCATTTTAAGAGAGGCAGGAAGTTCCCTGGGAGAAAACCGCAAGCTTTATTTTCATTTAATACCGACCATTCTGTGGTTTTGGAGATGGCCTTTAAAGATTTGTTTTTGATTTTTCTTCCAAAGAGGATGCGGAAAAGAGCATGGATAGGGTTACAGAAACAACACACAGAAAGAGAAGAAGAAAGATCAGGTTACATTAAACAGGTTATGTAGTAGAGATGGGGCCTGAACAAATAAATGAAAATTTTTCTTTCCTTCCATTGGCAGATGGATGTTGTAATTTTCATTGCAAAAATGAAATCACAAAAAGGAAGTTTCATTTGTTTTGACAATTTGGGTGATGTGCATTTGACATATATGTATATAATTATATATGGAGTAGAAATTGGCTAGTATTATGCCAGTGGTACAAGAATGTTCAGGGTCCTTGCTAGCCATTGAAAGAATAAACCAGTACAGGTTACAGACAGGTATACTGCAGTTTGTTTACCCGCTCATGAGTGTGATCTATACCATTAGTAGATGATGGACATCACATCTCACAGATTATATGTGCGTGTGCGCACATGCACATGCACACACACACATGTACCCTACTTACTCGGAATGATTGGAGAATTGCTAGCTCTTAAAACCAACTCTTAAATTAATTAACTCTTAAATTTTAATTCAGTTCCACTGCTCAGTTCCATTAGTTAGCATGACCTAACTGCCTTCTCATAGATTAAAAAAAAAACCAAACTAAACAAACAAAAAAATCTTTACAGGCAAAATGAAAAGTAAATTGAATTTTTCAAAAAATTCAAACTAAAATTGAATTAGTCAATATTTTGGAGAGGATAAAACAGGAAATTCCAAACATGCTCATATTAGTGGTTGAATAATATAAAGAGCAATACTCTCATAGTCCATCCGCCAAGATGGTTTTACCAAGGTATGGCTGCTGCACCATGCAACATCATCTTGGAGCTACAGGTGAGAGTTGAGTAGAGGTGGACACGAAAGGTAGATGAACAGTCCTGAAAAGGGGTCAACAGCCTCTCGTGCCAGACATTCTAGTCCTCCCTGAACACCCCATATACCTCACAATGCCCTCTTAGATAGAATAAAGAGAAATGGAAACGCTCTTAGAGTTACTCATGTCCAGTGAATTTCTCTTATAACTGTGAAGTGATTGGGCAAAGAGAGGTACTGAAGGAGACATTGCATGCATTCAGTGTCATGCAGAAATAGAAAGAAATATAATAACGGCTAATAAAGTACAAAACGGAATCAGTTATGTTCTCACCCAAATCCACTTTGACAATAGATATTTTGAAATGCCAAAGAAACAAGGAGTTTTAGAGTTGAAAGAGGCTTTGGCAACTGACTAGTCCAATTCATATCCAAAGATGAATTCCCACTATAACATACCTGACAGGTAGTCGTCTGTCCTCTGCTTGAAAACATACATTGGGGGAAGCCCATTAATTCTAGAGGTAGCCTATTTCTCCTTTGGAATTGGAATGTTAGGCAGTCTATCCTCATAGCATGCCTCTTTCCACCCATGGTTCCGAGTTCTGCCCTCTAGGGAAAAAGAGAGTAAATCTAACCCGCCTTTCCTGAGACAGCCCTTTAGATGTTTGAATACAGATATAACATTTCCCTCTGAATCTTCTTTTCTCTAGGCTAAAAATTTATGGTTTCTTCAATCAACGTTCAAGGCCCTTCCCCATTCAAATTGTCCTTCCTTTGGATACTCTCCTTATCATGTTGTTCCTGACCATGGGACACAGAACTAAACACAGTTCTTTAGACATGGTCTGATCAGGACAGAGTAGAAGACTATGTCTCCCTTAGTGCAGCCCAAGATTGTCTTGGGTTTCCTTTGGCTAACAACTAATTTTGCTGACTCATAGTGAGTCAGTATTCCTCTTTCAAACAAACTATAGCTTAACCATGTCTACCATTTTGTACTCAGAAAGTTGATTTTTTTTAAAAAAAACCTTTTACAAAGGGATATTTATTTGAAGATATAGTGATGACAACGTGTTCCATAGTTTCAGTTGTGTCTGACTTTTTGTGACCCCGTGTGGGTTTTTCTTGGCAGAGATGCTGGAGTGGTTTGCCATTTCCTTCTCATTTTACGAATGAGAAAACTGAGGCAAATAGGGTGAAGTGACTTGCCCAGGGTCATAGAGCTAATATGTTTATCTGAGGCCAGATCTGAACTCAGGAGGATGAGTCTTCCTGATTCCAGGCCAAGCAGTTTATCGATTTCACCACCTAGCTGCTGTTATTGTGATATCAATAAGAACAAACATTTTCCCTAATAGCTTGGGGGCACAATCTTCTCTATATCATCTCAGTCTTTGGGGAGCATGGGCTCAGATTTAGCTCAGTTGCTACATTGCACTGATTCCACTAAGTTTAACTCCAAATGTGGCATAGCTGCTGGATGAGCCCTTGTCTCAGTTACTACTGGTCTGTGTCCTCAATGTCACTCAGGAAGGGGACTTCTTACTCCTTAGGGCATCAATGCTAGGTTGGCTGTAAAACCTAGTGCATGTTTGGCCTCCCAGAGGCTGGTTTTCTGGACCTTTCAAAACTCATAAGATCAAAGCCCATAGATTAATCTTCTTGAGCTAAAATGGAAAAGAACTAACTGTTAGGCAAAAGGACTAAGGCCTTTTTTCATAGTGTCATCTGAAGGACTTAAGAGGGGAGAGAAGCCCAAAGCCTCTCCCCCTTCCAGCACTGTTTCTTGCTGAATGCCATCACTGGTACCAAATGAAGAGAGAATGGCTAAAAACAGAGGGTTAATTAAAATCAATATTTTAAAACCCAATTTAAGATTTTGTTTATCCCCATAGAATTACATCTTACTAGATTCACCACTGTATTGTAGTTTATGCAGCTTATTTTTGGTTCTTGACTTTATTAGACAATGTGTTAGCTATCTCTTCCAGCTTTGTGTCCTATGCAGGTTTGAGGAACATGGTATGTCCTTACAGAAGTGAAACAGGACATGGAGGTTGCCACCGCTGGTGGGCACAGATTCCCCAGTTTTTATCTGTTTAAGCCCCTAGGTATCCATGAAAGGCTAGTCCTTCTGCAATCCTGTGGGAGGAGGAAAAAAGCCTTTTGAGTGTAGTAAGAACTGGAATCCTAGAGAGGAGGAAGCATAGGAAATAGGCCCACTCATTCTGGGATTTAGGGAAAGCTGGGGCCACCACGATTGCTAGCATTCTTAAAAGTGAAGACAGCAGGGCTGCTACTGTAGCCTGTTGCTATAGCCACTAAATTGGCATTGCCTGCTTTGCTGGGTTCTCAAGAATGGAAATAGGCATTGCCTGGGTAGGAGGAAGGTGAAGACACCACCACCCTCTGTCCTGGAAGCTGGTAAACACATGAGAAGTGAATAGGGGAGCAAGAGGCACCCAGGGAAACAGTCCTAACAAGCTACTGAGCAAGGAGACTGGTAGAGCTGAAGCCATGGAAATCAGTTGTCATGGAAGCTGTGGTAGAGTTGCAGCAACGAGCTTGCCAGCATCAGACTCTGAAGCCAGGAGACATGCCTGAGCATGTCTAGCATTGCTGGATTCATCCAGTGGGGGCAGATCCAAGATGGCAGTTCTATTTGTCCTTTTCCCCTCCCACTTTCCGGGATAGCGTGTGTTTATTCCAAAACTTATCTCTATTTAATAGAGTTTTTTAAAAATTCCTGTTCATCTAGTCTTTTTAATCATAACTAAGATAAAATGGTTTACCATTGTACTGCTGATCTTTGTGTTTCATTTGTCAAATGCAACTGAGAGAGAGATGTCATGTGGAAAACTGCAGAAAAATGAGTAGTAAGTCATTGAATCTGCAGAGATATTCTTTCTAATTGTTGGGACCTTCCCAGCTGGGGGGGGGGGGTTTACATTGAACAAAATTGAAGTATTCATTCGTAGTTTTATAGCCTCCTCAAGGCAGGGAATAAGTGGGTGTCCAGACCATCCTAGACATAACAGGTGAGTTAGCAATTTATGGTGGGGGGAAACTATTGTGAGCTGAGCTAAAGCAGTCACCTCAGGTATCTCTTCTTCCCATTTTCTTTCTATTCTGAGGCATGTTTGAAAGGAAAGCCATCACCCCTGAGGGGTAGTACTAGGGTGTCACCTAGAGAGAGAAAATCAAGTCTGAAAGGAGGAGCTAAGAAAAACTGGCACTACCCACATGAAGGTGAAGGCCACAAAGAGAGAATAATTAGTCCTCCCCTTTTCAGTGCCTCAGAAGGTACCTCTAACAGCTGCTAGATAAGTGAGTGATAAGAATGTTAAACAGCATTGAACCAAACACACATCCCTGAGTTACTCTTTTGGAGAAATGTTGTCATATTGACATTGAACCTTAAGACTACTCTTCCGGAAGGCCATTCAACTATTTCCAAATCCATCTAATTGTATTATAGTTTAGTCAGTCAATAAACACTTACTAAGTGCTAACTATGAGCCAGGGACTATGCTAAGCTCTTGGGATATAAAGAAAGGCAAAAATATGGCTCTGGCCCTCAAAGAACTCACGTTGCAATGGAGGAGACAACATACAAACAGCTGTGTGTGTGTGTGTGTGTGTGTGTAAGTGATGCAGTGTACATGGGAGGAAATCTCAGAGAAGGCACTAGTAGTGTGTGTATTAGGGGAGGGCATGAGACGCCTCTCGCAGGAGAAGTGATTTTGTTATCAAAGAGGACCAATGGCATCACAAAGATGATGTCTTGACTTACTCATGAATTTGATTTCAGTGGGGCAGAGCTGCACAAAGTCATCAGCGTCGCTCTCTCCTCCAGAGTCATCAGAGTCCAGAGGCACAACACAGGTCAAGACAACTGGTGACAGCTCAGGGTGTAGTGGGTGACTTTGGTCTTTCTAAAGTAAGGTCTTTCCCAGGTCTCAGTTGGTCTGAGGCCATGCTCATTCAATGACTAAGGGCAAAGTAAAGATTGAGACAAAAGATGGTCCAATTTATCATCACAAAGGTAACCATCTGGAAGGGTAAGACTCTCAGAGTTTAAGCTGAACAAAACTGAAGTACTGATTGGTAGTTTTATAGCCTCCTCAAGGCAGGGAATAAGTAGATGTCCAGACCATCCAGAACAGAGCAGGCCAGAACAGAAAGCAACTGCCATTTACACTCATTCTAAGCCACCTAGAGCTAAACAGTGAGCCTCAGAAGCTTGGGCTAGGCCTACTAGTGGCCAGAATGATTTGGGGTTTAAAGGCTGGTCAGGTAGCTCCATTTAAAACACAGTGGGCTTTTTCAAAGCCTGTTTTTCAGAGCTCTATTTCGAGAGTTAAAAATGAAAATTGTGCAGGACAAAAGTTAATTGTCCCAGCTCTTTGAAAGAAAAATGAAGGAGAAGGAGAAGAAAAGAAGTAATAGCAGCATTTCCCAACTTTTGTTCTAATTGGCAGGTTGGGTCCCCAGAGGGAAGTTACTACTGCTACTCTCAGATAACATGGTAAAGACAGTTAATACAAAACCTTCTCATAAGAAACTGGTTCATTTCTTCCCATAAATGCATACACATCCATGGAAAGGGTAGGCTTAAACTTAGACCATAATAGTAGTGAGGTACACGTGTAAGAAATATGTGTGAAAAGGGGAGCGAGGTGGCTCAGTGAGTAGAGCACAGGCCCTGGACTCAGGAGGACCTGAGTTCAAATCTGGCCTCAGATACTTCACACACTTACTAGCTGTGTGCCCTTGGGTAAGTCACTTAATCCCAATTGCCTGCCTTCTCCCTTCCAAAGAAAGAAAAGAAATATGTGTGAAAGAGTTTGCTGCCTCGCCTGCTCTGGAAGTCATTTTCTCTATGTCAAGACCTCACGTAGAACCCTTGTTGTTATTGTTCTTGTCCATCCTTTGTTCTTGAAGAGGACCAGTGACATCACAAGGATGCTGTCCTGACTTGTGCATGAATTGCCATTGGCATCCAGTGGTAAGACAAAGGTCAAGATCACTGGCCATTGGCCCAGCCACTAGGTATTTGAGGTAGTTCTTGACCCTCAGCTTTATTGCTGAAACCAGCTCTCTAGCCACTCTTTTATATATGCACAATATACACAAAAAGAGATAAGGTAATTAAACACATTGGAGTATCAAACAAAGTCTCATGTACAAGGTATCCCTTTAGCCAGGCTTTGAAAGAAACTATTGATTCTAAAACATGAAAGTGAGGAAGAATGCATTTCTGGATTGGGGGCAAACTAGCACAAAGACAAAAGCTCTGTACTATATCATACTACAAAAATAGGCCCTCACATGAGAGGTGCGAGTCCTCCTTGAACATCCCACATACCTCACCGTATGCATGTCTAGCAGGAGGACTCAATGGGCCCTTTTCAGGGCTGCTCATTCACCTTTGGTGTCAACCTGCCACCCAACTCTCACCCGTAGCTCCAAGAGTTTTAGCTCCTCTGTTGAGTCAGTTTTACTCAGTTTTACTCAGATATGGTCACTAGGCATGCTGGAGATGGGATCTGAGCTGAGACTTAAAAGAAGCCAGAGAAACCAGCAGGTGGAGAGGAGGAGAGAGAGCATTCCTTGTACAGAGAATGGCCAATGAACACATGGAGGAACAGAACAATATCCAGAGTCACTGGATTGTAGGGGAGTAAAATGTGGATTGGAAATATGGGAAGGGAGCAGGTTGTGAAGGGCGTTAAATGTCAAACAGAGGATTTTATATCTGATCGTGGAAGCAATAGGGAACCACTGGTGACATGGGCAGACCTGTACTTGAGGAAGACCATTTTGGCAGCTTAGTGGAGGATAGACTGGAGTGGGATAAACTTGAGGTGAGGAGACCAGTTAGCACGCTACTGCAATAGTCCAAGCATGGGGTGATGATGGCTTAGGTGGTCACTGTGTAAATGGAGAAAAGAGGAAAGTAAAAATAATGAGACTTTGTGGCTAATGGCTATGTGGGATGGCTGTGAGTGAGCAGTCAGGCTGACACTGACTTTCCCCAGTCATCTCCACCTCTTAGTATTCCTTACTTCCTTCAGGATTCAGCTTAAGCACTGCTTTCCGAATGAGATGTTTCCTGATGTCCTCAAAGACTAGGGCCTTCCTTTCTTAAGCTACCTCGTGTTTATTTTGTATTTATTTATATATGCATATCTTATCTTCCATGATAGAATGTACCTACTTATTTTGTTTTTGACTTTGAATTCCCAGCCCTCAAATAGTACCTGGGACATGGTGGGTACTTGATGCTTGATTGATAATGGTATTTAACACTAATACTCTAGTGACTGCACATAACTCGTTATCCCAATACATGAGCTAAATTCTCCCTTAAAATTGTCATGTTCAGTCATCAAGTTTCCAAACTTTGGACCAGGGGAGCCTAATAGATTTCTTTATGCCATTTCTTTTGAGGTCAAGATTATACCAGGCCAGGAATTCATTCTGATGAAGTGACCTATATAGTTATGTTGTTTCTGAAGCTAATAGAAGTGTTTGTGAGCATTGAGGTCAGGACAAGGTCCTTGGAATCGGGTCCCAATCCCAACTTTGGAGACAATTGGTCTAGGTGATAGCTAATGTTATTCAGTCGTTTCAGTTGTGTCTGACTCTCTGTGACCCTGTTTGGGGTTTTCTTGGCAAAAATACTGGAGCAGTCTGCCGCTTTCTTCTCTAGTAGCTAATGAGGGCCCTTCAACTGGAGTCGTAACTATGTGAGTGGAGAGAAAGTGATGGGTATGATATATATTGTGAAGGTAGAGTAAACATGCACGTGACCCATACTCATACTCATCACCACCAGTCCCCGAAGTCAATGATAAGTGTTGTACCTAGTGAAGATTCAAATCATTTTTTCCTTTCCTAATTTCTCTTTCTTGTTTATAAATTCTTTGAAGGCAAGAACTGTGACTAATTCATTTTTGCATCTCCAGTGCCTAGAACACGTTGTTGCTGTTTGGTCATGTCCAATTCTTCGTGACCCCATTTAGGGATTTTCTTGCCAAGATACTGGAGTGGTTTGCCATTTCCTTCTCTGGCTCATTTTACAGATGAGGAAACTGAAGCAGGGTTAAGTGAATTGCCCAGGGTCATACAGCTAGTAAATGTCTGAGCCCAGATTTGAACTCAGTCAGATGAGTCTTCAGACTATCCCTTGGGCCGCCTAGCTGTCCAGCACATATTGGGTGCTTTAAAAACGTTTACTGATTTCAATGGAATTAAATTTGCTCAACCTTTCCCACAGGGATGCCCCCAAACTCTGATTTCCCTTTCTGGTTCTACCCTGTCATTCTGTCCTATAATCAGAGCTATACTGTCTTAGATTCACCGGGATAATGAGAAAACCCTCTGTCATTTTTTTTGTAGTATTCCATTTATTTCCATAATAACTTCCATTTCTGCAACATTTTAAAGTTTTCAAAGCACTTTTCTTACAATGACTCTGAAGTATGTTGCATAAGTATTACTCAATTCAATTTTATTTGACAAGCATTACTTTGGCACCTACTCCGTGCAACGAAGGCATCCGTCTAGGCCTTGGGCAAGCAAAGAAAAAGGAAACAATCCCTGTCCTTAAGTAATTTATTAAGGGGATACAACAAGTATACTATAAGTTAATAGTAATTTTATCAAGAGGGGGGAAGGTGATCAGGAAAGGCCTTGTGTAGGAAATTATATCAGAGCCGTGCTTGGAAGGATTCTAAGAGTTGGAGGTGAAGAGAAGGTACATTCTAGACATGGAATTATCTCTATTTGAAAAAAGAGGAAACTGAGGTTCTGAGAAGTGAGATGATTTTCCCCAAGTTACAAAGCTAGTAGCCAAATTTGGATCTCCTGGTTTCAAGTCCAACATGCCTTTTATTTCTTTTTCAGTTATTTATCTATTTTAATTTTATTGATGTCTTTTGCTTTTATGTCACATTCCATACCTATTAAGCTTTCCCTTGTACCAAAGACAATATGGTTCAGCAAACCAACTGGCACTGATTGATGACATACACAATATTCCATGCCCATAGTTCTCCATCTTTCCATGGTCCCTCTCTTATACCTTGCATGCCTCAGAATTATATTCTGCTAGTCCTACGTACTGCATTTTCACAAGCAACTTTCTTCTGATCAACCCCACCTCTTGTTTCTTAACTTTTTCAGCTCCTTCTCCAGCCTTCTCTTAAATTTTCATTTCATTTTACAGCATTTCTCTTATTTTTCACACTTAACAACTCTAGCTCCTGTTGGACACCAACTAGCCAGCTGTTCTGTTAACCTGTTTCCTGTCTGTTTAATCATAGATTAGCATTTATAAGAATCTATATTTGCATTTAACACCCAAGAGGAGATCTATGTTTAAAATATAAGAGAACACCTCAAATAGTACATATGGGGAAAGGTTTATTCTTGAAGAGGGGAATCTTAATTTTTAAAAATTCTCTCATTTACGTATTGCTTTACAAAGAATATTTAATTTGATATTCATTGTTATCTCATGAAGTAGAAAGTCCAAGCATTAGCATTCCCATTTTACAGAATAAGAAACCTAGGCTCAGAAAAGTGAGATAACTTGAGGACAGTTTAGGGGGAATTTGTGTCATTCCATTCACTCCTTTCCCCAGAACTACTGATCTAACAATGTCTCCCTCACCCCCCCAACCCCACACACCTTTAGGTTCCTCTGCTCCTTAGGGTTCCTCAGGGTGTGGTCAGGAGGCTGCATGGAGACTATGGAGCTATTACTCTTGAGCCCCAGAGAGAATACTAAGTTTTGGAGGGAGAAGAGTTGAGATTTGGATTCACTAGGGGCATTTAAGGATTTCTAAACTGCAGCAAGGGAGAATTTACTATTCTTTTTTCAAAGTAAGTGAGGGAATGAAACCAGGACCCAGATGTATAAATTCTTTTTGCAAATCAAAGCTTATATTTAAATTTTCATCTTCCCTACTGAGGAGATCCCATTTGAAAGGACAATGACTTGGAAAGGGGACTGGTTCACCTATGTCCTTCAGTAGTTGCTGTGTGGAGCAAAGTGTTACACAGATGTCTCCTGCCCTACACATAGACAGTTGTCTTCTTGTTCTACTAAAATGCTACCATGTTCAGTGCAAATCCTATGTCCTACATGAAGCCTTTCTTGATTCTTCTGGTTGCTGGTGCCTCCCAGAAAAATTACCTTATATTTATTTTGTATTTTTTATACATATTTATGTGGCTGTTGTTCCCTGCCTTTCCAGAATGTAAGCTCCTTGAAGCAAGAATTGTTTCATTTTCTCTTTGTATCACCAACTCATAGCACGGTACATGATATAGAATAGGGACCTAATAAATGCTTATTGATTGGTGACTGGTGCTGTGCCCTCTGTGCCCTTCTCAGAGTTAATGTAGGTTCTTTCTTATGATGGTAATTGTAGCGGAATTTCAACATTGCAGCCCAACTTCAAACGGAGAGCTAATACGATTTAGATTAGCTAGGGACTTCATTCTCTGAAAATCTTTCCTCTTGTCTGCCAGCAAAACAAAACAAAGCAAAACAAAAAATAAACAATTCAACAAAGAGGGAGCATGATTTATTCAGAAAATTGCTCCTAGGGAAGAGAAAGAAACCACAAATCCAGCAAACATTCTGAAGATTGTTGACTATTTTCTCAAACTTTCTGGTTGTCATTATGATAACCTGGAAAACTCCTGTACAGGTAAAGAATTCATTTCAAACCACCATATGCGGCATGCTGTTGTCACTTGAACAATCCATTCAGAGACAAACAGTTCCCTGCAAGAGCTTTCCCTGAGCTCGTTTCTTTGTGTCTGTTCAGCGGCAGTGTGCTATGACTGTAATTTTCGGTTGTGATGGGAACGTTTTATATGCTCTGAACACCTCAAAGAAAGAAGCTAAATATTCTTGTTAGAATCAAAGAAAACCAGAGGAAGAGACATCTGCTTTTAGGTGTGACTATACCCAAACTGCCCAAGGCCCACAGTTGTTAGTATTAACTGAGAATATTTCTAGGAATGAACATGCTACAGCTTCCCTTTATTAGCCTTATCCGGTGCTCAGGGACTGGTATTCTCTCTTGTAGCCAGTAGTGGGATTCAAATGAATTAACAACCGGTTCTCTGAGGAACCAAGCCAAGGCGCCTCCCTGTTAACAGCCGGTTCCTAAAATTAGGTACCGGTTCTCTACCGAATGGGTGCGAACCGGCTGAATCCCACCACTGCTTGTGACTAGCCTACATCTCAATTGCTTCAGTTTTCCTTTGTGTGGACATCCAACAATCAATCAGTAATTTACTTATGATGTCAATAACAAGTTAACTTACCAACTCACCTCAAAGCCTTCTTTTCTCTAGACCGAAGAGAATCACAGACCTGGAAGGAAACTTGGAGATTATCCTTCTAATGTCTTCTTTTGTGTAGATGAGGCAGGTGAGGTTCAGAGAAGGGGAAATGATTTGACAAAGGTCACAAGTTATCAACAGTTATCAACTGTTAGATCTCTACCTCAAATCCAGTTTTCCTAACGAGTTCAGTGCTCATAACTTCTGATCTTTTCAACTTCCTCCACATTCTATCCTCTGTCTAATTCCAAGAACGTTTTTGTGTAGCCAAACTTTATACAACTATCTCTATAAAGATGATGTTAAAGCTAATTTCTGTCAGGTAATGAAATAATTGTTCTTTTTTTTGTCCTTCTCTAGACTTTACTAAAATGTGAAGGTAGAAACTTAAAGTTTTGCTGTGATTAGATCCTTGGGTTCCTACTTTAGCACCTTTGCTGTTAATTAGTTTTCTTTATAAAAGGTAAAGAGCAGACCAACCTTGAAATTCTTAAAGCATTTATTAAGGAATCAAAAAGATATGTATCGCTATAATCTCTCTCTTACATAAATAGTATATATATTTGTATTATAGAGTACATAGCATTAAATAATATTTATAAATATTATTAATAATAGCATTTATAATTATAGTCACAAATAGTATATAAATATATACTATGATATATATGTATATATGTACATATGTGTGTGTATATATGTGTATATATATTATACATAGTGAGACCATAGAAGTAGATATCTTTTTGATTTTCTATTCATATATGAGTATGTATACACACACACACACACACACACACACACACACATATATATATATGAAAGTCAACTGGATTCAATTGCATCTGTGATCTCATTGATCTGTATATTCCTTCCAATGTTGCAGATCATAACCCATCCATACCAGTTCATCTGATGAAACACTTCTCCATTTCTTCCTACAAGTTTGCCACAGCACAAGACACTCAACAGCTCAGAGTCCTTATTTGCTTTCTTTTGACATGGCAAGAATACCAGTGGAGCATTCAGGCTGTCTTCCTTGCCCTCACTAGGCTACTAGACTTTCTTTTCTTTTTATCACATATTTTTCTGATAATATATTTTCCTTCAGTTCTTTTTCAAAGTTACTCATTTGATTTAAATGTTGTATCTTGGTCATATCCACCATGAACCTCTCTGTTACCCCCTGTGTGGTAAGCATTTTTAAATTATTAGAGGCTTATGTTCCATGTCTTATAATACCAGTAGAATATTGGTTTTAAAAATATAGGTCTTTGTTTCTAGGAGAAACTTACGGTTAAGGGATTTTTTGCAATTTTCTGGACATAATCTAAGCCCCTCTTTTCCCCCTACTTAATTCTGAGCCTGACTCACCAATTTGTATAGTCTGAGATACATGAACTAATAAGCTCTATAGGTTGCCCATTCAAGTCTATATTATAATCTGGGCAATAGATATTCTTCTTCCACTTGGTCTCTCCTTGGCGGGTGGTCAGGCCAAACTCTTTTAAATGGTTACAAATCTCTTTCCAGGAGGCTCTGCAATGTTTCTAAAGGCTCGCTAGAACCAGCACAATCTGCAAACAGGTCCTCTGGACAACTTTACCATCCATAGTGGATGCATCTTCAGATTGGGCTCCATGCTGGATCTCCTCCATCACAGAGGAGAACAATTTTGGTAAGCTTACATCTTTCTGTTTTATGCCTTTTTTGATTTATGATTAGAGGGTTATTGAATATGGTTATTTCTGTTATAACTTTCAAGGAATTTTGAATGGTTTTGATATTAAATAGGAGACACCTTGTGAAAGAAAGGTAAAATGCAAAGATTGATATGATTCAGTTTCTCCAATAGTATATCTTGGTTATTGAACTAGGGCCTCCCATTTATCTAAGTTAAAGTTGGTCTAAAAATGTGTGATTTTTAGTATCCTTTGCTTCTTTCCTACTATTTTTCTGCCATCACCAAAGAAACAAAGAGGGCTTCACAGGAATGAAGACCAGTTTGTATTTTTATTTCATGGGTTGTCATGCTCAAAGAATTAATTCCTAAGTAAATAGCCTATTGGTAATAAATCTCCCTCTATTTATCTAGGTTAATCCTCCCAAAGCATACTTGGGCTGTTGCTGAGACTACATTGAAAGCTTGTCTTACATGGTAGAACCTGCCAGAGCTTATAGTCCACTAGAACAGCCTTCAAGAATCTATGGTTGTTTCCACTCCACAGTGAGGCATCGTAGTCTCCCTTACACACACACCCAAACATATGTACACATAGCACTTATGTGGGCTTGGAAGGCTATCGGTGGAAGGATGGGCTGTAGTACTATAATAAGAATATGATTCATGTGTCATCGAAAAGCCATGAACCTTTAATTCAGCATTAAAAATATCACATGGGTTGTAAGGTGGGTGGTCTGGTATCTGAGCTTTTTGTGCCTTAGATATTCCACATCTGAGATTCCTGTACTGCCATCTTGGACCCCAATCTGCCTGTCTCTAGATGTACATTTATCTTTGCATGTGTTGAAGGCCAGGTGTCACACAGGCCTGTGATCTCTGGATGACCAATTTTGTTGGCCATGTGGAGCCAAGGTCTTAAAGTCTTCCAAGGGACTATGGCAACATTCAGATTATCTTTTTGAATGTTGTACTTCATCCATTTGTTGATATAATTCACGGTATGCTTGAATATCTTTTTTGGGGTAGTTTACAGCTGGATGATTTCCCAGTGATAGACTAGCCTTTGCCCATAAGTTGGAAGGAGAAAGGGAGAGGAGGGAGAAATTCATGGGTGGGATTCCCCTGCAGGTCAAACTGATATTTGAATGTTGCAAGTGTAGCAACATAAGAAAGAATTTGTTAAGCATTTTCCATTGCAAACAAGTTTGTTTTATTTGCCCTATACAGTTCTCTCCAATGGCATCATATTGGAGATAAAGCAATTTGAAAACAAGGTCTTTCTGATACTTTCAGTAATGTGGAATTCAATTTAATAAGGATTAATGGCACCTATTATGTACTCAGCATGTTGTTAGATACTATTGAGGATCCAAGTAGAATTTTATTCATTTATTCATTCACCAAACATTTATTAAATTCCAGGAACAGCCAGGTAGTGCAGTGGATGTAGTTCCAGGCCTGAGGTCAGGAAGACTTATATGCTAGCTGTGTGACCCTGGGCAAGTCAATTAACTCTGTTTATCTCAGTTTCCTCATCTGTAAAATGAGCTGGAGAAAGAAATGCCAAACCACTCCAGTGTCTTTGCCAAGAAAACCCCAGATGGGGTCACAGAGAGTCAGACATGACAGAAACGACTCACCAACAAATGTACAGAGCACGGGGTTAGGAGCTAGATGTTATATAAAACAGAGACAAGGCTTAGCTCAAGCTCAAGATGGAGGCTGTAGTCTGGTCTAGGGGAGAGAATGAACAAGGATTCTATAAAATACAACATTATAGAAAAAAAGAGTTGAAACAGAAAGAGTGATGTAAGGTCTAAAATATTAACAACTAGAGATAATCAGGGAAATCAGAATTCAATGTCATTTTAATTCAGATATGCCTCTTATCCTAGAATTAAGGGTTTCCAAGCTTCAGGTAGCATTTCCCCCTCTTTTAAAAAGAAAAAAATGACACCCGTTGCCTTCAAGCAATTAATCAACAGCATTTATTTACTATGTTCCAAGTTCTATGCTAAGCAGGGAGGATACAAATACAAAGAATAAAACAATCATTAATTGCAAGAGGAGTTTACATTCTGATATGGGAAACAACTGAACTCATTTCCCTGCCAAACCTTCCACCCTACTAATTTCTCTATTACAATTACAGGCACTGCCATCCTTCCTGTCACACAGTCGCCTAATGTTGATGTCTTCCTCTAGTCTTTGCTCTCGCTCACATGCTCCAACCCTCTTGCCATATACAATTAGCTGCCAAGTCCTGTTAATTCTGCTTGGTAATATCTCTCTCACATGCCTCTTTCTCTTCTGCTACCACCTGGTACAGGCCCTTATAATCTGGCTGGAGTATTGCAATAGCCTGCTGGTTGGTCTCCCTGACTCACGTCTCTCCCCACCTCAATCCATCCTCTACTTGGCTGTCAAAATGATCTTCCTAAAGCCCAGGTCTGAACAAAGTCTTCCTCCCTATTCAATAACCTCCAGCTGCTCCCTCTTATCTCCAAGACCAAATACAAAAGGTTTTCTTTGGCTTTTAAAGCCACCTCCTACGTTCTAATCTTGTTATACCTTACTCTTCTCCATAAACAATCTAGTGACAAGGGCCTCCTTACGGTTCCCCACATGTGATATTCCATCTCTTGATATTTTCACTGACTCTTGGCTCTTGACATTTTCACTCCATTTCTGGAATTCTCTTGACTCCTGGTTTCTCTGGCTTTCTTCAAGACTCAACTAAACTCCTACCTTCTATTAGCCTTTTCCAATCTGCCGTATTTTGCTTCCCTCATGAAATTATCTTCAATTTTCTTGTATTTATCTTGTATGTACATGGTTGATTGTATGTTGTCTCACCCATTAGACTGTGAGCTTCTTGGGAGAAGGGACTTTTTTTTATTTTAACCTTTCTTTGTATCCCCAGCACTTAGCACAGTGTCTGGTACAAATAGATACTTAATAAATGTTGACTGACTGGTGTGTGTGTGTGTGTGTGTGTATGTGTGTGTGTGTGTGTGTGTGTGTACAGAATAATAATGAAGAATAAATACCATGTGAATTGGGAGGGAGTGTACTAGCATTTGAGGGGGGGATTTGTTTAGAAGGGAGCCTCTTGAAGGAAGAGGGTGTTTCTGTGAGGCAGAGGTGAAAAGAGAGTGCTTTCTTGGCAGGCGGAATTGCCAGTGCAAAGGCTCATAGATGGGAGATGGAGGGTCATCTTTGAGAAAGAGAGAGAAGGCTAATTCAGTTGGACTGAAGAGTGTAGGAAGGGGAGTCATGGAAGATCAGATGGGGGCAGGTTTTGAAGGACTTTGAAAACTAAATGGAGTGGGGTTACATTTTATCCTAGAAGCAACAGAGATTCACTAGAGTTAATCAAATAGGAGAGTGATATAGTCAGCTCTGTGTTTAAGGAAAAATCACTTTGACAGCTGTTTGGAGGATTGTCTGGAATAGCGAGACTTGAGGCAGGGAGACCAATCAGGAGGCTTTTGCAGTAAACTAGGTGAGAGGTGATGAGGTTCTGAATAAAGTGGTAGTGGGGTGAGTAGTGAGAAGAGGGTAGATGCAAGAGTTGTTGCAAAGGTTAAAGCATCAAGATTTGGCAACTGATTGGATATATGGGGTGAGAGTGAAGAGTTCAAGAATAATGCTGAAGTAATGAACTTAGGAGACTAGAAGGAGAGGCATAGGGAAGTTTGGAAGAGAGGAGGATTTGGGGGGAAAATGATAATACATTGTTTTGGACATGTTGAGTTTAAGATGTCTTTATTTCATTCATTTTGAAATGTCCAATCATCAACTGGCAATGTAGGACTCAAGTTTGGGAAAGACCAGGGCTGGCTCTATAGATCTGTGGGTCATCTGCATAGAGAGGATAGTTCAGCTTATGAAAGTTGATGAAGTCACCGAGAGTTTAAAATGAGAACAAAAGAAGGCCTGGGAAGAGAACCTGGGTGACATCCTTAATTAGCTGGCTTAATATGGCTGATAAGCCAGCAAATTAGGGAGGAATGGTTAGATAGGTAAGAGGAGAACCAGAGAAGAGCAGTTCACAAAGTTGGAGAGGAGAGAGAATTCAGAAAAAGAGGTTGGTCAACAGTATCATTTGCAACAGATAAGTCTAGAAGGATGAGGACTGAAAAAAAATTATCAGATTTGGTAATTAAGAGATTGTTGGACAGTGATAAACTATGAGTCTAAAAGAACGAAGATGAAATCTCACCTCAATAAAAGACTCAGTCAACAATCAACCAGTCAGTATTTATTAATTATCTACTATGTGCCAGGCACTGTGCTAAGTTCTTCTGTCAGAGAAGTGAGTAACTTAATATACAGAAAGTTTCTTATGTTTTAGTACATAACCAATGAGTAAAATTGTTTTACTGGATTGCACACATATCAGGGCTTTGTGGAAAAAGTCTCTGCTTAAAAAAATTATTATTTATTTATTTTTAGTATTCTTTTCATTTTAAATTTTGAGTTCCAAATTCTCCCCCATCCCTCCCACACTCACTGAGAGGGCAGGCAATGTGATGTGTACATGTAAAATCATGCAGATCATATTTCTATATTAGCTATATGGCAAAAAAGCAAGACAAAATAAGAAAATTATACTTAAAAAAAGAGAGATTGTTGGTAATTTTGGAGAGAGCAATGTCAGTGATCAGTTTTGAAGCCAGATTGCATAGTGTTGAGAAATGAATGAGAGGGGAGGAAATGGACATAGTTAGAGGTCTTTTTTCCAGAGGTTTGTCTGAGAAAAGAAGGGATATAGGACAACAGCTTAAAGGATTGGTAAGGTCCAGTGAAGATTTTTTAGGGATGTGACTTGAGAAGGTGTGAAGACAGTAGAGAAGGAAGGGGAGGAGGAACAAGAGAGTAAGAATGAGAGAGAGAATATGAATGTTTGAAATTAAGATGGGAAAGGATAGATCAAACACATATAGAGAGGAGCTGGTCTTGGTAAAGAGAAAAGCCACCTCATGGTCGGACGACAGGGAAAGGAGGTGGGTGATATAAGGAGTTTTGAGAAGAGAATGGGAAAAGAGGGAGCTCAAATAGAATGGTCTCAATTATTATTTTTTTCCTAGTGAAGTAATAGGAGAGGTCCTCTGCTGAGAGAGAGGGGATGAGGTGGGGTGAGGGAGGCTTGAGGAGAGAAAACAAAGTTTGGCAAAGCTTTTGTGGGGAGTAAAATAGAGAATCAGGGAGAAATAAAAGGATTGCTTTGTTGCAGGGAGGGCCCAGTTGATGTCGGATAACATATATTTATGATGTACCCAATCAATATAGCTATAATTTTTTTCAATTAAGAATTTATTGTAATTTTTGACAAGGCAAAACAGATCTTGAAATATGTTAAAAATAATGTAACACATTATTTATTGATAAAATAATTTATAATTTCATATTTATAACATAAAAATCATAGCATTATTAATATGAAAGGCAGGCTTGTTTGGGAGCATGAAGTTAATCAAAACATAGTGTAATGATGATATTGCTACCTGTGATTCTTTTTCAGCCACTAATCAAAATTGGAATTTGTTTTTGTAACAACTTCAGCAGAGAATACCATTTCACATGAATAAGATTTTCACATTTAAAAAAATAAACCATATATATTTATTTATCACCAAAGAATATTATTTCCTTAAATAAGACAATAAAAAGTAAGAAGATTATATTTGTATTTACTTGTCAAAAAGTTTAAGTAATTATAATTGATTTTTTGAATCTTTTGTTTTTATAGTATTGTAAGACCTATTATATTGTAACCAGCCTATTATATTGTATTTACTAAAATGATTGAGAAATATAACAGATTTTATGTCACTTTTAACTTCACCACAAAGATTGTTTAACTTTGAATTTATATATTCTATATCCAAGTGCAATAAACAGGACACAACTCATATGCATCGTTATGCACTCATATCTGACTCTTCATGATCCCATTTAGGGTTTTCTTGACAAAACTATTGTGATAGTTTGCCATTTCCTTCTCATTTTATAGATGAGAAACCGAGGCAAACAAAGTTAAGTGACCTGCCCAGGGTCACACAGCTACTAAATGTCTGAGGCCAGATTTGAATTCAGGAAGATGAGTCTGCCCGACTCCAGGCCTGGCACTCTATCTGCTATGCCACCCAGCTACCCCCATCAACTGACTAAAATGATGGCCGATTGACCCCACCTCAAGATTCAACCCATTCCTACTCAAGTCTGACTTTGTTTGTACATACCATACTAAATAATCCCTGTACTACGTTCACTGTCAGTTGGGACAGAGTTGCCATATTAGTTTTACCTTGTCTAATGTTGATTAATTTTTTTTCATTGAAAAAAATAGATGTCCTTATGTGAGTGTTGCACTTGAAAATGTCTCGTCAGTTTTGCCGTTGCTCCATGCCCTCTTTGAGAGGGTTTCACCATCCCAGGGAGTGTATCCATAGCTTAGAACACTCTTCCTCAGGGAAACCAAAATAGAACTACATCATACCAAACGATACCCTACGGAGCGGGATCCTAAACACTTTCCTGATGAGAAGCTATTTTGGGGTCTCCTCAAAGCCTTACTGACTAGGGGCTGGTGGAGGTTGTGACGATGCGAGTAAGGGGAGAAGGTGGCTTGGGTAGAACAGCTGCCAGTTATGCTTTCTTCCCTGCAAAAGTGGAGGAGGGGAACACAGTAAAGGTAACTGAATTGTAGATCTACCAAGTAAGGTTCGGAGATGTAATAGCAGGTTGATATTTAGGAGTTGGAGGCTCCTATAGTTATAGAGAGTTTTGAGAGTATGATTAATGCTGAACGAAACAGTATTCCCTCCCCGCCCCCCTTGCCCCCTCCGTTCTTCTTTCTCAATGCTTCTGTTGAGGCATTCTAGTTTCCTGTGTCAAAATGGATTATTCATATGCACCTGATTCTTGAATTCTTTTCCTACTACACTTATACTTAGTTCTTCTCCATGCAAGATACACTTTGTTTTCTGATTTCTGAATTTACCACCTTATTTTTGACATTACCGGAAGTCATGATATTTTGCACAGACCATTTATCTTACTCTCTTGAGGATTTTTCAAGTCTTGTTAAATCTTCATTAGGGACAGAGAATAACTTGTCTTTGAACTTTCTCTCTTAGTGATCTTACCCATTCCTACAGCTTCAATTATGGCCTTTACACTTCAATCCAGGAGTAGGGAACCTGCAGTCTCAAGGCCATGTGTGGCCCTCTAGGTCCTCAAGTGTGGCCCTTTGAGTGAATCCAAATTTCATAGAACAAATTTCCTTAATAAAAGGAGTTGTTTTGTAAAACTCAGACTCAGTCAAAAAGCTGCACCCAAGGACCTAGAAGGCCACATGTGGCCTCAAGGCCACAGGTTCCCCACTCCTGCTCCAACCCTTTGGCCAACTCCCTCATTTTCTTTTTTCTTTTTTTTGCCTTTTGGCAGGGCAATTGGGGTTAAGTGACTTGCCCAAGGTCACACAGCTAGTACATGTGTCAAGTGTCTGAGGCTGGATTTGAACTCAGTTCCTCCTGACTCCAGGACCACTGCTGTACTCACTGCGCCACCTAGCTGCCCCTAACTCCCTCATTTTCAATGGTTGTGGGCTAAGTTCTTTTCCTCCCTCTCCCCAGAGGGGTGGACATTGCTACTGACACTGCTTGGATGAGCAGGAGGTCATCCACTATAATCATTTTAGTAAGATGGAAGAACATCAGACTGGATCATCTTGCTTGCCACTGTACTGCAACATCTGTTCAGTGGGTTTTAGCATCTGCTTTTTCATTTCAATCTCTATACCCCTGGACCTTGCCACCCATAGCGATGCTGCACTCCAAAGACCAGGGTATTCCACCCTCCCTGAAGTTAAACCCTCCTAGAAATATTGTCTCTCTCAATTAAAAGCTGAGCCCTTTGAAAGCTTTCCTGTTTTTATTCCGCTGCCCTCCACCCAGTGCTTGGCACATAGTAAGCATTTAATAAATATTCATTCATTCATTCGTTTATTCCTGCATTCACAGATGTGGCTCAGTGAGTAGAGCATGGGGCCTGGAGTCAGAAAGATCTGAATTCAAATCTGAATTCAGATACTTATTAGCTGTGTGACCTTGAACAAGTCACTTAGCTTCTGTTTGCCTCAGTTTCCTTCCCTGTAAAATGAGAGTAATATTAGCACCTATCTCTCAGGGTTGTTGTGAGGTTCAAATGAGGTAATAATTGTGAAGCACTTAGCACAGTGCCTGGTCTACAGTGGTCACTATATAAATTACTATTATTATCATTAATAATAATATTAACACAATACTATGTAAAGCTCACCAGACTACCTACATTCTGGTCTTGGCTGCACCCCTGACAAGCTGCGTGTCTTGGGCCAATGACTGAGCTCTCTGGGCCTCAGGTGGTTTTCTCCTTTGTAAAAGATAGAGTTGGACCTGATAATCGTTAAGGTCTTGTCCAACACCAAGATTCCATGATTCTTTTGTGTTAAAAAATGTATGTGTTTAAGGAATTCATTAAAATCATTTAATGTGCATTTTCCGTCTTAGTAAGTAAAACAAACCTACAAAAACAAGAAGTATTAGACTTCTCCCTCCTCTTGACGTCCTGATGCTGCCGTCAAACTCACTCTTTCTTTCTGATCATCTTTTTTTCTCACTACCCCTACGACTTTTTTTTTCATTTTCCTATTGCCTTCTCCTAATATTAGACTGCCATAATTCACAATGGTGATCCAGGGACGAGAGGCAACGTGGCGAAGCGGGTAGAAAGCTGGCCTTAGAGTCAACAAGCCCAGAGTTCAAGGTCTACCTCTGAAACATACTTGGGTAAGGCACTTAACCTTTCCACCCACAGCCCAAGCTTGGAATTTGCTTCTGGTTCCATCCTTACCCCAGCACTGATAGGTGAGCTTCTTGTCTTGTCATGCTGGGGCTCCTCCCGAGTCTCCTCACCACTCCCTCTCCCTCCTCCTTTAAAATGTGAGGTCCTTGAGAGCAAGGCCAATACATTAGTATTACCCACCACTTAACACATTGCCTAGTGGGAGTTTCTCACAGAGAGCTCTCTGTACCAATTAAATCAGATAAAAAAAAATAATCTAGGGAGGGGTGTTTTAGTAAGTGTGTATACAATTGGCTTGTTGCATCTGAGGGAGGGGGCTCAGTCTAGGCCAGTGGCTGTCTTTGTTTTTGTTTTTGTTTTTATTTGTATCTCCAGAATTTAGCATGGTGCCTGGGCCATAGTAAGTGCTTAATAAATGTTTAATTAACTGAGTGGCATACAAGAAGATGGGATTCCAAATGAAATGAAATAAATGATCAAATCTTGTGGTAAGAAGAGCCAGTGCCCATGATCATGTGTGAAGCAGATGACTGGATCCTTGGGTAATTTCTCCAAGGGGGTGACAGTTGGATAGAGATGGTATAAGCAGATGGATGAATGGCTCAAAATAGGATATATTATCAGATCATTGTAAAAAGAGCCAGACTGGAAAAAGCCTTAGGAGATCCCATCCCCGGTTCATGCTGATGTTTGAAATCACCTTGGTGGGTTGGGGGTATTTTTTAGGGGGACAGTTATTCTTATACAATGCCTCTCCCACTCCACTTTACTACTATAGTTTTGTGCAAATGCAACCATTTCAAGTCATTGCTGCTCTGCTCCAGAGAATGCTGAAGGTTTCAAGGGCAAAGACTAAAGAGCTGCCAAATACAGTGATATAATAGACATTGACATGTCATGAAAATACTAGGCACAGGAGCCTAAGATAATAAATCTGAAAAATTAACACGTAGGAGAATGAGAGAGGGAGCAATATGTTTTGGTAATCACTTTGAACTGTTGAACTCTCATTCTGCCATCCCCAGAAATCTCAGGTATTAGGCAGATGTCATTCAAACTGTGATTAACACGTTACCGAATTTCTCCAGTCATTTAATAAAAGTTTTACATAACATGCAGGTAATTGCTTCCAAATGGCAAGGTTGCCATGTGGCCTCTATGGATGGTATTGTTTCCACTGGTAGGTGACATTTTCTCTCATGGCACTTTGCTCCAACAAGGATTGCTCTCCAGGGGCCCGAGCAATATCTGGCCAGCTTTCTAGTCACTGCTTTTCAGGGTGAGAGACAAAGGAGTCGGCTGGGGAGATTAAGGGCTTTCTTGTTGGTATGTTATCTTTATTTTAGATTTCTGCAAAGCCATTAAACAGAATTATTCATTTTTTGTATTTTAAAAATAAGTTTTATTGATGTCTTTTGGTTTTTATACCACGAAGTTCTTGTGGAAACAAGCTAGGCAAAGGAAAGAATATAAGGATCAGAGAAAAATTACCAGAGGTTATGGTGTCTGACCATATAGGCCTTCTTCAGGTTAACCATGGTCTTTTAAGACAGCATCCCTTGTGAGAGATCTTCTGGTTTTAGTTAGGGACTGTGGCATAGAGATCTCTCATTTACGGCCAAACAGATCAAATAATGGAGAAGAGACTAGTTGTGAGCAAAGCCAACACAGGACTGAATTAAGTATTTCTGAGCCCAATGAATGAAGGAACATGAAGGCCTTTCTTTCTGTTAAAACTGTAAAAAAAATAAATTTCAATTGAAGCAGCTAACAGTTCCTTTTTATTACCATTATTAAGGTCTAAGGTCACAGCCCTATAAAATATTATCCTAGAGTTTCCAGTCTAGAAACCCTTTCTTAGACCCTGAAACTTTGATTCCTCTCCCCCACTCCAATTCAGACTTGAACCTGTACAATTCTATTTTGTACCTTGGACAAAAAGGGAATTTGTGTGGTACAGTGGAAAGAATATAGAATTTGGAGTCAAGGACTTGAGTACCATTCTGAGATCTGATACTTAGTGCATATATAACCTTGGGCAAGCAACATTTCTGGGTCACAGTTTCCTCATATGTAAAAGGAAAGCATTTGATGAGATGATCTCAAAGATTTCTTCTAGCCATATTTTCTATGAGAAGGCATCTTATTCATTTCTAAGCACCGCCATCTCAGAAGATGACCTTTCCTCAAACAGTCTGGAATCTGACTTCACAACTTCTTTTTATTCCCCAAAACCAAGGAGTTCTTATTAAGGTTTTACCTAAATGCCTCTTGTATTATTTTAAGTCCTTTCCTTTTTTTGTCCTGTCTTCCTCAGAATGGAAAAATACCCATGTGACCACCCAGAGAAGAGTCTCTAAAATATAAATTCACAGAGGATTGGAATGATGCAGAGCCTTATCTTAAGTAGCAGAAATAAGGCAGAAAAAGAGCAGTAGTAGGATGTCTGGACAGTTGAATGCCGTTATCTATTAGGTCTATGCCCCAAAGCCCTGGTCAAGGTGTTTCCTCCTCTAAGACCAAGTTTATGCTTTATCCCCTTCTGGAATGAGGTGAAGTCAGACATAGCCCACACTCAGCTGCACAGCAATTATGGGGGAAAAATACAACAAAAAACTCCACCTCCCATTTCCCTGTCTGTGTCTGGAAAAAGCACCATAGCAAATTCATCCAAGCCCTGTTAAATGGGAACCCATTAACGATTTCTGTCTGTAGAATTACCAACCCGATGCCATTGGACTATAAATAACTGTCTCCTATTCCTGTCTCTCAAGAAGATTTAGTTCTTGTCAACAGGAACTGGTTGCACCTGAGATTATTCAGGCAGCTCTCCACCTGATTGTCTTGCTTTAGCACTCTCCAGACCTTGACTTTATGTGAGTGAGGCTGGTTTATTCCCTCACGTTGGGACAACTAAATCATCATTTCAGTGGGTTGAGACAGCACTTTGCAGGAACCATGGACTTTTGGCCCCCTGCCCCTCCAAATCCCAAATTCCCTTTTGGAATCAGAGGTGGCAGTAGCAGCAGCAGAAGCAACTGTCACATGTAGTTTATGATGCTCGATGACAATTGTAGTGCATGGATGTTCATCAAAGATGTTCTGTCCTGGAGCCAAGCTGGAGGCTGGATGCAGCGCCAAGTTCACGTTAAAATGGGCTGCTAAATGCTTATTTTGCAGTTGACTTATTCTGACTTGTATGAATTTAATAAAATTTTCATTGAGGCCGTGATAGGATTTGGGAACAAACCCCAATAGGCAAAGAGTGTACAGTTCCTGTCTACTCCAAAAACTAATTTGATTCCTGGGCAGATGCGTATCTTCTTTTTGGAGCCTTCTGTGATCTAGATTCATACCTCAGGATTGAAGCTAGCTTTTGGGGGTCCCATGTACTCTTCCCGTCTTTGACATTACCACATGTCATTGCTATTTCTAATGTTTGTGCACTTGGCCTGCTCTCTCAGGTCTTCCACATATACTGTATGGGTTCTTAGAGACATACAATAAAAATTTTAGTTCTAAAACTGCTAATGATTCTAAATGCAACTTTTCTGTGCTTCATATTTCTTTTTCTAAATTTGTGTTATTTTCTGGATAACTGAATCTAGGAAAAAAGAATAAATGTTTATTAAATGCACTGGGGTTCTTGGGACAAAACAAATTTGCAAACGTTTCTATGAAATATTCATTCACTAAGTTGCCCAGGATACATAATAATTTC